>NC_059164.1:99907966-101302395 GCF_019923935.1 Bubalus bubalis
TGGGTACTTGTTAATTATTTTGTCTATTTTCTCTATTGCTTTCTTTAGTTCAGTTCAGCTGCTCAGTCGTGTCCGACTCTTTGCGACCCCATGAATCACAGCACGCCAGGCCTCCTTGTCCATCACCAACTCCCAGAGTTCACTCAAACTCACGTCCATCGAGTCAGTGATGCCATCCAGCCATCTCATCCTCTGTCGTCCCCTTCTCCTCCTGTCCCCAATCCCTCCCAGCATCAGAGTCTTTTCAAATGAGTCAACTCTTCGCATGAGGTGGCCAAAGTACTGGAGTTTCAGCTTCAGCATCATTCCTTCCAAAGAACACCCAGGACTGATCTCCTTTAGAATGGACTGGTTGGATCTCCTTGCAGTCCAAGGGACTCTCAAGAGTCTTCTCCAACACCACAGTTCAAAAGCATCAATTCTTCGACACTCAGCTTTCTTCACAGTCCAACTCTCATATCCATACATGGCCACTTTCTTAGATTGTGTAAAAAAAACCCCACAAATATGTGTTCAAATAAAAACTGATAACACCAATGACAATAATAATATGATTGTTTATTATAAGTCCATACTGAACTAGTGCTTTATTTATATATATTATACTGTTTAATTTTTCCAATAACACTATGAAATAAATAATGTTACTATCCTCTTATAGATAAGGGGGGAAAGTGGTAGAATAAAATCCAACTTTGGTTGCTTTCATTATTTATTTTTAGTTGCACTGGGTCGTCATCCCTGCGTGTGGGCTTTCTCTACTTGCAGCGAGTGAAGGCTGCTCTTCGTCACAGTGCAAAGGCTTCTCATTGCATTGGCTTCTTGCTATGGAGCATGGGCTCTAGGTGCACAGGCTCAGTAGTTGTGGCTCATGGACTTTAGTTGCTCTGTGGTGTGTGGAATCTTTCCTCACCAGGAATTGAACCCATGTTCCCTGCATTGGCAAATGGATTCTTACCTACTGTACCAACGGGGAAGTCCTATCTCTTTGTGTTTAAAAGCTCTAAAGCAGATTCTAGTTATGCAGCCCTATGTTAAGCCCATATTTGTACCATTAAATAGCAAGTTAACAGCTGTTTATAATTTACCTATTACTGTCAAACATGGGCATGCATGACAGTACAAAGACCCCCTTGAAAATAACCACATGAAAACGTAGCCATTAAGTGACTGTACTTACAAACTAGAAGCATCAAGTATCAGTGTTATTTCTGTCTTCAATAGAAAATCTGAGAGCTTCTTGAAGATGGGACTCAGTCACTGATTTTCCAGACAGTAATCCAATTTGTTCACAGACAGAAAATACTTTGCTTTCAGTTCTGTCATCTCATCCCCTAGAAAACTGGATGATTGCCTATAAAGCAAGGCCCTGGTGCCACACTCACTGAACTATATTATGTGGTCATCTCAAAGGAGCTTTTGGGTTCAGGTAAGTCTGAAAAATTAGAGGCTGTTTAAAAAACAATTAAAAAAATCTTCTGCAGTCTTAAGCTACCTCCTTTGTATTTATTCCTTCCTGCTGAGCTCTCTTACAATAGGATTTTCCTCCTCCAGAGTCAACCACTCACACTTTCTCCTTCTCTTCCAAGCCCCCAAACCTCTATCAGTTTGTTGCATATCTGGCCCTTGAGTTGTCACTGCCTTTCAGGTAACTGCATAGCAAACCTGTGCCAAAACAAATGTAATTCCAGTCCTTGTTCTATCAGTGACTGTCTCTCCGCTCTTTCTCTTTGTCTCTGTTCTCAATATCTTCACAGGTAATTTAAAGGTGTTTAATGGAATGATTCCTAAGACTAAGTCTAATGTATTTTACTATTCAAGCCCTAACTCTTCTACATAGCTTCTGCCAAGTCGTGTGACACCATCCCTATCATTTCTTTGTCCCGTCTCAGTTACCAGGATCCACTTTTCTTGCTAATAAAGGCTATTGCCTTTCCTTATCTGTAAAACTTTTCTTCCTTTGATCTCTGTGACATTCTACTTTTGGTTTCTTTATGTAACTTTAATTAGTCTATGGTGTTTAAGGTCCTATGATAAACTGAAAAGTCTAGAGACTAAGTGTTCAGGTTTTGGCTATGAGGTTATCCAAGAAGTTTCATTGGTCAAAAGAATTTTGACTCATCCCATCTAACTATGGTGATACCTAAAATCCCATGAGCAGAGAGCTCATCAATAATGATAGTATCTATAAGGACATGATGCTTTAAAGATTCGTACACATTTTATCATTAGATCATTTGTATAATATAGGTGGCAATTTATAAAATATGAGCGATTACTTCAGAATGTGCTAAAGTTCAGGAAGCAGAAATCAAATTACCATCATCAAAACATATCTTTGGAGATTTTAAAATCTGCATAGTATTCAACATATAGGTATACTTTTTTCTTTTAGTTGTGACTATATAGTGTTCTTGGGACTCCCTGGTGGCTCAGATGGTAAAGAATCTGCCTGCAATGCGGGAGACCTGGGTTCAATCCCTGGAGGAGGGCATGGCAACCTACTCCAGTATATTGCCTGGAGAATCGCCATGGACAGAGGAGCCTGGTGGGCTATAGTCTGCAGGGTAGCAAAGAGTTGGACAGAACTGAGTGATTAAGCACAGCACATATAGTGTAATGAGAAAATCACAGTGCTAGTTATAAAAAAATTCAGGCTCCATCCAGCCTCCTCTTGTCTTGTTCTGTGTGACTTAAGGCAATTTAATGTGATAAATTCAATAAGTATTTTTAATGCCTATCATGTATGAGAAACTTGCTAGCTACTGCCAAAGATATGAAAAGAAGCTAACACAATCCTTTCCCTCAGAACTTTTACATTAAATTGGAAGGAAGGAAAGAAGTCCCATCCTCTTCCTATGATGGTTAAAATGCATTATTTCACAGATACTGTACAGCATCTTTAATATATATTCTATAGTCTAAGAATTGAAATGTCAAGAAGAAAAAATTGTTCTCTTTTTTTTTGTATTTTTATTTATTTTTTTATCATTTTCACAATGGTTTTTTCCTTCTGAGTATTTTCATCTGTGGTTTTCTTGTTATATTATCAGAGAAGTCAAGGATTCTGTAAGAACCAGATGATTTTATACTAGAAATACACCCTGAGAGCCCTCCTAAACCTACCTAGCTACCTTTACTCTGTGTTATTATTGATTACAGGGAGGTTTCATTTGAAGAAATATATGTCAGGCCCAACACCCATTCTCATGCCAAGGAAAAGCTTGTGTCTCTTGTCACTGAGGTTATCCTTATTTGTAGAGGCAGGCCATGGGCCATGGTGCTCAGGGTAGGTGGGAGCCCAGACTGCTTCACATTTAATTCTGAGACAAGGAATTAATTAACCAAAAATTCCACATACCAAGGGGGTGAAGTCAACAGAACTGAAGGTTTTCAGCATCATCATTACTAAAAACACAGTTAAAAGTAGCAGCTAATCCCCTCCTTCTCAGCTTCTTCCTGACACCCTATTTTAAAAATATTGGAACCTCAGAACAGTGTTAATTCTAAAAGTGCCACGCTGACTCCTGATATTTCGTACTTGCTCTCTTCTTAAATGATACAACTTTGAAGAAGTATGTGTTAAGCAGGCACACTGGGATTGCAGCGGCTGGAGTGTGGTTGTAGAGAAAAACTGTCTTGCCTCCAAGCCAGGAAGTTGGCCCTCAATCCTCCTGAGAAAAGAGATGAGAGAACATTCTTCTCACCTTCATCTCCAGCCTCTGAGACTATACTTGGTGAGAAGCGAGATTTGCCAGAAAACAGACACCTCCTCAGATTATGCCATGACTTTTCCTGCCTGATGAAAATCTACATCCCTCCCAGCACAGTTACACCCTTGGAAGGAAGATTCACGAAGACAGCCATCTGCCAGGGAAATAGATGCCCTGTGTTTACTCTGAAACGGCCTCCTTCCAGACTTGCCCTGGAGATGATTCCCAGTCTGGAATATACTGCAGCTGGCGGCTGTACAGGCACACAAGGGCTGCATTCCACGTGAACTCCTATGTTAAGGCCTGGTATGATAAACTTCTGTGATTTGATGGTCATTTGGCAGGATTTGAATCCTGGTCCTGCACTTAACTATCAAGATGGACTTTGTTATTTAGCCTTTCTGAGCCTCAGAAAGTAGAGGATTTACATGCAGAATGAATCCAAGAACGCCAGTTTGTTAGAATGGCCTTTAGTGCTCTATGACATGCTGTAGGTGAAGTGACTAGCACGTTACTCAGCAAATAGTTTGCACTTATTAAATGTTACTTATTCTAGGAATTCTGCTGATGCCAGTGTCTGGAAAGATCAAGGGTATTAAGGAAGCCATCACTGGGATAGTCATCTCAGGCTCCAGGAGAATAGGAGGCAATTGGAAAATGCGATCTCCCCAGGCCTTCCTTTTGCTAACTCATAGAACCAGAGCCCTGGGGATGCATAAGGCCAACCCCAAAGATGAAGACAATTCATCTTGCGGTGCCAGCTCTTCCACCTCTGTTTAATAGCACAGGCTGGTTGAGAAATTCTCCACGTTGGCAGGGTTACTTCTCATGAGACCAGACTACTTGGCAGAGCTCCCGGGGCTGTCATGCCACTGTATTTATCTTAAGAAAATCTCTGGAGCATGCTGATTTAGAGGGCGTCCACACTGTCCCAGCAACAAGTCAGCTGTCAGAATGATGTTCTGTTCTATATAAAATTAATCTTTGGATGCTATAAATTACAAAATATTCACTGTGCATACTTCCCAGTGGTGAGATGGTAGAATATCATGGAGTTCTAGTGAACCTTTTAATTGGCAGATGATAACTCCTGATTTGTTTCAAATGGGACATTTATATCCCAGTGACACGATATGCAGAGATGTCAAGTGGCATGTCAAGTGGTGCTCCAGCCTAACGGGCAACAAGAGGCAAAGGAAGCACTTGGAAAATGAATGTGATTAATGCTTTCAAGATAAAGCCATTTAAAGGCTTGATGCATTTGTTACTAGGTACAGAAGAATTGTCTTCTGTACAAAAAAGAATTCATTTATTTTATGGGGAAAATAAATAATCACCAGATGTAGTCTTTTTATTTATTTATTTATTTTTTAAATTTTATTTTATTTTTAAACTTTACATAATTGTATTAGTTTTGCCAATCATCAAAATGAATCCGCCACAGTAGTCTTTTTAAATTAAATGTTTCAATTGGTATCAGACAGACAGCACCTGGGGAAGACCAACATGACTGTATATGATGACTCCAAATAGCACAGATAAATTTAGAATTTTCACTCATGAAAAGTGGTGTGATCCCTCTGGCTCTTACAACTGATTGTGTTCATGTTCTAAGTTAAAATATATTGCACACTAGCAAGCTTTGGTCTCTGTGGAGCCCATTCACATTTCCTTGCCCTATCTATCATTTTCCTTGATCCCCATCCGTCACCTACCCACCCTCCTGCTTCCCTGTCCGGCCTCCTACTCACTTGCTCACAAGTTTACCTACTCTACTCATGTCTTTGAATGTATTAGTAAGATCATCCACATGTGCATTTGTCAGGGTGTCTCTATAGGTTTGTATATTTGAGCACAGGCTTATCTATATGTAAGTGGACTTGAGAAATCTCAGCCTAAGAGTTTGGAAAAGAATAGGTACATATGTATGTATAACTGAATCACTTTGCTGTATACCTGCAACTAATAAAACATTGTTAATCAACTGTACTCCACTATAAAGTGAAAAAATAAAAGAAAATAAGTCTCAGCCCACAGTTGGATAGTCACCTGAATGTCAAATTCCTCTCTCCCTTAACCATATGTTTCTGGCATTATTCAATATCATATCAGGTGGGAGGGCACTCCCTCTTGAAGATGTTTTGCATAGTTCACTTCTGTTTAATTTAGATTAAGCTGCTTCCTTCCCTCTCTTCTGTTATCTGTCTCCTTAGTAATGGAAGCAATGGGAAGAGAAACTATATATTTAGAATCGAAGAGCCATCTGAATTTGGATTTCAATAATTGTGTTCAGGACAGCAGGAATCTCAAGTATCACAGATGTATTAATTATGGTATTTCAACATAGAACAGAGAAGAAACATAATTACTTACTTCCTCCACCATTAAGCAAAGTAGCGCAGATACTTGGGGGTGAGCAGGAACTTGAGAAGTAATTGTTCCTTTCCAGCTTTTCTGACCCAAAGGCAGCCCTAACACTTAGTCCTGGTGTTTCATGGAATTGGTGATACATGTAGGGCACACAAAGGTAGCTTTACTTCTGTGAGAACATAAAAGAATATTCTAATTCTTAAAGTGTTTGAATGTTTCTGATAATATGAAGGAATCTATTATTATCCAAAATAAAAGAGAAAGAATAACACCACACTATCTAAAAACTTAAATTGAGTTCCTACCATATATTGGGCCTTTTCAGTATATACTTTTCTTTTCAATATTCAATCTCTATAATTCTGTATTCTGCATGGTAGCACTACCTCAGAAAGTGAGCATGCTTAAGTGACTTTCCTTATGCTGATTACCTACTAAGTAGCCGAGCAGGAATCATTTATAACTCTCCTATTAGTAGTCATCTATCAGCTGGGAGTACAGTGGGCACAGAAGTGAATTTCCTGTAGCTTTCTTCCCTGCCTAGGCCTTAGTAACATGTTAGTTACTTTTCATCTTTTGTTCTCAAATAAGGACTCTAACTCCCGGAATTCAGGATCCATATAACATTCAACTTGCATTGATATTGACTCTTCCTCAGTTGCTTAAAGAATGTTTTATATCTCTGCTTTCTTTTCTTCTATTTTCTTCATTGACTTTCTTGTCTCACTTCTTATACCTGTGTAATTGCCATTTTTTAACTCAGTGAGTCAGAGTTACTTAATTGTATGAAGTTTGTAAAGGTTTTAGCCATATTTATGAAAGCACCAAATGTATTGAAACAAAAAGTAACTATTTGGAATAAGCTTTTTTGTTCCTCTGAAAAGACTCCCTATAAAATAAAGTATATGAATAATTGTTCTGATACAATTTGTTCAATATGTAGAATATTTCTAGAATTGCAGTCTATGTCTAAGGAGCTGAATTTTAAATTCTGGCTACTTATATGCCCCACATATTTGTAACATGCCTACTCTGTGTGTTTGAATTTTGTGTGTTTGATTGTGTGTTTGAATAAGAATATGGAGAACAAAGACAGCAAATTAAGACTGAATGACCATAGTTTGGGAGGATTAGGTATGTGATGTCTGGATATGGGAACCAACTATTGAATTGTCATGTGAGAAGTTCTGTGATAGAGATTATGCTAGTATTTTGGAAAAACAGACTAATGGTGTCAGTTAAGACCTTGAGTCAGGAAAGTTTGCCTAGAAAAAGTGGCTCATGAGAGTGGTAGTTGTTTTCATATAAAAGAGGGAGAGAGGCGGCAATTAGCAATTGGATAACTCTCAGGGTTCATTCTTCTCCATTTCACAGGGTTAGACTTGGTTTAATTCAATTTGTTCTTTTTCCAAGCTAGCTTCTTTAAAGACATGCACGAACTATTTCTATCACTGTTTTTGTTCTTTTAATTTGTAAGTCTATGAATATATATATATCATGTCTGACTCTTTGTGACCCCATGGACTATAGAGTCCATGGAATTCTCCAGGCCAGAATACTGGAGTGGGTAGCCTTTCCCTTCTCCAAGACTATGAATGAATTCTCAATATAACTTTTCAAAATCTTAGTGCACCCTTTTAATTCTTACCAGTTAAATGAAAAATTGGAGCAGTTTTGGAATTTGTAATGCCTTAATTTTTGACACTTTTAATTAAAAAAATTCATCTGCCACACAGACTGAACCAGTTTAACAAAGCTTTGCCTTACTGAATATCCATGACTTCCTTTATTGGAAAGATAAGATTCATAATTAGCAGGCAAACTATCAAAAATAGATTCTCTATGTTAATTAAAAATAATTTCATCTTTTATAATGGCTTAACTACAGTTCTTAAAGTTTGCATATGCCATCCAATTGCTCCAAAATGCATTTTTCACAAGTAGAACACAAATGAACTCTAGCTCGTCTCAGATGATGTTACAAATTAATGTATTCAAGATTAGTGTGATACTCTAGTACATATAAATAAACATATTATTGCACAGTAACAAGATTTAGATTTATAATCTTTAAAATTCAAAACCAGCAAAGAATATATGAAACAAATTTATCTAGTTTAACACTGTAACAAGTATAATTAGATCCTAAACATCCATATTAATGAGGAGTCTGGAGTAAGATAATAGATGTGGAAAAGGGAATAAGGCAGAAAACTAAATGAGAATTGATTCCTTTGGCTACAGATGTCCAGATCTAAGAGATGAGCTCATAGGATCTTCATATCTGTTGAAACACTTAACACATTTCACCTAAAACTAACTTGAGTCTTTGTCTATGTTCTACAACCAGATGGATATATGAGATTGGATGGGTCATTTCTTTTCTTTTTTTTTTTTTTTTTTCTGTAACTGCATTGTGCAATCTCTTAAATGTCTTCTTCTGTTATGTATTCAATGCTGCTAGGTAACTCCTGTGTAAAATATGATTAGACAGATTGTGTACAGTGTTAAGCCGCTCCCAGGAAGTGAACTATAAACTCTGGCAGGTGTAATCACTCTTCCAAGATATTGAGAATCATCTTTTATACCTTAAAGATGCACAGAGGTATAAAATAGGTTGCTATTTGTATGCCATATTTGTTGTACTTGTTGCCCAGAACACTGTGTTCTAAGAACACCAATTCTAAGGCCTAGGTAAGTCTCATGAATTAGCTGTAATGTGCAGTAGCTGTATGTAAACTCTTGCATGAAACTTAGGAGGAGCTAAATTGGCCACAAATCATTAAACAGTCTTTTCCCTTAGTGCCTTGCAGAGGCAAAGTCAGAGCCTCATAGGATTCCCATGTGGATAAAGAACCACCAAATATGAAAGCACAATGAAAGATGACTTAGCACACAAGGAAATGAGCAAAATTCAGTAGAACAACATTCATAGTCTCTCACATATTAGGATTATCGGCTATAGTATATGAAGCACCTGTGTGTAAAATGTAAGAAAATGAACCTGGAGGAAATATCTGTGCAATAAGAAGAAATAGAGAAGAAAACGATATAAACTTTCTTTAAATTTTAAAAAGATTGGCTATATAAAAATATAGTTTCACCTTTTCTTCTTTTTTTCTTCCTTTATTTTTTTTTTAAATTTTATTTTATTTTTAAACTTTACATAATTGCTTTACAATGTTGTTTTGGTTTCTATTGTACAACAACAAAAATCTGTCATAATTTTACAGATACCTCATAACGATACATATATCAGCTCTTGAGCCTCTGTCCCCTCCCCTCTTCCCACTCCTCTAGGTCATCACAGAGTTCCAGGCTGGGCTCCCTGTGTTATATAGCAACTTCTCACCAGCTATCTGTTTTACACACGGTAGGGTATATATGTCGATGCTACTTTCTCCATTTGTCCCACTCTTTCCTTATGCCTCTGTGTCCACGTTTGTCCTCTATATCTGCATCTCCATTCCTACCCTCCAAATAGGTTCATCAGTACCATTTTCTAGATTCCATATGTATGTGGTAATATACTGTAATTGTTTTTCTCTTTCTGACTTACTTCACTCTGTATAACAGGCTCTAGGTTCATCCACCTCACTATATCTGACTCAGATTTGTTCTTTTGATGGCTGAGTAATATTCCAGTGTATGTACACATGTGTGTATATATATACACCACATCTTCTTTATCCATTCACCTGTCAATAGACATCTAGATCTAGGTTGCTTCCATGTCCTAGTTATTGCAAATACTGCTGCTATGAATGGGGCTTCCCAGGTAGTGCTAGTTGTAAAGAACCCACCTGCCAATGCAGGAGACACAGAAGACTTGGGTTTGATTCCTGTGTTGAGAAGATCCCCTGGAGGAGGGCATGGTGACTTACTCCGAGTTCTTGCCTGAAGAATCCCATGGACAGAGGAGCCTTGCAGACTATAGTCTACAAGGTCACGAAGGGTCTAAAGTGACTTAGCAGGCATGTACACTGGTATGAGCACTGGGATATATGTGTCTTTTTCAGTTATGGTTTTCTCAGGCTATATGCACAAAAGTAAGTTTCCTAGTTTTTTAAGGAATCTCTTTCCTATTCTCCATAGTGGCTATATCAATTTACATTCCCAACAACAGCACAAGAGGGTTCCCTGTTCTCCACATCCTCTTCAACATTTATTCTTTGTAGATTTTTTAATGATTGCCATTCTGACTAGTGTGAGGTGTTACCTCATTAGAGTTTTGATTTGCATTTCTCTAATAATCAGTGATGTTAAGCATCTTTTCTTGTGTTTATTAGCCATCTGAATGTCTTCTTTGGTGAAGTATCTGTTTAGGTCTTCTGTACATTTTTTTGATTGGCCTGTTTGTTTTCATGATATTGAGCTGTTTGAGCTACTTATACACTTTGAAGATTAATCCTTTGTCAGTTGTTTGCAATTATTTTCTCCCATTCTGAGGGTTGTTTTTTAGTCTTACTTATTGTTTCCTTTGCTGTGCAAAAGTTTTTAAGCTTAATTAGGTCCCATTTGTTTATTTTTTAGTTTCATTACTCTAGGAGGTGGATCTGAGAAGATCTTGCTGTCATTTAAGTCAAAGAGTATAATTCCTGTTTTCCTCTAAGAGCTTTTATTTTATAGCCTTAAATTTAAGTCTTTAATCCATTTTTAATTTATTTTTGTGCATGGTGTTAGCAAGTAGTCTAGTTTCATTCTTTTATATGTAGTTGTTTAGTTTTCCCAGAACCACTTATTGAAGAGGCTGTCTTTTCCCCATTGCGTAGTCTTTCCTCCTTTGTCAAACATAAGGTGACTTTTGGTGTGTGGGTTTATCTGTGGGCTTTCCATTTTATTCCATTGGTCTATATTTCTTTTTTGTGTGTGCCAATACCATACTGTCTTGATGATTGTAGCTTTGAGGTATAGTCTGAAATCAAGAAAGTTGATTCCTCCAGCTCCATTTTTCTTTGTCAAGATTGCTTTGACTATTTGTTTTTTGTGTGTGTTTTCATACAAATTGTGAAATGTTTTGTTCTAGTTCTGTGAAAAATGCTATTGGTAGGGATTGCATCGAATCAATAGGTAAATGCATAATTATGGTAAATACATATAATCAAATATTAATCAGAAACAAAAAGGCACAAGCTACTGAGACAAGCAACAGCATAGACGAATCTCAACTGCATTAATCTAAGTGAAAATTCTGTATGTTTACCTTTATGTGACATTCTTAGAAAGGCAAAGTATAGTGAAACGGATAAAATAGTGGTGGTTGCTAAGGACTAAGGGTGAGAGATCAGGTTGACTACAAAGAAAAACAAGGGAATTGGAAGGTCAATGAAACTATTATACATTTTGATTTAGTGGTGGTTACATTACTATGCCCTTGTTAAAACACAGGACTTAAATGCTATATAAAGGGTGAACTTTGCTATATGTGAAGTAGGCCTCAAAAAATAAAAATGTATGATGTGAAATAAACAACAAAAATCAAAGAGTTATGAAGAGGATGGCTATATAATAAAAAAAGTAACAATTCACTAGGGAATTAAACTGGGATATAAACCCAGTCTCTCTGGGCTCAAAAGCACAAAGTAGAGATAAGGGGAAGGAGTGTTAGAGGTTGTCCCATCTATGGGAGCAGAGCGCATACAACATGAGAACGCTGCACCCAACAATTAGCTAATACATCATAGTCTTTATAAACAAATAAAGGACAGTTGTAACGTTGGGTTTTACAAAGTCTCAGTAAGAATTAAAGAATTAGAATTACACAGAACCCATTTTATTAATCAAATACAATTGTTAGACAACAAAATTAAAAGATGAATTAAAGCTTTCTATAGAACAGAAAATTAGAAACAGTCTTCTAAGTAATTCATGATCAAAGAAGATATATTAAAATGGTGACTTGATAATTTTTAACTAAGTTATAATCAAAATGTTACTTACCCACATTTGTAGGATGCAAATTTGGAGTCTAGAATAAAAAGGAGTCTAGAATAAAAGAAATGGTAACATTAATGAGTTAAATATCCTGTTCAACAAGTTAGAGAAACAAAACAGAATTAACCTAATGAAAGTAGAAAGGAGAAAATGAATAAATATAAGAACATAAATTAGACAAAGAGAAAACAATGCTAAAATAAAAAGTTACCCACAAGACTGAATGTTAAGCTCTGTGAAATAAATTTAGTGGACTTTATCTCCATTCTTGGGGTAACTGACTCAGATGGCTCAGTGGGTAAAGAATCTGCCTGAAGTGCAGGAGACACAGCTGATGTGGGTTTGATCCCTGAGTCAGGAAGATCCCCTGGAGGAGGAAATGGCAACTCACTCCAGAATTCTTGCCTGAGAAATCTCACAGAAAGAGTAGCCTGGTGGGCGGGCTGCAGTTCTAAAGGGTCACAAAGAGTCTGACTCAACTGAGTGGCTAAGCACATACAAGCAGCAGGTGCACTGTAGCAGGATCTCTCTTCACTCCTCATAATTTTTCCCTTGGAAAGGTGAAGTTATTGAGTGCATTTGAAGGGTAGCTGGCTACAGATAGTATCTCTGTGTATGTCTCTCTCTTTCTCTCTCACTCAATTTTGTCCTAGACACATGGACCCAGGGGATTCAAAATGGGAAAGGAAACCAATAAATGTTGAAGATACTAGAAACTAAAGAAAGGCACCAAGTTCAAAATATGTGATAAGCAAAGCTGCTATTACACAAATGCCTCTCTATAAAAGAAGAGATTGTATTTATAGATTCCCTCCACACCCCACCATTTACAGAAAATGTATGCACCCAAAGTTGCATCTTAATGGGCATTTTAAAACCATGTATCAATGGATTCCAAACTACTTGAATGATTCTAAGACTAAAAAACATATTCTCTATTAATGTGCTCTCAACAGTTAGCACTGAGAGTGTGCTTTGATCTTTGGCAACTCTGAACACTGACTTCTGGGAATATAATTTTGCCTGGGATGACTGCGCTAGGATTTTGTATTATTTTGATGAGTGTGGAATTGGTGTCATCATATTCTTAGATGTCCTGTTAATGATATGGATTCTAAAATAAGCAACCTCAGAGACTTGGCATTGATCAGTTTAACTTCCAAGGAGGCAGAGGAGTCCTACTAGTTTCTGTGGAAGACAGTCCTGGTTGAAGCTGCTAAAGAAATTATATTAAAACTATATTAAGAGTTTATTACAGTGGCTCAGCAGTAAAGAATCTGCCTGCAATGCAGGAGATGCAAGAGACACAGGTTCAATGCCCGAGTCAGGAAGATCCCCTAGAGGAGGAAACGACAACCCATGCCAGTATTCTTGCTGGGGAAATCCTGTGGACAGAGGAGCCTGGCTGGCTGCAGTGCATGGGGTCACAAAGAATCTGACAGGACTGAAGTGACTGAGCACACACATAAGGTACTCTTTTAAGGAAAGATGTTACCTTATGTAAAACTCACATTAAGTTCATGAGATGGATATGATTATCATTTCCATGTTTTGGATGAAATATCTAAGAGACATAGTCACCCAATAATCAAGTAATGTCCACAGGATTCTAACCTAGGTGGTCTGATCCAAACTCAAGTACTTTTTCCCACTACTTTTGATCTCTGACACAAATAAAACTGAGCTTTGAGATTCAGCAGAAATAAGAAATTGAAATGGACTTTTATTTCTTTGCAATATTAATACATAAGTACTGTATAACTTAATTTTGGATCTACAAATATTTTATTCCTTGGGCTTGGACTTGCAAGTGAATTTAATAGTTGGATCTGTTTTCTTCCAGGGTATTTGATGATGACAGGAGATAAAGATGTTCTAGATTATATTTCTATCTATATATGTCTATATGATGCATCTCTGTACTGGAATTTTATTATTATGGTGATTTTATGTAATATATTATGGAAATTATTGAAATACACTTATGATGTCATTTGGTCTCATTGAGGATCTTTGATAAAGTAACATAATTTGAGAAGGGATATAAAATGAAGAGTGGCTTTTCAGCCTTGAGTACAGAGTGGCCTTAGAGATGATTTAGTTAATGCACTCTTCTGATGCATATCCAAAGAGAAAGCCAAATAAGCAGATGTTAAATGCATCATGAAGCATTATATTGATGGACAGCTAATCTCTTCCAAAAAGGAGGTGGTATATTCCCAACTAACCACAGTTTTAATGGTTAAGCCAAGAAGTTAAAAGATCACAACCTGGGGAATATTGAGTGTTGATGCTTCTACCTTACTCTTGATGATTACTCCCACATAAAAGGAGATCATTCAGCATAATTCTCTTGGCCTCTTACGACTTATTAATTCACTCTGCCCAAGGGCAGGTGGAATATCCTTATCTGATTGGTAAGACTGGATGGAGAAAGTGGGTCTGTGTGGCCAGTAGATTCCTTTCTTTCTAAGGAGCTGGCAGAGCAAGTGATACATGCTGTGGTTTGGATCTCTGTGAGTAGCTCTGTCTCAGTGATGGAGACCTGCTTCTGTCTAGGACTGCTGAAAGGGTAAGTCTTCTCATTCCAAGATTCTGTCATAGGAAGTCCACCTTCTTGTAGGTAAAAGAAGCACTATTTAATGTCAGCATTAACATTTCACAATGTAGGTTTTGTTTTCCATACACCTTTCTTAGTCTTATTTTTCAAGTGGTTTAATACTCATGCAAGTAAAAGGAGAGCAAGTTCATGCCTCCTTACCAAATAACCTAACAACAAATTGCTGACATGATTAATGGATGGGAGAGGAGGGAAAGAATGAAGGAGAGAAACAGAGAGAGAGAATTTACGAGGCTAACTCAGAACCAGAATCATGCTGATTTGTACCATGGAATTCCAGAAAATCTCTGGAACTCACCTTGTATAGGTCTAAAAGGGAGGGTGCAGTATGAGGCTTAAGAGAGTAGAATTAGTTGAACATTTGTATAAAAACACAGCTGGCTAATGTCTCCATTCTTGGTGTCCTCCATTATTAGAAGATAAAACTTAAACGAGAGAGAACCAGTTTTGTAGACACCAGCACACGTGAGGTCTGAAATAACATACTGAAAACAGAGAGATTAAATGAAAGTTTTCTCCTAAAAAGATAAACACTTCACTCCCCTGTTTACTACTTGGATTCAAGAAAATTCTGGTAGCTAAGTTGATTCCTCCTAAGTAAAAAATTGAGTCATTATGGAGAAACTGATCCAGTTAAATAAGCAGTAATAATAAATCTGTTAACTGGAGGTTACCCAGTCAAATAGCCCATCCAGATCATCCTGCAACAAAGCCAAGCATGGAAAAAACCTGCCTCCAAACAACTTTCTGATATTTTACTCTTAAATAAGAAGAGACATTAAAGAATTACTGGATACTTAAAACAAGTCCATAACATGCAAACAAAACAAAAAAAGAAGAGAAAGGAATTAAGAGGGAAAAATGAAAGTATTAGAAAAAAACTCATATGCACACAGATAAGAAAAGATAAATCACTTCTATAATTAACATTATTATTAAATCCCTTCATTAAAAGACTTAAATTACAAACTAGGATATTCATAAAATAAAGAAAGCAGTTCTCTTTTCTTTCCCCAAATTTTAAAAGTTAAAAATATAATACTAAAAATGAAAAAGTTGCTAGAAATTTTGGAAGATAAAGTTTCAGACATTTCATCCCAAAACAATGAATTTCACCTTCTTCTCAAGCGCACATGGAACCTTCTCCAGGATAGATCACATCCTGGGCCATAAAGCTAGCCTTGGTAAATTCAAAAAAATAGAAATCATTCCAAGCATCTTTTCTGACCACAATGCAGTAAGATTAGATCTCAATTACAGGAGAAAAACTATTAAAAATCCAACATATGGAGGCTGAACAACACACTGCTGAATAACCAACAAATCACAGAAGAAATCAAAAAAGAAATCAAAATTTGCATAGAAACGAATGAAAATGAAAACACAACAACCCCAAACCTGTGGGACACGGTAAAAGCAGTCCTAAGGGGAAAGTTCATAGCAATACAGGCACACCTCAAGAAACAAGAAAAAAGTCAAATAAATAACCTAACTCTACACCTAAAGCAACTAGAAAAGGAAGAAATGAAGAACCCCAGGGTTAGTAGAAGGAAAGAAATCTTAAAAATTAGAGCAGAAATAAATGCAAAAGAAACAAAAGAGACCATAGCAAAAATCAACAAAACCAAAAGCTGGTTCTTTGAAAGGATAAATAAAATTGACAAACCATTAGCCAGACTCATCAAGAAACAAAGGGAGAAAAATCAAATCAATAAAATTAGAAATGAAAATGGAGAGATCACAACAGACAACACAGAAATACAAAGGATCATAAGAGACTACTATCAACAATTATATGCCAATAAAATGGACAACGAGGAAGAAATGGACAAATTCTTAGAAAAGTACAACTTTCCAAAACTCGATCAGGAAGAAATAGAAAATCTTAACAGACCCATCACAAGCACGGAAATTGAAACTGTAATCAAAAATCTTCCAGCAAACAAAAGCCCAGGTCCAGACGGCTTCACAGCTGAATTCTACCAAAAATTTAGAGAAGAGCCAACACCTATCCTGCTCAAACTCTTCCAGAAAATTGCAGAGGATGGTAAACTTCCAAACTCATTCTATGAGGCCACCATCACCCTAATACCAAAACCTGACAAAGATCCCACAAAAAAAGAAAACTACAGGCCAATATCACTGATGAACATAGACGCAAAAATCCTTAACAAAATTCTAGCAATCAGAATCCAACAACACATTAAAAAGATCATACACCATGACCAAGTGGGCTTTATCCCAGGGATGCAAGGATTCTTCAATATCCGCAAATCAATCAATGTAATACACCACATTAACAAATTGAAAAATAAAAACCATATGATTATCTCAATAGATGCAGAGAAAGCCTTTGACAAAATTCAACATCTATTTATGATCAAAACTCTCCAGAAAGCAGGAATAGAAGGAACATACCTCAACATAATCAAAGCTATATATGACAAACCCACAGCAAACATTATCCTCAATGGTGAAAAATTGAAAGCATTTCCTCTAAAGTCAGGAACAAGACAAGGGTGCCCACTTTCACCATTACCATTCAACATAGTTTTGGAAGTTTTGGCCACAGCAATCAGAACAGAAAAAGAAATAAAAGGAATCCAAATTGGAAAAGAAGAAGTAAAGCTCTCACTGTTTGCAGATGACATGATCCTCTACATAGAAAACCCTAAAGACTCCACCAGAAAATTACTAGAACTAATCAATAACTATAGTAAAGTTGCAGGATATAAAATCAACACACAGAAATCCCTTGCATTCCTATACACTAATAATGAGAAAACAGAAAGAGAAATTAAGGAAACAATTCCATTCACCATTGCAACGGAAAGAATAAAATACTTAGGAATATATCTACCTAAAGAATCTAAAGACCTATATATAGAAAACTATAAAACACTGGTGAAAGAAATCAAAGAGGACACTAACAGATGGAGAAATATACCATGTTCATGGATTGGAAGAATCAGTGTAGTGAAAATGAGTATACTACCCAAAGCAATCTATAGATTCAATGCAATCCCTATCAAGCTACCAACAGCATTCTTCACAGAGCTAGAACAAATAATTTCACAATTTGTATGGAAAAACAAAAAACCTCGAATAGCCAAAGCGATCTTGAGAAAGAAGAATGGAACTGGAGGAATCAACCTACCTGACTTCAGGCTCTACTACAAAGCCACAGTTATCAAGACAGTATGGTACTGGCACAAAGACAGAAATATAGATCAATGGAACAAAATAGAAAGCCCAGAGATAAATCCACGCACATATGGACACCTTATCTTCGACAAAGGAGGCAAGAATTTACAATGGATTAAAGACAATCTCTTTAACAAGTGGTGCTGGGAACTCTGGTCAACCACTTGTAAAAGAATGAAACTAGAACACTTTCTAACACCATACACAAAAATAAACTCAAAATGGATTAAAGATCTAAACATAAGACCAGAAACTATAAAACTCCTAGAGGAGAACATAGGCAAAACACTCTCTGACATACATCACAGCAGGATCCTCTATGACCCACCTCCCAGAATATTGGAAATAAAAGCAAAAATAAACAAATGGGACCTAATTAACCTTAAAAGCTTCTGCACATCAAAGGAAACTATTAGCAAGGTGAAAAGACAGCCTTCAGAATGGGAGAAGATAATAGCAAATGAAGCAACTGACAAACAACTAATCTCAAGAATATACAAGCAACTCCTACAGCTCAACTCCAGAAAAATAAATGACCCAATCAAAAAATGGGCCAAAGAACTAAATAGACATTTCTCCAAAGAAGACATACAGATGGCTAACAAACACATGAAAAGATGCTCAACATCACTCATTATCAGAGAAATGCAAATCAAAACCACTATGAGGTACCATTTCACACCAGTCAGAATGGCTGCGATCCCAAAGTCTACAAGTAATAAATGCTGGAGAGGGTGTGGAGAAAAGGGAACCCTCTTACACTGTTGGTGGGAATGCAAACTAGTACAGCCACTATGGAGAACAGTGTGGAGATTCCTTAAAAAACTGGAAATAGACATGCCTTATGATCCAGCAATCCCACTGCTGGGCATACACACTGAGGAAACCAGAAGGGAAAGAGACACGAGTACCCCAATGTTCATCGCAGCACTGTTTATAATAGCCAGGACATGGAAGCAACCTAGATGTCCATCAGCAGATGAATGGATAAGAAAGCAGTGGTACATATACACAATGGAGTATTATTCAGCCATTAAAAAGAATACATTTGAATCAGTTCTAATGAGGTGGATGAAACTGGAGCCTATTATACAGAGTGAAGTAAGCCAGAAAGAAAAACACCAATACAGTATACTAATGCATATATATGGAATTTAGAAAGATGGTAACAATAACCCTGTGTACGAGACAGCAAAAGAGACACTGATGTATAGAACAGTCTTATGGACTCTGTGTGAGAGGGAGAGGGTGGGAAGATTTGGGAGAATGGCATTGAAACATGTAAAATATCATGTATGAAATGAGTTGCCAGTCCAGGTTCGATGCACGATACTGGATGCTTGGGGCTGGTGCACTGGGACGACCCAGAGGGATGGAATGGGGAGGGAGGAGGGAGGAGGGTTCAGGATGGGGAACACATGTGTACCTGTGGCGGATTCATTCTGATATTTGGCAAATCTAATACAGTTATGTTAAGTTTAAAAATAAAATAAAATTTAAAAAAAAAAAAAGTTTCAGACATTTAGCAAAAATAGAAAAATACAGCAAAAATAAAAAGACAGTAGGATAGGTAAGATAATAAAGTTAGAGAATAAGCCACCAAGTCTAAAAATCCAGATATAGAAACTTTCTGTTGATGAGAACAGAGAATACAAAGATAGGGAATTATGAACAATTCAAGAGAAGTACTAAAAATTGAAAAATAACAGTTTGCTGATTAAAAATGCCTACCAAGTGTCCAAATTCATGACAGTAAAGCAGAGTCTACTCAACACACATTACTATAACATTTTAAAAACAAGACAATAAGAGATTTTCAAAGGCTTTGGAGAGAAGAAACCCTCATTACCTGAAAAGCAATAAGAATAAAAATCAAATTAAATTTTTGCACAGCACTAGAAATTTGACTATAATGAAACACTACTTTCAAATTTAAAGGGCAAATTAATTCTGCCTAAAACTCTATAGTCAGTCAAGATGCTAGTCAATTTACAAAGTCTGCAAAAATTTACATCCTAAGTGCTTTTCCTTGGAAGCAGTGGGAATAAGCAATTGAAAAGGAAGATGTATGAAGCTCAGGAGATATGGGCTATACCTCAGAAGAGAGAATTTTTCATGATGATGGTGAAGGGAGATGCCACGTTGACCACCGTGAGTTGGCCTAGAGAAACACCAGTCCAGATTAGACTAAACAGTTTCAGTATTGCCAAGATTGAAGTTGCCAAGGGAAACATGAGTCTGATATAACAACTGATGTGTGGAAAACATTCAGAAAAGATAAAGAACCCTAAAAATCACCTGAAAACACAGCCAGAAAAAATATTTTTAAATTGTCACCCTAATTTCGTTTGACTTCCCCTAATCAGGTAGTTTCTGTTTCATGCTTTGGGTTTCTACCATCCTAGTCAGAACCTGATGGACAGAATTTTTCCTACTTCTTTCTCCCTTGCTTAATTCTGCCATGGAAGCTGTCTGTGCTTATCACTTTTGCTATATGACAGGGAATTAGTCAGAAAAATAAAATAACGTAAAATTTAAAAGTCCTGCTACCAGTTAGCTAACAAGGTACTAAGATCAGTATTTGTACTAGCATAATTAATTTTACTATTAAGAACCTTTGGAAATTCTGTACAGAAAGAATTGACTACTGGAATTTTAAAGCTTCCCAGCCCCACGGTGATAGGGGAAAATATGATGAAGATTTTGAGTCCCTATCAAATTTCACAGTACAGGTGACTACCTGCCGTACATATATGCAGGTGGAGAGCTCTCTTATGGGGGAGGGCTATGCCAGGCTCTCAGAGTGGTCACTGTTAATGCCTAGGATAGCTTCATGGCCATGTGTCCCGAGGCTGAAGTGGACTAACACAGCTACAGACGTGATCAAAGAAGAAGAACACATTTATTTGCTGTGCCCTCAAGCGCTGTCAATGCAGCTTGGGAGACACTTCCCCTGCATGCAAGAAATGGGCTCACTGGGGTTGATTTTATGTCCTCATCTCTCCCTCCTCTGACGGACGCCCCAGAACTGCTTATAGAGTTTTCACAAAGAATTATTCATCACACTTTTTTATTACTTTCATGTAACCCAGAACTTCATTATCAAACCTTTTCTTTACTAGCTGTTGATATATTTCTTATAACAGAAAAGTTATTTTTTTAATACCTGGGTGTTGCCACATGCTTTTAAAGACAGTATGTTTGGCTCTCTCTCTCTTTTATTTTTTCTTGATGTGAAATCCAGCCTAGTCAATTATTTTTCTTCTTTTAGCATTCCTGTTTTGTCTTTCTGTCTCAACATAAATACACACAATCAACATTATCACCTTTGTATATAAATTTCCAGACTCAAAGAGGGAGATATGATCCACTTGCACATCTTCCTATAGAAAGGGATCATCTAGTTTTGATGTGAAAAGTCAAGGATTAGTCCCAGGAAATCTGGCTATCTATAAAACCATTGTCATAGAGCTGGAAGCCCAATGCCCAAAGAAACTTCATTTCTGGAAGTAATGATTGCCAAATAACAAAGTGTTTTCATCTTCATTTCACCCTCATCCCATATATGGAATATTTTTGTACAAATACTTCATATTTCTATGTGAAGTAAAGCAAATGGCAAATATAAATGATCACTTGTCCAGGTAAATGTAGAAATTCTACATTTTTCTTTGTTAGTGTTTTCCATTTAAAACAAGTTTAAAGTAGAAAGAAAGTGAAGTCGCTCAGTCGTGTCCGATTCTTTGCAACCCCATGGACTGTAGTCTACCAGGCTCCTCTATCCATGGGATTGTCCAGGCAAGAATACTGGAGTGGGTTGCCAATTTTACTTGGCAATATTCTGATTGCCAGGAGAAATATCAATAACCTCAGATATGCAGATGACACCACCCTTATGGCAGAAAGTGAAGAGGAACTAAAAAGCCTCTTGATGAAAGTGAAAGTGGAGAGTGAAAAAGTTAGCTTAAAGCTCAACATTCAGAAAACGAAGATCATGGCATCCAGTCCCATCACTTCATGGGAGGTAGATGGGGAAACAGTGGAAGCAGTGTCAGACTTTATTTTTTTGGGCTCCAAAATCACTGCAGATGGTGACTGCAGCCATGAAATTAAAAGACACTTACTCCTTGGAAGGAAAATTATGACCAACCTAGATAGCATATTCAAAAGCAGAAACATTACTTTGCCAACAACGGTCCGTCTAGTCAAGGCTATGGTTTTTCCAGTGGTCATGTATGGATGTGAGAGTTGGACTGTGAAGAAGGCTGAGTGCCGAAGAACGGATGCTTTTGAACTGTGGTGTTGGAGAAGACTCTTGAGAGTCCCTTGGACTGCAAGGAGATCCAACCAGTCCATTCTGAAGGAGATCAGCCCTGGGATTTCTTTGGAGGGAATGATGCTGAAGCTGAAACTCCAGTACTTTGGCCACCTCATGTGAAGAGTTGACTCATTGGAAAAGACTCTGATGCTGGGAGGGATTGGGGGCAAGAGGAGAAGGGGACGACAGAGGATGAGATGGCTGGATGGCATCACTGACTCGATGGACGTGAGTCTGGGTGAACTCCGGGAGTTGGTGATGGACAGGGAGGCCTGGCGTGCTGCGATTCATGGGGTCGCGAAGAGTCGGACACGACTGAGCAACTGAACTGAACTGAACTGATTCTGATCACGGTCATCCCTCCTCACCTGTTACGTTTCAAGCAGAGTTAAGGAAGATAAAAACTAAACTTTCCTAAGTTAACTTGGGATGAAAAAGAAAAAGGTGAAAGTCTCTTATCAGTCTTCTACTTCTTCAAATTCAAACTCTAGAGTTTATTAACTGCTGAGTTATGAAAAATCCAGAATTTCCCAGGTTTGTCCTTCTTTACCATGCTTCATTAATCTTTCCCTTCTGAAGCAGTGCTCTTTTCCATATTTATATATCTCCTAACTCCTTCCCATGAACTCTAATTATAGATAGCATCGATTAATTCCCTTTATTTTGCTTGCTGGAATCCTGTCCTAAGGAGACAACACCTGCCCTCCTCTCTTCACTTCTCTTCTCAGATGATGTAACAGGATGCTCAGGAATAGTTTTTCACCAGCTCAAAGATTTCATGTGGCTTTTGGTGAGTCATAGGCATCTTTACTAAATCTTTGTACTCTCTAAAAATGAAACATGTGAATAACATACCACCAAATTCTATGAAGTTAATTGAAATAAGTCCCTGTTTACACTAATTTTATAACTGATGCCCATATCACTACATAGAGAATATTCCCCAAGTTCAGAATACCTAAAAAAAACGTTAGAACTTCTAATAAAGCAGTGGAGAGTCTTCTGAGAACAGAACATAAATGCACATAAACATTGGTTTAGTCACTAAGTCATGTCCGACTCTTGCGACCCAATGACTGTAGTCCGCCAGCCTCCTCTGTCCATAGGATTTCCCAGGCAAGAATATTGGAGTGCATTGCATTTCCTTCTCCAGGGCATCTTCCTGATCAGGGATTGAACCCAGGTCTCCTGCATTGCAGGCAGATTCTTTACCAACTGAGCTACAGATATTTGCGAGGTTCAGATTCCCATCATTGATGTGTAGAACATCTACCTCTTGACTAAACGTAAAACTGAGGTGAATCAGGGTACTTTCATAAGCTATAGGTTTAACCTCTTCACCCCTGCTGGGGTTTTCTCCTCACCTCCACTCCTACCCCTGAATACCCATTGTTCTGGAAACGGGAAAATCTTGCTGCCTTAAAAGTCAGAACAGCACAGGTAATGATTTTTAAAATGATCACATTTCAGTAGCATTTCAATTGTGTATGGGAATGTCCTCTTCTCTCCTGTATTGATCAGATGACTGAGCCACCAAACCAGTGGGGAGTAAGAATGCCATCTTTTCTTTTCAGGCACCCAACCAGAAAGGAGAAATTCATCTGGTGTGCTCTGAAAAAGTTGGCACATATAAGCCACTGATCTGACATTAATTTATAGCAAAGGGACTGACTAAATTCCAAGAAAATGAAAATATAATCCTCAGCTCCTGTAGTGTTGTCTAAGTCGTTCCTCTCCTTCCTCACGAGGGACCTCTTGGCCCTACTCCACCTTGCCCCTTATGCACTGCAGTACATGAGTGCAGTATGGAAGTGTGAGCTGACATTGTATGAACATGTTATTTTTACAGAAAAGTTAGTGTGTTCTGTGCTCTAGGTCTCTTCTGATTTTCCTGAGCTTTACAACATCAGTGAAACTAAACCATTGCGTCTGAAAATACTTGCTGTTTTTGTAAATGAATTCCTGAGCTCTTTTTTTAAAAAAGATGTTTATTTCTGTTATGTATTTGTGGCATATGGGATCTTCGATCTTCTTTGCATCATGCAGGTGCTTTAGCTGCTACATTTGAACTCTTAGTTGCAGTGTGTGGGATCTGGTTCCCTGACCAGGGATTGAATCCGCGCCCCCTGCATTGGGAGCACAGATTCTTAGTCAATGGACCACCAGGAAAGGCCCTCCTGAAATCTTTTCCCACTTTTTTTTTTGGCCCTGCACCTGTTTCAGGAAAAAAAAGATCTTTTAAAAAATGTGAGCTATTTATTATCTCTCTCATATGCAATTTTCTTCTGTCTCATTAATCCAACACATATCTAATAGAGATCTCTGTGTGCCTGGCACTGCTCATATGCAGGGTATATAGCAGGGAATGTGTAGAATAATTATGGAAGAATAAAGACAATAGAACAATAAATTTCATATTAAGCAAAATATGGTGGTGACCTAAGACAAAGTGGGATGGAGCCTGGGCTATGTTAGCTTGAGTGGTAGAAAGGATGTTTTGTTTTGTGAAACGTTAAGCCAAGAATGAAAAGCAGGAGAAGCCATGGGAATATATTAAGCTGGATCACTGTAGACAGAGAAGGGTTTCTCCATCTTGGTACAATTGAAGTTGGAGGGCAGATAATAAATTGCTATGGGAGTTATTCTGGGACTCTAGGATGTTTAGCAGCATCCCTGGCCTCTACCCAGTACATGCTGATAGCACTACCCCACGCTGGTTGTTACAACCAAGACGTCTCTGGACATTGCTGAAAGTACCATCAGAGGCAAACATGCTCCCAGGTAAGAACTACTGGCACAGAGACACGATAATGTGCAAAGACCCTAAACAGCAGCAAGTTAAAGAGGAACATAAAAAGCTAGTTTGTCTGGAAGATACTGATTTAAGATGAGAGTGAGAGGAAAAAAACCTATAAGCAGAGGCCAGATCACATTGGAACTTTGCAGACTGTGGTAAGGACCTAGGTTTTCACTTTAGGTTCAGGTAGAAGGCACTGGAGGCACTGGAGATTAAGTAAGGCCAGTTCTAATACAATTTACATTTTTAACATCACTGTGTCTGTTGTATGTAATGCTGCCTCATATTACTAACTTATTTGAGTTAGTAGATCAACTACCTGAGTTTGAAGCTAAAACTTTTTTTAGATTTTTGGTAATACTTTTTACTTCCATTTTATGGGTTTAGATTTGCTAGGTGAACATTCTAGGGGCTATTTCACCCAAGAAACTGTATAATTAATCTGGCTAGGCATCAAGACACATGTATCTGGCTAGGCTAAGACACATGGTCTCTTAGCCATGCAAAAACTTACATAGCCACGCTTAGAAGTTAACACACCTTTACATTTATTTATTAATCTAAACATTAAAATGAGGGGAAAAACCTGAATATAGTCATTTTCCAATGACTAAATTACTATTTATTACATAGCCACGCTTAGAAGTTAACACACCTTTACATTTATTTATTAATCTAAACATTAAAATGAGGGGAAAAACCTGAATATAGTCATTTTCCAATGACTAAATTACTATTTAAAAAAAGGAAGAAGATGCAGTTATGGGTTGTAATGCTCATACAATTGGCCTCTTTGTTTCTCAGTTTCAGTTCAGTCAACTGGATCCAGTAGATGTGGAATTTCAAAACCATGCGTTAGACTGAGAGCTCTCAAATTCACAAGGAAGATAAAAAATGGGCTGGGAGGTGAAACTGTGGATCTGTGAAGAGATGCCACCTACTCTCTTAGGTCCACCCTACGAAGAGAGAGGAGGGGCCTACTCCCTTCTGTCCTAAGTTGAGTAACAAGCAGTCTCAAAGAAACCATTCTCTTCAGTTGGAATACTCAGTAAATATTGTCTGACATGAGTCTGGGTTATCTTAAAGAGGGGCACAGTAGACACTGGCCTGAAGCATTGTGAGAGAGAGAAAGATTTGGAATGACAATGCAAACTACACTTTCACCAAAGACTATCTTAGCCAGTATCTTAAAGAATGCATGAGATTTTCCCAAAGATTCTTCCAAGATCCAGAGTTAAAAAAGTTGGATGACTTGGAGTCCTTTCCAACATTGCTTTTTACAATGCCTGGGATAGCGGTGGGGATTTTAACAGGGAGAATTCTGTGTGGAGTGAATCCAGGAGAAAAACATGAGGCTAAATTGGGAGCAGCTGACTGATTATAAAAAAAGGTATATGTAGTCCAGCTGTCACAGCCCAGTGAAAGGAGGAGGGGTCATATGAAGGACTAAGGAAAGTACCCAGGAAAGAAAGACTTAAATATCAGGCAGGCTCTGTAGAGCTAGTTGGTCACTCACTCTCCTCATCAAGAAAGGCATATACCCTTCTCCCTCAATTCAGTCTAAAGGGATCCCTCAATTCAGTCTAAAGGGATCCAAAGCCCTGTTTTGCAATAAAGGGGTAAGTAGAACAAAGAAAGGAAGGATCCAGGGGGCAGGGAGTAATGTCTGAGTTGGCCAGGTTCAACACACTGGCAAAACAGAAGACCAAGCTTTCTCATTAGCAGGTAGAGACTGTGCACTGTGAGTTAGAATAAACTAATTCATTTTAAAAAGATAGCTAAAAGACAAGGGTGCATTTTCATTTTATTACATTTAACTCCTCAGGCTTGTTCATCATTCCAGTTACAATATCCAACTCTTAGACTTTCCTCTTTATTCTAGTTTTCCCAGGATTGAGGGAACCATATCTCTTTTGCTAACATGGAAGAATATGTTCGACTACATACTAGGTTAACATACTAGATTGTTCTGGAAGGCAGCTAAGATCAAGTGAGTTTTTCTTTATACTTCAGAGCATTTGTTTATTTACTAATTCATTTAACACATTTGTTGATTGTCCAGTATTTGCCAGCATTCCTCTTACTGGTTCTGGTTTGCAATATTAAGCAGTTACCTCACTACAGAGGTTAACACTCAGTGAATCAGACTTCCTGGCTCAAGGGCCATATTTCAAGGCCATGGGATGCTCAAGAAGCATTCAAGTGAACATGGTACCCAGAGCTCTATTTTCCAGGAGACAGAGTGGAGAATTATACTAAGATAATGTGTAGGACTGATGCTAAAGCTGAAACTCCAATACTTTGGCCACCTGATGCGAAGAGTTGACTCATTGGAAAAGACTCTGATGCTGGGAGGGATTGTGGGCAGGAGGAGAAGGGAACGACAGAGGATGAGATGGCTGGATGGCATCACCGACTCAATGGACGTGACTCTGAGTGAACTCCGGGAGTTGGTGATGGACAGGGAAGCCTGGCATGCTGCAATTCATGGGGTCACAAAGAGTCAGACACGACTGAGCGACTGAACTGAACTGAACTGATGGTTTCCTGTGTTCATTCTTCACATAATTCTTCTAGTCACTGATCCTGTCTCTAATATGGAGACACGTTTACTTCTGACTTAACTTACAATAAAATAAAATAAAAAGTGTTTTCCTTTATTCCCTCTTTTAGTCATTTAAGCATTATATTTCCATTGTTCTTTATATATACATATATAATCTCTTTTTATTTTTTAATTTATTTATTTTAATTGGAGGCTGATTACTTTATAATACTGTTTTTGCTGTACATTGACATGATCCAGCTGTGGGTGTACATGTGTCCCCCAATCCCGAACCCTCCTTCCACCTCCCTCACCGTCCCATCCCTCTGGATTGTCTCAGTGCACCGGCTTTGAGTACCCTGTTTCATGCATTAACCTTGGACTGGTCATCTGTTTCACATATGGTAATATACATGTTTCAATGCTGTTCTCTCAAATCATCCCACCCTCGCCTCCTCCCACAGAGTCCAAAAGTCTGTTCTTTACATCTGTGTCTCTTTTGCTGTCTTGCATATAGGGTCATCGTTACCATCTTTCTAAATACCATATATATACTTTAATATGCTCTGTTGGTGTTTTTCTTTCTAACTTACTTTACTCTGTCCAACATATACAAGCAGCTCATGCAGCTCAATACTAGAAAAATAAACAACCCAATCAAAAAATAGGCCAAACAAGTAAACGGATATTTCTCCAAAGAAGACATTCAGACGGCTAATAAACACATGAAAAGATGCTCAACATCACTCATTATCAGAGAAATGCAAATCAAAACCGCAGTGAGGTACCATCTCATGCCGGTCAGAATGGCTGCTATCAAAAAGTCTACAAACAATAAATGCTGGGGAGGGTATAGAGAACAGGGAGTGCTCTTACACTGTTGGTGGGAATGCAAACTAGTATAGCCACTATGGAGAGCAGTGTGGAGATTCCTTAAAAAACTGGAACTAGAACTGCCATATGACCCAGCAATCCCACTGCTAGGCATACATACTGAGAAAACCAGAATTGAAGAGACCCGTGTACCCCAGTGTTCATCGCAGCACTGTTTACAATAGCTAGGACATGGAAGCAACCTACATGTCCATTGGCAGACAAATGGATAAGAAAGTTGTGGTACATATACACAACAGAATATTACTCAGCTATAAAAAAGAACACATTTGAATCAGTTCTATCGGTCTTTCTTATGCATAGATTCCCCTGGGAACTTTTTCTATAATAGAAAAATAGCTTTACACCTATGCGTTTTGTACTCTCTGACTTACTCTAATAGACAGAAAACTTCATAAGAATAGATTTCTGCAAACCACTGTCAATTCTGATTTGCCAGATAAAAGTGGAGCCTGAGTTTTTGTCATTTTCCAATGTTTCCTTGGTGCTTCTGTCATCTGTTCTTAACAACCAATAGAGTAGAAAGTCTAAGTTGTAAGGTAAGGTCCTGTCCAACCAGGCCCAGGTCTGTGTTTGCAAATTCCCATCACCAACCTCAGCTCAACACTGTGTATTCTGATGAAGATATGAAGTAGGAATCCTGAGTGAAAGCATTTTCGAACAGCTCTGTGAAACCCCTGGAACAAGGTTTCTCAATCTTGGTGCCGTTAACATTAGGGACCACAATTCCTTATTATGGGGATAAGGGGGTGCCTTGTCCATTGTGTTTAGAAGTGTTTCTGCCCAGTGGATGCCAGTCGCAAATTCCTCACTTCCCAGTTGTAACAATCAAAAATTTCTTCAGATATTGGCAAACATATCCCATGAAATGAAATAATTCCTGGTTGAGAACCACTGCTTTAACTTCTGCACAAATGCTTTTCTCTTTACCATGAGCTCAAGAGAGGACCTCCATTAAAATTTTTTTTAAATTTTTATTTATTTATGGTTGCACTGGGTCTTCACTGCTGCATGTGGCCTTTCTCTAGTTGCAGTGCAAGAACTTCTCATTGCAGTGGTTTCTCTTGTTGCAGAGCACAGGCTCTAGGCATGCGGGTTTGGTCGTTGTGACACACACACTTAGTTGCCCCATGGGGTATGGAACCTTCCTGACTGGGGATTAAACCCATGTCCTTTGCATCTGCAGGCAGATTCTCAACCACTCTAGCATCAGGGAAGTCTGAAAGGGCCTCTTTAAAGAGAGGTAGTAGTCAAGAAACATTCTAGAAGGAAAACATAGATAATAGCAAATGTCACAAAACAGTATGGGTTGAATTATGTCTACTAAAGAAATAAATTGAAGTCCTAACCCATGCCCCTTATACCTGTGAATATGACCTTGTTTGGAAATAGGGTCTTTGCAGGTGTAATAAAGTTAAGGTCGATCATACGGAAGTAGGCTGGGCCCTAGTACAATGGCTGGGCTTCCCAGGTGGCTCAGTGGTAAGGAATCTGCCTGCCAAGCAAGAGACATGGGTTCAATCTCTGGGTCAGGAAGATCCCCTGTAGAAGAAAATGGAAACCCACTCCAGTATTCTTGCCTGGGAAACCCCATGGACAGAAGAGCCTGGTGGGCTACAGTCTATGGGATTGCAAAGAGTCAGACATGACTTAGTGACTAAACAGCAGCAATAGCGGCTAATACAGTGACTGGGATCCTCATAAGAGGGGAAGATGGAGAGGTGCAGATACAGAGATATAGACACATACAGAGAAGAGAATGCCAGGGGAAATTGGAGGCAGATACCAGGGATTGTCAGCAGCCACCAAAAGCTAGGAGAAAGGCATGGAAGAGATTTCTACCCCAGATCCTTCAGACAAAGTGTAACTCTGCTATACTTTGATTTTTTAGACTTCTAGCTTTCAGAATGTGAGAAAATACATGTCTGTTGTTCTGAGGCAGTGTATGGTAACTTCTTAGAACGTCCTAGGAAACTAATGTGAATAGTAAACACAGCAAAAACTGTGAATAATAAACATGGACTGTTCTAACTTTGGAGAAGGCAGTGGCACCCCACTCCAGTACTCTTGCCTGGAAAATCCCATGGGTGGAGGAGCCTGGTGGGCTGTAGTCCATGGGGTCGCGAAGAGTCGGACACGACTGAGTGACTTCCCTTTCACTTTTCACTTTCATGCATTGGAGAAGGAAATGGCAACCCACTCCAGTGTTCTTGCCTGGAGAATCCCAGGGACGGGGGAGCCTGGTGGGCTTCTGTCTATGGCGTCACACAGAGTCGGACGCGACTGAAGCGACTCACCAGCAGCAGCAGCAGCAGTGCTAACTTTCCTTTAAACAACCTACAGTCAAAGATAAGTTATTCTGTAATAAACTTTGTTTTGTAAGATCATTATACACTGTATGAATCATAGGTCAGAAAATCAAGCTGCAGTTTAGTAAGCAGAAATAGGTACTCAGAATATAGCAACAGTAGAAATAACACCTCATGTTTAAGTATTTAAAAGTGTTTGTAAACTGCTAGATGCTTTAAAAGCAATGCTTTCATTTTGTTTGTTACAAAAAATGTACTATTTGTTTATAATTAATTTATTTTTCATTAGAGAATATTTTTATTGTTTTGTTTCTGGGTCCCAGTCAAGATCCTTTATGACAGAACAAATTCTTACATTATCTGCATTTTTATGATGAGTGTGTATTACTTTTATAACCAGGAAATAAAATAACTTCTGATTCAAAAATAAGAGATTATGATCTACTAAGGTACACAGACTATTTCTATATGTTTCTCCCTGTTAACAGCCCAAAATAAATGTTAGCCAGTCAGTCACTTAATCTCTTTTAATGGTTAAAAATGTGTCAGGAATAAAAGAAGGATGATAGAAGAAAAACATTTTAAGTGTTTTTATATTTTGTTTAGTGTTGTATTTAAATTCATGAGCATATAGAAGGGGAGAAATATGAACAAGACTGGCTGTAATAGAAAATATTGAAGTGAATGCTCAGTGAATGTGAAAAAGCTTCTTTTTAAGATTGTGAAAAAAGGTCACAAATATTTATGTTTCCAAGTCAAAGGCATTTAGAATATTATATTCACAAAAACTGAATTTAGTTTATAGTTTTGGGTTTTCAAAGCCAGAACAGAAGAGGAAGGTGATTCCATTTTCAGTGGGTTGCCTACATTTAAAATGGGATCCTACCGCGTTTTTATCGTCAGGTTTTTTTAGGGGTCATAACCTGAGCCAGAGAGAAATGGAAATGATTAAACCATCTGAGAGCATCACTTACTAGTTTAGTAATGGCTTGAATATATTTGTCATCTTTGCAGAATCAACACAGGGTAGCACCTCCTCCTGAACTCCTACGATGTTCGGTGGCATTTCACGTTATTGTTTTTCTTCTTACCACACTCACCATTCCTTCCCTCTTTTTCAGTAGAAACACCTACTCTTCCTACCCCTTAAAATGCCTCAGTCATCTCTTCTTTAAATTCCCATAGCCTGATTCTGGGTGTCAGAGTCCTCACTCCATGCCCCCAGGGTAGCAGAGTGAAGCACGATGGTGCCCACGGAGGAGGGTGGGGAGGGACCAAAACTTGATCCATCTGCTGAGCACACCCCTCAGTGCAGCCCCTTGTGTCTACTTTCTTCCCATAAAGAAAATACTCATTTCCCAAGGCATGTGCCTATGGGCTGAATCTACCTAGAAAGTGTACTTTTATTCTTTTTACAAAAAATTAATTTCCCCAGAGTAAGTGCCTTTTTATAATTTACTCAAAGATGTCATATAAGAATAGAACTTAAATGTTCTCACACACAAAAAGGATAAACATGTGAGGTAATGTATTTGTCATTTAACTAGACGGGAGGAAGTTTTTCAAAATGTATATGGAATCATCGTGATGCACAGTTTAAATATCTGACAGTGTTATTTGCCAATTAAGGACACCTTCCTCTCACCTTGGGCTTCCTTTGTGGCTCAGCTGGTAAAGAATCCTCCTGCAGTGTGGGAGACCTGGGTTCGATCCCAGGGTTGGGAAGATCCCCTGGAGAATGGAAAAGCTACCCACTCCAGTATCCTGACCTGGAGAATTCCACGGACTGTATAGTCCATAGGGCTGCAAAGAGTCAGACATGACTGCATGACTTTCACTTTCAATTTCATTCCTCAATAAAGCTGGAGAGAAAGAATCACTCTTAATATTTCAGACCTAAATGTTTCTAAACTGTTGGAATGGAGAAGGAACGGAAGGGAGAAGGAAATGCAAGTAAATTCAGGAAGGCACTGCAGTTCCTTAGGGGGCAAAGCAAAGTGTCATTTCCCAGACCCATAAGGGGGACACTACAGCTAATGCAGCCATGGATCAAGGCGCATGCACCCTCCAACACTGCTGACTCGCTGTTGGTAGCTCAGCAACTGCCAGAGCCAGAAGCAGGAAAAAAATTTCTTTTCTCTTTCTTCTGACTTCCAGTCAGCTGCCATTGACTCCCATCGGCAGAATTTAATCAAAACCCAGTTAGCAAAGGAGTCCAAAAAATAATTTGGAAGCTTCCAATCCTTGAAGGAGTTGAGGAGAAAATAAAAAGGCGTGTGTATGGCTGAGAGACAAGAGGAAAGTAACCAACACCGCCAAGAACAGACTATAGCAGAAAAGATGGGAAAACAATTCTAATTCATTTGCCCCATAAGCCACTATGCAGCTTGACTAGTCTGACAGCTTTTGGAATAGATCTAAGATTCGCAAATGGTAGTGTCCTTTGAATTGCCCAAGATCTTTTAACAAGTACCCAAACCTGTTTTTCACTCCTTGGACATTCTGGTTTAATTGATGAGGGGTGCAAACTGAACAGTAAGATTTGTGAAACCTCCCAGGTGAATCTCATGTACAATACATTGGAGGCCAGGGCCATGGCTGGGAGTGGCCGCCATGGTGTCAGGTGGACACAATAGTAACAGCAATGTGTCCATGAAAAATTCACTTGGATAAGGAAGTTGTGGTAAATGTATATAATGTAATATTATTCAGCTATAAAAAAGAACACACTTGAATCAATTCTAATGAGGTGGATGAAACTGGAGCCTATTATACAGAGTGAAGTAAGTCAGAAAGAGAAATACCAGTACAGTGTATCAATGCATATATATGGACTTTAGAAAGATGGTAACAATGATCCTATATGCAAGGCAACAAAAGAGACACACATGTAAAGAACAGACTTTTGGACTATGTGGGAGAAGGCCAGAGTGGGATGACTTGACAGAATAGCATTGAAACATGTATATTACCATATGTAAAATAGATGACCAATGCAAGTTCCATGCATGAAGCAGGGCACTCAAAGCCGGTGCTCTGGGACCACCCAGAGGGATGGGGTGGGGAAGGAGGTGGGAAGGGGATTCAGGATGGGGGGACACATGTGCATCTGTGGGTGATTCATATCAACGTATGGCAAAACCCACCAAATATGTAAAGAAATTATCCTCCAATTAAAATAAACTACTTAATTAAAAAAAATTCACTTGGGACTCAAAACACTTTGCAGGGGACTGTTGTCAAACAGGAAGAAGGCAAGAAAATGCAGCAGGGTCAAGATACCTTGAAATATAGACAATACTGATATATGAAAATGAAACTCATTCAAACAGTTTACATGATTATTTACATCACCTTAGACTTTTTGTAGTACCAAACTTTCAAGACAGTATTGTGTGTGTGTGTGTGTGTATGTGTATGTGTGCATGTGTAAATGTTAGTTTTATATATGAATAACATGATTAGCATTACAGTAAGTGAATTAGCACAGCATCTTCAGGAAACTATCAATTGTGCCTTTGAAGGGCAGCATATTAAAAAGCAGGGACATTACTTTGCCAACAAAGGTCCGTCTAGTCAAAGCTATTGTTTTTCAAGTAATCATGTATGGATGTGAGAGTTGGACCAAAAAGAAAGCTGAGTGCTAAAGAATTGATGCTTTTGAACTGTAGTGTTGGAGAAGACTCTTGAGAGTCCCTTGAACTGCAAAGAGATCCAACCAGTCCATCCTAAAGGAAATCAGTCCTGAATATTCATTGGAAGGACTGATGTTGAAGCTGAAACTCCAATACTTTGGCCACCTGAATCAAAGAACTGACTCATTTGAAAAGACCCTGATGCTGGGAAGGATTGAAAGCAGGAGGAGAAGGGGTTGACAGAGGATAAGATGGTTGCATGGCATCACTGACTCAATGGACATGAGTGTGAGTAAACTCCAGGAGTTGGTGATGGACCGGAAAGCCTGGAATGCTGCAGTCCATGGGGTCACAGAATTGGACATCACTGAGCGACTGAACTGAACTGAACTGAAAATACTGAGTTATGGTCTATGATTTCCCTGATGTTTAAGAACACCTCCAGCCCAGGTATTCTGACTTATTTTATCATTTCTATTATTTCTTTATCATAAGATGCTTTGAGTAGTTTTCTGCTAAAGTCCTTTCTAGGAAGGGCTTGTTCATTTATAGGTGAAGACTCTGAAGCACCCATATAATCTCTTCTGAACTGGTTAACCTAAAATTACAAAGCGAATACATCATCAACTATAGGGATTCTCTCCCTACTGTGCATGTACAGAAAAATAAATGAATCTTCTCTTTTGGTGATGGAGAGCTGGAGCAGTGAATTAGGTTTTGCTTGCATTTTTGCACTAAGCAAAAAAGTTACAATTAAGTTACAATTGCACATCATTGGCAAAGGCATCCAGAAGGAGCGCTTGGTCAGGTAGTTCTGGGTAACTGGATTCTAATGAAATCAGTAACTCCTTTCAGTGCTCTTCCCTGGAACAAATTGCTAAGTATGGTTCAGTCAAAAGCTGCTACACAAAGGATAATGGCAAATGAATTCCTAGTCTACTCTTTGGGAGGATTATACACTCAACAGGATGTAGTAATAATATTTAGATATAAATGTTAAAAACTATGTCTTATAATTTATGGTGAATTTCTTTAGTGAGTAAGAAAATAATAAAGGCATAGAGAAAATAAAACTTTCAGCAATATATTTACTTATCCTATGTGATGGTTAATTTTATGTGTTAACTTGACTGGATAAACGGGTGCCCAGGTTTAACATTATTTCTTTGTGTATCTGTGTGAGTTTAGCATTTGAATTATTTGAGGAATCAGTAAGTGTGGGTGGGCATCCCACAATCCCTTGAAGCCCTAAATTGAACAATAGGTGGAGGAAGGAGAAATTTGCCACTTTATTCTGCCTCAGTGTGGAGCTGGGATTTTTTCGTCAATTTTTTCCTACTTTCAGACTGGTATTTACACTATCAGCTCCCCTAGTTCTCAGACCTTCAGATTCCTCAAAGTAAATTATACCACAGACTTTCTAGGTCTCCAGCTTGCAGACTTGCAGATGAAAGAATGTGGGACTTCTCAGCCTCCATAATTATGTGAGTTAATTCTTCATAGGAAATTAATCTTTCTCTTTAGCTAGAACTCCTATTGATTCTGTTTCTATGGAGAACTCTAATAGACACTGAGATGGGCTTTTTTTTCTTGAGATACACCATGCTTTTATCTCCAATACTAAAAATAATACTGTGATACTTAAATAACAGCTGGGACCCTGCAACATGCTGGGTGTGTCACTAACTTGTGCCACGCAAGCATGCCATATGAATTCAAAGGATATTTTAACTTTATAATTTATATAAATAAATTTAATTATATAAATATAATTTATATAAATAAATATATATATAAATATTAAAATTTTTATATAAATAAATAAAATATATATTTTAACTTTATATGTTAGAATCAATCATTGCTATTATTCAGTCACAAAGTCATGTGACAACCCCACGTACTGCAGCAAGGCAGCCTCCCCTGTCCTTCACTGTCTCCTGGAGCTTGCTCAAGTTCATGTCCATTGAGTTGATGATGCTATCTAACCATCTCATCACCCCCTTCTCTTCCTGCTCTCAATCTTTCCCAGCATCAGAGTCTTTTCTAATGAGTCAGCTTTTCACAGTAGATGGCCAAAGAATTGCAGCTTCAGCTTCAGCATCAGTCCTTCCAGTGAATGCTCAGGGTTGATTTCCTTTCGGATTGCCTGGTTGGATCTCCTTGCAGTCCAAGGGACTCTCAAGAGTCTTCTTCAACACCACAATTCAAAAGCATCAATTCTTCAGTGCTCAGCCTTCTTTATGGTCCAACTTTAATGTCCATACATGACAGCTGGAAAAACCACAACTTTGACTATACAGACCTTTGTCGGCAAAGTGATATCTGCTTTTTAATATGTTGTCTAGGTTTGTCATAGCTTCCCTATCAAGGAGCAAGCATCTTTTAATTTCATGGCTGCAGTCACCATCTGCAGTGATTTTGGTGCCCAAGAAAACAAAGTCTGTCACTGTTTCCATTCTTTTCACCATCTATTTGCCACGAAGTGATGGGACCGGGTGCCATGATTTTCATTTTTGATTGTTGAGTTTTAAGCCAGATTTTTCACTCTGCCCTTTCAGTGTCATCAAGAGGCTCTTTAGTTCTTCTTCACTTTCTGCCATTAGAGTGGTACCATCTGCCTATCTGAGGTTATTGATATTTCTCCTGGCTATCTTGATTCCAGTTTGTGCTTAATCCAGCTGGGCATTCATTAAGAAGTAGTTTTATCCTCATATTTCTTTAAATTTGGATGAGTATCTTTAACTTTGAAGTACAAGAGCCTTCATCTGGGGAATCAGGTTTGTATTCACTGCCCATTTCTCCACTCACCATGTTAAAAATATGTAGACCCAGAGAATATGGTTTGAACAAATTTAAGATATTTACTGTTTCTTTCACCACCAAATTATGGTTAAAAAATATAATTTTTACTCCCAATCAATGCCTGTGACTAAAACCCTGTGTGGATTGGTATTATGAATGAAAACTGTTGCCTGCTAAACAAAAGATGTTGCAGACTCCAAGCCACTAAAGCCTCCCCTGTGGTGAGCCATGAGGGAACTCCGGAAGGGAAAGAATAGGATACTGATCCCAGATAGCTGAGGTGCATATCAGGGGAAGGATTTCAGTGAACCCACACTCTTGATCTTCCTGTATAAAGATATGTCATTAACTTGAGATATCTGGTTTTCTTTAATTAACAGTAATCTTTTGGTGATCCCACTATCTGGTCGTGTTGCAAAAACTCCTCCATCTTCTCCCTTAGCTCTTTGAAGCAGTCCCTCAAAGTTCTCTAAGAGGCTGTGCCCTGGGCTTAAGCCCTCAATTTTGTCTGCAAAACAAAACATAATTCTCAAAATTTAGGTTGTGTATTTTTTTTTTATAGTCAATATCTTCTCTTCACACAGAAATACCTTTTCTTGGAAGACATATTGATAACTCTCCTTTACTACTGGCATTAATGCCTCCTTCTCTAGATAAGTTATGACACAGAGAATACATGTGAAATAAAAGAAATATCTCTTTCCAAGCAGATGCAGTTTTTAGTAGCATATCAAACAAATACTAACCAGGATCATCTCCTTGATATAGGTACCACATATGTTCTAAGAGCATAGTCATATCCGATACCTCAAGGGTTTTGTACAGTTATAAACAAAACTATCTGATGGAGTGATATTGTAATGTTAATTGTTCTTCTATGATGTACATCAGTTCCATTATGTGATAACCAACAATATAACTTCATGAGAGAATTTTTACAATAACTTATTCAATTTTCTCTTTCAACAGAACATTAGTTCTTAATATTCTGATTTTGCAAATATTTTGTTATGCTATGATTTATACTTAAGTCTCAGGACTAAAATCTTGAATGATAGAACTATAGTTTTAGTTTCTTCTCTCTTTTTATCTTTAAAATTAATTACATTTTTTTACTGGATTATATTTTTCTACTAATTCAGGAAAAATAAGCCTCTAGGTTGTCCCTTTTTCTTTTTTACTTTTAATTATGGGGACTTCACTGGGTCTATGTCAATGTTATTCAACTGACCCTTCACTCTAATAATATATAATGTTCAGATATTTACTATCAGACATTTTATTGCAATTTTATGATATAGGTGCTTATATAAATATTCACATTTGTACATTTGTGACTATAATAACAAATTTAATTTTTCATGCCAGACTCATGCTTGATGTATTTTGAGAAATTTTCTGAGTTGTATAATTCAGATTGCACCTTCATGACTCATTTTATGTTTTCCTCAAATATTTCTGAAGCAGTAATATGTTTTTGTGGGTTATGGATATGAGGCAGCAAAAAATAAGAGCAAAAAGTACAATCTAATATATGTAAAAGTTAGCATGAAAATGACATCATATTTTAGGGAAAGTAAACTACAGAAGGTAAAAGAAGCCCTAGTGATATGATAGGCACTGCGAGAGGGCATCAGAGGGCAGACAGACTTAAACCACAATCACAGAAAACTAATCAGTCTAACCAACCTAATCACATGGACCATAACCTTGTCTAACTCAATAAAACTAAGCCATGCCGTGTAGGGTCACCCAAGACAGATGGGTCATGGTGGAGAGTTCTGACAAAATGTGGTCCACTGGAGCAGGGAATGGCAAACCACTTCAGTATTCTTTCCTTGAGAACCCCATGAACAGTATGAAAAGGCAAAAAGATAGGACACTGAAAGATGAACTCCCCAGGTCTCTAGGTGCCCAGAATGATACTGGAGATCAGTGGAGAAATAACTCCAGCAAGAATGAAGAGACAGAGCCAAAGCAAAAACAACATCCAGTTGTGGATGTGACTGGTGATAGAAGCAAGGTCCAATGCTGTAAAGAGCAATATTGCATAGGAACCTGGAATGTTAGGTCCATGAATCACGGCAAATTAAAAGTGGTCAAACAGATGGCAAGAGTGAATGTTGACATTCTAGGAATTAGCAAACTAAAATGGACTGGAATGGGTGAATTTAACTCAGATGACCATTATATCTACTACTGTGGGCAAGAATCCCTTAGAAGAAATGGAGTAGCCATCACGGTCACAAAAGAGTCCAAATACGGTATTAGGATGCAATCTCAAAAACGACAGAAGGATCTCTGTTTGTTTCCAAACAAACCATTCAACATCACAGTAATCTAAGTCTATGCCCCAACCAATAATGCTGAGAAAGCTGAAGTTGAATGGTTCTATGAAGACCTACAAGACCCTTTAGAACTAACACCCCAAATAGATGTCCTTTTCATTATAGGAGACTAGAATGCAAAAGTAGGAAGTCAAGAAACACATGGGGCAACAGGCAAATTTGGCCTTGGAGTACAGAATGAAGCATGGCAATGGCTAATAGACTTTTGCCAAGAGAACACACTGGTCATAGCAAATGCCCTCTTCCAACAACACAAAAGACTCTACCCATGGACATCACCAGATGGTCAACACCGAAATCAGATTGATTACATTCTTTTCAGCCAAAGATGGAGAAGCTCTATGCAGTCATCAAAAACAAGACCAGAAGCTGACTGTGGCTCTGATCATGAACTCCTTATTGCCAAATTCAGACTGAAATTGAAGAAAGTAGGGAAAACCACTAGACCATTCAGGTATGACCTAAATCAAATCCCTTATGATTATACAGTGGAAGTGAGAAATAGATTTAAGAGACTAGATCTGATAGAGTGCCTGATTAATTATGGACGGAGGTTTGTGACATTGTACTGGAGACAGGGATCAAGACCATCCCCAAGAAAGAGAAATGTAAAAAAAGCAAAATGGCTGTGCTTGGGGCTGGTGCACTGGGATGACCCAGGGGGAGGGTGTGGGGTGGGGGAAGGGAGGGGGGTTCAGGATGGGGGGCACGGGTGTACCTGTGGCGGATTCATTTCGATGTTTGGCGGAGCTAATACAATATTGTAAAGTTTAAAAATAAAATAAAAAAAAAAAAAAAATGAAGCGTCCTTACAAATAGCTGTGAGAAGAAGAGAAGCGAGAAGCAAAGGAGAAAAGGAAAGATATACCTATTTAAATGCAGAATTCCAAAGACTAGCAAGGAGAGATAAGAAAGCCTTCTTCAGGGATCAAGAGCAAAGAAATAGAGGAAAACAAATAGACTGGGAAAGACTAGAGATCTCTTCAAGAAAATCAGAGATACCAAGGGAACATTTCATGCAAAGACAGGCACAATAAAGGACAGAAATGATATGGACCTAACAGAAGCAGAAGATATTAAGAAGAGGTGGCAAGAATACACAGAAGAACTGTACAAAAAATATCTTCACAACCCAGATAATCACAATGGTATGATCACTCACCTGGAGCCAGACATCCTGGAATGTGAAGTCAAGTGGGCCTTAGGAAGCATCACTAACGAACAAAGCTAGTGGAGGTGATGGAATTCCAGTGGAGCTATTTCAAATCCTAAAAGATGATGCTGTGAAAGTACTGCAGTCAATCTGCCAGCAAATTTGGAAAACTCAGCAGTGGCCACAGGACTGGAAAATGTCCGTTTTCATTCCAATCCCGAAGAAAGGCAGTGCCAAAGAATGCTCAAACTACTGCACAATTGCACTCATCTCACACGCCAGTAAAGTAATGCTCAAAATTCTCCAAGCCAGGCTTCAGCAATACGTGAAAAATGAACTTCCAGATGTTCAGGCTGGTTTTAGAAAAGGCAGAGGAACCAGAGATCAAATTGCCAACATCCACTGGATCATGGAAAAAGCAAGAGAGTTCCAGAAAAACATCTATTTCTGCTTTATTGACTGTGCCAAAGCCTTTGACTGTGTAGACCACAATAAACTGTGGAAAATTATGAAAGAGATGGGAATACCAGACCACCTGACCTGCCTTTTGAGAAATCTGTATGCAGGTCAAGAAGCAACAGTTAGAACTGGACATGGAACAACAGACTGGCTCCAAATAGGAATGGAGTACGTCAAGGCTGTATATTGTCACCCTACAGAGTACAGTGCCAACTGATAGATCCATCTTAGAAAATGTGGCTAGCAAAATACTTTAATACTTCTACATTATCCCATGGATAGTGGCCAAAGTGAATGGTTAACATTTTAAAGTCTTGTTTCATGATCCTGGATCAGTCACTTACTATCTAATTAACTGTTACCTTGGATAAGAAGTAATTTCTTAGAACTTCAGTTTTCTCATCTGTAAAATGAGACTAAAAATGCTTGTGTTAATTTTTGTTACAAAATGTAAACATCTAGCACGAAAACAATGTAATTATATGCTATATGTTAATTTTATTGCTTGTCTCAATGGTTTATTGTTATTGTTTATTATTTATAGGATGTCCACAAAGGAGAAATGAATTTTACCCATGAAACATTCTAAGATAATTTTATGTGGAATTGTGTATGTGTGTTTTAAAAAAATTATGACTATATGCTTTGAAGGCTCATACCAGGAGAGAGTGCAGATAAAGTTAAGAATGGAGTAAAGATAAGACAGTGGTTTATTTGTTGGCTTGTTTTCATCCTGGCCTCAGTAAGAGATAATTGTCTATTGATTAGTGAATATTCAGAGCTGAGTGTTTGGTAGCTTTGCACTTGCTGAACACTATGTAGAAAAAATAAAGCAACCCATGATGAAAATTAATAGATTGTAACTGTCTGCAGGCTTCAAATCTTCTAAAATGACTCTTGAGAGAAATAACTCCCTAACTCCCTAATCCTACTAAACTTCTTCCTCAATTGTTAGATTCCTGCTTATATTTTGGTTTCTCAGATCTAGCCAGATTTGTTTCAGATGCTTTTGATCAAGCAAATGTAGACCATTCCAGGGCATGCTAATTCTTTTTTTAAGGGAAGTTGATAATTTCCCCCCCTGAATTCTAAAAAGGATAACTTTTCACAATACTAAATTCAGTTTAGTAGTTCATAGCTCTTTGATTCAAGGTTATTAGCATGTGCTAGAGAATTATATTGGACAGGCTTTTTCAGGTATTCTAGAACCATTGGAGATCATGCTTATGTATATATTTATGTATCTTTTCAATTTCCAACCCCTGAAGCACTCCTTTTTATGTTCTTTCTTTATTAAAAACATCTGGGTCAAAGTCTGAAAACAACATAGAATACATATCAATAAATAAATTCCACAATAAACTATGGAGAGAACATCAGTTGAGAGATGTTCTTCACTCTCATTATTTTATTGTCAATATGATAATTTTTGTTGTATTTTGTATATTATAAATGTATTTACACATTTTAAATTAATACTTACAATGTATTATATACAACTTAAACTAATATTAACACTATTATTTAGTAAAGATCCACACTGCATAACTTCTTCCATCAACTATCTTCAGTTTTAACAGTGATACAATGTCTTGTCAGATAATTCCTTAACTGCAAGGAACAAAAACCCACTCAAGGTATCTTAAGCATGGAGGGCATTCTATATTAAAGAACTATGGGCAACTGTTAGACTTAACTCTATAGTTAGACTTAATAGACATAAAAAATCAACCAGTAAATATATAAACTGTCTAGCCACTTTCTCTGCAAATGCCTGGTCTCCTGTATCTCTTCTGTCCTCTGTACCCACAGTGATACTGCAAGCCTTATCAGGACACACGGGAGAGAATGACCACCATACCCCCAAAGTCTGTATCTCCAAGAACTGCCTTTCATAATCCCCACAGTCTGATTCTTAGTTTCTCTGTCTGTAATTTAAATTTTCACAAAGAGGATTTTATTGGACCCATCCCTTTTCTAAAAAGTTAAACACGTGTAATCACATTGTACAAACACGGCCATAGGACTCTCTTTAGCTGAGGTCAATGCTGGGTTTTCGGAAAGGAAAATTAATCCAGATGGAAAAGGTAAAAGTGAATCTATCCTTAAGGACAAAGCTGATAATTTTTATTGTGGGATACTTTTGTGAAATTAGTAAGGGCAGTTATTCCTCTTGTAAACACTGTCTAGAATGTTTTATTTCACTTTGTTACATATGATTTCAAATGTTAGAGGTTCTTTTGAGTTAACAAGGAGAAATTTATTTCTAAGGGAAAACTCAAGCTTACAAACACATTTAAATTAGTTATGGAAATAATTGAAATGGGGGGAAAGGTGGGAATGCTCAGAATCAAGATAACAGAAGTGGAATGAAATCTACTTTTGAACAGTTGAGCCCCATGGAGAAACCAGGCCTGGGTGGTTATCTATCTATAATCATGATATATATATATATATATATATATAGCTATCTATAAACACTAATGCCACTAATTACCACAGCATTTATTCTAGTGTTCTCACTAGAATAAACTTTTTCTGTGACTGTGAGAAAGTTGGCTTTCATTATCTATAATATATTTATGTGTTTACTCAGTCCTACAATACAGTTTCACAATTTGCTAAATCATATTTTTGTAAAAATCAAATGTACTAAATGTTTCTTAGACAGTTTTGCCTCATCATGGGAGAAGCATATATGATAATATTTTGTACTACTTTTGCAACTTTGTGTATGTCTGAAATTAGGTCAAAATGTAAAGGTAAAAAAAATAAAAATTTTTGAATCTGACAATCATTTTTTAAAATTGATGCTTGAATTTCATGTTTTGTTTGGGAAGCCTTATGCTAACATCCTGTTCCCATTCAAGCTTATAAAATGTTGTCTGATACTTAATTCTAGGTGTTTTCACACTTTGATTTTTATGTCTACATCTTTAATTTATATGCAATTTTAATTTACTTATTATATAAGATAAAGAATTGACTATGTTTTCCTTTGATGTGTAGTCAGTCATTGTCCCCAACCATGTCTATAAAAATCCATTATTTTCTGTAAAACACACACACACACACACACACACACAAGGCCTTTGTGATATGCCAAATCACTATAGTATATGCATGTGTCTGTTTCTTGCCCTTCTATTTTCTTCCTGATTCAGTTGCCTATTGAAATATTGGTATCACTGTTCAACCATCTTTTATCTACATCTGATGGGACAAGTCTGGTTCTCTGGAAAGACTCTGAGAAGGAGATCAGTATGTAGGAAGTTTATTAGTGAGTGCTCTGGTGATTAGCATCTGTGGGGAGGAGACTGGTGCAGGAATGGACTGAGGGAGAAAATGTGCTTGAAATGTCACATTAAGCCACTCTTGAGCCCATAGGGAGCTCTGAAGAAAGGATGAGTGACAAGTGAGTGACATCACTCAGTCGTGTCTGACTCTTTGTGACCCCATGGACTGTAGCCTACCACGCTCCTCTGTCCAGGGGATTTTCCAGGCAAGAGTACTGGAGTGGGTTGCCATTTCCTTCTCCAGAGGATCTTCCTGACTCAGGGATTTAACCCAGGTCTTCTGCAGTGTAGGCAGACGCTTTACCATCTGAGCCACCCCAGAAGTGTCTGGAGTTAAAATGAGAGGGCTGAACAATTATTCTGCTGCATCAGCTAGTAATTGGATGCAGGCTACCTGTTCGAAGGAACACAAATCCTGGGTGAAGTGATTTCTTTGGCCAAGAGACATTCCTAGAGAGGACGGGCTACTGGGGGCTAGCAGAACTTGTAGCAGCAGGAGGAATGTGTCCACGAAAAGCACAGTGTCCACTACACTACACATTATAGTTTTACACAAAATATTTTCATTATTTAGTTACACTGTGTCTTCCACATGAACTTGGAAATTGACATATTGAGTTCCTTTTTAATTTCTGTTTGAAATACATTTGGAACTCCATTAAATTCAAGATTAACTGGTTCTGTAATTATAATTGACCCAAGAATATGAAAATACAGGCATTTTCTTCCACCCTTGAAGATCATATATGTTTTCAAAAATATGTTTCAATAACTAATTATCTTGTAAAACATTGTAGGCCCTTTTCTCTGAAGATTCAATAATAATTTGCTGTGCATGGTGAGTCCCTTCTAGGTCTCTGTCTATGATACCTCACAATATCCCTTTGTGTGGTGTAAGGAACAGGATTTAGTGAGGAATGGGACAGCACACAGGTCCAGGCCCAACAAGAAGAGAAGCAAGCGAAGGCACAGGCTTCCCATTCTCCCACTACCTGCAGAAGAATGTCCTGAGACCTGGGTACTGCTGACCCACACGTGGCGCTGGGCTCCTGTTGAAGGCCACTTTCCCCTGTGTATCTCTTTTGTTATGGTGCAAGCAGAAGGGCAGTGTTTTCAGGAAAATAAAATATTTTTTGATGCAGAGTAGTCTGGAGTCAGGATTCCAGTTGTTTAGGAGAGTTGTCTAGGAAACCAGCTGCCTGGCACAGGGTGGCATTGAGCCCATTATAGGAAGCCAAGGTTGGTGCAAGCCAAGCTTGGTGGAAGAAGCCAGTTTGTCTGGGGAACCTACAATAACATCTGGGGTTACTTTTTTCAGGATGGTGGGGGACACATTTGCACCTGTGGCTGATTCATGTCAATGTATGGCAAAAGCCACCACAATATTATAATTATCCTCCAATTAAAATTAATGTTTTGAGAAAAGAAAAAAAATAGTTTTAAGCTTGCTGCTTTTATTTTTATTATTTATTTTTTTAATTTCTTTTTTTAATTTTATTTTATTTTTAAACTTTACATAATTGTATTAGTTTTGCCAAATATCAAAATGAATCCAATTGTATTCATTTATTATTTATTTTTCGCTGAGCTGAGTCTTCATTGCTGTCTGGTCTTTCTCTCTAATTGCGGAGAGCAGGAGGACTCGCTAGTTGCCGTGTACTTGCTTCTCATTGCAGTGGCGTCTCGTTGCAGAGCACAGGCTCTAGAGCATACAGTCCTCAGTAGCTGTGCCACATTGCTCAGTAGCTGTGCATCCCAGGCTCTGACGCACAGGCTCAGTAACTGTGGGTCACAGGCTTAGCTGCTCTGCAGCATGTAACATTTTCCCAGATCAGGGATCGAACCTGTGTCTCCTGCATCACAGGTGGATTCGTCAACACTGAGCCACCAGGGAAGCCCTAGGGTCATTTTTATTTTATTTATTTTTGGTTGCGCAGCACAGATTACAGGATCTTAGTTCCTTGACCAGGATCAATCTTGTGCCCTCTTCAGTGGAAGTCTGAAGTACTAACTACGGGTTTGCCAGTGAATTCTTAGGGTGACATTTAGACAATTCTGCTCATTGCACCAATTTTTTTTTTCATGTTGATGCATGGCAAAACCAATACAATATTGTAAAGTAAAAAATAATAATAATCATTGCATCAAATATTTCTTCTGGAAAATAACTTTTATTCTCTTTTTAATCATTCCTACTGAAATGATTATTTGATTTCCTGGATTCATTTCCCATGTTTCTTAACTGCATTCTCATAATTTTATTCATAATTTTCATCTCTTTAATTTTGAGGCATGCCTCTGTATATACTCTTTAAGACCAATGTCACTGTGCAGCTGTTTCTTATTTTGCTCTATTGACACTGGAGTTAAGGGGAGTTTTTTCTTTATTTCATTATAAGTCTCAAAAACTCAGTTAACTTAGTTACTTCAATTTTATTGTCAGTCAGTTCGGTTGCTCAGTTGTGTCCGACTCTGCGACCCCATGAACCACAGCATGCCAGGCCTCCCTGTCCATCACCAACTACCCAAACTCATGTCCATTGAGTCGGTGATGCCATCCAACCATCTCATCCTCTGCCGTCCCCTTCTCCTCCTGCCCTCAATCTTTCAAGCATCAGGGTCTTTTCAAATGAGTCAGCTCTTCGCATCAGGTGGCCAAAGTATTGGAGTTTCAGCTTCAATATCACTCCTTCCAAAGAATATTTAGGACTGATTTCCTTTAGGATGGACTGGTTGGATCTCCTTGCAGTCCAAGGGACTCTCAAGAGTCTTCTCCAACACCACAGTTCAAAAGCATCAATTCATCAGTGCTCAGCTTTCTTTATAGTGCAACTCTCACATCCATACATGACCACTGGAAAAACCATAACCTTGACTAGATGGACCTTTGTTGGCAAAGTAATGTCTCTGCTTTTTAATATGCAGTCTAGGTTGGTCATTGGAGAAGGCAATGGCAACCCACTCCAGTACTCTTGCCTGGCAAATCCCATGGATGGAGGAGCCTGGTAGGCTGCAGTCCATGGGGTCGCTAACAGTCACATACAACTGAGCGACTTCACTTTCACTTTTCACTTTCATGCATTGGAGAAGGAAATGGCAACCCACTCCAGTGTTCTTACCTGAAGAATCCCACGGATGGCGGAGCCTGGTGGGCTGCCGTCTCTGGGGTGTCACAGAGTTGGACACGACTAAAGCGACTTAGCAGCAGCAGCAGCAGCAGCAGCATCTAGGTTGGTCATAACTTTCTTTCCAAGGAGTAAGCATCTTTTAATTTCTTTTCTTTTTTTTTTCTTTTTTTTTAAATTTTATTTTATTTTTAAACTTTACATAATTGTATTAGTTTTGCCAAATATCAAAATGAATCCGCCACAGGTCATGGCTGCATTCACCATCTGCAATGATTTTGGAGCCCCAAAAAATAAAGTCAGCCACTGTAGCCCATTCTTGTTTTAAAGATATGCAATCCTTTAGAATCTTTGACATGATTAAACATCCTGTATTGGATGTTTCTGCTATTTCCTTTATTGCTTTAGTTTTTCCTGGGACTATATGTATTCAGTCTGTTGCTTCTCTTTCTTACCTATGTCTCCTCTCAGGTTTTTGAGATTTTAGTATGTTCCCAATTATAACTAACAGCCCAGATGTAGCAACATGTTACATTCAGGTGTTTTTAAATCACAGGTTAATATGCTTTTTATCCCACAGTGAATTCTGACCCTGATTGTGAAGGTAAGAGAAAAGGTAGAAGGGAGGATTAAAATGGGGAGAAAGTTTGTGTGTGATTGGGTTTTCTTTAGAAGGAGAAGGGAATTTATAGGCACAACCTTTTTTTATTTTTTGGTTTGTTTGGGGTTTTATTTATTTATTTATTTTCACTCACTTTAGTATCTCCTTCTTGGCCCAATTTCCACGCAGTGTCTCCTAGGGGAGAACTTGCATTTTACTTGGCAAGCTATTTACTTAGTTTTATCTTCTAGGAAAATTCCTTTATGGGAGTCTACTCCAACTGTTCCACAGATCTTGAATTAATCGGCTACTTGACAGGGCTGGTCCTACTCCTAATTCCAGCTTCTTGGAACTGGAAAACTTTGCAAGTTCTGAGGAGTAAACTCATTTACTTGGTCACCCTTTTATTTTTAATCTGTCACAAATTGCAGGTGAATAAGCTTGGTTAGGTTTCAAAAACTCTCTCTTCTATGCTGTCAGGATAATCCTTGATGTTCTGATACTTTAATCATATACCCTTCTGGGTCTTGCAGTGGTACAATGGATTTAGTGGTACAAACTTGTTTTTAGAGTTTCCTCACATTTGAATGAGGTTTCAGGCAGGAGTAGAGGTAGTCATGAATGGTTAGTCAATCATCCTGCAAAGACTCCTGATAGGAATTTGGAAAATGGAAACCAAACATTTAAAATTCTACTGATTGATAGAACAAATATTTTCTCTCAGTAAATTGTGTGTATTTTTTTCCCAAAAGGTAAATAATAAGCCAAATTTTACTTAAGAGCAAATGGAATATCTGTGATAGAAACAAAACCCCAGAAGAGGCATGAAGTAATTGGTTCCAGCATTTAGGGGAGGGAATTCAGCCTAAAGAAGTGTAAAACATTAATTCTCTGGAAATTGAAAGGATAACTTTAGAGACATTCATTTAACTTTAGTGAAGACAAGTGCATAATAAAGCTCATGTAGGTTGTTTCTACTTTCATCTTCTCAATTCAATGATATAAAGAGCTTGGAGGAGAAAAATGAAAAAGTTAGGAATGGAAAAGATCTGAAATAATTTTTTGGAGGAATTTTTATCTAAATAAGAGTAGAATTATGAGAATGGTAAGGCATTTATAATGTACAGTGTGCTGCAGTGAGAGAGATAGAAACACTGAATATGAAAATATCGCAGCAAGTGCTCAAAAAGTTGAGGGAGACAGGAAATCCATAGTGTAAGAAAGAGCACACTATAGACGACCATGTGACATAAGCACGGTGTCTAATCTGGCAATAAGAGGACTAATGAGGTGATTACAGGGAACTGGGGAAATAAGGTAAGCTGGTGACTATTAATTTAAAATTAATTTAGTTAGCTAATACATTAACTTGATTGATTTAAGACAGATTAGTTTAAAACAGACAAAAATTTCGCTCATCTTCTCAGCCATTTATAATAGTAAAAAAATAAGAGTATTTCCTATGCTTTGAGGCTCTCTTATAATCTTCTTTGCCTGAACTTTTTTCTCCTGTATTGTTCCAACTACCATGAGGCCATTTAGTGGTGTAAAAAGCTCAGCCATGGTCAAAGTCAGGTCTATATCATTCTGACTCTATTCTCTGGTGATTTGTGGCTCTTTTTTTGCTGCTACTATGGTTTATATGCTTCCATTTCAGGGTCTTTCACTTTCATCTTCATTGCCAGCAAAGAAAACCGCAAATAGCTATCTATCCCTTCCTTTTCCTGTATTTCATGTCTTAGTTCTCTCTCTCCTTTGCAGAGATGAAAATCCTTATTTTTTCAGAAAATGATGATTTTTTAATGCTTGAATGTTCAAATCTGAACCTCTCAATTGGGTACTTAAGAATTTGCTCTATTTTTTATCTCACCACCTTTCCTGTCTACTTCCTCAGCCTATATTCCAAACTTATCCGACTTCCCCACCTTTCTTTCACATGAAATTCCTGTTCTAGGCAGGATGGTTTCTGCCTTGTCACAGCTGTTCCCTGATACCCTCCACCTGCGCTTTGGTCATAAGACACTCCCTCCATATAACCAAATAAAGTCCATCACTCAAAGCACGTTTTTTTTTTTTTTGTTTTTTTTTTTTTTTTGGAGTTTACATATAGTTTTTTAAAAATTTTAATTGGAAGCTAATTACTTTACAATATTGTAGTGGTTTTTAAAAGCACACTTTATCTCATCAGTGACAATTCTTTCTCTGGCTTGTGTGGATTGCTTACTCCTCTGAGTTTTGAAAACCCTTATATGACTACCAGTAATTTTGTTTTCTGAATGATATAAGTGTGTGTGGCATTACTTTAAGTGAAAGTGAAGTCACTCAGTTGTGTCCGACTCTTCATGACCCCATGGACTGTAGCCTACCAGGCTCCTCCGTCCATGGGATTCTCCAGGCAAGAATACCGGAGTGGGTTGCCATTTCCTCCTCCAGGAGACCTTCCCGACCCAGGGATTGATCCTGGATCACCTGCGTTGTAGGCAGACGCTTTACCATCTGAGCCACCATCTGATCAGATGACATTAGTTTAACTTCTCATTTAATAAAAACAATTCTTTGAAGTGCTTTTGTTCCATTAGGGGTGGAAGTTCTTGACAAATTTTTTGACTTCACTTCATCCTATCATTGGTTGATGTACAACTCAAAGAAAACTGAATTTTCTAAAGACCAAAGTAAGTCAAACAATTTTTTTCCTCATTCTCAGGTAAAGAAAAGAATAACAAAAATAAGACATTTTATTGTTAAAATAATTGTACACTTGCAAGCTTTTTCTGGGCGCATGGACTGTAGCCTGCCAGGCTCCTCTGTCCATGCAGTTTTCCAGGCAAGGGTACCGGAGCAGGTTGTTATTTCCTACTCCAGGTGATCTTCCCCACCAAGGAATCAAACCTAGGTCTCTTATGTCGTCTGCATTGGCAGGCAAATTCTTTACCACTGGGCCATCTGAGAGCCAACTTCTGTGTTTGATTTATATTACTGGAGGAATCAGTATGATAAAATCTTGCTTATTGTTGAAGTTAGAGGAGTAATATATTTTCATTCTTTTCAGCCTAAAATTTCTGCATGTGATTTTGATGTGATGGGCCAGCTGGACCAATTAATTCAAAAGAAGAAAAAAATATTATATTTAAGAAAGAATCACTTATACAGTTTTAAAAAATAGTACAGGATAAGAAAAACAGTACAATATTCAAGGCTGAATGGAACTCAATTAATCTGTAAGCCATTAAGCAAATAAAATCTCACACTTTTCCTTGCTTCTCTGAGGTATCAATACATTATAGCAGTCTGGCAAGGCTCTCAGCCATTACAAAGAACAGAGTTAGAGTGCCCACACACTTATTCTCAGGAAACCCAGCCCTCTGCCTGACTCTCCTCAGTTGCAGAAAGAAAATTATGCTCAGTAGTGAAAGAGGAAAATGGAGAGAGAGACAGACAGATCAGTTCAGTTCAGTTTAGTTGCTCAGTCGTGTCCGACTCTTTGTGACCCCATGTGACCGCAGCAGGCCAGGCCTCCCTGTCCATCACCAACTCCCAGAGTCCACCCAAACCTGTGTCCATCCAGTTGATGATGCCATCCAACCATCTCATCCTCTGTCGTCCCCTTCTCCTCCTGCCCTCAATCTTTCCCAGCATCAGGGTTTTTTCCAATGAGTCAACTCTTTGAATCAGGTGCCCAAAGTATTGGAGTTTCAGCTTCAACATCAGTCCTTCCAATGAACACCCAGGACTGATCTCCTTTAGGATGGACTAGTTAGATCTCTTTGCAGTCCAAGGGACTCTCAAGAGTCTTCTCCAACACCACAGTTCAAAAGCATCAATTCTTCCACGCTCAGCTTTCTTTATAGTCCAACTCTCACCTCCATACATGACTATTGGAAAAACCATATCCTTGACTAGATGGACCTTTGTTGACAAAGTAATGTCTGCTTTTTAACATGCTTTCTAGGTTGGTCATAACTTTCCTTCCAAGGAGTAAGCGTCTTTTAATTTCATGGCTGCAGTCACCATCTGCAGTGATTTTGGAGCCCAGAAAAATAAAGTCAGCCACTGTTTCCACTGTTTCCCTTTCTATCTGTTATGAAGTGATGGGACCGGATGCCATGATCTTAGTTTTCTGAATGTTGAGCTTTAAGCAACGGCGCAGGAGCACGGCCAAGAGGGGTGGGCTGGAGAGAGACAGATAGAAAGATAGAAATTGTGTCCTTTTCTTCTTTTTCAGAGCAGGCTGTGGATCTGTCTGTTCCCTACAAAATCTACCATAGAGGTCATTTGCTCTGTATAAAAATAAAGAATGGCACCCCTAAAAAAGACCTTCCACAGAGTGTAATAGGGTAGGGCAGGTTGAAGGAAGAGGTCTTAAGTAAGTGATCTGTCCCCTCAACCTTCTCTCCCTTTACATTTTATAGAGATGTTGCAAAGGCTGATGGGAATCCCAGGAAATGTGTTTCATAGTCTGGATGCCATCATTCCATTAACAGTGACATATACTTGATTCTCAACTTCCTTTCTTTTCTTTTTTTTTAAGGGCGAATACTTAGTAAAATATGAAGAAGGAGAACTCCTTGATCCCACAGACTGGAAAACTAACTCAAAGAACACATTGAGGAGGATTTGAAGGTATTAAGTTACATATTTTACTTGCTTACCATCTTTCATTATATTGCCTCTTTTATTTTCACTATTACCAAATTTGCCAGAGAATTAACAGTGGCAAAGGTGAAACTGAAGAGAGACAAAAAGAATTCCAGTCTCCAAAGGAGGGGAGACAATTGGTTGTGGGCATCTGAAACAGCATGACCATAAATAAAAGAGGTTATTTTTATAGTTTTTATTTAGGGCACCTAATGCTTTGTGTAGGATACTTCATAAGATTTATTATTAGCAACGGGAAAAAACAGATTTCCAAATTTAGAGACCACTCAGCATTCATGAACTTGGAAATTCCAGGCAAGCTTGAAATCTCTTGTTGGCATCTGAGTTGATTTATCCTTGGTGAGAGATGACGTGTTTCTTTTGTTTTTCAGTAGAGTAAAAATTTTTTTCCTCAGATAAGAACTAGATCAGTGCTTTTTTCAAGTTTGTGTAAGCAAATGCACATATACATATATATTGCAATATTTGTTATATAATACACATGACCACATAAAAGTTGCCATATACAAGTATGTATTTTCAGTAGAAGCTGTCTATATATAAGCATCGTAATAGGTACAGACAATAAAAATTAAGAGGTACAGATACTACAAACCATAAACAACAGTAAAAATACATACTCAGCGTTAATGCCTTAGTGTATGCTTTCTGGTTCTCTTCTCAATTTTCCCATCATCATCACCATCACTCTGCTTCTTTCTCTCTCTCACATTGGGGTATGCTTTTCCTATCAATAATATTCACCTTTTCATTGTATCAAAATTATAGAACCTTTGATAATCAGAGAGAAGATCTTACAGCAAAAGAATAGAAGAAGATAAGAGAACAGATGAAGATAAGATAGCGACCAATAGTTTACATATTTAAAATGGTGAATGTATTTAAGCTTAAACATGTATTTACAAATGCATTGATAGAAAGACAGACTATACATCTGTGTCTCTTTTGCTGTCTCGCATACAGGGTTGTCGTTTGGGGCTGGTGCACTGGGATGACCCAGAGTGATGGTATAAGGAGGGAGGTGGGAGGGGGGTTCAGGATGGGGAACACGTGTACACCCGTGGCGGATGCATGTTGAAATATGGCAAAACCAATACAATATTGTAAAGTAAAATAATAATAATAATAATAATTTAAAAAAAGAAAGACTATTTGAAACTGTGTGCATTTCAAAAAATTTAAAATTAGTTGTCTCTCTACATAGCTGATCTCTAAATATTTTCTGATTAAGTTTTATTTTGAGTTTTACAAATGACTCTTATAGTTCCTAGAATTGCACAATATTTATACTTTCAAAAGGAAAGAAAGGGGGAAAATGTACTATTAGATATAGAGGAACTGTGATATTTTTCAAAAATATTTCCTAAGCAACGGACACAAAGTTGGATTCCCAAGGTGGCATATCAGAAACACTCAATGAATATAATCTTATGATACTGTTCTCAGATTTCCACGTGTACATTCACTATAATTAATGCTACAGAGAGAGGAAACATCAATGTTACCTGCTTTGTATTTTTTTTTTATGATTTAATTTTTTTTATTTTTTAAATTTTATTTTATTTTTAAACTTTACATAATTGTATTTCTAAAATATGTGCTTCTTAATATTCTGAAACTTTTAAAGAAAATCATTTCTTCCCTTTAAACATAAGGATTCATGGAAGAATATATGTTTGTGTATATATGTACATATGGAAAGATATATATACATACACACACATCCATACATGTGTGTGTGTCTGTGTGAACCTATATGGATAGAGAATAAAATGTGCTAAAGAAAAAAATATATATATATATGTCTTCTATTTTATTTTATTTTGAATTTCCAAATGACTCATTAGATAGCTTCTAAAATCATATAAAAATTTTAAAAAAGAAAAGAAAGACAAAAAGTACTGTGAGGTGCAGAGGTGACCATTGTTTGGGGGGCTGGAGTGTAAGTAGTAATTTGAAAGGCTACCACTGGAAGCCATTGTGAAGACCACTCTGGGAAGGAGAAAAAGCCAACATCAGGCTGTTTGGTGGGGGTTTCTACTAGGGCTGCTGTGAGAAATGGATGAAATTCTTATGAGTGTCATCATTATAAAAGAAGGGCTGGGGAAGAAAGAGAAGGCTTTGTTCATTGGCTGCATCCGCCTTTGGTCCAAGATTACCCCAGAAGCATTAACTCTCCTGAACTCTCACCCACTGCTTCTCCTACTGAGGGCATAGGCGACAATTCCAGGGCCAGAGGAGAAGGACTTGCAGCTTGTGTGTCTGAGGTACAGCTGAGATTTCTGAGACACATGAAGAGGACTGGAGGGATAAAGGGCAAGCAGTGAGAAACTGTGTGAAGATAAAATCACAGGCTGGCAGCAGTGAATAAAGGGGAGCAGTGCAAGATTCCTGGGGGTGCGATGTGAGATCACACGAAAGCCCGCTGATCCAGCCCCTCTCAGGGCCTCCCTGCTTCCAAGCTCCAGCTACAGAGTTCCGAGCTTTGGGAAAGAGAGGGCTACGTTATGAATGGAAAATGTAAGCCTTTATCATTAAGAAACCAAACAGGTCCATCGAGGAACTCTTGCCCAAAAAGCTGGACATTTTAAGTCATGTGCCCACAGAAGGAAATGGCAACCCACTCCAGTATTCTTGCCTAGAGAATTCCATGGACAGAGGAGCCTGGCGGACTACAGTCCATGGGATTGCAAAGAGTCAGACATGACTGAGTGACTAATATACACTGTGCTACGGGCTTAAAAAACAAAAAGAGGTTTGTAGTAGAAATACAGGAGCCAGTGATCCTGGAGTATCACTAGCAGGCCTGCGTGTAGTAGATTTTCAGCACATATTTGTTGACTGAGTCAGCCTGCCCAATTTTCTCCAGTAATACTGATAAAGCATTTGTCATGTGCTAAATAAATGTTAAACCTCATAATACCCTATAAAGTAATTACTATTACCTCTCTCTGTCAATGAAGAGACTAAGTCACAGAGAGTAAACTTCTTGGAATCACATAGCTAGCAAAGGAAAAGGCTAGATAATCAGCTTAGGAAACCAAGAAAAGGAAATTCTTCTACTTCATAGGTTGCTATGCTCTTGTTTCATCATATGCATTTGATCCCCTGCTTCCCCTTCTGCTTATACTGTTCTTCTGCCACTGTTCACTGGGCTTGAATTGTGTTTTTTTTTTTTTTAATTTCATCTTAAATATAACTTAAGAAAGGTATCCTTTGACCATCTGGTCTAGAATGTTGCCTTCTGTCCTATGTACTTATTCATAGCACCTTGTCCTTTCCATTGATAACACTTACAGAGGTTTGTAACTTTTTCCTTCACTAGTCTAATACTTGCTACCCCAACCACAAACCCAGATTGTAAGCTCTCGGGAGGGAAGAACCATGTCTAGGTTGCTTACCACTGAACATACAAACTTAGCACGTATGAAATGTATAATAGTGTAATAAATATTTGTCACCTAAATCAACTAATACAGGTGGCCAGTTTCCCCTGGTTTATAGAGTGTCTACAAGGAGAGGTATTGTCTTCATCTGATCACCTTATAAGTTACATGGAAATAATACTGATAATGGTAGTTGTTGTTGTTCAGTCGCTCAGTTGTGTCTGACTCTTTGCAACCCAATAGACTGCAGCACACCAAGCTTCCCTGTCCTTCTGCGTCTCATGGAGCTTGCTCACATTCATGTCCATTGAGTTGGTGATGCCATCCAACCATCTCATCATCTGTCATCCCCTTCTCCTCCTGCCTCCAATCTTTCCCAGCATCAGGCTCTTTGCCAATGAGTCGGCTCTTCACATCTGGTGGCCAAATTATTGGAGCTTCAGCATCAGTCCTTCCAATGAATATTCAGGACTGATTTCCTTTAGGATTGGCTGGTTTAATCTCCTTGCAGTCCATGGACTCTCAAGACTCTTCTCTAATACCACAACTCAAAAGCATTAATTCTTCAGTGCTCAGCCTTATTTATGGTCCAGATCTCACATCCATACATGACTACTGGAAAAACCATACCTTTGACCAGATGGACCTTTGTCGGCAAACTCATGTCTTTGTTTTTTAATACACTGTCTAGGTTTGTCAAAGCTTTTCTCTCAAGGAGTAAGTGTCTTTTAATTTCATGGCTGCAGTTACCATCTGTCGTGACTTTGGAGCCCCCCAAAATAAAGTCTGTCACTGTTTCCATTCTTTCCCCATCTATTTGCAATGAAGTGATGGGACTGGATGCCATGATCTTACTTTTCTGAATGTTGTTTTAAGCCAGATTTTTCACTGCCCTCTTTCACTTTCATCAAGAAGCTCTTTAGTTCTTCTTTGCTTTCTGCCATAAGGGTGGTGCCATATGCATTTCTGAGGTTATTACTATTTCTCCCAGCAATCTTGATTCCAGCTTGTGCTTCATCCAGACCTGAATTTTGCATGATGTACTCTCTCTCTCTCTCTCTATATGTGTATATATATATATATATATATATATATATATATATGCCAAAGAATGCTCAAACTACAGCACAATTGCTCTCATCTCACACGCTAGTAAAGTAATGCTCAAAATTCTCCAACACTACATGAACCATGAAATTCCAGATGTTCAAGCTGGTTTTAGAAAAGGCAGAGGAACCAGAGATCAAATTGCCAACATCCACTGGATCATCAAAAAAGCAAGAGCGTTCCAGAAAAATATCTACTTCTGCTTTATTGACTATGCCAAAGCCTTTGACTGTGTGGACCACAATAAACTGTGGAAAACTCTTCAAAAAAATGGGAATGCCAGACCACCTTACCTACCTCCTGAGAAATCTGCATGTAGGTCAAGAAGCAGCAGTTAGAACTGGACATGGAACAATCAACGGTTCCAAATTCAGAAAGGAGTGCGTCAAGGCTATATATTGTCAACCTGCTTATTTAACTTCTATGTAGAATCAGTTCAGTTGAGTGCAGTCACTCAGTCATGTCTGACTCTTTGAGACCCCATGGACTGCAGCATGCCAGGCCTCCCTGTCCATCACCAACTCCTGGAGATTACTCAAACTCATGTCCATTGAGTCCATTGAGTGATACCATCCAACCATCTCATCCTCTGTTGTCCCCTTCTCCTCCTGCCTTCAATCTTTCCCAGCATCAGGGTCTTTTCAAATGAGTCAGCTCTTCACATCAGGTGGCCAAAGTATTGGAGTTTCAGCTTCAACATCAGTCGTTCCAATGAACACCCAACTGATCTCCTTTAGGATGGACTGGTTGGATCTCCTTGCAGTCCAAGGGATGCTCAAGAGTCTTCTCCAACACCACAGTTCAAAAGCATCAATTCTTCCACGCTCAGCTTTCTTTATAGTCCAACTCTCACATCCATACATGACCACTAGAAAAACCATAGCCTTGACTATAAGGACCTTTATTGGCAAAGTAATGTCTCTGCTTTTTAATATGCTGTCTAGGTTTGTCATAGCTTTTCTTCCAAGGAGCAAGCATCTTTTAATTTCATGGCTGCAGTCACCATCTGCAGTGATTTTGGAGCCCAAGAAAATAAAGTCTACCACTGTTTCCCCATCTATTTTCCATGAAGTGCTGGGACCAGATGCCATGATCTTAGTTTTCTGAATGTTGAGCTTTAAGCCAACTTTTTCACTCTCCTCTTTCACTTTCATCAAGAGGCTCTTTTGTTCTTCTTCACTTTCTCCCATAACGATGGTGTCATCTGCATATCTGAGGCTATTGATATTTCTCCCAGCAATCTTGATTCCAGCTTGTGCTTCATCCAGCCCTGCGTTTCTCATGATGTACTCTGCATATAAGTTAAATAAGCAGGGTGACAGTATACAGCCTTGACGTACTCCTTTTCCTATTTGGAACCAGTCTGTTGTCCCATGTCCAGTTCTAACTGTTGCTTCCTGACCTGCATATAGGTTTCTCAAGAGGCAGGTCAGGTGGTCTGGTATTCCCATCTCTTTCAGAATTTTCCATAGTTTGTTGTGTTCCATACAGTCAAAGGCTTTGACATAGTCAATAAAGCAGAAGTAGATGTTTTTCTGGAACTCCCTTGCTTTTTCTATGATCCAACGTATGTTGGCAATTTGATCTCTGCTTCCTCTGCCTTTTCTAAGTCCAGCTTGAACATCTGGAAGTTCACAATTCACATACTGTTGAGGCCTGGCTTGGAGACTTTTGAGCATTACTTTGCTAGCATGTGATATGAGTGCAATTGTATGGTAGTTTGAACATTATTGGGCATTGCCTTTCTTTGGAATTGTAATGATAGCTGACCTTTTCCAGTCCTGTGGACACTGATGAGTTTTCCAAATTTGCTGACATACTGAGTGCAGCACTTTCACAGCATCATCTTTTAGGACTTGAAATAGCTCTACTCGAATTCCATCGCCTCCACTAGCTTTGTTCGGAGTGATGCTTCCTAAGGCCCACTTGACTTTGCATTCCAGGATATCTGGCTCTAGGTGAGTAATCATATATCATGGTTATCTGGGTCATTTAGTTGTTTTTTGTATGGTTTTTCTGTGTATTCTTACCACCTCTTCTTAATATCTTCTGCTTCTGTTAGGTCCATACCATTTCTGTCCTTTATTGTGCCCATCTTTGCATAAATGTTCCTTGATATCTCTAATTTTATTGAACAGATCTCTTTCTTTTCCAATTCTATAGTTTTCCTCTATTTCTTTGCCTTGATCACTGAGGAAGGCTTTCTTATCTCTCCTTGCTATTCTTTGAAACTCTGCATTAAGATGGTTATATTTCCTTTTCTCCTTTTCCTTTTGCTTCTTATCTCAGCTATTTGCAAGGCCTCTTCACACACCATTTTGTCTTTTTGCATTTCTTTTTCTTGGGAATGGTCTTGATCACTGCCTCCTGTACAATGTCATAAACCTCTGTCCAGGCACAAACCTCAGGTCTTCAGGCACTCTGTTTATCAGATCTAATCCCTTGAATCTATTTGTCACTTCCACTGTAAAATTGTAAGGGATTTGATTTAGGTCATACCTGAATGGTCTAGTGGCTTTCCCTACTTTCTTCAATTTAAGTCTGAATTTGGCAATAAGGAGTTCATGATTTGAGCCACAGTCAGCTCCCAGTCTTGTTTTTGCTGACTGTATAGAGCTTCTCCTACTTTGGCCGCAAATAATATAATCAATCTGATTTCGGCATTGGCCATCTGGTGATGTCCATGTGTAGAGTCTTTTGTGTGTTGGAAGAGGGTGTTTGCTATGACCAGTGAGTTCTCTTTGCAAAACTCTCTTAGCCTTTGCCCTGCTTCATTTTGTATTCCAAGGCCAAATTTGCCTGTTACTCCAGGTATCTCTTGACTTTCTACTTTTGCATTGCAGTCCCCTATGAAGAAAAGGACATTTTTTTGGTGTTTGTTCGAGAAGGTCTTGTAGGTCTTCATAGAATCTTTCGACTTGCAGGTCTGCCCAAATTAATCTTACATAACAAATGACTTCACACACACAAAAAAACATAAAAAACCTACGTTACTTAGTCAATCATAAGGAATTATCACTGTTTTATTTTTGTTATATTTTCTCCATCCATAGGCATCAATACTTGTTCAATAGACAGATAATGGGATCGACTATGTGGTTGCACTCTGAGCTTGAAATGTGAAAATAAATATAAAACATAATCACTTCCTTCAAGAAGCTGAACTTGGCTTTTTGACATATAGTTTTGATATCAATTTTTACTTGCTCACTGTGGAAAATAAAATGTGATCAGACATTTGTTATAATTCTTCCAATCAAAAGGTAGAGTCTCTTCCCCTAATCCTTGAATTCGGGCTGGCATCAAGACTCTCTTTGACCTATAGAATGAAACTGTGTAAGTTTCTGAAGGCTCAAGAAAATGTACAGATTTCATTTCTGAGCCCTTGGAATGTTTCCAGCGTAAGAAGTTCACCTAGCCCATGAATGATAGAAAGACCTTTGAGCAAGTGAGAGAGAGAGATCCCCAGTTGACAGTCAGCAACAAAGCCCAGGCATAGGAGTGAGGTCATCTTGGATCCTGCAGCCCCAAGGAAGATGCTGGCTGGCTGCTGCCATGTGATAAACCCAGAAAAAAGCCAACAGAACTGCACCAACAGCCACAGAATGGCAGTAACTTGTTACACTTCTGTAGATAAATGGTGTGCTTGGTATTTCCTTTTAACTTTTCTTTATTCAATAGAAAGAAGGACCAAATATTATCAATACTACTTTCATAAAGTTGCAAAGAATGTTATATACTATTATATTTTTATGTGAACAGAAAATTAAAGTAATTAATTTCTTTTGCTATTAATGCCATTGCAACATTTCTGTATCTTAATGTTATTCCATGTAATACTGGAAATGTTTTTCCAAAACAAAAAAGTAAAGGAAGAAAAAGAAAGGTGAAAGGAGATATGTGGGTGACATAATTGTTTTCAGCAGACTTTCATACTGCTCAGGGCACATTATTCACCTTCTTACCTTTTGTCCCTCCTGTTCAAGGAGTTGACTTATTTGTGCCAGGAACTGAACTCAGCCAGGGAAACCCAATTAAATCCTACCACTGCAGAAAAGCACAAAATAATTCATCATTTTGGGTTGTTTTGAAATAGAATGAAAATTAGTTTGGAGGTGGAATGAAGGGAGAAGGAAACATCAATAAAAGCAAAAGGAACCAGAATCACAGGAACCATTAACACTGATTTCATTCCAGGACAGTGGGTCAGCCAGAAAGCTTGGCATGCTAATTGCAGAAGGCACATTTGGTGCATTGGAAGATAACAGCAGACAAAGGGGAGCTGGAAAGAATCAAAGAAAACCATGCCAAAGGGGCAGCCCAGACTATGTTCAGAAAACATGATAGTTTCTCCAATTCGATTTTCATTTCAAGCTCCAGGACATGTTTCTCAGTTAGAATCAAGTTTGAACACTAGAAAACAGAAAGGCTGACTTTTACTAGTTCCTCTCCCGTACCCTTTTCCGTAGTCTAATTTCTACTAGAATGTAAAATGCATCTGTATCTAACTTCTTGCTTTTAGAGGGGACTATGTGAGGGCTAGTGGGTATTTCTGAGATGGGATTGTAGGTGGGAGGGGTTTTTCTACAAATGATTATGCTCACCTTAGAACTAGTTTTACCCGATTGGAGTTGAAATTTGATTTGACTATCTGGATACAATTTTGAAATATATTACTTCACCAAAAGTGAAATCCCTTACATAAAATCAATATTCACTTTGTAATAAAGTATGTCAAAATACATTGTAAAAATGTTACTTTTTTCATTAAATCAAATTAAATTGGATGTAAAGCCCCATCTGGAAACTTGGTGGTGGTAGTGGTTTAGTCATTAAGTCATGTCTGACTCTTGCACCCCCATGGACTATTAGTTTAAGTTATTGAAACGGTTGATTCTCCATTCACCAATCATACAAAGGTCTTGCTCTCTTGTTTTGAATAAAATATTCCAGAAAGTTCTTTAAGACTTAGGTCCAAATGGATTTCCACTAACCAATGTATTTTCCAAGATTGCAATAGTCATTACTCTCTGGCAACTCTCTATTTGGTGACATACTTAGGGCTTCCCTGACCCAAGTTTCATCCCTGGTTCAGAAAGATCCCCTGGAGAAGTGAATGGCCACTCCAGTATTCTTGCCTGGGGAATTCCATGGAGACAGGAGCTTGGCAGTACATAAAGTTTTCCATGCCTAAGAAGTGCTTAGGGTCCTGTCTTTCTGTAAGCTCCCAGAAGTCACCAGCACTAAGATCACCTTCTTGCAAAATGCCATAAAATAGAGCCCACTCAGCTATAATTATATTTATTTTCCCCTTTTCCTTCCCTCAAAAATTTTCTTTCTCTTTCCTCTTCTAGAAATCCAGCATAAAAATTGCAAGACTTCGGGGTTTTTTAAAAAAAAAATCACTATAAATATTTTTAAATGTAAATTCTACTTCCTACTCAATCAAGCACATAAAATGAAAAATATAATGACCTGGCCATCTGCTTATAGGTAGCAGGAGTGAGGGCTACAAAGGAAGAACAATTATTCGTTAACATTACAGTGATTTATTCTTCTTCTCGATTGCTTCCCTGATCATTAGCATTTTTAGAACCTTCTAATTAACTTTGTTGTAAACTTTAGATACTGCTGACAGATTCTTTTCCTGGCTTGAGCATTTTGAGAAAATCATTTCAATACAGTTAAGACAATAACAAAAGGAAGGTCCCTGAGACCGCCGTCTTCAAAGATGACTTCTAGGACTGAAAATCCTCAAAATAATATATATGTAAACTATGTATGTTTGAATTTCTCTGGAGATAAGGCCATAGCTTTCAAATTTTCTTATTTACTACAAGAAGTTTCACATTGGCCCACCAAATTGTACCTAGTTGAAAGTAGTGTAAGTGTTAAAATAAATGAAAATATTTACTTAGGGAGCATTTTGTTTTATAAAGTGGAGTTTTTCATCACCCTTTCTCATCTCTCATATCAGGACTGAATCACCCCTCTGTAACTTGTTCTTTCTGCTTCCTTTCACTCTTTTTTCCTCATTTCCCCTTAACTCTCCTTGACAACTATCTTTTGCTCTCTAACTACAGAGTCTCATTTTCAACTAGTCAATAAATGAGTATAGACTATGGAAAATGGAGGCTAGTTCAGTTCAGTCGCTCAGTCGTGTCCAACTCTTTGTGACCCCATGAACCACAGCACGCCAGGCCTCCCTGTCTATCACCAACTCCTGGAGTACACCCAAACCCATGTGCACTGAGTCAGTAATGCCATCCAACCATCTCATCCTCTGTCGTCCCCTTCTCCTCCTGCCCTCAATCTTTCCCAGCATCAGGGTCTTTTCCAATGAGTCAGCTCTTTGCATGGGGTGGCCAAAGCATTGGAGTTTCAGCTTCAACATCAGTCCTTCCAATGAACACCCAGGACTGATTTCCTTTAGGATGGACTGGTTAGATCTCTTTGCAGTCCAAGGGACTCTCAAGAGTCCTCTCCAACACCACAGTTCAAAAGCATCAATTCTTTGGCACTCAGGTTTCTTTCTAGTCCAACTCTCATATCCATACATGACCACTGGAAAAACCATAGCCTTTACTAATCAGACCTTTGTTGACAAAATAGTGTCTCTGCTTTTTATATGCTGTCTAGGTTGGTCATAATTTTCCTTCCAAGGAGTAAGCGTCTTTTAATTTCATGGCTGCAATCACCATCTGCAGTGATTCTGGAGCACAGAAACATAAAGTCAGCCGCTGTTTCCACTGTTTCCCCATCTATTTGCCATGAAGTGATGGGACCGGATGTTCAGAAGTTAAAAAAAATAGACCTTAAGTGTGAATCCTGCCTCTCCATGCACTTGTTGTGTGTTCCCTGTGTGATACAATAACTCCTTGTTGGTTATCCATTTTAAATACAGCAATGTGTACATGAGCTTCCCAGAGCCCCTAACTATCATTCCAGGATGTCTGACTGTACGTGAGTGATCACACCATTGTGGTTATCTGGGTCATGAGGATCTTTTTTGTATAGTTCTTCCATGTATTCTTGCCATCTCTTCTTAATATCTTCTGCTTCTATTAGGTCCATACCATTTCTGTCCTTTATTGTGCTCATCTTTGCATGAAATGTTCCCTTGGTATCTCGAATTTTCTTGAATTTTCTTGAAGAGAGCTCTAGTCCTACATAAAAAGAGATCTCTAGTCCTACATTAAAAAATACATATATAGTACTGAGTTATATTTGAGTTTGTCCTCACAGGTTAGATTATTTTGTGGCTTTATTTTTTTTTGTTTGTTTTTGTCAAGTTTTGACACCTAGATTTTGCTAGCTTCATAAAATGAATTTGAAAGGTTTTCTTTTTAATACGTACTATTACCTGTTAATTGATTGGAGAAGGCAATGGCACCCCACTCCAGTACTCTTGCCTGGAAAATCCCATGGATGGAGGAGCCTGGTAGGCTCCAGTCCATGGGGTTGCTAAGAGTCCAGCATGACTGAACGACTGAACGACTTCACTTTTCACTTTCATGCATTGGAGAAGGCAATGGCAACCCACTCCAGTGTTCTTGCCTGGAGAATCCCAGGGACGGGGGAGCCTGGTGGGCTGCCGTCTATGGGGTCGCACAGAGTCGGACACGACTGAAGCGACTTAGCAGCAGCAGCAGTATCACCTGTTAATTGATAGTGTGTTTCCTTAAAGATTTGATAGAAACCATTGATTTGAACCTGATACCTTCTTGTTGGGAGGAAGGGCATCAGTGCCTATAGTATTTTTTCTGCCATTGCCACCCTTCATTTCTTTCCATAGCAGTTCTTATGCATTATATTTTAGCATAGACTTTTTTTTTTTAATCAGGTTTTTTGGAGAGTGAATTTTGCCATTTGTAAAGTTGTGAGAAATGATTGGTTGTTTACTAATATTTAGTTCAGTTCAATCGCTCAGTCGTGTCCGACTCTTTGCGACCCCATGGACTGCAGTACACAAACCCTCCTGTCCATCACCAACTCCCAGAATTTACTTAGACTGATGTCCATTGATTCGGTGATGCCATCCAACCATCTCATCCTCTGTCATCCCCTTCTCCTCCTGCCTTCAATTTTTCCCAGAATCAGGGTCTTTTCCAATGAGTCAGCTCTTCGCATCAGGTGGCCAAAGTATTGGAGTTTAAGCTTCAACATCCCTCCTTCCAATGAACTTTCAGGACTGATTTCCTTTAGGATGGACTGGTTAGATCTCTTCGCAGTCCAAGGGACTCTCAAGAGTCTTCTCCAACACCACAGTTCAAAAGCATCAATTCTTCAGTGCTCAGCTTTCTTCACAGTCCAACTCTCACATCCATACACGACTACTGGAAAAACCATAGCCTTGACTAGAAGGACCTTTGTTGGCAAAGTAATGTCTCTGCTTTTTAATATACTGTCTAGGTTGGTCATAACTTTTCTTTCAAGGAGTAAGCATCTTTTAATTTCATGGCTGCAGTCACCATCTGCAGTGATTTTGGAGCCTCCAAAAAAAAAAAAAAGCCTGCCGCTGTTTCCACTGTTTCTCTATCTGTTTGTCTTGAAGTGATGGGACCGGATGCTAAGAAGTTAAAAAAAATAGACCTTAAGTGTGAATCATGCCTCTCCATGTACTTGTGTGTTCTTAAAGGCTTTTCTTAATTCTTTGTGCCTTATTTTCCTCATCTACATAATGTGGATAATGCTAGTGTCTACTTCATTTTGTTTTTGTTCAGTTGCTAAGTCATGTCCAACTCTTTGCTACCCTATGAGCTTCAGCATGCCAGGCTTCCCTTTTACTGTCTTCTGGAGTTTTCTCAAACTCATGTCCACTGTTGGTTCAGATGGTAAAGAATATGCCTGCAATGCAGGAGACCTGGTTCCATCCCTGTGTTGGAAAGATCCCCTGGAGGAGGGAACGGCTACCCACTCCAGTACTTGGCTGGGAAATCGCATGAACAGAGGAGTCTGGCAGTCTCTAGTCCATGGGATCACAAGAGTCAGACATGACTTAGTGACTAAACAACAACAACTATATATATATTTATGTATATTTTATATATGAAGTGTCTATCATGTAGCTAGAACCTGGAACTCATAATCTATGATCACTTTTTATGAATTACCATTTGTTTAGGGGAGCCATTTTCTTTAGATTGAGCTGTCAAAATTCCTCTCTTCCCATACCCACTTCTTCTCATTTCCAGACCTAGAAACTTTGCATCTCCTTTCTAAAATAAAGTCCTAAAGGAGCATGGTCAATTTCTGCCTCAAGATCTTCCCACATTTGAGAGAGAAACAGCTACCCTGTTAGCAATCTAGCCCTCAAGTAAATGAGGAGAATCATTCACATTCATAAAAGGACTTCCTTTAAAGTCTGATTAATCCATTTTCTTCCAGAGTAGGTCATTTCAGGATTTTCATAAAAGTGTCAAAGAGTACAGGAAAGAGAATTATAAAAATGTCAGCCTTTGGTAACAATGGAGGATGGAGTTGCCTCTTTGAAGATTACTCTAATAATCCTGCTAGATAATTACACAAAAAGAGCTGTGTTTACTTTAAACGAAACTTTATCTTATATTTATTCATTTCATTTCCTCTATCCACTGAAGGGAATGAATAAATATGAATAGAAGGCATAATTAGAAGGGAAGATTTTTAAAATTTTTCATCAGTTTCTCATTTCTAAGTTATCCAGAATACTAGTCCCATCACTTCATGGCAAATAGAAAGGGAAAAAGTGGAAGCAGTGACAGATTTTAATTTCTTGGGCTGTAAAATCACTGCAGACAGTGACTGCAGTCATGAAATTAAAAGGTGCTTGCTCCTTGGAAGAAAATCTGTGACAAACCTAGGCAGCATATTAAAAAGCAGAGACATTACTTTGCTAACAAAGGTCTGTATAGTCAAAGCTATGGTTTTTCCTGTAGTAATTGATGTATGAATGTGAGAGTTGGGCCATAAAGAAGGCTGCTGCTGCTGCTAAGTCACTTCAGTTGTGTTCGACTCTGTGCAACCCCATAGACAGCAGCCCACCAGGCTCCCCCGTCCCTGGGATTCTCCGGGCAAGAATACTGGAGTGGGTTGCCATTTCCTTCTCCAATGCATGAAAGTGAAAAGTGAAAGTGAAGTCTCTCAGTCGTGTCCGATTCTTCGCAACCCCATAGACTGCAGCCCCCCAGGCTCCTCCATCCAAGGGATTTTCCAGGCAAGAGTACTAAAGAAGGCTGAGCACCCAAGAATTGATGCCTTCAAATTGTGGTGCTGGAGAAGATTCTTTAGAGTTCCTTGGACTGCAGGAGATCCAACCAGTCAATCCTAAAGGAAATCAATCCTGAATATTCATTGGAAGGTCAGATGCTGAATCTCCAATATTTTGGCCACCTGATGCAAAGAGCTGACTCTAGAAAAGACCCTGATATGGGGAACTATTGAGGGCAGGAGGAGAAGGGGATGACAGAGGATTAAATGGTTGGATGGCATCACTGACTCAATAGACAAGAATTTCAGCAAACTCTGGGAGACAGTGAAGGACAGGGGAGTCTGGCATGCTACAGTCCATGGCTTTGCAGTGTCGGACACGATATAGCAACTGGACAACAGCAACAGAATGCCTTTCTCTTTTCCTCCTATTATTTGTATGAGTTATGTATGTACACCATATTATCTTGAATTCAGTTCATGATTGCAGGTGATTTCCACCTCTGCTTTATAGTTTCACAAGGTCTAGGAGATTGTCTTCCAAGACATAAGTTTTCTGTATAAAGCTCATGTATGTCTCTCCCCTCCACAGTACATCTGATAGAACTATTTTAGGATAATTTCATGAACAAACATTCACTGAATACTATAGGAGAAATCTAAATTTATCCCTCTGTTTTGGACTCAAATATCATTAATTTATACTTCACATTTATAAGTACTCATGATTGTCAGTAAATGGCCAAAAAATAAAAAAGACTACAGGTGCTGCAGTCGCTGAAAATTCAAAGATGAAACAGATTATGACTCAAAAAAATGAAAGGCTATGAACATTCTCATTAAAAGAGTTCCTTCAAAACATTTGGCCTGAATGCCATCTGTCCCGGTGATTTTTTTATTTGACTTATCCAATAAATGGAGAACATTCTGTGAATTTAACACTATTGGGTTGCTTTCTCTGACCTCTCAAGTTCAAAAGGCATTTTTATAACAGGATATTCTGTATTATTATCTTTGGTGCTTATAGAGGTATAGATTTCATTTGGTTCCTCTCATTTTAATCTTGTTTTAATTTCTGTGAATGCCTTATAAAATATATTCTTTATATTAACACACAGTAAAATTAATGTGTATCTATACAGTTCTGTGGCTTTTAACAAATTTAGATTTGCTCATCTACCACCATAATCAGGATACGAAATAGTTCTATCACCTTAAAAGACTTTCTTTTGCTTTCCTTTTGTAGTAATACTCTCTCCCAACATTAAACCTGGCAACTTGCTGATCTGATCTGTAGTTTTGTCTTTATAAGAATGTTATGTAAATATAATAGAATGTAACTTTCTGAGAATGGGTGCTTTCAGCAAAAATGGTCTTGAGATCCTTCCAAGATGTTGCAAATATCAATAGCTCCTTGCTTCTTTCAACTGCTGAGTAGTATTCCATTGTATAAATGTATTATACTATAATTTGCTCATCCTTTCACCCACCAAAGGCCATTTTGGTTGCTACAAACTTTTGTGTGCAGTTGTATGAGTAAGAATTCTAATTTCTCTAGTGTAAACATCTAAAAGTGAGATTGTTAGGTTACATGATAAGTAAGAGTTTAACTTGATAAAAAAAAAATGGCAAAAACCTATTTTCCAGCATAGCTGGCCCATTTTTCATTCCCTCCAGCAATGTTCCAATTGGTTTTCTTCCTCTTTAACACTTGGTATTTTCAGGATATTTTATTTTAGCCATTCTAATAAGTAGACAGAAGTATCTCATGGTAGTTTTAATTTGCATTTCCCTTTGTACACTTTTTAGAAGTTTCTCTAAGTATTTGAATACACATATTATAATTTTACTGATGGTTTTACATTTCAAGAATCTTCCTATCACGTAGATCCCTTTACCCGCCCTGCTGCTTTGTGTTGTAGTCATCTGTGCACATTATATCCACAAACACTGAAAATATTTCACCAGCCAGTGTTATGGTTCTTGATTTCAACTGTCAAACAATCTTGTACAACTAGGAGGAGAACAGTCTGTTATATTCACCCTGACATTGACCATTTCTGTTGCTCTTCCTTCATTCCTGATGTTTTAAGTTTCCTTTTGATATCAGTTTTCTTCTGTTTTAAGACTTTTTTTTTTTGCAATTCTATCATAGCATGTCTGCTACTAACAAATCCTCTTAGTTTCCTTTATCTAAGAATATTTATTTGATTTTTATTCCTGAAGGTTAATTCGACTGGATGTAGAATTCTGCATTATACTTCTTTTCACTCAACATTTCAGAAATATTTTTGTTCATTTTTCTGGCCCCATGATTTTTGATGAGACATCCACAGTCATGTGAGTCATCATTCCAGTAAAAATATACATCATTTTTCCCTGGGTGCACTTCAGGTTTTTTCCTTTATTTTTGGTCATAAGCAATTTAACTATGATATGTATAGATGTGGATTAGCGGGGGGCTATCTTTGTTGAGATTTCCTGAGCTTCTTCAATCTAGTTTTGGCAAAAGATTGAATCTTTTGCCAAATTTGAGATGTTTTCAATCTCTATTTCTTTAATTTTTTCCCCTCTGCATTCTTTTTTTTTTTTCTCGTGCACTCATAGCAAGAATGTTAGACATTTTGGTATTTTCAAATGTGTCTTGGGTCTCTGTTTAATTTTTTTCATAAATTTACATTTTGTTGTTCTTACTCAATAATTTCTACTGATGTATTTTCCAATTCACTGACCTTTTCTCTGTCTTCCCTATTGTGCTATTGGGCTCATTTGTTAATTTTTAAAAATTTTTGGTTATTATATTTTTCAGTTCTAAAACTTCCATTTGGTTTGTCTTTAGATAGAAAATGATACATCCTTGGCATCTCAGTATTTAAGTCTAATTGTTCTTTCTCAAGCAAGTTGAGATTTTTTTTTTCTTCTTCATAGACTAAAGTACATTTGGACTATATTATAGACATTTTTAATTTTGTGTTATAGGACTGTTTGCCTTAATATATGTTGTCATGGTGGTTTAGTCTCTAAGTCGTGTCCAACTCTTTGTGACCCCATGGATTCTAGCCCATCAGGCTCCTCTATAATTCGTGTAGATAAAACTAATTATTCTTTTAAGTGGGCAGTCATCCTGATTGGGTTCAGTCTGAAAGTCCTGACCTACCTTCTGTGGGTTGTGATTCCAGTATCAGTTCAGTTTTCACAGTCTTATTCCTACTTCTAGGATCTATGCCATGTGTGCCCCACCCTGTGAACAGCCTGGGACTTGAATGGTGGTCCATTCTACAGTTTGGTTATCAGAGTCTAGGTACTCTGTAAAAGGTCAATTTCACATATGTTCAGCTTAGGAGGAGCCCAGGAGTTCATATAGGACTTGAAGTTCAGTTCAGTTCAGTCACTCAGTTGTGTCTGACTCTTTGCTACCCCATAGACTGCAGCAAACCAGGTTTCCCTGTCCATCACCAATTCCCGGGGCTTACTCAAACTCATGTCCATGGAGTCAGCGATGCCGTTCACCTATCTCCTCATCTGTCATCCCCTTTTCCTTCTGCCTTCAATCTTTCCCAGCATCAGGGTCTTTTCCAATGAGTCAGCTTTTCACATCAAGTGGTCAAAGTATTAGAGTTTCAACTTCAACATCAGTCTTTCCAATGAATATTCAGGACTGATTTCCTTTAGGATGGACTGATTGGATCTCCTTGCAGTCCAAGGGACTCTCAAGAGTCTTCTCCAACACCACAGTTCAAAGGCATCAAATCTTTGGTGCTCAGCTTTCTTTATAATCCAACTGTCACACCTGTACATGACTACTGGAGAAAACATAGCTTTGACTAGATGGACCTTTGTTGGCAAATAATGTCTCTGCTTTTTCTTATGCTGTCTAGGTTGGTCATAGCTTTTCTTCCAAGGAGCAAGCATCTTTTAATTTCATGGCTGCAGTCACCATCTGCAGTGATTTTGGAGCCCAAGAAAATAAAGTGTCATCATTTACATTGTTTCCCCATATATTTGCAATTAAGTGATGGGACCAGATGCCATGATCTTCATTTTCTGAATGTTGAGCTTTAAGCCAACTTTTTCACTCTCCTCTTGCACATTCATCAAGAGGCTCTTTAGTTCTTCTTTGCTTCCTGCCATAAGGGTGGTGTCATCTGAGGCTATTGATATTTCTCCCTGCAATCTTGATTCCAGCTTGTGCTTCTTCCAGCCCAGTGTTTCTCATGATGTACTCTGCATATAAGTTAAATAAGCAGGGTGACAATATACAGCCTTGATGTACTCCTTTCCTGATTTGGAACCAGTCCGTTGTCCCATGTCCAGTTCTAACTGTTGCTTCTTGACCTGCATACAGATTTCTCAGGAGGTAGGTGAGGTGGTGTGGTATTCCAATCTCTTTCAGAATTTTTCACAGTTTGTTGTGATCCACACAGTCAAAGGCTTTGGCATAGTTAATAACGCAGAAGTAGATGTTTTTCTGGCACTCTCTTCCTTTTTCTATGATCCAACAGATGTTGGCAATTTGATCTCTGGTTCCTCTGCCTTTTCTAAGACCAGCTTGAACATCTGGAAGTTCAAAGTTCATGTACTGTTGAAGCCTGGCCTGGAGAATTTTGAGCATTACTTTACTAGCGTGTAAGATGAGTGCAATTGTGCGGTAGTTTGAACATTGACTTTAGGAGGTCACATTCCCAAGTTCCTCCCTCTTTGCAATCTTCATAGTACTCCCTTTTGACTACTCCATTAAGGAAGTCAAGCTTTATGTGCCTTATTGTGCTGTGTACTTTTTTGTACTGTGCCTGTATCTGGGGTCAAGGGGCAGAATGACAGAGACACAGAGAAGTACTAGAGTTTTCCCCTTGACTCTTGGGGCCATAATTCCTCTGATAATGAGATTAAGTTGGCTTTCTTTCAGAGTTTTAGGTTTCTGTTCATTCCCAACACCCTGTTGCTATTATATTATTGGATTGTTTGGAAGCTAGAATGTAAAAAAACAAAGGAAAGAAAAGAGAAATAAAAATGGATAATTCCTCCATTGCATCTGAATCTTAGAAGACTTTTATTGATACTTAGGCCAGAACTAGAAAAATTATTCTAAAATTCTCTCTATCTGATCTAATGTCCACTTCAAGGATTTAGGTTGAGTTGAATTTAACCTTGGAGGTAATGGAATGAAATCATGGTAAATTCACCACTCATCTGATGGGCTCTTCTGCTCATCTACCTGTTATTACTTTTTTGAATAGACTCTATCTTTTAGAACAGTTAGAAATTTACAGAAAAATTAAGCAAGTAGTACAGAATTCTCATATCATCCCTTTTACTACATACACAGTTTCCCATAATAATAATCTCATATACTAGTAATAGCATATTTGCTACAGTTAATGAACCAAAAGGGCTTCCATGGTGGCTCAGTGGTAAAGAATTTGCCTTCCAATGCAGGAGCCGCAGGTTCGATCCCTGGGTCAAGAAGATACCCTGGAGAAGGAAATGGCAACCTACCCCAGTATTTTCGTCTGGGAAATCCCATGGACAGAGGAACCTCACAGGCTACAGTCTATGGGGTTGCAAAAGAGTTGGACATGACGTAGTGACTAATTAATTATATCAGTATAATTAATTAAGATCCATAGTTTGTCTGTATTTTTCTTGTTTTTACCTAATCTTTTACTGTTTCAGGATCCATCCAGGAAATTGTATTGCATTTAATTCTTATATCTTCTAGGCTTCTCTTGGCTGTGATAGTTTTTCAGACTTTTCTTGTTTCTGATAACCTTGAAAATGTTTAGTACTGGTCTAGTAGGATATTGTAGGATGTCCAACCATTGGAATTAGTCTGATGTTTCTCTCATAATGAAATTGGGGTTACGAATTTTTGAGGAGGAAGACCAAGAAGTAAAGTGCCAATTTTATCACAGAATATCAAAAATATCCAATTACTGACATTATTTCTAGTCATCGATGCTAACCTGGTCACTTGACCAAGGTAGTGATAGTCTTCTCCATAGGTTTTTCTGGTTTTTTTTTTGCTCTCATTTTAATCATTTCCTCATTTGTCTGTCATAGGCAGCTTTAACTGGATTATCACTATTAACTTTTTCCAGAGAAGCAAATTAAGCACATGTCTATACACATACACACTCTAAAATTTTGCTTTAAATCTCTCATATCACCTGGGTTTATTTGGAGGAAGTATCTCCTACTCCTTTGTGGGTATAAAGGAAACTCACAGCACTCTGAAAACTCTCTTAGAAACTTCACTTATCAGTACTTCCTCTAAGTTAATTTTCTAGCATTGTTATCTACACTCTAGACTTGGAGGATGCAGTAATTTTTGTCGTGTTGTATATGTCCATCATATTGGAAAGCCCTAGCATAGATATTCTGCCACCTAACTCTAGTATTGTTCTCATTTAAGGTTCCAAGCAAACAAAAATTAGCTGTGTTAACACACATCTCTAAAGACACATTAGCCAAGTGCATACCATGTTCTTGAACAGTATTTCTGTTCTTTATCCAGATCTGTTTTCCATTTAGCTGAGCTGAGCATTGATGAAGGTCATCTTGACCCCTATTAATTTAGACCTTTATCTGGGTCAATCCAGTGGCAAGTCTCCATTTTCTCACAGTGCTGCTTTGTCTCCTCTTCATTCCTCCAGAGCCAAATGCACCTCAAACTCAATTTCCTTAAAGACAGCTAAAGGAGGAGTCTGACCTCTCTATAAAGAAACAAATGATCAGCAGTGAAAGGAGAATAAATGCTTGTTACTGTTTCTGCCAATGTTCCATCTTCCCCATCCAAGGTTGTCTTCAACTGAGGAAGGAGAACTACAAAAGGTGTTGTTGTTCAGTCGCTAGGTCACGTCTGACTCTTTGTGACCCCATGGACTGCAGCATACCAGGCTTCCTTGTCCTTCACTATCTCCAGGAATTTGCTCAACTCATGTCCATTGAGTCAGTGATACCATCCAACCCTCTCATCCTCTGTTGCCTGCATCTCCTCTTGCCCTCAATCTTTCCCAGCATCAGAGTCTTTTCCAATGAGTGTAGATGGTTGTATCCATTAGGCATTAATACAGCAAAGTATTCCATGATAGAGGTAGGATTCCCAGCACAGGTACATAAAATCTCTTATGGCCTAACATCTCAGGCATGGCATCGCATTGCTTCTACCACATTAATTGGCCAAAGTAAATCACAGGGCTTGCCCAGATTCAAAGGACAGAGAAGTAGACTCTATCTCTTGATTGGAATACCTCAAGAGATATGGATATAAGGAAAGGAAGCACTGTGACCAGGGATAATAACTCAGAGTAAAAGGCTAATTTTAAAAAATGAGTCTATTTAATTACATTTAAGTAAAATTATTTAGTGAATAATATTAAAAGTGGTGTGTGGATGTGGCAGAAGTATGAGGTTGTAATATGAATTGTTAAAGTTTGAAAACACTTTTCTATTCTCACATTATTTTCACTTTTATAGCATCCCTTTGTCATTGTCTTCATAAAGTATCTTTGATTGTTCCAATGGCCACTTCTACTTGAAGCAGGGCATTTTTTTTGAAAATGTGTGGCCTACTCTGTTCTTCATAGTAGTGTGGTATTCTGATTGACCCCTGAATTAGTTAAGTTAGATGTACCATGCCCCGCTTCTTAACTGTATCCCACCACATCTAGATATCAGTTCAGCTCAGTTCAGTCACTCAGTTGTATCTTTGTGACCTTCATGGACTGCAGCACACCAGGCTTTCCGGTCCATCTAGATATGCTGTGCATTATCTCTGATCGGCAGCTAGTCTATGATAAGCCAAGGACAGATGGAAAGTAGTGTGCGTTTTCACACTTGGCTAAAATATGAAGAATGATTTGGAGTTAAAATTAATCAATTAACTCATCTGAATCTCTTCAAAGGCTCCTTGATAGTTTTATAAGGGAGTCTTGAATTCTATAGTCAATATAAAAGCATTGAAGAGTAAAGAAAAATTAGTTGTCATTATTTAAAAATATTCAGTCTGGGTTTATTCCAACCAGTTGATGTAGAAGTAAAAGGATCAGGTTGTTCTTTCTCTTCCAAGCCATGTGTACATGAAGGAAACAATTAAGGGCAAAATTTGAACTATTGAGCTGCATCCCAGTTCACACAAGAAGAGCTTATTTCTAATGTTTTGAAAATGGATAAAAGCAGTAGTTTTATCTTTTACTCTAAGTGGAGATCTTAAAGAGGCCAATATTCATTTATCTTTAAGACTGAATCTATAAACAAAACAGTTTAATCACTCACTTTTTCCTTTAATTTCTTTATGAGTTACAAACAGATAACTATATTTTCTGCGAAAATGAATAATAAAGACATAGAATCATAGGATATTTGACCAGAATTTAATGTTGTAATCATATAAAACTTAGAACAAACTGCTGTCAGTCATTAGTAATATGATAGCTTAATTGCTATACAATGTGATTTTTATATCATAATTAGGAATTGGGAAAATATATGTAAAATTTTGAAGTTATTATTATTCTTTCATAGTAAAGCCAAGTTTAAAAACTCTCTCCTTTATTATTACTTATAGTATCTTTAAAGTATATCAACTATACAATTGTATTATATATATTCAATAATATATGTATTCAGAGGCAGTGTTCTAGTTCTGAATTTTGAACCACCTCATGTTACCCACTACAGCCTATTACTAGGATTCTCTCCTATTCTTTATCTTTGCCTCTAATTTGAATTATCTGGGAGCCTTTTCAACTATTCTCTGTCTTGAAGTCCTGATACTATATGCTCTAGGTGATAGGACTGTGGCTATAATAACTCTAAGTCATTCAGCTTTGGGTGGCCGGTTAACAACATAGGAACATAGCCATGTGCTTGTGTGTGGTTACAAAGTGGATGAGAAGAGCCAGAGATACAGGAAAGTCACATAGGTGTGGAGGCAAACCATTGCTCAGCAAGGATGGCTCCAAGTTAAAGCCAGTAAGTCCCGCCATATGCTCCTTCATCTCTTCTCACCAGCTCAGGGTCTTTCAAATTGTTCCGCCTTAGGAGATAGAAGGAAGTTTGGAAAGAAGTTCAGAAAAATACAGCTAAGCCTTCAGGGATTCTAGACCAACTGATCAGGTTTTCCTCTGTGGTCAGCCTTAGAGGAAGATTTCAAGGTAATATTAGGTAAGACTTCAAGAGCAGTGGGCAGGATCCTGTTAGGATTTCCTCTGGTTATATGCCAATATACTCCCTTGACAAGGTAGTTACAATTGTTTCAAAATTTTTTGCCCAAAACTAAGCTTGGACTTTTTCAGTCCTTTGTGACAACATAGTCTGATATTCTTCTGGATCATGTGAGAATGTGTTTGAGGATCAAGGTTTTCATTTATTCAGGTTTACCAAGAGTATCGCTAGTCTTTTGGGTTAGTTCTTGGATTCGTTTCCAATGTTTTGCTTGCGTTTCCAAACCTGATTACCCAGGCACTTCCCCTGGATTTTCAATTGTTGTCTGCACTAAGTCTCAGTCTCATCATCTAACTTTAAACATTTTTTTTTCTTTCAAATCAACCTACAACCACTCATACCTTAAAGAGGTTGTCAGTTATCAATAAACGATGCCTGCATCCTTACCAATGCCCAGTATGCCCTTGAAAGCAAAGTGTGAAGAAAGGGAAACGAGAGAATGCAAAGAAACCCAGGTTGCCTGAAAGGGAATTTAAAAGGGCTTGATAGTCAGTTTAAAAAAGACTTTAAAAAGGTTAAATAAAACTTGGATGACTTCACTGTTTTGTTTAAAGCTAACTCTTTTTACTTTGCATCGTGAAGACAAGCTGGTACCCTGCACAGGAGTGTTTTAAGTCATGCACAGCTGTGCACAGTAGCCTGTAAGAGGATCCATTCCCAGTCAAGCACTATATCATAAAATGTTAGGCTTGTAAGTGACTTTAGAAATCATCTATTCCAACTTCCTCATTTTACAGATGAGGAAACTGGGACCAAAAGAGGTTAAGCAACTTGCCCAGTATCAGTCATAATGACTCTGTGCATAGAAGCAATCAGCCATATCATTGACTCAGTGCCTAGAGGACTAGCTGCTCCATAGCTACAGCTTTGGGAACTAAAACTGTTTTCTTTGATTTCAGACACTGAAGCCTAAGCTTTTTCCTCTGGATTTCTTTCTCTTGCCTTAAATGGAAGGCATTTCTGCTGTTATTTGGATTTTTCCTTAATTTGTCCTTATTTCTCTATGCATTCTCTCCACACTTAAAGACACCTACAACTATCCTTTACTAACTGTGGTATGGAAGCCAATGTAATTAGCCAAGACTACACAACTTACCAACATTACCAGAGAGCAAGTCTTGGCCACTAATTTTCCATAAATGTCCTTCTTTTGCTTTATGACTTTCACGTCACTTAATCAAGACTTTTAAGTTCACATTAGCATAAAAAAGAAATCAGTATTTATTTCCAAAGTCTATGCTAGCTTGGCAATGATGAGCAACTGCCATGGGCTTCTGTCCATTTTGTGTATCACTTCATAATAAATTTTTGTCTATAATACATGTTTATCATTTTCTGAAGTTTTTAAAGCATTATCTGCTTCTGTGAAACCACTTAATTGACCTAGTCCACGATTTAGTTGTCAGTCCAGTGGTAAGGAGGATTGGGGGGTTCGGGTTAGGAATGAGAGAGGAGTGAAGTTGAATCCTCTATAGAACTTTGCAAAATTACATATGTCCACTCAGATCACAGCTCCACTCCCAGAAAGATTCTGATATATCATTTTTCCTTTAATTGCTCTCTCTAAGGCATAATTCTCAAGTGTGGTCCACAGACCAGCATCATCATTACTACTTAGGGATTTGATAGAAAGACAAATTCTTCAGCCCCAACTGCAGATCTAGTAAATTAGAGGCTCTATGGGTGTGTGTGTGTGTATGGTGTGCTTGTTCATGTCTGACTCTTTGTGATCTCATGGACTGTCACCCACCAGGCTCCTCTGTTCATGGAATTTTGCAGGTAAGAATACTGGAGTGGGTTGACATTTTCTACTCCAGGGGATCTTCCCAACTCATGGATCAAATCCGCCTCTGTTCCATCTCCCGCTCAGTCTCTTGCATCTTCTGCCTTGGCAGGTAGATTCTTTACCAGTGCACCATCCGTGGAGCCCCCCAAGTGATTTGAATAACTTCATTTTTGAGTACCACTGCTATACATGCTATTTTAACCCATTGCAACAGCTGGGTTAAAATCATGTTTATGCCCATCAGGTATGTTTCTTGGACCTTTCATTAGCATGTCTGAAACTTGCTCATTTGAACTCTTAAGCAAGTCTATAGAATCAAAGCTTATAGACTTTGATTCAAAGAGGACATTGTTTCCTCAGCATCCTCTGTGGACCCCAGGCAGTTCCCCTTGCTGCTTCCCAGAGGCCAGCCCATCAAACCGCTGTAATGAGGCCGAAAAGCTCATTACTTTACACTGTCCTAGAGCACTTAGAAGGTCATTGCATATAACGTTAGGAAGGAGATGATAACACTGATTTCACTATATAATGTTAATTTTTTTAGCTTGAAAATCCTAAGCTTTTTAGTGGCGAGTTAGGTTACCTTACACATCCAGATTTTATAACAAACACTGTACATACAAAGACTTGAAGATTGTTGTGAGAACAATCCCTCTCTTCCTTTCACTAACACTGAAGCATTAGTTTCAGCTGCTGTAGATGCTGTCTCCAAGTATGGGCATCAGCGTTTGAATCCCTGTGCATTTGGATGAACACCAATAAGAGTTTGTGTATGTGTCTATTTGATTGAAAGGATTTTTATGTTTAGTGAATACAAACCTATGTTCAACTGTAAATAGATGTAGATATGTGCCTCTTTTTTGGAAGCATTGTTGTCCAGTTGCTAAGTCATATCCAACTCTGCAACCCCATGGACTGCAGCGCGCCAGACCTCCCTGTCCTTCACCCTCTTCTGGAGCTTGCTTAAACTCACATTCATTGAGTTGGTGATGCCATCCAATCTCTCATTCTCTGTGGCCCCTTCTCCTCCTGTCTTCAGTCTTTCCCAGCATCAGGGTCTTTTCCAGTGAGTCAGCCCTTTGCATCAAGTGGCCAGAGTATTGAAGCTTCAGCATCAGTCCTTCCAATGAATATTCAGAGTTGATTTCCTTTAGGATGCACTGGTTTGATCTCTCTAAATATATGCATGGTGGTGAAGTATATGTATATGTGTGCATGCCTTAGGTCTGATATTAAACAAAGGAGAAGAAATCTGCTTAGCCTCTGCTCTTCTCTCTTTGGGAGCTACTTTGAATTTTTAAAATATTGTGTTCATACAGTGATATATTTTTATATATATGTTATATAATTTTTCCGATGATAAAAATAATTTTGCTCTCTGTAAAAGACTTGAAAAACACAATAACATAAAGCATTAAAACTAAGGCATTCCTTTTTACACTATTTCCGTTCTTTAATTTTTTCTCTTCCAACTTCTAGATTAGTATTCTTTACATAACTTATTATCTTCTCCCTCTCCACATTGCACCTCCCCCGTGATATTTCCACACTGTCAGTACAGACATCTCAAGAATGTGACAGAGAGGAGGTAACAGTCAAATAATTGGAGCAACTCATTGGTTCAGAGATTGTCCTATAGTTTAGAAGTCATTTCTGGCTAGCCTATACTACAGACAGACAGCATATTAAGAAAATATTATAATGTATAATCTATAAAATATTATAATCTATCAGATGGACACCTTGCATATAAGAGAAATATAAAAGCAAAGATGCCAAGCAGAATACTTTACATAAAATGAATTTTCATCTGGCCTAGATCAATTATAGTAATAGCTTTCATTTATTGAGTACATAGTGTAGTCCAGGTGCTTTTTGCATAGGGTATCATTTAAAATCCTCAAAATAACTTTATGAGGTCATTCTCTTTTCTTCCTCTATAGATGAGATGATGGGGCGTATAAATACATTTTCCAGGGCACAAACAGCTTTCTAATAAGTAATAGAATATGAATTCATTTCCAGTTCTATCTGTTACAAACCCTATACTCTTAATCCTCATCTATACTCCAAAATATATAAGAAGAATTTGTAAGTCAACTGTAACATAATGAAGGAAATACTAAATTTGGTTCTAAAACAAACTGAAAAATCTTCTGGATCAATTCCTTCAATCGACAAAAGAGAAAAGCTAATGTATTGAGGAGGTAATTTGCCTAACATCACACAGCTGTGGCAAAGCAGGGGTCAGAACACCAAGTTCTCCCAAATGTCAAGATTATACTGTCAACTGGATCATTGTTTCCTTTGATGTACATTAATTCCAAATATCCACAGAGTATATTCTCATAAGCCTATTTATGTAGCATCAGTAAAATCCCTTTTAGTTTAAACTAAAATAAGTCCTTGTCCCATGACCTTTTCTTACTGAGATTCATTCTAATTTCCCCTTAGTTTTCTGAGTGAATTGGAATGGTAGAAGGGAAAGCTGGATGAGACAAATAAAACATCAACAGATCTGTGGGATAAACTAATTAACATAGAGAAAAGGAAAAGTCAAGATTTTGAGTTGACTCTCCCACTAACTCTTCATTTCTTGCCAGGATGTCCTTGGGACCATAATAGACACTCATCTGGGCTTCCCTGGTAGCTCAGCTGGTAAAGAATCCACATGCAATGCAGGAGACCCCAGTTCGATTCCTGGTTGGGAAGATCCCCTGGAGAAGGGATAGGCTACCCACTCCAGTATTCTTGGGCTTCCCTGCTGGCTCAGATGGTAAACAATCTGCCTGTAGTGTGGGAGACCTGGGTTTGATCCCTGGGTTGGGAAGGTACCCTGGAGGAGAGCATGGTAACCCATTCTAGTATTCTTGACTGGAGAATCCCCATGGACAGAGGAGTCTGGTAGGCTACAATCCATGGGGTCACAAGAGTTAGACAGACTGAGCAAATAAACACAGAACTGCAAATACACTGATCTACCTCTTCCTAATGGAGGAGGCTTTTGCAGCACAGAGGTGGTGAAAGACTCAGTGTTTTCGTAAATTGTGGCATGTAAGCTGTTTACTTGGTCATGTAAATCCCTATTTTTGCACATGAACTCCAAATTGTTACTATTTTTGACTGTTTAACATAAAAAAAAAATCTGTATAGCTGGTCCAAGATGATTGCATTTCAAGCCAGCATCAATGTCTTTCTAAGGCGAAGCTCCTTATTTCTTTTTTTCTTTTTTTGACTATATCTCTCTTTCTAAAGATACTGTTATTAGGAACTTTTATATTTTATATGAAACTTAATTAAATTAATTCCATTAAGAACATAGGAACTGGGAACTAACTCCCAGAAATTAATAGGTTCATACTCTCATTTATCTAAACAAACAAACAAAAATCAATGGAACAGCAGTCACTGTGCTATTAATGACTGTCTCCATGAGAACAGAAACCATATCTATTTTTCTCACCACTGTGTATGTGTCCTGTTCCCAGCATGGTGCCTCACATAGAGTAGAGGCTCACTGAATGATGAAAGAATCAGTGAGTGAATGAAATGGATCTTTGTAACAGAAGCCATCAGAGTTTACTTATTAATGTGTCTGCTTCACCTAAAGCAGAGATCATGTTTTACTTATTTAACAGCTTTATTGAGACATAATTCACACATGAATCACCCATTTAGTGTATAATTCAATGGCTTTTATATAATCAAAGAGTTGATCATTCATCACCACAATTTTAAAACAGTTTTGTTACCCTCCCCTCCAAAATCCCACCATACCCTTTTAGCCTTCACCCCTTCACCCCAATCTCACAATTCTTCTAATGGTCCCACCTTACCCAATGCAATATAGTTTCTGTCTACATAGTCTTTCCTGTTCTGGGCATTTCATATAAGTGAAACCGTACAATCTGTGGTCCTTTGTGAATGGCTTCTTTCATTTAGAAGAATGTTTCAAGATTTGTCCACGTAGCCCATATCAGCACTCAATTTCTTTTTATTGCTGTATAATATAACATTGTAAGGGCTTCCCTGTGGCTCAGATGATAAAGAATCTGCCTGAATTTGGGGAACCCAGGTTTGATCCCTGGGTCAGTATGATCCCCTGGAGAAGGCAATGGCAACCCACTCCAGTATTCTTGCCTGGAGAATCCATGGGCAGAGAAGCCTAGCAGGCTACAGTCAATGGAGTCATAAAGAATCAGACATGACTGAGTGACTGAAAACACAACATTTATGGATATACTCTTTTTATTTATCCATTCATCAGTTGATGGATATTTGGATTATATCTATTTGGGGGCTGTTGTGAATAATATGTCACTGAATATTCATGTACAAGTTTTTGTGTGTACATAGATTTTCATTTTTTCTGGGCATATAACTAGAAGCAGAATTTCTGGATCATATGGTAACAAATATTTATTGAATTGTATACTACACCTTCAAATTTTATATGTTTTTCTAACTTCCTTGAAAATGAAAATCAAGATTAAACCAAATCGAAATGATATTACTTTGATGATATCATTTAATTCCATATTTAATTTATTATTTTCAACTGATCTGATTATTAGGTAGTATAAATGCTAGAAGCAGGAGTCACACGTGTGAACAAAAACCTATTGTTGGTATTTTGAAACTTGAATTCTTGCATTGATCATAGAAACTGCCCAAGGATTTTCTTTGGGAGGTATAAAATTACCTTAATAAGGAAGAGAGGAGAGTAACCTATATGTTTCGATATTTACTATCTATGTGGCATATAAAGTTATACTGTCAAAATTATGTATTTTAGAAGTAATGAAACTGAATTTTGGAAAGACTAATTTGTTTACGGTCATATTAGTAGAAAAGTTAAAGCTTGGATTTGAATCCAGGTCTTCTTGCCTCAAGTTTGTATATATGTGTGTATTTTCCTAGAGGATAATTTTTTGCAAATTCCCGTCCTAAATAATTGGCATTAGAATAATACCTTCAGCATTTCCTGCTCAAGCATTCTCTACTTGATTTGTATTTGCAAAATAAATGATGATGTGCTCACAGAGAAGCACCTCATAACATGGGGTTTGTGGGACTAAAAGAAGGAGACTTTCTTTCGGCAGAATACCTCTGATTCTGTCCTGAAGTACCTCAGGGATGAGTTTAGATTAGAAACAAATGTACTGAGTTTTGTTCCATCTCTTTAATTCCATTTGGCATTTGTTATATTTAATATGTTTGAGGTATAAAATATCTCCTTGGAACAAATATTCATTTTGGCATTATTATGTATTTGTAGAGCCTATGTAAGCAGAACAATACCTCCTGGGCCATCTTTCAGAATGACTGAATAACTGTATTGTTTCCTACAAGCTCTTATCTTAAAAATACCACCCCACCCCCTTTATTCAAAGCTGAAATAAGAAACGGAAATACATATGCACACATAAGGAAGTATCATCTATTTTTGATCCAGCTTTTGTTGTTCTGACATTAAGGGGTCCAAGAGCTGGTAAGCATAATCTTACTCATTAAGAATTAAGTAAGAAGAAACACATAATTGTCACATTTGCATTTTAGGATAAAATCTCACAAATGTGGGATAAACAAACACTGAAACTAACACATATTGACTATCAACTCCATACCAGACTCATATTATAAAGTGTATATTCATTATCTCAATTAAACCAGCCAAGTACTGGAAATTAGATAGTCATTGTCATCTCTATTTAACAAATAAAAACTAAAGCATGGAGAAATTAATCTTGCCCAAGTTCACACAATTAGAAAACAACAAAAGTGAGTTTTAGATCACAGATTGGTCTAACATTAAAATCTGATCTCTTTACACCAAAATATTGCTCTTCAGGTTAAACTACTAAGTTTAGTAAGAATGGTCAAAATATCTTTAAAATTGGAAATTATAGAATAAATTATCTAAGATACTTGGAGTTATTCCAGAGAATGTATTCAGTTCACTTCAGTCGCTCAGTCGTCTCTGACTCTTTGCGACCCCATGAATCGCAGCACGCCAGGCCTCCCTGTCCATCACCAACTCCCGGAATTCATTCAAACTCATGTCCATTGAGTCGGTGATGCCATCCAGCCATCTCATCCTCTGTCGTCCCCTTCTCCTCCTGCCCTCAATCTTTCCCAGAATCAGGGTCTTTTACAATGAGTCAGCTCTTCACATCAGGTGGCCAGAGTATTGGAGTTTCAGCTTCAACATCAGTCCTTCCAATGAACACCCAGGACTGATCCCCTTTAGGATGGACTGGTTGGATCTCCTTGCAGTCCAAGGGACTCTCAAGAGTCTTCTCCAACACCACAGTTCAAAAGCATAAGTTTTTCGGCACTTAGCTTTCTTTATAGTTCAACTCTCACATCCATACATGACCACTGGAAAAACCATAGCCTTGTCTAGACGGACCTTTGTTGGCAAAGTAATGTCTGCTTTTTAACATGCTTTCTAGGTTGGCCATAACTTTCCTTCCAAGGAGTAAGCGTCTTTTAATTTCATGGCTGCAGTCACCATCTGCAGTGATTTTGGAGCCCAGAAAAATAAAGTCAGCTACTGTTTCCACTGTTTCCCCATCTATTTGCCATGAAGTGATGGGACCAGATGCCATGATCTTAGTTTTCTGAATGTTGAGATTTAAGCCAACTTTTTCACTCTCCTCTTTCACTTTCATCAAGAGGCTCTTTAGTTCTTCACTTTCTGCCATAAGGGTGGTGTCATCTGCATATCTGGGGTTATTGATATTTCTCCCAGAAATCTTGATTCCAGCTTGTGTTTCCTCCAGCCCAGTGTTTCTCATGATGTACTCTGCATAGAAGTTAAATAAGCAGGGTGACAATATACAGCCTTGACATATTCTTTTTCCTATTTGGAACCAGTCTGTTGTTCCATGTCCAGTTGTAACTGTTGTTTCCTGACCTGCATACAGGTTTCTTAAGAGGCAGGCCAGGTGGTCTGGTATTCCCATCTCTTTCAGCATTTTCCACAGTTTATTGTGATCCACACAGTCAAAAGCTTTGGCATAGTCAATAAAGCAGAAATAGATGTTTTCCTGGAATGCTCTTGCTTTTTCCATGATTCAGCGGATGTTGGCAATTTGATCTCTGGTTCCTCTGCCTTTTCTAAAACCAGCTTGAACATCTGGAAGCTGAAAAGTAATTAGCCTCCAATTAAAATAAATAAATTTTTAAAAAATTAAGAAAAAAGAAATGTGTGTGCCTAGTGAAATATATATACAAGAATGTTCATGGAAGTTCTATTCATAATAGCTAAAAGCCAGAAACAAGTGCAATATATCAAAATAATTGAAAATGAAAAAGAACAATGTTTATAAATCGAATACTATGTAACAATGACAAAGATTCGATTACTGGGTTCCATGCACCAACATTGATGACTCTCACAGATATGAAAGAGTAAAAGAAGTCACACACCAAAGTTTGTAGGACTCGATTTACAGTTGGCAATATTAATCTGTAATAGCAAAAGTCAGATTGGTGGTCAACACAGGCAGTAGTTATTGACTGGGCATCCTGGGCCTTCTGAAGCATGTTGGAAATGTTCTTTAGGACAGTTCTGGATGAGCTAACTTGTCACTCTGTTATAAAACTTGATAGAGATAATGTGCTTAAATTTTGTGTCCTGACTTCTGCATCATGAAATGAATAGATAGAAAAGTTTAGTCAGACACAACTGAAGCAACCTGGTACACACACATGCATATACACATGTATGTGTGTGTATAGATTATTTTGTAGTTATGTTTCAGTGGAATTTGACAAGGAGAGACAATATATAGTTGATCTATAAATTAATTAGAACCCTTAAAAATCTAGACCCATGAGAAACATAGATTTGATTGATTTGTATTTGGGTGATGTTCCACACATTTTACATGGAATAAAGTTCAGGCTGCTTCTGCTCAGAACCCTCAGCTTCAGCAGAAACTGAGAAAGTTTCCCAAGGCTGAAACTAACCAGAATAAAGAACTGGAGAAGAGGGTTTAAGGGTTTTAATTTCTCAGAATTTAGAATTGCTCTAATTTGGGGTCCTTAATTCTTCCCTGATAATTTAATATTGTTCAAAATTGGAATTTTTATGAAAAAATTTATGGTAATTTTATGGAGTCATTTGTGTTAATTTCATAACCTCTGCTGCTGCTGCTGCTGCTAAGTCGCTTCAGTCATGTCCGACTCTGTGCAACCTCATAGACGGCAGCCCACCAGGCTCCCCCGTCCCTGGGATTCTCCAGGCAAGAACACTGGAGTGGGGTGCCATTTCCTTTCTCAATGCAGGAAAGTGAAAAGTGAAAGTGAAGTCGCTCTGTCGTGTCCAAGTTTATGTGACCCCATAGACGGCAGCCCACCAGGCTCCTCCGTCCATGGGATTTTCCAGGCAAGAGTATTGAGTTACATTCAACACTATTGTAGAAAAGCATTTGAAGTAGGAATTATGATAGGGATGAGATAACAACCTTGAGGTACAGGGAAGTCTTTTAGTCAATTTAATTAATGCGTGACCCAGACTCACAGCAGAAACCTGAGTGTGGGAGGGGAAGGGGTAAAAGATGAATTTCTTGTAATAGTCCCAGGAATATAAAGATATGATGTTGGATACTGAAAAAGTGACCCATGAAGGTGGGAGCTGGTCTTTTCCCTTGAGTGACAGTGCTCTACCCTCAAATTATGGGGAAAAAAGAAATTTCAGACTGTAGGACGTATTATGGTAATTGGATAGAGACTACATGGAATTAAATTTCAGCTCCAATACTTACTAGCAGTGTGGCCTTGAGCAAGTTGCTTAATCCTTTCTCTGCTTCCAGTTATTCATCATTGAAATGGAGATACATGTGGAGTTTTACAAATATTAACTAATTTAATAAATACTGAAGTTTTCAGGAGGTTCACATATGGCGAACACTATATAAGTATTACCCACGTATCAGCTTTCTCTTCACAATCCTTCCACGGTCCTTCAGGAAATTTGGGGCTGTGACCTTGCCTCAAATTGATCTTTTTGACAGACAAGCTTAGGGAAAGGCTCTAATAAAAGGCAACCCAGCCAGTGTTTCCCTCTGTCTCAGAGTAGCCTGTCCTTAGGATGCAAGTATTCTATTTCACCTCCTGTGGCACTCTGTACCCTGGATGTGGCGAGAAATGCAGTTCTAGGAGGATAAAATTAATTCCAGGGGAAATAACAACTGTCCACAGGACAACCTATGTTCTCCAACTCAGTTTTACCAATACTGAGCTGTGTACTTCGATGATCCCTCTGTTTGACATCAGTGTCTCTCAACTAATGCTGCTCTTGGTGGTGGGGTGGCATGGAGAAGGAGTGTGATTTGTCGTCCTACCTCAGTCTTCAATAACATGTTCATTTAATATTCTACTGATAATTTTTTATATTCCATAAGAGATAGCTTGTAAGGAAAAATGCATATATAATTATACATTAATCATTAATATATATTTAGATTTTTAATATTAGGAGATAATTAAAAGCTCTGAAAGTTTCAATTGGGTATTAAAAAATAATTTTGAATACCATGTCAGCCAAAGCCAAATGCTAACTTGTCAGATGGACTTTCTGTTGTCACTTTGTAAAGCAGAATCAGGACGGACCAAGAAATCAGGTCCATGATATGATAAAAAAAAGAAAACACTAGTGAAGATAAATATCACTCTTTTATATGTAATTTTAGGAACAAATTGTTACCAACAAACACTAAGGCACAAAGTGGTTATATTCCACATGTTGTATAAAGCTGATATGTATGCTGGAATTCACTATATGAATTTAATTTTATGTACAGTAAAAAAATTTATGTAAGGTTTCTGAAGTAAATTTAGTCAAAAATAAATTTATGGCTGTGCAAATAATATACTGATGCTTCATTTGTCAATGTCAAATCATATTAAAAGACATATAAAAGAAAGTTCTGAAAAGCTTTATTTATATACATAAAAATAGGTATATACCCAACTGCCCATCAAGTGTAGAACAAATAAACAAGCTGTATTTTACTCAATGAAAAAATTACTACACAGTAGTGAAATACTACAGTGTTATAAAAAAGAACCCAAAATAAGGTGGTAAAAAATAAGCAAAGATGGAAATGAGTCAAGAAAAAGCACTTATAGCACATTTTTGAAAATGTGGAAATAAATATCACAAGCCACAAGTAGAAGTAAATGTCGCTGCCTGAATGAATTGGGACTAAAGGAGAGAAGGGTGCAAAGCAGCAATTACAATTTTAAACACAGGCTCTCTTCACCTTGTACAGTAGGTTAGGACCACAAAAGTGACCGTGCAATCCAAAACTGTGCAAAACAGTGTGAACGAATGGGAAAAATCATAATTGTTTAACCTTAAAAAATATTTGTCAACACATTAAAAAACTCTGTTAGTCATAAATGTATAGGAAAGTGAAAAAAGTAAATATTTATTTAGTAAATAAATGTGTTTGTTGCCTATAACTTTATAAAATTATAGATTTTTAATTAAAGTTTAAATGAAAAGTTATGTATTGCAGTTATAACTATAGAAATTTAAATTTTAACTTTTATAAATTTAAATAAATAATAAAATATCATTAATTCTTTATCTAAATATTACACTAGACATGTATTTATTTAGTACACTATGATTTAAGATATTAGAAATCTTGAGAATTAATTCTTACAAAGATTAATTTGAATGCCCTTAATTCGAGCAGTGCTTGCCTTTTTCTTCTCATCATGTAACTTACGTTATACAGCAAGTGCCTTTCAATTCCTAAGTAAATTCTCATATTCCATTTTAATTTTGGATCAACTTCTAACATTTTATCCTTTCAATATTATGAAATTTGTGACAGAATCTTTAATGGGAGGTGTTTTGCAGGTGCCGCTTTCTCTGAGACTTCTGCGTACTTTTTGGCACAACCATATTCCTCTTTTATGATTAAAAGTTGACCTTCATTAAGTTCCTTTGGCTGCATGTTTAGAGGCTCTCAGAGGGCTGCAGTGTCAATGTTCTCATGATCTGCTGTTTCTTCTATGACTCCATTTATGCTAAATTGAAGGTCTAACATCATCCCCTTTCACTTTGCTGCACTTTTGTCTTTGGCCATTTTTGTATAATAACTGGGAGACAGGGAGACAACAACTCGGAGGAGTTGTGTCTCCCAACACAACTGAGAGACAAGGAGAGAGCACAACTAAATGCTTTGTTGTCTGTGTGTGAGCCAAAAACAGATGCACAGTGACCAATCACCAACATATTTTAAAAGCAGTGATGTGATTGGTCACCAATGATAATGTGCACTTGTTATTTGCATAGTGATTTCTGGACTTAAGAGCTAGTAGGGTAGTTGGTACTTTATGTAATTCCTTAGAGTTAATAGACCATAGTAACAGAAATTTGAATCATGCTGTTGGGAGGCTGGTGCATGCTGCGAGGTAAATAGCTTCAGTCATGTCTGACTCTGCGACCCCATGGATTTTATCCCACCAGGCTCCTCTGTTCCTGGGATTCCCCAGGCAAGAATACTGGAGTAGGTTGCTGTTCCCTCCTCTAGGGGATCTTTCCACCCCAGGGACTGAACTCACATCTCCTGTGTTTCCTGCATCGACAGGCGGTTCTTTACCACTAGTGCCACCTGGGAAGCCCAGGAGGCTGATACTGCTTAACTAAACCATGGAATCTTAGCAACATAAATGTTCTGGTTGTGTAACTTCTGAATGTCTGTTTGATGTAAATACATTTCTGACTGCATCAGGCATCAATGGATTTCTCCTCCTTCTTTGTGAAATTTCTTCTCTAATTCTGTGTGTGTTTGAAAAAACGATGGAGGAAACATAAAGGTGGAGTAAAACTATTTTCTTAAAAACTAAAGAAATGAAGTTCCTATGTAATGGACCAATGTAGAAATGCTGGTTGAGACGCTTCTTTGTTTAATGTAAGTTAAGAGTTCATACTCCTTGGCTTTATCTGCTATTGAATATTTTTTGGAGGAAAAACATTTCCTCTACCTAAACTCAATTAAATAGCACTGCTAATGGATCAGGTCAGGTGGGAATAAACTGTTGGGACAAGGTAGTAATAAGGGGTAGTAATAAGGGGTAAGGGTAGTAAGGGTACTACGGTAAGGGTAGTATAAGGGGAGAAATAAGGGGTAGATATTATTGGTAATAAGAGATGTGTAGATCTTGGTATTAACATTCAAAATCATTCATCCACTTTTTCCAACAACAAATAGAATAGTTATTTTGAGAACACACTGATGTTAATTGTATATGTCTAATATATCAGTTCATGCTCCACATGCAACATTGATTTTTTTTTCATAATAGTATATTACTTATTTTTGTTGCTGTTGTTTAGTCATGAAGTCATGCCCAACCCTTTTGCAACCCCATGGACTATAGCCTGCCAGGCTCCTCTGTCCATGGAATTTCCCAGGCAAGAATACTGGAGTGGTTTCCATTTCCTTCTCCAGGGGAATCTTTCTGACCTGGGATCGAACCCCACGGCCCCTGCATTGGCAAGCAGATTCTTTAGTGCTGAACCACCAGGGAAGCCTGTAGTACTTACAATATACTTAAATGTATACATTTTAATTCATTTTTATTGTTCTTACTAGGTACACAGGTTTCCAGGGAGAACCAAAGTAAACTTATACCCAATATAAGAGAAAATATACCTATAGTTTATGTAAAAGAAAGAAAAAAAATGTCAGAATGCACATATGATTCTTTTAAATGTAAAAATGAAGCCTTTTTTGTAGACTTGCATTTTGAAAAATAGATTCCATATTCTATGATTTTTTCTCTTATTATCTGTGCAGATCTTCTATACTTTGATCTAGATATTTTCCCTCTCTTTTTTTAATTATTATTATTATTATTATTTTACTTTACAATATTGTATTGGTTTTGCCATACATCAACATGCATCTGCCATGGGTGTACATGTGTTCCCCATCCTGAACCCCCCTCCCTCCTCCCTCCCCATACCATCCCTCTGGGTCATCCCAGTGCACCAGCCCCAAGCTTCCTGTATCCTGCATCAAACCTGGACTGGCGATTCATTTCTTATATGATATTATACATGTTTTAATGCCATTCTCCCAAGTCATCCCCCTCTCCCTCTCCCACAAAGTCCAAAAGACTGTTCTATACATCTGTGTCTCTTTTGCTGTCTCGCATACAGGGTTGTCGTTACCATCTTTCTAAATTCCATATATATGTGTTAGTATACTGTATTGGTGTTTTTCTTTCTGGCTTACTTCACTCTGTATAATAGGCTCCAGTTTCATCCACCTCATTAGAACTTATTCAAATGTATTCTTTTTGAATCAGTTTCCTACTCTTTTCAATCAGTTCAGTTTGGTCGCTCAGTCATGTCTGACTCTGCACCTCCATGGACTGCAGCACACCAGGCCTCCTTGTCCATCACCAACTCCCGGAGTTTACTCAAACTCATGTCCATTGAGTCGGGGATACCATCCAACCATCTCATCCTCTGTCATCCCCTTCTCTTCCTGCCTTCAATCTTTACCAGCATCAGAGTCTTTTCCAATGAGTCAGTTCTTCACATCAGGTGGCCAAAGTATTGGACTTTCAGCTTCAACATCAGTCCTTCCAATGAATATTCAGGACTGATTTCCTTTAGGATGGACTGGTTAGATCTCCTTGCAGTCCAAGGGACTCTCAAGAGTTTTCCCCAACATCACAGTTCAAAAGCATCAATTCTTTGGTGCTCAGCTTTCTTTTTGGTCCAACTCTCACATCCATACATGACTATGGGAAAAACCATAGCTTTGACTAAGCAGAACTTTGTTGGCAAAGTAATGTCTCTGCTTTTTAATATGCTGTCTAGGTTGGTCATAACTTTCCTTCCAAGGAGCAAGTGTCTTTTAATTTCATGGCTACAATCACCATCTGCAGGGATTTTGGGGCCCAAAAAAATAAACTCAGCCACTGGTTCCACTGTTTCTCCATCTATTCACCATGAAGGGATAGGACTGGATGCCATGATCTTAGTTTTCTGAATGTTGAACTTTAAGGCAACTTTTTCACTCTCCTCTTTCACTTTCATCAAGAGGCTCTTTAGTTCTTCTTTGCTTTCTGCCATAAGGGTGGTGTCATCTGCCTATCTGAGGTCATTGATATTTCTCCCAGCAATCTTGATTCCAGCTTGTGCTTCCTCCAGTTCAGCGTTTCTCATGATGTACTCTGCATAGAAGTTAAATAAGCAGGGTGACAATCTACAGACTTGACGTACTCCTTTTCCTATTTGGAACCAGTCTGGTGTTCCATGTCCAGTTTTAACTGTTGCTTCCTGACCTGCATATAGATTTCTCTAGAGGCATGTCAGGTGGTCTGGTATTCCCATCTCCTTCAGAATTTTCCACAGTTTATTGTGATCCAGAAAGTCAAAGGCTTGGCATATTCAATAAAGCAGCAATAGATGTGTTTTTGGAACTGTCTTGCTTTTTCAATGATCCATGGATGTTGTCAATTTGATCTCTGGCTCCTCTGCCTTTTCTAAATCCAGCTTGAACATCTGAAAGTTCGTGGTTCACACACTGCTGAAACCTGGCTTGGAGAATTTTGTGCATTACTTTTCTAGCATGTGAAATGAGTGAAATTATGAGGTAGTTTGAGCATTCTTTGGCGTTACCTCTCTTTTAAGATCAGCAATAAATATTGCACTTAGCTTCCAAAGAGCTATTTGTGCGTATTATATAGTGAAAAACAGGCTGGATCTGTGGGCTGGGCACACAGATTGTTTTCTGTTGTTTTCTGATTCATTTGGGAAGTTCAGGGAGACATAAGAATGGAGCAGGTAGACAGTAACCACAACTTTGGCATCAATTTTACCTCCAGAGCCAACTTATATCTTTTAAAACAAGCATATTAAAAGAGGGCATGGTAATCGAATACTGTAGGTGTAAAGAAATGTAGCAGTCCTCTTGTTTAATCTTTTCATTTTACTGATGAGGAAACCGGACTGTGAGTAATAGTGAAATTTTTTTGAAGTTAGTTTAGGCAGGACTACAACCCAGTTATTTGATTCTTACCTCATTGAGAGTTTTGCCATATTGTGCTTCTAAAGGCTAGCAACAATTGTAGACCCAAGTATTATTTTAAAGCTGTTTAAAAGGCAGAGTAAATCAATTACTGAAAAAAAAAAAATTAGCTCCAAATAGATTTTCTTTCATGAGAAATAATTCATAACAAATAAGACTATAATAACTTATAAACTCTTTGGACAATTGCCCTGTGAATTTCCCAGACATCTTAAACTGTGTCTATTGACCTAAAACACACCAAATTAAAATTCAGCTGAATTGGTCCCTCAGATAACTACAATAACTACCCGGGTTCAGTTTTCCTGATCAGTTAAGTGAAGATGAATTGCTGAAGAGAGCCAGATAATTTGCCTGAGAAATGGATTCACTTATAGACATGGTCATGGTGAAAAGACAGTCTTTTGTAAGTCAACTTGAGTTCCCTGAAACTTCCTATATTCAAAGACCAATATTTATAGGTATTATATATGTCTTATTATATATATAATACATGTATATAATATATATCTATATATTCTGAAATCCTTTGGAAAATGAAGATTTTATCATGATTGATTGCCAATTGGAGAAATGTATTTATAATTAATCTTGCACATTTATTTATAAGCAATTTGTGTTTGGAAGTGATAAGTGCGTAAGGCAAAATAGATAAGTTTTATATATCTTTCTTTTTTAAATTAATTTATCTATTTTGATTGGAGGCTAATTTCTTTACAATATTGTGGTGGTTTTGTTTTATAATTAAAATAAGACAGACTCTTAACAATTTAAAGGCAGAAAGAACCTTTGTTCTGCCTGAACCCAGATGAGAACTCCTATCTCATCATTCCCAGCTAAGTGCTCTTTTCAGTGTCTTCTATGAGTAGGCAATGGCACCCCACTCCAGTACTCTTGCCTGGAAAATCCCATGGATGGGGGAGCCTGGTAGGCTGCAGTCCATGGGGTCGCTAGTGTCGGACACAAATGAGCGACTTCACTTTCACTTTTCACTTTCATGCGTTGGAGAAGGAAATGGCAACCCACTCCAGTTTCCTTGCCTGGAGATTCCCAGGGATGGGGGAGCCTGGTGGGCTGCCATCTGTGGGGTTGCATAGAGTCGGACACGACTGAAGCGACTTAGCAGCAGCATGAGTTATTGCTTCTCTTTCTTGAAAATCCAGACTGATCAGACAATAAAGCAATCGTTTCTTTAATCTACTGATCTGTTTAACAAAAAAAAAAAAAAAAAAGAAAAGACAATCTAATAGACAAAGAAGATTGAATAGTTATTTAAATTCTAATTGGAGTTCAAATGAAAGTCCTCCTTAGAGTCCATTCCCTCACAGTTTAACACTTCTTAACTCTTCTTTTCACCCATCTATCTCACCAAAGTTCCCCTCAGTAGAACTCAGTTGTGAATTGTTTCATCCATCAGTTAACCATCCTCCACTTTAAAATCCAGCACACAAGGATTTTTGTATTTCTCTCTTGCCTTATGGTCCTTTTTCTACAGAGAGTTACCATGCCATTCCCAGTGTAAATCCATCCAGCTGGTACTACCTCTTATACCACTTTGCACAAGTTCAGAAACCAACACATAATGATAAAAGCATTTTGTGCTTTGTTTTTTGTTATTGTTTTCAAACAGAAAAAATGAGGATATAAATCTGTAAATGCTCAATATTGATATCTTTTCATTTACATATCTTTTTGAAAACTCAGGTCCATAACATGGAATGAGGCAAAGTATACATCCATATATGAGTTACATGACCTTTTGCTTTATTTGACGTTTTTGCATTTCCATGTTCTCCTTTCATATGTTTATTCCTCAATATTTATAGCTACAACCAGTAAACTTTGTCTGAAGAAAGGAAGACCTGAATTAGCTATGACCAGGTAAATTATAAATTCATACATAAGTAAACCTAACTATACATTTGAGTTTCTGTATCTCCATTCTTAATTTTGTTTATCTTTGTGTGCTGCTGCTAAGTCACTTCAGTCGTGTCCGACTCTGTGCGACCCCATAGACAGCAGCCCACCAGGCTCCCCCGTCCCTGGGATTCTCCAGGCAAGAACACTGGAGTGGGTTGCCGTTTCCTTCCCCAATGCATGAAAGGGAAAAATGAAAGTTAAGTCGCTCAGTTGTATCCAACTCTTCGCGACCCGATGGACTGCAGCCCACCAGGCTCCTCCGTCCATGGGATTCTCCAGGCAAGAACACTGGAATGGGTTTCCATTTCCTTCTCCATATCTTTGTGTAGCTACATCTATGTCCAGAGGAACTACTTGAAGAAAGTAATAGGGTAATTGAAGACTATGAAAGTAGTCACTTTATTTTTATTTGCACAATAACACTGAAATTACTTTGTATACTACTAAATGTAGCATCAGTTCAGTTCAGTTCAGTCACTCAGTTGTGTCCAACTCTTTGAGACCCCGTGAATCACAGCACGCCAGGCCTCCTTGTCCATCACCAACTCCTAGAGTTTACCCAAACTCATGTCCATTGAGTCAGTAATGCCATCCAGCCGTCTCATCCTCTGTCGTCCCCTTCTCCTCCTACCCCCAATCCCCCCCAGCATCAGAGTCTTTTCCAATGAGTCAACTCTTCGCATGAGGTGGCCAAAGTATTGGAGTTTCAGCTTCAGCATCAGTCCTTCCAATGAACACCCAGGACTGATCTCCTTTAGGATGGACTGGTTGGATCTCCTTGCAGTCCAAGGGACCCTCAAGAGTCTTCTCCAACACCACAGTTCAAAAGCATCAGTTCTTCGGTGCTCAACTTTCTTCACAGTCCAACTCTCACATCCATTCATGACCACTGGAAAAATCATAGCCTCGACTAGATGGACCTTTGTTGGCAAAATAATGTCTCTGCTTTTTAATATGCTATCTAGGTTGGTCATAACTTTCTTTCCAAGAATGTAGCATAGACAAATATAATTTATTTAAATACATGATTTGCTGCTAAGTCACTTCAGTCATGTCCGACTCTGTGCGACCCCACAGACGGCAGCCCACCAGGCTCCGCTGTCCCTGGGATTCTCCAGGCAAGAACACTGGAGTGGGTTGCCATTTCCTTCTCCAATGCAGGAAAGTGAAAAGTGAAACTGAAGTCGCTCAGTCATGTCCGACTCTTAGCGACCCCATGGACTGCAGCCTACTAGGCTCCTCCATCCATGGGATTTTCCAGGCAAGAGTACTGGAGTGGGGTGCCATTGCCTTCTCCACATGATTTGAGATAGACACAAAAAAGATGAATAATTCTCCAGAAATGATTGGTTGTATTGTTCCACTGCCATAAGTTTATTATTTTACATATCAAAAACTCTTTATTACATACACTAAAAGAATTTGGAGTTCAGAATGATGTTACTATTATCACAGTCTCATACTGCATTTAACTAAGTAGATGACCACAAAAATCTCTCTCACATTACTAGCTCTTCTTACGTGGGACAATGATAAAGACTATGTTCTTACCCTTGAATTTGACCAGAGCTTGTGACTGGTCTGACACTTAGAGGCAAAGAGTGATGCTATATGACTTCTGAATCTATGATATCAAAGGGAGATAGTTTCTTCCTCATTCTTTCTTGCTATATACATCCGTAGATCTCAGAGGCCCCAAAGAAGTCTGACTTTCCTGAAGTTGCTATGCTAGAGAGACCACTTGGAGAGGTTACAAAGAGACAGAAATTCTCAGTTGCTGGTCTAGCTTTTGCATTTCCCAGCTCAAGTGTAAAATATAAGAGGGAATAATGCCTCAGGTGACCTCAGTCCCAGCCACCATCTGTAGAAATTAAACAAAATACTCTTAAACATGTTTACAACATGGTTTATTGAATATTTTAAACCTACTGTTGGGAACTGTTGTTCAGAAAAAAAATTCCTTTAATATATTACTGCTCATTGACAATGCACCTTGTCACCCAAGAGCTCTGATGGAGATGTACATGTTTACAGACACAAAATTCACTCTCTAGGCCATGGATTGAGGAGCACTTTTGATTTTCAAGTCGTATTGTGTAAGAAATGCATTTTGTCAAGCTTTAATTGCCATAGATATTTATTCCTCTAACTATTTCTGTCACGTGTGTGCTCAATTGTGTCTGATTCTGTGCAACCCCATGGACTGTAGCCCACCAGGCTCCTCTGTCTATGAATTTTTCCAGGCAAGAATCCTGGAGTGGGTTGCTATTTCCTACTTCAGGGGATCTTCCTCACCCAGAGGTGGGACTTGCGTCCCCTGCATTGGCAGGTAGATTCTTTACCACTGCGCCACCTACCTGCCATCCCTCTAATGGATCTGGGGAAACTGTAAACCTGGAAAGGAATCACCATTCTAGATACCATTAAGGACACTTGTGATTCATGACAATATCAACATAAACAAGATTCCAACCTTTATCGATGACTTAGAAGAGTTCAGGACTTCAGTAGAGGAGTTGCTTTTTATGGATGAGCAAAAAAAAAAACGTGGTTTCTTAACATGGAATCTATTCCTGGTGAAGATACTGTGAAGATTGCTAAAATAACAACAAATGATTTAGAATATTATATAAACTTAGTCAAAAAGCAGCTGCAGGGTTTAAGATTGACTTTAATTTTGAAAGATCTACTGTGAGTAAAATGCTACTAAACAGCATTGATGCTACAGAGAAATCACTTGTGAAATGTAGAGTCAATCAACATCTTATTTTAAGGATTAGACATAGTCACTCCAGCTTTCAGGAACCACCACTCTGATTAGTCAGCAACTGTCAACATTGAGGCAAGATCATCACTAGATAAGATCATGTCTCACTGAAGGCTCAGATGATGATTAGTATTTTTTAGCAATAAAGGATTTTTAAATTAAGTAATGCACATTGGTGTTTTAGACATAGTGCTATTGCACACTTAATAGACTACAGGATAGTATATTACATAAGTTTTTATTTACTGAGAATTCAAAACAAGTACATGTGACTTTCTTTATTGTAATAATCATTTTATTGTGGCCATCTGGAACTGAATCTGCAATATTTCTGAGGTATGCCTGTACATAGAAAACTCTAAGGCAATCCATAGGAAAGCTACTCAAGATAATAAACACATTTACCAAAATTTCAGGGTACAGTATTAACACAAACAAGCCTATTATATTACCAGGAAATTACAACCTGAAAAAAAATTAAAGCAATTCTATTTACAATAGTATATGAAGAATAAAATATCTAGAAACCTATTTATTCAAATTAGTGAAATATTTGAACACTGACAGCTACAAAACATGCCTATAAAAAATTAAAGAAGACAAACATAGGAAAGACATTCCACTTGTATGGACTGAAAGACTTAATATTATTAAGGTGGCAATATTGCCCAATATTTCTTTGGAAGGAATGATGCTAAAGCTGAAACTCCAGTAGTTTGCCCACCTCATGTGAAGAGTTGACTCATTGGAAAAGACTCTGATGCTGGGAGGGATTGGGGGCAGGAGGAGAAGCGGACGACAGAGGATGAGATGGCTGGATGGCATCACCGACTCAATGGACATGAGTCTGGGTGAACTCCAGGAGTTGGTGATGGACAGGGAGGCCTGGCGTGCTGCGATTTATGGGGTCGCAGAGAGTCGGACACGACTGAGCGACTGAACTGAACTGAACTGAATATTGCCCAAAGTGATCTACAGAATCAATTTAATTCTGGTCAAATTCCCAGCAGCCTCTTCCACAGAAATAGAAAAACTGATCCTCAGATTCATATGGGATTGCATGGTACTCTGAATGGCCAAAACAATCTTGAAAAAAGAACACAGTTGGAATAGTAATACTTTCCACTTCCAAAAGTTACCACAGAACTACAATAATCAAAAGAATGTGGTAATGGCATAAAGATTGAAATAGAACTGTGGAGTAAAATTGAAAGTCCAGACATACACCCATACATTTATGGCTAATTGATTTCAGACAAGGGTGCCAAGTCCTTTTAATGAGGGAAAAGAATAGTTTCTTCAACAAATGGTACTAGGATAAATTTCCACATGCAAAGAATTGGTGTACCTCTGCCTCACAAAATATACAAAAAGTAACTCAAAATGGTTCAGAAATGTAAATATAAGAGCTAAAATCATAAACCTCTTAGAAGAAAGCATGAGGGTATTCTCATGACCTTAAATTTGGCAATAGATTCTTAGATTTGACAGCAAAAGCACAAACAACAGCAACAACAATGTAGATAAATTGGGCTTCACCAATAGTATAAACTTTTATGCATCAAAGGATATTATTAGCAAAGTGAAAAGACAGCCTACAGAATGAGAAAGTATTTGCAAACAACATATTTGATGAGGGTTTAATATTCAAGAACTCTCACAATTCAACAGCAAAAGACAAACACCAAAAGGTAGAAATGGGTCAAAGGAATTCCCTGGCAGTCCAGTGGTTAGGACCTTGTGCATTTACTGCAGAGAGCCCAGGTCTGATCTGTAGTGCAAAAAGTTGTGCAGCGGAGCCAAAAAAAGTGGGGCAGGATCAAGAACTTAAATATGCGTCCCTATGGAGAAGACATAATAATGGCGCACACCTATGTGAAAATCTGCTCAACATGATTAGTCATTAAAGAAATTCAAATCAAATGTGCTTTGCTTCATAACTGTATCATTTCACATCTACCAGGATGGTTATAATTTTTAAAAAGATAACAAGTATTGGCAATTATATGGAAAAATGTAATCCATGTGCATTACTGGTGGGTATGTAAAGTGGTGCAAGTTACCAGGAGAATCTGCATAGAATTAATAGTAATTTAAGATCCATAAAGTGCAATAAGAAACCAGTAATCTGCAGTTTATATTGACAGCAATGCTGCTCAAAGGAAAATCTCCTGACTGGTTTGAAGTACTGCAGGGGGATGCTGTTTGCCACAGTGTACTCTTCCATCTAGATTAGAAGCCCCAGAATGGATACCAGCCAGAAATCCAGGCAGTGGTCCCTCTTCTGCCTGGTGTCCTTGTTAGTGTGTGTTAGTTGCTCAGTCATATCTGACTCACTGTGACTCCATGGACTTATTTACTTACTGAGTTAATTTTATTCCTCACCTTCTATCTTCCCATCATTCTCTCTTCCCATACCCATTCCAATAGAGAATTTCCAGTATCAGAACACAAAGAAGTGTTGAAGTGGGCAAGTGTTGCAGAGCATTAAGATATTGAATTAGCAGCAAATAGGACACAAAAGGATTAGGACTAGAGAAACTGAGTAAGAAATGCCCCTTTGGAAGGGGGCATTGTCTAAAACAACAATTTCTAGAAAGAAGAAAAACAAACAAACAAAAAAAACTTTAGATCATTCACAAGAAAAATTCTTTCCTTTATATTAAAAACAAATACACTTTGTGATGGTTAATTGTATGTGTCAACTAAGAGATGCCCAGATAGCTGCTAAAACTTTATTTCTGGATGTGTCTGTTAGAATATTTTCCAGAAGAAACTGGCATTTGAATCAGTAGTCTGAGTAAAGGAGCCATGCCTTCACCAATGTGAATGGGCATCATTCACATAGGACAAATGGCAAAGGAAGAGTGAATTACTTCTGTCTTATAGTCTTTTCTAGAGCTGGGACATCCATCTTCTACTGCTCATAGATACTGAAACTCCTGGCTTCCAGGCCTCTGGACTCTAGAACTTATACCAGTGCCATCCCTCTCCTCATTCTCAGGCTTCAGGCCTTGGATTTCATGTTACACCATAGGCTCACCTGGTTCTCAGGTCTTTAGATTCATACCAAAATATACCATTAGCTTTCCTGTCTCTCCAGCCTGCAGATGGCATGTCAGCCAATAGTGGATCTTCATAGTCTCTATAATTGTGTGTGCCAATTCCCATAATAATTCTTCTCTTATGTATCTATATATATCCTATTGGTTCTATTCCTCTGGAGAATTCTGACTAATACATGTCAGGCCCAAGATTTCTCTGTTTCAGAACACTTTGTACTCCAGTAAAATTTGACTAGTCAGTATATTTATATACTAGTTCTCTAGTTTAATATCTGGCAAGAGGATTCTAACAACAATTAAGGTACAGTGATAACAGTTGAGAAGAAAAAGCTTTATCTTCATCTTTATCTCGCTCTTCATGAGTATTATGCTTTGCTAAAAGGTAGCTTTTATTTCAGGGATAAATGATAGAGGGATAACTAATAATATCTGCAGCATGAGCGGAAAATAGTATGTAGGTTTAACATACTTCTGAGGCAGTATTTCCAAATACAGACATCTAATTTAGACTGAACCAGTTATTGTGTTCTCAATAAAATTTAAGAGAATATGACCTCTAAGATATGAGAAATGAACAAAGAATTGATAAGACTACAGTTTTAAATGAGAAAAAGTTATGAGGGGCAGATATAAATAAATATAAATAAAAAGTTGATGAAAATGTCACAGTAGCTTGTCATAAAATTTTTTAAATAAAGGGCAGAAATAAAATATGTATGAGTACAAATAAAGTCAGGGAGGCACTACATAAAATTAGTGATGAGCAAGATGAATTTGAGATATTCCTTAAGGAAATGCAGAGGAAATGGAGGAGATGAAACATAGTATTAAGTTTTGGTATTATGACTGATAGACAGTAGATGCTCTGAGAACCTCTTCCTACTCCCCCTAAAAATGGAATTAGATTTTGAATAGGACACATTTGAAACACTTATTTCTAGGTTCACAATTCTACTCAGCCCTTCAAAGAGTAAGAGGACAGTTTTGGTAAGCAACAGAAAGTCCAAGGACATTGCCTGTAGCGGTATTACCATGGGGATACCAAGCTTTGAGGCAGCTGAAAGGCGTAAGTTTGAACCCATGGCCTGTACTGAGCCCAGACTTCCCATGTAGTAGACGCTGTCTCCTGAGAGAAGTAGAAGCAAATTTTCCCTGGAGAAGAGGCATCCTGAATTTAGACCCACAAGGGTCCCACAGATCAGAATCAAACAAAAATATCTTATCAAAGACATAAACCACTCAAAGTGATAGAACATCTTAAGTAAGAATCAGCAAAAACAATAAAAACCAGATGCTGTAATTGTCAGTTATAAATTATAGACTAGTGATATATAAAATATTTAAAGAAATAAAAGAAACAAACAGCACTCTTTAAAAAAAAAAAACTTCACAAAATGAAATATAATTGTGAAATCTAGAACCCCAGTGATATTTGGAACATCACACACACACACACACACCCCTAAGAGGATTAAAAGAAAACCTTCTATATATCATGATAAAACAAAGAACAATAAAAGCAAAAAGAAGGTATTAAAAGCAGGCAAAGAGAAATGAAAGAATGCCAGTTAGGCAGATAGTAGACTCAAAAGCAACAGTGGAAGCCAGATGACAGTGAATTAATAGACTCACAGTATTTTAATAAAGAGACTGTCAAGTACAAATGCATACCTAGAAAAATAACCTTTCAAAACAATGGAAAAATAAGAACATTTTAAGTGAAACAAAAATGAGTTTGCCAAGTTATCAAGTTCTCTTAAGAAACTTCTACATATCAATCAGAAATCACTCCAACAGAAAAATGGGCTAAAACATGAATAGACTTTTTACTGATGAGGATACATAAATGATATGGAAATGAGCAAAATTAGTATCAGAGATATGTAAATTAAGAGAACCATGAGTTTTAAACCAATTAAATTGACAAAAATGACAACTTCTAAAAATGTCAAAATAGTCATGGATCAGCTTGGATTTTTATAAACTGAGAGTGGGAGTATAAATGTGTTAAGCAGATTAAAAACAATCTGATATTGCTTTATCAACATGAATATTCACAGTACCTATGCCACAGCTCTTGTTGAAAGTGATGAAAGTGAAAGAGGAGAGTGAAAAGCTGGCTTAAAACTCAACATTAAAAAACTAAAATCATGGCATTTGGTCCCATCACTTCATGGCAAATAAATGGGGAAACAATGGAAACAGTGAGAGACTTTATTTTCTTGGGCTCCAAAATGATTGCAGATGGTAACTGCAGCCATGAAATTAAAAGACACTTGCTCCTTGGAAGAAAAGCTATGACCAACCTAGACAGTGTATTAAAAAGCAGAAACATTATGTTGCCAACAAAACTCTGTCTAGTCAAAGCTATGGCTTTTCCAGTAATCATGTATGGATGTGAGAGTTGAACCATAAAGAAAGCTGAGCACCAAAGAATGGATGCTTTTGAACTGTGGTGCTGGAGAAGACTCCTGAGAGTCCCTTGGACTATGAAGAGATCAAACCAGTCAATTCTGAAGGAAATGAGTGCTAAATATTCATTGGAAGGACTGATGCTGAAGCTGAAACTCCAATATTTTGGTCACCTGATGCGAAGAAGGGACTCACTGGAAAAAACCCTGATGCTGGGAAAGATTGAAGGCAGGAAGAGACAAGGAATACAGAGGATAAGGTGGTTGGAAGGCATCACCGACTTGATGGACATGAGTTTGAGCAAGCTCTGGGAGTTGGTGATAGACATGGAAGCCTGGTGTGCTACAGTCCATGGAGTTGCAAAGAGTTGGACATGACTGAGTGACTGAACTGAGCTGAACTTCCTCTTTCACCTCCTTGGAGAAAAGTGTGGAATGGAATAAGGAGGAGGGTGCAGTGTCAGACACTGGTGTTGCCATGTTCGTGATGCTTTGATGGTGGAGTCTGATAGGATTGTTAGCATTTCATATTATGCTTTATAACTTATATTTATGTTTTTGTTTAATCACTAAATCATGCCCAACTCTTTTGTGACTCCATAGACTATAGCCCGCCAGGCTCCTCTGCCATGGGATTTCCAAGGCAAGAATACTGGAGTGGGTTGCCATTTTCTTCTCCAGGGCATCTTCACAACCCAGGGGTTGAACCCACATCTCTTGCATTGGCAGGTGGTTTATTTGCCACTGAGCCACCAGGGAATCCCTCCATGTATGTTATCTATAGCTTTTTTTTTTTTTCTGCATGTCAGCCATTATATTAAAATATTTAAAATATATACATATAAAAGAACAGTTGACATATCTCTTTCATTTTGGATATAAATTACTGATAGTTTGACTTTCTAAAGATGAGAAAATAACAAATGGAAATGGAGCAGTAACCCCCCCAAAAAAATTCAGATCTGAAAAAAACTCAAGTCCATTAAAATCATTGAAAATAAAATATAGTAATGTTTTCTATTAAAGTATGCTCCAGTAAGCAATTACAGAAACTTACAGACTAAAAAATAAAATAAAACAAAAATTAAAAATAGCAGGTTACTTACAAAGAAAGAAGAATTCAATTCTGGATGATACAACTTTTATTCATTTTTTAATAAATGAGGGAGAGAGGGTTATATGTCTATCCAGACACTCCAAGGTAGGAAAATGAATAAGAAATGTAGCAGATTACTAATAGAAAGAATTAGAAGGGTGACTTTAGGTTTATCCTCTACAAAAATAAATTCAGGAAGACAATGAAACAGTTTTTTAAACAGAATTAAAATTGTAATCGTGAAAAATGGAAGCAATTCAAGTGACCAATAATAAGAAAATGTTTAGATTTGGCTATAACCATCCCAGGAATGTCATCTGTGCCCTAAAAATAAGATATTCCTCAAAGCTGTCAGGGTAATCAAAAGTAAGGAACATCTGAAAAACTGTCATGGCCACAAAGAGCCTTAATCCTGAGTGATAATCAAAGATGTGAAAAAGATTATCAAACATAATTCTGCATTTCAACACTATTCATAATAATTGGGAATATGAAACAATCTAAATATTGAGTGATAAGAAAATAGTTTTAAAAAATCTGATATGTGCCTATTATGAGGCACTATTCAGCTATTTAGTCAAGCTTATGACATTATGAATTAAATGAGATAAGAATATACCAAATAAGAAAGTAGGTTATGAAACAACATACAGCAAAATGTCTGTATCTGGACTGGTCTCAGAATGTCTGACATGTCTCTTTAGAGGGTTTTGTTTTTTTTTTTTTTCCCACCTAAGTCCCCATGATGACCTGGATACAATAGTTAAGACCATGCTGCTGCTACTGCTAAGTCGCTTCAGTCGTGTCCGACTCTGTGCAACCCCCATAGACGGCAGCCCACCAGGCTCTGCCTTCCCTGGGATTCTCCAGGCAAGAACACTGGAGTGGGTTGCCATATCCTTCTCCAATGCATGAAAAGTGTAGAGTGAAAGTGAAGTCGCTCAGTCGTGTCCAACTCTATGCGACCCCATAGACAGCAGCCTACCAGGCTCCTCTGTCCATGGGATTTTCCAGGCAAGAGTACTGCAGTGGGTTGCCATTGCCCTCTCCAGTTAAAACCATATTGACCTTTTGACCTTGCCAAGTTCTGTGCTAGCCAGTGGCTTAGGAAGTACTTGAGTACACTTTACGGTCACTCAAGGATAATAGGGACCATTCAGAACAGTTGGATTTTTCTCTGTTAGGGAATTTAAACAGAATTTAAACAGAGAGTTGAGCAGTTTTTAGTAGGTATGTTACTCAAAAAGTAAACCAGACAAAACATCTGGAAGACAGACTTGATATGGAAATCACTCACATCACAGCAGTGACAGAGCACTAGATCATGAAGCCAAAACTTTGCTACTGCAACCTGATAGGTAGACCTCATCTGGCCTCTAGATGACTTTCTTAATTTGTATGCCTGTCTCTATAAGGACAAATTATATTACTATTCCCAAGTATGCGCACAATGTTACATCGCCTGAAGTTACCCTGTTCTCTTTGAAACCAAAGAGCCTAACTGGTGCAGTACTGCACCATCCCAATCTTGTGATTGTCACTTTTGGCTGATGTATCTATGCAGACATTGAAGATTAACTGAAATGAAATATAGCAGAATATTAACACATGTTTATTCAAATACCTACTGAGTGCTTACAGAGGGCCTGACACAGCCCCAGGTGCAGGAAGACAGCAGTGAGAATCAAACACTTGCCTTCCTAGAGCTGGCATTATGGTGGGATTCTGACAGTAACTGTTCTCTGAATGTTGAGATTATGGGAGATTTTTTTATTTGTTTTATACTCTTTTATACATTTCTAAGTTTCCTACAATCACATTTTTAATCAAAAATCTATGTTAGTTTTAAATTGTTGTTCAGTCTCTCAGTCGTGTCCGACTCTTTGTGACCCCAGGGATTCTCTTTGTGACTGCAGCAAGCCAGGCTTCCATGCCCATCACCAACTCCTGGAGCTTGCTCAAACTCATGTCCATCGAGTTGGTGGTTCCATCCAACCATCTCATCCTCTGTCATCCCCTTCTACTCCTGCCCTCAATCTTTCCCAGCATCAGGGTCTCTTATAATCAGTTGGCTCTTCGCATCAGGTGGCCAAAGTATTGGAGTTTCAGCTTCAGCATCAGTCCTTCCAAAGAATATTCAGGATTGATTTCCTTTAGGATTGACTGGTTTGATCTCTTTGTAGTCCAAGGGACTCTCAAGAGTCTTCTCCAACACCACAGTTCAAAAGCATCAATTATTTAGTGCTCAGCCATCTTTATGGTCCAACTCTCACTTCCATACATGACTACTGGAAAAACCATAGCTTTGACTACATGGACCTTTGTTGGCTAAGTAATACTTGTCTCTGCTTTTTAATATGCTGTCTAGGTTGGTCATAGCTTTTCTTCCAAGAACAAGCATCTTTTAACGTTATGGCTGGAGTCACCATCTGCAGAGATTTTGGAGCTCAAGAAAGTAAAGTCTGTCACTATTTCCATTGTTTCCCCATCTATTTGCCATGAAGTGATGGGACCAGATCCCATGATATTCGTTTTTTGAATGTTGAGTTTTAAGCCAGTTTTTCACTCTCCTCTTTTACCTTTATCAAGAGGCTCTTTAGTTCCTCTTTACTTTCTGCCAAAATGGTGGTGTCATCTGCGTATCTGAGGTTATTGATATTTCTCTTGGCAATCTTGAATTCCAGCTTGTACTTATCAAGCCCGGCTTTTCTCATGATATACTCTGCATATAAGTTAAATAAGCAGGGTGACTATAAACAGCCTTGACATACTCCTTTCCCAACTTGGAAGCAGTTCATTGTTCCATGTCCAGTTCTAATTGTTGCTTCTTGGCATGCATATAGACTTCGCAAGAAGCAAGTCAGGTGGTCTGATATTACCATCTCTTTAAGAATTTTCCACAGTTTGTTGTGATCCACACAAAGGCTTTGGTGTAGTCAATGAAGCAGAAGTAGATGTTTTTCTGGAATTCTCATGCTTTTTCTGTGATCTAGCGGATGTTCCCAATTTTATCTCTGGTTCCTCTGCTTTTTCTAAATCACCTTGAACATCTGGAAGTTCTCGGTTCACTTACTGTTGAAGCCTAGTTTGGAGAATTTTGAGCATTATTTTGCTAGCATGGGAAATGAGTGCAATTGGGTGGTAATTTGAACATTTTTGGCATTGCCTTTCTTTGGGATTGGAACAAAAATTGACCTTTTCCAGTCCTGTGGCCACTGGTGAGATTTCTATATTTGCTGGCATATTGAGTGCAGCACTTTAACAGCACCATCTTATAGGATTTGAAATAGTTCAGCTGGAATTCCATCACCTCCACTAACTTTGTTTGTAATAATGCTTTCTAAGGCCCACTTGACTTCACACTCCTGGATGTCTGGCTCTAGGTGAGTGATCGCATGATCATGGTTATCCAAATCATGAAGACCTTTTTTGTAGAGTTCCTCTGGAGAATCCCATGAACTGTAGCCTGTCAGGCTCCTCTGTCTATGGGGTCCCAAGAGTTGGACATGACTTAGCAACTAAACCACCACCATCTGTATATTCTCACCACCTCTATTTAATATCTTCTGCTTCTGTTAGCTCCATACCATTTCTGTCCTTTATTGTGCTTTAATTTTAGTTTAAAATGTAGATGTGTATATTCTCCAAGATTTATTTCTGATTTCTACCTCTCAAGGGAACTATATCAAGTATATAAACTATATCAAAAGACAGAGAACTAATGTTTGAGTAGAACTAACAAAGAAAATATTATCCTGTGAGGAAAAGATTTTATTCCTGTGATATGAAAAGGCAATGGGAGTCGTCTAAAAAGTACATGGCTTCTAAATTGTTTATTACATTGTGAGTCTTGCTATAGTCACAGAAACATTATACATTTATAGAAATTTGCTGGGTTTTGAAACATTTCCTTCCATCATTCTCCCCACAATTCCAGGAGGCAGACAGATCAGCTATCATTATTTCCAGTTTTCAGAGCCAGTGTGGGTTAAGAGAAGTTACATCGCTTTCCCCTACATGCACACTTTAAAAATGGCACAGTGCAGACTAGGACCTTGGTTTTCTTCCTATAATTCTCTTTCCACTACACCTTGAAGTGCAAGTGGCCTTTGCTTTTATGCTACCCTCCTTGCTTCCTGCTCGAAGAGTGTTCTTGCTGATCCCTGACTGGAGGTATATGTGGGGGAGTGTTGAATAAAATGCGGGCAGAAAGGATTTAACTTAGCATGTTGAACTACAGTCTGGTGTTGGTGTTCTCTGGGTTTAAAAGGGTTTAAAGCTGACTTTCTTGCATGGGACTTTATAACACCCCAGAGAATTTCCCTTACAAATATCTGGTTGTGCCTCTCTCCAAACGGCCAATGGCTCTAGCCAGATAGTGATGAGCCACTGAAGGTAGTCCTCTCTACTTCTATATCCAAGGGTACCTCTTCAGCTTCTTTTTAATGAGGCAGCCTCTCTCTGGAAGGAAGCTTTCTTGGTCCCTTTCAAATGGCCCACAGACTACTTCCTCCTTCGTGGCCCTCATTATCCAAACCAAAATTGGGTGTTGCCTAGCTTCTAGTGGAAGCTGAGCTGATTTCCATGGAAACTTCTCTTTCTTTCTCCCATCAACTCCAGCCACAACTTTTGTCTTTAAATTTCTGAGCTACGAGATAAACAACTATCCCTGGTGTTCCCCCAAACTGCAAGGGATATCTCAAGTTCTCTGAGTTCAGTTGCTCAGTCGTGTCCGACTCTTTGCAACCCCATGAACTGCAGCACACCAGGCCTCCCTGTCCATCACCAGCTCCCAGAGTCCACCCAAACTCATGTCCATTGAGTCGGTGATACCATCCAACCATCTCATCCTCTGTCATCCCCTTCTCCTCCTGCCCTCAATCTTTCCCAACATCAGGGTCTTTTCAAATGAGTCAGCTCTTTGCATCACGTGGCCAAAATATTGGAGTTTCAGCTTCAACATCAGTCCTTCCAATGAACACCCAAGACTGATTTCCTTTAGGATGGACTGGTTGGATCGCCTTGCAGTCCAAGGGACTCTCAAGAGTCTTCTCTAACACCACAGCTCAAGAGCATCAATTCTTCGGCACTCAGCTTTCTTTATAGTCCAACTCTCACGTCCATACATGACCACTGGAAAAACCGTAGCCTTGACTAGATGGACCTTTGTTGACAAAGTAATGTCTCAGCTTTTTAATATGCTGTCCATCTAGGTTGGCCATAACTTTCCTTCTAAGGTGTAAGTGTCTTTTAATTTCATGGCTGCAATCACCATCTGCAGTGATTTTAGTTCTCTGAGTGACCCTATTTAAATACTACTTGACTGATTTGAAGTGAGAACAAAATACCCCTTCCCCTCTCTCCAGAAGATATGAAGGAAATACCTCAACCTGCTCAAAATTTGACCCCTACAAAGCCCTCTCTAAGAACATGACTCCTCTCCTCTCCTAGCCTAGAAGTAATGAGTATAACAAAACTATTGTGCATCATTTTTACAAGTCCTGCCTATGTGGTCTAATGTATTGGTTTTTGAGTTGAATAATTAATTGGCCTTTATTGTTTTCTTTATGACTTTGGGGCCATTATAGAATCTAGACAGAAAAAAACCTGTATTTTTTCCTGCTATTTAGAAGTTCAACTGAAGACTTAGCAATGTAGCACCTATGGAGTTCCAACTCAGAGATTTTAGAAAGTATTCCAGGGAAAGCAGTAAACTCAAAGACACTTCTCAACAAAAGTGAAATATGTTAGCCTGGTTCTGTTTACATCAATTTGACAAATGACGCTATTCAATATTATAGGTGTTTCAGTATAATAATGCAACTATCTTTTAAAAACATAAATATACATCTCTACCTCTTCACACATCACCCATTGCCTGTCCTTAGATCTGTTTCTGCTCATTATCATCTACCTAGAAATATAACTACAAGCAACATAAAAACCAGTGGTTCTCAAAACTGGGGAGCCTTTAAAATACGCCAGTACCCAGGCATCCACCCTAGACCAATTAAAGGAGAATCTCTGGTGATTGAAATTAGTCTTCAGATCAGATCAGATCAGTCGTTCAGTCATGTCCAACTCTTTGCGACCCCATGAATCGCAGCACGCCAGGCCTCCCTGTCCATCACCAACTCCCGGAGTTCACCGAGACTCACGTCCATCGAGTCAGCGATGCCATCCAGCCATCTCATCCTCTGTCGTCCCCTTCTCCTCCTGCCCCCAATCCCTCCCAGCATCAGAGTCTTTTCCAATGAGTCAACTCTTCACATGAGGTGGCCAAAGTACTGGAGTTTCAACTTTAGCATCATTCCTTCCAAAGAAATCCCAGGGCTGATCTCCTTCAGAATGGACTGGTTGGATCTCCTTGCAGTCCAAGGGACTCTCAAGAGTCTTCTCCAACAACACAGTTCAAAAGCATCAATTCTTTGGCGCTCAGCCTTCTTCACAGTCCAACTCTCACATCCATACACGCCCACTGGAAAAACCATAGCCTTGACTAGACGAACCTTTGTTGGCAAAGTAATGTCTCTGCTTTTGAATAAACTATCTAGGTTGGTCATAACTTTCCTTCCAAGGAGTAAGCGTCTTTTAATTTCATGGCTGCAGTCACCATCTGTAGTGATTTTGGAGCCCAGAAAAATAAAGTCTGACACTGTTTCCACTGTTTCCCCATCTATTTCCCATGAAGTGGTGGAACCGGATGCCATGATCTTCGTTTTCTGAATGTTGAGCTTTAAGCCAACTTTTTCACTCTCCACTTTCACCTTCATCAAGAGGCTTTTGAGTTCCTCTTCACTTTCTGCCATAAGGGTGGTGTCATCTGCATATCTGAGGTTATTGCTTCGGCAATCTTGATTCCAGCTTGTGTTTCTTCCAGTCCAGCATTTCTCTTGATGTACTCTGCATATAAGTTAAATAAACAGGGTGACAATATACAGCCTTGACGAACTCCTTTTCCTATTTGGAACCAGTCTGTTGCTCCATGTCCTTAGGCCTTTATAAAAGCTTCTAGCTGATTCTAATGTGCATTTAGAGTTGAGAACTGCTGCTGTAAGCTCTCAAAACTGGGATGCCACTCAGAGCTAATCTTCATTCTATCTTTCTATATCCTTAGAGGAAGGGTCAGCTACTTCTTTCTTAAATGCTTCTGGCTTTTCTCTTGACCTCCTCAACCAGGAGGATCCATGATCCATGGTCCATGGTTCATAAAATACATAAGTGTAAATGAACAGAGAGCAAAGGAGCCCAGCTACTTGGCTCCTGATGCTTCTCCCTTTTCACCTGGAGGTTTGTTTTTGACCCCTGCAAGAGAAGAGGAAGGAGGGAAACTAGATTAATTTTTCTGACTATTTGCTAATGGGATATGAATGTATTTCCTATCTGAGCTGTGTTAAGAACAACAAAACAAACAAACAAACAAACAAACAAAAAACAGATGTATGCTGGAACCAGGTCTTCACAACTCAAGAGACAATTGTTAGATTCTCGGGAACTTGGGGAGCCAGTTTTTTCCCATTGGTAGCTTGAATTTGGCCAGGATGGGAACATTTACACTGTAAACATCAGCAAACGTTACAAATCAGGGTTCCCTCTTTTCCTCCATACAGAGAATTAACTGTCAAATATCTTTCCATCAAAGCACTGAACATGAGTACTGAAAAAGTTCTTCTCAAACCTTGTCCTTAATTTGAAGTTCAGGGCAAAGGGGTAGAAGGCATAGCAGCTTTATGGTTCTTTGCCTCATCAAATTAGATAGAAATTACCATCTTGATAAGATTTTGTAGGAGTGCATGAACTGAAATTGATTCTAATAAACTATGTGTTTCCTTATGTAGATCTAATAGAGCATATTTATCATTAAAGATAGAAATACACTGTAGGTGTTTCTCAACTTATTAAAGTTAATTGGTGCTCTTGCAACAGTTCAGCCTTACTAATTAATATCCAACTTATATGTTTTTTAAACCTATGCTCAAGGAAGCAGTGTTGTTCTTTTTTTTTTTCCCCTAAATACCATGTTAATTTATCCAGATTTTGATGTGGAGATGTGTTAGGTAGTTTTGGCAAATTATATTTTTATAAATAGCATCTCTTCTCTGTAGAGTAAAAATTCTTTTTAAGGGGAAAATAACTTATGCAAGATCCTATTGCTTTGCAAGAACATGTCACTGTCACACACAGAAGGTGAAGCACAATGAATGATTATGGGGGAAGCGTCCTGAGATAGCTGGGTTTTTAAAATCTACTCTTATTCAGTATTTTCTCTTCCATCAAATAAACTTAAAACATAAACTTGTGTTAATTTACACAAACACTCAACAAAACCAAAGAGCCATAAATAAATAAATAAATATCCTGACCTTGACTTTATTAAACTTGAATGCCTCTTAACTCCTATGATTTCCCACATCCAACAAACTTCAGGCAGCTGCTCTGCTCATGTCCTCCCATCTACATCTTCCTCTCTGTATTGCAAACCTACTCCTTCTGTTTCTACATGTCTCCTATGTTAAGTTTTCAAGGCTACTCAGTGATCCCCACTTTCCTGACCCCCTCTTGTTGACTAGTGCTCTGTGATCCAGGACTCCATTATGAACTGTACCTCTATATCCTTTATTCCACTTTCCACCCCCACTAAAGTGCATCATTCCTGAGACTCCCTATTCCTTCAAGGACTCACTCTGTGCTCCTTACTTTTCTAACTGAGGACTTCATGGAACAGTCAGTGTCTCATCCAAAACACCCATCTGAACACTGGGAACTTCAAACAAAATAGTAGGAGAATGTTGGAGCAATTTGAAGGTGAATAGTCATTTGACAGTACTCATAAAATCATATCCAAAGTGGAAAAAGCCCTCTTCACCTATCTCTAAGGGAAATTATTGGTAAGCTCTAACTGATATGACAGGATCTTTATTAAGATTAACTCTTGCCTGTAAATATTTTTGCCAGTTTATCTAACTGCATCAGTAACAGTATATTCAAGTCTTGAGTTTGGCAGGTAATAGGAGAGAGAAACTGGAATTTTGTTAGGTGACCTCACTCAGTTCCCACTCAGCACAGGCATTGTTGTTCAGTCGCTGAGTCATGTCTGAGTCTTTGCAACTCCATGAACAGCAGCACACCAGGCTTCCTTGTCCTTCACTATCTCCTGGAGTTTGCTCAAACTCATTGAGACATCCAACCATCTCATTCTCTGTTGCCCGCTTCTCCTCCTGCTCTCAATCTTTCCCAGCATAGGGTCTTTTCCAGTGATTCAGCTCTTTGCATCAGGTGGCCAAAGTATTAGAGCTTCAGCATCAATCCTTCCAATGAATATTAAGGCTGGATTTCCTTTCGGATTCACTGGTTTGATCTCCTTGCTGCCCAAGGGACTCAAGAGTCTTCTCCAGAACCACAGTTCAAAGCATCAATTCTTTGGTGCTCACCCTTCTTTATGTTCCAACTCTCACATCCATACATGACTACTGGAAAAACGATAGCTTTGACTATATGGACCTTTGTCAGTGAAGTGTTATCTCTGCTTTTAACACTCTGTCTGGGTTCATAATAGCTTTTCTTCCAAGGAGCAGGTGTCTTTTAATTTCATGGCTGCAGTCACCATGCACAGTAATTTTGGAGCCCAGGAAGATAAAGTCTGTTACTGTTTCCATTGTTTCCCCATCTATTTGCCATGAAGTTATGGGACCAGATGCCATGATCTTAGTTTTTTTGGTGAGTTGTAATCAGCTTTTTCACTCTCCTCTTTCACCTTCATCAAGAGTCTCTTTAGTTCCTCTTTGCTTTCTGCCATAAGGGTGGTGTCATCTATATATCTGAGGTTATTGATATTTCTCTCGGCAGTCTTGGATTCCAACTTGTGCTTCATCCAGCCTGGCTTTACTCATGATGTACTCTGCATATAAGTTAAATAAGCAGGGTGACAATATACAGCCTTGACGTACCCCTTTCCCAATTTTGAACCAGTGTGTTTTCCCATGTCTGGCCCTAACATACTTCTTCTTGACCTGCATACAGGTTTCTCAGCAGGCAGGTAAGGGGGCCTGTCATTCCCATCTCTTTAAGAATTTTCCACAGTTTGTTGTGATCCACACAGTCAAAGGTTTTAGTGTAGCCAATGAAGCAGAAGTAAATGTTTTTCTGGAATCCTCTTACTTTTTCTATGATCTAGCAAATGTTGACAATTTGATCTCTGGTCCATCTCCCTTTTCTAAATCCAGCTTGTACATCTGGAAGTTGTTGGTTCACATACTATTGAAGCCTAACTTGAAGGATTTTGAGCCTTACCTTGCTAACCTATGAATGAGCACAATTGTGTAGTAGTTTGAACATTCTTTGACATTGCCCTTCTTTGGCAATTAGCCTGTGCTTAAAAACCTCTTAGAAATTTAAGTCTTCTTTGAAAATTGTACATTCAGCTGATATAATACTGTAAATCCAATCATATTTGATTTAGAAAGACTCATTCATGATATGAGAAAATACTTAATGTATAGTAAATGAATTAATAAAAACAGTGTTGAAATTGTTGTTTGTGATGATAACTTAAAAACATGCTGGACGAACAGGTATCATCTCTGAATGGTGTGATTATAGGTGAGTGTTGTTTCTAAACACTGATACAGTATGCATGTATAAATATGTCTTTATTGTTGAAAAATATCTTCATGCAATTATGAAAAGGTTATAAAATTCCTGATCATAGGCTCTTCATAATCTATAACAAGACTTATAAAATAAGTCAAAATTAGTCATACAAGAAATGACCTGAGCCTTACAAATCAGAGAAACATTTGTCATCTGAAATTTTTCCTATCAACTCCTTAATACCTGACATATTTTTAATAAAGAGCCAGTTATTAAGTTCTCTGTTTAGAGCAACTGATGTCCAGTAATAATCCCACAAAGAGTCAAATAGTAAATACTCTTAATATATGTATAATGAGGTATAAGCAATCTGTTCTTAGAACCAGAAGGAATTGTGTCCCACTTACTCCTTTCCCAACCCCTAGAAAAGAACTTTAGATACTACGAGAAATTAAATCCACATAGAGGAGTCCCATCCTCAGTAAGCTGGCTCCATGACAAGCAGACTTACAAATCCAGACCAAGAGAGAGTTAACATTCCCTCTCTTCACATCCCTGCCTCTCCCAATTCCCCGGGTACAGCTTTTAGTTTTAAACAGCAATATTTCTGGTACTTTTTTTCTTGCTTGTGCTATGGCTGCCTTGTTATCTTTCTGGAATGCATTTCATTGTCTCTCTTTTTAAAATTTTAACTATGATATTCCATCTGCTGTTACTGAACTGGACTGTCCCAAAAAATGTAAATGTAGACTCAATCCCACTGGGAATTGCCTAAAAGAATCATTTGCCTGATAAACAGCAAATTGCAAAATGATTTTAACTTGCTTCAATTAACAAGGGCAACAACATCAACAACCAAAACATAGAGGAAGAAGAAGGAAGAAAAGGAGGACACAATGGCTTGCTCAAATTGCATTGCAGGCATGTCTGAATCCCCTTATTCTCTATCCATTGAGTGGAAGGGAGCCGTTGAAGCAGCCACAATACTTAACACTGATAGTGGAGTTGCTTGAAATTTTGCTGGGCTAGGGGGTTGGACAGAAGGAAACATAAGGGAGCTGACACATTTCTGCTTCCTATAATGAAGAATCTCAGAGTACCTGAAAGCTCCCCCATTTAAATTTTTTCTTTTTACAGTATTTATAACTAGATATTTTGCCTGCCAACTTGCTTGATAAAGGTGGAAGGTACTCCCTCCCTTTTTTGTGGGAAAGTAGTAAAACAACTTTGAATACTTCAGGTATGGAAAGACTAAATCATTTATTCCACTATTTATTGAATGCCTACCATGTGCCAGAGCCTCTGCTAAGCACTGGATGAATTATCTATGTCTTTGAGTCTGTTTCTGTTTTGTAAATATATTAATGTGTTTCTTAATTTTTAAGATTCTACATATATTTATCTTTTTCTGTCTGGCTTACTTCACCTAATATGATAATCTCTAGGTCCATCAATGTTGCTGCAGAAGGCACTATTCATTCTTTTCTATGACTGAGCAATATTCCAGTGTGTGTGTGTGTGTGTGTGTGTGTGTGTGTATACAGGGGTATGGGTGTGTGTGTGTGTGTGTGCCTATATACGTATGTGTATACCACATCTTCTTTATCCATTCATCTTTCAGTGAACATCCAGGTTGCTTTCATGTCTTAGCTATTGTAAATAGTGCTGCTATGAACTGTTGGGTGCAAATATCTTTTGAAATTAGAGTTTTCTCCAGATTTTTGCCCAGGAGTAGGATTCCAGGATCAAATGGTAATTCTATTCTTAGCTTTTTAAGGAACCTCCATACTGTTCTCCATAGTGGCTATACTAATTTACATTCCTACCAACAGTGTATGAGGGTTTCTTTTCTCTACACCATTTTCAGCGTTTATTATTTGTAAACTTCATTTTGATGATGGGCATTCTGACTGGTGTGGGGTGATACCTCATTGTAGTTTTGACTTACATTTCTCTAATAATTAGTGATGTTAATGATCTTTTCATGTGCCTGTTGGCCATCTGTATGTCTAAATAGAAATGTCTGTTTAGATTCTGCATATAAGGTAAATAATCAGGGTGACAATATACAGCCTTGACATACTCCTTTTCCTATTTGGAACCAGTCTGTTGTTCCATGTCCAGGTCTAACTGTTGCTTCCTGATGTGCATATAGGTTTCTCAAGAGGCAGGTCAGGTGGTCTGGTATTCCTGTCTCTTTCAGAATTTTCCACAGTTTACTGTGATCCACACAGTCAAAGGCTTTGGCATAGTCAATAAAGCAGAAATAGATGTTTTTCTGGAACTCTCTTGCTTTTTCCATGATCCAGTGGATGTTGGCAATTTGATCTCTGGTTCCTCTGCCTTTTCTAAAACCAGCTTGAACATTAGGAAGTTCATGGTTCATGTATTGCTGAAGCCTGGCTTGGAGAATTTTTGAGCATTACTTTATTAGCATGTGAGATGAGTGCAGTTGTGTGGTAGTTTGAGCATTCTTTGGCATTGCCTTTCTTTGGGATTGGAATGAAAACTGACCTTTTCCAGGCCTGTGGCCACTGCTGAGTTTTCCAAATTTGCTGGCATATTGAGTGCAGCACTTTCACAGCATTATCTTTCAGGATTTGAAATAGCTCAACTGGAATTCCATCACCTCCACTAGCTTTGTTCATAGTGATGCTTTCTAAGGCCCACTTGACTTCACATTCCAGTATGTCTGGCTCTAGGTGAGTGATCACACCATAGTAATTTTGTGATCGTGAAGATCTTTTTTGTACAGTTCTTCTGTGTATTCTTGCCACCTCTTCTTAATATCTTCTGCTTCTGTAAGGTCCATACCATTTCTGTCCTTTATCGAGCCCATCTTTGCATGAAATGTTCCCTTGGTATCTCTAATTTTCTTGAAGAGATCTCTAGTCTTTCCCATTTTGCTGTTTTCCTCTATTTCTTTGCATTGATCATTGAGGAAGGCTTTCTTATCTCTCCTTGCTATTCTTTGGAACTCTGCATTCAGATGCTTATATCTTTCCTTTTCTCCTTTACTTTTCACTTCTCTTCTTTTCACAACTCTTTGTAAAGCCTCCCCAGACAGCCATTTTTCTTTTTTGCATTTTTTTTCCCATGGGGAAGGTCTTGATCCCTGTCCCCTGTACAATGTCACGAACCTCTGTCCATAGTTCATCAGGCACTCTATCTGCACATCATAAGAAATGCTGGGCTGGAAGAAGCACAAGCTGGAATCAAGATTGCCGGGAGAAATAGCAATAACCTCAGATATGCAGATGACACCACCCTTATGGCAGAAAGTGAAGAAGAACTAAAAAGCCTCTTGATGAAAGTGAAAGAGGAGAGTGAAAAAGTTGGCTTAAAGCTCAACATTCAGAAAACGAAGATCATGGCATCTGGTCCCATCACTTCATGGCAAATAGATGGGGAAACAGTCAAAACAGTGTCAGACTATCTTGGGGAGGCTCCAAAATCAGTGCAGATGGTGATTGCAGCCATGAAATTAAAAGACGCTTACTCCTTGGAAGGAAAGTTATGACCAACCTAGATAGCATATTGAAAAGCAGAGACATTACTTTGCCAACAAAGGTCCGTCTACTCAAGGCTATGGTTTTTCCAGTGGGCGTGTATGGATGTGAGAGTTGGACTGTGAAGAAAGCTGAGCGCTGAAGAATTGATGCTTTTGAACTGTGGTGTTGGAGAAGACTCTTCAGAGTCCCTTGGACTGCAAGGAGATTGTACATTCTAAAGGAAATCAGTCCTGGGTGTTCATTGGAAGGACTGATGCTGAAGCTGAAACTTCAATACTTTGGCCACCTCATGCAAAGAGTTGACTCATTGGAAAAGACTCTGATGCCAGGAGGGATTGGGGGCAGGAGGAGAAGGGGATGACAGAGGATGAGATGACTGGATGGCATCATCGACTCAATGGACATGAGTTTGATTGAACTCTGTGAGTTGGTGATGGACAGGGAGGCCTGGCATGCTGCGATTCATGGGGTCGCAAATAGTCAGACATGACTGAGCAACTGAACTGAACTGATTTAGATATTCTGCCTCTTTAATTTGGTTGATTGTTAGATATTAAGTGGTATGTGTCATTTTTATATTCCAGAAATTAGTCTCTTGTCGGTCACATTATTTACAAATATTTTCTCCAATTCTGAAAGTTGTCTTTTCATTTTGTTTATGGTTTTCTTTGTTGTGGCAAAAGCTTTTAAATTTAATTAGGTCTTATTTGTTTATTTTTGTTTTTATTTCCATTACTTCTGGAGATGGATTCAAAAATATATTGCTGTGATTTATGTCAAATATGTCTGTACATATTTTTGCCATGTAAACAAATGATAAGGAATTTTGTTTTTGTAGCTTTTATCCTTCCCTTGTAGCTCAGCTGGTAAAGAATCCAGATGCAATGTGGGGCTGGGAAGATCCCCTGGAGAATGGAACATCTACCCACTCCATTTTGAGTTTATCTTTGTGTATGCTGTTAGGAAGTGTTTTAATTTCATTCTTTTACATGTAAGTGTCCAGTTGTTCCTAGCACTACTTATTGAAGAGACTATCTTTTTTCCCTTCGTATATTCTTTCCTTCTTTGTCAAAGATAACGTGCCCATTTGTGCATGGGTTTATCTCCAGGCTTTCTGTCCAGCTCTATTGGTCTATACTTTTGGTTTTTTTGCCAGTACCATAATGTCTTGATGACTGTAGCTTTGTAGTATAGTCTGAAATCAGGTAGGTTGATTCCTCCACCATGTTGCTTTTCATCATCATGTATTCTCAATATCCTCCAATCTGTGAGTTTCTTAGTTTTTCCTTTTCTTTCATGATCTTGACACTTTAAGAAAGTATTCTGTAAGTATCTTGTGGAGTGTTCCCTCTGTTAGTTTTGTCTGTTGTTTCCTTATAATTGGAATGAGATTATGGATTTGGGAGAAACCCACTACAGAAGGATAATGTCCTGATCATTATCACATATCAAGAGGTACATGTTAGCACTAGACCTTAGTACTGATAGTTTGATACTAAGTATCAGAACTTAGTAATGATAATCTCATAGATCTCATGTAGATCTATGAGATTTCTTCTTTTTAAAGTTACTGGGTTTTATTTTTGTCCCTTTTTTATACTCTGTGGTTTTTCCAGTAGTCATGTATGGATGTGAGAGTTGGACTGTGAAGAAGGCTGAGCGCCAAAGAATTGATGTTTTTGAACTGTGTTGTTGGAGAAGACTCTTGAGAGTCCCTCGGACTGCAAGGAGATCCAACCAGTCCATCCGAAAGGAGATCAGTCCTGAGTGTTCATTTGAAGGACTGATGCTGAAGCTGAAACTCCAATACTTTGGCCACCTGATGCAAAAAACTGACTCATTGGAGAAGTCCCTGATGCTGGGAAAGACTGAAGGCAGGAAAAGGGGACGACAGAGGATGAGATGGTTGAATGGCATCACCAACTCCATGGACATGAGTTTGAGCCAGCTCTGGGAGTTGGTGATGGACTGGGAAGCCTGGCATGCTGCAGTCCATGGGGTCACAAAGAGTCAGACACAACTGGGCGACTGAACTGAACTGAACTGAACTGATACTCTCTTTATTAAAAGTGAGTCCTTATGTCCAACCAAAGGGAGGTGTATGAATCTCTACCTCTTGGAGGCAGAGCTATCAAATAATTTGGGGAAATCTGTTAGAACCATCATAGCAATAATGTGTTTTGGGGAGAAATACTCTGAATTTGTGCAAATATCCTGTTGCTTCTTGAAGTTTCACTTATACATTTTAACATGACTTGGTGGAACATGCCTGGAGCAATTATTACTGAAGAGAAGTTTTACTTCTCTCATTCCTTCTGTTTAACATTTGGAATTCTCCTATAATAAAGATTAACCATTCTCCATTCATTTACTTATCCATTCATTTGCTTATATCAATATAGACTCATGGATATTTATATTGTTTGAGAGGATTATAAGCCAATATTATAATTGCTTATTTTGTTGTTTAAACTATTCTAGCTTGTAGATATTGGGAGTTCTTTCAGTGTGGTTCCTACGACTTTTGACATGCACTGGTGTTGATTTTTGAGTAATTCCTTGCTGTTTAAAACCAGAAATGTTGAACCAACATTATATTGCTGAGACGAACTCCACTTGTTTGTTGCATATTAGCCTTTTTATATATTTCTAGATTTTACTTTATAATATTTTAAAGTGGAAAGAAGTGGGTGTAGCTGTAAATGGTAATGAGGTATCCTTGAGTTGATGACCAGTTCTGTGTCTTAACTGTATCAAAGCCAATGTCCTAGTTGGGATATTGTACCACAATTTTGTAAGATACTTCCTTTTGGGGAAGCCAAGTGGTGTTACACAGGACCTATCTGTAATATTTCTTAAATGGCATATAAATCTACAGTTATCCCAAAATGAAAATTTTATTAAAAAATATGACAATTGTACAATGATAGATGGAGGAACAATAGAAATATACCATATTGTAGAATCCTTGCACTATATCTGAACTGATACACATTAGAAAAGTATACTGTATACCTTAAAAAAATCCACTGAGAAAATATAACAAGTGTACATATGCATGTTCAGTCACTTCAGTCGTGTCTTACTCTTTACAAATCTATGGACTATAGCCCACCAGGCTCCTCTGTCCATGGGATTCTCCAGACAAGAATACTGGAGAATATATATATAAAAGAGAAGGAAATGGCAACCCACTCCAGTACTCTTGCCTAGAGAATTCCGTGGACAGAGGAGTCTGGTGGGCTGCTGTCCATGGGGTTGCACAGAGTCAGACACGGCTGAAGAGTCTTAGCATGCATGCACACATACACACACACACACACACACACACATCCCCAATAAAGACATGAAATGAATTAATTAATAAAGTATAATCAATTAAAAAGAAAGTGAGGAAGAGGAAATGAGAAACAGCTAGAAAAATAAAAAGCAGTTGTCATGTTGCTAGAATTTAACCTTGAAAATAAATCATTAACATTGTATATACTCAGTAATCAAAAGGCAAAGAGTTTTAGACTGAATAAACAAGCTAGATTTCACCATAATCTACAAAAAGTCCATTTAGATATAAGTGTAACTAGTATTTTAAATTTGTAAGTATATGGTGGCTCAGACGATAAAGAATCTGTCTGTAATGCAGGAGGCTAGGGGTCAGTCCCTTGGTTGGGATGATCCTGGAGAAGGAAGTCCTGACCCACTCCAGTATTCTTGCCTGGAGAATCCCATGGACAGAGGGGCCTGGCAGGCCCCAGTCCATGGAATCACAAAGAGTCAGACATGACTAAATGATTAACTTTTCACTTTCATGAATAAAATAGAAGTTTAAAATACTTTAAAATATTATTAAAAATAAAATGATCCAGTTTTGTTAATTCCAAAGTCCAGTTCAGAACAGGGAACATTACCAGTGATAGAGGATATAATTTTGTAATAACAGAACCATCTATTTATGAGTAGGATATAACAATCAAATGTTTATGCACCTAATACAAACCTTTGAAACATATGAAGCAAAATGTATAGATCTGAAAGGAGAAATAGACATATCTATAATTATATTTGGAGATTTCAACAGTTCTAAAAAATTGATGAATAAAGGAAACAATTAGTAGAGATAAAGACAAGACAATTACAAATGTTCAAGAAAATCGACCTGATGGAGACTTGTACAACATTCAGTCAATTTAGTTGCTTAGTCGTGTCTGACTCTTTGCGACCCCATGGATTGCAGCACGCCAGGCTTCCCTGTCCATCACCAACTCCTGGGGCTTACTCAAATTCATGTCCATCCAGTCAGTGATGCCATTCAACCATCTCATCCTCTGTTTCCTCCTTCTTCTGCATTTAATCTTACCCAGCATCAGGGTCTTTTCCAGTGAGTCATTTATTTCTTCACATCAGGTTGCCAAAGTATTGGAGTTTCAGCTTTAGCATCAGTCCTTCCAATGAACACCCAGGACTGATTTCCTTTAGGATGGACTGGTCAGATCTCCTTGCAGTCCAAGGGACTCTCAAGAGTCTTCTCCAACACCACAGTTCAAAAGTACCAATTCTTCAGTACTCAGTTTTCTTTATAGTCCAACTTTCACGTCCATACATGACTACTGGAAAAACCATAGCTTTGACTAGATGGACCTTTGTTGGCAAAGTAATGTCTCTGCTTTTTAATATGCTGTACAACATTACATCATGTTATTTACAAGTACACAGGGAAAATTTACTAAATTGATCTTGGCCACAGACAAAGCTAAATAAATATGAATTGACTGAAATCATACAAGGTGTGTTGTCTAACCACAATATGATTAAATTACAAGTTAATAACAGATAGCTATCTGGAATATCACAAATACTTAGAAGCTAAACAACAAAAGTGAAGAGGAACTAAAAAGCCTCTTGATGAAAGTGAAAGTGGAGAGTGAAAAAGTTGACTTAAAGCTCAACATTCAAAAAACGAAGATCACGGCATCCGGTCCCATCACTTCATGGGAAATAGATGGGGAAACAGTGGAAACAGTGTCAGACTTTATTTTGGGGGGCTTCAAAATCACTGCAGATGGTGACTGTAGCCATGAAATTAAAAGACGCTTACTCCTTGGAAGGAAAGTTATGACCAACCTAGATAGCGTATTCAAAAGCAGAGACATTACTTTGCCAATAAAGGTCTGTCTAGTCAAGGCTATGGTTTTTCCTGTGGTCATGTATGGATGTGAGAGTTGGGCTGTGAAGAAGGCTGAGCACTGAAGAATTGACGCTTTTCAACTGTGGTGTTGGAGAAGACTCTTGAGAGTCCCTTGGACTGCAAGGAGATCCAACAAGTCCATTCTGAAGGAGATCAGCCCTGGGATTTCTTTGGAGAGAATGATGCTGAAGCTGAAACTCCAGTACTTTGGCCACCTCATGCGAAGAGTTGACTCATTGGAAAAGACTCTGATGCTGGGAGGGATTGGGGGCAGGAGGAGAAGGGGATGACAGAGGATGAGATGGCTGGATGGCATCACTGACTCGATGGACGTGAGTCTGAGTGAACTCCAGGAGTTGGTGATGGACAGGGAGGCCTGGCATGCTGTGATTCATGGGGTTGAAAAGAGTCGGACACGACTGAGCGACTGAACTGAACTGAATAAGTAAAATAAAAAATTAAAAGTTTTATAAATTAAAAAGATTATCAATGCAATAAAAGCAACAACCTAACATCTCAGGATGAAAGTGAAAGTCACTCAGTAGTATCCGACTCTTTTTTACCCCATGGACTATATAGTCCATGGAATTCTCCAGGCCAGAATAGTAGATTGGGTAGCCTTTCCCTTCTCCACAGGATCTTCCCAACCCAGGGATCAAACCCAGGTCTCCCACATTGCAGGCAGATTCTTTACCAGCTGAGCCACAAGGGAAGTCCAAGAATACTGGTGTGGGTAGCCTAGCCCTTCTCCAGGGGATCTTCCCAACGCAGGAATTGAACCAGGGTGTCCTGCATTGCAGGTGGATTCTTTACCAACTGAGATATCAGGGAAGCCCACATCTCAGAATATGTTGGATGTAACTAGAGTAGTCTTCTATCCAATGAAAGCTGAGAAAAATCCAATTTCACATCAATTTCCACATTAAGCACAAGATGACACCAAAGAAATTTGAAGCCAATGATTCTCTGAAAATATAACAACCACAAAACCCCCAAACAGTTCTGCATATTCTAAGACTAACTCAACTCTCCAGTCTGAAGGTCTAGCAGTAGATGAAGTATGTGCACTTCAGGCATAAACACTATTTATCTCAATTCTACTGTCCTACAAACTGATTAATCAAAGGTTGTGAGACATCAAAAAATTGCAGATTGAAAACATATAATCCAGAGAAAAAGCTGGAGAATGAAATGGCAACCCACTTCAGGGTTCTTGCCAGGAGAATCCCATGGATAGAGGAGCCTGGCAGGCTACCGTCCATTAGGTCACAAGAGTTGCACACAACTTAGCGACCAAACCATCTCTACCACCGAGAGACAAAGCAGTCAACACAATCAGACTCAGAAATGATCAAGATTTTGAAATTTCAGACAAGCATTTGAAAACAACTATGACTAATATTGGAGAAGGCAATGGCACCCGACTCCAGTGCTCTCTCCTGGAAGGTCCCATGGATGGAGGAGCATGGTGGGCTGCGGTCCATGGGGTCGCTGAGAGTCGGACACAACTGAGCAACTTCACTTTCACTTTTCACTTTCATGCCCTGGAGAAGGAAATGGCAACCCACTCCAGTGTTCTTGCCTGGAGAATCCCAGGGACGAGGGAGCCTGGTTGGGCTGCCGTCTATGGGGTCACATAGAGTCGGACACGACTGAAGCCACTTAGCAGCATGACTAATATATTCAAGTCTCAAGAGGACGAAATTGAAATGTGACATTTCAACAGGGAGATGAAAACCATAAGAAAATAAAAAGAAAATGTAGAAATGAAAAACCACAGCAACAGAGATGAAAAATCACTTTTACATACCCAGCAGTAGAGTCAAAACACTTGAGGGAAGCATCAGTGAAGTTGAAGATTTTTTCAACATTAATTGCCCAAACTAAAACACAAAGAAAAATAAATGAGGGAAAAAATAAAAACAGAACATCCCAAATTCTGAAACAATGTCAAATGGCTTAACATAAATATAATACATACCCTAATAAAAGTGAAGCAATGCATATTTTAAGAGATAATGGTTGAGAATTTCTAAAAATAGCAAAATACATCAAACTACAGATACAAGAAATTTTGAGAATTCCAATGTGATGAACATCAAGGGAATTGAAAGACACATATGTCATATGTGTGTTATTTATTGTCTACAGCTCAAAATCAAAGATAAAGAAAATACCTTGAGGACAGAGGACAGAAGTACATATGATGTATACAGGAAAAACTGGCAGATTTGCAGCAGACATATTGTCAGAAATTTTGCAAAACCAAAGAAAAGTTATCACCATATTTAATGTGCTAAAAGTAAAATGCTATCAACTCCACACACGTATTAATAGTGAAATATCTTTAATAAATAAAATAGAAATGAACATTTTTAGTTAAAAGTAGAGAATTCATTATTGCACGCCTATACTACAAGATGATTTTTTAAAATGGTTTTCAGGAAGACCAAATATGATATAAGATTAATATCTTAGGTTTGCACAAAGATATAAAAATTCCTAGAAATGGCTAGCATAAATATAAAAGTAAAAAATGCAATATTTTAAAGTTTTAGTTGCTCTAAAAGGTAATTTATGGTCACCTGTGTAAGTAATAGCAATGTATTTGAATTGATAAGTATGAAGAAATAACACTGGTGAAAATTATCATGCAAAAACAGGAAGTAACAATCTACTGTCATTTCTAAGATTTGTATGTTACATGTAAAACCATATAATAATATTTGAAGGTAGGTTGTGATTAATTAAATACGCATATTGTAAACTTTAGAGCAACTGTGAAATTTATAGAGTGGTATAAATAATAACCCAATAATGAATTAAATTGATTCTTATGAATATATAAGTAGCTCAATAACTGCCAGAAAATAAGAATAAAAGAACAAGAAACAAATGGAGCAAATAGCATTTTTCTATGAGAATTCAATGCTGATTCAGTATTTGAAAAAAATCTTTCCTTTCAAATCACCATATCTACACATGAAGAGAAAAATAAAGTATATGATCCCTAAAGCTTATAGAACAGCATATTATTTTGCTGATATAAAGACATCATGAGGATAATTAACCTTCTTCTAGCTTATTCCAATAAAAGAAAATTACCAGGAACCCAGTGCTACATTGTAGAATTATGAGAAGAAAACATAATGCCATCTTTTTGGTTTTCCTTCTTTTACAATGTAGATCTCTATGCTTAGAGCAGTAATGCTTAACCCTGGCTATTCATCAACATAAATGGTAGAATTTAAAAAAATAACATTTGAGAGATTCACCCACAGAGTTTTTGAATCAATAGGACTGGCATTCTGCCTAAATAGTTACATTTTTAAAGTACTCCACTGGAGTATTACCATGTCCCATCAATGGTTGATGGTCATTGTCCTTGAAAGATCAAGGACCAAAAGTCAACTTGACCTGTGTTATTTGTCTGAAAATAGCCATTCCTACTGGAGCCTTCAAGACAGTATAGAAAATTTTTAACTCTAAGTAAAGAGATACAAGCTACTCAATTCTGGATGGAAATTAATCGCTAATATTTAAATATTTGGAAAAGGATAATGTATTTTAGCTTGACATACATATTAATTTCATTTTATGTGATTATTTCACCATAATGTTTGTGCTGTTTATTGAAGAGATATTCAAAACCTTAACCAAATGGAATTTTTTCCTTTTTCTCTCTATATTTTATCTCCTTTATCCTATACTCCAGAGTCCTGTCTCTCACTCAGTAAAACACACCAGGCATAATCAATAGGAGTATGGTCACATGCACCACCATGAGGCCATTATAAAAGTATTGGAGTTTACCAGTTATAATTGAATTCTGATTTCAAACAGGTGAATAGGGAAGATAGTGTTCTCTTTTTTGAAAAGTAGTTTTAACACACATTACTAAAAATAAAAATATATACTCAAGTAAAAAAAAAAGCTTATGCAGAACTAAACCAAATTTCTTTCTGAGAATTATTTATTTTAATTATTATACTTTCTTGAAATTAAGTATATTAAACAAAGAGAAAACACCCAACCATGTCACCAAAAAAGCATAATCACAGTCACTCTTTTGGTATAGTTCTTCAGACATTTTCACATACAATTATGAAAACATATAAGGAATATTCTATAAAACTAAAATCAGATATATATAGTATTTTACTAATAGTTTATAATTCATTTATTTTTGCTGTTTGCCTTGTTTTTTCCTCAATTGTTATCTTTCATTTAATTTTTTTGATTATTACTGAAAATATTTTTGTTGTATAGCAGTGATACATCCAAAATGATCCACTTAGATATCATAATGCCATAAATATATAATGTTTTCTCATTTATCTAGCTATTTTTGCTCAAAATTATATTTGGGAGATTCAATAATGCTGTAATGTGTATCAGAGTTTATTTCTTCATAATGCTGAGGAGGATTCCATTTTTGGGTATTGCATAATTTTTTATATTGCAATTAATATTTTGATAAATATTTTTGAAGAATGAAGAGAAGGTGGAGGAAAAGCCATTGCCACTTACTGAGCATTTATTTGCCAAAACCTGTACTCGCAACTTACATGAATTACACCAACTTAATCCTCCCATGGAATCGATCATGTCGGTTTGAATCAGGAGCTCCATGCTTCTTACAACTTCTCAAAATTCCAGAGGCAGAATAATCCACAATTAGTTCAATTCTGATATCTAAGTGAGGGTTATCAGAATTCTAATAAAAACACAAGAATATTCAGTTAAATTAGAATTTCAGATTAACAGTGAAGACTTTTAAGTGTACTTATGAGAGGAAATATACTACAACATAATAAAGGCAGTATATGACAAATGCACGGCTAGCATCGTACTTAGTGGTAAAACCTGAAAGCCTTTCCTCTGAGATCAGAAATAAGACAAGGATGCCCATTCTCACCACTTTTATTCAACATAGTTCTAGAAATCCCAGCCACAGAAATCAGAGAAAAAAAAGAAATACAAGGAATCCAAATTGGAAAAAGAAGCAAAATTGCCACTGTTTGTTTGCAGATGACAAGATGTTATACATAGAAAATCCTAAAGACTACTAGAGCTCATCAATGAATTTGATAAAGTTGCTAAATACAAAATTAACGTATATAAATCTGTTGCATTACAGATCATAAACTGAGAATAATATGTCATAAGGAGAAATTAAGGAAACAATCCCATTTACCCTCACATCAAAAAAAATAAATAAATAAAATAAGATAGCCTGGAATAAACCTACCTATGGAGGCAAAAGGCCTGTACTGTGAAAACTATAATATACTGGTGCAAAAAATTGAAAGACACAAACAGATGGAAAGATATACCAAGTTGTTGAATTAGAAGAATCAATATTGTTAAAATAACCATTGTACCCAAGGCAATCTACCGATTCAAAGCAATCCCTATCAAATTATCAATGTCACTTTTCACATAACTAAAAAAGCAATTTTTAAAATTTGAATGGAAACACAAAAGACTCTAAATAGCCAAAGCAATCTTGAGAAAGAGAAACAGAGCTGGAGGAATCAGGCTCCCTGACTTCAGATTATACTACAGTGCTGCAGAAATCAAAACAGTATGGTACTGGCGCAAAACTGGATATATGGATCAAAAGAACAGGATAGAAATCACAGAAATAAACCCACATACTTATGGTCAATTCAACTGCAACAAGGGTGGGAAGACTATACAATGGAGAAAACTGAGAACTACATGTGAAAGAATGAAATTAGAACATTCTCTAACACTATACACAAAAGTAAACTCAAATGTAAATATAAGACCAGATACTATAAAATGCAAGACCAGATATCATAAAATTCCTAGAGAATAACATAGGCAGAACACTCTCTTTGACATAAATTATAGGAACATCTTTTTGAATTTGTCTCCTGGAATAATGGAAATAAAAACAAAAATAAACAAATGGGACCTAATTGAACTTAAAAGCTTTTGCACAGAAAAGAAAACCATAAACAAAATGAAAAGACAACTTACAGAATGGGAGAAAACATTTGAAAATGATGGAACCAACAATAGAGTAATTTCCAGAATATACAAACAGCTCATACAGCTTAATATCAAAGAAACAACCCAAGCAAGAAAAAGGAAAAGAAAAAAAAGACAGAGTATCTTTTTTTTTTTTTTTGACAGAGTATCTAAATAGGCATTTCTCCAAAGAAGACATACAGATGGCCAATAGGCACATGGAAAGATGCTCAACATCAATAATTATTCAGTTCAGTTCATTTCAGTCGCTCAGTCTTGTCCGACTCTTTGCAACCCCATGAATCGCAGCATACCAGGCCTCCCTGTCCATCACCAACTCCCAGAGTTCACCCAAACTCATGTGCATCAAGTCAGTGATGCCATCCAGCCATCTCATCCTCTGTCATCCCCTTCTCCTCCTGCCCCGATCCCTCCCAGCATCAAGGTCTTTTCCAATGAGTCAGCTCTTCACATGAGGTGGCCAAAGTATTGGAGTTTCAGCCTCAGCATCAGTCCTTCTAATGAATACCCAGGACTCGTCTCCTTTAAGATGAACTGGTTGGATCTTCTTGCAGTCCAAGGAACTCTCAAGAGTCTTCTCCAGCACTGCAGTTCAAAAGCATCAATTCTTTGGTGCTCAGCTTTCTTTATAGTCCAATTCTCACATCCATACATGACCACTGGAAAAACCATAGCCTTGACTAGACAGACCTTTGTTGGCAAAGTGATGTCTCTGCTTTTTAATATGTTTCTAGGTTGGTCATAACTACAGTGAGTTACTGCTCACCAAACAGAATGCCCATCATCAAGAAGTCTACAAATAATAAATGCTGAGTGTGTGGAGAAAAAGGAACCCTCCCACAATGTTTGTGGAAAGGTAAATTGGTGCAGTCTGAAATTTCCTTAGAAACTAAATATAGAGTTACATATGATTCTGCAATCCCACTCCTGGACATTTATCCAGAGAAAACTCTAATTCCAAAAGATACTTGCACTCTAGTATTCATAGCATACTATTTACAGCAGTCAAGACATAGAAGCAGCCTAAATGTCTATCCATAGATGAATGGATAAAAAGATATGGTATGTACATATATACATAATAAAATATTACTCAGCCATAAAAAGAATGAAATGATGCCATTTACAGCAACATGGATGGACCTAGAAATGATCATATTAAGTGAACTAAACTTGACAAAGACAAATATCGTATGATGTTAGTTATATGTGGAATCTAAAAAAAATGATACAAATGGGCTCTGTATCAACCTAGAGGGGTGGGATGGGGAGAGAGATGGGATGGAGCTTCAAAAGGAAGGGGACATACGTATACCTATGGCTAATTCATGTTGAGGTTTGGCAGAAAACAGCAAAATTCTGTAAAGCAATTATCCTTCAATAAAAAATAATTTAAAAAATGATACAAATGAACTTCTTACAAGACAGAGATTCACAGTCATAGAATTCAAATTTATGGTTACCAAATGGGAAAGGGTAAGGGAGGGATAAATTGTGTTTGGATTAGCAAATACAAACTACCATATATAAAACAGATATACAATAAGGTCCTACTGTATAGCATAGGAAACTATATTTAACAACTTGTCACAATGTATAATGGAAAAGAATCCAAAAAAGATATAGGAATCACTTTGCTGTACACTAGAAACTAACACAGTGTTATAGACTAACTGTACTTCAGTTTTTTAAAATGGTTAAAAATGGACTTAGGACCCCATGAAACTTTGGGGACAATTTATACTAAAAATTTATTTATTGTTCATCTTAAATCCAAATTTAACTAGACGTTCTGTATTTTATCTGGCAAGTCTAAACTAAAGCAATATAATTTTTGAGAATTTTTTTTCCCCCTGATGAGAGAGAATCCTGTGTGTCAAGAAAACAAAAACATATGCCACTTTTACAAATGTTCCTTACTTGGTTTGTTTATATAAAAAGAATGTGTAGAGTCTACAATTAAAAATGCTCCCATCCTGTCGAACATGACTTAGTGACTAAACAACAACTTTCCTCCCTCCGAAGTCTTCCTTACTAAGCCCACAAAGACACAAAGGGAAAACAAAGAGCATGGCACCAATCATAGAATGATATCAGGTAGCTTAAAATAAGTAGGGTCCACTTTACATCCAAGGAAGGGTGCCCTCATGGAAGTAAGCATCCATGAGTATGGGCCAACATTCCTGAAATGGATGTTATTCATAGTTGAGGAGGCACCCTCTTCACCCACTTCCCTTCCCATTGTCTTGCAATCTTGAAACAAATCTGGAGACAGCAGCTTTGCAAATCCAATGAAAATGCTTGCACGCAACTGTCATGAACTGCCCAGAGTAGGGAGTGTCTTCTCCTTTTTCCAGGTATAAAACACTAATGATATTAAAGGAAGGTGATTTGAAACTCTGTTACTTTCTTCTCTGGTTTAGAGTTGGGTAAGGACCCTGAGAGCCATCAGCTCCCTTCTGGCTCTGGCCTCAAGTTCTTGTCTGCCAGAATGATGATGAGGCGCTCTTGGATGGTGCAGTTATTCAAAGTTAGCATGCCATTCTATGCAGTCTATTTAAAACTATTAGGAGCTTGGATTCTTCCTCCCCTATAATTTAGAAGGCAGAACAGAGAGGCAGTTTGCTCTTAAAACAATGCAACTGCGAGCTCCTGAGCTGCTGTCAGACCGACATCCCTTCTGTGGAAAATAGCTCCCTTGATGTGTGCCAGAGATCTGTGCATCCCCAGATTAATGAGAGAGGGTTCACATTGCTTGTGTTTGATTCTGGACCTTGAAAAAGGGTGAAGTGATTGTAATGGAAGGAATAAAGAATCCTGAGTGGTAAGCAGGAGACTTGGGTGTAGTTACCTTTTTCTCAATTCGCTACCCATTAGTTGTGTGACCTTAGGTAAATTTCTTATCATTTTTGAGCTGCAGTATCCTTATATAAAATACTGAGGCTTGACTAAATTATTGTAAAGAGCCTTTTGAAACTAGAGGTTTATGGCATTTTACATTAGCTTTTGTTTCCCTTGAGATTTTTGTGTTTTGTTCAGTTCTACCAGTTATGCCACTGCTTGAGCAATAGTCATAAATCACAGAGCTCACTGGCTCTCTAACAACTCTTTTAGAAACCTTTATGTAACAAACCAGCATAAGAAATATCAAAGGCTGCTGCCTAAAGGGACTTTGGGAAGAGAGGTAAGAATGTATAATTCTTAAAAAAAACAACAACAAAACAAAACACTGAGAAAAGGAGAAAAGGGGAAGTATAGCAGAGGGAAATATTCAGATAATTGGACCAAAGGGTGAGCTGTAGTGGAACACAGAGGAAAGGATCATAGTAGTGCAGGGTTAAAATGAGATGCTTTCATTTCAAGTGGGTGGTAAAAACATCACAGAAGAAAAGAGTGAGAGATTGTAACCCAAAGAAGGAGCAAGTTCAAACTGCAGAAGTAGAACTGTGTTCCCTCTTCCAGTGAGCTGAAAGGCCATGAGCTTTCCCCCAATATTCTTGAGAAATAAATAAAGCGTGTAGAATCACATACACAACTACTGATTTCTATCCTTGGCTTGTTGGACTCTATGACAGGAAAGGGACAGCAAGGCAAAGTAATGAGTGGAGCGTAGTACTTGGGTAGTGGCTCGTATTATAGAATGGAAGGAATTAGTCACGTGGGAGTAAAGACACAAAGGAAATGATGGGGAAGAAGAGCAGCGATGTGTATCTATACTATCTGGGAACACTGAGAAACAGCAACCGACTCAGGAACTCTTCTTGACAGTGTTAGAGAAAGCTCTGGATGTTAAGAAATGATGGAAATTTCTCCAAGTTCTTCCTATACTTTTCATTGAAAGGAAAATAATTCAGTGACAGAATAGATAGAATATTCAGTTTGACAGACACTTGAGTTTGATTTCATGGATTTTTTTCCCTTGGGTAGCTAATGGTTAGCTACTTTCTTAAACTATATGAAGTAGGTTTGCCCTGTGCTGCAGATGCAGCTGACCCCTGGAGACTAAGTCCCTTCTTGAGATAGATGCAAGCTTCACAGAAGAAGGGTACAAGTTATGCTTTTCCTTCTTGTCCCACCCACAATGCATATTCATTTTATTATTAGTTTTCATTCACCTGGATGATTAAGAGAGAAGAAATGGATTGGGCATATGCCTTTAGCTCTCCCAAATTGATGTGAAGTGTAGTTCATGTTTTCTACTAAAAACATATCAATTTCAAATGTGAGAAAACAAAATAGGAAGGAGCCTTGAAGTGTGCATGTAAAGAGGGATGTAGGCAGCAGAATAAGTAATGAAGAAGGTTATTGTTTCCTAAGTGTCAGTGCCTCCATAGGTCAGTGAAAGAAAGGAATATCCCTAATACTGTGAACTTTTTAAAGCTGACCTCCTTCTACAGCCCATTGTGTGTACAAATTTAATATCCAGTCAACTGGCTCTGCACCCTGGCTCTATGGACACCATGCTAAATTAAATAATTTGTCACGGTTGCAGCCAATCCTCTAAGCCCCATAAATCAAATGTACCTGTCCTCAGTTATCTCATTTCTGTTCAATTTAGCTCTCAAAATTAACAGCTAGACAATATGCCATAAAAAGCCAGGCTATACGTACATAGTGAACACCTATTCTGTGCAAGTTCTTTGTTAAAAATTCCTGAACAAACAAAAGTGAAAAGAAAATTTCCACTGTAAGTTTTCACTTCAGCTTTAAATAAGGGAAGAAACAACTAACAAAGCTAATTCATAGAGAAATATGCAAAAGAACGCTCAAAGGATGGAAAAAATGTTGAAAATGATAAAAAGGTAGGAAAATGTACAGACAAAGAAGCATGAGTTAAAAACAGCTAAAAATATAAACAAATGCAATATATGTACACAATATATATTATAATAAAGTGTTAGAATTTTTTTGTCAAAAACTAGAGCCATCTAGTTGAGTATGAGGAAAAATAAATCCTTATATGAATTGTTGATGAGTTTTGGAGGGGAACTTGTAGAGTGTTATCTACATTTTAAGTGTCTGTACATTTGACACGACCACTTTCTGATAAATCTCTCCTACAGTGTTAAATAAGTATTCTACAAAAGAGCAGAAATAGTCATCATCAAATTGCTTATTATAGCAAAACATTGGAAACAATAAAAAAATTATATATATATTATGATTGTATTAAAATATGTGTACATGAGCCTGTGTGTGTGAATGCACATGCACGTATCTGCACTGAGGGAGATAACAAAAGAGAGAGAGTGCACACAGGAAAGCTTGAATATGAGCTCTGTGAAGCATAGACTCGTTCTTTTTCTAGGTACGCTAATCACATACGTTAGTAGATAAATAGAAAAATAAGGAGGAGGGAGGAGGGTTCAGGATGGGGAACATGTGTATACCTGTGATGGATTCATGTTGATATATGGCAAAACCAATACAATATTGTAAAGTTAAAAAATAAAATTAAATTAAATAAAAAAAAATAAATTCTAGCAGTTGTTACTTTGGTGGGGAGCTTGTTGAGAAGCTAATGGTCTTTCCATTTTTTTTTTAATTTATACATCTCCTTGCAATTTCAACTTATTACAGCAAGTAGGTAGTGCTTTTGTAATTTAAAAATCAATAGGAAAATTTAGGAGACATCACAATCTACATAGTTATATTCAAGTGAATTATAGAGACAATAAAAGAGATATAGGGATTCAGAAAAGCTGGAGTGAATTCCCAACTGGCTTAATCATGAAGGATTTATGATAGGAGTCACATTTAAGTTAGGTCTCAGAGAATACTGCATGGGATACTGCAGTCCTTAGGATCTGGGTATTAGCCTCATTTTAGTTGCCAACTCACTGCAAGTTGTCCAGCACAGTGAAAATAACATAGACGTCACATTTCTAAGCTGTGGGTCTAGAATGTGCGACTTTCACCCATTAAAGGAATTATGTCTGCTTAATCTTTCTGTATCTCAGTTTAAAATAAAGGACTTCAGTCAGTATCTCCCAAGACCCTTTCAGTATAATAATTAAGTAATATTTGAGGAGGAATGACATTTCTGGTGAAGGAATAAGAAGGTGGAATGGTACAACCTTAGCTCTGAAACTGGTGAGTAAACCCTTTTTTCCTCTGCAGAAAAAGATTCATAGAGGTGTATAATGGCAAATATTGCTGAAATGGCAAGTATGAATCAGAAGGTAGATAGCTTTGAATGTCAGGCTAAAGTGGATGAGCTTTATCTGATGCGAAATCACTGATGATTTCTGAGTAGGAGACTTCCCCTGACAAACAGATGCTTTAGGAACTGTAATTTGGCAGTGATATGAAGGAATAGGGGCTAGAAGTAGGGGAAGGATTATTTGGAGGTCTTGTCAGCCATCAAAGGTGGGGTAGATAACAGAGGCTGGGGGTTGGAAGATATAATTTTGTTGCTAATATTTCAGCTTGTGGAATAAAATATATTGAAATGGAAATGTTAATGTCACTATGGGATCCTGTTCTGGGAAAAAGGGGGAACATTCACATTTAAGCTCTAGGTGATATTTATTAGGGCCTTGTCATTTATTTATAAACTAAAAGGGCATATCTAAAAAAAACTTTTTTCTGGCCTGAAAATGAAAATGGGATGATCTAACGAACATTAGCCAACATAAACACTTTGCATTGAGAATAGAAAACTACAACGTACATGTACAACATGCAAGAAAGGTGATGAGGAGCTTCTCCCCTCCCCTATATTTAAACTGCCGTTTTTCTTTTAACAAGTGAAATACTGGAAGGGTTGGTGGTGGTTTAGTCACCAACTGGTGACCGACTTTTGTGACCCCCATGGACTGTAGCCCACCAGCTTTTTGTCCATGGCATTTTCCAGGCAAAAGTACTGGATTGTGTTGCCATTTCCTTCTCCAGGGAATCTTCCCGACCCAGGGATTGAACCCAGGTCTCCTGCACTGCAGGCAGATTCTTTACTGAAATTTTGTCAAATTTGTGACATAGATTTCTATTGTAAAGAGAAAAATATTTTTTATTTTTGGACATTTTAAAAATTAATACAGCCCTTGTAAACACTTTAGCTCAACTGAATATACACAACTCTTTGAAGGAAAGACACTAGGAATTACAACATTGTTTTGCATGAAGGAACTTTAACTCAGAGATCCTATGGTAATTTATCCAAAGGATGCTGGCACTAGAGTAAATGCCCATATCTCTCTCAATGTATTTACTCTGATAAAAATATGTTCCAAGCTTCAATTATTACTAAAAAGTACTCTCTCATACACTCTTACATAGAACATCTGAGTAAATGTAAATGGTTTCCAGAAGAAAAAATCATTTATAATCACATTATAAGGTTTATGATGTTACTATCTATATATTAGGGATTAAAGCTGCTGCACGTGTCCATCACTGAAGGTGAAGCTTGTCACTCAGAAGATATGTTTCTCCCTCCAGCATGCCCAGCAGGGACAAGCTGCCTGCTGACCATGGCATTCTTATGGACTATCATGATGAGCATGGTTTCAACATTTTCCCAAGTCTTTCTTCCTTTATTTAGAACTGAATATAATTTTTTTTTCTTCCAAGGCTAAAAAGAAATTATTATACTGCTTTTTCCCAGGTGGACCTATATCATGCAACAATTTCTAGAAATATCAACCACAGTTATTTTTCCTATTATAACCATACCAAAAATTAACCATGAAAAATTGTCACATTAGGAAAAATATTTTTGCACATCATGAGGATGGATGTGGTCTGTATGATGGTTGAAATATAATACTGGAGTGATTTCTGAATATTTCTTGATACTTAATGAGGGATAGTCAAAATGCTGGTTATTTTGAAAGGTATGTTGAGTCTTGTGTTTGAGTATAGGAAATGGAGAGGTAGAAGTGGAGTGTTCTGCTGATACACAGTTATAATTTGCATTACTGTGAATCTGCTGAGGAACAGATGCCTGCATGGGTTTGGATTGCATCCAGGAGACTTATTTACTGGAGGAAGAAGCTGGCAAGGCACGGAGATCCTTTAGACAGCAATACACATCTAACGGGCTTCCCTGGCGGCTCAGGTGGTAATGAATCTGCCCGCAATGCAGGAAACCCAGGTTTGATCCCTGGGTCGGGAAGATCTGCTGGCGAAGGGAATGGCTACCCACTCCAGTATTCTTGCCTGGAAAATTCAATGGACAGAGGAGCCTATCAGGCTAAAGTCCATGGGATCACAAAGAGTTGGACATGACTGAGTGACTAACACGTTCCCTTTCACACCTCTAATATTTTGGGACGTTAAGAAGCAAGGAAGGAGGGTTAGGGTGAAAGAATCTTGGACAGTTGCACAATTCCAAGAATGGTTCATTCAGGTCAGTATGGAGTCCTTGAGTCAAAGCAGTAGTCCTACATGTCACTAGCTTTGGCTCGCCTTGGCACCTCTGCCAGACTCAGCCATTCACCAGAGCAGTGCATGGGAAGCATGACTTCTGTGGACCCAGGACAGCAGCTCGTGTCACCAGTCACCTGTGCTCACAAGCAATGCAGAAGGTCTGAGCAGTGCATTTTCATGGCTGCCCACCATCGTATTATTCATTCCTCTGAAAGATGTTTCTCTAAAACAGCTTTGCTGTTTTAATATCATTAGATGTTCTCAGTTTGATCTGCCATAAGATTCAAGTGACCCTTTATGAAGTCAAAAGTACTGAATGTAATTTAAAGACTGTTTATCCAGAATTATTATATATGTCTTGGTTAAATTTATGTTTTGTTTTATATATTTATACATGGGTGCATAAAGATAGATCTCTATATGAATATAAAATACATTTGTAGCATAATGAATATGTCATGTATATCTTCTGTTTAAATTTAGACTTACACAAAGAAAGTTATATTGACAAGCCATATTGACATTTCTATAGTAACAGGACTAATTGTTGGCTCTTAGAAGACTTCTGAAGATCAATGGCATAATGATTTCTATTTCCTGCAGTGTGTGTTAAGAACTTCACAAATGAATCTTAAAAGCAATAGAATATTTTTATTTAATTTTCTACTTGTTTCAACTCTACAGTGGAATTTGTGAGTCTTATTGGGGGCAAGAGGAGAAGGGGATGACAGAGGATGAGATGGCTGGATGGCATCACTGACCTGATGGACGTGAGTCTCAGTGAACTCCAGGAGTTGGTGATGGACAGGGAGGCCTGGCGTGCTGCAATTCATGGGGTCACAAAGAGTCGGACACGACTGAGCAACTGATCTGATCTGATCGGATCTGAATCAAAGAAGAATGCCTGTAACTTAAAAAAGGACATTAAGTTTTAGGTAAAAGTTGGGCAAGTCAGAAATGTGTCTGTGCTTGTAAATACTTATAGTTACATGAAATTAACACAGTCATTAATAGGTGGGTTTATTGTTAGCAAAAGAATGAAAAAGAACATGTCAAAAATATTCAGAAGACCTGAGTTTGGGTGTTCTGGTATGTGCTAACAAGTGGTCTTAGATGAGTGAATTTAACCTTTTTTATCTTCAGTTTTATCATTTAGAAAATAAAGATAATTGCTCATATTCCTTCTTCATGTAGTTTGTAGGAAGGTCAAAATGAGCTGAAATCACACTTGAGTAACTCTGGTTGTTTCTGTGAAAACACTAAAAACTGGAATTGTGGCATGCAAGATAGATTATCTGTTGGGGTTGTTCATAGTTTGGCAGCATTCTTGCTTCACAGGCATTGAATAACCTTCCTGATAGTTCCTCTGTAATTCCTTACAGTGAAAAAATACAGAATTCATCCATGTTCATAAATTCTTCTCTGGGAGAAGAGATGACTGTCTTCCCATTCATTTATTTGTTCAATAGATATTAATCAAGCTCCTTTCAGGCCATGCTCTAGACACTGAGGGATACAGCAGGAAATAAAAGTGAGTGACAAAGTTCCTGTTCTCACGGAACTTGCACTTATGTAAATCCAAGGAGCACAGACTCTGAAATGGAGATTGGGTACAGGAAGTATATTAGGGATCAACACATGTGGAAGTAAGTTTAGCAAGTTTGGGTGGAGAGAAAGACTAAACTGAGACTTAGTTGCAACAAGGGACTCAGGAAAACCCAGAGGCGTTTCTAGAGTCGGGATGGTGTTGGCGCTGACCATGTACTTGCTGATTGTTGTCCAGTCACCAAGTCATGTCCAACTCTGCGATCCCATGGATTGCAGCACACCAGGCCTCCCTGTCCCTCACCATCTTCTGGAGTTTCCCAAGTTCATTTCCATTGAATTGGTGATGCCATCCACCCATCTCATTCTCTGTCGCCCTCTTCTCCTTCTGCCTTCAGTCTTTCCCAGTGTCAGAATCTTTTCTAATGAGTCGGCTGATGCATACCTGAGGATAAGCATGACCCATATCCTCAGATATGCAGATGATACCACTCTAATGGCAGAAAGTGAAAAGGAAGTAAAGAGCCTCTTGTTGAGAATAAAAGAGTAAAATGAAAAGCTGGCTTAAAATTGAGCATTAAAAAACTAAGATCACATCCGGTCCCATCACTTCATGACAAATAGAAGAGGAAAAAGTGGAAGAAGTGACAGATTGGATTTTCTTGGGCTCCAAAATCATTATGGATAGTGGCTGCAGCCATAAAATTAAAAGATGCTTGCTCCTTGGAAGGAAACTTATGACAAACCTAGACAGGGTATTAAAAAGCAGAGACATCACTTTGCAGACAAATGTCCTCTCTTAGTCAAAGCTATAGTTTTTCCAGTAGTCATGTATAGATGTGAGAGTTGGACCATAAAGAAGACTGAGTCCAAAGAATGGATGCTTTTGATTTGTGTTTCTGGAGTTCAAACCTCTCAATTCTAAAGGAAATCAACCCTGAATATTCATTGGAAGGACTAATGCTGAAACTGAAGCTGTAATACTTTGGCTACCTGTTGGGAAGAGTCAACTCATTGAAAAAGACCCTGATGCTGGGAAAGACTGAAAGCAAAAGGAGAAGGGGTGACAGAGGATGAGATGGTTAGATAGCCTCACCGACTCTATGGACATGAATTTGAGCAAACTCCGGGAAATAATGAAGGACAGGGGAACCTGGCATGCTAAAGTCCATGGGGTTGCAAAGAGTCAGACACAACATACTGACTGAACAACAACAACCCTCTGAGGTTTGTTGGGTCTCAGAACCCTAAGAACCTTGAAGCTATGAGGCAGGACATGGTAGTTGATATGTTTGAAGAAGAGCAAGGAAACTATTAGGGCTTTAAGTGGCATGAATAGTGGGGAGATTAGCAAGATGTGAGGTCAGAGAGTTGGTTTAGGGGCATGGGGAATCATATAGAGTCATCAGTTCAGTTCAGTCACTCAGTCGTGTCCGACTCTTTGCGACCCCGTGAACCACAGCATGCCAGGCTTTCCTGTTGGTCACCAACTCCTGGAGTCCACCCAAACCCATGTCCATTGAGGCGGTGATGCCACCCAACCATCTTATCCTCTGTTGTCCCCTTCTACTCCTGCCCTCAATCTTTCCCAGCATCAGGGTCTTTTCAAATGAGTCAGCTCTTCACATCAGGTGGCCAAAGTATTGGAGTTTCAGCTTCAACATCAGTCCTTCCAATGAACACCCAGGACTCATCTCCTTTAGGATGGACTGGTTGGATCTCCTTGCAGTCCAAGGGACTCTCAAGAGTCTTCTCCAACACCACAGTTCAAAAACATCAATTCTTCAATGCTCAGCTTTTTTTATAGTCCAACTCTCACATCCATACATGACCACAGGAAAAACCATAGCCTTGACTAGACGGACCTTTGTTGGCAAAGTAATGTCTCTGTTTTTTAATATGCTGTCTAGGTTGGTCATAACTTTCCTTCCAAAGATTAAGCGTCTTTTAATTTCATGGCTGCAGTCACCATCTGCAGTGATTTTGGAGCCCCCCAAAAATAAAGTCTGACACTGTTTCCACTGTTTCCCCATCTATTTGCCATGAAGTGATGGGACCAGATGCCATGATCTTCATTCTCTGAATGTTGAGCTTTAAGCCAACTTTTTCACTCTCCTCTTTTACTTTCATCAAGAGGCTTTTGAGTTGCTCTTCACTTTCTGCCATAAGGGTGGTGTCATCTGCATATCTGAGGTTATTGCTATTTCTCCCGGCAATCTTGATTCCAGCTTGTGCTTCTTCCAGCCCAGCGTTTCTCATGATGTACTCTGCATAGAAGTTAAATAAGCAGGGTGACAGTATACAGCCTTGATGTACTCCTTTTCCTATTTGGGACCAGTCTGTTGTTCCATGTCCAGTTCTAACTGTTGTTTCCTGACCTGCATACAGGTTTCTCAAGGGGCAGGTCAGGTGGTCTGGTATTCCCATCTCTTTCGGAATTTTCCACAGTTTATTGTGATCCACACAGTCAAAGGCTTAGGCATAGTCAGTAAAGCAGAAATAGAAGTTTTTCTGGGACTCTCTTGCTTTTTCCATGATCCAGCGGATGTTAGCAATTTGATCTCTTGTTCCTCTGCCTTTTCTAAAACCAGCTTGCACATCTGGAAGTTCACGGTTCACATTGCTGAAGCCTGGCTTGGAGAATTTTAAGCATCACTTTACTAGCGTGTGAGATGAGTGCAATTGTGCGGTAGTTTGAGCATTCTTTGGCATTGTCTTTCTTTGGGATTGGAATGAAAACTGACCCTTTCCAGTCCTGTGGCCACTGCTGAGTTTTCCAAATTTGCTGGCATATTGAGTGCAGCACTTTCACAGCATCATCTTTCAGGATTTGAAATAGCTCAACTGGAATTCCATCACCTCCACTAGCTTTGTTCGTAGTGACACTTTCTAAGGCCCACTTGACTTCACATTCCAGGATGTCTGGCTTTAGGTGAGTGATCACACCATCGTGATTATCTGGGTCATGAAGATCTTTTTGTACAGTTCTTCTGTGTATTCTTAGTCACCAAATATTAATTGAGTTTCTACTATAGCCAGGGTTAATGAACAAGATATCAGTGAGTAAGAATGGCTAGGTATCTGCTATTGTGGAGTTTATATTCAAGTAGAGAGTTGGGGAGCATGGATCAGAAGGCGGTAAACAAAAACGCAAAAGATTATATTCAACAGTGGTCAGCACGAAAAAGAAAATTTCTAAAGGATAAAGTGGTAGAAAATGAATGAGATAGAGAGGTATCTTTAAATTGTGTGATCAGGAAAGTCTTTGAAAAAAGTGATGTTAGAGCTGAGACCTGTATCACCTTAAAATGACATCAGGATCGATATGTAAATTAGTGAATAATGTAGAAACTATATACAATTCATATGCATTCACACTTTTTCCTCTCATTTCATTAGCTTTTGAGAAAATTATGTCAGGTATGATTAATTTTAATTGTGCCAAACTCATTTGCCAGGTACTATATGCTACTGGATTGACTCTTGAGGACAGTTGGGCCACCAAATCTTTGGGTTCATTGTTTTAGACATGAGACCAGATCATCCCAGATCATTAAAATCACTCCTGAAGTGCAGAGCCAATGAATGTCCAAGAAACAAAATAGAATTGGTCTAAATAAACCACTATATGTTAATTTTTTTATTACCTTGTTAAATTAGACCCTGGTAAGAGAGACTAAGGCAGTCTTTTGTGTGCATCAATTAGCCTCAAACAGTTACATAGTCACTTAGAAAACTTATCTCAACCAACATTTCAATTCAGTTCACCTCAAAAAATGCTTTACTAATAACTTATCATGTACAATGATATCATGTATCAAGCACAATGCTAGATGCAGGAAGTATACATAGATAATACAGGGCCCATGTCCCCAAGAAGATTACCAGAAAATCGTGCATGCATGCTTGCTAAGTTGCTTCAGTCGTCCCCAACTCTTTGTGACCCTATAGGATTAGAAAAAGAGATGTTTATGGAAGAATAGAGCACTAGGGTGACTGTGATAAGTATTATGGAAGCACAGTGGTTAATCATTAATTATTAAATACTTCTTTTGATCATGAAACTGATCAAACAAGTGAATTTAAAGTAACCCATCAGCACTACTAAAATAAACATTGAAAAGCATGCCTTTGAACAACATTAACGGTGATAGAAAATATATTGTTTTAATTTATTTATTCAACTGGGACTCTGTTGCTCAGGGGTTAGAGCACTGGTCTCATAATTTATTCATTTTGCTTTGTTATCAAGTGCAATAGATTATATTGTGTCCTTCCAAAATTCATATGTTGAAATCCTTACCCTAGTACCTCACAATGTTACCTTTTTTGGAAATAGGGTTTTTACAAGTTAAAGGCTTTTGGGCCCTAAATTTGAAGACAGAATTACCAAATTTGGAGAATGCCATTGAACATGAAGACAATGCTTTACAAGCCAAAGAAAGAAGCCTGGAACAGATCCTTTTCTTGAAACTCTCAGAACAAAATAACCCTGCCAAAACCTTGACTTCAGATTTCTGTCCACCAGAATTTTGAGATAATATTACTTCATTTCTTAAGCCACCATTTGTATTATTTTGTTATGGTGGTCCTAGCAAACTCACTAGCAGTCTAAAAGCAGAAAGTACTAATATGCTGTTAGCTAATGCATTGATTAGAACATGCGTATGTATTTATAGCTCACGTCAAAATAGATTTTCAAAATGACTTATTTATTTCTTATTTTGAAAAGATTTATTTTAAAAATGACTAAAATTTACTCCATTATTTTCAAAATGGCACTTCAAAATAGATTTACTTTCAAAATGACTAAAGCTTACTCCAAGTGTCATTATTTGTTTTTCTTTATAGAAATAAATCTTCAATGTGTATGAATTTTTCTGTCCTTCTAAGGAACAGAGTTAACATAATTCAACCTCAAGATCACCAGGATGACGTAAAAGTATTTAGCCAATATATAACACAGCAAAGGTTGTACAGGCAATTGTGGTAAGAAAGGTTGTGTGTTCTTACTATAGCCCCAAAGAGCTCTATTTCTTGAGATCTTGGAAAGTTCTCTTGATTTTCCTTTTTTTTTTTTTTTTTTCACTTTTGCCTGGTTTCTAGTCATTCGTTCTTTTTAGTGTCTATATGCCCATTCTTTAATTTTTATAACTGGATGCAATTAACCTTCTATTAGTTAAGAAATCAGATAGCAGAGTCTATTAAAGCTCTGTAAGTGTCTGAGAAATTCCCCTACAAACATGTATTGTGGTCTTTTTTTAAATGTCTATCTTTAAAGCAAAGGAGATAACTGTTTGTTTGCTTGGAACATGTAGATATGTTCTAAGTACTGCATCTGATGGGAATCTGTCTTCTGTCTAAGTGAGTTATTGCTTTATTTCAGTCCTAAAACATAAGGCTACATGGTCTTCTCTTCCCATAGGTATCTTATCACCTGCATGTCCCTGAGTGCACCGTATGACAGTGGTCATGTTCTTAGAATGAGTTCAGTTCAGTTCAGTTGCTCAGTCGTGTCCGACTCTTTGCGACCCCATGAATCGCAGCACACCAGGCCTCCCTGTCCATCACCAACTCCCGGAGTTTACCCAAACCCATGTCCATCGAGTCGGTAATGCCATCCAACCATCTCATCCTCTGTCTTCCCCTTTTCCTCCTGCCCCCAATCCCCAGGGGAGGGATTGACTTTTCCAATGAGTCAACCCTTTGCATGAGGTGGCCAAAGTATTGGAGTTTCAGCTTCAGTATCAGTCCTTCCAATGAACACCCAGGACTCATCTCCTTTAGGATGGACTGGTTGGATCTCCTTGCAGTCCAAGGGACTCTCAAGAGTCTTTTCCAACACCACAGTTCAAAAGCATCAATTCTTCAGCACTCAGCTTTCTTTATAGTCCAACTCTCACATCCATACATGACCACTGGAAAAACCATAACCTTGACTAGATGGACCTATGTTGACAAAGTAATACCTCTGCTTTTTAATATGCTATCTAGGTTGGTCACAACTTTCCTTCCAAGGAGTAAGCATCTTTTAATTTCATGGCTGCAATCACTATCTGCACTGATTTTGGAGCCCCCAAAAATAAAGTCTGACACTGTTTCCACTGTTTCCCCATCTATTTCCTATGAAGTGATTGGACCAGATGCCATGATCTTCATTTTCTGAATGTTGGGCTTTAAGCCAACTTTTTCACTCTCCTCTTTCACTTTCATCAAGAGACTTTTTAGTTCCTCTTCACTTTCAGCCATAAAGGTGGTATCATCTGCATATCTGAGGTTATTGATATTTCTCCCAGCAATCTTGATTCCAGCTTGTGCTTCTTCCAGCCCAGCATTTCTCATGATGTACTCTGCATATAAGTTAGTCTGCGGTATATAAAAGCTCAACTTTGGGACAACATGTGGGAAAAAAAAATAGGAAATTTTGGAAAAGGGAAGTGTCCTTCATTCTTGAATTCAGATCATCTAAATCATGGATTTGTTAAGTAAATTCTCTTACTAAGAACTTATGTGCTGCGACACGAACCTTCTAAAACCTTCATCCTAGACTATGGTGGATAGAATCCAGATTTCCTGGTATTTGTCCTGATCCAGTTCTGATTTCAATCCTGCCCCTTCTGCTTCTCTACTTGCTCTGGTAATCTTCCATTAGTGGCCCTTGCTTCCCACCCTTTCTCCTCCTCTTTCTAAGATCTCTCCCTAGGCATCTCAGCTTGCTTTGGCGTCAATTACCACCTAGGAGCAAATGACTCACAAAGTTATATATCTAGCTTAGACTTTTATTTGGGTTCCAAATCTGTATTTTCAACTGTCTCTTTATCATCCTGTTTGTCTTTAAAGTTTGTCAAATTCCATATGTCAATATGAAGCCTCCTCAGAGCTTTGTTCTCTTCCTGTGCTTCCAGTTTTAGTCAATGACATCATCATTTAGATTGCAAAGTATCATCTTCAAAACTCCCTCTTCCTCCATCATACTCACTCTTTACCAAATCTCATAAAATTTACCTCATCAAGACACTTTTAAACTCATCACTTTTCTCTATTCCCATCACAGTGCCCCAATCAACGTTATCATCATCTGTTCATTGGTCTTAGGCAACTGCCATATTTACCCATCCACATTTGCTCATTCTTTCTTCTCATCCATTTTTCTCACAGTGACCTGAATTATTTTTTAAATAATGTTAAATTTTGATCAATTTTCTTCTTACCCACTTTAATCCTCCAGTGGCTTCCCACTACTTTTATTGTAAAAACAGTGTTGCCTAACACTACATGCACAGTTTTCTTCCTCCATGCTTGCCTTACCTGTCTGCTCTCAGGAAAGGCATTCTACAAATCTCCTTATTTTACCCATTCTGAATCTTTGTTTTTAGTTTTTTTCTACCTGCAGAGCTCTCTCACCACAAAAGTTTTGGGCTGAAGTTCCCTTTTCCTAGCAAATATTTTCATCCACTCTTCAACTGACTAATTTTTCCTTATCTATGAGATGTAAGCCCAGTCTTCACTTTCTCAGGCAAATCTCTGACCTTCCTGGCATAATAAGATCCCCTTATTATGTACTCTCAGAACAAAAAGATTTTTATCCATTGCATTTATCATAGTTGTTATTTTTCATGTAATTTGTGTGATTATGTGCTTAATATTTGTCTCTTCACTACACTGAAATTTCTATTTTTTATACTATTTTATCCCAAGTGGTTTGCCCAATATCTGGCATATTGTAGTTTTTTAATAAATATTTATATATAAATAAACATTAAAAATTAAAAATTATAGCATTGCAGTGACTCATAGGTTACATGAGTTCCTAAGCACTGCCCCAAGGTTACGAAGAAAATAATGAGAAGAAATTATGCTAGGATATAAAGATAGTGGCAAAAGTAGTCACTGCACCTGATTAACATAACTGTATAGATAAGAAAGATATTAGGTTCTAAGATATATTTCTATGTTGGATTTCTAAGACTTAAAGATATTGGTTTAAATATCTACCACTTTTTGAAAAGAAATACTAGCATATGAAGAAACAAAACTTATTATGCATGAGGGAAAAAAAAGCTGGCACTGTCCAAATTTATTACCCATGTCCAGACTTGGTTCAGAGTTGTGCAGCACTTTCTTTAGCTTGGCTTGTGCCTCTCTCAAAGCCTTTTACACTGGCTATTTCCTCTGTCTGAATGTGAAGGGAAAGACAAATATTTGTGGCATAAAAAAACAAAGTTTTATTTTACAGCCCACTATATATATCCACAGTAGTTGGTGGAAATCATTCAAGGACCCAGACTATGGAGCTGCTGCCATCTTGAAAATTGCAGTTGCTATACTAGAGAGAAGGAGAGCCCTGGTGGTTCTCACGTTGATAATTAAATGCTCAGCTTTGAGTTGCATCAGTTCCACTCAGATCTTATAACTAGACAGCCAAGTTCCATCTAATCAAAGCTATGGTTTTTCCAATAGTCCTGTATGGATGTGAGAGTTGGACTATAAAGAAAACTGAGTGCTGAAGAATTGATGCTTTTGAACTACAGTGTTGGAGAAAACTCTTGAGAGTCCCTTGGACTGAAAGGAGATCCAGCCAGTCAATCCTAAAGGAAATCAGTCCTGAATATTCATTGGAAGGACTGATAATGAAGCTGAAACTCCAATACTTTGGCCACCTGATGCAAATAACTGACTCACTGGAAAAGACCCTGATGCCGGGAAAGATTGAAGACGGTAGGAGAAGAGGATGACAGAGGATGAGATGGTTGGATGGTATCACTGACTCAATGGACGTGAGTTTGAGTAGGCTTCGGGAGTTGGTGATGGACAGGGAGGCCTGGTGTGCTGCAGTCCATAGGGTCACAAAGAGTTGGACACGAACTGAACCAAACTGAGTCATAAGACCCCATTCCCCAACCACTGCAGTCTGGACTTGTTCCTATGTGGAGGAAGAACAATAAATATTTGACAAACAGCATACTATCTAATCTAGACTAGTCTCTTTACTTGCTTCTGCATTTTATAATGATATTATATCTAGTTATCTGTTTATTGCTTATTCTTACTACAAGTTACCCATGAAAGGAAAATTTTGTCTTAGTCATCCTAATTTATCTCTAGCACATAGAACCATATGTGGCTTATGATAGACAATAAATAAATGCTGTTTATTAAATAAGTGAATGAGTGAATGAATGACACACACTGGATTTTTTTAACCCATATCATCTTCTATCCAAGCCATCTAGCAGTGAGCTCAGTTTACCTTTATTCTAAGGCAAGGGGATTTCTGGACTGTGAAGATGGATTATCAACAAGGACTATGATGTTCAAGTCAGATATTGACATTAGCCCATGGGGAGACATAGGAAGTAAATTCAGACTGAGAAAGTTCACAGAAGCTTCACGTGGTATGCTGCGTTGGATCAGAGAAAATCTGATATTTTGGCTCCAGTTGGCTTTGCTAAAACTCGGGTGTGGGCATTTGATGATGAGAGGCTGGCACCACAGAATAATCCTTTGGGTCTATCTCAATGATCTATTATGAAAGAATGCATCGTGTTCTCTCTCCAAGGTACTGATTCAAAACTGGTAAATATGGCTGAACTGTCCTAAGTGCTGAACATGAAGCAGCAATAAAATGCTTCTTCAAAGCTTTTGCAGCCCCCACCTCAGTCCTACTATGGGAGAGTTATTGTAGCCAGTATATTTGGCTGAGACTTTGGGGCACAATAGTTGGCACAGATAAATTACCACTAACATAAGAACTCACCTGAAATTTTGGACACCTGAAATTCATGTTAAGCATACAACATGAATTTATCACTTTCCACACAAGTGGAAACTTGGTACATAGTTCCCTATGGAGGCTGTATCAAAATATCATAAAATTTGTGGCTTAAAACAAACAATGTAAGTTTACTATCTCATAATTCAGTGGTTCAGAAGTTCAATACAGCTCTCACTGGGCTAAAATCAACATGTCAGCAGGGCTTCATTCCTGTTGGAGACTCTAGGAGACAATCCTTTTTCTTTTCTTTTTTTGCAGTACCTGTTGTTTGTTTGTTTTAATTTTCCAGCTTCTACAGACTGTCTGCATCCCTTGGCTCATGGTTCTTTCCATCTTCAAAGTTAGTAATGGCCAGTGAAACTCTTTTCATATCACATTATTCAGATACTGCATCTTCTGTCTTGGTTACCTACTTTTAAGAAGGCTTGCACAGTGCTGGACCAAACCGAACAATTCAGGATATTCTCCCCTTAAGGTCAACTTTATTAGCAGCTTTAATTCCTTGTACCATCTGAATTCTCTCTTTTTTTTTTTTTTGCCATTTATGGTAACATAGTCAGATGTTTCAGATATTAGGATGTGGACATCTTTGGAAGGGGAGGCATTATTCTGCCTAATAAACTTAGTAAATATTAAAACACTGAAGACTATAAAAATCATCTTAAAATTAGCCAAAGGAGTATTATAAATAACTGGTTTCTCAAAATATAATAAATCTTGAGGTGCTAAACTATTTTAAAAATAATCTGTAATTACTTAGGATGAACATGCTGCCATTTTGCAGATGAAGACAGTAAAAAATGAATGATATAAATTACTTATCCAAGGCCATATAATTTGAAAGAGTTGGGATTAGGATTCAGGGCACTTTCTACTAAGCCATCACTTCTGCATTACAGTTGGAAGCCAGGTTATATTGAAATACTTTCCAGAACAAATCTATCACGTACTTAACATTTGTTTTTAAATTTATGAAGCCTAAAATTAAAAATTTACAATTCAGCAATGTAGGATGTGTTAATCCTTTGATGTTGGCCACATGATCATTCCTTTATGTGCATGATGCATGAGGCTTTCCAGTGCTCAAAGGACCTAGTTATGAGAAGCTGATTGGTGCTCCCAGATGTGGCCCTGTGCATTTTCACCAAATTCATCCCATTGTAATAGGGCAATATTGTGTACAAGGAACATTCTTTATATGAGAATCTGAAGCTTGCCATTTGTTGATCTTATGACACAAAAGTGTGCACATAAATAAGTGCTTAACAAGTTATTATTAAGTGAATCAAGATGGTCACTATTAAAGAAAAATGTAAGCATTTGCAATGATGGAAGCAGACTTAGGAGAGGGTGAATGGAGATTCTAGACTTACTCCAAAATAGCCACCCATACATCTACAAATTCATGTTCTTTGGAATTATGTTATGAAGTATTATCTATACTATACAGTCACTTTTATTCTTCAGGGCTAAATGAAAGCCAAATAAATGCTCTGTGTGTTTATACACACATGGAAATGCTTAAAATGCTGTCTCCCTAGTACTGCTGTGCTTTGTAAAACTGGCAGAGAAGATGCTATTTATATCTTTAATAAAACATTTAGATTAATTTTTCTGGTTCACAACAGATCTATTTTGAGAAACAGAATGGCAAGCTGGTTTGGGGTACTATACTCTGACCCTTTAGCAATTTGATTGCTATATATTCCAAGTTTTTCCTGCACCCTGTCAACACACCTCCAGGCTCTTTGGAGTAAGTTCTCTTTGTCTGTGTCACCAAGTTTTTAAAGCAGTTTACAGAGAAAACTGTCACCACAGAAGGGAGGAAGCAAGCAAAAAGAAATAGAAGCTTTTGCAAGACTATTTTTATTTCTGCTACTTGTTTACCATTAGAGTTCAACGGAATGGATTTTAAGATACATTGGAGGTCCATCTGGTCAAAGCTATGGTTTTTCCAGTAGTCATGTATGGATGTGAGAGTTGGACTATAAAGAAAGCTGAGTGCCGAAGAATTGATGCTTTTGAACTGTGGTGTTGGAGAAGACTCTTGAGAGTTCCTTGGACTGCCAGGAAATCCCACCAGTCCATTTTAAAGGAAATCAGTCCTGAATATTCATTGGAAGGACTGATGCTGAAGCTGAAACTTGAATACTTTGGCCACCTGATGCAAAGAACTGACTCACTGGAAAAGACTCTGATGCTGGGAAAGATTGAAGGCAGGAGAAGGGGACGACGGAGGATGAGATGGCTGGATGGCATCACTGACTCGATGGAAATGAGTCTGGGAGTTCTGGGAGCTGGTGATGGATAGGGAAGCCTGGCATGCTGCAGTCTATGGGGTCCCAAAGAGTTGGACACAACTGAGTGACTGAACTGAACTGGAGGAGCTGAGAACTTTCACCTTAGTATAAGAGCCATGCTGTAGTTTTTAGCAGTTTAACAGAGGAGCACAAAACAAACAATGGTGCATTGCCTTTTCGGTGCTTGTTTTTTCCATCTTCCCACGGATGCATTTGGTGTTAGACACCAGGAGTTCTTTCTAGTTGTCTATTTTAGATCATGAATAACGACTCCAGTAGGACATCTAATTTTGTTACCAAACTGCATTCGGTTCTGCTCACTTGCCAACAGCAAAGCCAGTGTACTGACACTGGGTTGTGATAAAAGAAATTACAGTGTTAATTTCAGGTTGCCAAGAAAGGAGAATGGGCTGCTCATGCTCAAAAGACCTTTCAGGGAAGGATCTTCAAAGACAACATTCAGGGTGAAGCTCCCCAGTGGCTTTCAGGGAAGGATTTTCAAAGAACATTCAGGGTGAGGGTTGCAGCTCATGAACTTTCTTCTGATTGGCTGACGGTGAGGTGACGGGGTGATGTTTTAGGAATCTTAATCTTAATCTTTTAGAACTAACACCCAAAAAAGATGTCCTTTTCATTATAGGGGACTGGAATGCAAAAGTAGGAAGTCAAGAAACACCTGGAGTAACAGGCAAATTTGGCCTTGGAATATGGAATGAAGCAGGGCAAAGGCCAATAGAATTTTGCCAGGAGAACACACTGGTCATAGCAAACACCCTCTTCCAACAACACAAGAGAAGACTCTACACATGGACATCACCAGATGGTCAACACCAAAATCAGATTGATTATATTCTTTGCAGCCAAAGATGGAGAAGCGCTATACAGTCAGCAAAAACAAGACCAGGAGCCGACTGTGGCTCAGATCATGAGCTCCTTATTGCCAAATTCAGACTGAAATTGAAGAAAGTAGGGAAAACCACTAGACCATTCAGGTATGACCTAAATCAAATCCCTTATGATTATACAGTGGAAGTGAGAAATAGATTTAAGGCTATATCTGATAGACAGAGTGCCTGATGAACATGGACTGAGGTTCGTGACATTGTACAGGAGACAGGGATCAAGACCGTCCCCATGGAAAAGAAATGCAAAAAAGCAAAATGGCTGTCTGGGGAGGCCTTACAAATAGCTGTGAAAAGAAGAGAAGCGAAAAGCAAAGGAGAAAAGGAGATATAAGCACTTAAATGCAGAATTCCAAAGAATAGCAAGAAGAGATAAGAAAGCCTTCCTCAGCGATCAATGCAAAGAAATAGAGCAAAACAACAGAATGGGAAAGACTAGAGATCTCTTCAAGAAAATTAGAGATACCAAGGGAACATATCATGCAAAGATGGACTCGATAAAGGATAGAAATGGTATGGACCTAACAGAAACAGAAGATATTAAGAAGAGGTGGCAAGAATACACAGAAGAACTGTACAAAAAAGATCTTCATGACCAAGATAATCACAATGGTATGATCACTCACCTAGAGCCAGACATCCTGGAATGTGAAGTCAAGTGGGCCTTAGAAAGCATCACTATGAACAAAGCTAGTGGAGGTGATAGAATTCCTGTTGAGTTATTCCAAATCCTGAAAGATGATGCTGTGAAAGTGCTGCACTCAATATGCCAGCAAATTTGGAAAACTCAGCAGTGGCCACAGGACTGGAAAAGGTCAGTTTTATTCCACTCCCAAAGGAAGGCAATGCCAAAGAATGCTCAAACTACCGCACAATTGCACTCATCTCACATGCTAGTAAAGTAATGCTCAAAATTCTCCAAGCCAGGCTCTAGCAATACATGAACCGTGAACTTCCAGATGTGCAAGCTGGTTTTAGAAAAGGCAGAGGAACCAAAGATTAAATTTCCGACATCCACTGAATCATGGAAAAAGCAAGAGAGTTCCAGAAAAACATCTATTTCCACTTTATTGACTATGCCAAAGCCTTTGACTGTGTGCATCACAATAAACTGTGGAAAATTCTGAAAGAGATGGGAATACCAGACCACCTGACCTACCTCTTGAGAAACCTATATGCAGGTCAGGAAGCAACAGTTAGAACTGGACATGGAACAACAGACTGGTTCCAAATAGGAAAAGGAGTACGTCAAGGCTGTATACTTGTAGGGTGTATAAGCTGTATAAGCAGGGTGTACGTCACCCTGCTTATTTAACTTCTATGCAGAGTACATGATGAGAAATGCTGGGCTGGAAGAAGCACAAGCTGGAATCAAGATTGCCGGGAGAAATATCAATAACCTCAGATATGCAGATGACACCACCCTTATGGCAGAAAGTGAAGAGGAACTCAAAACCTCTTGATGAAAGTGAAAGAAGAGAGTGAAAAAGTTGGCTTAAAGCTCAACATTCAGAAAACGAAGATCATGGCATCTGGTCCCACCACTTCATGGGAAATAGATGGGGAAACAGTGGAAACAGTGTCAGACTTTATTTTTGGGGGGCTCCAAAATCACTACAGATGGTGACTGCAGCCATGAAATTAAAAGACGCTTACTCCTTGGAAGGAAAGCTATGACCAACCTAGATAGCATATTCAAAGGCAGAGACATTACTTTGCCAACAAAGGTCCATCTAGTCAAGGCTCGGAGAAGGCATGGCACCCCATTCCAGTACTCTTGCCTGGAAAATCCCATGGACGGAGGAGCCTGGTGGGCTGCCATCTATGGGGTCGCACAGAGTCGGACACGAATGAAGCGACTTAGCAGTAGCAGCAGCAGTCAAGGCTATGGTTTTTCCAGTGGTCATGTATGGATATGAGAGTTGGACTGTGAAGAAAGCTGAGTGCCGAAGAATTGATGCATTTGAACTGTGGTGTTGGAGAAGACTCTTGAGAGTCCCTTGAACTACAGGAGATCCAGCCAGTGCATTCTAAAGATCAGCCCTGGGTGTTCCTTGGAAGGAATGATGCTAAAGCTGAAACTCCCATACTTTGGCCACCTCGTGCAAAGAGTTGACTCATTGGAAAAGACTCTGATGCTGGGAAGGGTTGGGGGCAGGAGGAGAAGGGGACGACAGAGGATGAGATGGCTAGATGGCATCACTGACTCGATGGATGTGAGTCTGAGTGAACTCTGGGAGTTGATGATGGACAGGGAGGCCTGGCGTGCTGCGATTCACAGGGTCGCGAAGAGTCAGACACAACTGAGCAAATGAACTGAGCTGAACTGAATCATCAACCTTCTGGTTCCACCCAGTGTAGGATCTACTGTGCAGGTCAGCATGTATACATCTCCACTTGGGTGAGGGTCTCATTTTCTGCAGAACAACTTAAAGATACATGTGTTAGGTGTATTTGAGATTATGTGTGTCCCTTGAGGAGGGACGAGGACTGTTTTATTCTGGAACTGTTGTTTAGACTCTCATTACTTTTCTTGCTCTTCTGTTTTTCCTTTGTTTCTGTGTTCTCTCACTTCCCTAATTGGTAACGGCTTGAGTCTGCTCTTTGGGATTTAGTGAAGGCCTAGGAGACTAAAGCCTTTTTTTCTACAAACAAGAAATGAGGGACAGGAAAGGGTTTGTACTTGTGATGGCCATGCAGGGTCCGCTTAGCTTCAATTCCCCTTTTGTCTGATATGCCTCAATCCCATGGGTAACAGGAGCAGGACAAGAAAGGGAGTAAAGTTTCAGGTAAAGACTTAACCATTAATTTGGCAAGGAACTCAGATTTATAGGAGCTGGGTTTCAGTTTCACTTGATAAGTGCCTTTTTCACAATGTTTTCCCACATTCCCTCTCCCACCCTAATCTCTTCCCATCTACTGCCATCATTTTTATAATTTATTCCTATTTTTCTGTCTTAATTACTTTGTTAATTCAATGATTTTTTCTTAGTTTACAACTTAACTTGACCAGGAATGTCTCCAGATTAGAAACAGTTAAAACAATTAGAAGTTCTGGAAAGGAGAGAAAATAAAATAAGAAACTGCCAATTCTAACATTGCAGAATAAGTCGTTGTGACTAAGCAGTCATAGTAAAAAAATGTCTAATGTATTGGGATTGTTTTTAATGATATAGAAATAATGTATTTATGTTATCAGCCTATTAATGTTCTGGCTAAAGGTAATAAGCCAGTGCCAAAGATAACTCATATTTTAATACAAGTTTTAAAAATTTTTCCATGAGAATTATCATCATACTCATATAAAATCATATAATAGTATACTGAGAAATGTTCCTTTTAGGTGTTCAAGTTCTAAACAATTAACCACTTCAAAATAAATTTGAGATTGAATATACTTAAAGAAAACTGACTTGGTGAATGGGGGAAGATTTCCCATGCCTACAGCCCAGCTGCAGGGAGTACATCCTGATTTGTAAGAGATGTTGTTAGGTTTAAAAGAGACAGCAGAAACATGGTTCACACTAGTTTTTTTTGTTTGTTTGTTTGTTTTTTAAGAACAAAGCGTTCAAATCTAAACTTATACAGAATCTCTAGGAAGTAGAAAGTAGGGGTTAAAATTATCTAGTGAATCCCAAGCCAATCAGTAGGATGCATAAGAACAGGGTAGCAACTGAGAAAATGTTCAAGGGCAAAAAGATATAAGAGATATAAGAGAACATTTGTGAATTTAGGTGGTCAGAAAAAAAGCCCTTGAATGAAACCTTAGATTTAAAAGGAGTTGTTATTTAGTCGCTAGATTGTGGCTGACTGTTTTGCGACACTATGGACTGTAGCCCACCAGACTCCTCTACCCATGGGATTTCCCAGGCAAGATTACTGGAGCGAGTTTCCATTTCCTTCTCCAGGGAATCTTCCCAACCCAGGAATCAAACGCACATCTCCTGCAATGTCTGGCAGATTCTCTACCGCTGAGCCACCAGGGAAGCCCCATAAAGAGTTAGTTTACACTCTTTTGGCTGTTAGAATGTACTTATGGTCCAAAGAATTGGAAACTAGTTCCTGTAGCCAACAGATATGACTACTCATAGTTTTAGAAGCTAGAGTAAAGCAACTGTGGGAAGTTCTGTGTTTGACACAGGGTGGACAGGCAGCTTTGTTTTGGAGCAGAAATTTCATTTCTTCATTAGGATATATATAAGGACAGGGGTTCCTTGATTTGACATTCCATACCAGGAGTTGATAAGTGATATCAGTAATATCAATAAGTAAAGGAAAGGAAAAACCAGTGATGGTTTCACCTTTCTAGTAAGATTACACATGGATTCTTTCCTCATATAACATGAGTGAATAACACTCTGCCCCAAACCTTCCCTGTCCCCCAGCCACATAATAGGTAGTATTCTCCTAAGTAGACATTATTTTTAATTAAGAAGGAAACACCTGCCCAGGAGAACTTAGAATGGGCAAGGATAAAAGAAAGCAGTCATTCACATCACAGTTTAATTACATGTGCGTGCTCAGTCGCTTCAGTCATTTCCCGCTCTTTGCGACCCTATGGACTATAGCCCGCCAGGCTCTTCTGTCCGTGGGAGTTTCATCCCAACCTAGGAATTGAACCCACACCTCTTACATCTCCTGCATTGACAGGCCGATTCTTTACCGCTAGCACCACCATAGTCAATAATAGCTCACATTTTACAAAATACTTTCCACAAATACAATTTCAATTAATCAACATGACGACTCTGGGGCAGATTCTACACGTTACTTACATGTGAGAGAACTGAGGTATGTCGAATAATAATCACTATTGAGATTACAAGGGACAAAGAGCTTTATTTGAGAGTCTAAAAACTGCAATTCAGGAAACACAGATTTGGATAAAACCAGAGAAGAAATGTGTCAGGGGCTTATTAAGACAAACGCCATTAGGTTCATAAGTTGTCTGGTGGGAGCTGGGATTGACTATGATGCAGGATAGCAAATACTTGTCTTTGATGAATAGACTGTCGTGTTCTATTAGGGGAAGGGTTTGATAAGTAGATAGACTATCATGAGTTATTTTAGGGTAAGGGTCTGATAAGTATCTTGAGTTTCTGGCAGACGTTCTAGATGCCTGCTAAGACAATAAGCAGTCAAAAGGTCAGGTTCTATCCGGGTTGAGACATGCACGAGTCACACTTCCGCAGTGGGTTTCTGGCTCCTTTTTAGAGAGTTCTCTTCATGTTATCAGCTCCACTTTGACTTTCTTTCATAAGTGTAAAGGATTTAAGCATTTTGTCCCAGGTCACATCTAATAAGTAGTGAAGTTTAAACCTGATCCCTGCTTTGTTCTGTGGAGAGTTTTTGATCCCATCTTTCCCATGTTTGGCCTTAAAAGCAAGTCTACTGTTTATAATTTAGCAATTTTTCATTTTCTTCATTTTCCTAGTATTGTTCAGGTAACCCCTACTTTTGAGATGATGAAAAAAAATTTCTACATACCATTGCTCTTCTTAGATTGTTGTTTAGTCGCTAAGTTGTGTCCAACTCTTTTGTGAGCACATGAACTGTACACCGCCAGGCTCCTCAGTCCATGGGATTTCCAGGCAAGAATACTGAAGCGGGTTGCCATTTTCTTCTCCAGGGGATCTTCCCAACCCAGAGATCAAACCTGTGTCTCCTGCATTGTCAGGTGGATGCTTTACCCCTGAGCCACCAGGGAAGCTCCACTCTTCTTAGATACTGGGTGGCATATTCCCACTTTCACCTTGAAAATTTATCCTTATGCCTCATTTTAATTCTCTCCCTCATTACTCTGCACCAACGCTAGGGCAAGACATACGGAAACCGAAGAGAACATTCCTAGGGATAAACCTAATATTATTCCGCAAACTGAAAGTATAAACTATGACTCAAAAAGATTTCCATTGCTTTAAGTTTATTCCATAAACAAGGACTGCATTCCAGCTCTTAGTAACATTACCCTCATCCCCAATGCCATTATATAATTAGAATAAGCTTAACCGCTGTGCCCAAGAGTTTTCTTCTCAAGAAATTATACAAATGTCCGTGTGCCAGAGAAACTCATTGCTAAGTAACTTCACAGTCACCTTATGACTTCCAAACACAGAACAAGACAGAATTAGTGCCATGAAAGATACAATGAACTTCCACCCTAGAGCATAGTGCCCTGGACAAAGAGTAGGTCGGGGTGTCCCTGTCTTTCTCTGGTTTTCTCCATTAACTTACTGTGCAAATTAGATATTAGCAACCCACTCCAGTATTCTTGCCTGGAGAATCCCATGGACAGAGGAGCTTAGTGGGCTACAGTCCACAGGTTGCAAAGAGTCGGACACGACTGAGCGACTTCACTTTCACTTTCACTACCTTTGTCTACCCTGGATACTACAAAAGCACGAGCCCAAGTTTTGGTAGGTGGTATTGGGGAGGAAAAATAATTTCCCCTCTGTCCTTCTAGGTTCTGAGCTGAGATCCCTTTAAAATAAAAGATTAATATAAGAATAACAAAATTTTAATAACGTGTATGTGTTGTGTGTGTGTTCAGTCACTCAGTCATGTCTGATTCTTTGTGACCCTGTGGACTGTGGCTCACCAAGCTCCTCTGTCCGTGGGATTTTTCAGGCACGAATACTGGAGTGGGCTGCCATTTACTTCTCCAAGACATCTTCCTGATCCAGGGATCGAACCCAGGTCTCCTGTGTCTCCTTGCACTGCAGGCAAATTCTTTACCGCTGAGCCACTGGTACACAGGAGAGAGACCCAGGAAAACTGGGAAACTCTCTGAACTGGCCTAAGCCATCATCTTATATAACATCTCCAGGTAAAGGCAAAAGAAGGTATTGTGTGTGGTGAGAGAAGAGGCCAGTTGTGGGAGGTTACCAGAAAAAAAGCACAGTAAATAAGGATAAAGTTGTTATTCCAATTTAAGCTTTCACTTCACCTTTGATGGGCTTCTCTGATAGATCAGTTGGTAAAGAATCTGCTTGCAGGGCAGGAGACTGCCTGCAATACAGGAGACCTGGGTTTGATTCCTGGGTCAGGAAGATCCCCTTTAGAAGGAAACGGGAACCCACTCCAGTATTCTTGCCTAGGAAATCCCGTGGACTAAGGAGCCTAGTAGGGTACAGTTTATGGGTTGCAAAGAGCTAGACATGATGGAGTACAACGTTCTTCTTCTGTCTTTCACCTTAGATGAGACTTATTTCTAGAGCTTTAGTCATCCTTCTCTTGGAGAGGGAGATACCCTTCCAAATGGAGATTTCCCTTACAAATGTAAAAAGGTCTCTTACAAAAGAGTAACTTCTACTCAGTTTTCAGAACTTCTCCCGTGTCTGCCTTTTCTCAAAAATAACCAGCTCAAAATAATCAAAGAGGCATATTTTGGGGTGGAATATAAATGGCAACCCACTCCAGTATTCTTGCCTGGAAAATCCCATGGACAGAGGAGCCTGGTGGGCTAGAGTCCACAGGGTCACAAAGAATCAGACACCACTGAGCGACTGAACAAAAATTCTGTTTATTAATAATGGTCATTAATATACATCTTCGGTTTTAACAGTAGCTTTAAGTATATTAAGTATTGTTCTATCATCCATCATCTCTCCCAAGATCTATCTTGTCATAGCTCCCCAATCCCAGGTAGAGTATACCTTATGTGAAGTCCACCTCTGAAATCAGCTCTCTGATAGGAAAGTGTCAGGCTCTTTCCCAAATCCCCCATGGATTATGGCACCAAAAGTTTTATCACAAGTGTCTAAGAGCAGTATTTCTGTTTCTGCTGTTCTTTCCAAATGGGTTAGCTTTCAGAAGGGCAGGAATCTTATTTATTTTTGTTGCCCTAATATTTAAGAGAATATTGCATGATATACTAATTTTGTTGAGCCAATTTCAATACTTCATGTTTAGTTTATGATAGGCTTCTGAGAAACACTCGACTCTCAGAAGTGTCTCCTGAGATTCACAATGCTGTAGAAGGAAGGAAAGCAATGGCAGCTTGTTTACAGGAGACTTGCTCAAGAAACATTTCCATGGGATTACAGTCATGCAAGGGAATCTGTCTGCTCCATATCCTGGCATCAATAACAGGAGAGCACACTGTGTCAGCTGTGGAGCTTTATGGGTAGGTTTTGAGTGGTTGTTATTGCAAATGTTCAGTGATTACCAGTGCATGCTTATTGGGCATCCTTATAAAATGAGCTTGCTTTCTAAGAAAATGTTTGTCAATAAAAGCTTTGTAAGAATGTAGCATATACATTGACTTCATCTGAAGCCTTGCCTCATTCCTTTTTGCAGGGTTGTATAGAATACAGCTCATGAGATTTTCTAAATGAGGCCCTTAAACTGGAAACCAGTCACCTTTGCTGAGTAAATGAAGAAGAAAGGAGGTGCTCAGGGTCTGTCTTATTAGGCACAGTAATCAGGGAATGCTTTAGGGAACTCTTCTTTGGGAGCACTAGTAGGAGAAGGCTTGTTTTTAAAGTGAAAAGTCTGTATCGGGGGATATTATCAGATCCATTCAGCTGAGTCTTGCTTGGTACAAGGCAACTTTATGCATCACAACTATCTCAGTCACTCTCAAGAAATAGAGAGTAAGTCAGATTTAATGAAGATGCTGTCCTCTGTGATGCTGCCTCCCAGGATATCTTTGAAAGGTTTTCAATTCCACCTGTCCCTCAAAGGACCATTTTATTTAGCTTAAGAACCAAGTGACTCTGTAACCTGAGGAATTACGTGAATTCCCATGAGTATGTGATTTTTGTTGTTGTTCAGTCACTGAGTTGTGTCTGACTCTTTGCGACCCTATGGACCTCAGCACACCAGGCTTCCCGTCCTTCACCATTTCCCAGAGTTTGCTCAGACTCATGTCCATTGAGTCCATGATGCCATCCAACCATCTCATCCTCTGTCACCCCTTCTCCTCTGTCACCTCCTTCTCTTCTTGGCCTAAATCTTTCCCAGCATCAGGGTCTTTTCCAGTGAGTTGGCTCTTCAGATCAGGTGGCCAAAGTATTGGAGCTTCAGCATCAGTCCTTCCAATGAATATTCAGGGCTGATTTCCTTTAGGATTGAATGATTTGATCTCCTTGTTCTCCAAGGTACTCTTGAGCGTCTTCTCCAGCCCCACAATTCAAAAGTATTAGTTCTTTGGCACTCAGCCTTCTTTATGGTCTAACTCTTACATTGGTACATTACTACTGGAAAAATCATAGCTTTGACAATACAGACCTTTGTACAGTCTAGGTTTGTCATAGCTTTTCTTCCAAGTAGCAAGCATCTTTTAATTTTGTGGCTGCAGTCACTGTCCACAGTGATGTAATTGGTTGATTCTAAGTTTTAAGAAATTAAGTTTCCCTACAGACTAGAAAGATTTTGAGAATTCCTAGCCTGTTCTTTGGACTTCCTTGTGGCTCAGCTGGTCAAGACTCCACCTGCAATGTGGGAGACCTGGGTTCAATCCCTGGATTGGGAAGATCCCCTGGAGAAGGGAAAGGCTACCCACTCCAGTATTCTACCCTAGAGAATTCCATGGACTGCATGGACTATGGGGTTGCAAAGAGTTGGACACAACTGAGCGACTTTCACACACACACACACAGCATACTCTCTACCATGCAGTCATTGATTGAAGTAACTCAGGACTCCTCACACAGAGAAGAGTCTGATAAGACTTTCACTTTGAACTTGCTAGAATCTTATCTCCATCTGAGATTCTAACATCTCACTCAGGCTGTGAAAAGGGGAAATTTAAGCTATTTGTCACAGTCTCCCATGAGGTTGATGTGGTTGAAATGTTTCAGTTCTCCATCTTAGAGGTTTACCTCCAAAGAGCAAGTGGGCACTATGTCTTGGAAGGAGGAATGCCCAGACGCTAATAGCTTATCTAGGAAACACATGTCCCATGCGGCCTTTTCCTCCTGCATTCTTAATACTGATTTATTACCATTGCAACTGTTTAACATCTTGCAAGGTAGTGTTTCATTTTGTCCCCCTTGTTCATATTCCCTGTTTTAAATGAGCTCTGTGTTTTAAATATTTTAGAATTAGCAGCAGTAAACGTTTTCAGGCTTTGGATAACACCAACACTGCTAGGAAAGGAAGAGTTTAAAACAGCTGTGACACCAAACTTCAAGAAAAAGAAGAAGGAAAAAAGAGCAAAGCATTGTTTGTTAAACTGTCACCAAGCATCGTCACTCAGAATCAGTCTCGTTTGTATATGGGAACTCCTACTGCAGGGACTGAAAAAGAAAAGCTTAATATTTTCTAGGAAAGAGATAATCTTTTTCTAGCTAAAGAATAGGAGCATTTAAAATTACTCTCTAAGATTTGTAGGGACAATAACTACAAATAACAAATAACTCTAAAAAGAATAGTGTGTCTATTATCAGACAGTTATTAAGATTTCAAAACAGTGAGGGCAATTGTAGCACCCATGTTAAGTGATGATTGTCATCTAGTGGAGGTTCACTCTTAACCCAGGATTGTTATATTTCAAACTGAGGTCAAGGAAAAGATAGGTTTCTTTGGCAAACATCAGAAACATCAGCCTGCCTTTCCCAAACCTCCTGCTGATAAATGCTGTACTTTCCTAGTTCAAATCCTGAACAGTCTGTGTGAGTGGGAGATGAAGACATGGCAAGGTCTCCTTGCTCTCCGCTCATTTTCCCCATATAGTCAAAGCTCTCACTTCCTTTTCTTGGTTCTTTGAAAGCAGAGAATCAAGAAAATGTTATGGCCACTATACCTGGTGGGAAACCACTTGAGCTGAACTCGTTACCCTCTTAATGTGCTTATGATGACTGAGTGCTGATTTGTGCATCTAATGACTGAAGCCTAATTATTGCTGCTGAAATCAGCACAGCACAATAAAATATGCACTGCATTCCCAGGCATGAGATTCTTCATCCCCCTTTTCCTCATGGTGGTGGTAATCTTATTTACAGTCATATTCGAAAAGGAGCTTTGTCAAATATTCTAAGTCATCTCTTTTGAGCACATGCCTGAAAGTAAGTTTTTGAGGTCACAGGTAATAAGGTTGGCCTCGCAAGTGAAAATTACTAATTTATTAGTGTTCTTTGAGGTGGAAAATAGGCATGTAGATAAGGGAAACCCATAGATATGTGTTCTATAAAGTCTGTAGAAAGCACTTTTGAAAGTGTCCCACACTGTGGGTTACTAATAAATGTTAAAGATGTATTCCTGGGAGGGGGGAGTACTCTTTTATCTCAGAAAGTGAACTGGCTTATGAAATAAAAATAAAATGCTCTGAGTATACTTAATCTTTTCTTGTATAGAAAGAGAAACTATAAAGGGGAAAATGGTATTTCTTCTGGTCTGTGTTTTGATAGATTATGTTTAACATGCTTGTTGCATGAAATTGAGGAGCAGTATGGTTTCCAATCACAAGACTCACTCCTAAATATTTTGATTTAGTAGGTCAGAGGAATGACACAAAAATCTGTTTTTAAATCCTTACTGACAGTCTTATAGCTAATTTGCTGTATGTGAGACCTTCTTCTGAAAACTTTACCTGAATGCACTCATTATTCTATATAAAAACTCATTATTCCTTCTAAAAATGGGAATGTTACTATTACTATATCCCTTTTACAGATTAAGAAAATGAGGCACATAAGGGTTAAATAATTCTTCAGAAACACACAATAACTGGCATAGATACAAGTATATGTTTTTTAAAAAGTGTTTGCAGTTATGACCTAAAAGAAAAAAAATGGACATTTTTGTTGATTGTTTGATAAAAATGCCGTTTCCATTTGCAGCTCTTCTCCGAAAGGCCATAACTATCAGGACTCCTATTAAACATGGCTGTTCAGTGATTCATGGACTCTATTTTATTCAAGTCTAAGAAAATATTCATTAGATTTCATTGGCTTTTTGGTTTATTGCTCTGTTTGGATGTGTAACCCTAATTGTGGGCTTCCCTGGTGGCTCAACAGTAAAGAATCTGCCTGCCATTGCAGAAGATGTGGGTTCAATCCTTTGTTGGGAAGATCCCCTGGAGAAGAAAATAGCAACCTATTCCAGTACTCTTGCCTGGGAAATCCCATGGACAGAGGAGCCTGGTGGGCTATAGTCCATAGGGTCACAAGAGTCATGACTTAGTGACTAAATAACAACAAAACCCCATTTGTAAGAAGGCATTAATGATTTGAAAGAACAGAATAACAACAGATCACTGGGTTTTCTTCTTCTCTTTTGCTGGCTAGGGATTCTTTCCCCTTTACTTCTCTGCTTTGGGATGTGTATGTGGTTTTGTTTTGTTTTAAACATCCAAGCCAACTCCCTGAGCTTATGGAAGCTTAATAGTCAGAAATAATGAAGAGAGAAAGGAAAATTTGAATTCATTTTCAAAAGATACCCTGAAGAAATGACAAAATCAGATGTTTGATGTAATGGGCCAAATGCTAGGGGAGGCTGAGGTCAAGACTGCACAGAACTGTCTTGATTTTCTAACAAGTATCTTATACTCTCCCAGTGATGATGGGATGTGAGGGTATGGAGGCTGAAGGTAAAGCCACATGCAGTATGTAGTGCATTATTTCAGGATGACTTATATCAAACAGCAATAGTTTGTGCCATATCCTATTTGGTGATGGCTATGAGTTAACAAAAAGGGCAGACCTTTTCATATATATAATTTTTATTTATTGATGAATTTATATTGCTGCATATTTATTCATCTTGATTGTCATCTGAATGTCTTTCCCTGCCAATAAGATGCTTGCATGTGTGCTAAGTTGCTTTAGTTCTGTCCAACTCTGCGACACCATGGACTGTAACCCACCAGGCTCTTCTGTCCATGGGATTCTCCAGGCAAGAATACTGGAGGGGGTTGCCATTTCCTCCTCAGGGGACCTTCCCAACACAGGAATCGAACCCGCATCTCCTGTGGCTCCTGCATTGCAAGCAAATTCTTTGCCACTGAGCCACCAGGGAAGCCAATAAAATGGGGAGCTTATAAAAGACAGGGGCAGCGACTATTGCTATTCTGTATTCCCTTTGACAACTAGCAAAGGCCTAGGCATCAAGATTTGAACTGAACTTAATTGGATACATCAATTAAGGTTTCAAGCTGTTTTCATTTGATTGCCAAAGGTAGATGAAAGAAAATGCAGCCTTATAGCATATCATACACTGATGCTATGTTTATATACACATACTTTCACAAAAGCAAGTCTTGTCCTCAACTATACTTTAGATTCACATTGTTTTATATCATTTTATCTTTATCAGTTGGGACTACAGCCTAAAAATAATATTCTTCTTGGAATGGATTTCCCATTAAAATGAAAAAATAAAAAGCTGATTGTTTTAACAGAAAAAAAATTATATACTGATTTTTTTTCATGGAGATCCCAAATTTCATAAAGGATCATAAATACTTTGTAATCTAATGCCTATTAGTCAAAGAAAACATGGGCATTGACCCCAGCGTAAAAGAAGAAAGAAAACAGTTACGTCTTCCTCTTATACATTTGCCAGTGTCCCAAAGAAATAAACAATCTGTGAATAGTTCAGCACGATTATATGTTTACAAAGCATAGAGGATTTATTCTAATATTTTCCCACCTGGAAAAACTGGGCTTAAGCGTCTTCGGCAATCAGAAAGCAACACCGAGTTCTTCCCAATATCATGTCACTTTTATAGCAATCATACTTGCAGGAATGGGACTGGGCAATGGTGGTAACTGTAAACGTTCTGATGTAGAAATTGCAGATGGAGAGCTTGGCTCTGGGGATGGACGTGGAAAGAAGCAGAAAGGAGCCTGGAGAAAAGGCTGTCATATTTGCTCAGAAGAACCGCCAAATCAGAGAGCAGAGAAGATTTCATTGGAGGAGCGCCTTCAACAGCAACTAATCCCGTCATATTGAAAGAAAATTGTAAATGTTTTCTCCAGAAATTGTCTGCCCATCGCAGCTAATCGAACACACATTGACGAATACATACATACTCTCTTTTTATACCAAAGGTGCCCGGACGCAGAGACCCGCTCCAGCGAGTGCGCGTGACACACACGGACACGCATACACACACGAACGCACACACGCCAGCCTGCGGGTTGGCCAGAGCCTTGAAACTGCAGATTCCACTCGGAGATCGCCAGAGGCACCGAACTAATTAGTAATTAGTTGCCCCTACACTAATAACTACTTCCCCAATCACTTTGGCGAAGAAATGAATCCCGCCCAGCTCGTCAGTCCAGCCAGGTCTCCGTTGTGTCTTGCTCTCCAGACTCCTCTTCTTCGTGAAAGCCAGGTTTGAAAAGTCTTTTTTGCTTCTTCGCCTTTGGTGTTTTGGTGTGGCGGGCGGGGGCAATGTCACTTTAACTCCAGTCTACACCGCCAAGGGCCTCCAGACTCGTAAAGTGCCTGGGACGCGTGTGGGGTGCGCGACTCTGCTAGCGCGCGCCCGAGCCCCGCGGCTCTTGCCCGAGCCTTTGGGTCCGCTCTCTCCCCGCCTCCCCCCGCCCCACCCCTCCGAGTGTCTCGGCACCAACTAATCTTCTCCTTTTCGTTTGCAAGATCAAGGGAGAGAGCAAGCCGGCTCCCGGCCTCGGACTCTGAGCCGCGCGCAGCTAGCTCCGCGGCGGGTCAGCCCCGAACCCGTGAAGGGCTCCCAGCTCCTGCCAGCCAGCCCACGCCAGGGATACTGCAGCCCGGGGAGGCAACGGGAGCTAATCCGGCGGCAGGTAAGGACAGCCAGCTGCTCAGCCCTCCGCTGGCCAGCGCCAGGGACCCTGGCACCTCCCGATTCTCCGGAACGGGCGCGGAGGGGTCTGGGGTGAGGGCATTGGCGAATTCTTCCACAAGTCCAGATCCTCAAACGGAAACTTTGGTTTCTGGGGCTTGAAGAACTGAGGGCAGCGATGTCGGGTCTGGAAAGCAGGGGCAGAAGAGGCAGAGCGCGGGAAGGGATGCCATACCGCGGGTCACCGAGTCCGGAGGAATGTGGCAATGGCAGCCTGGGGGCCCGAGCCGGCCCGGGCGTCGCGCCCTCTTCCAGCCCGCGACCCCCTCCACTGTCACCAACTCCCCCTTCCTTGCGGTGTCCGCAAGACCGGGGAGCTTCGCCCTCTCCTGCCCCTCACGTTTCTTCCAGCCTGGGGTCTGGCCACATCTCCCAGGCGTTTAGGGTGGAGGCCCGGCTCCCCGGCCCCGCACGATCCGCGGGTTCCGCTCTGTGAGAGCCCGCGCCAGGTGGCCAGAGGGAGGCTTCGCGCTGTGGTCCGAGGAGCGTGGCCAAGGGCGGGGGGGTGGGGGGGACACGAATGGGGAGAGGGTCCCAGGACGGAGCAGGCGGAAGCCGTCTGCAACCTCGTCCTGTTTCGGCCCGAACACGAGGTCGGCTGTCCGCCTCGGCTAGAGGACAGGGTCTCAGCCTCAAGCCCGCGGGGTCCCGGACCGTGCCAGGGCTGCGTCGACAGCCACCTCACAATGAGCTCTGAGCCACCCCGGCGGGCTTCGGGGTTGTAGATTGGGAACGACTGCACCCACAATATCCCTTTGCCGTCCCGCACCTGCGGACTCGGGCGATCGCAGATAACTTGTAGCTCTCGGAACCTGCGAGGTACGGACGGTCCAAGCCCGCGCAGGGGAGATCGCGCAGCAATTCCACCTGTGCGCTCTGCCCCGCGCCCCTGGGGCGTCCCCGGCGGGGCCGGACGGTGCTTGCCTGGGAGAGCTCTGAAGAGGTCAAGACTTGAGATTCCCCGGAATCACTGACTCAGAAAGCAGCGCACACCCACTGCCTCAGCCTCCCGCCAGCGTCCCCAACCTTCTCTAGCCTTCTGCTTGTCGCGGTCCTCCAGGCTGCTCTAAGCCACAAAATCGTGAAAAAGAGGGTCTACGGGGCTCGCCAGACCCACGCCTTGAGACCAGGGTTGCCTGAAAGGAAATATCTCTGGGGAGCCCCTCGGGATGGAGGGGAGGGAGGAGAGAGGAGAAACGGAGGTAAATGCCTAAGTCAAGCAGAACTGTCGACCGACATCTCACCCGAGCCGCCCTCCCGTGTCCTTAGTCGGTTCACGGCCACGGCCCGCCTGTGACGGAGGCCACCAAGGGCTCCAAGTCGGCCCGCCCAATCGCGGGGAGCCCAGCAAGAGCACGGAGCCTTCAAGTCCTCAAGCTCCGGAATCCCCCGCACTGACTTTCTATTTCCCCTTCATCTTGCCTTTTTCTGGTTTGTGTTGCTTTTCTTGCTCTTCTTAGCGCTGGGTGGCAGTGGGTTCGTGTAGTGTGCCCATCCACTAGTACACGCAGCAAGCGACACAACACGCATCTCCCTGCTGTACCGCACACCCGCCCGCGCTCCCGCACTCAGCCCCCGCCCCCCAATTCCACAACCCCGAGCGCCTGCGGCAAGGACCACCTCCTTGACCAGGATCACAGTCACGGCGGCGGTGGCCTTGGCTCCCCGGAGGGCTGAGCCGGCCCAGATTCGAGAGAAACAGTGGGGCAATGGGAAAGGCCTGAGGCAAACTTGAATTTGGGTTGAGGGTGGTGTAGGGGGAGACTCTGAGGGCAAAGGCCCCCAGCACTGGAGCTCGGCTGCAGCTGCTCTGAGGGGACCCTGAGGCTCTGGCCCCCTCAGCGCCTGCGTGGAGGAGAGCCCACCCTTAGGGGAGCAACCTCTCTCTGGGGAAGTTCAGATAGCCAGGTCCTGGAGTGGACCAGCAGCAGCTCACTTTGCTCCAGAACCTTCCGGTTTACCTGCCTTGAGAGGGCTCTGAAATGTGGCACCTCCGTACACTACAGCTATTCACCCAACCTTGGGCCACAGGATCCTCCTACTGTATTTTGTTGGCAATCAAATATAATATATGCATTATATTGAAAATATATAGAAGGATATATAGAGAGAGTACACTTTCATTGATAAGCAAATAATAAGGATGATGACACAGTTAAGAAACTGCAGTTAGGTGTGTGTATGTGGGGTCTTTGGGGTGGTAACCACAAGGGAATAATCATAGAATTAAATCAGTAGATCACATTAAGAACTATATTAGGCTACAATTCAGAAAGTGGACTCTTTGAGACTCTTGGCAAATGGATGGAAGAATTTTGTGCCAACAATGTAGCAGCTTTGCAGGATTTGACTGCTAAGGATTCAAGAAGTAATGTTAATATCAGATGAATTTTTATTATTACTATTATTAGTAAATGTCTAGCTGTGGCAGTACTCTAAGCAACTTCTATTGACTCCACATGCTTTATTAGGCTAAATAATCATGCCAATTAAAGCTGAAAAGTAAAACTTGACCCTAAAAAGGCATGGAAGTACCAACCAACTCAGCTTACTGTTTTAAAACTCTGTGAATGAGATGGGGCAGGAGTAGGGTAAAGTCCTTGGATCCCAAAATTCAGAGTGGGCTTCCTGAAAGATGCTTGGTCTTCCTATAAAAGAAAAGTGTGTTTGTTTATGTAAGTGTGTTTAAGGTTGTCTGGGGGGATTGTAGGGAGAAAATAGGTCGATTTGAATATCCCTATCCTAGTTTAAGTTTAAGAGAACCCACAGAATGTGTTTGTAACTCAGCTGACTTCAGATATAAGTGTAGGAGAGTGTGCTTGTGTGCTCAGTCACTCGGTCGTGTCCGACTCTTTGCGACCACACATACTGTCGCCTGCCAGGCTCCTCTGTTCATGGGATTTCCTGGCAAGAATACTGGATGGATTGCCATTTCCTACTCCATGGAATTTTTCCAACCCAGGGATCGAACCCATGTCTCCTGAGTCTCCTGCATTGGCAGGTGGATTCTTTACCACTGAGCCACCTGGGAAGCCAAATGTAGGAAAGCCAGCAGTCAAATGTAGGTAAAAGTCTCTTTGGAATGAGCCCCCACAGTCTGTCAATATGGGGGGACATCTTCACATTTAACAACCCACATTACTCCAAACACGATCCTATCCCCTTCTTTGCCCAGATAACCCCTAACATCTGGGGTTATCTGAACTTGTATGTACTTCAGTGGCAGTTTTACAATTCTAATTTCAGAGTAGCCAACCCTCTGAGCACAGGAGGAGGGAAGCGAAGTCTCAGAGTTTTGGGGAAAACAGCAGACCACAGAGAAGGGAGGAAGGGCAGGGAATCTGCTTTCCTGGAGAAGGACCAACAGGAGACACGTCACTCTAACCCACAGCAGTGAACAAAGGTGAAGCCAGTGTAAGAGAGGAAGAAGAGGAGGCCATTTATTCTAATAAAGGAATTGAAGAGAGAATGGGAGGGAAAAAATGAGGACAAGAATCTGTGAGCATGCCATTAGGAGCCCCATAATAATCTCCATCACTGATGTCAGTCCTTGGGGCATGCCTGTGAGAGAATGCCCATGAGCAACTGCCTAAATATGACCACTCAAACCCCACTTTTACTCTTATCTTAATCTTTCTTTAGTTTACTCAGTAGGATCAAGAGACTGACAGAAACACTTTGTCACACAGTCTCCTTGAGGGACCTGGTTTTCTTCTTTTAGCTTTGTATTGGAGTTGAGTTGGCATTTTACAATGTGAGCCTGTGTTGTGTTCCTCAGTGGACTTCTCTATATCAAAACCGTCAGTATTCTCCTGGTGACCCCCTGGTTTATTCCCTGTCTCCTGTTCCCATTTTGTCTACCTTCAGTTCACTCAGCAGATGTGGGGACTGCTTTCCTTGAAAGGTATCAGAGCAAGGGAACTGACTGCACACCCCAAAGCTCAGCAGGGCCACATGGTGATTATGGGGACGGTAGTGTGTGTTTTGTGTGGAACAAAGGAAGCAGGTCATTTTTCCTTGGAAACTCATTTTCATATAGTGTGTTCTAAGTCTCTGAAACTGTCCTAAGCACTTCACATGTATTATATCATCTTTCTGTCAGGGCTTTATCCCCAGTGTTTAAAATAGTGTCTGTCTTCTAGGAGTTTATTAACTATTTGTTGAATGAGTGAATTGATAAATCAGTTTCTTATTGTATCACAGCCACAATCCTATGAAGTAGATGTTAGTGTCCCCATTTTACAAATGAGGAAACTGGTTTTCAGAGGGGTCAGGTAATGACCCAAGATCACACAGCTAGTAAGTCACAGTCCCTGGATTCAAACAAGGGCTGTTGGACTCTAGTCTTTGGACTCCTGTTGGAATCCAGGTTTTGTCTTACACTGTGGAGATACAGTGTACATGTTCCCCTATGTTTGAGGAAATCACAGCTCTGGTGTTTTGAGTCCAACAGTGTTCTCCCTACTCCTTCAGTTAAACTGTGTATTCTGGTTGTATTGCCTAAAGCCTAAGCAAGAAAGATTCATTGCCAACTAGATTCTTCTGTTGGCATAACCTGCTTGACCCAGTGATTGCCTCTGGTAGAGGAAAGTAAGGGCACAGAAATTACCTGGTATTTTGGCAGATGCTATTTTCACCTGTAGCAACACCAAGATTTCCTTTTGTCTGGTGCAGGAGGATGAAAGAGTTTTTGATAGTACCCAATTCAACTCACCTTAAGTGTTGAAGTGGGTAAAGAGGTTTTCCATTGTGATGCAGTTAACCAAGAACTGCCTCAGAGTATACACATTCCCACTTTCCTCTAGTTGTCTCTCCACTTGAGTTCCTCTTTCTTTGTATTAAGATTGTTTGTGCTTGAAGTTCTGAGTTTGAATGGCAGGTTTTGATTTTAGTTAAAACTGATCATCCACCTTTGCTTTGAAAAGCATGGTGTGACTTTGTGAACATACGATTAGCAAAGTGTGTGAGGCTTGTTCTGACTGGTTTGCCTCCTTCTACACTTAATATATTCTTGTCTTTATTTCATTTCCCTTTTTCTGCACACATGTTCAAGCTCCTTCTTTTATACTGTGACCTAAATATACAATCATCTTAACTGGTGCTGTTACCATGGTAATGTTTCATGGTAGATAAGGGTACACACTAAAAAATCAGTCTCTTTCATTAGCAATGGAATTCCTTCTTTGTTTTTCGCCCCCCTCTCCCCAATCCAAGCTTTCACTGAATGGCGCCCTCTGGTGTCCGGTAACAGGAAGCACACTACTGTGGATTGGGCAAGAACATTTTTTAAAATTGAGAGAATTTTTGTTTCAATAATTTGAGGTGGACAAAAGCAAGAAAGACTCTTAATTAGTATGTTTCTAAGTAAAAAGATTAGTAGAAAACATTCATTGCCTGAACATATTAAATACTGTTTGCTGTGTAGAGTTCTAGAAAGTTATGGGAAATGGATATTTATGATCCTTATGTGTTTAACATTATTGTGAAAGTTTTTCTGTGGGATTTACAAAGAGAGTTTTGTTATGGGAGATATTGAGATATCTCTGGATGAGATATCTAAGCTAATGGATTGTTTCGTATGTTTAAGTCTTTAAAATTTCAAAATGGAAGTGTTCTGTCTTTAGAATGGGAACATTGTTTTTGCTGGATAGTATATATAATGGTGTTGATGATGATGATGATAAAATAATATTTGCATGTATAATTTGTTGTTTTGTTATTTGAGAAACTTGAAAGTTTTGCTCTTTATTATTGTGTGAATATATAATATGCATATTATTATTATTTACAAATTACATGACACATGTAAGGTTGACATGCTAGAAATATCTTCTTTCTTCCTCACTCCAGCTCCTCTGTCACCATCTAACTGAGTCATCAAATCAAACATCTCTTAGATTTGTCTGGACTTCATCCTCTTTTCTCCATCCACACATCTTTTTTAGATCTTCAGCATCTCTTACTTGAACTATCACCAGAGCCTTGTGTTTCTATGGTCTCCCACCTTCAGTCTTTCTCTAGTACAATCTATGCCTCACATTGCCGGAATAACCTTTCTAAAATGCAAATCTGAACATGTCATTCTCTTGTTAAAAATTCTTCACTGTCTCAACTGTCTAGGATAAACTAAAAATCAAATCCACATGAGATCTTCCATAGATGACCAAAGCCTTTATTCCAAGCTCTGTTAGCCACTTCTCCATTCCCCTTCTACACAAGGAAATAATACATATATATAAATAGCTTAGTGTAATGACTGACATAGAGTAAACGCAAAGTAAATATTGGTCAAATTTGTTTTCTCTTCATTATTCTCTTTTTCCTCCTTCTCTTCATTTAATTTACTATTAGTATAAAACTAATAAGCAGTAATAAATATAATACTTAAACTAGTCATTTCCCAAACTAATAATAATAGGTAAGAAAAGCTATGGTGTGGCAGATATTTTGCTGAATATTTAGCATCCTATAATTTCATTTAATTTCTCACAATCAGGTACATTGCTCTATGGGGTTGGCAGAATTGTTTTCTTGGATATTAAAATGAACTGTATACAGAATGGTTAGCCTGCAAGAGTTCTAGGCAAGTTGAATGGTACTGGTAATGGGGCACTAGCCAGAATTTGTTAGGGATGCTGATAACGTCTGTATTGAGAACAGAGGCCATATTTGCATACATGACAGTGATATACATTTCAACTGTGTTAGAATCAGAGCTTTACAGAGCTTTATTTTTCCCCAATGTTTTGAGTAGATAATAGGTAACTCTATTAATATGCATAGTCCCCCATTCCATTTTATTGTATCAAGGAAATTATAGGCATCTCCATAGGTCAAATAACTAGTTTAGAGTCAAATTTCCAACCCGTGGCTAATGTGCAGCAAAAACAAAACTGAAGATCTATGCTTTTAAGATCAGTGAAAATAAATAGCAAACTGTGTGGTAGCAGAGTATTATTTTGAAGTCATCTCGATTTACAGGGTTCAGTAGAGCAGGACTTCTTGTTTCTGAAGTTGAGGCTCCTAGATCCCCTCGAATGTTTATCTCATGGAAAAAATGGATCTTTTTCAGCAGTCCACATTCATCATCAACCAGATTCTGAATTATTTGAATCAAATCACCTCTGTCTTCTAAGAAGTCTTTCAAAGAGGTTCACTCACTGGTTGAGTCCTTGAACTACACTATTCTTCTTGAAGAGATTCTGGGTCAGCAGATTTGGGGCCAGACCCAGGAATCTGTGTGTTTAGCACCTCATGTGATACTGAGGTGGGTAAACACAGGACTACATTTTAAAATAAGGTCAGATGGAAGAACTGGCATCTAAAGGGCAATGGAGAAGTACAAAGATTGGATAACCAACCCAAATGCTGCTACCAGTGTTATCAAGAGTCTCCCTTGTATGAGCCATTGAGACTGAGAGCTTGGTTGTGGTCAGAGACTACTAGATCCTTCAGTTACATGTGATGAGTAACAACTCAGGAGAATATCCAAAGATAAAGATGATTCTCTTCTATGTCATATGACTCTGACACTTATTTGTCTAGATGGAGTATAGTCCTTATATACCTTATGTCCACAGAGTTAAATCAGTCCTGGTTATTGAAGAAATAAGCACTTGATGTCTTTCCATTTTCTCTGTCCAAAATTACTCCTTCTCTCCGATACTTCCTTGGGAAGATGTCTTCATGGTTCCAGAGCGCCTCTGTGCACTCTCCTATCTGGGGTTCTGTCTAGATTTCCATTACTAATCTAGCAGACCAAGCACCTGGCCCTCTTCCCTTTCCTCTCTCGGAGCTCTAATGGAGGAGTTCTAGTGGAGGAGAATGGAGAAATTGTCACAAATGTTAATGGGGATACATTTCACTGTTATTGTTACAAAATGTTGGTGCACTGTGATGAACCCCAGTAGCAGACTGATATAAAACCTCCTCTCCAGGAAAGGAATGTTATGGTGGTTTTTCCTGATGTTATTGCTCACCCTCCGTCCTGAAGCTGTCTTCCACTTTAATAAAGCAAAGAATCGCCTTCCCCTACCTCATCAACTATGCCAAGTCAGTAAACAAGATGAAATAAAATAGGAAGAAAAGCCTATGATTTCTTGATTATTTAATTAACTACTAAGGAACTCTTTAGAAGGAATGCAATGGGAAGCTCAAGAATTACCTAAAGGCTAATTTTTCCTACTCTCTATAAAAGCTAAGCATGGAATAATTTGATTGTCAAGGGAAGAACATAAATTTCATACAATTTCATATTGTTGAACATGATGAAGATTTTCTAATACTCTGCTCTGCTACCATATAGCCAGCATAAAAATAGGAAATGATAGGGAAACTCTATTTAATTGTATTCTTTGGAGAGCATCAGGACATTTGGTTTCATTTTAGGAAGAAAATAAAGAGCAGCCCCAAAGGCAAAGTGCTTCCCAAATCTGCCTGCTGTTTTCTTGCTTCATCCTCAAAATTACTTTGCTACCAGATTTTATCAGTGGTGTGGGCCGTTTTGTCTTCACATGTAAGCTTAAATATTATAGACTTTTTTCTCCTTTTGTGTTGTGTCCTGGAAGTACTGAAGGCAGGGAGAACAGTGGACAATGAAGGTTTAGCTTCTGTTGTCTCTGGCTGATGGGTGCCAAGCATCGGGTCACACTTTTGCATTTACTTTAAAGTGAGCATGACTGGATATTTTTCATGACTGAATGTTTCCATGTTAGGGAAAATTTCAGAATTTTGAATGAGATACTCTTCTGTGACAACAATAAAGACAATCAGATCAGATCAGTCGCTCAGTTGTGTCCGACTCTTTGCGACCTCATGAATCGCAGCATGCCAGGCCTCCCTGTCCATCACCAACTCCGGGAGTTCACTCAGACTCATGTCCATCGATTCAGTGATGCCATCCAGCTATCTCATCCTCTGTCGTCCCCTTCTCCTCTTGCCCCCACTTCCTCCCAGCGTCAGAGTCTTTTCCAATGAGTCAACTCTTCACATGAGGTGGCCAAAGTACTGGAGTTTCAGCTTTAGCATCATTCTTTCCAAAGAAATCCCAGGGCTGATCTCCTTCAGAATGGACTGGTTGGATCTCCTTGCAGTCCAAGGGACTCTCAAGAGTCTTCTCCAATACCACAGTTCAAAAGCATCAATTCTTTGGCGCTCAGCCTTCTTCACAGTCCAACTCTCACATCCATACATGACCACAGGAAAAATCATAGCCTTGACTAGACGAACCTTTGTTGGCAAAGTAATGTCTCTGCTTTTGAATATGCTATCTAGGTTGGTCATAACTCTCCTTCCAAGGAGTAAGCGTCTTTTAATTTCATGGCTGCAGTCACCATCTGCAGTGATTTTGGAGCCCACAAAAAATAAAGTCTGACACTGTTTCCACTGTTTCCCCACCTATTTCCCATGACGTGATGGGACCAGATGCCATGATCTTCATTTTCTGAATAAAGACAATAAAAACAGTGAAATCATAGCCACTCTTTCTTGAGTGTCTACCACAGTTTAGACCCTGTGCCATTTTCTTTATGTGTACTATTCCTATAGCTTGCACCAATCCGATGTGATAGAGGGTTGTTTTTTCTTTCTAAGTAAGTGCAGAAATTCTTGCCAGTGCACACAAAATAACTTGTTAAGACCTAAGAGTAAGTTCATTGCTTTGGGCATCAGTCTCACATCTAAAATCAAAGATAAGTATTAAATTTTTGTTTGTTTGTTTATTTTGTTTTACTACCATAAGGAGTTTCTTTAAAAGAATATCCAATTGTATTATTTGCTATCTAATTCTGATAAAGTCAAGGAAAAAGAGGGAAGAAAAAGGGGCACATCACACTGACTTAAGAATATGAAAACATGAAAACACAGTTTATACTTGAGGAATCAGTATTAGATATATTTAGAATCTACCTTGGCCACTCACCTCCTGGTTTAGTCTGATAGTAGGCTTCATGTTTGAAGATGCTTTATCCTTCTTAGCCCCCTGGGAGCTCTCTCTAGGTACAGAGGGGACAAGAATCTTAATATAGCTTCTAGGTATGGAATTGCCAAGGCATAAAATATGACTCTGTGAGTATTTATAAAACATATACAAATATATATAGGAACACTTTTGTTGACTATGAAAACACTATGTGTTGTTAAAATATTATTTGATCTTCTGTTTCCTATTGTGCTACCTATTCCTTTTCTTTGCAAGACAATTGCTATGACTTAACATTAACCTCCACGTTGCATATGTAAAAGGCCAAAGCAGCTAATTATTCTGAGGGATGAAGCATCAGTGGATTAATTCTATTCCTGTTTACATGCCCACTGTCAACTCTTAACTATTTGTTTGTATGTCCTAAGTCTCCAGGAATCATTAGTGTCTATTGGTAAATGATAATACCAGCTAATTTTTTTACAATTAATTGAAATTTCACACTCTTACATTTCAATATCAGTCAATATTTTTACATACTGACACTTTTAATCAAGGAGTATCTTTCACAAGGGAGCAACAGCAAGGCCCTCATTAATTAAAGTGATAATTATTCTCCCTTGCAGTTAGTTACATAACACATTCTTCAAGAAATTCACATCCTTAGCATTCCTCTTTAAACCTCTCCCATTTAAAAGAAGATTCTTTGGCTTCTATCTCTGTACGAATTTACTAAAAATTCACATTACTTTTATTTTCGAGAAGTGATATAGAAAGGAGGTCATATTTATTTTCCAGCGTTTCCATATTCAAACAAAATAAAATGACATCGTTTCTATCATTTAAGTGTTCAGATCGAATCTCAGGAGTCATTTTCAAGGGAGAAGGATGTTGTCAATTGTCTCCCCTTTGATGTTCACCGGCTTATTTTAGCTTCTGTATCGCAATGCGAGTTCCCATGATCCACTTCTCTTGGATCATTCTTTGGTCTCTCAACCCTCAGCTGCTTAATTGCTCCTGCCTCTCGGCAGCTTTTTCAGTACACAAAGTTTGTGACATTTCCCCCTCTGATTCAGTCCTGTGATTTTAGAAGATATTGAATCTAGAGTGTAGGCTCTAACTGGCAGCCCTGCTCTCTTCTCCTTTATTAGGTATTGCTCCAGTTCTTATATTTTGGCACCTTATGGTGTGAGATGCACTTTTAGAAATATTCGATGGTGACTGTTAGCTGATTTCCCTAATACTTAGGAACTTCAGATCATTGAAATCACTGTGACATATACTGGCCAGAGTTTCTAAAGGTCATTTTCTGCATTTGCTTCTTTTAATTAAATTAGAGTGGGTTATTCATCCCAGTTGCTGCAAATATTTGACTACTTTAAAATTTTTTTTCTCCCAAACTCCATGTGCTCTTATTTTAATGTCCCAATAAATTGAATATGAAATGATATCAATAGATCAGTTATCTAAAATTCAAAATGATTTTTCATTACTCTGTATAATTACTGAAAGATAACTTCCTTGCTGCTTGTCTTTGTGTGTGTGTGTGTGTTTTAAAGAAGTTTTAGGTTCACAGCAGAACTGACTAGAAAGTACAATGAATTCTCGTATGCTTCCTGCCCACATACAGGGACGGCTTCTTCCATAGTCGACATCAGCCACTAGAGAGGGGCCCTGGTTACAATGGATGAACTCACAGTTCCTAGTTTACAGTAGGGTTCACTCTTGGTGTTGTATTTTCCAAGAGTTTTGACAAACGTAAAGGTAATAACATGTATCCACCAATATAGTATCATAAAGGGTAATTTCATTGCCCACAAAATTCTCTGTGCTCCCCCTTATGTACACCTCTTTCCCTCCTAACCGGACACAGCCACTGATCCTTTTACTGTCTCCAGAGTTTTGCATTTTCCAGAATGTTATACAGTTGGAATCATATAGTATGTAGACTCTTCAGATTGGCTTCTTAAACTTAGTAATATGCATTTACGTTTCCTTCATGTTTTTTCTTAGCTTGATGGCTCATTCAGTACTTGCCATCTTGTGGTTTTTATGTACTATTTTTATTTCTCATTATTATATTTTTCACTGTATATATTGGAATCTCACTATTTATATAGATAGTTATATATCTATATCTATCTATCTATATATAGTAATTCAGACAACAAAAATATTTTGCCTCTTTGCTGAAAGACTTAGATAGTGTGTTTATCCAGTGTGGGTAACTCTTCAGCTCCTTTGAGTCTGTAATTATGAGAAGATGAAGAATGGACATTGCAAATCTTTTTTTTTTTTTTCTGTTTCTCTTTTCCAAGATCTTCCAAGTCTCAGCAGATCACTTACAATGAAGCTAAGAATAAAACCTGAGAACTTACCTAAGATACTTTTACTGACCTTTAAATGGAGCATAAACTTAACTTGTTTTATCAGTAGCAGACAGAGTATTCTTAATTTATTTGAAAAGTAAGACAAATCCTAAGAGGCTTTTAAAATTTGACTTTTAGTATCTCTGCTTGGGCTTACTCTTTGGCTTAAACATGTGCCTTCTGTTCAAGTCCTTTACACAGTGAATGAAGTTGTCATTGATATTCTCTGGTTTCATAAGAAGAGACACGTTCCATAAAGGGAAGATTTGCATTTTGTGGTTTTTAAAGTTTTGCTCAGCATCTTATGTCTAGTTCTATGCGTAGCACATAGCAGAAGTCAATAAATATTTTTAATGATGATTTTATGCCCTTAGTCTGCTTTCTGTTGTTCAGTCACTAAGTCGTGTCCAACTCTTTGCAACCCCATGGACTGTAGCACACTAGGCTTCCCTGTCCTTCACTATTTCCTGGAGTTTGCTCAAACATCATTGACTCAATGATGCTATCCAACCATCTTTTCCTCTGTTGCCTCTGCTGAACATGCAAAATTTCTTACTACTCTAATCTTCTTCTATTGGTTTCATAACAAGAAGTCACCATTTTCTGAAATAGCTCAAAGAAATTCTCTTTCTAGGTAAAATTTTCCTTTCAAAATAACCCTTTTCTTCTGATAAGTTTTCCCACTTTTGAAACCAACACTTCGTCTAAGCTTGAGCAAAATTTTCTGTGGGGTACCTTTGTAGGTATATGGTATTATTATTACTTTGTTTAAGCTGAATGTAATTAATAACCATCACATGAACTTTTAAAGTAACTCGCCTTGATTGTTATTATATGTAGGGTATGTTGAAACAAATTTTAGTTAGCACAGATCACATAGGATTTAAATATACCACTTTTTTTTTTCATACTAGGATGGACTTTCAATACATCAAAAACAATGGACTCTCTTTGTTTCATTCCATCTACAAGATAATATGGAGAATTATCTAAAAAGATGGAGAATGATTTACATCATGAGATGGAGTACCATTCTGCATACCTTGCCATACTATGTAGCCTTAGTCTTATGCATAGAATTGGAATAAGAATTTATTTGTTCTTTTATTCATTAATTCAACAAATATTTACTTAGCGCTTACTTTATGCAAATCACATTGCTTTGCTATCCCTAGCTATCCCTCCTACCTGACCCCTCTCTATCATCCTGCAGAAATATTCCTGGGGAAGTGGAGATACTATACTCACATGCCCAATTTCACCCCCTTCTTTACTCAGGCTTAGCATTCTGTCACAATAGCACTCTGCAGCCTTGGTAGTTATAGTGGAGCTGTGCTCTTCGGCAGCCAGAAACTTCCACTGGCCTTCACTATTGACTAGAGAGCTTAGAAAGAAAAGGTTTTAACCTTTTCCTCTAACTTGAGGTTCCAGTGTCTCACAAAAGGTATACTCCACTGTCAGGAGTATAAAATAGTGGTTAAGAATTTGCATTTTGGATACCATTGTACTGTTGCCAGTTTGTCTTTAGTTCCTTTGACTTCACAGAGTCAAGTCTTTAGTGAAGTGTTCAAAATTATATAGTCTTATGCACTTATTTTACAGTTAAGGAAACTGAGCAAGAAATGGAAGTGAGTTGTTCTGTAGGTGACGATGATTTAAGGTGACAGAGCCAGGATTGGGGCCTGAACATCTAGATACCCAGTGCATTTTCAGTTGCATTACCCCATCATGTCTACCCCTATGAAATGCTCTATATGATTATTCTTAATTCTTGAGTTTCTTTCTAAAAAAAAAAAAAAATATTGAGCTATACAACCCCCTTGCTAGTCTTTTTCAGTTCTGTGGGACTTCTGATTCTTTTTTCCATCTCCCCTCTTCTGTTTCCCTGATGTTTTCAAAGTGAAGCTTCCCTGGTGGCTCAGATGTAAAGAGTCTGCCTGCAATGCAGGAGACATGGGTTTTTTGGGTAGGGAAGATCTCCTGGAGAAGGGAAGGGCTACCCACTCCAGTATTCTTGCCTAGAGAATTCCACAGACTGAGGATCCTGGCAGGCTACAGTCCATGGGATCACAAAGAGCTGGACATGACTTCGTGACTAACACTTTCTCATGATTTAGTGGTAACATTTTGTTGGAAATGCTGAGGTTTAAGTAAGAGTGAAAATCAAAACTTTAACAACAGGTATGACACAGGGGTCAACCTTTCATAATACAGATTGATCATTATGTCATTCTTCTGGGTTCTTGCTGAGAATTAACCCTGATTCAGTGAGATACTACAATCTTGCAAGAATCAACTATTCTGCTTTCTGGAGAAGGCAATGGCACCCCACTCCAGTGTTCTTGCCTGGAGAATCCCAGGGAGGGGGGAGCCTGGTGGGATGCCGTCTATGGGGTCACACAGAGTCGGACATGACTGAAGCGACTTAGCAGCAGCAGAAGCTTTGGAAATCTCATCTATTCATTTTTGCTACTGAAACAGCATATAAATAGAGTTTTCATTAATCCTTTCAGTTATCTATTTGGACTAGTATTTTTTTTTAATAATGTTGATGCTCATCAAAAGATATCAACTCAACCTTTTAACTTGACATAATAAAAGATAATTGAAAACAAGTTTTGCAATTTTTTTTCCCTGGAGATATATGACAAATGCTAAAAGCAGAGAGAAATATGATGGATGAAGCCTTTTATAAACCTCACCAATGGTGGCGGTTTAGTCACTAAGTTGTGTCCAACTCTTGTGACCCCATGGACTGAAGCCTGCCAGCCTCCTCTGTCCGTGGGATTCTCCAGGCAAGAATACTGGAGTGGGTTGCCATTTCCTTCTCCAAAATGACACCAAAATCTACCTCTTTATTCTGTTTCTCCACTTCATGAGGTCATTAGGAAACTTTGTTGTCATATCTACTTCCAAATTGGCAAAAACTGTCCATCTTTAGCATAAAAAAAGAGACAAATTGGAAAGCTATAGTTTGATGTCATCTCTCCTAATTCTGTCCATGTACTTTTCTTCCAAATAGCAGATTACTTCATCCTGAAGTCTTGATAACCATAAATGTAATCAACTTGGCCACAAATATTTTCAAAATGAAATGCCCATTTTTTTGGTAGTCTTTTTGCTTTGTTTTATATCGGAGTAAAATGGAGAGGAGAAACAGTTGGCGATAAGTTGAAAATTGGTGTTGTCTGGGACACTGGGTATCTCATGGTCCAGAGAAATTCACAACGAGGTGACAGAATGCTGTCTCAGACCACTGTCACTTACACCGGAACGTGATGTGCTCCTGGGGAATGTTGGGAAGGCACTTGCAGAGCTATTTTAAGAGGCGTTTGAAACTGTGAAAGGACAAGAAAGTTACAGGAGAACATGTCAGAGCCTTGTTTGTAAATACTGTATTCTCTTTATGGGTTACTGAGTGGCAAAAATCAAAAGAGTGTTTTTGCCAAGAAATAAAGCTGCTTATCTTGCCTCACTAGCAGAGAATTCCACATAAATGATGACCTTAAATTAAATGGAACATCTTAACAAAAACCTCAGGAAGTCGTTTTGTGTTTTATCAATGTGTTTCTCCAGTGTGAACTCCAAAGTAGTTGGTACTAGTAAGATTAATCACATCAGAAGACGGATGAGACTTTGTTCTCAGAGAAATTGTGTTTGAGGAGACCGAAAGCTAATTTGCCTCCAATTTTAGAAAATGTTTCATTCGTCTTCATATAGATTCAAAGAAAAAGATTTAGATAGGGATGGCAATCCTTCTTTGGCAGATTGCACCTCTTTAATGATGGAGGAAAGAGAGAATCAGATTGGACTCCAGTGCTTTCTACCTTTGTCTGTGGAACCCCTGTGGATTTCAGAGAGGGCTGGAATACAGCTTGCTTAAACAGATGAACATGACTAGGAATTCCCTTTGACTCTATCCTTCTCAGGAAAAAAAATCCCAAATCCAAGGATATATATATGCTTAGTCATTCAGTTGTGTCCGACTCTTTGTGACCCCAGGAACTGTAGCCCACCAGGTTCCTCTGTCCATGGGGATTCTCCAGGCAAGAATACTGGAGTGGGTTGTCATGCCCTCCACCAGAGGATCTTCCCAAACCAGGGGTTGAACCCAGGTCTTCCACACTGCAGGTGGATTCTTTATGGTCTGAGCCACCAGGGAAGCCCGTGTGTGTGTGTGTGTGTGTGTGTGTGTGTGTATGTACATATGTATGTATTCATATAAAGGGAACATTGTTCATATTTCAAACTGGGGAAAAAATCCGTTACTCATGTCAGTATTGCTTTCATTCTGCATTTAGAGCTTACTTTTCTATCTTCCTCCCATATTATCAGTTATTATATGGAAAGTGCACGTAAGTGCTGTGTAAGGGACAGATACTGATACAGTGGTGAGCACTGTGTACTTAGTCATGTCCAATGTTTGGCAACCAGTGGACTGTAGCTCACCAGGCTCCTCTCAAGAATACTGGGGTGGGTTGCCATTTCCTCCTCCAGGGGATCTTCCCAACGCAGTGATCGAACTCATGTCTCTTGCATCCCCTGAATTGGCAGGCAGATTCTTTTACCACTGCACCACCTGGGAAGCCCCTGATACAGTGGTAATACTTGTTTATTCATTTATTCTTCAACATTACTGTAAAATTAGGTACAACCAGGTACTCTGTTGGCCATCTAGAATACAAAGATGAATAACCATAATCCTAGCCCTGACAAATTTTCCTTAGAGATGTGGTGAAGAACACATAATATATGGGTGCTATAATAGAGGTGTTAAGACTCCTGCAACAATAGAGGAGAAGGGTGGGACTAACTCAACTAAAGCTTGGGTTAACAGGGCATTTAAAAAGTAAGAGGTTTTTTCTGGATTGATGGGGCATGTCTTTGTCAGCTCGGACTCCTGGAACAAATATATGTCATAGACTAGATGGCTTCAACAACAAACATTATAATTGAGCACTTATTGTATATAAAGTATTTTGAATATATAAATTTATATAAAATGATTTTAAATATGTGTATGTAAGGTATGAAGAGAATAACTATACTTTAGCTTATCAAGCAATGACTATCACAACAGAATAAAAAAAAGTATCAAAATATGTGAAGTACACATTGGGAGGTCAGAAAAAAAATAGTGTGGATTTGAGCAAATGATCCCTTTTATTTGCGTGTTGCTTTAGAGTTCCCAAAGCTCATCATTGCATTGTTTTAGAGCATGGGTTTGGTGCCAAGTACAGCCTCTATCTGTTTCTGTATGGCCTCTAGCCAAGAATGATTTTTGAATTGTTAAAGAGTTGTTTAAAAAAGCAGAAACATGAGCAACAGAAACCAAAGGTGGCTTCCCATGTCCCTAATACTTAGTGTCTGGCACTTTACAAAAAAGTCCCTTCTTTTAGAAGAAGCTTTATAGACACTTATATTGCTTCTCAAAGTGTAACTACTATACTTCCACTTAGTTGGAAAAGGCAATATGGCTGAAGCCTAAGAACCTAACATCATGTAGTTTGCGTTAAGGGGACTCGATTCGTTGTAGTGGTTCTAACTGATAAATTCTGTATTCCATTATCCTATGTGTATACACCTAGTGGATCAGATCTCTGAGCTTGTCTTTCAGAATTCATCCCATCTCTTCATCTTTGTGCTTGACTCCTACTCTCTTGAAGTCATATTTGTGGGTTATTTAATGATAATCTAAAATAAACAATACTGTTTAAAAAAACACTTTTCAATTTACAATGAACTAAATCCATCACCTCATTCATTTTCCTTAAAACACTAAAAGGGGGATAATTACAAATTGAGAAACTTCAAAATTAGCAATCTCAGATGATTTCTCTAGGGTGATACAGCTTGGATGAGAGTTCAGAAAGCCCAGGTGTTTTTGGGGTGTGTTTTCCATCCTTCCTCACAGAAAACCCACTACATCATTGCCTGAAATGCCCTTGAGTGTACAAAAGTCAACTGGGAACTTGGTTGTGGTAAATCCTCTAGATGGATTATGTGATAAATCCTATAGAAATATAAGTTAAGAATGACGGGTCCATCCTTTTCTCTTGAATTACCTCACCCTCAAAAAACAGAGAATTTGTTACAGAATTCAGAACCCCTCTAACCCTGCCTCACAGGAAGAATTCTGTCTCCCTCCTGAGGAAACCAAGCATCCACTCAGGGAAGATGAGGAAGAAGTCTCTGATGCTTGATCTCTGTGAAGCTCCTCTTTGTGAGATACTATGGAATATAGCTTTTAAATTTTACCCAGAAACATCTCATTATGACTGTCTCTGTGATACATTACAAGAAATAGATGTAGAGAAAAGTTCTGTGTCCTGAGAGGCACTTGGATGGCCTTTTTTGATTCACAGAGACAACCTTAGCTGGAGAGTCTATAGAAAGGGAATTTGAGGTAAAGATACCTATAGGATTTTTGAATCCTCTGAGGGGAACATAAGGTTTCCCCTGGGAGTCCTAAGGAGCACTCTCCAGATACACTACAGTTACCTCAGGATCAGATTAAGAAGATGAACAGTTCTAGCTCTCTTGTTCTTTCTTGGGCTTCCCAGGTGGTGCTAGTGGTAAGGAATCCCCCTGCCAGTGCAGGAGATGCAGTAGACTTGGGTTCAATCCCTGGGTAAGGAAGATCCCTGGAGTGGGGAATGACAACCCACTCCAGCATTCTTGCCTGAAAAATCCCATGAACAAAGAAGCCTAGCAGGGCTACAGTCCATGGGATCGCAAAAGAATCAGAGAAGACTGAGCACTTACTCTTCTTCCTTACCCTGGCTCTGCTGGGTGTGTTGCTTTGCCTTGCTGTATTTAAACCCCCTTCCCATGATGTCTGATAAATGTACACATTCATGCCCTGGGGAAAGGAGAGATGTGAGAATCTCTGAGAACCTTCCTGGTTTAATCCTTGCTTCAGCCTAAAGCGAACAGTAGACCTCTGGTGTTGGAAGCTATGGGAATTTAGTGAGAAATATTTTAGCAGGTTTTCAGAAAGAAATTACATAGATGAGTAAGAGTAACATTTTTCAAGTCACACCAATCATCGGCCCTCAATCCTCAGGGCAAAAGCCTTCTCTACTAGGGAATGAATTTTGAGAAATGAGGGATTAGCATTTCCTGCTCTGACTGTTTGTGGATGAGCCGCTTGCCTCACAGTTTTCTTTAGTTTAACTTGGGGCTAGGATCTGTTTTATTTCCTCCAATGGGAAAATCATAAGAATAGTTATTCCTGTTAATAAAGTGACTTGGGAGCTTCAAAGAAATGTTAGTGTGATTATTCCAATTTAAAGTGATGACCTATTCAAAAAAGAACTTTTTTGTCTCATGGCCCAATTTGTCTGTCCTCATTTCCTTCAGAAGTATTCATCTTAAATACTGTTACAATATTCAGTGCTAGTGGCTGGATGTATTCCGAGGAGACTAGCTGATGGTGTGAGATTGAACGCCCAGCCATCGTTGAGTACTAGCCCTTTGCAGGTAACTTTGAGTGCACAGGGGGACCCCTCCTTTTCATGCAGAGATGATGACTTTGGAGCATGTCTAGCTCTTCTAGAGCTAAGGAAGAGAATAAGCATTACATGCCTGTTTAACATGTATTGCCTTCACATTTTTATTTTTGCTTCTATTGTTACATTTATAATCCTGTGTATATGCTATGTGCTCAGTCACTCAGTCATGTCCTATCTTTGTGACCCCATGTATTGTAGCCCTCTGGGCTCCTCTGTCCATGGGATTTTCCCAGCAAGAATACTGGAGTGGGTTGCCATTTCCTCCTCCAGGGGATCTTTCCAACCCAAGGGTCAAATCTGAATCTCCTGGATTGGTAGGCAGATTACCACTGAGCCACCTGATCCTGTGAAGTAGTGTTATCATTGATTTCCAGGTGAGGAATATGAGTATTTAAGAGTTTTCTCAATCTCAACTTTAAGTAATGGCAGAATCGGGAAATAAAGCAGTTTTTCCAACTCAAGTACAATTTATCTTTTTTTCCAAAATGTGACTCTCAGGACATCATCCAATTCTGCAGCTTCTTCATTTCTGTAATGGATATTACTAATACCTATACTTCTGACTTCATAATGTTATTCAAAAATCAAAATAAATACATTTGGAAACCTTTTATGACCACTTAAAATGCTATACAACTGAAGTGTACTAAAATTATTATTGTTATCTCCAACTGTTTTTATTTAGTTTATCTGTATAGTACTGTTTCCAGGATGCTTTTTTTTTTATGTTGAACATATTTTTAAATTATGTGTCTTATATTTTTAGACTGACTCACTCCTTTTGGACCCAGAGATATCTCACAAACATAAGGCAGACATGAGACCTTGGATATCTTCTCAATTGACTAGGATTACCCAGTGAAGAATTTGGAAAGAATATAAAGAATTCTCTCTGCCCTAGCATACCTCATGCATACTCAGCTGTTCCACATTGTTTTCCACCAAAGTTCAGCATGGACCTCACAATTAATTGTTCTGTAGGTCTTTTTTTCTTTTTTAAACTGCAAGTCATAGGTTAAAGTTGCCAAATTTTTAAAGAAATTCCCTCCAAACTAAAATAATATATTTCTAACCTTGAGGAGAGTTATGAAGTGTCTGGTTTGCACTTAAGTAAAATTTCTGGAAGTGCTGCCTTGTATCCTGCTGAGATAGATTGGGAAGGAAGTAAATGAATTGTAACCTAAGGAAAGGTGTGGTCACATGTAATCAGAACCATGATATCAGCTCATGGCCTTTTATGTCACTGCCTCTAGCACAAGGCGGTGCCCTGCTGTGAGAGCATAGCTAAGAATAACCAATGATATTGATCATATATTCTGAGAAAAATATAGGTTCTGAACCGAGTATTTTTTATGATCATTGGCTTCCTTTCAAATTCAATAATTTTTTTTTTTTTTTTTTTTTTTTTTGCAGAATCCCAAAAGGATGTCAGTACTCTGTAGAAAATTGCCATGTTCTGCAGTAGTGAGAACTTGTGACTCAGAGGCAGAAAGATCATGAATAGAAACAGTCTGTTTATCAGGGTTGTTCTAGGGAGAAGCCTCAGAGGACTTGCCTTCATTCTGATAGCCAGAAACCATGGGTTCTCCTCTAGTGAGTAATCTTTCCAGCCTGAAGAGAGTGCGGGGTTTGCCACTCTGGCTGTGTCCACTCGAAGTAGACTACAACAGATGTCTCTCTTCAAATATGCTGTCTGCGTTAAAGCTGTCTTTTGTTGAGTACATCTTAAGATCCAATTGCTGTGTGTGTTTGTGTGTATGTGTGTGTGTGTATATCATTGCTGTAGTTGTTTAGTTGCCAAGTTGTTTTGGACTCTTTTGAGACCCGCGCTGGACTGTAGTCTCCCAGGTTCCTCTGTCCATGAAATTTCCCAGGCAAGAATACTGGAGAGGGTTGACACTGCCTCCTCCAGGGGATCTTTCCTGGCCCTGGAATTGCACCCTGTATATATATGTAGATACATATATATACACACACACTCGGTCTCTACCAAACTTCAGATAAATTTTATCTCCATTTTACAGATAAGGAAATAGAGGTTTAGAAAGGTTGAATAACATAAACAAGGCCATAGTGCCAGTAGGAGCTGGAGCTAGGATTCAAATGCAAACCAGTATCTTTGTCTCTAGGTAACACTATCATCCTTAGAAGTGGTCCTAAAGGGGCAATAGTGTTTAAAGAAAGGAGATTCTTGAAAGGACAGATAGAAAAAGATGACCTTCTACCTAGAATAGATTTTCCTCTCAAAATTCATCTTTTTTTAAAGCACGTTTAGTGTGTAGTTTGGTGTTCTTTATTAAATTTGTAATGTAGAAAGGGATAATGAAATAAGTCCTTATTTTCCTGCCACCCAGAGTAATTTTATTTTTTTAATTGTGACAAAGTATGCATTATAAGACTTACCATTTTAATCATTTTAAAGTGTACAGTTCAGTGGCATAAAATATATTCTCATTGTTATACAATCATTACCATTATCCATCTCTAGAGATTTTTTGCCATCCTGGACTGAAACTCTGTACCCATTTTTCTATACCTTCAACAAGCTCCTGGCAACCACTATTCTCCTTTCTTGTTTCCTTTTTAGGTATCATCTATATATCCATTCTCACCTGCCAGCATCTCTCTTTGGATGTTTCACTAACATCTCCAAAATAAAATGTTGCTACCTCCTAAAATGTATTTTAGGAGGTATTTTAGCAACCTTCCTCCTGCATTTATCCACTTGTCTCCTTGTCTTTTTTACTTCAGGAAATGGCACTACCATCAATGAACTAGATAAATCTAGAAACTCAGTACTTATTGTTTTTAAAATAAACTTCTAAAAATTTAGTATAGTTTCAGAGCTAATAGAAAAGTCACAAAAATTGTATACAGAGTTCTCATATACCCCCCTCCACTCAGTTTTCCCTGTTGTTAAGATTTTACATTGTTGTTCAGTCACTAAGTCATGTAAAAGTGGATTCCTTACCATTAGACCATCTGGGAAGCCCATCCTAGCTGTAAGGCCACCTCTAATCCCACCAGTTATGTCTGAGTCATCTATGTTGGTCACCTATGTTATAGAGCAGTATTTCTCAAACTTTAGTATAATTAGGAATCACCTGAGGGAACTTGTTACAATGCAGGTTATGCTTCAGTAAGTAAGTTTCAGATTCCATCTTTCAAGCCAGCTCCCAGGTAATGCCAAGGCTGGTGGCCTACGCACTAAACTCTGAGTAACAAGATCACAAAAGGGTATCTGCTATCAACATGACTTATTATTGATAATATTAAGACTTATCATCCGCATGAGGGAATGTCTGTGATGCCTCATTTTTTTCTGCCCTCCCTCCCCTCTTTATACTCCCTATTATGATCTTCAGTGGATGATCTAGAACTTTGCCACTAGATATTGGCCACACTGGTTTGTCTTTCAGTTTCTTGAACATGATATGCCCATTTCAGCTTGAAAGTTGCTGTGTAGAGTATACACCATTTACTGTTTTCTTCATGTAGGACTCTCACTTAAGCATGAGAAGCATCTTCTCATGTTCAGTCTGATTGCTACTCCTTAGAAAGCCTTCGCCTGTGAGTCAGTCTAAAGTAATGGCTTGATTTATAAGCAGTCTTAGTATTCGGTCTATTTTCTTCCTAGAATTTGATGCAGTTGTTTATGTAACTTTTATGTCTTTAATATCTTACTAGAAGGCAGGAGCAAGAACTCTGTAGTTTGCCACTGAATCATTGGGGCCTAAAACATTATCTGCTATATAGTAGATATTAATGTTTGTTAAATAAATGCCAAGCTTGACTTTGAAAGATGAGGCGAAAGGAACATATATTGGATAATTCTTTTTTATTGCTTATTCCTTTGGGAGAATTCATTGTTAATTTCTGTTGGTTTTTTTTTTTTATGATTGCTAGTTATGTCATCTTTTCATTCCTGTATCTTTGGACATCCCAGAATCGTATAGGTTCAGGGGCAAACTGGTTCATCCAGGTTTTTCTGAGGAAGGAATTCTTCATGGAGAAAAGCTTGTTGGGCTCAACAACACACAGTTGTTGAGAGTTGTTGGAAAGGTCCTTAGCACCTCAGCCTGAGGCTTAGCTGGGAGCCTACAGTTAGGTGAGTAACAGCAGTTCTTACTCTGATGTGTGTTTCTTTAAGACACATGATGTAAGTTAAAAAAGAAACAGACTTAGGGAAGGAACTTATGGTTGCCAGGGAGAAGGGATAGTAAGGAGTTTGGGATGAGCATGTATATACTGCTGTATTTAAAATGGATAACCAACAAAGACCTACGGTATAGCACATGGAACGCTGCTCAATGTTAACCTAGATGGGAGGCGAGTTTGGGGGAGAATGGATACATGTATGTGTATGGCTGAGTCTCTTCTGTATGCACATGAATCTATCACGATATTGTTAATCGGTTATACCCCGATATCAAAAATAAAGGTTCAGATTCAGACTCACCAAACTCAGATTGGGCCGTGACACTTATCCTTAATGGAAGATGCCAATTAATACAATGTAATAATATTCTAATGGCAAAACACTGCCTTTAGTGTGCCACATTTTTTTAAATTAATTAATTTATTTTAATTGGAGGATAATTACTTTACAATATTGTGATGGTTTTTGCCAGACATCAATTGCATTGGGTAATTCTGCAGATAATTTATATTTAAAGAATTTTAAATTACTGTTTTCTTAAATTACTGATAGTTGGTACATTGTGCTTCATTAAATTTATCTAATGTCAGTTATTGTTCTTGCTTTGGTATATAAATTGAGAATATACTTTAAGAAGATTGGAAGAACAAGATTTACTTTCTGTGCCAAATAAAGGAAAATTATTGTCTAGCTATTCAGTGATATGATATTGGTGTTGTAAGACTCTAGCTGCATTTTCATGCTTAATGGTCCCTGAATATTAAGAATGTGCAAACCAGTAGGGAAAAATCAAGGGCAGGGGGAAGATTCATGGCATGAGCAGAATGGAGAATTAAGGCCTACGCTTAAAAACAAATAAGAAAACAGACAAATCAGTATCAATGAGTTCATTTGCATATAAATCTGATAAGGCTTAAGCACCAAGATAGAGAAAAGTTGTATGTATTTGAAGATATCTAAGAGTGATGCCAAGGAAGGAAATATAATAAGGAATTTTTACTGAAGTTTTTTTTTTTTTAATATTGAAATTAGATTAAGGATTTCTATCTCTTCTATCTTCCATCCTACGAAACAAATAAAAGTCCATCGTTTGCTCTTCTCTCTTCTTAAAGATGCCATTCCATTAACCTCCTTGAAAATTATCATCAGACTTCTGGGAAAGGTCTGCTCACCAGCATCTTATAGTCTGCCCTCTGTCCTCCTCCACTTTACTAACAGTTGCACCCACATTTTCCTTAACCCTCTCATCTTTCTGGTGCTGATCCTTTTAGACTGAGGAGAGGTGTTGCAAAGAATTGCCCCAAAGACTTTTCTGAGAAGGGAGGAAGCAAAATTCCATTATGCCCTAGGGCTTCTGAAACAATCAATTATCTTAATTAAAACAATACTGTTGATTGATTATAATGGCATTGAGTCAAAAAAATGGTGCAGTTCTCTCTTTCTTTCTACCATTGGGGCACCATTTAGGGCCATGGACTTACCAGTTAGGACAAGGTTACCAGGGCTAACTTCCTCCTTCCTGGGTTGCTCCCTGATATGGTTTTAGCTTCTAGACGTTGTTCCTCCTTGAAACCACTGAAGGTCGTAGTTTATACATCCAACCTTGAAGCCAGGTGGGTGGATCTCTCCTGTCCTGCCGTTTTTCATAGAATGAAGTATGGGCATTTCAAAGAAGCCTTTTACTTGCCAATAGGACCACCTCAGCTTAATTTCCAAACTCTGCTCATGCAGATAGACTACATTTTTCCCTAAGGGAAATAGGGAATGGGCCGATGAGTTGTGTTGACCTGGAAGCTCCATCCTTCCTAAAAAGAAGGAAGATGGTAGATAGGGAGGAAAGGAACTCTTGGTAGTACAATGAAGTGATTGTAATTGATGACTGATCTGGAGCACTCTTCTCCATAGATACTCCTATTTTATTCTTCACTTCTATTCTATTTCTAGTCGAATGCTATTCTTTTTTTCTGGCTGTATGCTCCCTGTTCTTGAGTCTTAATTAATTTATCCTATCTTTTTTCTTAGCCTAAAGCTATAGTTTTCCCCATGAAAAAGCCCTCTTGGCTCTATCATCATTGAACTATGCTCAGCTTGGGGGTGACATTCCTTCTTGTGAATCTTTATACAAAACCATTCAGTTCAGTTCGGTTCAGTCATTCAGTCGTGTCCGACTCTTTGCAACCCCATGAATCGCAGCACACCAGGCCTCCTTGTCCATCACCAACTCCCACAGTTTACTCAAACTCATGTCCATTGAGTCAGTGATGCCATCCAGCCATCTCATCCTCTCTTGTCCCCTTTTCTTCCCGCCCCCAATCCCTCCCAGCATCAGGGTCTTTTCCAATGAGTCAACTCTTTGCATGAGGTGGCCAAAGTATTGGAGTTTCAGCTTTAGTATCACTCCTTCCAATGAACATCCAGGACTGATCTCCTTTAGGATGGACTGGTTGGATCTCCTTGCAGTCCAACGGACTCTCAAGAGTCTTCTCCATCACCACAGTTCAAAAGCATCAATTCTTTGGCACTCAGCTTTCTTCACAGTCCAACTTTCACATCCACACATGACCACTGGAAAAACCATAGCCTTGACTAGACGGACCTTTGTTGGCAAAGTAATGTCTCTGCTTTTCAATATGCTGACTAGGTTGGTCATAACTTTCCTTCCAAGGAGTAAGCGTCTTTTAATTTCATGGCTGCAATCACCATCTGCAGTGATTTTGGAGTCCCCAAAAATAAAGTCTGACACTGTTTCCACTGTTTCCCCATCTATTCCCCATGTAGTGATGGGACCAGATGCCATGATCTTCATTTTCTGAATGTTGAGCTTTAAGCCAACTTTTTCACTCTCCTCTTTCACTTTCATCAAGAGGCTTTTGAGTTCCTCTTCACGTTCTGCCATAAGGGTGGTGTCATCTGCATATCTGAGGTTATTGATATTTCTCCCCGCAATCTTGATTCCAGCTTGTGCTTCTTCCAGCCCAGTGTTTCTCATGATATATTCTGCATAGAAGTTAAATAAGCAGGGTGATAATATACAGCCTTGATGTACTCCTTTTCCTATTTGGAACCAGTCTGTTGTTCCATGTCCAGTTCTAACTGTTGCATCCTGACCTGCATAGGTTTCTCAAGAGGCAGGTCAGGTGGTCTGGTATTCCCATCTCTTTCAGAATTTTCCACAGTTTATTGTGATCCACACAGTCAAAGGCTTTGGCATAGTCAGTAAAGCAGAAATAGATGTTTTTCTGGAACTCTCTTGCTTTTTTGATGATCCAGTGGATGTTGGCAAATTGATCTCTTGTTCCTCTGCCTTTTCTAAAACCAGCTTGAACATCTGGAAGTTCATGGTTCACATATTGCTGAAGCCTGGCTTGGAGAATTTGGAGCATTACTTTACTAGCGTGTGAGATGAGTGCAATTGTGCGGTAGTTTGAGCATTCTTTGGCATTGCCTTTCTTTGGGATTGGAATGAAAACTGGAATACAAAAAATTGGAATACAAAACCATAGGAGATTACAAATTATTTTTTAATGATAAAAACAAAAGTATCTGATCTCAAAATACCCTGTTTACTCTTTATATAGGATTTAATGATAGCATCATGATCATCTTAATAGATTTATAACAATCCCAAAGGGTATACAGAAAATATAATGTTGTTATCTCTCAGAAAAAAACATAGTGGACTTTCACTTTATATATTTTTGGAATTCTATTTTAATTTGTACAGTGTGTATGCATTTATTTTTCAACTGGAAAAATGTTCTTAGAGTCTTTAGATTATAAACAGTGTGTAAGCTATTATATATTCCATAGTCGTGCAACACTTAGCTGTGACCTTCAACCAACCCCCAAGAATTCTTCAGAAAGGACAAGTATTTCTTCACTAGGGCTCGATGGTCATTGTTGCTGGGACAGAACGAAGCTAACAAACTGAAGGCTGTTGAATGGGCTTTACATTTACACTTTAGCTTATTTTAAATGCTTTTTCTCCTGAGTCAGTATTCCATAACTCACAGTGCTTTGGAATATCTAGGTATCTCTTCTCATCCTAGATTGGTATATTTTTTCTAGGCTAAGCCAAGAAAATTAGGGAAGAATATTTTACTATTATGGATTCAAATATTCCTGGGAACAATATTTTCACAATGTTATAAAATTATACCAAATATTTTCACAATGTTGTTCTCATTTGATCTTCACAATGTGCCTGTGAGTAGAAATATAAAGCTGTGTGCTTAGGATAGATCTCATTTTTCCAGTTTGATATAGTTTGTATGTGTCCTGTAATACATACTTACGAATATGTATAACAAGAATCTAAGCCCTAACAACTTTGCAGAACCCTCTTAAAATAAAATACAATCTGACAGCTTTCATTTTTTAGCAATTGAGTCCCCCAGTTTTTCTTCCTGGTATACACTTGGAACTACAGCCTTTTGTCCCTCATTCCATTCCCATCTCTCCATTAGTCGAGAGTTATATGTAAAATGCAGCATTGATAGGTAAGTTCTATGAACATTTTCTGATGTTTCTGCTCTTCTAGCTATACTGTTTCTATGACTCAGTTTGCATTTCTTAGTATGTATTCTCTGAAATTAAAATTAATAGCTCTCTTAGTAAATAATTGGAGTTTTTGTCTCAATTTGCTGACTCGCCTCTATCTCTCTCCGTTGCAATAGCAAGAGTCACCCAGTTTAAACTTCCCTACTACAATACCCTCCACAGTCTGCCCCGGCCCCCAAAATGGCATTCCTTTGGTAAACCATTTTTTCCTTTTTTATGACAAAGGACTCAAATGCCAAATTGTGTTTGATGGATTAATATTCCCTTTCATTAATGTATATTATTACTGCAGTGATCCTGTCTTGTCACATCTTTGCTGTGTTTAATGCAACACACTTGTAAACCTCATGCACACCTTTAAAAAGGAAAGAATCCAGTGAGATATTCAAGCACCTATAAACAATTTATTCAGTATATTTGATGTTCAAATAAAGAATTTAATGGGAAGAAAAATGTAGTTTCTGTCATATAAAACATGGATTGGGTTCTAGTTGTCTTAGGGATATAAAACTCTGCTTCTGACCATGCAAATCATGAGGCCTTAGACCATCAGTGAGATCAGTTAATTTGATACACCTGTCAGGGAGTTTCGGGGGGAATGTGTAATTTGTGACTAGTTGGAGGGACTTCTCGGGTAGACTGTCTTGAATACAAAATTTCTGTTACTTGTTCCATTTTTCATATAGTCTACGGCTTCAACAGTATAATAAAGACTCATCTTTCTGTTTCTTCACAGAGAATGCAGGAGGGAAATGAAAATGTATGAGCAGTGGGAAAATTACCTCTAAATCCTTCTAAAAGAAAAAAAATCAACAGTAATAGTGTAACTGTTGAGAGAGAGGGTCACATTCATCTGGGCTTCAGTCTTTTCATTTGAAAGCAAGAGGGCTGAACTAGGTGACCTTGGAAGATCTGAGATAATATTCATCAGAAAATCAGTTTCAGTTTTCTGTTATAAAGAAAAGCCATGCCCCACAATTCTCTGAGACATGGGACATGATTTCTCAGTGGTTATGAGAGGCTAAAGCAAGTGTTGCTTTTCTCAAGTCTCATGGCTTCTCTGAATTCCCTAATCTTGTCTAGCATCATAATGAAATCTTCCAGTGTATCTAAAGCAACATTAATTTTCTCGCTAGGAGGGATTATTTTTCTAGTCAATAGAGTGGGAGAATGACTCTCCAGGCTGGAATATTATTCACTCTGGTGTAAGCGCACATAACCCAGAGAGATAAGGCTCCAGTGCGTTTAGAGTTTGTAATTCTGCCGTGTGTGTGTGTTCATGTGTACACTCGTATCTGTGTATCCATAGTGGTTCTAGCTAAAAAAGAAAAGTACACAAGAACATCTTTAGGGTTGTGGAAACTCAAATGAAGTTGAAGAATCACCAGAGGATAGAAGCTGGTGCATTTAGTACAGTAGTCCAGAACAACTAGACTAAAGAGGGATGGAGAGTGAGAGGTGGAAATGTGGCTACAAAGATTGGCAATGACCCACCACCAAAAGCCTTTACTATTCCCTTACCAAGGCTGAGTTCAGGGAAGTGAGGCATTATTAGATGGTTAATCAAGGAAGAGAAATGCTTGATATTTAAGAAAAATGACTGTGGTTGAAGTATGCAAAGTGATTTAAACAGAAGAAAGGTTGAAAATTTGGAGGACAGATAAGTAACCAAGGTTAAAAAGGGTGATGATACCCAAATTAAAAAAATACAAAGAGGTGGTGGATTGGAAAAATGCTAAAGAGAAAGGGTAGGTTGGCCTGGGTGATTGGGTAAGTGGTAGTGGTGGTGATGGTAGATTGGACAAAAAAAATAATAATAATAATAATAAAGCCTGAAGAGCAGTTATGTAAGGTAGGCAATGAGACTGATAGAACTGGGGCCAGTTTTAGTAAGAAGAATGAATTTTTAGTTTATGGAAAGAAATACATACAGGAGTGTTAGGATAAGCTATTGGATATACAAGCCGTAGTAGAGAGATCTGAAAACCAAAGGTACATGTTTAGGATTTACTGGCATATTCATAGCAAACTGCTATTATGCATATGTACTCATATATACAGTTTATTTTTAGCTTACATTTGTTCCCAATCAAAAATTCTCACCCTATATCTCTTTAGGAAGTAAACTTGCCAAGTAGTGATGAACAGAAGCAGATTTATAATAAATGAGCTCCTGAACTGGAAAGCTGTTTTAGGTCATTTTTCTTAATTGAAAGAAGTTTATCTTTTATTCGTTTCTGTCTTTTTGTTTTCTTTGTTTGACTTTGATATCTAGGTGTAACTCAGAGTATAATTAAAGGATCGTGGCCACACAACTGTTAGAGCAATTTATAGCAAACATTAACATTTGTCATAAAAAATGAAAACAGACATGGCTTTTGTGGCATTTCACAGGAAAGAGCTCATATTTGTATATCTGCCTGTCTTCATGTTTACTTTTGTGTAAACGTAATCACTATCTCCCCACTTTTATCCTTCATTTTTATCTCCCCTCAATGTGTTTTTTTCTGTTTTCTTTTCTAATAAGAATACTGACCAAAAGAAAATAAAATTCTAAATGTCATCTCTAAAATCAACATCCTAATTTTTGTGCCCATTTCTGTAATGGTATCACAAAATGTGGCTTGTGCTAGGATATACATTCCTCTCTTAAATACTTCTGGTTGCTACTGATGTCAGCAATGGCCACATTGCAAAGGCTATTTGAAAATTCTATATGATCTTATTTCTGGTCATCAGATACTTCACCTGAAGACTTGAAAATGAATTTAATAGAAGAACAGAATGAATTAACATTGAATTAATATAGAAGATTATGAAATATTTTTTCAAAAATAATGTATTTCTCATAGTCCAAACAAATGCTTTTTGGAATACTTGTCTGGTAAGCTCATGCTAGCATCATATGCTTGTTGAAATAAAAACAAAAATTTATCAGTTAAATGTTTTCAGTTCAGTGTTAAATCTAGAAAATAATCTTAACTTGATGACAAGCTATCTCCAATGACAAACATTAAACACAACTAGTAGAAGAGATTGTTAGGACATAAGTGAAGTGAAAGTCGCTCAGTTGTATCCAACTCTTTGCAACCCCATGGACCATACAATCCATGGAATTCTCCAGGCCAGACTACTGGAGTGGGTAGCTGTTCCCATCTCCAGCAGATCTTCCCAACCCAGGAATCAAACTGCAGGCTGATTCTTTACCAGCTGAGCTACCAGGGAAGCCCTGTTAGATCACATCAATAACCAAGTCTCTGGTACATTGATTTTATCATTCATGCAGCTAATTCTTTCACATTGTTAAATCTATAAGACTATTATTCAGTATTCAGTTGTGTGTTAATTATTAGAGATTAATAGATTATATAGAGGCTTTCCTGTGATCCAGTTAGAGAAAGGATGAGACTGTTTCAGTGACTAATTCACTCTCAAGGTTAGAGAAAGAAATATATTTTGACATAATATATATGATTTGATATAAATCAAAAGAAGGTTAAGGATTTATTCAATATTTATTGAGTGAAGTAGACCCAAAGGTAGAGAAATTGATGCTGTGACATGTCTGTACAGAGTGGTAAATTAAAAGGCTAAAATGAGCACTGTTTTTATTTGTTAAAGAAAGCTAATACTATTAATTATAAGGGCTTCTCTGGTGGCTCAGCTGGTAAAGAATCTGCCTGCAATGCCAGAGACCTGGGTTTGATCCTTGGGTTGGGAAGGTCCCCTGGGGAAGGGAACAGCTACCCACTCCAGTATTCTGGCCTAGAAAATTCCACGGACTGTATAGTCCATGAGGTCGCAAAGAGTCGGACACGACTGAATGTTCATAATTATAAAAATGGACAAAGTAGTGAAATATTTCAAAGAACTTCAAATCTATTTGCTAATATGAAAGCAGAAATAAAATATTTACAGAAGAATAGAAAATTCTAAGAAATTAATAATGAAGTGATAATTTATATGTTGAGAGTGCCTTATGTGCTAAAGTGGAGTTGGCTGATTTATGGTTCATGGTGAGTTTGTTGCGCTATTTCAAAATACCACAGTTTTTATTCTCAGGAAGCTTACCACCAGGGAATAGTATGCAATTCTGAATTTCAATATCTTGAATATATTTCTAGTAATTTCTCAAATTTTATAATCTGTGTAATTTTAACATTAGGCTAGTAAGCATAGACTATTGCTCTCAAAAATTAAAAATTTTATTTTAGGGAGTTCTTATGCACATGTTGCTCTTATTCATTATTTAAAAAGAAAAGCTGCTTCTGTATTGAAACTTCATCATTTGGCAAACTGAAATGACCCCACAACTGGGCATCTGAGAGAACATTTTGTTACAGCATAGACCACAAATGACTACTCATTAACGTTTTTATGCCAACAATTGGCTTCACCCCAAGAAGAACCTAAGCTACTGATTTTACACACAGTGGGTTTTTCTAGTGAGTTAATTAGTTATTAGCCTGCCTGACCTCCATCTAGTACCCAATAAGATAAACAATATGAGCACTTTTTCTAAGATATGTCACATCTTGCGTATCTGTTGGTTAAGAAATGTGACATTTAAGCATCTAATTCATGTTACTGAAAGCCAGAATACATGTCCCTAAATCAAATTAAGAAATTAAGGCAGCATTAATATAAGAAGCTTGTGAAATATTCCACTACTCCCTTTAGAAACAAAGCAGCAAATGTATGTCAGTTCAGTTCAGTTCAGTCGCTCATTTGTGTCCAACTCTTTACAACCCCATGGACTGAAGCATGCCGGGCTTCCCTGTCCATCACCAACTCCCAGAGCTTACTCAGACTCATGTCCATTGAGTTGATGATGCCATCCAACAATCTCATCCTCTGTCATCCCCTTCTCCCACCTTCGACCTTTTCCTAGCATCCAGGGTCTTTTCCAATAAGTCAGTTCTTCACATCAGGTGGCCAAAGTATTGGAATTTTAGTTTCAGCATCAGTCCTTCCAATGAATATTCAGGACTGATTTCCTTTAGGATTGACTGGTTGGATCTCCTTGCAGTCCAAGGGACTCTCAAGAGTCTTCTCCAACACCACAGTATTTGCAGAATATTAAATTCTGCAAACTCCTCTCCAATGTGCTTATGTGCATTGTAAAATAGAAAATGTAGTAATCCACTCTTGTTTTACAATTCCTTGAACTCAAAGAGCTGTTTTTGAGAACTTCAAAATCTCCAGAGTTAAAATTTGGAAGGAAAGATGCAAAGAGAGTATTATGGATTAGGTGAGAAACAGTAGATATGGGTGCAATTCATAGCTTACTAAAGAATATTTTCATGCAAATATCTAGCAAACTCCTGAGGGAAGATAAGTACTGAAAAATATTTGATCAAAAAGAATAACCTTTAAACAGGAGTGGTTAGTTTTCATTATTGTCATTATTTTTCCTTTTGTTTTCCAGGAGGTTTAAAAGCTGTTTAAATAAATAAAAACAAATACAGAAACCTAATGATCCATGATTTCGTTTGAGTTCTCCCAGAAACAAAACCCTACTTTCGGTTGTGAAGTAAGTGCAAGGCGCTATGGAGGGAAGAGGGAACATGAAACAGGGAAGGAGATGAGATGAGATGAGATGAGATCAGATCAGTCGCTCAGTTGTGTCCGACTCTTTGCGACCCCTTGAATCGCAGCACGCCAGGCCTCCCTGTCCATCACCAACTCCCGGAGTTCACTCAGACTCATGTCCATTGAGTCAGTGATGCCATCCAGCCATCTCATCCTCTGTCGTCCCCTTCTCCTCCTGCCCCCAATCCCTCCCAGCATCAGAGTCTTTTCCAATGAGTCAACTCTTCACATGAAGTGGCCAAAGTACTGGAGTTTCAGCTTTAGCATCATTCCTTCCAAAGAAATCCCAGGGCTGATCTCCTTCAGAATGGATTGGTTGGATCTCCTTGCAGTCCAAGGGACTCTCAAGAGTCTTCTCCAACACCACAGTTCAAAAGCATCAATTCTTCGGCGCTCAGCCTTCTTCACAGTCCAACTCTCACATCCATACATGACCACAGGAAAAACCATAGCCTTGACTAGCCGGACCTTTTTTGGCAAAGTAATGTCTCTGCTTTTGAATATGCTATCTAGGTTGGTCATAACTTTCCTTCCAAGGAGTAAGCATCTTTTAATTTCATGGCTGCAGTCACCATCTGCAGTGATTTTGGAGCCCAGAAAAATAAAGTCTGACACTGTTTCTACTGTTTCCCCATCTATCTCCCATGAAGTGGTGGGACCGGATGCCTTGATCTTCGTTTTCTGAATGTTGAGCTTTAAGCCAACTTTTTCACTCTCCTCTTTCACTTTCATCAAGAGGCTTTTGAGTTCCTCTTCACTTTCTGCCATAAGGGTGGTGTCATCTGCATATCTGAGGTGATTGATATTTCTCCTGGCAATCTTGATTCCAGCTTGTGCTTCTTCCAGTCCAGCATTTCTCATGATGTACTCTGCATGTAAGTTAAATAAACAGGGTGACAATATACAGCCTTGATGAACTCCTTTTCCTATTTGGAACCAGTCTGTTGTTCCATGTCCAGTTCTAACTGTTGCTTCCTGACCTGCATACAAATTTCTCAAGAGGCAGATCAGGTGGTCTGGTATTCCCATGTCTTTCAGAATTTTCCACAGTTTATTGTGATGCACACAGTCAAAGGCTTTGGCATAGTCAATAAAGCAGAAATAGATGCTTTTCTGAAACTCTCTTGCTTTTTCGATGACCCAACGGATATTGGCAATTTGATCTCTGGTTCCTCTGCCTTTTCTTTAACTGGATGCTTGGGGCTAGTGCACTGGGACGACCCAGAGGGATGGTATGGGGAGGTAGGAGGGAGGAGGGTTCAGGATGGGGAACACATGTACACCTGTGGCGGATTCGTTTTGATATTTGGCAAAACTAATACAATTTGTAAAGTTTAAAAATAAAATTTTTAAAAAAATAAAAAAATAAAATAAAGCCAGCTTGAACATCAGGAAGTTCACGGTTCACATATTGCTGAAGCCTGGCTTGGAGAATTTTGAGCATTACTAGCGTGTGAGATGAGTGCAATTGTGCGGTAGTTTGAGCATTTTTTGGCATTGCCTTTCTTTGGGATTGGAATGAAAACTGACCTTTTCCAGTCCTGTGGCTACTGCTGAGTTTTCCAAATTTGCTGGCATATTGAATGCAGCACTTTCACAGCTTCATCTTTCAGGATTTGGAATAGCTCAACTGGAATTCCATCACCTCCACTAACTTTGTTCATAGTGATGCTTTCTAAGGCCCACTTGACTTCACATTCCAGGATGTCTGGCTCTAGCTGAGTGATCACACCATCGTGATTATCTGGGTCATGAAGATCTTTTTTGTACAGTTCTTCTGTGTATTCTTGCCATCTCTTCTTAATATCTTCTGCTTCTGTTAGGTCCATACCATTTCTGTCCTTTATCGAGCTCATCTTTGCATGAAATGTTCCTTTGGTATCTCTGATTTTCTTGAAGAGATGCCTAGTCTTTCCCATTCTGTTGTTTTCCTCTCTTTCTTTGCATTGATCACTGAAGAAGGCTTTCTTATCTCTTCTTGCTATTCTTTGGAACTCTGCATTCAGATGTTTATATCTTTCCTTTTCTCCTTTGCTTTTTGCTTCTCTTCTTTTCACAGCTATTTGTAAGGCCTCCTCAGACAGCCATTTTGCTTTTTTGCATTTCTTTTCTATGGGAATGGTCTTGATCCCTTTCTCCTGTACAATGTCATGTTCATCAGGCACTCTATCTATCAGATCTAGGCCCTTAAATCTATTTCTCATTTCCACTGTATAATCATAAGGGATTTGATTTAGGTCATACCTGAATGGTCTAGTGGTTTTCCCTACTTTCTTTAATTAAAGTCTGAATTTGGCAATAAGGAGTTCATGGTCTGAGACACAGTCAGCTCCTGGTCTTGTTTTTGCTGACTGTATAGAGCTTCTCCATTTTTTGGCTGCTCCATCCAAGTGGGCCTTAGAAAGCATCACTACAAACATAATCAATCTGATTTTTGTGTTGACCATCTGGTGATGTCCATGTGTAGAGTCTTTTCTTGTGTTATTGGAAGAAGGTGTTTGCTATGACCAGTGCATTTTCTTGGCAAAACTCTATCAGTCTTTGCCCTGCTTCATTCCATATTCCAAGGCCAAATTTGCCTGTTACTCCAGGTGTTTCTTGACTTCCTACTTTTGCATTCCAGTCCCCTATAATGAAAAGGACATCTTTTTGGGGTGTTAGTTCTAAAAGGTCTTGTAGGTCTTCACAGAACCGTTCAACTTCAGCTTCTTCAGCATTACTGGTTGGGGCATAGACTTGGATTACTGTGATATTGAATGATTTGCCTTGGAAACGAACAGAGATCATTCTGTCGTTTTTGAGACTGCATCCAAGTACTGCATTTTGGACTCTTTTGTTGACCATGATGGCCACTCCATTTCTTCTGAGGGATTCCTGTCTGCAGTAGTAGATATAATGGTCATCTGAGTTAAATTCACCCATTCCAGTCCATTTCAGTTCGCTGATTCCTAAAATGTCGACATTCACTCTTGCCATCTCTTGTTTGACCACTTCCAATTTGCCTTGATTCATGGACCTGACATTCCAGGTTCCTATGCAATATTGCTCTTTACAGCATCGGACCTTGCTTCTATCACCAGTCAGAAGGCAACCAACAAAAAGTTTTCCATTGTATTAGGCACCCCAGAGGGTGACTGGAGCTTGAACACATGGAAAATTATATGAAATGGTGCCTACACTAGCCTTATACTTATCTTGCCTGAGGATTGAGGGAACTGATATATTTATAAACCAATGGCTGAAATAATCTGGTGGCTCAGAGGTTAAAGTGTCTGCCTCCGATGTGGGAGATCTGGGTTCAATCCCTGGGTCAGGAAGATCCACTGGAGAAGGAAATGGTAACCCACTCCAGTATTCTTGCCTGGAGAATCCCAAGGACGGAGAAGCCGGGTACTACAGTCCACGGGGTCGCAAAGAGTCAGACACTACTGAGCAACTTTGCTTACTTACTTACTTGTATCTGATGCTGCTGCTGCTAAGTCGCTTCAGTCGTGTCCGACTCTGTGCGACCCCAGAGACGGCAGCCCACCAGGCTCCCCTGTCCCTGGGATTCTCTGGGCAAGAACACTGGAGTGGGTTGCCATTTCCTTCTCCAATGCATGAAAGTGAAAAGTGAAAGTGAAGTTGCTCAGTCGTATCCGACCCTCAGTGACCCCATGGACTGCAGCTTACCAGGCTCCTCCATCCATGGGTTTTTCCAGGCAAGAGTACTGGAGTGGGGTGCCACTGCCTTCTCCATTACTTGTACCTAGAAGGGATGAATTCCTGGGGCATTTTCAGCTCAGCACAAGGGTTGAGTAAAACAGACATCCTAGGCACCTGAAAGAGCTGTTGGACACAGAGAAGCAGATACAGGTATATGGAAGTCAGCAGGAGGAAACTGAAAGACGTGATGACTTTTTATTTATGAATTATAGATAAAGATGGGCTATCATTTGCTTATGTATGTCTGCATGTGTGTGTTAGTTGCTCAGTCATGTCCAACTCTTTGTGACTCCACGGACTGTAGCTGGCCAGGCTCCTCTGTCCATGGAATTCTCCGGGCAAGAATACTGGAGTGGGTTGTCATTCCCTTCTCCAGGGTATCTTCCCAACCAAGGGATCAAACCTGGGTCTCCTGCATTGCAGGCAGATTCTTTACCATCTGAGCCACCAGGGAAGCCCCTGAATATTATTGTATACATGCACAGGTTTTTAAAAGGCTGAGATAAAAATTATCTCACTGGCTTCTTCCTGCAAGCCAGTGGATTACCTTGTACAACTCCTGAAGTGTAGGCACCCCTCTATGGAGACCACTGCACTGGGAGAGAAAAATATCCTTTCAGGATCCAAACACCTGTGAGTCACACAAAATTAAGGACACAGAGTGGTAACCCCTGGTATTTGGAAAAGTAGAAAGGTTCAGTGGGTTTGCATCTGTAGTTAAGATGGAAATAGATTTAGGCAATTCAGACACACGGGCACTTGAGAGGCAAGTTTTGTGTCACTGTGGTTTTGCCATCTAGATAGATTTGAAACAGACATACTAAATACGATCAAAAGGGAAAAAAAACCACATGTATTTCTTCATCCAACAGATATTTATGTAGTATTTGTTAGGCACTACGCTAAATGGTGGAGAAGGCAATGGCACCCCACTCCAGTCCTCTTGCCTGGAGAGTCCCATGGATGGAGGAGCCTGGAAGGCTGCAGTCCATGGGCTCACTGAGGGTTGGACACGACTGAGCAACTTCACTTTCACTTTTCACTTTCATGCATTGGAGAAGGAAATAGCAACCCACTCCAGTGTTCTTGCCCAGAGAATCCCAGGGATGGGGGAGCCTGGTGGGCTGCCGTCTCTGGGGTCGCACAGAGTCGGACACGACTGAAGTGACTTAGCAGCAGCAGCAGGCTAAATGGTGGCAGAGTGACTCAAACAGACCAGCAACTGTTCACAGGAGCCTGTAATATTTACCTTCCTGATCAGTTGCAGTTAGTAAATACCAACATTAAATATTTCTTAAATGTACAAGCTTTAAAACTTACAAAGAACTTGCACACATGTTATCTTATTCACATCTCACAAAAACTCATGTTCAAATTTCCAAATTCCACAGAGAGCATGGAATCAAGATTAAGTGGCTTGCTAAGAGGTTGCTGGTTACAAATTGTTAGAATCCTGAGATGAGACTGAAATTCAGGTGTTTTGTTTTTTTTTTTTTCACAATATTATCCTGCAGCCTGTATTTATTTATTTATTTATTTTAATAGAAATTTATTTATTTTAACTGGAGGCTTTATGACACAAGAGTGTGTATATATGTCTGATTTTTTAATTCATTACATACCTAGATAGGAAGAATTGTCAATAGATTAGATCATTCTCTCATCCTATAATGAAATGATATTCTTAGTTAAACTTGATTAGATAAATGAAGAACTGTCTATAATACAGCAGCTTCCCCTTACCAGATGATGACTCTTTTCATGGCTTTCAACAAGCTCTATATCATCAAAGTCTTCTCTTAGATCAAAATATGAAAATCATTTACTACTGACATTCATACTGTGATCTTTCTTTACAATTCAGTTCAGTTGCTCAGTCATGTCCGACTCTTTGTGACACCATGGACTACAGCGTGCCAGGTACCCCTTTCCATCACCAACTCCCGGGGCTTACTCAAACTCATGTCGATCGAGTCAGTGATGCCATCCAACTATTTCATCCTCTGTCGTCCCTTTCCCCTGCCTTCAATCTTTCCCAGCATCAGGGTCTTTTCTAATGAGTCAGTTCTTCAACTCAGGTGGCCAAAATATTGGAGCTTCAGCATCAGTCCTTCCAATGAATTTTCAGGATTGATTTCTTTTAGAAATGACTGGTTTGATGTCTTTGCAGTCCAAGGGACTCTCAAGAATCTCCAACACCACAGTTCAAAAGCATCAATTCTTCAGTGCTCAGCTTTCTTTATGGTCCAACTCTAACATCCCTATGTGACTACTGAAAAAAACATAGCTTTGACTATGCAGACCTTTGTCAGTAAAGTAATGCCTCTGCTTTTTAATATGCTGTCTAGGTTGGTCATAGCTTTTCTTCCAAGGAGCAAGCATCTTTTAATTTCATGGCTGCAGTGACCATCTGCAGTCATTTTGGAGTCCAAGAAAATGAAGTCCATCACTGTTTCCATTGTTTCCCCATCTATGTGCCATGAAGTGATGGAACTGTATGCCATGATCTTCGTTTATTGAATGTTAGGTTTTAAGCCAGCTTTTTCCAGTCTCCACTTTTTCACTTTCATGAAGAGGCTCTTTAGTTCCTCTTTGCTTTCTGCCATAATGGTGGTTCTATCTGCACATCCGAGGTTATTGATATTTTTCCTGGCAATCGTGATTCCAGCTTGTGCTTCATTCATCCCAGCATTTCGCATGATGTACTCTGCATATAAATTAAATAAGCAGGGTGACAATATACAGCCTTGATGTCCTCCTTTCCTAATTTGGAACCAGTCTGTTGTTCCATGTCTAGTTCTAACTGTTGCTTCTTGACCTGCATACAGATTTCTCAGGAGGCAGGTCAGGTGGTCTGGTATTCCCATCTCCTGAAGAATTTTCCACAGTTTGTTGTGATCCACACAGTGTCTTTTAACCTCAGCTATCTATCTATCCATCTATCTTTCAGTCCATCTATTTTGCAGTCAATTGCCAGTAGTTAGAATCATTTTCAGAATTAATAATGCTGATAAATTTCAGAAGAGTTTGGATTTATGTACAACTTCATAAGTAGTTAGAGGTTAACCTATAGTATCTTCAAAGGATATGAGTGTTTTAATTTTTAACTCCCTAATTGAAATATCAAGGACATACCTCAATTAAATACTTCTAACTATTGGAAGCAGATGGCATACATGTATTTAAACACAATCCTTCCCTGGTCTAATGAACTCACGTCACACACGCAGGCACTTTCTTTTCCTACACCTTACTCCAGCCTAGTGAAAAGTAAAAGTGAAAGTATTAGTTGCTGAGTCATGTCCGACTCTTAGTGACCGCATGGACTATGGCCCGCCAGGCTCCTCTGTCCATGGAATTTTACAGGTAAGAATACTGGAGTGGGTAGCTATTCCCTTCTCCAGGGGATCCTTCCAACCTAGGGATTCCCAGTCCAGCCTAGGGAGAGTGGCTGTGTTTGCAGAAGATGCTTGTGGCTACGTTTGCAGAAGGGCTGTGGAGCATCTGATACGCCCATCTTTGAGGAGCTGAGGCGTACAGAAGCAAGGCAGAAAAGAAAACCGTCAAGGCTCCAGTGAAATGCAGCTCCAGGTGCACCAGAAGCAAATTACAGGGATAATGGAACATCTCAGACTGAGGGGAATGTAGGACAACACTGAGTGTGAAATTACACATCATAAACCAACAGGTTCTTAAAAGCCAGTTGCAGGTCCAACCCTATGTCAGACTTTAGACGTGACTATTAACTGGACATCCCTTCTCCACCATATCATGTGCTGAATGTAGATGACAACGGCAGTCAGAAACACAGCATTGAACTTTGAAATTCCATGGCAAGATGCATGTATATGTTTTGCCACCAAATACTCTGTAATATATTTGTTGCATGGAAACTACTATTTTGTATTCTCCAGACCTTTTGATAAGGTAGATACATTTCCTTATTTATTTTTATTGATTAAAGGCAAATGTCCATGCCCAGGATTAATTTGGAGCCTGGAAGGTATACATCATGGCCAGGAGCTTTAAAATGGGGCCAGAAATGGGAAATGGATGGAGCAAATTCTGATATATATAAGGCAAAGGACAGAAACTAAACGGGCTAGTGTAGATGTAGTTCTGTGTTCTGCAACCAACAGTGGTGAAGAGGAGCTCCCCTCACTCTTTGGAGACCTTGCTGGTTTGGAAAGTTCATTGTTCGACACCATGGATCTCCAGGTGGGTCACGTTTAGAGATACACCAACCTGGAGGACTCCATGCTGTTGAGCTGTTCACAAGCAGCGGACACTTCTAAACCCATCTTCTCAGGAATTAAATTGGTGTCTTCCATAATGTACATGCATATCTTCTTTGAAAAGAAATCTTACTCTTCCCCTTTCCACAAATGGGAACAAGTCTCCCATCTCTGCATAAAAAGATGTTACTTTTGTGGATATTATAAGGCTATGGTGTCAGAATGTACTCTATTAAGATGGAAATAAGCATAAAAGATACAAGTTTTATAAAAGCTAGTTAAAAATAGCTGGGATATAATGCATTTTTTGTAAAGTTTGCATTTATTGAGCTTAATTGATATTTAAATATGTCATTCATAAAATGAAAAGTTTTCCTTGCTTTGCAATAAGTATATATCTTCTTTTTATTTTGAATTGGGGAGATATTTTATATTAATGTTATAAAACTTCCAGTATATCTATGCTATTGTTACAACACAAAATCCATATTGAAATATTCATGCTTGTCTTATGTTAATAAGAATTCTATTAGTCTTTTACCAGTGACATGATATTGGGGTTTGATTTAAACAATATATTAAAGATTAAGGAATTAGCTTTATCAAATGTTTTGTTTATATTATATGCATTGGTATTATTATTATACATATATAAATATACTCTTATTGGGACTACTATATGATGTATCAAATTTTAGTTTTCCAAATATTAATGCATTTCTAAATTCAGTGGCTTTGTCATGATATGTTGCTCTTTTAATGTACTGTTGAATTACACTTGCTACTATTTTACTAAAGATTTATGCATTTACTTTTAAAAATGAGATTGATAAAGTTTTGAAAATCCTTTTTTAGTTATATTTGGCTCATATTTATATTAAAGTCACACTGATTATTGAAATTAATTAGTGGAGCATGAAGATTATGAATTCTTCATATGTTCAACTGGCCCTCTTGTAAACTTTTAGTAAAAAATTCAGATTATTTTTTACAAAAATTTCAAGTTTAATTATAACATTTTCAAAGATATTTGCCTATTTAAATTTTATATATCTTATTTCATTAATTTTGATAAATTATGGCTTCACTATTGAATATATATTTAATGAAAATACATATAATTTTTATCAAATAATTGTACATATGATTCTGTTAAACTTTGCCGCTCTAAAATCTGTTACGAGTTTTCATTTTCTTTTCATAACTTTAGTTATATTTTTCTCAGCTTTTTTGTTATGGTTTTCTAGAGATTTGTGAACTTTAATTTTCTTAATTCTATTGATTTTGATTTTATGATTTATTTATTTAATTCTAATTCCATGAGGACTTTTATTTCCTTTCTTTTTATAACTTTCTGACTTTGAACACTTAGGTTCTTTCTTTTAAAATATCCTTCTAATTTAGTATAGAGATCATTTATGATTTATGGATTTGTCTCTAATAATTGCTTTGTTCTCATCTAAAAGTTTAAAATATAGTCTAGTTAATAGGAACATAATCCTGGAAGGAGACAGGCCTAGGTTTTATTTATGTACATATTGTGAAAGGAATAGTGAAAATACATTATAGGGCTTAGCAAGATTAAATAAGATGATACATTTGTAAGTGTATAGTACAATGACAGCAAAATCAAATGTTCAACACAGTAGTATGTGTTGAAAACTGTACTTTATTTTTTGTTTTAACTCAATAATCACTTTAATTTTTAATATCTAAAGTGTTGAGTATTTTTGCTTTTGTTGTTCTTAATTAAAACTTTCTTACACATTTCTAATTTTAATGAATTTTGGTCAGAAATGTGGCCTTATAATATCTGTTTTCTGAAATTTTTCTTGGTTTTTCAGTTTTCAATTATTTGAATAATTGAAAAGAAGATTGTATTCTTTATAGACGAGGGCCAGTTACACACACACACATACTCACATGTTTTCTATTCTTCTCCATATTCATCATATTTTCATTTTCTTTTGTTTTTGCTTAGAAATTTTTACCTGATCTCTATTTGTATTTGCATTTCTAATACCTACTTTATTTAGACTATATTCCAATAGATTTTGTTTTATTTTTACATATTTTGAAATTTATTCATTATTATTATTTTCTCTTCTGTTTAAAACATTTTTGCTTATAATTCTAATTTATATGAAACTAATATTGCCACCCATTTTTTCTACTTTGTCTGAGACACACTTGTCATAATTTATCTTTGAATTCTCTCTACCATTTTGTTCAGGTCAGTTTTTTAAGTGGCGTATAATTAGATTTTATTTATTTTTTGATCCTTTAGTATTTGCTTTTAAATTGATAGTTTAATTCTTTCATATTTTCTCTTCTCTCATTTTTTTCTGCTTTCATTTTATACTACCTGTATGTTTCATTTCTTCTCTGTCTTTGGTTTTCTGAACTCTCTCTTTCTCTCACTCATCGTAGTGATTTGGAGAATATGTATCTGTTTTCAAATTTTAATTTGTTCTTAGTTTTACTTTGAAAAACTATATTTTATTATTATATTTATGGTAATTATAAAAGCTAAAGGTTAAATGTAATACATTTTTAATTAACAGATTTATTTCACTCTTATTTTCATATCTTTTGTGATATAATGTGAAGATTTAGAACAGAATTATTGCTATTAAAATTTGGTATTTTTATTAATTATGCATATACATCTATTCATGTTTTCTCTTATTCTAGTATTTTCCATCATTTGCCTTGTACTGTTTAACCACTACTTTGCTAGTCCTTGTTTCACTGGTTTCTGTGATTATTAGTCCTTGTATAGCAGGATCTCTCTATTTCTGAATTCTTTGTTCAATCTCTTGAAAAATGTTAAATACTTAGTTTGTATTAATGAACTTACTATTTCTTGAGGCTGTGCATCTCTCTATATATATTTTCTGTTGCTTTCACACATGGATATCTTAGATGAGTATAGAAATCTGAAATCCAAAACTTTCTATTCTTCAAGATTGAAAGTGCTTCTTAACCAGTCCATAATGTGATGCCAGGACCAAAAGCTGGTTCACTTCTCTGGGAAAGAACTAGAACGCTGTGTCTTCATAGATCCAGGGAACCTATCACTATCACTTGACTAGAGGGTGTTTGTGCGAAATCTTCTAAGGTCTTCATTTGTTTGATATTCAAGTTATTAAGAAACACAAAATCAGTGATGTTCTAGCATATTCTGCCGCTGCTGCTAAGTCGCTTCAGTCGTGTCCGACTCTGTGCGACTCCAGAGATGGCAGCCCACCAGGCTCCCCCATCCCTGGGATTCTCCAGGCAAGAACACTGGAGTGGGGTGCCATTTCCTTCTCCAATGCATGAAAGTGAAAAGTGAAAGTGAAGTCGCTCAGTCATGCCCGACTCTTAGTGACCCCATGGACTGCAGCCTACCAGGCTCCTCCATCCATGAGATTTTCCAGGCAAGAGTACTGGAGTGGGGTGCCATTGCCTTCTCCAGCATATTCTAGTTATATATATATTCCTACTTTTCACTGTAGATCTCTTATTTCTTTTGTATCCAGAAAAGAGTACCTTTTTTGGACTGTTTTCCATTATGATTTATTACAGAATGTTGAATATTGTTCTGTGATATACAATAGGACCTGTTGTTTATCTATTTTATATATAGTAGTGTATTTCTGCTAATCCCAAACTCCTAATTTATCCCTCCCCACCTACTTTTTATTTTAGTAACTATAAGTGTGCTTTCTATGTCCGTGAGTCTATTTCTGTTTTGTAACTAAGTTCATTTGAATCATTTTTTTAAATTCCACATATAAATGATATCATATGATATTTGTCTTTCACTGTTTGACTTAATATGATAATCTCTATTTTCACCCACGTTGCTGCAAATGGCATTATTTCATTCTATTTTGTGGCTGAGTGGCATTTCATTGGAGAAGGCAATGGCACCCCACTTCAGTACTCTTGCCTGGAAAATCCCATGGGCAGAGGAGCCTGGTGGGCTGCAGTCCATGGGGTGGCGAAGAGTTGGACATGACTGAGTGACTTCACTTTCATTTTTCACTTTCATGCATTGGAGAAGGAAATGGCAACCCACTCCAGTGTTCTTGCCTGGAGAATCCCAGGGACAGGGGAGCCCGGTGGGCTGCCGTCTATGGGGTCACACAGAGTCGGACACGACTGAAGTGACTTAGCAGCAGCAGCAGCAGCATTTCATTGTATATGTACTACATCTTCTTTATATTTTCAACTGTTGATGGACATTTAAGTTCCTTCCATGTCTTAGCTATTGTAAATAGTGCTGCTATGAACATTGGGGAGCATGTATCTTTTGGAATTAGAGTTTTCTCTGGATATAAGCCAAGCAGTGAATTGCTGGATTATACGACAAAGGAGTATATTTTTAAAATGAAATTCAAAGTGCCCTGTTTGACCTCTTTCTTGAGTCTCCAAGCCAATCTTGTCACATGCTTGTGTTCTATACTCTGTTTCATCCAAAAGTACCTATGAAATAGGCATTACCAGGAAAAGAATAAGAGAGAAGACAATCCAAAATTTCCAAAAAAATATCTCAATCCTACATTTTTTTTAAAGTTTTGTAAACCTCTAGCTTTCCATTTTAAAAGTTTCATCTCCTCAGACTATGAAGGTGCTATCAGGGATTCAGGAAACACCAAAGAGAGTTCACTAGGCAAGACGGGGTCCCTCCCTTATCCAGTTTTTCTTGTTTCTTCTGCTGGTAACATTCTGCCTTTCCTTAGTGATGCTTCTGTATTTCTCCACAAGGAAAAATCTGTTTGACTTCCTTGGAGATGTCACAGAGGATTTACAAAGGAATAACTTGTGTTTACCTTTGAACATGAATATCAGTTGCTATTTGGGAAATAGGAAAAGAGCATCTTAGACATAGAAAATAGGAAAAATAACAGCTACTAAATGCTTGAGAACTCAATATATGCCTGAAACTCTAAGTTCATTATCTCATTTAATTCTCAGAACAACTGTGTAAGATTACAGTTTTAATCATCATCCTTTTTTTAGGGGACAAGATAATTGAGCCTTTAGTAATCTGCTCATGATCAAACATCTAGGAGATGAAAATGTACAGGTACATGATGCCTATTCTTAAATATGGTACAATACTTCTTTAGTGCTTTAGCAGTTTTGGATTAAAGGCAAAGGAGTATAGGGCATAAGAAATTGAGTTTATTTATAAATAATTTTCAGATTGCATTATGATAGCCTTTATAAATTTTTTTTTTAAACAACTGGTGGTAAAGATTTTACAGACCTGTAAATTGGAAAACTGAAGCAGTTGGAAAACAGAGGTGAAACCCTTTACCCTGATACATTAGGTAGAATCGACCATTCTGACTAATTAATAGTTATTGAAGAATTTTTATCTCATCACTTTGGTCATAGCAATATGCTTATGTGTAGTGATTAAATTTTGAATGATCATTATTTTTCCAAAAGAACAAAACTGATCCTGATTTTCAAAGTGGAATTTTTGACAGGATCAATGTTTATCTGCAAATCTAAGTTGCTTGGTTAATGTATATCCTGCAAAGCACAAGCAGGAAATCTATTTTTACTATCTAAAAATCTGCATATGTCAGTGAAAGGAAGAGGCAAAATAGATATGAGAGAAGACTTGGAGGATAAAAGATAAGCCTGTACCTCTAATATACAGGTGAGAATGCCTTAATATGCACAGAATTTGAAATGCTAGAACAACTTATACTGGCATTGAACAGCAAGAAAGTTTAAAAGTATCGGAGAAGTCAATGGCACCCCACTCCAGTACTCTTGCCTGGAAAATCCCATGGATGGAGGAGCCTGGTAGAATGCAGTCCATGGGGTCGCCGAGATTCGACACGACTGAGCGACTTCACTTTCACTTTTCACTTTCATGCATTGGAGAAGGAAATGGCAACCCACTCCAGTGTTCTTGCCTGGAGAATCCCAGGGATGGTGGAGCCTGGTGGGCTGCCGTCTATGGGGTCGTACAGAGTCGGACACGACTGAAGTGACTTACCAGCAGCAGCAGGTTTGTTTTGTTAAAGAGTTGACAAGTCTTTGCCTAGATTTTCCACTTTATTTTTGTAAGTGCTGATTGTGCTAATACATTAACTATGCTTTTCAGCTGGAATCTGGCTGTGGTGCTAGTAAAGAACCCACCTGCCAATGCAGGAGACATAAGAAACATGGGTTTGATCCCTGGTTCAGGAAGATCCCATGGAGGAGGGCATGGCAACCCACTCCAGTATTCTTGCCTGGAGAATCCCATGGACGGAGGAACCTGGCAAGCTACAGTCCAAGGGTTGCACAGTGTGGGACATGACTGAAGCAACTTAGCACACAGCACATGCTTATCAGCCAGGGGCATATGTGATCCTCACTGAACTGTCATTTCATTGACTCAGTGATTACTCTGAGCTCGATAATTGCTTCCAGCCATTCTTACTACTATTTATTCTAATGATGAGGAAGGCATTAACATTTTATGAGGGTGAGGAAAAGGAGGAAATAATAAATACACACAAGGCATAGACAGTGTTGTTCTCTGAGACATACATGGGAAGCACATTTATATTAATCAGAGCATGTGTCCTTTTTGGGAGAAGAAGACAGAATAAAAGACAATAATATTTACTGATTACTATGTGTCAGGGCTTAGACTTTTAAAAGATACTTTATTTAATCCTCATTACAACTCCAGGAAGTAGGTAAAATTTTATGCCCACTTTGTAGATGATAAAATAAGGCAAAGAGAATTCAAATCAATAACTCAGGGTTACACAGCGTATAAGTATTGATCCTGAGATTGGAATGCAAAAGATTTAGCTACAGAGTTCAGGTCGATAAGTATGCTAAATTGCATCTCAAGATCTTCTCCATGTGTATATATGCCTGCCCAGCACATATATAAACATATACACAGACATGCAGAATAAACACATTCTTGAAATTCACATTCTTGAAGCATGTCTACCAAAAGTTTTATACACAAACCTACCTGAGTGTGCACCTTTAGATACGCTTTCTTCTTTAATTCACATGCACATTTATACTTATTGCTCATGTAAATGATACAAATCTATACAAATATGCATGGATAGACAACCATTTTTGTTAGGGAAAGGCTAAATTTAAGATACTGAAATCATCATGTTCTAGATCATTTGCAAAGTATAACTAACAATAGGTGAAAGAAGTGTTATTGGATGAGTAAATTTTACCTTCAAAATAAAAATCACATACTCCAAGAGTAGTTGGGTGAGTAATGACATATGCCAAGTTGAGGAGTTGAGTTGGGACGAGGGCTAGGGGATCAAGTAAGTAGGAAAAAACAAATGGAACCTTGCATTCCAAATATCTAGGCAATTCAAGCAAAGAGTTCCCCTTCTATTCATTTGTTCTTCGTATTTAAAGTATTGCCCAGTTCTGCATATAGTGTCATAGCTCAATAAATGCTCAGTAAATATTAATCAGTTATGATTTTGACTAGCATAATAAACATATACATAACATATTCTTTCTTTCAGTAACATTCTAGGTCCACATGACCTATTGCTTCCTTATTTCTTGAGAGTTTGAATTGAAGCCAAGTAATTATATCAAAATAAGACAGGATTTTAATCATCTTTCAGAACTTTAAGGTCCTTATATGAAAGCGTCAAATGCTTTATTGGCTTAGTTTACTACACCCGTCAACTCTGTAAGATGTGAAGATGGCAAATTCCCTTTCATCACAGATTCCCAGAATAAAGCCTTTTGTGTTTACTAAAGGAGAACATAGAAAGAAACATGATTGGAGGCGTGTGGGTACTTATTCACAGCTAAACCTGCCTGCCTTCAGTCTTTCCTCTCACCATTCAACAGCATGTTGCCATCTTTGAAAACTTGTACCTGGCTTTTTATTATTGTTTCTGTTTTTCTGTGCTACTGGTGTTTTGTAGTAATGAGTTGTTTCTAACTTCTGACTGACTTAGGTTTTGGTGTGGTTAATTAAAGTTAAGTGGGGCGTGTGTGTGTGTGTGTGTGAATGAGACAGAAAATGACAAATGAAATCATTCAAATTATAGTCACTCAGTTGTCAATTAGATTGATGTGTTTTTAATTTAGATTTTCTTAATAATTTAGTTGTTGCAGTATACACATTCTATTCCTGAGTAGTGAAGCTGACATTTCAAGATTTCTGTCACTTTCAGAGAAAACATCAGCTATTTTGATCACTCCCATCTAAATAGCCTTAGTTTAAGAGTAAGTAACAGAATCAACCACCTTACAGCACAATGATGCTAAATTATTCATTTGGGAAGTGAATTGTTTTCACTCAACAAATGAAATGTTGGATTTTTGCAGTGGTATGAATTAAAAATTAATGTTTTGTCACTTCACATAACTAACATCATACTTGAACATATAAAACCTAATAATATATCTTATATAATATCGTTGATAGTTTATTAAGTATAACAGCAGAAAAATCAATAACAAAAATGCATAGGTAATATTTACTACATAAAAATATGTAGTCTTATGATTCAGGTGAATTTATGTTGTTTTTTCTTTTTCTCCTCTATACAGATTATGGTATCCTAGTCAACATAGATTAGAAAAAGTCTTAAGGCAGCTTTTTAGATATTGTATGGACAAAGGCATCTGCTTTTTCAATAGCTCCCCCTGAATTTTCAAATGGTTACCCATAAAATTCTTCCATTTCATTCTAATAGTATATATCTATCCCTATAGACAGTGCTTGCAAAAAATAAAATAATAATAATGGGCTAGTGGTGATTTCCCTTTTTATTTAGAATAATTTCTTTGTCTTTGCAATAAAAATGTGATTAAAACATAGTTAAGTGGGGCGTGTGTGTGTGTGTGTGTGTGTGTGTGAAAGATGTGAAAGGCTCTTTATACGAAAACACTTTTTTAATATCAGAAAAGATAATTAAATATTTCTGACCCCATTCTCCCTTACTAACATAGTGGTGTGTTTTTTATGTTTTAAATATTTTCTTCTTTAACATTGGATTCTATCAAAGAATAAACTAGTTATTGTTTGACTTATTCCCTCCTTCTAAATATATTCAGCTCGACAAATACTCATTGAGCACATGCCACAAGTAGCTTAGACTCCCTGTTGTGCTTCTATCGATTTTTCAGGGGCCCCAGCCCTCAGGATGGGGACCAGGACTGCCCGTCAGATCAGCGGCAGCGTTAGACCAGAAATCAAGTGCACAATGAATGTGATGTGCATGAATCATCCTGAAACCATCCCCCCCCACCCCAGCCCATGGAAAATTGTCTTCCATGGAATAGGCCCCTGCTGCCAAAAAGGTTGGGGACCACTGAATTTTTGACATGTTTTACAAATATTTTATGGACAATAATTAAAGGATGAAAATCTTTAAATGGTTTCCTTCTTTAATAAATGAGAGGAGATCTGTTTTTAATCTTGGTCACTTGCAATGTAGAGTACTCAGTTGAGTGCAAAAGATAAGTGAAATTATATTTATAGTTTTCACTTGTTATTTTCTAAATGTGCTCAAGGAAATGACCCTTCACTGACCCATGTATACCACAGTAAGGAAAAAATGTTGCTTTGAGAGACATAAAGAAAATAAATCCTGCTCCCTATCCTGAAAGAACTCAGACCCACACCCTCTTCCTGTCCTTTCAGGGCCGTCTCTTCATCACACTTAACAGTACAGTCACTCTACATTGGTGGGAACAACTGCTAAGTACATGCAGGTCTCCTCTTTCTCACCAACAGGAAGCAAAGCTTTTATTTAGCTCATTACTATTAGGTAGAAATAAAATAGAAAAAACATAGAATGCAAGTGGAAAATTGATTTTATATATTAATTTATAATAAATAAATGTGTAATTTATAATAAATAAATGTGTAATTTATGTATTTTAACACATTTAACTCCTTATAAAATATCTAACTTAATGAGTATTCAATATCTATCCCAGTACTTTCATAATATTAAAAAAACTATTCTATTAATTCACATGATAAATGTTTTTGAGAACCTTGTTTGTGGCTGGCATATTTCTGATTGAAAAATTCAGAATAAAAATAAATTATGGATTAGCCCATTTATTATTCAAGGTGGCAGAATATCAGTTTTCTATTTATGCAAAAAGGAGTTGTTTAAAGGAATCCTTTTCCAAAGCAAAAAAATAAGTAAATAAATCTGGAAATCTTGCTGAAGTCATCTCTCAGTTTCTGGATGAGGTCTCTGGAACACATATATCTATTTTTGAAGAGATATTCCTTCTCAGCCTATGCCCACAGCAAATACAGCTGAGCTGTCTCTACCCTCCAAGACTGGAGACCTAATACTGTAACTTTGCTGAAGACTTGATAACTAACTACTATTTCCATGTGTGCATTTAAGTGCTTTCACTTTAGTGACATTCAATTTTCAAAACAGTGCTGTGAAGTAGGTGTTATTTTTTAAAGATAATGAAGCTGAAGAGAAATGACAAAACATGTGGATAGCAGATCTGGGAATCTGACTGCAAATGCCTTTCTTTTTCCAATATAGTATACTACCCACTTTAAGCTTATTTCCCAAAACTCATGTCAAAATACAGAAACTACTTCTATATGGATTGGCAGCGCAGTGAACCGAGAACAAGGCCCTACTGATCATTCATTACCTGGTCTTTCCTTCGGTGCCATTTTGATGTATTGAATGAAAAGTGGTGACATTGTGGCAGAAGATCACACAAACAAGTGAAACATGACTTGAACTTCTTTCCTCTTATGCCTAACTCAATCTCTTATCTTGCATCGGGATTCCAAAAATACTCTTTCAATTGCTTACCTCTGCTTCCTTTTATTTCATTTCATTATTGTACCAATTGTTAGTCTCATTCCTGGTTCATGCAATTTTTCTCAACTGATTATGCAATCGCTGAAGTGGCAACCTCAGACTCATCTACCTTCCAGCTGATTGCAAATGGTTCATAAAACAGCACCAAAGAAAAGGTTATATTCGGGAGAAAAACAATTACAGCTTTCATGTGTTACTGCATATTATAGTGGTTAGTAAAAGAATAAACACTGTCAGTCTGCTTGTTTCAGAAAGGCAGAGCAGGGTTCTTTGAAGGGTGCTAGAAGGCTTTTACATTGTGTCCCCACCTGGAAATGACTTCACTTCTTCCACATCTGAAAGTAGAATCATGTAGGAGCATCATGACCTGCACCTGGAGCAGCTCATGAAAGGAATCAGAATAAACCCAGTAACATACAGAAAGAAGAGGCAGAATTATACAGGAGCAGGAACACGGGGTTTGCTGATTCAAGCATTCCCTTGATAATGTGTTAGATGGCTTTAATAAGCAATGGGCTTTTGAGCCTCAGTTTCCTTATTTGTAAAATAGGAATACTAAAACTTACCTTATCTTATACAGAAAGGTAACAGAAGAGATCATACAAATAACAGGTTTTGGGTAAGCTGTAAGTTACAGTTAAATGTTTGTTATTGTAATGAAGTAGATTCTGCTGAGTGAATGGAAAATTAAGTCCATGGGTACTTTTAGTTCTTTTTAGAGAACCACCGATTTCTTTTCAGAACAGAAAGAATTAGGCTCCTATGTGATATCTTAGTGGACTAGAGGGAGGGATTGGTTGATACCTCCACCAAAACATCCATGCAAAATCCATAGCTTGACTTACAGATCTTTTGTGTTAGCAAGATCATTAATTAACTTACAGACTTCTACTACTATGCTCACATCATTCCTCTAAAATACACTTGGAGAGAAAAGAGTCATATTTGGGAAAAGAGATGTTTGCTATTGCAAGGCTCCTTTTTATAGTTTAGGGAAAGGAGAATACAAGGAGAAATGGCTTCGTAAAATTACATTACTTGCTTAAAGTCACAAAGTCCATCCATGCATTATGAATCTTAGGTTCAATGGGATTAATTAATTAAGGTTATGCATGCACACCATAAGATTAATTTACTGAATAATTCACTGAGAAAAGTCTGTTCAATTTTCAAGTACTGAGACTATAATGAATCTTTGACATGACTAATTTACCTTCCCTGAATTGAATGATAGGTTTTAAATTGAAGTGATCAGCAATTTGGGCATATTGATTGCATTCGGTGTCACATAAGTATATTTTTAAGAAACTCAAAGACTTTCAAAAGACTGGAATATATTTGTTTGTTTGTTTTTAATAGGGAGATTGGGGATCTCATAACTTTTAACTGTAATTTCTTCTTTAGATCCACATATGTCAACAAGTTCCAAATGCTGGTTACAATTGATAAATTGAGAAAGAAAATTATGCAAAATTCTCAGGAGCTCAGGGAAGTAGGCCGACAGAGAAATGCCTACTATTATTCTTTGTTAGCCTCAGTGAATTCAGTACAGCGTGACACCAAACAATAGAAAATGCGGCAAGCATAATTATGATTTCCAAATCAGGAGATATTTTGGAAAGAAGAAATACCCTTTCTTTTTCAGTCCCATGAGATAATCTGAAACATGTATTGGAAAATCACATTTGTTTACTTAGAAGCTAGGAAGAATTAGCTATAGTCTAATGACTATGTCATATTCATCTTTGTATGAGTTCTGTCCGTCCTCCAAACCTGGCCTGTTGTAGGTTCTTTTGCATAGTTGTTGAATTAATTGAGTAATGATTTTACCCTTTAAAAAAATAGGGTAGTGGATGATGTAATCAATGAAGTATAGGCCTTATTTAAGGAAACATTGCTATATTATTTTCACTATTTCATCTGCAATAGGTGCCTCTAATTAGGAGGAATGTTGTTCTGATTTTCCTCTTAGACCATCCCTATAATTGCTGTCTTAGTTTTCATATCAGAATTATTATTATTGGAAGTAAACACATAAATTAAATCTGATTTGCCTTCTTTAGCACTGCAATTGGAGAAACAGCTGCATCACTTTGAAATGAAATTTTAGCTTAGAATAATAAACAAAAATAAGAACACATTTTGTTAGACTTTTGCTTATGTTTCTTCATCTGTTTTCTAATCCTCATTTTAGACATTCTACAGTTCTTTATAGAGAAGCATTCATTCACTCTATAATGGATCTCTCCTGGACTTCATTGAAGAAAAAGCTTCTTTTTAAATATTTAAAGAGTATTATCTAAAGATTTGATTTATCATTATTTCCTTTCTGTCCTTTTCTGTAAGTAAGTATTGTAACATTTTGAGTTCTCATAATATTTTATTTTATTTTTATATTTATCCTCTCTCCATACATTCCACTTTAATGTTTATCTTTTCCTCACTTTTCCCCCTTATTATTTATCTGCTTTTTCCTTAGATGTTCACTTTTTAAAGGTTTTCCTCACTTTTAACATTACAGCATATAACGTATCTGTGTTTTTGTAAACAACCACTGATGATACCATTTACTGTATTATATTTATTACATTATGTAAGGATCTTTATGTAGAGACATATAATCTGGATTCCTATTGCAGTTGAGGATTAAGGAAAATTGGCATTTCATTGTATTGTCCCCCTCCACGGCAGTAACTGTGTGCATACATGTACGTAGTTTCTCTAGCTCTCATAAAGCTCAATTTGAGAGATTTCCATTTTAGAAATTTTCTCTATCACAGATTTCCTGGGTATCACTTCTACCTCTGTTTTTATGACTCCTATTCTTTTGACCCTTGTATTTATGGTTCTATAATATGCCTTTAATTTATTATAAACCTCACCAAGGCCTTTTCAGAAAGAAGTATATTATGAATTTTAAAAGAATACTTGATAACTTCAACATACAACTCTATCACACTCACTATTTTTAACTTTTCTTCAGTTTTCTTTGCTTTCTTGTGTACATTTTCTGTGTTTGTCCACTTACCATCTGCTTGTCTCCCTCTTTTCTTGCATCCCTTTTCTCCTCTTTTCCTGCCTTGAGTGTTCAAATCTTTTCTCTATTCAGCATCAGTCACCACGTTACTAATTTCCTTCTCTTATCCTGTGACCTGGTAAGGAAAAATAATATGTGAATAATCAACTTTATGCAATTCTTTGCTTCTTATAGCTTCATAATAATGTGAGAACATATTAAGTTGGTGCAAACATAAGTGAAGTTTCAGACCGTGAATTTTGGATCATTATAACTAGGCTCACACACATCTTTACTAATCAAAATAGGAACTATTACAATCAACACATTTGTGCCAATGAGAAATAAGTTTGTTTATTCCTGTAGTATAAAATTCCGTGCTTCAGGATTTGACAAACTCTTGGAAAGCATTTTCTGCCTCCTGATGGTTATGGAAGCATTTTCCCTGCAATAAGTTGTCAAGATGCTTGAAGAAGTGGTAGTCAGTTGGCAAGAGGTCAGGTGAATACAGCAGATGAGGCAAATCTGCATAGCCCAATTCATTCAACTTTTGAAGTTTTGGTTGTGTGGTCAGGTGTTGTTGTGGAGAAGAATTGGGCCCTTTCTGTTGACCAATGCCAGCTGTATGCATTGCAGTTTTTGGTGCATCTCATCAATTTGCTGAGCATACTTCTCAGATATAATGTTTTCACCAGGATTCAGAAAGCTGTGGTGGAACAGACCAGCAGCAGACCACCAAACAGTGACCATGACCTCTTTTTTGGTGCAAGTCTAGCTTTGGGAAGTACTTTGGAGCTTCTTCTCAGTCCAATCACTGAGCTGATTGTTGCTAGTTGTCATATAAAATCCACTTTTCATCGCATGTCACAATCTGATCGAGAAATGGTTCATTGTTGTTGCATAGAATAAGAGATGGCACTTCAAAATGATGATTTTTTTAAATTTAGTCAGCTCACGAGGCACCCATTTACTGAGCTCTTTCACTTTTCCAATTAGCTTTAAATGCCAAATGACCATAGAATGGTCAACCTTGAGTTCTTGGGCAACTTCTCATGTAGTTGTAAGAGGATCAGCTTTGATCAGATCAGATCAGATCAGTTGCTCAGTCGTGTCTGACTCTTTGCAACCCCCTGAATCGCAGCACGCCAGGTCTCGCTGTCCATCACCAACTCCCAGAGTTCACTCAGACTCACGTCCATCGAGTCAGTGATGCCATCCAACCATCTCATCCTCTGTCGTCCCTTTCTCCTCTTGCCCCCAATCCCTCCCAGCATGAGAGTCTTTTCCAATGAGTCAACTCTTCGCATGAGGTGGCCAAAGTACTGGAGTTTCAGCTTTAGCATCATTCCTTCCAAAGAAATCCCAGGGCTGATCTCCTTCAGAATGGACTGGTTGGATCTCCTTGAAGTCCAAGGGACTCTCAGGAGTCTTCTCCAACACCACAGTTCAAAAGCATCAATTCTTCGGCGCTCAGCCTTCTTCACAGGCCAACTCTTACATCCATACATGACCACAGGAAAAACCATAGCCTTGACTAGACGAACCTTTGTTGGCAAAGTAATGTCTCTGCTTTTGAATATGCTATCTAGGTTGGTCATAACTTTCCATCCAAGGAGTAAGCGTCTTTTAATTTCATGGCTGCAGTCACCATCTGTAGTGATTTTGGAGCCCAGAAAAATAAAGTCTGACACTGTTTCCACTGTTTTCCCACCTATTTCCCATGAAGTGATGGGACCGGATGCCATGATCTTAGTTTTCTGAATGTTGAGCTTTAAGCCAACTTTTTCACTCTCCGCTTTCACTTTCATCAAGAGGTTTTGAGTTCCTCTTCACTTTCTGCCATAAGGGTGGTGTCATCTGCATATCTGAGGTGATTGATATTTCTCCCGGCAATCTTGATTCCAGCTTGTGTTTCTTCCAGTCCAGCGTTTCTCATGATGTACTCTGCATATAAGTTAAATAAACAGGGTGACAATATACAGCCTTGACGAACTCCTTTTCCTATTTGGAACCAGTTTGTTGTCCCATGTCCAGTTCTAACTGTTGCTTCCTGACCTGCATACAAATTTCTCAAGAGGCAGATCAGGTAGTCTGGTATTCCCATGTCTTTCAGAATTTTCCACAGTTTATTGTGATGCACACAGTCAAAGGCTTTGGCATAGTCAATAAAGCAGAAATAGATGTTTTTCTGGAACTCTCTTGATGATCCTCTCAATTGGTCACTGTCAACTTTCAATGGCCAGCCACTGCACTCCTCTTCTTCCAGGCTCTCATTTCCTTTGCAAAACTTCTTGAACTATCACTGCACTGTACCTTCATTAGCAGTTCCTAGGCCAGTTGTTTCCACTGCTTTATGACCCATTTGGAACTTGAATAAGAAAATTGCTCATATTTGCTTTTTGTCTAACATCGTTTCCCTAGTTTAAAATAAATATAAAATAAACAACAAATAATAATTCATTAGCAAAAAAATAAATAAATAAATAAAATGAGAAATGTGCCTTAAAATGATGTTTAACATAACCACATTTAAGAATGTATTTTAATATCAAACAGCAAAGTTCAACAGTGCAAAACTGCAATTACTTTTGCACCAACCTAATATTACTGCTTGCCCCATTGAAAGGAGAGACTGGCTTCTGGCTGTTCACAGGCTCAGAGTCATAAAGGGTCTTTGGAGATTAGTTGGTTATGCCCTCTCTGGTTCTACTCTGCATTATCAAATCCTCAGAGCTTTTTTTTTTCACACAATTTACTACCTTTCACAAGGAGCGTATGTGCATGCTAAGTTGCTTCAGTCACGTCTGACTCTGTGTGACCCTGTGGACTATACCTGCCAAACTCCTCTATCTATGGGATTCTCCAGGCAAGCACATTGGAATGGATTGCCATGCCCTCCTCCAGGGGATCTTCCCAACCCAGAGATCGAACCCATGTCTCTTACATCTTCTGCATTGGCAGGCAGGTTCTTCACCACTAGTGCTACTTGGGAAGCTCTTCACAAGGACAGTGAGGTAAAGAAGCTTGGGCAGTAAATTGCTGATAGCTTTCACCAGAGCCAATGTAAAATCTTAATCATAAATACCAATTGTGAATCAGTGTTACTATCTTCCTAGAAAATACAGGGAGAGCCTAGGAAAAGCTGCAATATGGGATTAAACATTTTTTTTTCCATCTTATTTTCCCATTTAGAACCTGTCTCCTCTCATAATGGAGCGTCCCTGATAGCTCAGTTGATAAAGAATCTGCCTGCAATGCAGGAAACCCCAGTTCAATTCCTGGATTGGAAAGATCCACTGGAGAAGGAATAGGCTATCTACTCCAGTATTCTTGGGCTTCTCTTGTGGCTCAGCTGATAAAGAATCAGCCTTCAATGTGGGAGACCTGGGTTTGATCCCTGGGTTGAGAAGATCCCCTGGAGAAGGGAAAGGCTACCTACTCCCGTATTCTGGCCTGGAGAATTCCATGGACTGTATAGTCCATGGGGTCGCAAAGAGTGAGACATGACTGAGTGACTTTCACTCACTCACTCCCCTCATAATAACTAAATCAGACAATAAGATCAGGGTTATTAGTCTTAGGGAGTAGGTGAGATCCAACCAAAAAGAGGCAAGTGGAGTCATGTTGGATATGGACATTTTGGTTTCTTCTCCTGGAGTCCTAAATATGTACCTAGTGGATAACACAGAACAGAGCAGAGGCAGTCAACTTGAAAATTCACTAGAAGTGGACATACAACATATAAAGTCTTTGTTTAAGAATACCTGTGATTTATAATGAGAAAGTATCAGAAAAAGCTTTGAGAAATGGGGAACGTGATTGAAGGAAACAGGAAACAGAAAGACCCAACATGTGCTTGGGGAATAAAACGCCTTGTCTTTCCAGTCTAATTATAAACCACTGAAGCTGGGCACTGTTCACCTTAAAGCTTTATGTCCTTCAGTGTCTTGGAAGGCTTTATGAGCAAATGAATTAAATGATAATTACTAACACCTCAGGAGAGACAGAAAGTTGAAATTTACTACTTCAGCTCATGCATTATGCTCTCTGTGTAACATATAGATATTTGATACAATTTTGACCTAAAAACTGCTACCGACTATGTTTTGTTTCATTCTTTTTAATAATAAAAAGCAATAAAATGTTGTTATTAAATTTTAAGATTTTACTGAAATTCCAAAATGTATATACTACCTTTTAGAATTTATACCCCCACAGTCATCAATCTCACTGTTGTTGTCTTTAAATTTTCATGCTTATAAAGTTGGGTTTATAATCATGTGATGAATATCTTCCCCTGAAGTGAGTTTTGATTAAAGATGCTTACTTAAATTTATTTTTTGACTGTGCCACACAGCATCCAAGGAAACTAAGGTCCACAACCAGAGATTGAACCCGTGACCCCTGCAATGGAAGGCAGGAATTCTTAACCACTGGACCGCCAGGGAAGTCCCTGAACTAAGTTTTGGCATTGTCAATGACAGGGTTGATTCTCAAGGCTGGTGCAATAAATTTCCAGCAGTCCAGTGATTTACCTTTCTGTGGGAACTTCATGACCCTGTGCTTCATTCCTGTCAGGGGGAAACTCACTACTTAAAGCTGATGCCATGGGAAAGGTATCTTAGCAATACTCACAGCCGCCTTCATTGCCGCTGCTGCTTCTGTGATGGATAGTGTTTCATTGGTGGTGGTTCCTCTTAGGGAGAGCCACACACTGAGGTCACCTGATGTCATTGCATAATTATATATGAATATGAGAAAATCATGCTGAATGGCTTCTTACAAAGTGGAAATCTGGGTGCATCTGGAGAAATAGCTATTACTAATGGTCCAAATACTTTCCCCACATAATGAACATTTATAATTTTTGTGCCGCCAGCTATTTCTAAAGTGCAATGTGGCATAAAACAGTTAGCCATTTCCTCTATATTATGCTGAGTGGACAACCTTTGAAGACCCCTAGGAAATGTCATAACACTTAAGTTTGCCTATCCTCAGTTCAAAGCACCATATGAAAACAGTCATTTGTCCAGCATTACTGGGCTAAACAGATGTTTCTGTAACTGAATTTCCAAACAATGGGAGTATATGCCTTTAGATTTAAAATTTTGAGACAGGATTATTATAGATTCAAGACGCTCTGTCTCTTCTTGCCACTTGGGTTTGTTCTCTCTCTCCTCACCCTTAATTTCTGTAACCCTGTGAAACAATACACAGTTCCCTCAATGAACCATAGAGTTGCCATTGATACTTTTCCAGAAAGCCCTCTCTATTTCTAGCTGGTGATTACTCAACCTTCATGATCCTGTTTTGTTTCATCTCATGTACTAAACTTATCCTGACCCTTTGTCTTCTTCCACTCATTACTTTAACTCTTTCAGCCATATGGTGTCCTATATATACTTCAGTCATGGAAGTCATCAATCTTTGAGTTACTTATTTGTCTGGATATTAGACTCCTGGTGACTTACTTGTCTTTTTTGTATTCCTCACTTCCTCAATAGCTGGGTTTCCTAATACTTATATATGCTTATAGGATCAGTAAAATCAATGCAGTGAAGCTTCCAGGGGATTCAGAGATGTGGGGGCACTTTGCCTCTAAGTAAATAACCCCAAGTATTCTGAGAGTTGTGTATTTTGTGACTGATTTTTTGGATTTTTTACATCTTTTCCCATTTTATCAAGCCTTTGTCAGGTCTTGGAAGAGGGTGTTTGCTATGACCAGTGTTTTCTCTTGGCAAAACTATTAGTCTTTGCCCTGCTTCATTCTGTACTCTAAGGCCATATTTACCTGTTACTCCAGGTGTTTCTTGACTTCCTACTTTTGCATTCCCGTCTCCTGTAATGAAAAAGATATCTTTTTGGGGTGTTAGTTCTAAAAGGTCTTGTAGGTCTTCATAGAACCATTCAACTTAAGCTTCTTCAGCATTACTGGTCAGGGCATAGACTTGGATTACTGTGATACTGAAGGTTTGCCTTGGAAATGAACAGAGATCGTTCTGTCATTTTTGACATTGTATCCAAGTACTGCATTTCAGATTCTTTTGTTGACTATGATGGCTACTCCGTTTCTTCTAAGGGATTCTTGCCCACAGTAGTAGCTACAATGGTCATCTGAGTTAAATTCACCCATTCCAGTCCATTTTAGTTCGCTGATTCCTAAAATGTCGACGTTCACTCTTGCCATCTCCTGTTTGACCGCTTAAAATTTGCCTTGATTCATGGACCTAACATTCCAGGTTCCTATGCAATATTGCTCTTTACAGTATCGGACTTTACTTTCATTACCAGTCACATCCACAACTGGGTGTTGTTTTTGCTTTGGCTCTGTCTCTTCATTCTTTCTGGAGTTATTTCTCCACTGATCATCTCCAGTAGCATATTGGGCACCTAGAGACCTGGGGAGTTCATCTTTCAGCATCCTATCTTTTTGCCTTTTCATACTGTTGATGGGGTTCTCAAGGCAAGAATACTGAAATGGTTTGCCATTCCCTTCTCCAGTGGACCACATTTTGTCAGAACTCTCCACCATGACCTGTCCATCTTGGGTGGCCCTACACAGCATGGCTCACAGTTTCATTGAGTTAGACAAGGCTGTGGTCCACGTGATCAGATTGGTTAGTTTTCTGTGATTGTGGTTTTCAGTCTGTCTTCCCTCTGATGGAGAAGGATAAGAGGCTTATGGAAGCTTCCTGATGGAGAGACTGACTGAGGGGGCAACTGGGTCTTGTTCTGATGGGCATGGCCATGCTCAGTAAATCATTAATCCAGTTTTCTGTTGATGGGTGGAGCTGTGTCCCCTCCCTGTTATTTACCTGAGGCCATGCTATGGTGGAGGTAATGAAGATAACAGTGACCTCCTTCAGAAGGCCCCATGCAGTACTGCTACACTCAGTGCCCCCAACCCTGCACCAACACACACCTCCACTGGAGACTCCTGGACACCCCCCAGCAAGTCTGGGTCAGTCTCTTGTGGAGTCCCTGCTCCTTTCTCCTGGGTCCTGGTGCACACAAGGTTCTGTTTGTGCCCTCCAAGAGTCTACTTCCCAGTCCTGTGTAAGTTCTGGCAGCTCTATAGTGGGGTTAATGATGACCTCGTCCAAGAGGCCTTATGCCATACCCAAGTCTGCTGCACCCAGAGCCCCTGGCCCTGTGGCAGTCCACTGCTGACCCGTACCTCCACAGGAGATGGTAAAACACAGTTCTGTCTCAGTATCTGTGGGGTCTCTGGGTCCTGGTGTGCACAAGGTTTGTTTGAGCCCTCTGAGCATCTCTGGCAGGAATGGGGTTTGATTCTAAGCATGAATTTGCCCCTCCTACTGTCTTGCTGGGGCTTCTCCTTTGCCCCTGGAAATGGGGTATCTCCTCACAGTCACTCCAGGGATGTGCAGTGGCCGCTCCAGTTTGGTGATAGCAAACACCCTCTTCCAACAACACAAGAGAAGACTCTACTTATGGACATCACCAGATGGTCAATGACGAAATCAGATTGATTATATTCTTTGCAGCCAAAGATGGAGAGGCTCTATACAGTCAGCAAAAACAAGACCAGGAGCTGACTGTGGCTCAGATCATGAACTCATTATTGCCAAATTCAGACATAAATTGAAGAAACTGGGGAAAACCACTAGACCATTCAGGTATGACCTAAATCAAATCCCTTATGATTATACAGTGGAAGTGACAAATAGATTCAAGGGATTAGCCTGATAGTCAGAATGCCTGAAGAACTATGGACAAGGTTTGTGACATTGTACAGGAGACAGGGATCAAGACCATCCCCAAGAGAAATGCAAAAAAGCAAAATGGCTGTCTGAGGAGGCCTTACAAATAGCTGAGAAAAGAAGAGAAGTGAAAGGCAAAGAAGAAAAGGAAAGATATACCCATTTGAATGCAGAGTTCCAAAGAATAGCAGGAGAGATAAGAAAGCCTTCCTCAGTGATCAATGCAAAGAAACAGAGAAAACAATAGAATGGGGAAGACTAGAGATCTCTTCAAGAAAATTAGAGATACCAAGGGAACATTTCATGCAGAGATGGGCTCAATAAAGGTCAGAAATGGTATGGATCTAACAGAAACAGAAGATATTAAGAAGAGGTGGCAAGAATACACAGAAGAACTGTACAAAAAAGATCTTCATGAGCAAGATAATCACAATGGTATGATCACTCACTGAGAGCCAGACATCCTGGAATGAGAAGTCAAGTGGGCCTTAGAAAGCATCACTACAAACAAAGCTAGTGGAGGTGATGGAATTCCAGTTGAGCTATTTCAAATCCTAAAGGATGAGGCAGTGAAAGTGCTGCACTCAATATGCCAACAAATTTGGAAAACTCAGCATGGCCACAGGACTGGAAAAGGTCAGTTGTCATTCCACTCCCAAAGGAAGGCAATGCCAAAGAATGCTCAAACTACCACACAATTGCACTCATCTCACATGCTAGTAAAGTAATGCGCAAAATTCTCCAAGCCAGGCTTCAGCAGTATGTGAACTATGGACTTCCAGATGTTCAAGCTGAATTTAGAAAAGGCAGAGGAACCATAGATCAAATTGCCATTATCTGCTGGATCATTAAAAAAGCAAGAGAGTTCCAGAAGAACATCTATTTCTGCTTTATTTACTATGCCAAAGCCTTAGACTGTGTAGATCACAACAAACTGTGGAAAATTCTTCAAGAAGTGGGAATACCAGAAGACCTGACCTGCCTCTTGAGAAATCTGTTTGCAGGTCAGGAAGCAACAGTTAGAACTGGACATGGAACAACAGAGTGGTTCCAAATCGGGAAAGGAGTACATTAAGGCTGTATATTGTCACCTTGCTTATTTAACTTATATGCAGAGTACATCATGAGTACATTCATGATGCTTTTGAGCTGTGGTGTTGGAGAAGACTCTTGAGAGTCCCTTGAACAGCAAGGAGATCCAACCAGTCCATCCTAAAGGAGATCAGTCCTGAATATTCATTGCAAGGACTGATGCTGAAGCTGAAACTCCAATATTTTGGCCACCTGATGTGAAGAACTAACTCATTTGAAAAGACACTTATGGTGGGAAGGATTGAGGACGGGAGGAGAAGGGGATGAAAGGGGATGAGTTGGTTGGATGGCATCACTAACTCAATGTACATGAGTCCGAGTAGACTGGGAGTTGGTGATGGACAGGGAAGCCTGGTGTGCTGCAGTCCATGGGGTCACAAAGGGTCGAACATTACTGAACTTAACTGAACTGTCAGTTCTTGCTGCCATCAATACATACTTTAAGCTAAGTAATTGTGTACCCTTATGTAAGATATTGAAACCTTCTGTGCCTCAGTTTCTTCCTTTTATGTGAATGCATGCTAAATCGCTTCAGCCATGGAGTCTGACTCTGTGCGACTCTATGGATTATAGCCCACCAGGCTCCTCTGTCCATGGGATTCTCCAGGCAAGAACATTGGGGTGGGTTGCCATGCCTTCCTTCAGGGTGTCTTCCCAACCCAGGGATTGAAGCTACATCTCTTAACGTCTCCTGCATTGACAGGCAGTTTCTTTACCACTGAAACCACCTGCAAAGCCCCTTCTTCCTTTTGTAGTTATTAGTAAAATAAATTGGGGGAGAAAACAAGGTGATTAAATGGTTGACCACCAGTACTTGCAGGTGTCAAAGACTTTGGACTTAAATGAGATTTCACATCCATTTGTAGAACTTGAGGATATAGTGCATTCATAATCACTATGGTAAGTGGAGCTCATCCTCTCCATATTGTAAATCCATACTGACCACATCTGTGAAGCTCTCCATAGCATTTCAGAACTTCAGCTTAGAACATTTCTGGGGTACACACAGCTCTCCAGAACCTGCTGCCCTCAAATAGAGTAGATCACACTCCCATCATCCCCTAAACCCTGAGCATGCACAAACTGTATTTGCATAGTAATCATTTGGGGAAAAAAATTCTACAGTCCCCTTAAATCCACCACACTGTAGATCACTGTCATTGCTTCTCAAAGCCCAAGCTGGAAAGCTGGAATACCCCCTTCCTGACCCAGCTTTGCTTGTGCCTTCAAACTCATGGCAGTTGGTTCTTCCTCTTCCCACACACAAACATCTTGTCTGCCCACTTCTGCCAAAACTTTCCACCATCTCCTCCACACTTCTCTTTTTTGCCATGAACAAATTTCCTTCCACACAGCTCCTTCCCTGAAAACCTCCTGATCTTAACTAACATCTTAACTCCAACCCTGGGGCATCCTGTCTGCTTTAAGGATGCTTTCACACCTGGCTCACAGTCTTCACCTCCACCTCAGGTCTTCCTGACATACTGGGTGACTTTCATGTCCATCCATAACAGTCTATCCATCCCTGCTCCTCATCATCTCTAATGAATTTTGCCTTCACCCATACAGTTACCCAGAAGACTGTCATCATCTGAAACTGACGCCTGACTTCTTTAAATTCTGAATTCAAGCATTCAACTCATTTTCTACAATTTCTCATCCCTAGAGCTCTTATTCCAGTTACCAGCACTCCTCAATATTGTAAAGACCTTCAACAATGTTGCCCATCTAACTTAACCGTATTGTCAGCTCCCTTCTCTCTTCAGGTGGTTTAAATTCCACAACCCATCCCTTCAATACTTTATTATTACTTCAAATAACTTTCCCCACTGCCTCCTCGTCACCCATTCAGAAAATTCCTTTTTCTAGTAAAAGCAAGTCCTCCTTCTCCAATGCTATATTCCGCCCTCCAAGTTCTGTTTTGGAAATACCCCTTCCATGAAGTTTGGGGCCACTAGAAGCCATGGTCTCCAGCCTCCACCAGGCCCTTGGAGATCCTCAAGGGTCTTGTTTCCAGACCAGTGCTACTTGTTCTATACTCTTCTAAACCTCTTCTGCTTGGGCAACAACTTTGATGTCTGCTTTCTTTCCTGCAGCATGTCTTATCAGAAAGATATCCTGATTTCTACCTCACAAACAATTGTCTCAAGTATGTCTGCATGTGGCAAGGCCACTACCTCAGTTCAGTGCCACATCATATTTCCTCTAGATTATTATAGACATTTTTTTTTTTTTAACTAAGCTACCTCTCTGGTCCTGCTCTTCTTCACATACTAACTAGTGTGACTACTTGACAATGCAAATCTGTCCACTGATTTAAAGATATTTTTCTTATGCCTCTTAGCAAAAAGTCAAAACTCCTTTGTGTAACACTCAGCATCCTGTGGGATCTTCTCCATGATGATTTATTCCACTTTAGGTCTTTCCACCCTCTCTCCATCTGCTGACACTCTCCATCTACAGTTCCTTCGCATTCCTGCTCTATGATGAACTCTATGGCCATCATGATCTGGCCTTTCTCTGTATCCTGCCTACTTCCTGTTAGTCCTTCTGACAAGTTTGGATAACAGCAATTCATCTTTCAATTGTTAGTTTTGGCGTCATTCCTCTGGGATGCAAAGTTGACTTCCTCCCTCTTCGGCAATTAGAGTTTTACTGTCGCCCCATTCTCATTACCAAAGACGGACCCTGTATGTTGAATTGCTGTTTCTTCTTTGCTTGTGTTTTATGTTGTGGTATATAGCTTGACAGAAGGCCATTTGGGGATTGTTTGTTTGTTTGACATTTTAGAAAAAATACACTTTACAAAAGGATGAGAAACAGTAACTCTCAAACACTTGCCAAATCCTCTGAGCCTCAACGTATATATTTGTTGAATGGAGATTATAATATGATATGCATAGAAGGAGTAATGTAAGATTAAGTGATTAAATGAAATGTCATATATTAGATGCCTGGAAAATATTAACCTTTAAATAAATTATAATCACAATAGCATTTTGTAAATTTAGTAGAGCAGAGGGTTTTAAGGTCATTGTTGCAAAGATGATGCCAGATTTTATGTAAGATGTTTCCTTTCAGAGATCGACCCACACATCTGGCCACCACAGGGAAAGTAACTAATGATTCTAACAAAAACAGAGGTCATAAGTGATTAAAAGAACACTTAAGAAGGTTACCATTTTCTTTCTACTAGGATCAGTAAAGGTGTGAAATTTCAAAGACATAGTTTGAGCTGTTGTGATCACTGTGGCTCTGACATAGACTGTAAGCTCGTCAGCCTGTCTCAAGCATGTGTTCCTTGCTGTGTCTGCACAAACTGATTGGATGAGTCAGGGGTGAAAATACCTTGTCAGTCAGGCAACTGATGAGTCGTTTCAATCTAATCTGTTCTTTACCCTCTTTCAGCCAAACTTAGGCTCTGAGAGATGAGTGACTTCTTAGAAAGCCACTCTTGAATACAGATTCAACACAGAGAGACTTGCATTGCATTAAGGAACCCCAAAGCTACATGGTATGACCTATGTGCCAATATCTCAATGAGCATGTACATATACCATGTATCCTAGTGATATTTTCACTAGTGTTGCAAGCAACTCTCTAATTTTTTTAATTAAAAAAGGCTTTCATCATTTAAGAAACAAAATAAAAGGAATTGCATTTTTTTTTGTATTCTCATCTCCTACAAATAGGTAGGTTACAAATAATTTTCCATCTGTTAACCTGAATACAATGGTCCTAAGGGAAAACTGTGTTGGTGTATGGTGTGTACACATATATTCCTAAGATCTTTTGGAATTGTGCCCCAGTGGTACTCTAGCAAGAGGCTCTAGGTTGGCAATTACTTTTACATGTTGGGATCCGTTATCATAACATCATAGACTGACTGATGGAATTAACCCATCAGTTGTATCAGCAGACGCCCCTCATGATGTGGAAATCCCTTCAGCCAGCTCCAGCTTGGTCATTCACACTGTGCTTGACACTTCCAATGCAGTTTCATTTCTGCCCATGTCACACTCCAAACAACTCTAACTGTTATGAAGCTCCATTTTGCAGAAAGCCAATTTTGTTTTCCATAGATTCCATCTATGTGTTATGATTCTGCTTTCTGGAGTAACAGAGTATTTGAGGAAAAGTATTAAAATTTCAATTATTCTTCTCTAAAACAAGCTTCTGTAATTGTACCTACGCTATCATGGTTTCATGATCACTTGCTCAGTCATCCTTTCGGCTATCATTGATCAAGCTTTTGTTAAATATAAAGTATTGTGTGTGAAAGTATAAAGGATAGAAAGATACTTAAGACATGATCCCTTCTTTCAGGTAACCAATACACAGGTATTTGTTAATGTTCATCTTAAAATGTGATAGGCTGTATGCAACATAACTCTCCAGAAGTGTCCTAAGGAATGAAGACTGCAGTAAGACTACTATTCCTCATGATCTGAACTCCATACTTTTATTCATAACGTCTGTGTTTATGTAGGCCTTTTCATAGCTGCATCATATTGGGTTTCTGCTCAAATAAAAATTCAGGTCTTTATCTTAGCTGAACTATGTGCTATTTATAAATTATGTCTAACTCCTCATTTGTTATTAGCTCCATGTTACTTAGAGGAATTTAAGATTTGGTATAGTTTTGTAATAATGCTCAAGGTCACAGAACAATTAAGTGATAAGTAAAAGAAGATTTAACTTCCTAGTGAGTACATTAATTGATGATTCTTATTTTTCCTCCAAAGTGGAATAATCTGAAAGCATAAACAGCTTCAAAAAAAGGTTTATTGTTAGTAGATCCATGATAGGAAATAGAGGTGTTTTGAGATGTAGCCTTTTATGATTCTCAGTATGACAGGATTCCTCCATTGACTGGATGTTAGGAAGCAAGTCATTGGCCTTTCCTGTAGCTGCAAAAATATACAAGGCTTTTTAGAAAAAAAGATAAGGCAGCTCTTGCTTCACTCGCAGGTGTCCTTGTCTTTGGCTCATTGCATCGTTTTCCTCTCTTGATTATGTGCCCAACATATTTCCTTATCGTGACTGAAAACCTTTTCTGACTTCCTCCATACTGCTGCTTGCTGCCAGATATGGTTACACTTCCTATTTGCCTTTTGGGAGGAAATTGTCTGCTGTTTTAAAATTCTGATTCTGAGCTTTGATCTGGTTGTTCTAACCCCTATTTACAATTCAAGTGTAATTTATTCATGTGTATTTTTGAGCACTACTAAGTGTTAGGCTTTTGAACTGTGGTGTTGGAGAAGACTCTTGAGAGTCCCTTGGACTGCAAGGAGACCCAACCATTCCATCCTAAAGGAGATCAGTCCTGGATGTTCATTGAAAGGACTGATGCTGAAGCTGAAACTCAATACTTTGGCCACCTCATGTGAAGAGTTGACTCATTGGAAAAGAACCCTGATGCTGGGAGGGATTGAGGGCAAGAGGAGAAGGGGATGACAGAGGATGAGATGGCTGGATGGCATCACTGACTCGATGGACGTGAGTTTGGGTAAACTCCAGGAGTTGGTGATGGACAAGAAGGCCTGGTGCACTGTGATACATGGGGTCGCAAAGAGTCGGACACGACTGAGCGACTGAACTGAACTGAACTGAAGTGTCAGGCAGGAGTGGACCTCTGTTCGTGGACAGGTAAAGTCATATATACTTTGGTGCCAGTATCTGGCATGGGTTGCTGTGCAGTATCTGTCCCAATGTGAGAATTCATGCTTTCTATCCCATCACATAAGTAAGTATCAGTCACTCAGTCGTGTCAGACTCTTTGTGACCCATGGACTGTAACCCACCAGGCTCCTCTGTTCATGAGATTCTCCAGGCCAGAATACTGGAGTGGGTAGCTGTTCCTCTCTCTAGGGCATCTTCCCTACCCAAGGATCGAACCTGGGTCTCCTGCATTGCAAGCAGATTCTTTACTATCTGAGCCATCAGGGAAGCCCCTATTCTATCACATAAACCTGGCTTTATAGCTGTCAAACATTGGACTTTGCACATTTGAGTTTTTCTAACTAGCTGTTAAGGTAAATAAGTTAAAAAAAGAGCCCCATTATCCCATGTCTCTTAACTGAGACCGTGGGGTTCAAATTGCTTATGAAAGTTTTAGCATGAAACCTTCCAAAGGAGGTGATGGGAATGGATGGTATGAAAAAGCTTAGCTATTTGTGGAGAAGAATTAAGTCCCAGGAGTCTGTTGTATCTGCCTCCATTCCTCTGCAGACTTTGGTCTGTACTCTGCTGAGAGCATCCAGGAACAAGGCGGTTATAGCTTTTGCCATCCCTCCTGATGGTGTTCCTGCTGCAGCTGTCAGATGTATGGAGACATAATTGATGAAATTCTATTTATACCCAGGGATAAACTTAGAAAACCACGCCATGCCTCCTAAGCTAGCAAATTCAGTGGATCCCCTTGCCGCTGCAGTCTCTACCATCCAAGTGACAACAATGCACATTTTCTGTTTGCCTTAAAGTCACTAATTGGCTCATACCTTTGAATATGCTAGTAGTATAACAGGAGAGCAGTTTCTGATGTTAGAAAGTTGTGAGTTCAAATTTTGGCTCTTTTCAGGAATATAATTTCAATCAATCTTGAGGAAGTTTATCAACTACTTCATGAGCAAATGAGAATAATAATTGGGACAAATACTGCACAACCCATTTTATGGTGTTGGTAGTGAGGATTAAATAACTGCATCGTGTAAAGCTCTTAAATAATGACTACATACACTGTAAGCACATAATTAGTTGCTATTTTTATTCTTATTGTTTTTATTTTACCTGTAACCCGGACAGAGGAATAAGTGGTGTACTAGAAAGTGCTTTGGACCAGGAGCCAAAACACCCAGGTTACAATCTCAGATGTGTTATAGACTGTATAGGACCTTGGACAAGTCACTGAACTTCTCCAAACCTCAGTTTCTTCATGTGCGTTGGTGCATGTTGTGGGCGGGTGGTGGGGAGGGTGGGGATGTTACAGTGTTTTAAATGCTAAGGTTTTTTAGCACCAAAAGTGATCATCATCACTATTTGTTGATAATACAGCTTAAAAAATGAAGATAAATATTATTGAGGAAATTATACTCTTAAAGATTCCTCAAAGGAGCATTACGGCCTATAGGAAATAGTTATATCAGAATATACGAATTATAGAATAAGTAACCCTGTACTGCCTCGGCTATAGACAGCATTTCCAAAAGAATGTTTTCACTGAAATGACAAGCTGTTTGAAGTCAGCATGGAAACAGGAGCAGTAGAGCTGTGTTTCTCAGAGGACTCAGGTACACCCTCATTGTCATTCTCATCACTGGTAGAACATTTAAATACAAGAATTAGAGTGGAAATTCTTAAATTCTGTACAAAGAATTTCACAATGTCACAGGAACTTACTTTAAGGCGATTAATCCTAAAAGTTAGGCTCATGATATAGACTCCAAAAGCAGAATTATAAATGTTGTGATATTTTTCTGATATGCTACAGTGTCTGTGGTACAAAGAATTTCTATTTGTCTAAGTAGAAATCAGAGTTTATGTTTTGTGTTGCAGATCTTTTCCCAAAAACAAAACTTTCCTGTTCTATTGTGTCGGTAGGCAGAACCTTATACCACAGAACAGGTCAGGAAAGGGAGAAACAAATGTGTAAGAACAAGAAAACCTTAGCCAAGGAAGAAAAAGGAGGAGGAAAAAGAAAAAGTTCCTCTCAGTTGCTGTGTATGTGTGTGTGTGTGTGTGTGTTAGTTGCTCAGTCCTGTCCAACTCTTGCAACCCCATGGGCTATGTAGACTGTCAGGCTCCTCTGTGCATGGAATTCTCTAGGAAAGCCTACTGGAGTAGGTAGCCACTGTCTTCTCCAGGGCATCTTCCCAACCCTGGGATTGAACCAGGGTCTCCTGCATGGCAGGCAGCTTCGTTTTTACCGTCTGACCACCAGGGAAGCCCCTCAGTTGCTATAATTGTTAATAAACCTGGGGTCAAATCCCAGTTTGCTGGCTGTGTGATCTTGGGCAGTCTATTTACTCTAAGCTTTATGGTTCCAAAGAGTAGGTTGAGGAGAGTAATATCTTTGCTGGATTTTAAAGTAAAGAAAATATGTAAAGTATCTAGCTTAGAGACTGGAAAGCAGTAGATATTCAATAGTTGGTAGGGATTATTTTCTGAATGTTGAGGGTGACTTGCACATCCCATACTATGTTGATCCTGGAGCATGGTCACATGCTTCATAATTCTTCAAAACATCAGAGAAAACAATGTTCCTAATATTCACCCACTTTACTTGTATTCATTGCAAATAATGAAACTGATTGACTGAGTTAGCAGTGCAGCTATTCCAGCTGCTATTTCTTTCTAAATGAGATTATTTAGTAAATATTCTTCAGACAAAAATTCACTCATGATTTCAAGACTGTATAGCAAAGGAGCTACAGCTATATATTGTTGACAATGTTATGCATTGGAAAGAGCCCATGACTTTGAATCAGATATTTAGTTTGAATGCCAGCTAAACCATTTCATTTCAGTTCAGTAGCTCAGTTGTGTCCGACTCTTCATGACCCCATGAACCGCAGCACGCCAGGCCTCCCTGTCCATCACCAATTCCCGGAGTCCACCCAAACCCATGTCCATCAAGTTGATGATGCTATCCAACCATCTCATCCTCTGTCGTCCCCTTCTCCTCCTACCCTCAATCTTTCCCAGCATCAGGGTCTTTTCAAATGGGTCAGCTCTTCACATCAGGTGGCCAAAGTATTAGAGTTTCAGCTTCAACATCAGTCCTTCCAATGAACACCCAGGAGTGATCTCCTTTAGGATGGGCTGGTTGGATCTCCTTGCAGTCCAAGGGACTCTCAAGAGTCTTCTCCAACACCACAGTTCAAAAGCATCAATTCTTTGGTGCTCAGCTTTCTTTATAGTCCAACTCTCACATCCATACATGACCACTGGAGAAACCATAGCCTTGACTAGACGGACCTTTGTTGGCAAAGTAGTGTCCCTGCTTTTTAATATGCTGTCTATGTTGGTCATAACTTTCCTTCCAAGGAATAAGTGTCTTTTAATTTCATGGCTGCAATCACCATCTGCAGTGATTTTGGAGCCCAGAAAAATAAAGTCAGCCACTGTTTCCACTGTTTCCCCTTCTATCTACCATGAATTGATGGGACTGGATGCCATGATCTTAGTTTTCTGAATGTTGAGCTTTAAGCCAACTTTTTCACTCTTCTCTTTGACTTCTTTTTCAGGGGTAAAGCGTTTAACCTCTGAGAATAAGATTATGTAACTTGAGATGGGGATGGAAATAAAAATAGCACCTATCTCAAAGGGCTGCTATAAGGATGAAATACAGATGTATGCAGATGTATTTCTTAAGGGAGTAAAGCAATGTAAACATTTATGTTGGTTCTTAGCTATGTCTGATCCAGGACCACAAGGAAAGGAACTCCTCTTCCTCTTAGATTCTGCTATACAGGGTGAGGTGAAGCATATCTTTTTCTTTTTTATGAACTGATTTTACTCCTAACACTTGTAACACTAAATGTTGAATTGCCACACCAACCAATTCTCCAGCTCTCCAGCTACCAAATGAGTGCCCTACAAGTCAAGTCAAATCTGATACTAACTACCCAGAGTTAGTGTAGACCCCATAGGTTAAAGGCTTAGTGTCACAAGATTTCCTTTCCTTAAGAAGCCAGTCTCAAGTCCCTGACCTCCTGTACTTCTGAGCTGGCTGTAAATCAGAGTTCCCATGACCCTTTCCACAGGTTCAATAATTTGCTATAGCTACACAGAATTCAGAGAGAGGTTTACCTACCATTACTGGCTTATTATAAAGTATATAATAAAGAATACAAATGAACAGCCCGATGAAGAGGTATGTAGGAGGAGGTACAGAAGAATGCCAAGCCCAGAAGTTTCTGTTCCCATAGAGTTGAAGTATGCTACCCTCCTGGCATGCACTCATCAACCCAGAAGCTCCTTTTACTCTGCCTTTTAGAGTTGTTAATGGTGGTTTCATCACATAGGCATGATCAAATACTAACTCAATTTCTGGTCCCTCTCTTTTCTCTGGAATTTAGGGGGTGGGGCTTCTACTCACTGATCTTTCTGGGTACCAACCCCCAGCCTGAAGATATCTAGGGACCCACCAAGGGTAGCCTCTTAAAGACAAAAGATGCTTCTATCATCTATATCACTTAGAAAATTCCAAGGTTTTTAGAATTCTTGTTCTGGGGGCCATAAAAAGACCAAAACTATGTTTGTTATATCACAATGTAGTGTTTTCCAGGATCAACTAAAAGTATAGTGCTGTGTGCTCAGTCGCTTCTGACTCTTTGCGACCCCAGGGACCATTACCCACCAGGCTCCTCTGTCCATGGAATTCTCCAGGCAAGAATACTGGAGTGGGTTGCCATTTCCTTCTCCAATAGAGGTATAAAGTCTTTAGTAATTTTACCATTTTTCCACTACCAACTTGTTCTGTGGAAACAGCTTCAAATTTGCTAATTGAATTAAGCCCAACTTGCTAATTTTTTGCGCTTTATTGAGATGAAAATAAATCACACTGAGATATCACCTCATACCTTTTAGAATGGTTACTATCAAAAAGACAAGAGTGTATAACAAGTATTGGTGAGGATGTGGAGGAAAGAAAATACCTGTGCATCTATTGGTGGAAACGTAAATTGGTGCAGGCACTGTGGAAAAGAATACCAAGGCTCGAAACTTCTTAATTTGGAACCAAATTAAAACCATAGGAACTCTCTCTGTGCTTCCAGAGACACAATAGTTTTTCTGAATAGAGCCTGGGGAAATGTATATTTTGCCTCTTAATTTTTGACACAGCTGTTTACCTGAGAAGGAATTTATTTGTCCTGCCTTATCCCACCCATGTTTTCACTGCTAGCACAAAGAGCTGGAAGAAATAAAGACATATGAATAACCACCTCCTCACTTCTGCCAGGCTCGAGGGGTCTCACCTCTATCAGATTCCAGGTTCCTTCAGGAAATTCAGACCCTGGGAAGAGAAAGGAGTCCTACTTTTGACCACTGTTTTATTTCCTCTCTCCTTTTTGCCATTTTGAGACTTAATAACTCTCACACCAGAGCTTCCAAGTTGGTGGGAGATAATTGAACAAGGAATCCCTGAATCATAAAGGAAAGAAAGGTATCCATGGAGAAGGTAAATAATTGTGGAACTGAGCAACAGAGTAAGTTGAAGAGGAGTGGACTATTTAGTATTTTGCTTTCAAATAGTAGAAATATATGTGTCTGTTTATTGAGATAAAAAGATTACTGGGGCCCCCCTGGTGGTCCAGTGGTTAAGAATCCATCTTGCAATGCAGAGGACACCGGTTCAATCTCTGGTCTGGGAAGATCCCACATGATGCAGAGCAACTAAGCCAGTGTGCCAGAACCACTGAGCCCACACTCTAGAGCCCTCGAGCCATTACTGCTGAAGCTTGCGTGCCTAGAGCCTGTGTATCCACAGTAAGAGAAGCCACCACAATGAGAAGCCTGTGCCCTGCAATTAGAGAGTAGCCCCCCCAACAGAAACTAGAGAAAGCCCATGTGCAGCAGCAAAGACCCACCACAGCCAAAAAATAAATAGATGAATACATCTTAAAAAAAGATTACTGATTAGATAGAGGTAATGAACCTCCAAGTTAACAAAGACAAATATAGAATAATGAAATACTCATTAAGTAAGTAGTGAAAAGAAAGAGGATAAAGAAGAAACCACAAAGAGGAATAAATAATAATCATATTATGTGGGAAAATTAATAGGAAATCTCTTAGTCACTGCGTTAAATATAAATGGACTGAATGTTCCATTAAATGACAGAGATTGTCAAACTGTATTTTAGGAGAAAGCTCAGTATATGCTACATATGAGAAACAGAACAGAGAAACAAAGGTTTATGATAGCAAGTGGGCACCTGTGGGAATGATAATCTAGCCAAATCTTAATTTCTTAAAATTTATTTCTGCTTGTATACCATAGATTTAAAGGAATATAACTGTAGACTATCTGGTTTATAGGTTTTCTGAACTATATGTTTCATATTTTGCATTAGTTTATTTGGTAGGAGTCACTATTTATTTGTCATTTTATTCAGCAAATAAATAGGGACTCCCAACATTCAGTGACAGAACTGAGTGTTGCGGCTAATCAAAGAACTTTATTTGATCAATCTGGAAGATTCTTGGGATTAGTCTGGTTCTCAAGTCACTGCACATTTCCTCCTTGTCTACTTCTCTGGCTGATAGGTGGAGCTGCAATCTGTTTGAGCTGATTTGAATTTTTATGTAGTATTCCTATTTCCTATTCATTTTTGCACTAGCCATACTTGAAAATTATATATTAAATGTATGTTAAGAGTCTGAAATGCATTTTAAATGAGAAGAGGCATTATTAATTCAGTAATTAAAATTCTAGATTACTTGCTAGTTGGTTTCTTTATATCACCTTTAACTTTAGGACTGTAATTTCCAGTAAAATTTCCAAAAGGATCTTACTGTGTTTCACCTTTGGCTAGGATCTAGTTAGAAATTCAGAGGCTTAGGCCCCAGAACTTCTGAATCATAATCTGCATTTTAATAGGATCTCGGCTGGTTTGTTCACATACTAAATTTGAGAAACACTTTTCTAGGAGGTTTTTTTCTTTTTTGGCTAATATATGAGTTCTTCAACTAAAATTATTATTGGTTACACAATTAAAAAAATAGTGTCCAGAAAGGCCTTTATTCAATATTTTGACTTTTTTATCTGTAGAAGTCTTGAGATTTAACAGAATATTCAGTCTTAGAATTGTCTTATCCTAAATTTTCTGGTACAATTATGTCTTTATTTTCATTACATAAGTTATTTTAATTTTTTCTTGGTTTCAGTGGCTTAGATATGTGCACAGTTAATGTTTATAAACATCTTCAGAACCCTTTTGGAAGTTGGTATAAATAACAAATAGGAAATTCAAAAATGTGTCTTTTCTGATAAGAGAATTTAAGTATGTTGGGAAGTGACAATACTTTAGCTTTCAATTCAGTTGAACTACTTTGGGCACAAAGACAGAAAGGAATTTTTGTTCCAGCAAATGCACAGCAGGAACAGCTGAAACCCAGGGAGAGATAATGCACTAAGTATAGCAGTTAAGTGATAAAGATTTTGATTCCTAAAGTGGCAAGCTCTGAGCATCAAAGCTGCGGGAGCAGCTTAAGGCAGCGAATAGAAATGGCATGAATCTCCTGGAGTTATGATGGTGCCTTTGGGTACCATCAGAGAGGAGGCTGAGTGAGGTATACCCTAAAGGGACAGATAATTACGATTGGTGACCGTTGATTGGAGATCATTCAAAGCACAGTGTTGTACTGAGATACTAAATCCAAAGATCTTTTTCAAATTACTTCCTACTTCCCTATAATGTTGTACACTCCTGGATACTCCTGTTTTTTTCCCCTTTACTTTGCAGACCTGTCTTACTTCCTTAACCTGATCCTTTGAAGACTGATTTTTTTTGGTGGGGGGAGCTTAACTACTTAAATGTCTTGCTTCAATTTTCACTTCCAGAGAAGTGACTGAAAAATATGTTTCAAGTCCAGACATTCAGATCCCTAAACAAGAGTATACTGGATACACCTAAAATTCAGTAAATTGATCAGAAGCGAACAAAAAACATAATGCTTAGCCTACGTGCAAAACTTTCAAATTGTTTTCTGTGGTATCATCAGGTTCTTTCAGAGTTACCTCAGAAGCTCCCACAGAGGACAAGGGGATCACGCTGCTGAAATTTTAGGGGAGCTCCCTCCTTATCAATTTTATATGTTGATGTTCTATGTAGGTTTCATTCGGTAAAATAATAGTAATAATAATAACCATAAAAATGATAGGCTACTTTAAAGTTTACATTTTGATATTGCAGAAGTAACAAAGACTATAAAAGAATACACTGAACAATTGTATGTTAACAAGTCATAATAGTTAACATAGGTAAAAAGGACAAAATCCTAGAAATACAAACTAATGAAAATGACTCTAAAAGAAATAGAAGTAAAGAGATTGAATTAGTAGATTTAAAACTCCCCACAGAGAAAACCAGGCCCAGATGGTCTCACTGGTGAATTCTACCAATGTTTAAAAGGAAGGACAATTAACACCAATTCTGTGCCAACTTTGAGAAAAACAGAAGTAGAAAGAATACTGTCCAACCTTTTCTATGAGATCAGTATTATCCTGATACCAAAACCAGACAGGGACATCACAAGGAAACTATGGACTAATATCTATTATGAATATAGATGTAAGAATTATCCACAGTATACTAGCAACTGAATCTAACAACATATAAAAGTGGTCACACATCATGACTGAATGAGATTTGTTTCAAATTAGCAAGACTTGTTTAACATCTAAAAAATCAGCTTGATAATGTGTATTGATAGTACACCTTATAAAACCAATGAAATACACAAAACACACATGATCATCCCAGAAAACACAGAAAAAGCATTGACTAAGTCCAACATCCCTTCACGATAAACACTCAACAAAGAAAGAATACACGGGAATGCCCTCAACCTGATAAAAACACCTCATGTTTTTATCTATGGAAAACCATGTGTAGACTTAATGGTGAAAAACTGAATGTGTTCTCCCTAAGATCAGCAACAAGACAAGGTTTCCCCTTCTGTTCAATATCATATGAGAAGTTCTGACAAGGAAAACAAAAAAGATAACCAGATGTAAAAGAAGTAGAACTATCTGTTTAGAGATGACATGATCTATACATAGGAAATCCTAAGAAAAACTATTATATCTAATAAATGAGTTAAGCAAGGTTGCAGGACACACAGTCAATACATATCAAATATTGTATTTCTGTACACTAGCAATGAAAAATCTGAGATAAAATTAAAATAATCCATTCACAATAAGATCAAAACTATCAACTCTCTCAGAAATTTAACCAAAGGGCAAAATTTGTACTGTGAAAACTATAAAACATAGTTGAAATAAATGAAGACCTTAGTAATTGGGAAGATAGCCCATGGTCATGGATCAGAAGACTTGATATCGTTAAGGTAGCAAAACTCTCCGAATTGACCTACTGCTTCAAAGTAATCTCTATCAAAATTCCAAATGTCTTTTTATTAAAACTTCTTTTGGCAGAAGTTGATAAGGTAATTTTAAAATTCCTGTGGAATTTCCAGAGGGTTTCGAATAGCCATAACAATATTAGAAAATGAAGCACATTTGAAAAATTCGTTCTTTTCAATTTCAAAATGTACTAGAAAACTAAAGTAGTCAAGACAATAAAAAAAAGAAAAGAGAGTACATTTTTGTGACCTTGGGGTAGGCAAGAGTGACTTAGATAAGACACAGAAATCCACTCCTACTATTTTCTCAAGATGCAAGTATTTATTTCTTATCTCTATCATCCTGCTGGCATGATGATTAATTGTATAGTCCAGAGTTGGGAGATGTCTTAGGTTTATATGCCAGACTCCTTAATTCATTGGTTCTCATCCTTGCTTGAATGTTGGAATCACAGAGAAGCTAAAAATAATTACTCCTTGGTCTCACACTTTTGAGCTTCTGATTTCATTGGTATGGGATACACACTGGGAATCAACATATCCCAGAAGTTCTCCAAGTGATTTTCATATGCAATCAAGTCTGAGAAACTGGTCCTAAGTGAATAATAAATTCCTTATGCCTAAGACTTGCTTTATGATTCATCACATCCCCAGCACTTAGTACAATATCTAAAATGAAAAAGATGCTTAGTTAATGCTAAGCAAGCATTCTTTATATTACAATTCTTTATCCTATGTTATTCCTACATTTATTTCTCAAGGAAATAAAAATGATTAAACTTTTGAAAAAAATTATGTTGATAAAAAATAAGGTCAGATATTTTGTCTTTCTATTACTTCCTCAAATCTATCAATAGGAAGAACTGAACAGCCACAGTTCTGTCCACACTGGAGGCACCCCTGGACATTGGTGACATGATCCAGGTTGGAGACATCGTCATTGCTACTGGACATTACTGGCCTAGAGGTCATGCCTGATCCTATAAACTTACCCCCACCCCATGCTATGCAGTGTAATAGGAACACACAGAAATAGCACTTCTCTTTGAAGAACCTGCAGTCTAGTAAAACAGATAGAAGTTAATGGTGCCATCCTATTTCAGAAATGATATTCTTAATAATAGAAGTATTTTTAAGTATCAGGAATGAAAACATATATCCATTAATATCACTGTAGTTTTGACAATGTATGGAGGTTGTAAGCAGCACATTGAACAAGAAAACAGAAATTAGAAGAATAAAGAGTTGCCAGTCCAGGTTCGATGCACGATACTGGATGCTTGGGGCTGGTGCACTGGGACGACCCAGAGGGATGGAATGGGGAGGGAGGAGGGAAGAGGGTTCAGGATGGGGAACACATGTATACCTGTGGCGGATTCATTTTGATATTTGGCAAATCTAATACAGTTATGTAAAGTTTAAAAATAAAATAAAATTAAAAAAAAAAAGAAGAATAAAGTTTGGAGAGGAGTAATTAAAGTTGTCATTATTACACAAAATTTGACTTTCTTATGTAGAAAACCAAGACAATATCCATGTTCAGTTCAGTTCAGTTCAGTCGCTTAGTCGTTTCTGACTCTTTGCAACCCCATGAACTGCAGCACGTCAGGCCTCCCTGTCCATCACCAACTCCCGGAGTCCAACCCAAACCCATGTCCATTGAGTCAGTGATGCCATCCAACCATCTCATCCTCTGTCATCCCCTTTTCCTCCTGCCCTCAATCTTTCCCAGCATCAGGGTCTTTTCAAATGAGTCAGCTCTTCGCATCAATATCCATGTAAATTATTAGAAATATACACTAGTTTATAGTAAATGGATGAGCAAAAGATTAATATGCAAAAAGGAAATTGCTTTTCTATGCCTTAGTCACAAATAATCAGAAAATATAATTGCACAAAGGACATTATTTTCTATAGTATCAGAAATTATAAGTAATCTTGAAATAAATATAAAAATAATTACAAGGCTAAAACAGGAAAATCACTAAAACTATAAGAAGTATCAATGACCTAAATAAATAGAGATAGATTTATATTCACTGTTAGAGACAGAATTTTATTAAAGATATCACTTCTCCCTTAATTGTGTTTTAGATTCAGTGAAATTCTAATTAAAATCTCCAATAGGAATTTTTATGGAACTTTATAAGCAGATTCTAAAATTTCCATAAAGAAATAGAGAATCAGGGGAACTGAAGATTTTTGTTCTATCAAATATTAAGACATGAATCTATATTGATTAAGGCCTTATACCTCTATGCAAGGATAAGCAAATTGGCCCAAAGAATAAAATAGAGACTTGAGAATGAGACCTATATATATGTATATATAAATGGAAAACTGTTCTCTTACATATAATGTATAGCATCAATTACAGAATGAGGGGTTAAACAAGGTACTCAACTGAATGACTGCATAGTAGCCCTGATATGAAACAGTAGATTGGATAACTTGAAATCAAATGGGATTTGACTAAGATACTAGGTAGTATCATGCAACTGAAACCTTAATGTTGAGGTTTAAACAAAGATAAAGAAGAAACTCAACTACAGGGGCTGAGCTTTACACATTGACTTCATATTAGACTCTGAATTGTCCTTTCAGAGAGCAGCTGTTCCCATTGAGTCTGAAGTGCTTTGGACTCTGCGATCCCACGAACTGCAGTGTGTCAGGCCTCCCCTGTCCATCACCATCTCCCAGAATTTGCCCAAGTTCATGCCTATTGAATCAGTAATGCCATCCAACCATCTCATCCTCTGTCACCCTCTTCTCTTTCTGCCTTCAATCCTTCCCAGCATCAGGGTCTTTTCTAAGGAGTCAGTTCTTCATATAAGGTGGCCCAAGTATTGCAGTTTCAGCTTCAGCATCAGTCCTTCCAATGAATATTCAGGGTTTATTTCCTCTACAACTGACTTATTTGATCTCCTTGCAGTCCAAGGTACTCTCAAGAGTCTTCTCCAGCACCACAATTGAAAAGCATCAATTCTTTGGCACTCTGCCTTCTTTTATGTTTCAACTCACATCTATACATGAATACTGGAAAGACCATAGCCTTGGCTATACAAATCTTTGTTGGCAAAGTGATGTGTTTTCTTTTCAATACACTGTTTAGGTTTATCATAGCTTTCCTTTCAAGACTCGATCATCTTCTAATTTCATGGATGCAGTCACCATCCACAGTGATTTTAGAGCCCAAGAAGAGGAATCTGTCATTACATCCACCTTTTCCCTTTCTATTTGTCATGAAGTGATGGGGCCAGATACCATGATCTTAGTGTTTTGTTTTTTTTTTTAATATTGAATTTTAAGCCAGCATTTCCACTCTCCTCTTATTTGAAGAAAAACAACTTGTTTTCAAGATTTAAATCCATGTTTGGATAGGGTTGGATAGGGTGAGGATTTTCTATCATCTGTCTAGCCCATGAAACAAATGACTGCTTAATACATCAGCATATGTAAAGCATCCCTTTCCAAGGCCATGAACTCCCCTAATATCAAGTAAGTAGTTTATTATTGCTGATGATCTGAATGGTGTCTTTGCCTATGACATATTTTAGATTAAGATATGTACGTACTCAAATGGAGATAACTAGAGAAAAGGGAATATTTTAAATGTCACTTAGCTTCTAAATTTCCCATAATTAGGAACAAAGGTGGAAACTACAAATGTCACAATGCATTGTAATTTTATTGATTATAATAAGTGATTAATATGTACTTACTAATCATTTTGTTGAATGTTAATATACAAATTGCCTTTAAATGAATAACATAATTTAAAATTCATGAATCAGTCAACACAGAGACAAATCAATCATAGCTAAATGCTTTAAGAACCTCATGTATGTGTATATATGTGTGTCTGAATTTTGTGTACACATAAAAATGAAGAATGAAGTAATACAGGCCTTAAGTACAATTATCATTTTGATTTGCTTCTCTGCATTTTCTAATTTTTTGATAATTATTTTGTATTACCTTGCAGTCAGAGACCAAATCAGTTATAATTTTCAAATATCTGTAACATTTTTATAGTGGTTCTAATAGTACATTTGGCATTTTCTTCCATATTACCTCTTTATGTCTCTACTTGCTTTCTAAGTTGAAAAGGCTCTAAATCGAGGTGTCTAGATATAGCTGGAGACTTTGTGTTATGCTCTCCTATAATCTGCTCTATTTCAAACAGATCAAGGTCATACATGCCTTCAAGTTCCAAGATCAAACCATTTCTATCAAGCCAGTCAACATGAATAGAGTTTCTTACAAGCCAGTGATTTAAACTAGTCCATTGCACTTCATTACATTCTGAATACTAATATACTTATGCTTTTCTTATTGTCTCTTGGCCCAAAGACAGAGGTTTTGACTAGAATGAAAATAGGTAGACTTTTGTAATTTCTTTCTGATTTATTCAGTGATTTATACAGAGAATACTTACAGTTTTAAATGGTTACATAAATCAAGTTTCCATCCTCATTGACTCAAATATATAAGCTCAAGACAGGATAATAACTTTAGTGTTACGGAGAATTTTGGCTTTTTAAAAAATTTCTTTCCTCACTTTAATTCTATTTATGAGCAAGAAGCCAAATTGAATGTAAGAATTAATTTCAGAATGTACTGCAGCTATTTCCTTTTTCAGTTTGTTTTTTTTTTTTGGATGTTAGTGATTTTGTTATGGTCTATTCAATAAAGTAGATTCACTTTATTACAGTACATTCACCACTTGGTCACTCTTTTTTTATTTAACAAGATAAAAATAAGAGATGAGGCAATGATTGTGATTGCATTGAATTCCAGCTCCCTGGGTAGAGTCTAAGCAGTTTGAATTGACATTTGTGTCACTGTCAAAAACCAACTGCTTGCCACATCCATTGGTGTTAAACACAACATCTGGTTCAGTATAATTAGGTTTTCAAGTAAGCTGATGAGAAAATGAGCCATATGCACTTATCCAAATAGAGAAGCTCGAAAAATTTTCTTTTGATTGACATAAATACATGACATGAGGTTGAAAAGACAGCATTTCAGGTCTTGAAGTCACACTTGACGTCAACCACGACTGTTGTGTATTGCTTTGGAAGGGGGATAGATCCCATTTTCTTTCATTACCATACACATTGTCCATGATGACATTTCTTGTATCTAGTTCAGGGGGAGGAAATCTCCTATGGTTGTTCTCTAGTTGAGAGTTTGTCCCAGAAATAAAGAAGAATCAAGCCCAATGACTTGGTGATGGTGAGTATAGAAGCATCAACATTGTCATGGGCCAGGCTATAGATGTAAGTGGATCACTGGATTTCACTCTGTGAGAGTGGAAGGCATTTCTGGAATTGGGAGATTTTGGCCAGCTGGGTGGAATAGAGTTAGGTGACCTGGGCCTTGCTTCTGATTCTTGTCAGGATCTGAGTACTTTTAACATCTCTACACACTATACTGGAAAATTCCGTTGCTGGGAAGGTTGCTTGTCCCTCAGGATAACTGTGTTATTGGGCCTTTGGCTAATGGCTTCAGAAGTTTTTAAAGAAGAACACATGTATACCTGTGGCGGATTCATTTTGATATATGGCAAAACCAATACAATATTGTAAAGTTAAAAAATAAAATTAAATTAAAAAAAAGAAATAAATCTGACAGAGATATTAAAAAGAAGAAGAAGAAGAAGAACACTTGTGAAGAAGCTTAATGTTTAAATAATTCCAATTTTAAGAGCGGGATCACTAGTTGTGTTTTGTTCTGTACCTGGATCTTATGTTTTATAATGCATTTATTCGCAGCTCAGATAAAGTCCAGAAAAAAATGTGGAGAATAAAAGCTGAACAGAATAGTTTTAAGATTTAGAATCAGAAATCTAAGCATCATTAGTAGGTTTAATGAGCCCCACTCCAGTACTCTTGCCTGGAGAATCTCATGGGTGGAGGAGCCTGGTGGGCTGCAGTCCATGGGGTCGCTAAGAGTCAGACACGACTGAGCGACTTCATTTTAACTTTTCACTTTCACGCAACAGAGAAGGAAATGGCAACCCACTCCAGTGTTCTTGCCTGGTAGGCTGGTAGGCTGCCGTCTGTGGGGTCACACAGAGTCAGACACGACTGAAGTGACTTAGCAGTAGCAGTAGGTTTAATGAACCAAAACTGATTAGATGATATTTAAGAGAATAAGTGCACTATTACACACTTGAAAAATAAACCAAATAGAAGATAAAACAGTTGTTTTTTCTTTTTATGAAAGAGTCACTTAATTTAATGGCAAAATCAATATATCGATGGTATGATTCAGATGCTATAAAGCTTTGAATACAATCTGAGGTTATGCCTGAATAAGAACAGTTAACAGTACCACTCCCTTTGGCAGACTCCTCTTGGAGAAGGAACCTTACATAGTGGTTAGGGACATAGACTCTGGAACCGGACAGCCTGGCTAAACCCTGGCATTGTGACTGTTTTCTAGCTGTGTGACTTTGGGAAAGTTACTTGTCTTGTGTCTTAGTTTCACCAATTATAAGGTGGAGTTAATGGCTTAGAGGAATGCATGGCTTAGAGGGCTTTTATGAGATTTAATAGCCCACGTGCTCAAAGTACAGCCTGGCACAAAGTCAGTTAATCATTATGATTATCCCTGTTAATTTTGAATCATGAGCTAAGAGAGACACTCACAATCTGGAATATTTCAAGAGGGTAAAGTAGGAGATAGTATTTACTGAACATTTATTAAACTTTCAACCTGAGCTAAAACATTCTTATTTTTTTCAAAAACGCTGGGAATTAAGTACTATTATTTTTGTAGTGCATATTCAAAAACTGAGTTAGAAAGATTATGTAACACAACTGACATGTGATAAATTTTTGCTTGACTGAAATATCTTTACCCATGAAGAAATGTTCATTTGAGGATCAGCTAACACGACTGAGGAAGTTTAACCTGGACCAGCAGGGACTAAGTAGAAGCATGTCATCCCCCAACGTTTGAAGGGCTGTCAAGTAGAACAGGGGTTTGACCCTGCCCAGTTAATAATATAGTCCTACATAAGGATTCCAGGGCTGGGCTCTAGTATGCCTCCTTATCTGCTCAGGCCTGGGTTTACTGCATTAACCTCTTATCTGAACTTCATACCACCAAGCTTTTCTTAGTACAATTCATCCTGCATCATGTTATGAGATTAATCTTCCAAAAATACTACCACTGTTATATCAGCCTCCAAACGAAAACCCTTCTGTGCTTCCTGCATGGTAGGCAGGATAAAGTCCAGATACCTTAAATTAGCATTCAAAAGATTTTATGACCTGGTTGCAACCAATATCTAGAATCATTAGCTTGTAGGACCAAAAGAGGCCTCAGGCATAATGTCATTTTGTCCCTTCATCATCAGTGAGGAAAGTTAAGCTCTAAACAGATACATACGAATATCCAGGTCTCTGTACTATGATTTCAAAAAGGACATTCAAAGCAAACCACCTTGTCCTGGACAGTATGGGAGGTTTTCCACATACATTTCTTCCACGCATCTGAGAGGTTTTTCTTCATCCTCCATCCCCTCCCCACAGCCAATTGTAAAACTTTATTTTTTATAGCAGTTTTGGGTTCACAGTATGTTCCCTACCTGCTCACATGTGTAGTTTCTCGTATTGTCAACATCGCTTTCAGGAGTGTTACATTAATTACAGTTGATGTACCCACACTGATTCATCATAATCACTGAAAGTCCATAGTTTGTATTAGAATACTAGGGTTCACACTCGTATATTTTATAGGCCTGAGCAAGAAAACAATGACATGGGTGTATCATTATATTATCTTACATTTTCACTGCTCACAATATCCTCTGGACCCTTTCTGACTATCCATCCCTCTACCCCCATCCCTGGAAACCACTGATCTTTTATTGGCTCCATAGTTTTGCCTTTTCTGGAATGTCATATGGTTGGAATCATATAGCATACAGTCTTTTCAGATTAGCTTCTTTCACTGAATAATGGGCATTTAAGTTTCCTACTTGTTTTTCTTAGGCTTCCCTGGTGGCTCAGTCAGTAAAGAATCTGTGTTTTTTCATGGCTTGAAAATGTTTGTCTTTTTACAACCTGGCGTTAGTGTCTTCCTCTAGTTTTGTTTGACTGGTTTGCTGAAAACCTATAATGTAACTCTAGGCAAAGTCAAGTGAAATGGCATGTTAAAGTCTGTGAGAGGATAACATGGCACAGTGTACAAGCCTGGTGTGAGGATGAACCCAGTGTAAGGATGAGCAGGGGTCCTAGGAGCAGTGAGTGCTTCTGTGTAGTTACCAGAATACATTCCTGCAGGTTCTAGAGTCAAATAATGCAGGCCTAACAACTTGGCTTAGTCCATTTCTAGCTGTGTGACTTTGGGCTAATCAGTACACCTCTCTGAGCCTCCATTTCCTAGGAGACCAGTTTATCTTACTTTTTGATACTTGTAGTTTTATCGAGAAAATGAATTGAAAATACTTGTTCGGCCTTCCGAGGCTGAGCAAAGCCTCTGGAGGATGTGGGGGTATAAGGAGGCCGATTATGCTGAGTAGCAGTCTTTCAATCACCTGGTGTAGTTCTTCACACAGCTACCTAGTGGGACAAAGACACTGGGCTTCCCTTGTGGCTCAGCTGGTAAAGAATCCGCCTGCAATGCAGGAGACCTGGGTTCAATCCCTGAGTTGGGAAGATCCCCTGGAGAAGGGAAAGGCTTCCCACTACAGTATTCTGGCCTGGAGAATTCCATGGACTGTATAGTCCATGGGGTCGCAAAGAGTCAGACATGACTGAGCAACTATTAAAAAAAAGACATTAAAAATACAATATACAAGGTCTGCTGTATTTCACTCATTTGGATCGAGTGTCATTTCACTGATGGTTCCCAACTTCTGATGGAGCTGGAAATTTTCCCCATCCGAGCAAACCACAGCCAGTAGTTTCTACACTTCTTTGTGCAATGGGAAAAGCAGGCTTTCATGTCCTGGCAGCTTCCAGAAGCTCATGCTTCTCCATCCCTTAGGAAGTGCTCCTGGCCACTGCCCTGGAGGATCAGCATCAGTCCTATTACTAACACCCAAAAGACAGACAGGGCCCCCCTGCAGGACTCAGTGTTCAAGGTTCCTATTTTGAAAGATAAAACACATTTTTTTTTTTTTCTGGGAAGCCCAAAGTGCTGCTCTCTCATTCTCTCAGAACTCGCCTCCTTTCTCTGTGATGTCTGACATTTTTAGTTCTTGTCCCTTTACCCTTTCTTTAACACATCACTCCTTGACAGAGGCTCACCTTCACTGTCGGGGAAGAATAACCCCAGGGCAAGCCTTTGCTTGTCATCCTCTATGGTGAAGAGGAATGCAGAGAAATAATTTAGATTTTCCCAAATCTTTTTATCCTCTTTGATTTTTCTCATGCTTTGCTGGTTCGCAGGCATTCACTAGGGCGGCCACAGACAATGCACCGGATAATTTTTTTTCATTTGGCTCTTTTCTTCTCCTTTTTTACTCTTTGTCCTTCACATCATTGTCTAACCTCTTACTGTCAGAGTCTTCGTTCCATACTAGGAGATGCAGAGTATTCACATTTCCATTTTAATCACGGCCTCTGAGGTTTGGAAGGGAACTTGGAGGTCACCAGTCTCAGCTCACATAGGAGCTCTGTCCTCAGTTCCTGTAACAGACAGCGTTTAGTCTTTCTGTGGACACTTGAAGTGGAGGGAGTGGCCCTGTTTTGCAATGCAGCCCATTCCATTACACAAGCACACCTGACATCAGGGATCTTCCTTATTTTGAACTGTCATCTGTCTCCCGGCAACATCCAGCCCTTACTGAGGTTGTCTGTAATGCTGTGCAGAATAAATCTACCACTTGTTAGACACGTTATCTCTTCTTTTGTGCTCCTTTTATTCTATCTATGCCTTTAACTATTCCTGAAACTGTTTTCTTCCTCATTTGTTTCTTTAGTTTTTGATGGAAACAATTTAGTTTACAATTGCTATTTGCTCCTCAAAACTGGAAGCAAAAAGCACGTTAAGAATATAACTTTCTGTCACTGGAATAGTCCCTTTATATATATATATATATATATATATAGAGAGAGAGAGAGAGAGAGAGAGAGAGAGAGAGAGAGACAGCCTTTGCAAAATTTTCTAATTATGCTAATTTATGCATCTCTGATGAGTACTGTTCCTATTAGGCTGGTAACAGATGCCAAGCTAATATTGCATTGACCAAAAACCTGTCCCTGAATTGGTGATTCCTTAACTTGGTATAATCTGGGAACAATTTGCTGCTGCTGCTGCTAAATCACTTCAGTTGTGTCTGACTCTGTGCGACCCCATAGACGGCAGCCCACCAGGCTCCGCTGTCCCTGGGATTCTCCAGGCAAGAACACTGGAGTGGGTTGCCATTTCCTTCTCCAATGCATGAAAGCAAAAAGTGAAAGTGAAGTCGCTCAGTCGTGTCTGACTGCAGCCTACCGGGCTCCTCCGTCCATGGGATTTTCCAGGCAAGAGTACTTTGCTGCTGCTGCTAGATCACTTCAGTCATGTCCGACTCTGTGCAACCCCAGAGACGGCAGCCCGCCAGGCTCCCCCTTCCCTAGGATTCTCCAGGCAAGAAGACTGGAGTGGGTTGCCATTTCCTTCTCCAATGTATGAAAGTGAAAAGTGAAAGTGAAGACGAAGATAAAAAGAGGTTCTTGCAAACACACACACACACACACACACACACACAACAGAAACAAAAGCCAAAAAGCTTTTGAAGGTAGAATCATGTTTTATATGATGTAGTGTCAGGTGTTCTTATAGACGCTCAGCAGGATAGAACAGAGACTAAGATGGTCTATCAGCCCACTTGTGAAAAATACAAAGTATCTCAAACTAAGCATCATAAAAGGAGAATAATGTGCATACCTATAAGTACAAAGAAACACACGGGCTAATAGACACCACTTTCCTATATATACAAAAGGGAATGTCTGCACACATACTCAAACATAAGGACAGAACCAAACTGAAAATCCTGCACAGCTCTGAGGCAGGTAGAAGTACTCTCATATATGGGAATATACACTTGCCAGCCACAGCCACAGTAATAGATTGACATGACTTCAAATTGGCTTTGTGCCTGGAAACAAGTGCCTCTGACAGCACAGGAAAAAAACCAGGAGAGGAGCAGCCTCATCTGCCAGGCTCCTGGGAGTTACCTATAGGCCTGGATATACAGGTGCAGAAAAGCAAAGAGAAAACCTCTAAGATAAAGATGCATAGGGTGGAAAGTGCCAGAAATGGCGTATGAGTGATTATGGAGGGCTTGGTGAGAAAGAGGCCAACTAGAAACAAGAGGAACGATAGTAGGAAAGAAAAACCAAACCTTGCTTTCTCATCAGTGTCATGTATAGCTTGGAAAATCTTCCTGAAGACTTTCTCATCTCGATCTTACATTTACTATCACATCTCAGGGATCATTTGTTGGGCACTTACTATGTGATGGCTAATTGCTAAGCATTTCATATAGTATCTCAGCTAATTCTTCACAACTTGATAAGGTAGGTATTATTATTCACTTGTTAGTGAAGAAAAAAAGGCAAAGATCAAAAGGGTTAAATAACTGTTCAAGATTACATTTCTAGTAATGCAAGACTCAAATTCAGATAGATATAATATCAAAGAATTCAAGCACCATGGCATAATGGTATGTGGTTATTTTTCCATAACATGTTGATCCAAATGACCTCCAAGAGTCATCTCAATGATTCCCATCTTACATAGATTGTATTATATGGAACGAAAAAAAGCAGCATTTTAGAATGGAAAGAGAACCAGCATGGGAACTTCGAGGGAGAGATTCTTGTCCCAGCTTGGCTCTTAGCTAAATCTACATCGTGCAAGTTATTCAACTCTCAGAATCAGTTACCTCGGTCAGCAGCTGAGAATAATAACCTATTCCAAGGGTCATTCTGTGAATCAATTACATACTGCCTGTGAAAACATTCTGAAAATTAGAAGTATTATATGAATGTAGACTATTTGGATAATATAATCAAGTTATCTTCAGGGACTTTGATATTGGAAACAATATCAGAATCCATAATATGAATTAATCACGTTATATTAAGTCATTTATGTATAAATTTGCACAGCATTTGTGGAGTGCCTACAGAACATTGTGCAGAGTATTAGGAGATATAGAGATGTGTAAAATGGCTCTTCCTACAAAAGGTTTATAACTAAAATATTTTTAATGTTTTCAGTTGCTGTATTTCAGAAAAAAATAATAATTTTATTTTCAGCATATGTTTATCTATGTGACAATAAACTGTATTACTGTTTTTGGATTTTCTTTTGTGACTAAAAGCACAGTGGGAAAAAATGAGATTTTTATTTTGTTTTGTTTTGTATTTATAAATTCCCGGTATGAATTGTGCATTTTAGCTTGGTACCTCTATTTTCCATGCTATAATATGTTCAAACTTACCTCAAGTAGAATGATGTTGCTGCTGCTGCTGTTAAGTCACTTCAGTCATGTCCGACTCTGTGCGACCCCATAGACGGCAGCCCACCAGGCTCCCCCTTCCCTGGGATTCTCCAGGCAAGAACACTGGAGTGGGTTGCCATTTCCTTCTCCAGTGCATGAAAGTGAAAAGTGAAAGTGAAGTCGCTCAGTTGTGTCTGACTCTTAGCGACCCCATGGACTGCAGCCTACCAGGCACCTCCCTCCACTCATTTGTAAATATAGTTATAAAGCACTTGAATCAGGAGAGATATCACAATTTTTGGGTGCTCACATAATTATCTCTATCCAAAGTCAGAAAAGTATGGGAATATTTCTGGAGGAAGCATTTTCCTCTAAGAAACAAGACCTTAAAGACCACTTCTTGACTCCGTAGGACACCTCTGATTCAGTCTGTTAGCTTCCAGATTCTCAGGTACAGACACAAAGAATGGCGATCAGTAAATTATTACAGTCACTTTCCAAGGTGGACCATATGCCCAGGATAGCAAGAAGTTTACCCACTGGATTCGTTCTATTGAAATTTCTGCCCCAATGAAATCCTCCATTTTATGTCAACCAAATTAAACTATTTCTCATCCTCATAGTTTCTCATCCTCGGTGATAGACTGGATCAAACCATCGTGGTCTCAGAGATCAAGGAAGGATTTGACCAATCTAATGTATAAGGGCCACCAAGCACTTGAAGCACCATGAAATTATCAACTATAACAACAGTTTAGATTGATTTTTTTTTCAGATATAGAGGTAGCTAAGGAAGAAATAAATTGAAAGACAGATATTAAATCTAGGGGGAAATTTACCTCTTTTCCTTAATTTTTTCCATTTTCTTAATATCTAGGGATGAAGAGAGTATTAGAAGGATAGAAATAATGTTACAAAGAGATCGTGAAGTTGAGGAATAAACAATAGAGTAATTGAGGTATTTGGCTTTTTTATCTACTTTGATAATCACAAAGGTCAGTGTAGACATGCAGTAAAGTGATTATTATGAACTTTTATCAACTTAAGTAACAACACAGTCTTCTCCATGGAAAATTTATTACAGCTGTTTCATCATTGCTGGTTTGGCCATCTGCCCAGGAGGCTTCTTCACTTTTGTCATGTACCTCTGAGCCTGATAGGGATTCTTCCTGTCTGGGATTGCTGCTAAGAAACTGTTCTTCTTTCATGAAAATGATTTCCCCCAATAATATTATCATCATTTATAATTTAAAGATCAAGAAACAGAGAGATTAAGGACCTTAAGGAGACTGGAGTTGATGGGATCTGGCAGTGGGGTTAAATGCAGCTAAGGGAGATTGCCCTCCAGAGAGTCAAGAGAAAAGATTGGAAACAACTAGAGAGAAGTCAGCATGTGGCAAGGGAGGACGATTAGTGCTTTCTCTCTTGATAGCCGCAGCTCCTGATAATGTAGGAGACAAGAGACAATAGTGAGTTGGGAAAACTTGTGAAGAGGAGTGAAGATTTGAAATAGTTGTTGAGGGAGTTTGGGTGGAGAGATGACTAGAGAGGACACTGGTAAGATTGAGATCTTGTCCTAAGCATAGTTCCAGTCCTCAGGGCTGGTTGAGTTTTCACAGCAGAAGGCAAAAGTTAACTCTGCCACTGGAGCAACGGGAATAACACAGTTCACAAGAAGGATTCTATAGAAAAACAAGGAGCAGTTGATGCAGGTACAGCAATGGGTGAAACAATGGACAATGGAATGTTGTCTAGGTTGGAAATAAGATGAGGTTAGGATTAAAATTATTAACTGGAAGAAAAGTATAGGGCCTAATAGGAGGTCTTTCTACAGTTAAGAAGATAGTATTATTATATTGGAAGTAAAAAAAGTAGTGGGCAAGAATACTAAGTTGTAGCCAGAGAGTAAAAATACTTGAGATCTCAGAGATGGGATAATTCTATAACAAAGTCAAACTTTTGCCAATGGAAATGGATCACTAAAATGGAGTGGAAGTGAGGACAGAGTTGAAGATGTCAAGGAAATGTTAGTCTAGGACATTCCGTGGGTTAATGGTATAGACATTTAAGTCACCCAAGCTGTTAGTGGAATCAGAGATGCAGAATAACATCACAAAAGAGCCAAAGTCTCCTGAAAAAGTGATTGGATGAGCATGGATTTGACTAAGTGGCAGAGAAGGCAGAGAAAGTGCGTGTGTGTGTGTGTAAAGTTTTATATATTTATTTCAGACTGTTTCTACAGTCAAGAATGTCTTGTTTTTATTTGGTGTAGAGACAAAGTAGGTTTGAACAATAAAATGAAGTGAGAAGGTTCTCCTTCCACAAGCCCTGTAGTACCCAGAGAGTGGAAAAATGAGTAGTTTCCAATGGATAATCTAGGGAGGAGGCATCCTTGGGGGTGGGAAGTAAATTCACATCAGTCCACAGTCAATCCACAGAGGTTCAGAGCAGGAAGGGAAGGCAGGGCAGCCGTGGAGGCAACCAAGATGGAATGAAAGGAAGTGGTAACTTGAGGGGCTACAATCTGGGACAGTGATGAAGGACATCAAGAACAAGTGACAGGATAGCAGTAGTCAACTGAAACAATGATTTAAAGATGTGTCTGTGCTCAGTCACACAGAGGCGCTGGGTGCAGCACGATGGCACTTGCTGTCTGTGGCTCGTTGCAAAGTAGCCTGTGTTACAGAAGGTAGAGAGGTCAGAAAGGAATATTTATTGCACTATAGATAAATTATCTCATTTACTCTTCATAAAAACTTCAGAATGTAGGCACCTTTTTTTAAGAGATGAAGACATAGAAACTCAAAGAGGTGAAATATTTCTTCTACAATTACTATTGTCAGCAAGGACTTAATCCAAAACCCAAACCCAGGCTTGTCTGAACTTTCATTCTCTTGTACCAATTTAGAGCTGATGTCTATCTCTGAATACACACGTTCTCTAGTGAGTCAATTAATTTCTGAGTCTGATTCTTTATCTCAAAATACAGCAATAATGTCAACTTCACTATCACTGACTTTTTAAATAAACAATTTAGATGTTTGTAGAAACAGTCTGAAATAAAACTTTACACACACACACACACACACACAAACATATCACTCCCTTCATTCATGAGTCTCTTTTTTGTACCTTTAAATCCAGGTAAATATACAGGTAAAAATACAGGTCAATCAATTACTCATTCAGACTTTAAATGTAATCTTGTTTCTGTAACACTATTGTAAGAGAAATGGCTAGATGCAGAAAGTAGAAATATTTAAGATAAGACTGAACTGTTTTCTAGAGGAGAAACTTTCTCCAACAATGTAGAAGGGATTGTGTTTATTCATGTTCTTTTCACCACTTAGTGTGAAAGTCACTCAGTCATATCTGACTCTTTGTGATCCCATGGACTGTAGCCTACCAGGCTCCTCCGTCCATGGGGATTCTTCAGACAAGAATACCGGAGTGGTTTGCCATGCCCTCTTCCAGGGTATCTTCCCAACCCAGGGATCGAACCCAGGTCCCCACATTGCAGGCAGATTCTTTACCATCTGAGCCAGCAGGGAAGCCCTGGTACTTGGTAATGTAGTATTTCTTTGTTGTTGCCCATGCCTACTGGGAGTAAGATGGTATCTCATGGTGATTTTCACTTGCATTTCTTTGATCACTGATGAGGCTGAGCATCACTTTGTCTATTGGTCATGAATGTTTCCTATTCTGTGAAATGTCTGTCAATACTTACTCATTTTTCTATTGTGGTTATTGCCGTTTTCTATTTAGACACTCCCACTCTAGAAATGCCGAGTTTGCATCAAGAAGAATGATGTAAGGTTTACAAAAGCATGCAACAAATTGGTAGAAGAAGCTAGGACTGAAATACTCCAGTACTTTTGTACCATGTCATGGCCTCTTTTCCACTGAGATTCCTCCTCGTAAGACAGGGGCCACCTGGGTGAGGCTGTTTGCACAGGATTGTGTGGGATATCCAGCTAGGATGGCTTTTGTTACTTCAGCTTTCTTTTTCCAACAGAAATGTAACAAAATGTGCCAGACACATACATCAATTACAAGAGAATTCTGTCAATTTTGATGATACATGGAGTTTGTTGTAAAGCAACCACTAGCAAAGAACTCCCAGTCTGGGGAAAGATGGGGGTCATTGTAGATAAGATTTGAAACCTTGTATAAGATATATGATAAGCATTAGAGGAATGACAATTGGAGCAGAAAATAATAAAATGTGACTTGCTAGAGAGTCTGGCTGGCTGATCAGATTTAGGTTTTATCACTGCAGCTTCCTTCTTCTTTGTTTCATGGTATTTATAATGCACTTGATAATTTGTCGTTCGTCCCTCTTTGATTGCATATGAGAAAAGAGGGAGTAGGAGATTGGCATGTGAGAAGACAGGGGGAAGTGATGTTCTGTCATTTCCTAATAATATCCTCAAATAATAACGTGAGATCTGGAAAGGAAGAATACTGCACAAGGGTGATATTACAGTGAATTCACTCATTCATTGATCCATTCATTCCCTCCCTACTTCCCACCCCCGTTATTCAGCATTTTAAGCACTGAATCATTTTCCTTGAACTCGAGTTCAACTAGAGGAAAGTCGTGTTTTTCTACTGAGAGGTATCCTGTGGTCTTATGCATTCTTTCTCTTTACCTCCTGTCAGTTTTCTAGATTCGGTCACCCTGTCTTGCTTTCTTCCTCTTTTCTCTCTCCTTATTCTTCAGTGGCTGTCAGATTGAGGAGAAAATAATGTTTATGAAGCAACTCAGATGGGTCCCCCATCAGATGCACAGGATCTAGCTTTCTAACCCCTTCGATATTGCATTGAAACCACAGATCTTCAGGGTTGGTAGGAGCAGAATGGGGTCCATTAGTCAGTCCCACTGTGTTCTGTGAGGTGAATGCCATGGCGAGTGGGCTGCTTGTCATAAGTGCACAAGTTGATGGATGGGTTTATGGGGATGTGAGAAGAGAAAAGTCCTTTGAAGACATCCAGTGTCTCTTTCCAATATTTGGTACAGGACAAATAGTTCTTTTTTCTAATAGGATGGTATAAAATATAATATTGGTAATTACACTATGTTCTATCATTACAGAATGCAAAACATTCCTTTCAAAGCAATTTTTAAATTAATTTCTCTCTTACCTCATTTGTTTTCTTTCTACCTTCTTTCTACTGTTATTACCATATTCACTCTATTGATTTATAGAATTAATTAAGCTATTATTGAAGATCTTATAATCCAACCGTGCTGTTTTACAGAAGAGGAATTGAAGAGCAGGGGCATTATTCAGCCTGCTTAAGTTCTTAAATCCTTAAACTCTCATCTTCTGACTTCTCAACTAGTATCCTCTACTCATTATGAGTAGAATTTATACTCTAGGAGACTCCCTCTCAGACATCTTCCGACAGCCTTGCGGACTTTCTTCTTTTCTTCTTTTAAATAAATATTCAGTGACTGAATATCTAGGTGTTCCACATTCCCCTGGGTTAGTTGTCAGTATCAACACCACTGACTTCCTGGTATTGACAAATAGACGTTTCAGATGCCTTTTGGGGTCATCATCCTCTATTTCAAGTTACCAAATTCAATCAAGTATAGAAATAGCTTTTCTGGTGCACTTGTTTTCTCTGATTCTCCAAGATCACAAAGATATTGGTTGTAAGAGTGGTTTAATTTATTTTACCTATCCTTAGGAACCCATAAAAAAATCACATAAAATGGGACATTTAATTATGCCATGTGCATGTTAATTAATTTGACAAATGTTTATTGAGTACCCGGTATGTGCACTCACCTGACAGGTAGTGAAAATATAGAGGATAGATGTGATTCCTGCCTTCAGAGAGCTCATAGGCAGTGGCGGAAACAGACATGGGAACCATCATTTTTAATTCTATGCTAGAACAGGTGTGTGCCCTGTAAAAAGTAGTCATTATTTTTTCATGCAGACAGCGCAGCCAGGGAAAAGCATGGCAGTATCAGTAAGGTGGTGCCTGTGGGCTCAGGGTTGTACCCTTCCATCCCCCTCAGTGTGGGTACATCAACACTGCAGTGGACTTATCCAAGAAGCTGGTTATTGCCTCAAAAAGGCACCTGCATTCTGCTGTTTTCCTATCCACTTTACCTCCATCCTCTGACTGTGATGATGAGAGGGGAGCTTGGGCCAAAGCTGAACTAGTTAAATATGTAATGAGGAATGAATCTTGGTGGAGAAATTGATTTTTAAACATGATAGAGCCTTCAGAGCTCAGCTATTTACACCAGTCAAAACTTTGTGTTCTTCCTTTGTATTAACAGACTGAGTGACATCTATATAAGCTATCAAAATCGAAGCAGACATGATCCAAGATCAACCAATTTGTCTCTCCTGTTCTTTACTTTATTGCACACATATATGTATATTTCCCCCCCAAATGTCATTATTCAAAGTTAGTGACTGAGCAAGTAAACCAGGTACACATGTTCACCTTTGTGTGGAATCTCAAATTTTCACCATTCTTTCTTTTACTTGTTGCTCATCTTTTAGAATCAAAAGAGTGTAAATCATTCCACAATTCTGCCAGCTTCTTCCTCCATATTACCTGTCATTCCATAATGTCCCATGGACTTACATCTTATTGTCTATGTTTACTAGACATATGTTCACTTTGTTTGTTTGATTTCTTTTGGCTAGCCCTCTTGTGTTTTCCTCTTCACATTCAGTGGAATCTCTATCTGAGTCCCCTTTCTGATTATTTCTCCCCTGAGGACAATGAGTTCATGGAACTACAAGCAACACAGGAAGAGTAGAATATAGGAAAAACATGAAAAACTTTTTGAAAGGTAGCTATGCTGGGCGTATTTCATTCTCCACTCTTTCATTATGCTTCATGTCCCAGGAAGCTGACCCATATAAGACTTCATTGCATGAGTCCTCTTGCTCTTTAGCTGCCAATTGAGTTCAACAAATGGAAGGCACCAGAAGGTCATAAAGCAAGAGGATAGTTAGATTAATGATATTTATTACCTTATCTCTCCTTATGCTAGGTCAGTGTAGATTGCTATTAATATATCCCTCTACTGAAGACTGAAGTAGCTGTCAGGCAGCCCTCACTATGGAGTTTCAGCCTATTTCAGGAATCTCCACTCTCTTCCCTCTTCAGGCCTAAAGATATTAATGAGCCCTCCTTTTATTGGACTTTGCTTTCTTGGTTTCTTTAGGCTCTTTGGTGTAGGTGGTAGAATATATGAGCCTGAGGCTTAGAATAGAAGTTCTAGGATAAAAGTATAGATTGGTAGCTGAAGTTGGGCATGGTTTGCAGAACAAGAAAGGAAAATGGCCAAGAAAAGCTTAGCAAGTGCTCATAGATACCCTAGAGGGGTTGTTCTTATCATATTATCCTCTTCCTTTCTCTTTATCCATTGAGTATTGTCTCCATTCAAAAATATATAGCCATGAAAATAGAGTGATACTTTAATGGGCAAAAACATAAGCGAAAATTTTTAATTCTGATATATAAACAATAAGTCATGACATATTTGGATCTGAATAATAAGCTTTATTATAAATTCCTTGACATGTTTTATGTGTTACAGAAAGAAATGCTTTAGTTAGATTGCCATTTCACTAATAGCATTTCTCACTGGCTGCTTCAATTGTTTTCTCCTCTTCACGGCACATTAATTTAAAAGGAGCAGGTCTTGATCTGTATGATAATTTTCATTTAGCTGGATGTTAATTATTTTCACAGGTAGAGGAACTGCAGGATAAACCATTTTCCGCAATTTCCCTTATTGCTCCAGTAGTCCCAATTTTCATTTAGCAATAAAAGAGTTTTAAACATTGGTGTTTTCCTTTAATACCAGGTAACTCATTTTTTGAGTGAAGCTTTCACCTTTCCTGTCTATTTCTCATGACCAAATTCTAAGATGTGTCCTGACTGTCCTTTACTAGCTAAGATATTTTATACTCCATTCATATCAATGCATTAATTCAGTTCTTATAAATTATGTTGCTGATCCAAATAATAATAATAATGTGAGTGGAAATGGCAGTTGTAGTAACTATTCCTTTGATGTTTCAACTTGGTACATGTTTACTTCTTTGGAATATTCCCCCTCAGTCTCCCCTGCTTAACTGTTTATTATTTCCACAATGGCAAAGTCTCAATTTCAATATCAAAATAGAATGAGATGCATTCTACTCTATGCATTATCAGCATATTATTCATCAGATGCCAACCATGAGCTGTATATCCAAAACCATGATGGAGCATAACTTAGTTCACCATTTGATTCCCACGAGGGATGCTTTGGCCTTTTTCTTTTCATATTCTTTTCTTAAAGAGACACATTTAGTCCTGTCAATCTGTTGGAGTCCTAGAAAGTAGTGGTTTGAGCAGTTGGTTTTGCATAATTTTGGATTAACTACTCTCACACACTAAAGTGTGAGGAGTTCTTTATGCCCTTTGGTGCCTGTTCTTATTTACTTACTTTTGGCCACACTGCATAGTTTGGGGGATCTCAGTTCCACAACCAGGAATTGAACCCATACCCTCAGCAGTGAAAGTGCAAAGCCCTAACCATTGGACTTCCAGGGACTTCCCCAGGGTAGCTCTTTTTTTAAAATACTGTCATAAAACTAAGTTTATAACAATAAGGACTTAATGAGGACTTGTTCTCTTGATGCTTGAATTTCAAGGTGGCATATTCAACATACATTATCTTTGCCATGTGTTATAAATCACCATATGAACACTATACTTGTCTGCATATATAATGACTTAATTTTAATTTCTTAGTTATATATTTTATTTTACTTGAGTAAGTGGGGATAATGCATCAACTGATATTGAATGTCTTTTCTCATCCTGTACCATTCTTGGTGTTAGAAATAACTCAAAAGGAAAAATGTCTAGATTCTCAGTCACCCTGATGTAGATTTTTGGTGGGAAAAGAAGAGATACTATAATTGTCATCATAGAGAGTAGAATTTTAAGAGTTTTGAACAAGGAGGGTGATCTTGTGAAAGGATAAAGTCTATTTCAAGATTCTGGAATGGCATAGAATGTAGCATATGGCCTCTATGAGAGAAAAAAAGAGAAAGGATTGTTAGTCAGTGGCTTTTTGTTTTAATTCTTCCTTGGTTTTTATGTATTCTTTCTTATGTACTATTTCTTTTCAGTTTGAACTGTTTTCAGATGATCCTTAATATAAATGTACTGTTTAAGGGGAAATGCCAACTCTTAGTCATCTAGAAAAGCTGCTTCACTCTGACCTAAGATTAATGGGTATAGATAGTAACAGGAAGCCCAGATTGGAAATATATCTGGCTTCAAAATTCTCCATTACAGAATACCAATATATATAAAAAAGATATAAGTGGAGCTTATTAGTTGCAGAATGGCAGGAAGCCCCTACCCACATTCCCACTCCCCCTCTGCCCACAGGGTTGAAAATTACTAGCATACTTCTTTTCTGTTGTTAGATCATATTATCCTTTTTTATTAAATAAATGAGGACTGCTGACACAGGAGCCTCAACTCCAGTCCCTTTGCCTGTGGCTATATATTCAGTTGCTAAGAGGGCTGTTTAATGCAAACTAAAGTAGCAAATCAATATAGACAGGGAACAGAGACAAGGAATGGGACCATAGCAAGTTGTTTGTTTTTTGCTTTTACTTTTATTGTTATTATACCCCTTGTACCATAGGATACATGCAAACAGTAGGATGATGACCCCTCTTCCCACTGACCCCCTCAGCAAACACTGGCCACGTACTGGTTGAAGGTGATGTGATGGTAATGTGAGGTTAGCCCGGGACCACTGCTCAAGAAAACTGGGGAGACCCTTCCACCTCTGATTCTCCTCCGGAGTGCCTGATGGAAAAAGTAGGTATTTTGGCCTGGGTTGTCAACCATCTTGGCTAGCCCTGTAGACCAAGTGCCAAAACTCCACTTCAATTTGTCCTGGGTAGGCAGCAAAATAATTGAGGAATTCACCCAGGGCAGGAAGCCAGTTCTCTGAATGGCCGTTTCTTCTGTGCCTTGTTTGGAGGCAGCCTGCTTCTGTCAATACAAAAGCTGTCTTCGTGTTGTTTTCTCTAAAATATCTCTGTTAAGTAAGGAACCAGGTAGTTTCATTACTGACAAAGTATTCAATGGGTTTTGATTTCAAGGTTGTTGACTTACTACTGGTTGAGTTGAGTTCATTTGCTCCTACAAATGAGCCAAAATTATTAAACAAAATTATAAACACTCAAGTCAGAGAAACATTATATTATAGTATCCTTAATATTATAAAAATATCAGATTGTCTTTTGGACTAATGTTCAGTGACACCAGAAGAGAGTATGACCTATGACAAGTGACGAATATATATGGGAAGGTATGTACATTTGAGAAACCAGGCATATACCAGGGCTGTGTGTCTCTATATTGCATTAAACTTCTAACATCCAGCCACTTCTCAGTCAGCTGAAAAGTTTTCTTTACTGAATATGAGATGTTTTGTAGAATTCTGAAACCAATTTTAAAATATTATGACCTCTCAGTAACTTTGGTTACTGCATAAGAAATTTTCATATCTTTACTGCTTCACAATAAAATACAAGGATTTTATTGAAGCCACATCTTGTAACATTGTATCAATTCAGGAAAAAATTATAAATTCACTAAGAAAACCAAATTAATTTTTTTTTGCTATCGATTATTGTATTTTATTTTATTTTAAATTTTATTTTATTTTTAAACTTTACATAATTGTATTAGTTTGGTATGAACCAAACTAGTTTAACAACTAAATCTTTGCAATTTGATCACTTGATTTGGAAAAGTAGCAGTCACTCACTGTGGTTGCTTGATGTTATGCAATCTGTACAATTTGGAGAAAGTTTTGGACCTGTTTACACTGGTATCATTTTAAATAATTCTACTAATTTTCTAACACAAATTTGGTTATCATTAATTAAGGACACATTTGTATGAGGATGGAAGGGCTTCCCTGGTGGCTTAGTGGTAAACAATCTGTCTGCAGTGCAGAAGATGTGAGTTTGATCCTTGGGTTGGAAAGATCCCCTGGAGTAGGAAATGGCAACCCACTCCAGTATTCTCACTGGGAAAATCCCATGGACAGAGGAGCCTGGCAGGCTATAGTCCATGGGGGCACAGAGTCAGACACGGCTGAGCGCTAGCACTTGACTTGACTTGAGAATAGCCCAGTGAGAGGGGAGCAGAGAGACAGTGGAGAGACATCTTGGAGTAGATGAGAAGATGAAGCCTATTGAACCAGGCAGATGTCCCTAGCTGGAGTGCAGAAACTTCACGCCTGGTGGCAGCAGACTGGACAGGGTACATGGCCTTGGTGCTGGTAACTGGGTCAATGGCATAATGGGAACAAGTGGATGTTTTCTTTAATTCACTTCTGATTTTTAACTGAAAGAAGAAGGAACAAGGTCATCTGCTGAGATTAGAAGGGTAAGGAAGTGCAAGGGTTTGGAAGAGACATAAGTATTTACATGAAGCAGCCCTACAATGGAAATTGGAAAGAAATGGGACACCAGCTCTGTCCTTAACACCTCTTAATTTTACAGTAAATTGTTATTCCAGAGTTTTAAGAGTTTGACTGTATGCCTCTAACTATAGTCTGTCTGAGGCTCACCATTCATTCCCTTGCCTTTGAAAATGTCTGGAAAAAGAGGCTGAGAGACTTTTTTCGTTTGTGCCCTGGAGACCCTGAATCGCCTTTGACGTCATGTGAACAACAGTGACCTGAGTCATCCTTCTCACCTATTCACCTTTCATCTCTCTCCTCTCCTTTCCTTTTTCCCCATGTATGCTGATTGGTTCTTCCTCTCCTCCCTGCTTCTTTCCTTTTCCTTCTCTTCATATTCTCTTCCTTCTACCTTCCTCTCACCATCCTTTCCCACATTCCTTTCCTTGCTTCTTAACTCTAATGCCATTCTTTATAGGTATCTTTAGGGAATCCCTAGTGGCTCAGCGTTAAAGAATCCTCCTGCCAGTTCAGGAGACCTGAGTTTGATCCCTGGGTTGGGAAGATCGCCTGGAGAAGGAAATGGCACCCCACTCCAGTACTCTTGCCTGGAAAATCCCATGGACAGAGGAGCCTGGTGGACTATAGTCCATGAGGTTGCAAGAGTTGGTTATGACTTAGTGACTAAATCACTTTAAGCATCTTTTCACTTCAATAAGAAGCTGAGAATTTATCCACCAGTAAATTTTCATAACATAAATAAATAGTGTATCTAAAACTGAACTAATTTTTACATTAAAATATATCACAGTGTATACCTTTTAAAGAGAGCTGTGCTCTTTTGCCCAAGATAAGTGACTCAGGTGAGAGAGTAACAAGGAATTTGTCTATTAAGACAAGGATGCCTGAGACATATGGATACTGATGTCCAGTTCTGAGATTGCCAACCCAACAGGCCCATACTGAGCTCCATCAGAGTGGAGAGTCGATGCTGGTGAGAGAGCCATTAGAGAAGCTTCACAGTGTCCCCAGAATGTGGAAGATGTGCTTAGACAGAAAGCAGCTCTCCCACATCTTTCTGTTCTAGAGATTTTTGAAGTGTGTGATAAAGGGCGAGCATACACTGAAGATAAAATAAGGGTGGCTGACTATCCCACCCCAATTTCTGGGAGCCTCATATGGTACAGATGCTACCCCCATTGGTTTCTGAGGCTCCAGGTGAAGGAGAACAGATAGCAGAAGAAGGCAGGAACTCAGTGGCTGTCCCAGAACCAGGTGACCAAGAAACTGTGCTCCAACCTGAGAGGGGATTGAAGGAGTGAGCTATTGCCAGTGGCTGAAGATGGACAAAACTGCTTCTCTGTGACTGGGTGTTAGGAGATAGAAAGGGCTGGAATAAGGCTGCTCACTGACCTAGAAAACTGCTTCCGTCATCCTTGTGGAGACTGCCATGTTGACAGAAGTTTTCAGAAGCCCAGAATGAGCTAGGACCCAGGGCTACCTCTACATAGTGTCGGTGTAAAAAACTGTGCAAGAGGAGCTCCTCCTTCTCTCTTCCCTCTTCATGATTCAAATACCACCGGAGGAACTAGGTCCTGGACACAGAGGAAACAATGTCCTAGGGCCAAAACACCGTACTCACTCATTCCGAAGTGCTCAAGTAGGGGGAGGAGTCAAATAGATCAGGAGCCAACTCAACTCACTCAGGAACCAGAGAATTGGTCCCTGCTGACAGAGGATATCTTAAAGTGGAATGGACTAAATTGTAGTTACCAAAAACAGCTGGGATATCCTTCAAATAACCTTAAAGAGTGATTTTCACCAAGCATGGTTGAGCCAATGCTTAATAAAATATTTACAATTTCATGTTTATAGCTCACTGTGTTAGACTCAATAAACCAGACTCATAAGTATAGAAATAAAACACTTTAAACCTTTAAATTACTGTATTCTAAAATTTACCCCAAGATAATTTTACGATGATACGTCTTCAACCGAATTGCTCACACTGAAAATATTTCTAATTCTACCTTTTTAATGAAAGTTCCAATTCAAATAACAAATTAAAAAGTAAGATTTTAAAATATCACTTCTTTTAGTTTTTACTCATTCTTTAAAATTTATACTTTGGAGTATATTTTAATGTAAATATTAAGACAGGATTAAATTTACCTTTATTCATTTATTTATAAATTATGTGAATTTATTGATGAGTAAATTCTCAAATTTTTCTTTTTAACTGAAAGAGGTATCTAGATAAATTTTGTTAGAGGAAAGAAGTAGGGAAAGGGGTCCAGAAATGGAAAGCTGAGAGGAAGGAAGAAGCAGAGGAATATGAAGAGAAAGAAGGGGAAAGGAGCTCACAGGAGAAGAGCTAGCCATTTGTATGTGGAGAAAAGAGGAAGGGGGCGAGCGGAAGACAGGCACGAAGACTTGGTCACCACTGAGCACCAGGCATCCGTGCCAGTCCCAGAAAGGGTTCAGGTTCCAGCTACTAAGCCACTTTTCCCACGTATCTGTAAAAGGTAATGAAACAGCTGGAGGTCCTCGGATGAACTACACTGAGGAGCATATTGACAAATGTTTAAAACTCTAGAGTAATAATATTATTGTTAACTGAATGTGTGGTAGCAGGGAGAGTGGTGGTAGAGAGGGGAGGGGAGGGAAAAATTGGGTAAACTCTAAATAAGAACAGAAAGCCTTTCCCCGGTCGCTGTTAACAGACCATCTGTTAGACTTCTCATATTTAAATGTGAAAACATCCTTTCAATTCAAACTTAACAGACAAATAAAATTTTTGAAAAGAGTAGGAATTTCATTTACTTGGAATCAGTTTGGGGAAAAAAAAAAGTACACACTTAAAAGATAAGCTTCACATACTAGAGAATGCCATTGTGTTAGGAATAAACAACAGCATCTCTGTTTCAAGAGTCAGTAGAGGGCTAATGAAAATATACATTTATGCAGAGTACCTTGTGAAGTGAAACTGGCTCAGTCACTTCCAATTTTTTGTGAGCCCATGGACTATACAGTCCATGGAATTCTCCAGGCCAGAAGACTGGAGTGGGTAGCCGTTCCCTTCTCCAGGGGATCTTCCTTAGCTCTTCCACATTGCAGGCAGATTCTTTACCACCTGAGCCTCCAGGGAAGCCCATGCAGAGTTCCTTATATAGTTATGATTAAATTATAATTAACTTAGATGTTTAACTTATATGTGTGTGTGCTTAGTCACTCAGTCATGTCCAACTCTTTGCTCCTCTGTCCATGGGGATTCTCCAGACAAGAATACTGGAATGGGTTGCTGTGCCCTCCTTCAGGGGATCTTCTCAACCCAGGGATCAAACTCAGGTCTCCCGCATTGCAGGCGGATTCTTTACCATCTGAACCACCAGAGTTAACTTATAATTTATGTTCAGTTCAGTTCAGTTGCTCAGTCACGTCTGACTCTGCGACCCTGTGGACTGCAGCACGCCAGGCTTCCCTGTCCATCGCCAACTCCTGGAGCTTACTCAAGCTCGTGTCCATCGAGTCGACGGTGCCATCCAGTCATCTCATCCTCTGTCGTCCCCTTCTCCTCCCACCTTCACTCTTTCCCAGCATCAGGGTCTTTTCAAATAAGTCAGTTCTTCACATCAGGTGACCAAAGTATTGGAGTTTCAGTTTCAGCATCAGTCCTTCCAATGAATATTCAGCACTGATCTACTTTAGGATGGACTGGTTTGATCTCCTTCAGAGAAGGCAATGGCACCTCACTCCAGTACTCTTGCCTGGAAAATCCCATGGACGGAGGAGCCTGGTAGGCTGCAGTCCATGAGGTCGCTAAGAGAAGGACACGACTGAGCAACTTCACTTTCACTTTCACTTTGATCTCCTTGCAGTCCAAGGGACTCTCAAGAGTCTCCTTTAACACCACAGTTCAAAAGCATCAATTCTTCGGCGCTCAGCTTTCTTTATTGTCCAACACTCACATCCATACATGACTACTGGAAAAACCATAGCTTTGACTAGACGGACCTTTGTTAGTATTTGTTACTAACTTAGTATTTACAAAGAATGAATGCTAGCCAAACTTAGTAGAACTGAATTTGTGATATTACCTGGGAGAGTGGGAGTAGGGAGCAAAAGTGTGTATCAGAGGGAAGAGAATTACTTTTGAGTAAAAATATTGTCCAAGAGTTCAAGAAGAGCAAAACAAAAAGAAACAGAAGGGAAGAGTTCAGAAGGTTTAGACCAGAAGAAAAGAAATCAAAGATGAAATGAGGATACCCAAAGTAACGGTGATGCCAGTGCCAGAATGCTTGCCCTTCTCTTTATATTTTCCTTTAACTAATACATTTATTAAACAATCATTCATTTCATAAGCACCATGCATGGTGATGAGCAAAGAAGAAATAGAATTAAAGAACACATAGGCCCTATCCTGGAAAAACTTGTGATTCTGGGAAAACATTAGTTACCTTCCAGTGGGGGTGATAGATGCTTCTCCAGAAAAAGGTGTTCATGGAAGCTCAAGAGGAAGTTAATTTACTGCATGTCCCAGAATCTAAGAAATCTTGTTTTTAAGGATGAAAATAGAGGGAAAAATATGCTGAAATTAATGTATGATGTTGATTTTTCTTTGTCTAAGACATACTTCCCCAATAATCTCGTTCAGATGTGTCAGCTGTGGTTCATCTCATCTGTTCCCACCTAGAGGCATGGTTTTGCTTACCAGGGATCTTAGCCTCGATTTCACACTAGGATTACCTAGTACTAATGCCTGGGATCCCATGCTCGAACGATTAAATCAAAACCACTTGGGTGGAAACTGGGCAAGAGCATTAATTTTAAAACTTCTCTAAATCGTTCTACTGTGCTTCTGGAATTGAGAACAGCCTATTTACCTATCTGTCTAGACTTGGATAGACTCTTGCTATAGCAGAAGTTTATCAAAGATTTCTGATTGGTTCCAAATGTTGTCAACATAAAGAGCCTCTTCTTGCGGTGGTACTTATGTCCTTTCATTGTACTTTCCATTTGAATCCTGGACTGTTTGGTTGAGTCCGTATGACATTTGGTCATTGAAATAGATTTCATTTGTGAGATATTCTTATTTTGAAACTTTGGCTATCTGCTGCTGGGCCACACATTTTAACACAGCAAACCAAGTAATTCTTCCCCAGGTATGTCTAGTGAACAAAAGTAAACTCTGACAGTATCATATTTTCATGAGACTATAATTTTCAAATAATCTATAAATATCAGTTAATTGCAATGTCTAAGAAATGGATAAATATATCTATATATAATTTATATTTTAAAGAAAATTAGAAACAAATTATTGCTGTTCTTTCAGTCGCTAAGTCATGTTTGAATCCTCTGTCCATGGAATTCCCCAGACAAGAGTACTGAAGGTCGGCATTTCCTTCTCCAGGGGATCTTCCCAGTTCAGGAGATCAAACCCACATCTCCTTCATTGGCAGGCAGATTCATCACCACTGAGCTACCAGGGAAGCCCACATTAAAGGATAGAAATATATAAATTAATACAGAGAAACATTGTAATGAATAGAGAAACAGAAGCAACGGTGTTAAGGATTTATACGGACTGCCTTGTCAAAATGCATTCTTATCTTAGGTATCCAAATACAGAAGCAACATATATTAAGGGTGAGGGAATTCAAATCTATATATTAGTTAGGAGTCAATTTTTTGTAAATAGAAACAATCTAAAAGGGAATGTCATGTTTCACTGTCAATTCCATACCTCAAAATTGAAGTAATAAATGGAATTGATACTATGGATTTACTTCTCATTGACAAAAGCAAATTAATGGATGAAATAAAACAAAAAGAAATTGTCAGAAAGAATGGCCATGCCATTTTATTATAATTAGTTAGTTAGTCACTCCCATCATGTCTGACTATTTGCGACCCCATGGACTGTAGCCCACCAGGTTCCTCTGTCTGTGGATATCTCAGGCAAGAATACTGGAGTGGATAGCCATTCTCTTCTCCAGGTGACTCAGCCATTTTATTATACATAATAGGAATTATATTTTGCAAAGGAAACTTCAAAAGAGAGGGGGAGGCATTAGTAAAATTTTTATGTCCAGATACCATGTAGTCTGACAGAGAAGGCAATGGCACCCCACTCCAGTACTCTTGCCTGGAGAATCCCATGGACGGAGGAGCCTGGTGGGCTGTGTGTGGTCCATGGGGTCGAGAAGAGTCGGACACGACTGAGCGACTTCACTTTCACTTTTCACTTTCATGCATTGGAGAAGGAAATGGCAACCCACTCCAGTATTCTTGCCTGGAGAATCCCAGGGATGGCGGAGCCTGGAGGGCTGCCGTCTATGGGGTCGCACAGAGTTGGACGTGACTGAAGTGACTTAGCAGCAGAAACCATATAGTCTGAAAGAAAAAAAATAGCTCAAAAATAAATAGAAGGGCCCAGGAAATAAAATGAGAAGAATACATATAATTAAAACATCATGATAAAGAAAAAAAGAAGCTCCTCTAAACACAAAATTAATTTAAACTGAGATTTTGTATGAGTCTATATCACAGTTTCATAAACCAGGCTCACAGTGGTCAGCTACAGAAGCCATTATTATGATCAGTTCATGTATTAAAGGAGTACATATACAAATTGGGATGTGAAGCATATAGACAAAAATAAATACAAAGGAATGACATGTCGGAATGTGGGAATAGTATTTAGAGGTAAAATACATAAAAATCTAAGACATGTTATTAAAAATAAAAGAGAGAGAGAAAGACTAAAGCACATGGCAAAAATAACCATAAAATTTTATTTAGAGAAAGAACTATAGGAAAAACCTGGGTCCCCTGCTTTGTGGAATACAGTATAATTTTAACAGACTGCTAAAGGGAAATGGAACACAAAGTATTGCTCTGCTTCTACATTTTTCTCTGAAGGAGAATATACTGTAAACTTGAAAGGGAAGAATAATAATCGATGCCAAAAAAGGAAAAGTTAGCATAAAAGAGTCTTGGTGGTTTCAATCACTGACTCCTAAGTGTTTGTCTTCTGCAAAGTAAAACATAATAATATTAATAATAAAAACAATTTAGATGAATTTTTAATAAAGCTCTAATTTAAAAGACACCCTTTATTCTGATATTTTCCTTATTTGTTTTTTGCAGATTTCACATATTTTTGTTTTTATTTTGATGAAATGATGGTTGTGGTAGATGTGAGTTGTAATGTCTTTATATAATGAAATAAAAAGCAATGTATATGTAATTATTGTGTCTGATAATGTGCTTACCTGGTAGTTTAGGTGGTAAAGAATCTGCCTGCAATGCAGGAGACCTAGGTTCTATCCCTGAAGAAAGGAATAGCAACCCACTCTAGTATTCTTGCCAGGAGAATTCCATGAACAGATGAGCCTAGTGGGCTACAGTCCATTGGGTTGCAGAGTTGGACACGACTGAGCACGCAAGTATGCATACACATACACGTGTCGTATAAAGTTAGTTGTAATGTTTCTATACAATGAAGTTAAACATTAGCAATGTTATGTTAGTTCCTATTTTTAAGTCGTATTGGTTCTTAAAATCCAACCCGGGAGTTGCTAGATGTTTTTTCAATTTTTAAAATTTTGTTGACTGAAAAATAGATGCACATGATAGAAATCGACAGGATACATATAGTCACATACTATTTTTCCTGCTCTTGGCCTCCAGATTCTAGTCCTATAAGTTTCCTCCCAGAAAGCCAATGAATGGAATGAATTTTGTGCATAATTCTTCACAGGTTCTTGAATTTGTGTAAAAATTACCCTTTTTACACAAATAACAGTATACACAACTGATCTGTGCCTTGCTTTTTTTTGCATAGACCATAAACATTCCAGGACATGGTAACCACTTTTAATTGTATTTTGAGTAGAAACTAAATTTAGATATTAAAAATGATATATTGATGTACTTGTGAAATCAGTGTCAAAAGTTCTTAAAATTGCTGTAGGATGAAAGAAATGTCACAACACGGGAGGGATGAAATGTTGACTTGATATTTCACAACGCAGAAAAAGAATAATTGAAGAACCTACATACTGGTGAACTTGACCTCAGTTATGAGCAAACTGTATGTTTAGGTTGATGGCTTAGGCACAGATTGAAAATTAGGATCTGGTGATGACAGGGAACAATCTTGAATTCATAACACTGTGTAAATAAAAACTTAAGTTTTTGAACTGATAAAACTGAAGAATGTCATATATCTTGTACATTTTCATTATAAATAGCCAGTTGACAATATTTTTCAGCATCTGTGTTTGGGCTAGAATATAGCAAGAGGATCGACTACAGCTCAAAAGTGATTCAAATGTTTTATCCAGAGAAGACTAATTATTTCTTGAAAAGACCATAAAGCCTAACTTACCCAGTGAGACTGTTGCAAGGTTTTTCCTATTAGAATTTTGTCAATGCACTGTTGACAGTTCAGTTCAGTCGCACAGTTGTGTCCAACCCTTTGCAACCCCATGGACTACAGCACACCAGGCTTCCCTGTCCATCACCAGCTCCCGGAGCTTGCTCAAACTCATGTCCATCAATGGTGATACCATCCAACCATCTCATCCTCTGTATTCCTTGTCTCCTGCTGCCTTCGATCTTTCCCAGCATCAGGGTCTTTTCAAATGAGTCAGTTCTTCGCATCAGGTGGCCAAAGTATTGGAGTTTCAGCTTCAGCATCAGTCCTTCCAATGAATATTCAGCACTGATTTCCTTTAGGATGGATTGGTTGGATCTCCTTGCAGTCCAATGGACTCTCAAGAGTCTTCTCCAACAACACAGTTCAAAAGCATCAATTCTTCAGCACTCAGCTTTCTTTATAGTCCAACACACATCCATAAATAACAACTGGAAAAACCGTAGATTTGACTAGACAGACTTTTGTTGGCAAAGTAATGTCTCTGCTTTTAATATGCTCTCTAGGTGGGTCAAAGTTCTTTTATTCCAAAGAACAAGCATGTTTTAATTTCATGGCTGCAGTCACCATCTGCAGTGATTTTGGAGTACCAAATAATAAAGTCTCTCACTGTGTCCATTGTTTCCCCATCTATTTGCCATGAAGTGATGGGACTGGATGCCATGATCTTCGTTTTCTGAATATTAAGCTTTAAGCAAACTTTTTCACTCTCCTCTTTCACTTTCATCAAGAGGCTCTTTAGTTCTTCGCTTTCTGCCATAAGGGTGCTGTCATCTGTATATATGAGGTTATTGATACTTCTCCCGGCAATCTTGATTCCAGCTTGTGCTTCATCCAGCCTGGCATTTTGCATGATGTACTCTGCATATAAGTTAAATAAGCAGGGTGACAACATACAGCTTTAATGTACTCCTTTCCTGATTTGGAACCAGTCTGTTGTTCCACGTCCAGTTCTAACTGTTGCTTCCTGACCTGCATACAGGTTTCTCAAGAGGCAGGTCAGGTGGTCTGGCATTCCCATCTCTTTCAGAATTTTCCACAGTTTATTGTGATCCACACAGTCAAAGGCTTTAATATAGTCAATAAAGCAGAAGTAGATGTTTTGCTGGAACTCTCTTGCTTTTTTGATGATGCAGCGGATGTTGGCAATTTGATCTCTGGTTCCTCTGCCTTTTCTAATACCAGCTTGAACATCTGAAAGTTCACGGTTCATGTACTGTGATGCCTGGCTTGGAAAAGTTTGATCATTATTTACTTTGCAGGCATGTGAGATGAGTACAATTGTGTGATAGCTTGAACATTCTTTGGCATTGCCTTTCTTTGGGATTGGAATGAAAACTGACCTTTTCCAGTCCTGCGGCCACTGCTGAGTTTTCCAAATTTGCTGGCATATTGAATGCAGCACTTTCACAGCATCATCTTTTAGGGTTTGAAATAGCTCAACTGGAATTCCAACAAAGCTTCATTCTAACAAGCTTTGTTCATAGTGATGCTTCCTAAGGCCCACTTGACTTTGTATTCCAGATGTCTGTCTTTAGGTGAGTGATTATACCATTGTGATTATCTGGGTCATGAAGATCTTTTTATATAGTTCTTCTGTGTATTCTTGCCACCTCTTCTTAATCTCTTCAGCTTCTGTTAGGTCCATACCATTTCTGTCCTTTATTGTGCCCATCTTTGCATGAAATGTTCCCTTGGTATCTCTGATTTTCTTGAAGAGATCTCTAGTGTTTCCCATTCTATTGTTTTTCCTCAATTTCTTTGCATTGATCACTGAGGAAGGTTTTCTTATCTCTCCTTGCTATTCTTTGGAACTCTGCATTCAAATGAGTATATCTTTCCTTTTCTCCTTTGCTTTTTGCTTCTCTTCTTTTTACAGCTATTTGTAAGGCCTCCTCAGATAGCCATTGACTGGGTAGCTTAAACAATGTAAGTTTTTTCTCAGAGTTCTGGAGGCTGGGAAGTTCACAATCAAGGTGTTGGCCCATTCAGGTTGAAGATTTCTCACTGTGTCCTCACATGGTAGAGAGGTGGAGGAATGTCTGCCATCTCTTCTCTAAGAGTACTAACCCCATCATGCAGGTCTCTCCCTAAAGACGTCATCTAACCCTTATTACTCCCAAAGGTCCCATCCCAAATACCGCCTCTCTGGGGCCAGGACTTCAATGTATAAATCATGGGAGACACACAAACCTTTAGTCCATAACAGTGTGTTTATGGTTTGGTTCCAAACTGTATTTCTATCTTTATTTCCTTATAATTCTTTACATACTTCATCTTCTTCAACTAAATCTGTTTATTCATGCTTTCTTCATGACGCTTTCTGCTTTCATGACTCCCTTACAAATTATATCCCTCCACTCTTCTTCAAATCTACCCATCTTTAGCTTAGTATATTTCTTCTATTATTCTTATAAACTGTTTCAATTCTGTATTTTACTTAACTTGCACATGACTACACAGGGCAGGGAACACATAATTCTTCCAAACTACATTGTAGTTCTGCCTTAGTTCAGAGACCATGTCATAGACTTCCTTGCACTGAATACCTAGGTTCCAGAAGGTAATTTTCGGCTTGATTTGCCTTCAAGTTCCTCATTCATCCAGCAGCATTTAATGACAAACCTACATTTTGCTAGCAGGCTAAATATAATTCTCCACCATGGGATCTGGTTCTCAAAATATTTTACCCCTCCAAAAATGCCCATGTCAATATATTGGAGGAAAAACAAAAGTATTTCTCTTTTCACTTTTTTCTTTATGACTTGACACAGACTGTTTCACTCACTGCCTCACTGGTGACTTTCGGAGATTTTGCTGGTGACATAAGCCTAAGATCACCATTTTTTCCCTCATTGTGAACAGAGAAGGTGAATAAATGTTCTTTTTTATTTCCTCAAATTTCAAAACATCTGAGGAAAATAGTGGAAAAAATAGGCAAAATAAATTAATACTTCCTCTCCATTTTCCTGATTAATATTAAATTTAGTTCAGTGTCTGGCAATTATAAGCTCTGAAAAAATAGATTGAATGTTGACTGAAATAATTCTCAAGACAATTGCTAAAATTTCCCAGCCTAAAAACCAGAAACATTAGAATTAAGACCAAATCTCAGAGATCATTTAGATCAAATTGTTCATTTTCTTGATGATGGACCAGAAGTCCACAGAAGCTAAAATGTTTGACCGTAAGCTTCTGTGGTGGCTCAGTGGTAAAGAATCTGCCTGCAACGCAGGAGACCCGGGTTCAATCCCTTGTTCAGGAATATCCCCTAGAAGAGGGCATGGAAACCCACTGCAGAGAATTGCATGGACAGAGGAGCCTGGCGCACTACAGTTCATGAGGTCACCAAGAGTCAGACACAACTGAGCAAGTAACACTTTGACACAGAGAGAAGCCAACATAGCTTGGGACTCAGATTCACTCTACTCTTCCCACACTCTGTTAACTACATCCCATTGTTTAGACCACACTACTTCCATAAGTATAGATTGATAGGTTACAGATACACTGAAGAAGTTTGGGGAAAACATGACAGAAAACTATAGTTATAAAAAGAACCAGGAAGAAAACCTATGACAAGAAAGAGGATAGATTTACTTTGAAAAGAAGAAAAAGAAATTGGTGACTGCTTTCTTTATGAGTTTGCTGAAGTTCTACATTAAAAACAAACTAAATGAATCTTGTGTTCCTTACAAGCTACAAGATCCTTTTTATTTTTTTTTTGTTTTTGAATCCTCTACTATCTGTATTTTTGGTGTTAATCTCTAAAGGGAGGAAAGCATAATTAAAAACTCTGAACTGCATGTTTAACTATTTGAAAACTGCGGCTTCGTTTACATGATTCTAAAAAGGGCAAAATGCTTCGACTGTCCTGTGCCTGATTGATCTGATATTTGGACACTACCCATAGTAAGCCTTAGAGGGATAGAACTGCAGTTGTTTTGGGGGATGTCTGCATGACTCTTTTTTACCCTGGCTCTTCTCCTAAAGTTCAATAAAGGCCATCTTTCAAACGCACATAAATCCACTTACAGTTGAAAGAAAACCAAAAGATTTATTTTTTTATGTGAGAGTAAAATCCTTATTTATTTCTTAAATGCCTCTTCTACCTTCTGCCTTGGGGGATGTTTCTGGTATCTGTGTTCATTTTAAGCCTGTCTCATCTGTCCTCCTTCTTTGAATCTCTGCCTTGTTTTGTCCAACCTGGAGGATAACAGCATCTAATAATTTATATATCTGGTTTCCAGAAACAATAGCCTGTGGCGCTTCCATTATTTATTCTCTCTCCTTCTGTCAGTGACATGATGGCCTGCCGCTTGCCAAGAACTCTGCTTTTCCAGGCCAGTGATTCCATTCCCCCTAGCATTTTCTCAGATTTAATTTCTTGAGAAAGAAAAAAGAAAAAAAAAAGTTATGGCTGATAGTTTTGCGAAATGGAACTCAGCTTTGAATGAATTAGATTGGAATTTAATATATATTGCGACTATATATATGTTATATGTTATATATATGTTATTGCTGCTGAAGGTGTAGCCGTGGTTGGAATGGTAGTGGGTAATGATGGTGGTGGTTATGATGGTGAAAGTGGTGTTAATGATGGTGGGAACAGTGATGATTTAAGTAAGATGTGGTGTTGGCAGTATTAACAATGGTTGTGATGATGATGCTCATGATGATCTATTTGTTGGTCTGTCTTGCTTTCTAAAGTGAAAGTCACTCAGTTGTGTCCCACTCTTTGCGACCCCATGGACTATACAGTCCATGAAATTCTCCAGGCCAGAATACAGCCTATCCCTTCTCCAGGGGATCTTCCCAACCCAGGGATTGAACCCAGGTCTCCCACATTGCAGGTGGATTCTTTACCAGCTGAGCTACCAGGGAAGCCCAGAAACACTGGAGTGGGTAGCCTATCCCTTCTTCAATGGATCTTCCCAACCCAGGAGTTGAACCAGGGTCTCCTGCATTGCAGGCAGATTCTTTACCAATTGAGCTATCATGGAAGCCCTTTGTTTCTAAAGAGCCAATTAATTCTTGGGATGATTTGATCACATTATGGAATAATAGAGGAAAAAAAAATAATAGTCTAATAGTCTAACATGTCAGCAAATAATTTATAATCAGTATGCTATTTGATTCTCAAAAAGTAAAATAGTTAAATTACCTTCCTTGAAAACATGTTTTTTGTCATCTGCTGCAGTCTCCTGTTTTTGTTAATTTTTATGGGTGTTTCACGATAAACATAAGAAATAAAATTGGAGAGTGGCTTGTGTTTATGTCATTTGAGTAAATCAATCTAAGCTTCTCCTAAACACACAATGCTGACTTTGTCACTGAGAAGATTATCTTGATCCTTATTTTAGGTCAATATATTTTAAGTCTAGAGATATGATATTCATTTATTCTATAAACATACATTGAATGGGCTTCCCTGGTGGCTCAGTGGGAAAGAGTCCGCCTGCACTGCAGGACCTGCAGGAAATATGGGTCCAATCCCTGGGTTGGGAAGATCCCTTGGAGGAAGGCGTGCAACCAACTTCAGTATTTTTGCCTGCAGAAGCCAATGTACAGAGGAGCCTGGTGGATGACAGTCCATAGGGTTGCAAAGACTCGGACACGACTGAAGTAACTTAGCAGCACGCATGCATATATTATATACCTTCTAGGCCCTAGACACTGTGCTAAGAGAAGATTCAGTGCTTAACCCCAAGCCCTGAGTACATAGAATTGCAAACATCATTGCACAACAAGAAATTTGTTAGAATGAAAATACATAAATTGTACTGGAAATCATAAGGGAGAAAAATCTAAGTTTTACTGGAGTGGTGAAAAAAGGCTTTATTTGAGGGGAGAATGCTTTAGCTAAGACTTAGAAGGAAAATTGAAGCAGTGAGGCATTCAACTAGAAGAAACAGAATGCATGAAAACACACTGGCTTGAGTACATCTGCCTTATAGCAATCACTGTAGTTAACTTAATGTCGCTATTGTATATTACTCAGGTAAGAGTGTGGTGTTGGAGAATACAGTGCTTGCTTGAGACAAGGCTTGGCAGTCAGGCAAAAGCCATTGCATGGTTGCCTGAATAGCCTTGTAGGCCATTCTACGTTGGGATCTCATTCTCTGTCAAGTACTTTTCAACAGCAGATTGGCACAGTTAGGTTTGTAAGTTAGGAAGATCTTTGAGAGGTCAGAGTCAAGGATATATTTGAATGAGTAAGCCTGAAAGCAAGAGATCAGTTGGGTGGCCTTTGAGGGTGAGATCTGGTGAGACTATGAATACAATGACGGTAACCATACAAAAAGTGGTGACTAATGCATAGAATATAAAGCAGATAGAATGTTAAGGACTTGAAAAACTTAAATGTGGGAAAATTTAAGGATGATTTCCAGATTTCTGGCTTGTTCACAAACTGAACAATGCAAGACAGTGTATAATTAGTTACTAAACTATGCGGTTTCAAAAATAAGTACTTTAAAGCTTACAGGAGTGAGTAATAATTGAAGAAGACTCCTCGCAGAATGTGTCAGGATGTAAGGTGATATGAGAAGTGGTAAGCATAACACTCTGTTGGAAAAGTAATTTTACTAAGTGACTCAGGACACACTTTCTTTTTTCCTGCTTATGTTTTGGAGAGTCACTTGACTCCCAGAGAAGAAATTCTCCTCACTCTCCTTACCCTGAAAACATAGGGTAAATGGGTGTAGACATCGTGCACAGCCCTTTCCCAAACAAAATTATATTTCTAATTAGAGAAATATATACCTTCTCTTTTTCGATGATGCAATGGATGTTGGCAATTTGATCCCTGGTTCCTCTGCCTTTTCTAAAACTGTTGCAGGAAGGAGGACCCCTTCCAGGGCCTGAAACTGGGCTCTTGTCTAACACTCGGAAATGAATAGTCTGAGGAGGCACATGTGCTGACAAAGCAAGAGACTTTATTGGGAAAGGGCACCCAGGTGGAGACCAGTAGGGTAAGGGAGCCCAGGAGAACTGCTCTGCCGCGTGGCTCGCAATGTCAGGTTTTATGGTGATGGGATTAGTTTCCGGGTGGTCTTTGACCAATCCTTCTAATTCCTAGTCTTTCCTGGTGGCACACGCATCACTCAGCCAAGGTGGATGCTAGTAAGAGGGATTCTGGGAAGTGGACGGACATGTGGTGTCTCTTTTAGACCTTTCCCGAACTCTTCCTGTTGGTGGTGGCTTATTAGTTCCGTATTCCTTATCAGGATCTCCTGTCATAAAACAACTCATGTAAATGGTTACCTGGCCAGGGTGGGCGGTTTCAATCAGTGTACTTCCCCTAACAAAACCAACTTGAACATCTGGAAGTTCACGGTTCACTTATTGCTGAAGCCTGGCTTGGAGAATTTTGAGCATTACTTTACTAGCGTGTGAGATGAGTGCAATTGTGTGGTAGTTTGAGCATTCTTTGGCATTGTCTTTCTTTGGGATTGGAATGAAAACTGACCTTTTCCAGTCCTGTGGCCACTGCTGAGTTTTCCAAATTTACTGGCATATTGAGTGCAGCAGTTTCACAGCATCATCTTCCAGGATTTGAAATAGCTCAACTGGAATTCCATCACCTCCACTAGCTTTGTTCGTAGTGATGCTTTCTAAGGCCCGGTTGACTTCACATTCCAGGATGTCTAGCTGTGAGTGATCACACCATCATAATTGTCTTGGTCATGAAAATCTTTTTTGTACAGTTTGGAAGGAATGATGCTAAAGCTGAAACTCTAGTACTTTGGTCACCTCATGCGAAGAGCTGACTCATTGGAAAAGACTCTGATGCTGGGAGGGATTGGGGGCAGAAGGAGAAGGGGACGACAGAGGATAAGATGGCTGGATGGCATCACCGACTCAATGGATGTGAGTTTGAGTGAACTCCGGGAGTTGGTGATGGACAGGGAGGCCTGGCATGCTGCAGCTCATGGGGTCGCAAAGAGTCAGATACGACTGAGCGACTGAACTGAACTAATACCTTCTCTATCACAGATCCCAGTAGAATAGGACAGGAGGAAAGGAAAGAGAAAGGAGCTGTGTTTAGTCACTCAGCAGTGTGCGACTCTTTGTTGTCCTTTAGACTGTAACCTGCCAGCCTCCTCTGTCCATGGGATTTTTCAGGCAAGCATACTGGAGTAGGTTGCCATTTCCACCTTCGAGGGATCTTCCTGATCCAGGGATTGAATTCATATCTCCTGCATTGCAGGAAGATTCCTATGCCATCTGGGAAGCCCCAGTTTGGGGATTAGCTTGAAAAAAACTAACCTATAATGTCCCCAATAAAAGAAGGTAAAATTCAACAATAAAGTAATCCCATTGGCATTCTCAAATATTGAAATGTTCTCTTTTACTACCTTCAAAATCTATAATATCAAGGAACAAATATTTGCTGCTTTATTATAAATGCTATAATATTTTTCTTTATTTAATCTCTTCCTATTGGCTTCATTTTTGCAAGTTGTTGCAGTGTTTGGAAAAAAAATATGATTAATGCTCTTAATACAAGAGCCAACTGACAGAAACAAAACAAAAAAATAGAGTAGGGCAATTTAATACCTTCTCCACTCACACTGTAGGTAGATCAGGAAATTTCAATACTCTCTAGGGTAACGGTGCTCTTGTTTATACTGATATTTTCAAGGTGAGTGCATCGAGATATGTCTATGTGAAAGATACATTAGTACCTGTGTGTGACACAATGTTGTTTTATTTGGTTTGGAAGATAAAGTTTCATGTTTATAGAGATGAGAGAATAATCTTTCCAGTGAAGTTCCATTGGAACTAGATCCTGAAGAATGGATAGATATTAACCAGTCAGAGAGAAAAAAGGATTATATTATTAAAAAAAGAGGCATATGTACAAAACCTGAAGGTTAGGCTAAGCCTAAGCATGTCTGAAGTATACTTAGGAAACTTCCAGGCCGAGCTTTAGACTGAATGGCAAGGAACAATGGGATTTATAAAGTACTATATAAGATAGACAGAGAAGGCAATGGAACCCCACTCCAGTACTCTGGCCTGGAAAATCCCATGGACAGAGGAGCCTGGTGGGCTGCAGTCCATGGGGTTGCTAAGAGTCGGACACGACTGAGTGACTTCACTTTCACTTTTCACTTTCATGCATTGGAGAAGGAAATGGCAACCCACTCCAGTCTTCTTGTCTGGAGAATCCCAGGGATGGGGGAGCCTGATGGGCTGCCATCTCTGGGGCCGCACAGAGTCGGACACGACTGAAGCGACTTAGCAGCAGCATATAAGATAGAATATTTTCAAAGTTAGGAGTTTAGATTTGGAAATATCTTAGAAGATTTTGAATAAGAAAGAGGGTGAGTGACATTAACACTTTACAAATGATAAACATTAGCATTATAAGTACAAGTGAAATTTATAATAGATAACCCTTAGTGGGGGCTTACTATTATAAATGCCAGACACCTAATAACTAATTTAATCTTGCTCAAGCCTAATAATGTAGGTGATACTGTTATCATCCCTACTTTCCAGATTTGTAGACTGAGAAAGTGACCAGAGGATTTGCACAAGTAACGCAGACAATGTATGGGACAGCATGTGTGTGAATTGGGCACAAGCTGGCCTCTTAACCTCTGCATAAAGTTTATTATTTGTAAAATATAATAAAAGGAAAAGAAAAGCTGACAAGTCTATTGTCTGAGATTTTGAGGTACTTAACATTAGTGACTATAGAGGAGGTCCCTCCACGAGCCATTGGCTTTACTTTTGTTCAGAGCACGATATTCAAATTTAAGCTTATTGAAAGAAGGAGACTTATTTCCTGTTGCAGAGATTGCCCTCACCCAGGCCGGAATCAACTTGGTCCCTAGACTATGTCTCTAATTCTCTGTGTCCACCAGCAATAGTTTATTTCCCTCAAGAACAGTCATTTTCTGAATTCCATTCACAGAGTTTTGTTTCTGGAACTGATTCAGTCTATTGACTATGTAAATAGTGTAGTTGCTTTTCCATGAAAATGCATAAAATTCCTATTGTACTATGCGTGCTACTATTGGTTCTTAAGGAAAGAAACATAAGTAGCTCGGCATCATTGTAAGAGACAGAACATCTGTTTGCTTTGGAATCCAAAAGAAGCTCTCCACATGGCTTCCTTCTAAAGCAGATTCATAAGCAACTTCGGAATAAATCTTCCCAAAGGCTTTCTTGTCCACATGACTAAGAGTTTAACATCTCCTAGAACCGATTCCATCATTTTAATGGTTGTGTGGTACCCATTCCTCTGGGACAGGTTTCTAATGTTAAAGGGAAGCTGTGGTTTCCTCTGATTCCCTGAACCTCTCTCCTTAAAATCGTATTACATCTCTTCCTGATTAGCAAAACCTGTCTGAAGAAATGCCTCCCTGATTTTTCCCCCACTCATCTATTTATCAAATGTGTGTTCATCATTTCCCACATACAGGGTCTTATGAGAGGCACCAAGTTTATGATAAAGAACAAGCTATAGCCAATTCCTTCAAATAAAAGAAGTAAAAACAGTTGTAAATACTAATCCAGAGCTAGTTCACAGTATTAGGAAAGATATGAGAAGGGGCACCCCATGTAGCCTTGAGGTATTAGGGAAAGCTTTCCACAAGAAATTATTTTTAAGCTGGAACTTGAAAGGTCTCATCCAACATATGGACAGGGCAGGGGAGTGGGTGGATTACTGTTGACAGACAGTCATTGTAAGGAGAAGGAACAGTATAAAGAAATGCAAAGGGATAAAATATTTATTGGAATATCAAGGAAATGTCAACTATTTCCATTCAGATGTCCCATCAGTTTATTGATTCATTCGGCATAGTACTCCTAAACTGTGTTCTATGGAATATGGGTTCAATTCCTGGGTTGGGAAGATCCCTTGGAGAAGGAAATGACAACCCACTCCAGCATTCTTGCCTGGAGAATCCCATGGACAGAGGAGCCTTGCGGGCTACAGTCCATGGGATCACAAAAGTCGGACACGACTTAGCGACTAAACCACCACCACCATGGAATATGCGTGTGTATGTATAGTATGTGTGTAGGTATAGTGTATATACATATATGTGCTTGCTTCCCCATTGCTTCAGTCATGTCCAGCTCTTTGCAATGCTATGGACTGTAGCCCATCAGGCTTCTCTGTCCAAGGGGTTCTCCAAGCAAGAATACTGGAGTGGGTTGCCATGCCCTCCTCCAGGGGATCTTCCCAACCCAGGGACTGAATCATCTGTCTGTTTATGTCTCTTTCATTGGCAGGCAGGTTCTTTACCACTAGTGTTAACTGGGAAAGCCCACAAACATATATTCATGTGTCTGTGTGTATATGTATATATATTTATATAAATTATATATATCTTATAAGAATGTTTGTTCTCTGGTTAAATAATTTTGAGAAATATTGAAATAAGCTAAGTTAATGTTTTCTTGACTGCAACATTTTTAATAAAGCAGTGTAAACAGTGACTCACCAAAAGAATTGAGGCTGCAACTTTTCCTAAACTTATTTTATGATGAAATAAATGGTCATTCTAAAGAATATCTGTTAACAGCTCCTGAAACTAGTGCTCCATACTTTGTAAATGCTGGTCTAGCATCATGGAAGGTATTGGAAACCCTGATTCCAAATTTTCAACTCACAATATTGAGATGAAATGTGCAGGTAAACATCTGCATTTCAACCACATTATTTTTGACCAGCTACTAGGATTTTAGAGATTGCTAGAACTCAGTTTGAAAGCCACCTCTAATATCTTCAATATCCTGAGTCATGATATTTAAGAAACCAGTGAAGTTACATTTCTGTCTCCCGAGTTTTCCAGCCAAGAGTACTGGAGTGGGTGCCATTGCCTTCTCCGAGAATGTCTCTAAGAGAAACTAAATCAACAACTCAGAGATTGTTCCAGTGTAGCCTAACTTGTTTATCTTATGTTTAGGACATATTTTAATGTGAGCATTTCTATAAGTTCCTTATGTAGTATTTCACTAGAGGTCCCTATATCAAAGTAAATGTGCTGATTCATATGGGACTCAATTACTCTACAGAGAAGGCAATAGCAACCCACTCCAGTACTCTGGCCTGGAAAATCCCATAGATGGAGGAGCCTGGTGGGCTGCAGTCCATGGGGTCGCCAAGAGTCGGACATGACTGAGCGACTTCCCTTTCACTTTTCACTTTCATGCATTGGAGAAGGAAATGGCAACCCACTCCAGTGTTCTTGCCTGGAGAATCCCAGGGACAGGGGAGCCTGGTGGGCTGCCATCTATGGGGTCGCACAGAGTTGGACACGACTGAAGCGACTTAGCAGCAGCAGCAGCAATTACTCTACTAACCATTCTGGATGAAGAGCATGTAAGATTACATCAATATTTTCCTTATTCATTTGGCAAAGACCAGCTTCCCATTGAGTTAATTTTTTTTTAACCAATGAGGAGGCAAACAAAATCTAATACCTTTTCCAAAGCACAGAGTATTAGAGGGTAAGGGATCTTGAGTATGGATTGTGCCTCGTATTTCATCTCTTTGATATAAAGAATCTTCAGTAACCACATCAAGTGGCCCATCCTTCCACCATTCTAAAAACAGATACAATCAGATGATTTATGACTCATCTAGGCTGTGATGGAAATGGAGTGATTATCCTTCTCAGCACCCTCTGAACCCACTCCATAAGTATTTCTTAAGTGGAACCAACAATGTCTGTGGAAGTGTCAAACCAAAACACATCCTTATCTAGGCAGTTTTTTTTTTTTTTTAAGGCCTAAGTATAAAGTATTCTACTCTATTTCTCCAAGTAATCCATTTTTTATTTATATTAATACTTTCCTACTGTGTCATTCATTCTCCAAAAACATCTAAGCAATGTGCATATGGACTCTATCCTAGTATCTATCAATAGAACTAAGCTACAAGCTCTTATGCAACAAGAGCAGAGTATATATACTGGTTCTGCAAGGTCCTGAAAATAGGTTAGTTCGATTCATTGTAAACCGTACAACTGTCTGCCAGACAGGGACTTCCTTCCTTCTCATGTCTCTGGTTCATCTGTTAAGATGTATTGGGCCAGTTTAAATCAGCTATATTTTCTCTTCCATGATTTGCCTCATCATAGTTTTTTGACAGTGTTTATCTTGTTAAAAATTTATGTGACTGTCCAAAGACTTACATCTAATAAAATGCCAAATAACGCTTCCCTCGATCTCTGGGGCAGCTCCAGAGATTCTTGATCAGGTTGAGTCAGCATCACCTGCATAATATACACCTTATCTGAGCCTCCTTTATCTAAAGGGACCTTTTCCAACTGTAGCAAAGTGGCAGTTTTATGTGTTCAAAATCACTCTGATTGTATATGAGATGCAAACATCCTATATTGGATTTAATTTTTTATTAGTATTTATTCTTTCATTTATTAACTTAAATTCTATCTGTAAACCTATGCAAAATATCCCATACCCTGTATTGAGTTAAACCAAAGCAAAGGAGGTAAAACCAGAATAAACCAAACAAAAATGGTTTGCTGTTCTATTTGAGTAGGTATATCTCCAATGTCCTTGACACAGTTTCTTGCTGCCTTCAGGTATTCTTTCTTTTTAATTGTCTCCTTTCCCCTTTCCTCCTCTCCCTGAAGTCCAGGCTCACATCCCCCCTTTCTCAGTGGACCCCTCCAGAGTAGCACAGGGGGACTGTTAGAACAGCAGCATCCCACCTTCAGAAGGTCTTTCTTTTGCTGCAACCACTCAGAGGGTTCCCTCTTTTGCTTCAGACTCACCCTCAGCCCCATCCTCTCTAGGATTCTGCTTCTTTCTTCCCCAGTTGGAGGCTGTCTCATAGCTTACTCATTGTGTCCTGCATTTGGGCATTCTGAAACCAGAGACTTGCCATGCAGAATTAGAGGTCAGAAGATGGGTCTGGAGAAAATTTCTCTCAGAGCTACACCCGGGTTTTCTTTTAGTTATTAGATTAGCTGAACACCATTTATTGCATACCCAGAATATACTTAGCATGGTCCTAGCAGTACGCCCTCAAGGCCTCTCAAGTATGTACGTTTGCCCCTGCTCTGCACAGAGACCACAGCTGTGCCAATGGGCTGAGGTAGGGCAAATGTATAAACTGTACCCAGGTAAGGGTGAATCAGTTACGGGTGCCAATGACTATTTCCAGGAGACCAACCTCTAAATTTGCATCCCTCCAGTCATAACCAATCAATCCTGATTATTCATTGGAAGGACTGATGCTAAAGCTGAAGCTCCAATACTTTGGCCACCTGTTGCCAAGAACTAACTCATTAGAAAGACCCCAGTGGTGGGAAAAATTGAAGGCAGGAGGAGAAATGGATAACAGAGGATGAGATGAGATAACTGTATGGCATCATCTACTCGATGGACATGAGTTTAAACAAGCTCTGGGAGTTGGTGATGGACAGGGTAGCCTGGTGTGTTGCAGTCCATGGGGATACAAAGAGTTGGACACAACTGGGCAACTCAACTGAACTGAAGTCATAACCAAATTGTCCTCTCGGGGGACACTTAAATATTCTCTTAAACACATTCAGGCTTCAGTTATGTCCTTCTTTCTTTCAGGGACTGTGTGTAACTTGCTTTACTGATCCCATGAATTCCAACATTTTTATTTTATTACATTTTTTACAAGCAGTTAGGTAGGGAACTGGAGAAGGCAATGGCACCCCACTCCAGTACTCTTGCCTGGAAAATCCCATGGACGGAGGAGCCTGGTAGGCTGCAGTCCATGGGGTCGCGACGAGTCGGACACGACTGAGCAACTTCATTTTCACTTTTCACTTTCATGCATTGGAGAAGGAAATGGCAACCCACTCCCGTGTTCTTGCCTGGAGACTCCCAGGGACAGGGGAGCCTGGTGAGCTGCCGTCTATGGGGTCACACAGAGTTGGACACGACTGAAGCGATTTAGCCGTAGGTAGGGAACCAAGGCATATAGATTGGTTTTGTATTAGTATTTTTCCCTTCTACTGTAAGATGAAATATGTGTATGGATATCATACTTAAATTCACGGACATCTCATCCCCCTAAAAATTAAAATATATATTAAAAATCAATGCATTTTCTTCCAGGAAAGTTTGTTTTATAGACAGATATATCCAGAGAAATTCAGATGTAGTAATCACAGTGGTTTCTCATTGAAAAGGAAAGGAAGTTAAAGGGAAGAAGAGAGAAGAGGAGGAAGTGAGGTCATGGAAGGAACCCCTGGGGCATGGCAAGAAATAAGTTGCATGACAGAAACAATTAATGCAGTCATCTGTTGAAATGGAATTGCAGTGGATAATTAATAATTTGTGTAGTAATAGCTAACATCTTTGCTCACTCTATTGGCTTCTATGCTATACATTCTACATAATTATCTCAGTTAATACTTATGGCAATATTATAATTTATTCATTTTGTAGAGGAGGTAACCGAGGCTTAGAGAGGTTAGGTAACTTGATTGAGTTATATATGTCTGAGTTAGAATCCAGGGATACAGTCTGCCTCAGCCTGCATTCTTTACTGCTTTTTACTGCTTTTCTAACTGTGGTAACAGAACAAGCAACCATAATTTAGAGGTCAGTTAATTCAACTCTGTCCTGAAGCCATTGCTTGCCTGAGAAGATGAGCAAGAAAAGAAATAAAGTAACTAAATATATAAATATATACAAAAATATGATTTAATATTATCATATATATGTGATTAAACTACAAGCCATTGCCATTTTTGTCTTTCAAAATGATTTAATATTAGCAATTTCCTATGGGACAGCCAAATAAATGTCTACTTATGTAAATGTATATTTTATATATATATACATACATGTATATTATATAAAGACAGAAATCTCCATATTCATAATAATTCATAACACTTATTTTGTGCATTTTAACAGATATTCAAAATGCTTTATATTTATCATTTCCCATAGTCTTTCTGTCAAACCAATTAGCTGGATACCATTTTCCCCATTTTATAAAAGAGGACTTTTAATACATGGAGATGCTCTGTAGCTTTGAAAGTCACATGATTAAGAAATGATAGAGCCAGGACCTAGTCCTCATTAGTCTGATTTTAGGAATCATTTCTCTTGATCACAGTGCTACCCTGACTCCATATTTTGCATATTTATTTCTATACATGTTACTGGAAGATCTGTGAAGGACTCGGTATTTACTTACATGTTTTTTTCTTTTTGCATCTTGCCTTCATATATCTCCTCACATTTAATGGATCTTCTTTATTTAATATTTAAAGACATGAAGGTTAAGGTAGTTACTTAACTTATTCAAGGTCACACAATGATTAATGACTGAAGTAGAATTCAAACTTAGGTCATTAGGATCTAAGGACTTTTTCTATCTCAGTGTGATACGTGGTAAATGTAAACCTATGCAAAGCCAGATGCTTAATTGAGAAGCATTTTATATAATGAGAATAAAATCTACCTTGTCCTGCAAGCTCACTGCTAAAGATTCACATCAGTGATCTCCACAGTAATCTCATCAGCCTTTTGTAAGGAGATTAAGTCCCTCTGCTAATTCAAGTTCGCACTAATGATAGAAATGCGTATATTATCTTTGACTCCTTCTCCTTTGTCCTCTGCATTGTCACACACTTTAAAACCGAACATCTCTTTTCCTTTCCCATCATTTCTGCCCTATCTCTATTCTTTATCATGGATTGTTGCTTGACCTAGGTACTGTCCTCCCTACTAGGGATCTTCTGTCTTCGAATCCACCCCCTCAGGATGGTCTTATAGATCTACTTAAAATGTAAATGTATTCATTGCTTAGAATCTGTTGCCAGATCTCCATCGTCTACAATATAAAGTCTGAGTTTCCTTAGCAGGACACCAGAGTGTTCCATAATTTAATTTCTTTCTGACTCTTGGCTACCTCCTTTCACCCTTCCCAGACTCAATTTTGCACTTCCTCACTGCTGAACCTATGTACTGTAATTTCTTGTCACTCTAAATATTCTCAGTCTGCTCCCTAACACATTATCATGGTCATATTTAGTTCTTATAGCAAATTGTTGAGTTGGGTTCCATAATTATTCTATTTCAGAACATTGCCAGGCTTGAGTTAGCTTTCTATAGCTACCATCTAGAGGTCTGGAGGGAGTATTTATGCAGATTAATAGCCTTCTCCTGGTTTTCTTTTTGTCTGATGAAAACTCTTCTACATGTATGCCTGATAGAAGTATATGCATAATCAATTTTCAATGATGCTATGTGAGGGGAACTTGGTGAATATACTTCATCATGAAAGCAAACCTCAGTTGCTAAAATGAACACATTTTATAGACAACTTTAAGCTGCATTAAGTCACAATAATCCTTGGAAAGATAGATATGTCAGGTCAAATTGAACATCAGATACTATTATGATTTTTAAAATAGCAATTAATCTAGGTTGCCATGTTAGGATATTTTATTAACTGCAGCCTAAAGTGACTAAGCACACGCCAGAGACAAGCTATTCATTAAGTTGTGTCTGCTATTCCAAATCAAGCTGATTCAACTTATCAGAAAGAGAGTCCATACACTGTTTTAAGCACATTGCTTAATATATCACAATTTTCTGAATTTGGATATTTGTCTTGATATCAACAAACAGACCTCCATTCTGATTAGTGCATAGGCTCTTGACCTTTATCTGTTAACTACTAAAGAGATAAACTACATTTCAGTACCAAAGAAAAGAGAATTGTGAGGTAAGAGGAAGCAGAGAAACATGCAGCAGAGACTTTCATGTTCATAAAGAGGAGGAAATAAAGAGGGTGAGACTGATACTGAGGAAATATCATTTTCAAAATTCTATTGTTGGTTACAAAAGATGTAGATCACAAACATATAACAATATGCATATGTTTAGGTTGTAATTTATGTATAATAATATTGCAAACACACATATAAAGCACCAAAAAAACCCCAAAAAACCCTTCCAGTCAGTAAATGCTTATTTCACATGTGATGATAATAGCTAACGACAGAACTAAGAGGAATGAAAGAAGCAATGCAGCTCAGTTTATCAGTGCATATAGTGTCCATAGGCACAAGCGAGTGTAAGTGGATTCAGTATGCTGCTGCTGCTGCTGCTGTTAAGTCGCTTCAGTCATGTCCGACTCTGTGCGACCCCATAGACGGCAGCCCACCAGGCTCCCCCATCCCTGGGATTCTCCAGGCAAGAACACTGGAGTGGGTTGCCATTTCCTTCTCCAACGCATGAAAGTGAAAAGTGAAAGTGAAGTCGCTCAGTTGTGTCCGACTCTTCGCGACCCCATGGACTAAAGCCTGCTAGGCTCCTCCTTCCATGGAATTTTCCAGGCAAGAGTACTGGAGTGGGGTGCCATTGCCTTCTCCAATACTCGATGATTAAAGGCAGCCTAACAACCGAGGTTTTGAATTTGCACCTAACAAATATTTTGAGATGTTTTCCCCATATGATGGTTGAAATATAATAAGTACAGGCTTAATCTTTCTTTTGTTTTCCTTGATTAAGATGCACATTTGCAAATTATCAGATAAGTTCTAATAAGTTCTGCTGTTAAATTGGGCATAATATTAATATTTTTCACAAGGCTTTAGTTTCATTTTCTATGTTCAGTTATTTATAATTATTAAATATTTCACTTTATTTGTGGTTGTTTTGGTATCATCATTGTATCAGTCAGGGTTCTCCAAAGAAGCAGAACCAAGAGAATACACACACACACACACACACACACGTATAGTTGATATTCATTATGAATGGATTCTGTATTTGTGAATGCACCTACTTGCTAAAATTTCTTTGTAACCTTCAATTCAACACTTGTGGTGATTTCATGGTGATTTCCAGACACACACAGAGCAGTGAAAATCTGAGTCACTAGACACATATGTTCTCAGCTGAAGTCAAAGAAATTGATACTGTGTCTTCTTATATCCTTCTCTTGGTTCATTTAGTGTCTCGTTTTTGTGTTTTTTGGTTATCTTCCTGCTTAAAATGATCCTCAAGCATAGTGCTGCAGTGCTGTCTAATATTCCTAGACACCAGAAAGCTGTGATGTACCTTATGGGGAAAATACATATGTTAGATAAGCACCGTTCAGACATAAATTCTAGTGCTGTCGGCTGTGAGTTTATAGTTAATGAATCAGCAATATATGTTGAATAAGATGTCTTTAGATATTTCCCAAGTGGCACTAGTGGTAAAGAACCTGCCTGCCAATGCAGGAGATGCAACAGACCCCGGTTCGATCCCTGGATTGGGAAGATCCCCTGGAGGAGGGCATGGCAACCCACTCCAGTATTCTTGCCTGGAGAATCCCAAGGACAGAGGAACCTGGTGGGCTACAGTCCATAGGGTGACAAAGAGTCAGACACAACTGAAGCGACTTAGCATGCATGCAGCATACAATGCAAGCTGTCTTTAAACGGTAACACATACACACACAAAGCAAGATTATGTATTGATTAAGTGACAAAATGTTGTGACCAGAGGCTTGCAGAAACTTAACCTTATATTTCCCCTAGGAGCAAGGGTTAGTAGTCAAGTGGATTTTATAGACTTTAGATACCAAGAATAACAAAGATGTACTATGTCTATCTATATGCCTATATAGATTGGTTTTAAAGAACTGGAGGTATAGTTAATAGCGACCAGAAGGTCTGAAATCTGTAGAGCAGGCCAGAAGGTTAAAACCTCATACAGGAGTTGATGCTGCAGTTTTGAGGCAGAATTTCTTCTTTTCCAACCCTGTTATTGCTCTTAAGACTTCAACTGATTGGATGAAGCCTGTTCGCATCATAGAGGACAGTCTCCTTTACTTCAGCTCAACGGACTGTAGATGTTAATCACATCTACAAAATAGTTTTAGAGTAGCAGCTCCAAAAATTTGTATTTGGTGAAATAACATACCATGGCCTAGTCAAATTGACACATAAAATTAATCATTATAGATTTGATACTGATGAACTTATAATGATTCCAGTTCACCGAGTGGTGTTTAAAGATGAGTTATAACCGTCTTCTCACAAAGACACACACACAAAGAGAAAAAGAGAAATAAAGCATGTTTCTGCTTTGACAAGTGGGAAGTTTACTTGATCAGAAGCAAAAAGTTTTTCGTACTAGAGCCCCTTAGTTTCAAGTCAGCTCCACCACTAGCAGGCACTGGAAAATGTACTTACCTTTGCCATTTCCTTCTCCAATATGTTCTTTAGTTTTCTTAAATCTAAAAAGATAATAACAGTATTACCCTTGACATCGGGCCTGTTTTAGATATTCCAAAAATATGTCAGCTTTTCTCAGTACTAGCTCCCTGGGGAATGTGGAGAGACAGAAGGCTGTGCACATGTACACACTTCCTCGAAGGTTAAGCCACAGCCCCTTTGCAGGTGTGTGAAGAGTTAAGGATGGCAACTGATGGGAAAGCAACCAGTTCTAGCCCAGTGACTTCCCACTTATCACCCAAATAAGCCCAGGCTAAGAAGAGCATGGTGGTGGTGGTAGTTGGTGGTTTAGTCACTAAGTCGTGTCCGACTCTTGCGACCCCATGGACTGTAGCCCGCCAGGCTCCTCTGTCCATGGGATTCTCCAGGCAAGAATACTGGAGTGGATTTCCTTCTCCAGGGGATCTTCCTGACCCAGAAATTGAACCCAGGTCTCCAGCATTGCAGGAAGATTCTTTACCAACTGAGCTATGAGGGAAGCCCAAGAAGAGCATGGAGATGGGATCAGTTCAGTTCAGTCGCTCAGCCGTGTCTGACTCTTTGCGACCCCATGAACCACAGCACGCCAGGCCTCCCTGTCCATCTCCAACTCCTGGAGTCCACTCAAACCCATGTCCATTGAGTCAGTGATGCCATCCACCTGTCTCATCCTCCGTCGTCCCTTCTCCTCCTGCCCTCAATCTTTCCCAGCATCAGGGTCTTTTCAAATGAGTCAGCTCTTCGCATCAGGTGGCCAAAGTATTGCAGTTTCAGCTTCAGCATCAGTCCTTCCAATGAACACCCAGGACTGATCTCCTTTAGGATGGACTGGTTGGATCTCCTTGCAGTCCAAGGGACTCTCAAGAGTCTTCTCCAACACCACAGTTCAAAAGCATCAATTCTTCGGCACTCAGCTTTCTTCACAGTCCAACTCTCACATCCATACATGACCACTGGAAAAACCATAGCCTTGACTAGATGGACCTTTGTTGACTAAGTAATATCTCTGCTTTTTAATATGCTGTCTAGGTTGGTCATAACTCTCCTTCCAAGGAGTAAGCGTCTTTTAATTTCATGGCTACAATCACCATCTGCAGTGATTTTGGAGATGGGTTAGGTATGAGATTTAGACCATATTTCACTAATAAAGAAAAACTTTCACATACATTAGTCATCAAATTCTTATTCCAAGGTTCTGTGATCAAGGAAATAGAAACCAAAAGCAGAGGACATAAGTAAGATGAGGAGAAATACAAACCCCCAAATACTTTCTATAGTTGTGTGGTTTTTTTTCCCAGAAGAAGAAAGAGCTCACAAAATCAGTCCACATAGAAGTCACAGTCACCCACTGAAAAGCAAAAAATTCAGTCAGTTAGCTCATAAACATAATGCTAAAAAACCTTTGTGATCGTGTTTCCACTCTTTTGTTTAAAGGCTGTTTGTTTCTGTGATTGTGGTAGTGTCATGTAAATGCAGAGGACTCAGTAGTGAAAGGTGAAATCAGGACCTTGCTGTTGCAGATGCTCTCTCTGCCTCTCTGAGTCTCTGAGTGTACCTGCCGCCGGGCGCAAGCCCCTTCCCTGACCTCCCCATCACGATCTGACAGACCTCGGGGAAAATGAGAGGACATTCTAAAGCAAAAATAATCCTGTCACTTTTATAGTCAAAAGTGTCAGAGCTCAGACATCAGTGGTAATTCAGAAGAGTCAGTAATGTATTTTGTGTCTGCATTTATTGACATTTGGTGGTTATTCCATATGAAAGTTATTTAAAGGTACTATTGCACTGCAATTTAATCACTATTATATCTTTAGCTTAAAATATACTATTACAAACTTGCTGGTGGGCCACACTAAATAAGTCATATCAATACCTTATTTAATATAGATGTATTTATGTCTGCAAAGAGTCGGACACGACTGAGCGACTGAACTGAACTGATATCATTAGACAACAGTCACTTTCTGCTCCTAACACAGAAGCAATTTAACTTTAATCTCAGCTAATTAGAAGGTGAAATAGTTGGTTTCATTGGAAAGAGGATCTCTGCAGATTTATGTACTGTATTCATTATTTTGGAAAACCTTCAGTTCTATGCAGAATAAACTTGGAGGCAAGAGATTAGCCAACAAGATATTTCAATAATCCTCATTCAAAGGTGAGAAGGCTGTGGAATAATATGAGCTTTAATAAATATATAAGCATGATTTTTAATATCAATTATCTGTATGTGGAAAGTGGCCAGATGCAAAGCAATAGCTTTGCCATATGAGTATATCCTATCTACATTATATAGAAATGGCCAAGTACAAAATAATTGTATTAACATATCCCTCATAGTCTATATGAATTATATCACAGTTAGAAATATGGTGACAAAATTATATTCATTATGCAGCTAAGAATAAGTTCATTCTTAATAAGATATATATAAATATGACCTGTGTCAAATACACATGAAGAAAACTGCAAGCCACTGCATAAGGACAAAAGCAAAAACTTAAATGAATAGGAAAACATTACTGGATGGAAAGACTTACTACTAGACAGTCATTAATTTTTTTCCAAATTAATTTATAATAGCACACTAAAAATTCCATAAGGAAAATTTCACAAAATACTCTGAGGTTTATATTTAAAAGCATGAAAATATAGTAAATAATTTAAAACAGTTCATTAATAAATGAATTTAATTATAATTAGAGTGTCTAAATATAAAATTAAAATAGGAAAATTAACATTATTGATACAAATATAAATTCGATAAAGTAATGGGATAGAATGGAAAGCCCAGAAATCTGAATTTAAGGAAATATTTAGTAGATTGCAGAATTAAATTTTCAAATTTGCAGAGGAAGTGTAAGTTATTTAATAAATGTTCCTAGAGTGATTTGTTTAACTCTTTGGGGAAAATATCAAGATTACATATCTTCATACCTTATTCTAAAGTATAGGCCATGTATATAGTCCATATAGTCCATATAGCTAAAATTTTAAACTGATAGGATATTTTATTACCTGGTTTGCAAAGTTATTTTAATGATAATTCTTATTTTTATAAACAGCTGTAGGAAAGTAACATAATCATCAATTGCTGGTGGGATTTTACTATCAAAAACAACAAGTGTAGATCATTTTGACCAATGATCCAAGTTTTAAGAGTTTATCCTAAGAAAGCAATTAGCAATCTATAAAAGAAAAAAATGTACATGAAACCTCATTTCACCATTGTATACTGGAGTGTAAAATTGAAAAGGACCTAAATGTCACAAATAAAAGATTATTCAATTAAATCATGATATCACCACAAAACTAAATATTATGTACCCACTAGAATGATGCATTAAAAAGTTGCCTAAAGTCCATTATTATCTTTATTTGAAAATTTTATCAGCAAGTCAATGTCAAAGGTTATAAAGTAGGGGCCTAGAGGCCAAATCTGTCCACACAACAGACTTGTTTTGCTTTCTTCTCAGTATTTTATAACACTGAGCCAAGATTTGTAAATTAGGAGAACACACATAAGAATCCAGATTTCCAGTGTATCTTTACAGTTCTGAACACCTAACAATATTGTGACCACACTTCAACCTCAACTGGACTGGACAGTGGAAGTTCTCCTCTCTTTCCCCCAAGGCCCACCAGCCAGGAACATACTTTTCTCACTCTTCCAGTTCCCTACCTTGCCCCACTGAGATACTGAACTGACCTCTACCATGTGATCTGGAACTTTTAAAATTAAATGTGTGCATAGGTGAATATATTCATTGCATGTTCATGTGTGTGCATATAGGAAGATATACAACACAATTTCAATAGAAATAAAACTTCCCAGGCACCATTGTGTAAGGTCTTTGGTAACAAGAAACAAGTCAACATTATTCACTATTTTATCTCTCGAATTTAGGTAAAAGAAAATTATTGTTGAATGGTCAAGTAAGGAAGATAATAGCTCTTATTTGCATTGTATGAATAATTCAGAATCTTTTTTTTTCTTTTGCATTACATTTCTAATGTAGTAATTTTAAAATAAGAAAGAAAATTGACAATAACTTTTACTTTTTTAATATCCAAGGGCAGAAGGAAGTCTGTAAGCAAAGGAAAACATATCTTAAATAAATCTTATGTATTTGTAAAGTAAAAAAGAAAACCGCACCATTAGTTGAGATGATGCAGAAATCCTTGGCACTGAATTCTGCTGTATATAATACAAAACACAGTACAAGAGCCAATTGATTCTTGTCTGATTTTGTACTTTTGTTTTGATTTCTCCAGTTTACCCTTCCTTACTCTCTGCAAAGTGCTACATATCTCAAACACACCCTTTCTAAGAGCCTTCCTCTCACTTCCCTCCTTTGTTGCTGGGATATTTAGACAATAATTATAATGATACTATCAAACCAGCATGTAAGTCACTGAATGATAATTTCTAGTCTGTCCACTAAGTAAGTCCAGGATGAAATCACCAGCACAGAGGTGTCAGTTAATTGAGGAATCAGACAGCTAGAGAGACCAGACGGTGTGAGAAAATAGCCTTATCCCAAGGACGAACCTTTGCTCTGACATTGGAGAGAATACACAAATAAACTTGCCAAGTAAATTGCTTTCCTTCCCTAATTCATGATCTCTTGCTCTAGTGCTAAAGCCACTATTTTTTTTTTTTTAATGAGTTGGTAGGTAAATATGGAGCTAGATTGAGAGAATTAGTTCATGCTTGTACTTTTTCAATATTGTGAGTGAAATGAAGATACAGATAGCAATTTGAATCTAATTTGCAAGCTTGCATGGATGAAAAGTCACAGGGGGAAGCTGAGATGTACCAGGATGTTGGGGGTGGAAGCCATGGTGACAGTGACGAAACCAGCTGACACAGAGCAGAGGCCTCTTCAATAAGTACAGCAAAACCAAAATACGATAAACTCAAGACAGAGCAGTTTCTCCCTGTAGTTACATGCAGTACAATAGTAAGGAAAATATAGATGTAAGGCCAAAGCCACTGATGATCCTTTCTGACCTCCCAGTCATCACCATATGGATCCTAAGAAAATTAAAATAAAGTTAGAGCCCTACAATGCATTTAAGCTGAGAGAGACATTGGAGTTGAACATTCTCAGTGCACAGAGGACAAAAATCAAATTCAGGGAGGCAAGTACTATCTCCTGAAGGAGCCTGCAGATAATTTAACATCCCAGACCCCTGCTCTTTTCATGAGTTTAGACCAACACTGCTGTTTAAAAACAAAGAGATCAATATGTGAAATGGCGTGAGTGGAGTGGTTTTGTGTCTACAGTTGGTTGGCTTGAATTCCTGAAATAGATGTCATCATTCATAACTGAAAATTTTTCTTTTGAGATGAAGCAGATTCAAAATAGAAACCCCTCCCAGATAGTGTCCCCCAAGTTCCTAAATTAAAATAAGAAAACACACACATAGTGACTCAGGAGAATACAATAGGACCAGCTGATAGCCAGCTAAAAGGAAGTAAAATGGGGAATTTGGGGTGAAAGTAAGGGCTGCAAGGGCGTTTCCTCAGTCATTCAGCTGCCAATATCAGACAGTATCAAATCTTAAAATTAGAGGAACCCTCATTCAGATAAATTGATAATTTTGAGCCAAGGCTTATGTCACATGTTAGGTTTGTTTAATTCAGTCATTAAACTGTACAATTCACACTATTTTGTACTTCTATCCTTCTTTTCTTAGTCATGTATTTATTTTTCATCATATAGCATAAAATGGAAAACATTTGAGTCATTATTAATAAAGTCATTTACTGTTTATTATTCTTCAAAAAAACATTAATAGTAAATTGTGGGCTTACAGGTGGCTCCGAGGTAAAGACTCCACCTGCAATGCAGGAGACACAGGATACATGGGAACCCACTCCAGTATTCTTGCCCAGAGAATCCCATGGACAAAGGAGCCTGGCGGGCTACAGTCCATAGGGTTGGAAAGAATCAGACACGACTGAAGCAAGTGAGCACACACACAGTCATACATAACACATGGCACATTTTTGCTCTGATATGCATATCTGATGCCATTTGCTCTACATAACAGGATATGTAAAGAGAATACATAGCACAGACTGCCTTTCTAATAGGTACACTGCTACTATCTGGCAACTTAAGATCATTTTCTGGTTCATGTTAGTGAACAAGAAACAATTATTAGCAAATTTTCTTATTACAAATTTGTAGAATTCAGTAATAAATGGTGATTATTTGAGAAGAGGTTGTGATTTCATGAAAATTGTCCTCATATGGATAAGTAGAGGAAAGAAAGTGAAAATGAAAGTTGCTCAGTCATGTCCGACTCTTTGTGACCCCTATAGTCCATGGAATTCTCCAGGCCAGAATACTGGAGTGGGTAGCCTTTCCCTTCTCCAGGGGATCCGCCCAATCCAGGGATCAAACCCAGGTCTCCCATATTGCAGGTGGATTCTTTACCAGCTGAGCCACAAGGGAAGCTATGCAATTCATGTGAGCTTAGAAAGTTCACGAATATACTTTCTAAATAACAGAAAGTAGTTAAGCAACAGTTCCAACAGACCTATTGTACTGTTGGCAATTTTGCAAACTATGAAAGTAATTCTCTTTTCACCTTTGCTCCCAACCTAATCAAAGCTAACTTTAAGCTTTTAATTATTGTTTTCATTGTTTAATAGCTAAACCGTGTCTGACTCTATGGTGACCCCATGGACTGTAGCCCACCAGGCTTCTCTGTCCATGGGATTTCCCAGGCAAGAATACTTGAATGGGTTGCCATTTCCTTCTCCAGGGAATCTTCCTGACCCAGGGATCAAACACATATTTCCTGCATTGCAAATGGATTCTTTACCACTGAGCCACCAGGGAGGATTTTATTTATGCCTGTAGATGAATGTTGAGGATCCTTGGCTAGTATGCTTGGTTTAAATTCCTTTGTGTTATTTAATTCTTGAAATGGATCTGCTGAGAGGGTATTTTCACTACATAAGCATTGAGAAAACTTACTCTTGTAGAATTTAGAAGCTTACTAAAACTTTAGAATGGGCTTATGTGCCCAGATTGGAATTTTGGATTGTCAAAGGGAAGGTATTCAAATTATGATGGGAAGGATAGGCTCAGCCAAGGCTGAAGCCAGAGACAGAGGCAATGAGAAAAATCAACTTGAAACTGAAATCCAGTTATATATCCTGGTCAATGACATTTTATGATACCAGCTTGATCAACACTATCAATAGTTTATTATAATATCTAACATAAGTGGTCTTCACTGTTATGGAGTCTCCACTTATCAGTCTCCGTACTCCTCAGGTCCTCTGCCATACCCCACCTTTCTCATACTCCATAGATAGCTTTTTGAAAGTTTCCCAAACACCCAATTCCCCAACATCCACAAAACTAATGGAATCTACTCTGATCCTTAACCCTTCTCTCCTTTTTGCAATACTAAGTCTGGGGCTGTTCTCTCATATCGCCCATATACCATTCTTTTCTGCTTTCTTAAGCTCTTGCTGGAGAACTCTTGCCTGGAAAATCCCATGGACAGAGGAGCCTGGTAGACTGCAGTCCATGGGTTCGCGAAGAGTCGGACACGACTGAGCGACTTCCCTTTCACTTTTCACTTTCATGCATTGGAGAAGGAAATGGCAACCCACTCCAGTGTTCTTGCTTGGAGAATCCCAGGGACAGGGGAGCCTGGTGGGCTGCCCTCTATGGGGTCCCACAGAGTCGGACACAACTGAAGCGACTTAGCAGCAGCAGTAGCAGCAAGCTCTTGCTTCACCAATGGAATTGATTGTTCTTAATTGTTTAGACCTGCAATCACTAGGATTTTCTTCTTTTCAACTTGTGATCCTTTTTTTAAGCATCTAAACAAAATATTTTTGAAGACTTCCCTAATCTTTCTTTGAAATCATCTTTTCTTTTTTCCCTTTGCTTTACCATTGAGATACAAAATAGGAGTCTGTCTATTTTGTTGGTCTTATCTATCCAAACCCTGACCATGTACAATACTACATTTAATGATTTCTCATTTTCTGGCTTTTATATTCAACTTCCACTTTATTACCATTTTCTTGAACACGATTCTTATTTTTTGTATTTAACCTCAACATGTGAGAATTTTATTTGGGTTCTGTAAATCCACTGAGTCTTTTCAAGTAGCCATTTAAAGGTTTGTTTTCAGTTGAGTAAGAGTCTGTAGTTTATAGTAAGAAAAATGAAGCTAACTATAGTCAGCTCTTGAAAACTTGGTTATCAAACTTGGAATTATATTTAAACAGAAATTAAACTTTATTCAAGTGGCTCCCAATCTTTATTTTAAAACAGTTTGGAAATCTGAGGGTGTACTAGGCATTGTGCCAAAAATATTGACAATTCACCTCATTCCATCTCACAGTCCCTGTCCCCCAACATGCCTCTTTTGAGTGTTTCTGTAGTTTAGACACTTTATCTTCCCTCCCTCTTCCCTTAGACAGGCCCATGCCAGTGTGACGTTCTGCTTTGTGCACGTCATTTGTTATTTTAATAACAATACGAAAAAGAAAAAGAAAACAACACGTAGCAAATTGAGTCAAGTGATCACCTTTCAGCTTTATAGTGGGCTTTGAAAGAACCAAACAAGGGAAGAGCCAGAGGCAGGCTGCTCACAAGTTACATTCCTAAATGCAGACACAGAACTGAGGATGTTTTATTATGCAGAGCAGACTCTGAGAGGCTGCCTACAAATGAGTCTTTCCTTGGAACACTTGGACAAAATGTTTCCATTCCGATAGCCAAGCATGAACCAGAGTGGAGACGGATTGAGAGACGCATAGACGTCATACCCAGAGTAAGGATGGGAAGTACACCATGGCACACTGGAGGGGTCCTCCTCGGCAGGTTGGGGTGAGCCATCTCATTGCCCAAAGATTGTGTCCGTGCAATGGGTCCTAACCCCTCATCTTGCTATTGGAGGTCAGCTCTAACCTATTCATGACCTCTGGATTTTAAAATGATGAGGCTATGTCTGCTATCTGTGGAATAATATTTCTAAATAAATGCTTTGTATATAGTAACCATAACATAAATAAATATTCTTATTTCTGGCCAGTCCCTGGTGGCTCAGGTGGTAAAGCATCTGCCTGCAATGCAGGAGACCTGGGTTCAATTCCTGGGTTGGGAAGATCCCCTGGAGAAGGAAATGATAACCTACTCCAGTACTCTTGCCTGGAAAATTCCATGGACAGAGGAGACTGGTGGGCTACAGTCCAAGGGGTCGCAAAGAGTCAGACACGACTGAGCAACTTCACTTTATTTCTGGCCAGTCATGGGAGAAGAATAGCATGACACTGGAGATTGAGAAATTGGCCCCTCATGATCATCCCTCAGACAACCTGTGCTATCTCTTACTTGGGATACTCACTGAAGAAAAGATGGACGAGGGACAGAGTGAATAAACACTTAAGAATTCACAAGAAATAGCATGCATAAACAATAAAAGGCCTAGAAAAACTCAAGAAAACTAGCATTTGGCAGAATGAATACTCTATTTTTGTTTTGTTGTTAGAAAGTATTCTCATTCAATTAGCAGAACTGCTGAGTTAAGTTTTAAATATATATATATTTTTAAACAGCATTTAGAGAATGTGGTAAATGTAAGTCACAGGTTCATTTTATACATATTCACAAAGCATATGACCATGTTGCTCTACACATTTAAGTTCAGACAGCTAGAAACTAGCAGACATAGTTTTCAGTCTCAGGTTTATCTCCTGCATCCAGAAGCCCATCATGGTTATCTGAGTATAAAAGCTACAAAGAGAAAAGTTAGACCCACCCTGAGAGAGCAAGGAGGCCAGCCCTCCGCCAGCACATCTCCTCGAGGGATATCTAGGCCCGGAGGGTCTTTGCTGCTCTCTCCCTCAAGAGGAAGTGACACTTCATGAGAAAATTTCCTTAGACGATTAGCATTTTCAGAGCAGAGACATTCTTTAACTTGTTCTTCAAGGGATCAATATCCATTCTTCTTCAGCGAAGGCACTGACAACTGGCACACACTTGGTTAAATGAAGGAATCCAGGGCAGCTTCTCATAGCTTCCTGTTTCCACTGATTTTACAATGTTTCAGAAATGAGTTAATTACCTACGGAACCCTCTTCTAACGTGTTCTCTTAGAGGTCCAACTATGTGTAATCCTACCTCAGCAGACAGCGCAAACTAAAACTGCTTTGCTGATGGTACAATTGTGCTTGAAGGACAGAGCATCCTGCCTAGCAGATTTATGCATGAGTCTCAATCCATTTGCAGTTTATTTGACAATCTTCCCTTCTCAAGCATCATTTAGGTCCAGGCATTGTATGTAAATACCACTATAATATATACCGCTCAAAGTTAACTACTTTTTCCACTAACATAGTAGGGATAAAGGCATATAAATTGTGTTGAGGGTAATGATTAGCCAAGATGGTATAGTTTGAGAAAACAGGTGTTATTTTTGTTATAGCCTTCATACTGGGTTTGGTCAACATGGAAATTGCTTCTTGGGGAAAAGGAATGGTTAGGCCCTGTAATTCTAGCTCCCTCTGAATAAGACTTTTGATTTTTCAGTGTTTGGAGAGTCTGAAGGTGAGGAGTTCAGTTCAGTCACTCAGTCTGACTCTTTGTGACCTCATGGACTGCAGCACACCACGCTTCCCTGTCCATCACCAACTCCCGGAGCTTGGTCAAATTCATGTCCATCGAGTCAGTGATGCCATCCAACCATCTCATCCTCCACCATCCCCTTCTCCTGCCTTCTGTCTTCCAGCATCAGGGTCTTTTTCAATGAGTCAGTTCTTCGCAACATTTTTGGCCAAAGTATTGGAGCTTCAGCTTCAGTATCAGTCCTTCCAATGAATATTCAGGATTGATTTCCTTTAGGATTGACTAGTTTGATCTCTTTTCTATCCAAGGGACTTTCAAGAGTCTTCTCCAACACCACAGTTTAAAAGCATCAATTCTTTGGCATTCAGCTTTATATATGGTCCAACTCTCATAGCCATGCATGACTACTGCAAAAATCATAGCTTTGACTATATGGACATTTGTCAGCAAAGTAATGTCTGTGCTTTTTAATATGCTGTCTAGGTTTGTCATAGCTTTCCTTCCAAGGAGCAAGTATCTTAATTTCAAGGCTGAGGTCACCATCTGCAGTGATTTTGAGCCCAAGAAAATAAAGTCTCTCACTTTTTCCATTGTTAACCCATCTATTTGCCATGAAGGGTTGGAACCAGATGCTGTGATCTTCATTTTTTGAATGTTGAGTTTTAAGCCAACTTTTCACTCTCCTCATTCACTTTCATCAACAGGCTCTTTGCTTTCTGCCATAAGGGTGGTGTCATCTGCATATCTGAGGTTATTGATATTTTCCCTGGGAATCTTTATTCTAGCTTATGCTTCATCCAGCCTGGAATTTTACATGATGTACTCTGCATAGAAGCTAAATAAGCAGGGTGACAATATACAGTCTTGGCATACTCCTTTCCCAGTTTGGAACCAGTTGGTTGTTCCATGTCCGGTTCTAACTGTTACCTCTTAACCTGCATTCAGGTTTCTCAGGAGGCAGTAAGGTGGTCTGGTATTCCCATCTCTTTAAGAATTTTCCACGGTTTGTTGTGATCCACACAGTCAAAGGCTTTAGCGTAATCAATGAAGTGGAGGTAGATGTTTTTTTGAAATTATCTTGCTTTTTCTATGATCCAACAGATGTTGGCAATTTGATTTCTGGTTCCTCTGCCTTTTCTAAATCCAGCTTGAACATTTAAAAGTTCTCAGTTCACATAGTGTTGAAGCCTATCTTGAAGAATTGGGAGTTAGGGAATTTAAATATATAGTTGGGCCTGAACTTATGGTGTTGGGAGAAGAAAGGGGTGGGATTGGGGGAATAGAGATTTAAGACAGCATGTGATGACCTATGTGACACATGTATCACGTATAGTAAATTATGTCATGATTTAGCCTGTAGTTATCACGAACAAAGTGGTTTCATTTTAATCAGGTAGGAGAATTGACTGTCCTGATGTACCACATAAAGTTCTTCATTCTCTCTGACCAATTTGCTTTATTTTAACTCTAAATTAGTGTTTTGGGTACAAAAAATCCTTGCCGAGTTGATGTAGCTTTTTATGTTTCCTCATCTCAATTGGCATTAGATCATTTAGTAAAGACTTTAATCTGCTTCATGCTCTCATTTTTCACATTTTAGTGGGATAATACTGTGGTCATTTTGATCCGTTCTAGAAATAGGCTGCAATCAGACTCTGAGGAAACAATCATTTTATATTTCGATTGGAAACAATAAAAATAGTTGCTGCCCATTACTCTCTACACTTCGTTACTACTTTATTTTTATAGCTTTATTGAATCTGGTGTGAATCATCAGTATATGAGGCCTGTGTCATTTCTGTCATTGAAAAGTTAGAAAACTCAAGAGTCAACTTTTTGGAGTCCTTTGTTCTCTTGAACTCTATCTGTTCTAGGTTTTAGTACCAGAGGAATGATGATGTCAGTTAAGCTTACACTGTGGGTGCATTTGTCTTCAGAGGTTATAGCCAAGAAAATTTTGTCTGTAAAATATAATCCACTTACCTTTACTTTTCATATGTGCATTTTTATGAAAAGAGCAACGCATGCATTAACTTTTTTTTTCTTTCCATAAGCAGTGCAACCTTAAGCAGAGATATGCTTAAAATAAATACTAGATTCCTAAATTCAACTAAGTGTCCTTTTCTCCACTTACCTTTTATAAGTGTCTTATTTAAATTTGCATTTTATTTATAGTCAGAGGGAATTTCACTTCTTCCTGTACCTCCTAATCCTTTCTAATCCCATTTATTCTTAACAATTCCAGTTTGTTCTTCAGAGGAAACTATTAACTTACTTTTTAACTTCTCTGAGCCTAAACTGATTGTCATTCCTCTCTTCAAAGCTGTCCTTGAGTTCTGTCCAAAGTTCCACGTTGCCCTGTGCTGTGCTCAGTCTCAGCTTTCAACAGAAGGCACGTGCACCATTGAAGAGTCTCTGAAGGGATGTATTGTTTGAAATTGCTCAGCTTCTCTAGGACAACAGCTTTCAATCTAGAATCTTCTATCAGAGTCATAACAAGCCTCAATCCCTCTGAAAATCTGATTCGCATGTTTAATTCAAGCAATGAATTAACTAATTTAGAGTTATTAAACCAGCAGCCTGCCGACTAGCAAAAGACAAAACAAAATACAGAAAGCCGAGTACACAAATTTCCAGCTTCTCAAGATGGTAAGAAAGACACAGGCATCAATTCAAATACAGCTGCCTAATCATATACAACTTTCAGTAGCTCTTCAAGAATTGCTTCCATTTTTCCTTTTACTTCTTGTCCTTGTGAAGACATAACAACCTTTAGAGAGAGGGCTTTCTCCACTTTCGCTAAAGTTTGGTTTAGAACACACTATTTTGTCTGCCATATTTACTGAATGATGTTGATCATCAATGTTGGAGTTCAGTCAAATTCCTGGTGCAGAAAAGGAAGGGGGCTGGAGTACTTATTCAGACGGAATTTCATTTTAAAAAGTCAAAAGGATGATATATTCCAAATTGTGCTTTGTTTAAAATTATCTAGACTGCTTTTTCCTTTTGGCAGGAGGTGTGTTGTGTTAAAAAAAAAAAAAAAGATAACTAAAAGGAGGCATAGACGTAGAAACAAGGACAAGAGTACTAGTTAAATCATTGTTAGCTCTCTTTACCTCTTAGTCATGACATTTTTCTAAAGTAAGTGCTGTTTAGAATGTGTTTTGAAGAAGATAGGAGATAACTTGGCAAACAGGGAATGGAAGTTTGTTCCAGCATCACTAAGAATAGTATTATTTTTGACAGGCAGCCAAAACTGCAAACATGTTTACATTGTACTAAGGACTTAGAAATTCTTTAAGATTTTCACACTGAAAAAATTCATGAATTCTTTTGTATTTGTACTAATGTGGGGATCAAATTGCTGTTTCAGCTACTTTCATGCTTATTTACCATTTGCTTTTACATTGTTTTTCCTTTTTTCAAATGAAAGTTCAACTTGCATTCAGTGAAGTGCATAAACCTTAAGGCTTGATAAATGCAATGTTTTAAGTGAGACTTTCTTTTTAAAAATGTTTTACGTAATGCATATCCAGTAAAGACTGCAATACTGTGCTGCAATTTTCTAAATGAGAATAACTCTACACATTGCTTTCAGAATACTTTCAACACATATTTTCAGATATAATTAAAAGCTCAGTGTAGGTGAGTCAATGGCTAAGTTTTATTTTGTGTTTCTGAACCTGCAGGTGGTCAGGCCTGATGCACTGGGGTAGATGTCCACCAAAGTACATTGTACTTTCCTGAGAAATATTATGTACAATCTTGAGAACACAGTAAAAAAAAAAAGGTCACACAAAGCAAATGGTGAAGGAAAGGAAAAAAGAGAAGTAAAAGGGAGATAGAAATATTAGGAAAGGTTTCCAGGAAGCCTTCTGTAATTTACTACATGGATTCTTAGCCCTGTCACTTGTCATTGTTTTAATCCAGGGTTGTTTTACATAACTGGATATTTCATCAGCATTTTGTGTGTCTTCTAGATTATAAACTCTTTGTGGATAAGAATGTGTTCTATTTTTTTTGTTTTGTCACTCATTACTCCTTCACTGCAATCCTCCACAGCCCTTGAAGGCAAATGAAGATCTGTTCATAACAGAAATTCAGTAAGATGTTTTAGAATCAAGAAAGAAACAGAGAAAGCTCTGGTTTCCTAGCAGGGTTGCCATCACTCTCTAAGGCCACGACTCCCACTATAGCTGCTCATGTAGTGAGATTCAGGAGCTCCTAAAAAGCTCTCAATATGTGTGTTGACTGCTAATGTGTCACTTGAAAGAAAACCCGATTAAAGGGAAAGAAGTGGAAATTTACTGTACTTCTCCCTGATGCCAAAAAAGTACCAGAGTGTGGAATGTCAATATTATCAGCTAGTAGAGCTGCACTGTCTCTGGAAAAAACTCTTTTTTTCCTGTAAGTAAAATTGAAAGACTTTCAAGATTCGTAAGCATCATCAGAGTATCCGCAAATTTTATCATCTATTGCATCAGTATCAAAACCCTGTATGTTGAAACCTTTCTTTAGAGAAAAGGGACTTTGTTTCCCAAGACTTCTTTAAAAAGTCTCTCCCCAATTCTCTTTTCATTATTTTTCTCTCTAACACCATCTTTAGCCAGTGTGATTGTTCACTGATGTATAAATAATTTCAGGCCTATTAAATTGCTGTCCCAAAGGTTTTAAACATTAGTGGGACTAATGGAAAGTGTGGAAGATCTAAAACAGAGTATATACTATGTACTTCAGGCATTTCACAAGATATACTCTGCATAGAAGTTGAATAAGCCGGGTGACAATATACAGCCTTAAGGTACTCCTTTCCTAATTTGGAACCAATCTGTTGTTCCGTGTCCAGTTCTAACTGTTGCTTCTTGACCTGCATATGGGTTTCTCAGGAGGCAGGTAAGGTGGTCTGGTATTCCCATCTCTTGAAGAATTTTCCAGTTTGTTGTGATCCGCAGAGTCAAAGGCTTTAGCATAGTCCATAAAGCAGAAGTAGATGTTTTTCTGGAATTCTCTTGCTTTTCAGTGATCCAACAGATGTTGGCAATTTGATCTCTGGTTCCTCTGCCTTTTCTAAATCATTTTCTAAATCTAACTGGTGATAACATGGTATTATATTAGCATTTCATTCTTAAGGCAGTGAAGAGATAATCAGTTTAAATAGTCTCCTAGAATCCCAGGTGGCTCAGAGTAAAGAATCCACTTGCCAATGCAGGAGCCACAGGTTTGATCCCTGGGTCAAGAAGATACCCTGGAGAAAGAAATTGCAACTTATTCCTGTATTCTAGCCTGGAAAGTCCCATGGGCAGGGGAGCCTGGCAGGCTACAGTCCATGGGGTCATAAGAGTCAGAAATGACTTACTAACCAAAAACAACTCCTAGACTATCTACTAGTTCCTTGTTCCTAGTATAGTCTTGTTTCTAATGACAATCTGATATTTTATCATCCTTATATTTGTTCATATCTTTTAATAATAGTGGTTATTTTGTATTGACAGCTAGATATCTAGGCATAATATTGTCAAATGAAATGAAAGTCACTCAAATAGTGTCCAACTTTTTGTGATCCAATGAACTATACAGTCCATGGAATTCTCCAGGCCAGAATACTGGAGTGGGTAGCCATTCCCTTCTCCAGGGGATCTTCTTAACTCAGAGACTGAAGCCAGGTCTCCCACATTGCAGGCATATTCTTGACTAGCTGAGCCACCAGGTAAGCCCAATATTGTCCAAGTCAACTTTTAATTCTCTCCGGACGGATTGTGGTGTACAGCCCTCATGTATACAATTTAAAGGGCTTCCCTGGTGGCTCAGCAGTAAAGAATCTACCTGCACTGTAGGAGCTGCAGGAGATGGGGGTTTGATTTCTGGGTCGGGAAGGTCCCCTGGAGGAGGGCATGGCCACCCACTCCAGTATTCTTGCCTGAAGAATCCCATGGACAGAGGAGCCTGGTAGGCTACAGTCCATGGGATCGCAAAGAGTCAGACACGACTGAAGCAACTTAGCAAGCACGCATGCACACTTGCAATTTAAAAAGCTAAAATGGGCCTTATTACACACTCACTTGAGGGAATTTCAGGCCACACTAACTACTGAAGCTGATGTATTTATCCCGTGTTTGCTCAGTGATTAGGCTGCTTCTTAGAGATCAATGTCTGGAAAAAAAGGGACAATGAAAACCCAGAAAGCTTTGCCATTTTTGGTAATGTGTTTAAATAGCAGAAGAAATTAGAAATCTATGAAAAGTATATACGTTAAGATTACATTTTAAAAGTTAAATAAGTATGTGAGTGAAGTCACTCAGTCACATCTGACTCTTTGCTACCCCGTTGCCTGTAGCCCACCAAGCTCCTCCGTCCATGGGATTCTCCAGGAAAGAATAGTGGAGTGGGTTGCCATTTCCTTCTCCAGGGGATCTTCCTCACCCAGGGATCGAACCCAGGTCTCTCGCATTGAGGGCAGATGCTTTAACCTCTGAGCCACCAGGGAAGCCCTAAATAAGTATAAACAATTGTAAATTCAAGTTTATGTGAATTCTTGTTCTGAAATTTTTTATGCAACTACATATTTTCTTTACCTGGATTCCACTTGTTGTCAATCACAGGCTCCATTTTTTCCAACTTTTTAAATTCTTCTAGGAGGCTTTTTAAATAAATCAGCCTCACTTTCCTGGTACGACATAGTAGAAAGAATGTGACCATAGGAGATACCAAAATTTGTACCTTGGCCCTAGTACTTACCAGCTCTGATCATTGTCATCTGTAAAGCTGGAAAAGATGACTATTGTTTTCAGAGTATTGTGAGAATTAAATAAAATAATGCACAGAAAATTTTAGTGTTTAGGTTGCTCGTATATTAATAAGTTTCTTGTTAGCTTATTACATTGTGGATGCATCTATGGAAGTAATCATTACATATCAGGCATCTTGCCTGACGAGCACAGTGTGGGAAAAACCCCATTTATTTAATAAAATTTCCACTGCATATCCAAATATACATTAGAATTTTTAAAAAATCATTTAAATTAGCATTTTCACTGTAAGAGTTCCAAAAGATTGTCAGTTAGAACTTCTACGTAATTGGTATGAAAACTTTTGTGAGTAGTTATATATCAGTTTACCTGGTGATATGTTTTTATGATGATGCACTTAAAAAAATGTTCTAGACCTTAAATGTCACATAGTTTCATGTGCAGAATCTTGCTTAATAACTGTTTATCTTATTGTGAACATCTATCCAAAGTCACAGTATTGGCCTGGACATGATAATCCTCTGTTGTCTAAGCCAACAACCCAACTTAAACTTGGATCAGTTATGGCAGGTCAAAGTGATAAATTTGGGGGCTCACACTGGTCCCTCATAGCTCAGTTGGTAAAGAATCTGCCTGCAATGCAGGAGACCCCAGTTCGATTCCTGGGTCAGCAAGATCCGCTGGAGAAGGGATAGGCTACCCACTCCAGTATTCTTGGGCTTCCTTTTTGGCTCAGCTGGTAAAGAATCCACCTGCAATGCAGGAGACCTGGATTTGATCCCTGGGTTGGGAAGATCCCCTGGAGAAGGGAAAGGCTACTACCCAGTCCAGTATTCTGGCCTGGAGAATTCCATGGACTGAGGGACACAACTGAGCTACTTTCGCTTTCGCCCTCACACTGGCCAAAGGTAAAACTGTTCCCAGACAAACAAGGAATATTTGTAGCTGAGGCTACAGCCAGGTTCTCTGGGTTTGAATGTCGGTTTAATTCTTAATTATTTGATCCTTAGCTCAATATTTATGAAAAAGATGTATAATAAAAATAATAATTATCTCAGGAGTTGCTGTGAAGAGTAATCATACTGAATTTAATATGACTAATAACTTAATATCATTGATAATGATAATTTAGTATTACCAATACCACTATAACCCACATAATCTCCTCTCTCTTAACCTATTCCACACACACACACAATTTTCTGTTAACTATTAAGAAATGTGTTTAATTTAAACTCATTTAACAATTGTAAATATTAATAGTGTTTATTTAATGTTTAACATTTATAGATCAGAATTCAGAGACATTGTCTCACTTGACCCTTACCACAAGTCTAGAAGAAAAATAGGGTTGCTATTATTCTTGTTTGAGGAAGACAAAACAAAAAAGCACATAGCTAATAAGAGCAGAGATTAGCACCCACAACTTTGCCAAGATAATATTAAACCATGCTACATTCCTCACTGCTACATATGAGGACTCAAGTAGTGAAGCAGCCAAGGACAGAAATTTTCTTCTCCTAAGTTTTGTAGTACTTTCAGAACTTAGTCATAAACTAACATAGTAAAATGCAAATGGATTACTATATGTTTGCCATAGTAAGATATGGAGCCCTTTAAAGGTCTTCTTCATTGTTTAGAGTGTTGTGATAATGTTATTTCATCAATGATATAAAAACTGTTGCTTTAATAAAATCTTATGACGCCCCATCAGAGGTAAAAACTTTTATAGAAATGTAAACAACAGAAATGCCTAGAGCTTTACAAAAAAAGAAAGCTGTTTTCTTTCATGGAAAAGAAACAGTACTTGCTAGCTTGTGTATTATGTGGGGAGAAAGGAATGCCATTCTTCAAATACTTGTGCTTGCTTCTGAGTGAAATGTTTTCCATTTTTACATATAGCATTAGTGCATGCTCGGTTACTCAGTCCGCAGAAGGCAATGGCACCCCACTCCAGTACTCTTGCCTGGAAAATCCCATGGATGGAGGAGCCTGGTAGGCTGCAGTCCATAGAGTTGCTAAGAGTTGTATACTTTTCACTTTCATGCATTGGAGGAGGAAATGGCAACCCACTCCAGTGTTCTTGCCTGGAGAATCCCAGGGAGGGGGGAGCCTGGTGGGCTGCCGTCTCTGGGGTCGCACAGAGTCGGACACGACTGAAGGGACGCAGCAGCAGCAGCAGTTGCTCAGTCATGTCCAACTTTTTGCACCCCCATGGACTACAGCCCACCAGGCTCCTCTGTCCATGGAATTTTCCAGGCAAGAATACTGGAGTGGGTCATAAACAAGCAAATAACTCTGAAAGTTTAGAGGATATGATAGCAACTAAGTATGTTAACACTGTATGAATTTACTATGTTCTACCTGGGTAAGCATTCCAGGAGACACAAGTGGAATTTGTCTTAGTATCCTCTGTTGGATAAAGGATAGTTCTCAAGATGGGACAGAAACAGTATCCAACCAAAGGGTAAAGACATTGAATTGAGTTGCAGACATTTACTCACTGGCCTTGAAAATGAGACAATTTGCTAATCTCTTCTTATAGCCTTAGTTTACTTCTAAAGATAAAGGGGAGGATAAGACCTGTCCTGTAATTTTATATGTTTATATGTTAATACTAAGTGAGATAACATATGTTTAGAACCCTAGCATTATTTTTTTTATCAAGGTTATATTTTTTTAGTTGAAAATGTAAAGCAGGCTCATGGTAAACAATACGAACGGAAAGGAAGAGAGGAGAGAACAAATCACCAAATAAACAATATGAAAAAGGTAGAGTGAGAATATTGCAGCTTTATGTTATTATAAAGTTTTAGAATGATAATAGATATTGTTATTAGCACAAGTTATGGCAAGAAATAAATCCCTTATTCATTCTTATAGTTTCTTATTTCCATAAAATAAAAGATCAAGCTAGTTTATTTTTAAGTATTTATATATATATATATATATATATATATATATAAAATTCTCCAGAGGAAGCCACCCAAAATATTTAATTTTTTAATTTTTTATTTTTTAATTTTTTAATTTTTATTTTTTTAAATTTTATTTTATTTTTAAACTTTACATAATTGTATTAGTTTTGCCAAATATCAAAATGAATCCACCACAGGTATACCTGTGTTCCCCATCCTGCACCCTCCTCCCTCCTCCCTCCCCATACCATCTCTCTGGGTTGTCCCAGTGCACCAGCCCTAAGCATCCAGTATCGTGCATCGAACCTGGACTGGCAACTCGTTTCATACATGATATTTTACATGTTTCAATGCCATTCTCCCAAATCTTCCCACCCTCTCCCTCTCCCACAGAGTCCGTAAGACTGTTCTATATAAAACAAATATTGCTCTATGTTTTATTAGAATGAATGTGAAGAATAAAGTGTCAAAAAAGATATTGGGACAATAAATATTTGTTACTTTTCAATCAGAGTATTAAAAAATGAACATTTTGAAATGTACATATAACTCATTTCCAAAAATGTCCATGAATTTATCTAATGAATAGACAACAGCAAGTTTATAAACAAGTCAGAATTCTGATCTTACTGTTATATTATCTAATAAGGACTCATTAGAATAATGATTGGATTAGTTAAATTATTTTGTTCAAGTAAATTACATGAATAAACAACTGTATGAATAATGACCAAAAGCAGTGCTATTGAAACAATTCCACTGATTAGGTAAACAGGGCTTGAATTAACAATAACAGTTGTTGATCCTATATTAATTCAACAAACACTTTGAGCACCAGTTATGTTTGAGGCAGTGAGTTGGATAGTAGAGCTACAAAGACTCAGAAGTCAAAATTCACTGTTTTCTTAGCGAAGAAGAAAAATACATAGATGGTGTACCAGTTGGTACCATAAGGGTCAAAGGTATATACAGGGATCTGTAAAAATTGAAACCTGAAAGGCTACTAACGGTATGAAACAAAGTACTCAGCCTTTCTAGTAATCAGAGAAATAGAAATTAAGAGAAAAACAAACAAACAAACTCCATGTTGGCTTTCTGGGATTGGCAAATATTAGGACGCTGCATAATAACAATTGCTTAAAGCTTATTAAGAAATGGAACTTACCTGGTCGGAATAGGATCCCCTGCAGCTATCCAAGAGAATAATATGACTGTAGTCAGAAGAAAGCTTATACCCGTTCCTTTGTCCACTGCCTTGGTCCCTAACTTAGGCTTATATGATAGTGAAATTTGCAACTCAAGTCCATGACACAATAGGAAAATTTTAATTTCAGCACTATTTCAAGCAGTTTGAGGTTGCAACCTGCATGCCCATCATTAGAGAAATGTAGAAGAAAAGATGCTATTATTTACTTACTATGGAATTAGGAGCAATCCATTTGAAATATCTGGAGCAACATTAAAACATGATATTGAGTGAAAAATAAAAAGAAACAAAACAACATCTAGAACATAGTATCATTTAGTAAATTAAGATAATAAGGGGAGAAATGTATATTTTCTAGAGTTGCATATCTAGCCAAAGAAATAGTACAAGCAACGTGAACAATTTTGAACAAGTTCTAAAGGAGAAAAGGAGAAATGGGATGTGAGAAATAGAAATGAAAAGTAGGAAAACGTTGATAAAATTAAAATGAGGACCTTGCAGAGACTGATGAGGATGTTGGGTAAAGTCTAAGGAGTATAATCAACTCAGCTTTCCACTTGACATTCAAATAGCTCTAGACAAATAGGCGAATAAGAGTAACAGAACAGAATAAAATGATATGAAGCATGATATGGAAGCAGAGATGGGGAAAAACACAACTATTAATAGTCCAAGAGCTATCAAAAGGGTTTCATAGAGTTGATGATGCCTGAAGGCTGAATAGGAGGCAGACAAATGAGAAATGTGAGGCCGTAAAGATAAGGGGATGTGGGGGAGATGCTTTCAAGATAGGAGACCAGGATGGAAAATGGCATGAAGACGTTACATACAATGTTGTGTTTAGATAATTTCTCGTGCAATTGCCTTTAATGTGGGATATTTAGGGCTTCAGAGGTGGTGCTAGTGGTAAAAATAACCTGCCTGCCAACACAGGAGACATAAGAGACGTGGGTTTGATGCCTGGTTTGGGAAGATCCCCTGGAGGAGGGCATGGCAACGCACTCCAGTATTCTTGCCTGGAGAATCCCATGGACAGAGGAGCCTAGCGGGCTACAGTCCATAACGTCGCAAAGAATCAGACACAACTGAAGTGACTTAACACACACACACACACACACATGGGATATTTAGGGGGGTTCTGAGATACTTCTGGAAAGATGCAAGGGGGAAAGATTATAAATTTTATCGAAGACCTAATTATTTTAAGAATGCAAGTAAGTAGGACCTAATATAAGGAAATGGGACTGAAAATGCAAACAAGTTACAATTGCAAAAGATACTTAAGAGGTAGAGTTGACAGGTCATGGCTGCAAGAGGTGTGGGAGAGGGAGGAGGCCAGGAGATGGCTCAGATTTTTAACTTGATGGTAATAGGATTCACTAGAAACGAGTAAAGCAAAATATGGAGAATTTTGGAATAAAATGCAGTAAGTTCCATCCCAACAAAACTATTTTCCTTGTTAAACTTTTCAGTTTCTCAATGACTTAGAGATTAAATTCAAATTCCTTATGTCTTCCTTAAGAAATTTATGATGAGACCTCTGTCAATGAATTCTTTTAGTGTTTCTAGTTGTATTTTTTTTTTTTTGCTATAATATTTCTGAATAGACATCCTTGAGTGGACCTCTTGCATATTTTTATAACTATAGCTGAAATATAAATTCCTATATGTAGTATTCATGAGAAAAGTGTTTCTCCATTTAAAATTTTAATACATGTATTTACATTTTCAGAGATATTATATGTTTCCCTCCAAGGAAATTACCCCAATAGTCCAACCAGTAACATCCAATAATTTTAAGAAAGGCAGATGAAGAAATGGTTTCCAATGTTTGTGTTTGCATTTTTTCTTAGTCTATATTAATTTGTCTTTGGGTGACTGATTTGGGTGTCTTTCATTTTGAAGGAGCCTTAGAATGATGACTTAGCATCAGAATGGTTGGTCAAGGAATGACTAAACCAACTCCTAATGACAACATGCTTGCATTTTTAAATTGTGAGGTTGAATATCTTTTCATATGATTAAATATTAACATTTAATTTATCATTGATCTAACTGTATGTCAATGTTTTATATTGTTAGTCTTTTCATCTTTCCTTATTTCATTTCACGGCTTTTTATATTAAGGAGATTAGGTAACTTTGTAATCATGTGCTTTTACAATATTGTTTCCCAATTTTTATTTTTACTCTTCCATGCAAAAATTTCAAGTAATTTATATAATGTTTACATATATTTTCCTTATGGCCTCTGAGTTCTGGGTCTTATTTATTGAGGCCAAACTCCTCCTAAGTCACTGTTTAAAAAAAAAAAAATACTTGAAGATAACTTGCTTTCTAAGAATAATCCAATTGTTTAGATGCTATTTGTACTATGAAGGTGCTTAGCTGTTGATTTTCTACATGAGTTTCGGGGAACACCACTGTGCCATCCACATTTATTTTTAAGTAGTGGGACCTGAGTGGAGATTTCTGAATCTCAAAATGACAACAAATAATTTCTCAATAATGCTTACTTTCTGATCCACACAACTGGTTGATTTTGTCAACATGAGCTACTTTTTTCTTCAGATGTATCTCCAGAAACGTGTCATAGCTCATTTGATAAACAGCTTTCTTTCCTGTGTCCCTTATGAAAGATTGCTCAATTGTCCCCAGTCTTCAGTGGTATTATCTGAAAATGGTGAACGTGTGTTTATTTAAACACAATAGGGTTGGGCAACAGAAAGTGCACTCCAGTTTAATAATTGCTTCTTTACCAGCCCATCATGCCACCAAAGCATATGCCTCTCAGAGCCAAGGACCTTGTCTTAATCATCAAGGAATACCCAGAGTATAGCATAGTGCTTAATCCAGAGTTGCTTAATAGGAATGTGAGGACAGAGTGAATGAGTGAATGGTTGAACAAACTAAGGTTCGTAGTCTTATCTCTATCTAATATGTGACCTTGTACAAATTACTCAGTCTTTCCAGGCTTCAGTTTCCTGTTCTGCCAAACAAATCTAAATTCTAGCCTGACTGTATCAAAGATTTGCCTGAAAGAACAATAAGGTGATAGACTTGGCACTGATTTGAAAAAAATTCAAAAAATTGGTATAATCGTATCAATATACATTTAATAAATAACTTCTTTTTTTAGGATATGGAATATTGCTAACTACAAAGAAAATGCTAACTATGGGACACTAACTGCAAATGTAAAATGAAGATCAGAAAAAATAATGCTCATTGGGGGAATGCATTGGCTAATTAAGTATCATGATTATCTTTCCTTTATTATTATCATTATCAGTATTATTATGAAAAAGAGCAATCAGGTGGAAAAAGCCACACACTCAATATTGACTATAAAAATCATACATTCAATGCCTGTTTTATGCTTCCTCCACAATTTTGTCCTCCTATTGGTTTATTATTCTTTATGTCTATACCAGAAAGCCCTTGGAGCTTTGGAAAGTTTTATGTACAATTTTGGCCTGTTTAGTTCGATTCATCAATCTTATGCTCAGTTAAATTCACTTATGACAGATATTCAGTTTTAGATATGAACACATTCAAAATGTTATCATACTTCAAATACTTTGCCAGGCTGAAAGGATCTTTTGAATCCTTCATTGAAAGTTTTGCTTTTTATGCAGGGGACTGAGGTAGGTAGTCACAATAAACATGTAGGAGAAATAAGGAAGATTTTGGAGTAAAAAATATGGTTCAAAAAGGAGAAAACTGATGTATTTTAAAGCAGTGTTTATATTATGTATTTGTTAATTTTATTCTATTTCCCTACAGGTTTAAATGTTTTTTGACTACTTGGCTACTGATTAGAGAACACAAAATGAATAACTCAACAAACTCCTCTAACAATGTGGCTCTGACCAGTCCTTATAAGACATTTGAAGTGGTTTTTATTGTCCTTGTGGCTGGGTCCCTCAGTTTGGTGACCATTATTGGGAACATCCTGGTCATGGTCTCCATTAAAGTCAATCGCCACCTCCAGACCGTCAACAATTACTTTTTGTTCAGCTTGGCCTGTGCTGACCTCATCATTGGTGTTTTCTCCATGAACTTGTATACCCTTTACACTGTGATTGGCTACTGGCCTTTGGGACCTGTGGTGTGTGACCTTTGGCTTGCCCTGGACTACGTGGTCAGCAATGCCTCAGTAATGAATCTACTCATCATCAGCTTCGACAGATACTTCTGCGTCACGAAACCACTCACTTATCCCGTCAAGCGGACCACAAAAATGGCAGGTATGATGATCGCAGCTGCCTGGGTCCTCTCCTTTATCCTCTGGGCTCCAGCCATTCTCTTCTGGCAGTTCATCGTAGGGGTGAGAACCGTGGAGGATGGGGAATGCTACATCCAGTTTTTTTCCAATGCGGCTGTCACCTTTGGCACGGCCATTGCAGCCTTCTATTTGCCTGTGATCATCATGACTGTGTTATACTGGCACATTTCCCGGGCCAGTAAGAGCAGGATCAAGAAGGACAAGAAGGAGCCTGTGGCCAACCAAGATCCAGTTTCTCCAAGTCTGGTTCAAGGAAGGATAGTGAAGCCAAACAACAACAACATGCCTGGGAGTGATGATGGCTTGGAGCACAACAAAATCCAGAATGGCAAAACTCCTAGAGATGCTGTAACTGAAAACTGTGTCCAGGGGGAGGAGAAAGAGAGCTCCAACGATTCCACCTCAGTCAGTGCTGTTCCCTCTAATATGAGAGATGATGAAATAACCCAGGACGAAAACACAGTTTCCACTTCTGTGGGCCATTCCAAAGATGAGAACTCAAAGCAAACATGCATCAAAATTGTCACCAAGACCCCAAAAGGTGACCAGTGTACCCCAGCTAATACCACTGTGGAGCTAGTTGGTTCTTCAGGTCAGAATGGAGATGAAAAACAGAACATCGTTGCTCGCAAGATTGTGAAAATGACTAAGCAGCCTGCCAAAAAGAAGCCTCCTCCTTCCCGGGAAAAGAAGGTGACCAGGACGATCTTGGCTATTCTGTTGGCTTTCATCATCACTTGGGCCCCATACAATGTCATGGTGCTCATTAACACCTTTTGTGCACCCTGCATCCCCAACACAGTGTGGACAATCGGTTATTGGCTCTGTTACATCAATAGCACTATCAACCCTGCCTGCTATGCACTTTGTAATGCCACCTTCAAGAAGACCTTTAAACACCTTCTCATGTGTCATTATAAGAACATAGGCGCTACGAGGTAAAGCATCTTTGTAGAGAAGAAAGGTAGTCAAGGGGAGCCTCGTGAAAGGAAACAGAATAAAAGAGCTCCTAGTTTTCAAATCTCTGCCATTGCACTTTATAGTCTTATCGTGGAATGTGCAACTGAGGAGCCCAACAGTGACACTCTTTGGTGCCTATGCTCCAGTTTGAGAAACTTGTACCTTATAAACCCTGTCAGTTGAGGAACAATGAGACCATAAAGGAGACATGTTGAAATTGTGGATTTAAGAAGTGACCTATGCTTTCTTGTACTCTTTTGAAGAAGGGCTTCTGAATCTATAATTTTATCTCTGCACAAAAAGAATAATAACCTGGCTGTGTTTTTTCATTTTTGTGTTCCCAAGTGAAAGGCCACAGTTACAAACTAACCTGGAGACTTAAGCCATTATACGATGGGGAAGTGAAGAAACAAGATCAAAACAGGATATAGAAATGGCCTCCAGAGTGTTAAACATATATTATTCTTTTGTTATGATTTTATGTGGAGAATTGCAACATAATAAATGCTTATCTTTTTTATCTTTCCCCTTTCCCATCATAAAAAGAGAGCAAACAAAACTTAGCTAGATTACATCATTATTTTTGTCATATGGCATTGGATTTTTTACTTCCATGTTTTACACTGTGTAAGTGCAAAATCTGCAGGACTTTCACTAAATACAGAGACAGTCAGGAGAAAGCGAATTTCACCCCTGCCCACTGTGTCTTTTGCATTCTTTGGGGGTATAAAACTGTGAGGATTTAGTTCGCTTATGATTCTTTATGTAAAATATTTTCATCAATCTGGTTTTATACTAAACAAGCCCCTTATTTTAATAGAATAGCCTACCTAATATATAAACATGCTTGAGAAACCAAAGTCAATTTTTTAAAATGAGGTTTCATCAAATTCAACAATGTTCATTTTTTTTTTTAAGAGAAAGTTTACTGAGGCCAGGTGAATTTTGAGATAAGAAAATAGAAGGTTGAAAGGGCATCCTGTTTCCACCTGATCTGCCTGACCTATGTATGATGTACTAACTTGTAAAACATGAACTCTTGGCCTTTGCAAGCAGGAATAAGATGCTGCGTTATTCATCTGGAATCTTAAATAGGATTAAGTTATTCACATGACACCACTGACTTTGGGGTCAATCCCAAGAAAATAAGACTTTCTCTTCAATGCTTGATAAAGGATGATATTAAATTTATAGTCAAGTGAGATTTGTAACTGTCTTATGACCTGTGGAAGGAAAAAAAAATAGAGAACATTTACTGAAACCACATGTTTTGTATTTCTCAAATTGTCAATTCCCCCTAAAGTTTTTTAACTTCAAAATTCTGTTGATAGAAGTCGTAATCTTTATGGAAGAAAAGTCATGGATAACTAAACAGGCCAAGCAAGCACAACAGAACCTGAGAGTAGGTGGCTGCATCTGTGCCGCTTCTCACCATTTTTAAATTCTAGACCACAGAAAAATCGTATCAGGAACAATTAACCTGTCTGTGTATGATTTTTTTATTGTACCTATACCACTTCTCACCATTTTAAAATTCTAGACCATAGAAAAGTCATATCAGGAACAATTACCCTTGTCCATCTAAGACAGACATTTTTATTGGGATCCCAAATAAATATACAACTATACTGATTCAAGCGTAGTTATTTTTACCCCTCAACTTTTTTTCTTACGGTATTTCCTATAGTCTTCCAATCAGATTTTCTAAGATGGTCCAATCAATAGAAATTAAATTTATAAAACCCATTTCAAATTTCATATTTTTCATTTTAGGTTTATGGGCTCTACAATATCTTGATCAGTAGTATCCATGTGAGTTGCATGATGAATTTGTCAGTATTAGACTTTAGCACCTTAATTAGAACTTTTTTGTGTGACTTGCCTCACTGATGGCATCTCAACAATTTTGAGAGCTGAAAAAAAAAAGCACAAAGCAAATAACAACACAAAAGAACAATTAGTAAGAAGCAAAGTGCCAATAATTTTTGTACATAAGTTATCCTTTATAAAAATAACTTTCTGTTTCAATAACTTCAGTCATCCCTCCCAACGTCAGTTCATACTGGTATCTTTTTTCTACCTTAATATAAACTTTTACATTTTAAATCCATATTTATTTTTGTTTTTTCAAGTAAATGCATCAATTAAGGGGAAAGTACATCAAACAAATGTGCTGTTTGGTTTCTTGTATACAAAACAATTGACTGGCTGAATATTTCACGTATTAACTTGTGCTGTTATGATGGAGATTCAGCTTTAGTTGGGTTGAACTCTTTGGATTCAAGGATTGAGGATTCTGGATTTGGGTCTTTTTTTGTCTGCTCTAACAATCCAACTCATCATGAATCAAACTGCCTCTAACTGTCCATTGCCATTGCATCTTTTCTTTCTTCTGTTCTTGATCTTCACCATATCTACCACAACCTTATTGAAAAAGAAATCACCAAAAATTAAAGAAAGGAATTGAATATAGACTGATACATCATGGATGCTTTGTCAACTGGAATCAGAAAAAGTGACAAGAATACTGAAAATAGTAGATGATTAGAAAGATGTGGAGACTGTATCCAGAGGCTTGCATTAACTATTTACTGAGTTTGTTTATTTCAGTGGCTCCCAGCCAGGGACCATTTTGCCTCCCAGGGGACATTTAACAATGTGTGGAAACGTTTTTGGTTGTCACAACTCAAGGGAGGGCTCTTGGCATCTAGTGACTAGGCTCTGGGGATGTTACTGAACAGCTTACAATGCACAGGATAGACCCCACAACTAAGGATTTTTTTGGTACAAAATGTCAGTAGAGTCAAAGTTGAGAAATCCTGTTTTAAGGGATTCTAGAGCTTGCTTTATGTAAGTGGGAAAAGTAATCCTGTATCTCTATTAGGACATCAATGCAAATTGTTCATCTGTTTGAAAAAAGTAATTTCACCAGCCACATACCAGACACACTGTCATCCGTTGAGTCTGGTGTATTTGTAATTTACAGATAGGGAACACAGGACAAATCACCATACCATGCACACAACACATTGTTTCCAACATTTTAATGTCCAATTAGGATTGCACGGAGTCCAGTTAATTGAAGTAACTGGCTATTAAAATGGTTGCAATTAATATGGTCACTTTCTATTGGAGCTGCTGTTTTTCCTCTCAAAAACATTAAGAGCCTCTTTCAAAAACAACGTGATTCATCTCCTTTATCTTCACTGGAAAGGTAAATATCTTTCAAGAATTTCTTCTTTCCTCATAGCAATAATGTAAATATCCCAGAGTGGTCTTAAAAGAAGAGTTTAAGAATGTGAAAAAGCCAGTTCATTTCTTGAAAAAAGAAATGATTGCCTTTTTACCAGTTCATCATGAATTTAATGCCACCTCCCCAAGTGGTAGGAAAAAGTCATCAATATAGTAAGTCATGTAGGATATGCTTTTTGGTGAATGTTAAAGCTGGAGTTTCCACATACTCCTGGCTCTTTGTCCATTCACGGCTTTTTGACCCTAAAGATATGACACTGGGGGAGATGGGAGTTCAAAATGATGGCAACATACACTTAGAAATGCAATCTACTTTTATTTTCTCCTACTAGTTCGCTGGTAGCTGCCTTTCCCCCAGTTTGATAGTATCCCTTTCAACAACCACAGCACTGGTGTTGCAAATAGATTAGGGAAGCACCCAAAGCTGGATGAATTGTGCAAAGTGTATTTTCAGCATGTATATACAATACCTTGCCTCTCAAATATGCTTCTCTTAAAAGGGTGCACGCTACAGCATGAACTGTGTGCATATTTAATGTATCTTCCTGGAATATGCTGTACACTTAATATACATATTCTATAAATAAAGTAATAAAATGTATAATAGAAATCCATATTTCTGTATGCAAATAAATATATTATACACAAAATCTGAGTATGTAATATGGTGTTTGTGGCTTCAGAGTGACAAAGGTAGATTTTATACACCTAATTTTAAAAGAAAGTAGTATTTGCTTTTGAAGGGAGACATTAAAGAACAACCCAAACTCTACCTATATTACTAATATACTGTTTTATAATCTTTGAAAACATAGCACTTATTTTAAATATCTCTTGGAGGACTATATTAATAAATCTTTGCTGGTGTCACCCCATATGACAACAATGCTTTTTGCCCCTGATAGTCCTCTAACTATAATCTTCCTGGCTGTTTTGGTTCCAACAGCTGTGTTGATCTCACGTCTGATTGCCTGATGAGATTGCAGCCAGTTCATTGACATACAGCTTTGCTCTCCTCCAAATTAACTGATTTTTGTGAAATAAAAAATAATCATCCTGGGAGGAAAGGATGACCTTCAAAATGTTTTACACTTTGAAAAACAAGGAAGAATTGCACAAGCATTGTTTGTTACAAACCACTCATTTCAGTCTGGGGGCAATACAGCCTCCCATACATTAACGCCAAAAAGTTGTGATGTAGTATGATGTTGAAAGTGTCTCTAAGAAATTACAAAACATATGGTTTGTCTCTAAGTGACCTACACCTTCTCCATAGCAATTCTCATCCTTCCCTTGGTGCCCACTCAACTACCTACCCACATTCCACAGAACGTTTTCTTTGGTCCATTAGCACGGGTCCATACTTAGCAAATTTTATGACATTAAGTGATAGTGGACATGAAGTCTCAAGAGGCACTTGTATTTTAATACAAAAAGCATAAACACTGAATATTTGAAAGATTCGTATTAGCCTTTATACGCCAAGGCATGAAATGAGAAATACATTTTTCAGTAAACTCTAGTTTTCTTTGTTTTTTTTGTTTGTTTGTTTGTTTTTTCAATTTATTTATTTTTTTAATTTTATTTTATTTTTAAACTTTACATAATTGTATTAGTTTTGCCAAATATCAAAATGAATCCGCCACAGGTATACATGTGTTCCCCATCCTGAACCCTCCTCCCTCCTCCCTCGCCATTCCATTTCATGGCATTATTGGATGGCTACCCACTTCTGAAATTTTACCTTCTGTCTCACAGTGTCCACCCTTGTGAATTACTGTTTCTTATGTAAACCAAAATAATTTCTAGAAAAAAAATTGATGTTTTCTATCAATTCTCATTAACTTATTATTGTTCCAGTGAAACATTCTCATTTAATTTTTTAGAATTTGAATTGAATACTGTATTGATGAATTGTCAAATGCTCTTCCTGACTAGGTGGTTGAAAATACTGAGAGGAGAAAAACATCTTGCCATCATAATGAAGAAACTTCCACTTTATAGCATATATGTCTTTTTCAGCCAAAAATGGAAGAAGCTTAATGTGGTAAGTTGTAGAATATAGATAGATATTTATTAAGTGGTGACATTCTAGAATGCCTATTCTTTGACTTCTTAAACACATGCACAGTAAGTCATGGGAAACCATGAAGACAAACACCTTGCACCGTTTACCCAGAAGCTCATCTGAATACTTAAATTATACATTTACTGATAATGTGGATAGGTTTGAAAGTCATCTTGAAGGATTATTTTATGAGTACTGTTTTCAAGTTAGTACTATAACATAAGCGATGGTATTACTGAATAGCTCATCCACTTTTTTTTGGCCATGCTATTTAGTATACAGGATCTTAGTTCCCTGACCAAGGATCGAACCTATGCCTTCTGCATTGGGAGCATGGAGTCTTAATCCCTGAACTGCCAGGGAAGTCTGGTGTTAGTGAATAGATTGTGTCTGTGTCCAGAAAGAATTATTACGGATTGCTGAGGTGGATGATTTAAGATTTAAATCTGGATAATAGTTGGATGATTTATATATTAAAAAGTTATGATTCACTTTATCCTTAATTATCTTCAGCACAGTAAGTCTTGCTTTTCTTACTGCTCTTGTATGTAGAGTGGGTACTTAACATTTGTGATGGTATGAGTATCTTTACTAGGGTTGTATTATATTATGCCTCATGTCAGCAGTTCTCAAACTTTAGCCTGCAATAGAATCACCTGCAGATCGTTGAGCCCTCTGAGGTGTGATATGCAAATCTGGGTTTCTAATAAATTCCCAGCTGATCCTGATGAGGACTGCACTTTTAGAACAACCGACTTTTGAGTCTAATTAAAAGTTTTACCAAAGCATTATGATAACTAGCAAAGCATCTATTACTTATGGCAAAAATTTACATTTAAAACATTATCCACATGGAAGGAAAGTTTTTATTGGACATAAAGTCTATTGCCTACTTATAAATAGATTCTTCATGTTTTCTATCTCTTGAGAAACTTTGCCATGATCTTAACATCAGAGTTTTAAAATAATAATATTGATATATTCACATAAAGATAAACTAACATATCAAATCTTTAAAGATAAAAACAGCAAATGCTTGAATTCTGTGATATCTCCAATAAAAGTACTTTAGACATACACTTTATATGATGTCCTACATCATGTATTTTTGCATAGATATGTATGCAGACACATTCTCCTAAGTGTATTCAGAATAAATCATTCCATTATTACATCATTTAGAATTAATGGTAATTAATTGGCAATTTAGAAGGAATTCTTCAACCTCTGAGTTTCCCTGGTGTCTCAGCTGGTCAAGAATCTGCCTGCAATGCAGGAGACCTGGGTTCAATCCCTGGGTTGGGAAGATCCCCTGGAGAAGGGAAAGGCTAACCATTCCAGTATTCTGGCCTGGAGAATTCCATGGACCTGTATAGTCCATGGGGTCACAAAGAGTCAGACACAACTGAGCAGCTTTCACTTTCACTTTTTTTTTCTTCAACCTCTTCTTAATACACATACACAACCACACATACTCAGGCACACACACACACACACACACAATGGTACACAGATATATATACAAAAATACACATGCATACAAACATACATTTTACCTTGTACTATATATCTTGACGGTGCCCAGAGGCATAAACTTTCTGCTACTTCCAAAAGCATCTGAAACTCTGCTAGAGAAGATACTGAACCCTCAGGTCAGCCAAATGATATTGAAGAAAAAAAATCTATCTCCTCTGTGCTATGGCCAGTAAACTGAAGAATTTTCTCATAGCCTTTAGGATCTTATGAGCCTTAGCTTTGTGCCTGCCACCAATATATTCCAGTAACCTGAAAGCCATCTCTTCAGTGCATACCAGTGATTACATGGGGTCATGGTGAAAAAAGGTGCCCAAAATACACTATAGCACCTAGAAGGCATATCTACAAATACATATCTTTGTGATGGTTGCCTCCAAACAGTCTACAGCTGTACAACATGATGCTTTTAATACCGATGTGACTATCTAGAAAGCTGAGTACAAGAGAAAAAAGTGACAATTTCTCAGCACATTCCTTCCAAAATCCCTCTCAGACATTCTTTTTTAGGTTTATAGCTTTTTATACCTCTGAATGGTATAAAAACTTAGGAGTGATATTTACTTTGAATATGCAACAGATGGTCAAATATTCAAAATGTCTGTTATCCTGAAAAACAAACAAGACTGGAATGCAAATCTCATCTTCCAGGAAAAGGAAAACTATCAATCGGATTATTTTTGCTTTTCTCAGTATTATCATTATTCTGCTTATGAATAAAGAAGTACAAGAGGTCATTTAAAGGCCAGATAGTAAATGGCTGAATAAAACCATTTTACTTTTTCTAACCCTACATAGAAGTAATAATCTAAAACAATGTTTTTACTTAAGCAGAAAAAATAACCAAAAGGAATAAAATTAAGACTGAACCAAGAGCAATAAAATAAGAAATTCCAGTGAGATTTAAAAAAATCTTAACATCTAAGCTCTCTCAAAGAATAGCAATACCTATTTAATAGAAATTCTTTTATTTTCCCAAGTTCTCTGTAATTCTTAAAAAATTTTTACTTTCTTCATCTCTTTTTGATATTTTTGGTAAAGTCTTCACTAACATTGCTTTAAAAGCAATTTTTATAAATATTTTCAGAGGCAAACACAAAATTATTGTTTCCCTGGCTCTTGTTTTGATTTTTGCTGTGGTTGACATTGCTACACCAGAAAGCAAAAATAATTTTTTGAAAACTGCTGTTAATGATACATATGCTTTAAATATCAAAACAAAACAACAGAGCAAAAATATGGACAATGGGCAAAAGCATAGCTGCAAATTTTGTAAAAAATGCTTTGTAGAGGATGGTTTCCATTTGTAATTATTACTGAAAAGCATGTGGTCTTGTGGGCCCTCTCATAGCCGTTCACAAGGGGGTGGACCTGTGAAGAGGTCTGGACAGTACCTGGTTTTAAACCAGGCCCTGTGGGGATATGAGCGGACACTGCCATCAGCTGGGAACTTGTCATGATTAAGTATTGGACATAAATCTGGAAGCCTGCCAAGACTTTTGTTGAAGACAGTGTGTGAGAAGCTCTGTATGATCACAAGCTTGGGAGGACTGGGGAAGAACAAAAGTCTGATTTTAAGACATGATGAAAAAAAGCTTATGTTCAAGGTGCACATGTCTATGAGGAAGCCAATTTTAACAAATAGTTTTCCTTGACCAGGTACAGGTTAGTTTATGTAACAGGCAAACTAGGATGATATGGTTACATCAGCTTTAATGATTCCTGAAAGCCTGTCATGACAAGGGAACCTGGTATCTTTCTTGCATCCACTGCTTTGCTTTTTTATTTAAGAGTAAGAAATATAAAATTCATTAGAGAGAAATATAAACATGGTGTAGAGTCTTAGTCTTTTAAAAAAATCTTATATTAAAAAACATTTAGATGTTCTTCCTATTTTTTTGAGTGGATGATTTGTTTTGATGCTCTTAAGTATCATAAGCTGTTTGTAAATTTTGGAGACTAATCCCTTATTGGTCATGTCATTTGCAAATATTTTCTCCCAGTGTGAGGGTTGTCTTTTCATTTTGTTTATTGTTTCCTTTGCTGTGTGAAAGATTTTGAGTATAAGTGAAAATGAAGTGAAAGTCACTCAGTCAGGTCTGACTGTTTGCAACCCCATGGACTATACAGTCCATGGAATTCTCTAGGCCAAAATATTGGAGTGGGTAGCCTTTCCCTTCTCCAGGAGATCTTCCCAACCCAGGGATTGAATCCAGGTCTCTCACATTGCAAGCAGATTCTTTACCAGCTGAGCCACAAGGTCCCATTTTGTTTATTTTTGTTTTTATTTCCATGATTCTGAGAGATGGGTCGAAAAAGATGTTGCTACAATTTACATCGGAGAGCATTCTGGCTATGTCTTCCTCCAGGAGTTTTATAATGTCTGCTCTCACACTTAGGTCTTTAATCCATTTTGAGCTTATTTTTGTATGTAGTTAAGGAATGATCTAATTTAATTTTTTACATGTGGCTGTCCCATTTTCCCAGAACCATTTGTTGAAGGGACTGTCTTTCCAACATTGTGTAGGCTTGCCTCTTTTGTCATAGATTAACTGACTATAGGTGCATGGGCTTATTTCTGGGTTTTCCATCCTGTTCCATTGATCTATATGTCTACTTTTGTGCCAGTATCATATTGTTTTGATGACTGTAGCTTTGTACTATAGCCTGAAGTTAGGGAGCCTGATTCCTCCAGCTCCTTTTTTATTGTTGTTGTTGTTCTGTATTGCTTTGGCTACTTAGGGTCTTTTGTGTCTCCAAACAAATTTTGAGATTTTTTTGTTCTAGTTCTGTGAAAAATGCCATTGGTCATTTGATAGAGATTGCACTGAATCTGTAAACTGCCTTGGGTTGTATAGTCATTTTGACAATATAGTCATTTCTTTCAATCCATGAACATGATATATCTTTCCACCTGTTTATGTCTTCTTTGATTTCTTTCATCAGCATCTTATAGTTTTTGGAGAACAAATCTTTTGTCTCCTTTGATAGGTTTATTCCTAAGTATTTTATCCTTTTTGATGTGATGGTAAATGGAATTGTTTCTTGAATTTCTCTTTCTGATCTTTTGTTGTTAGTATATAGAAATGCAACAGATTTCTGTGTATTAATTTGTAACATGCAATTTTGCCAAATTCATTGAAGATCTAAATAGACATTTCTCCAAAGACATCAGATCAGATCAGATCTGTTGCTCAGTCATGTCCAACTCTTTGCAACCCCATGAATCGCAGCACACCAGGCCTCCCTGTCCATCACCAACTCCCGGATTTCACTCAGACTCACGTCCATCGAGTCAGTGATGCCGTCCAGCCATCTCATCCTCTGTCGTCCCCTTCTCCTCCTGCCCCCAATCCCTCCCAGCATCAGAGTCTTTTCCAATGAGACAACTCTTCGCATGAGGTGGCCAAAGTACTGGAGTTTCAGCTTTAGCATCATTCCTTCCAAAGAAATCCCAGGGCTGATCTCCTTCAGAATGGACTGGTTGGATCTCCTTGCAGTCCAAGGGACTCTCAAGAGTCTTCTCCAACACCACAGTTCAAAAGCATCAATTCTTCAGCGCTCAGCCTTCTTCACAGTCCAACTCTCACATCCATACATAACCACAGGAAAAACCATAGCCTTGACTAGACAAATCTTTGTTGGCAAAGTAATGTCTCTGCTTTTGAATATGCTATCTAGGTTGGTCATAACTCTCCTTCCAAGGAGTAAGCGTCTTTTAATTTCATGGCTGCAGTCACCATTTGTAGTGATTTTGGAGCCCAGAAAAATAAAGTCTGACACTGTTTCCACTGTTTCCCCATCTATTTCCCATGAAGTGATGGGACCGGATGCCATGATCTTTGTTTTCTGAATGTTGAGCTTTAAGCCAACTTTTTCACTCTCTACTTTCACTTTCATCAAGAGGCTTTTTAGTTCCTCTTCACTTTCTGCCATAAGGGTGGTGTCATCTGCATGTCTGAGGTGATTGATATTTCTCCCGGCAATCTTGATTCCAGCTTGTGCTTCTTCCAGTCCAGCATTTCTCATGATGTACTCTGCATATAAGTTAAATAAACAGGGTGACAATATACAGCCTTGACGAACTCCTTTTCCTATTTGGAACCAGTCTGTTGTTCCATGTCCAGTTCTAACTGTTGCTTCCTGACCTGCATACAAATTTCTCAAGAGGCAGATCAGGTGGTCTGGTATTCCCATCTCTTTCAGAATTTTCCACAGTTTATTGTGATCCACACAGTCAAAGGCTTTGGCATAGTCAATAAAGCAGAAAGAGATGCTTTTCTGGAACTCTCTTGCTTTTTCCATGATCCAGCGGATGTTAGCAATTTGATCTCTGGTTCCTCTGCCTTTTCTAAAACAAGCTTGAACATCTGGAATTTCATGGTTCACATATTGCTGAAGCCTGGCTTGGAGAATTTTGAGCATTACTTTACTAGCATGTTGATGAGTGCAGTTGTATGGTAGTTTGAGCATTCTTTGGCATTGCCTTTCTTTGGGATTGGAATGAAAACTGACCTTTTCCAGTCCTGTGGCACTGCTGAGTTTTCCAAATTTGCTGGCATATTGAGTGCAGCACTTTCACAGCATCATCTTTCAGGATTTGGAATAGCTCAACTGGAATTCCATCACCTCCACTAGCTTTGTTCATAGTGATGCTTTCTAAGGCCCACTTGACTTCCCATTCCAGGATGTCTGGCTCTAGGTCAGTACAGATAGCTAATAGCACATGAAAAGATGTTCAACATCACTAATTATTAGAGAAATACAAATCAAAACTACAATGAGATACCACATCAGATGGTATCTCATTGATGAGATACAATGAGATCATAGCTAGAATGGCTATTGTCAAAACATCCACAAACAATAAGTGCTGGAGAGAGTTTGGAGAGGTGGGAACCCTCCTACACTGTTGATGGGAATGTAAATTAGTATAGCCACTATAGAGAATAGTATGGCACTTCCTTAAAAAGCTAAAAATAGAGCTACCATACGACCTGCAGTCCCACTCCTAAACATATATATGGAGAAAAACATGATCCAAAAGGATACATGCACCCCAGTATTCATTTCAGCACTATTTATAATAGCCAAGACATGGAAGCAACCTAAATGGTCCATTGACAGAAGAATAGATGAAGATGTGGTCCATATATACAATGGAATATTACTCAGCCATTAACAAGAATGAATAATGCCATTTGCAGCAACATGGATGGACCTAGAAAATGTCATGCTGAGTGAAGTAAGTCAGACAGAAAATGAGAAATATCATATGACACCCCTTATATGTAAGATATAAAAAGAAATGATACAAATGAACTTACAAAATAGAAAGAGACTCACAGACTTATAGAATGAACTTATGGTTGCCAGGGTAAAGGACTAGTTAGGGAATGTGGGATAGTCATGTAGACACTGCTATATTTAAAATGGATAACTAACAAGGACTTATTGTAAAGCACATGGAACTCTGCTCAATGTTATGTGGCAGCCTGAATGGGAGGAGGTCTGGGGGAGGAGGGATACATGCATATGTATAGCTGAGTTCCTTTGCTGTTCACCTGAAACTGTCACAATATTGTTAATTGGCTATCCCCCAATACAAAATAAAAAATTCAAAAGAAGAAAAAAAGATTTAGATTTATAAAAATTCCAAATCCCAATGAGAATATTTTAATAATGATGATGCACACACTAAAACAGCTGGACTGTTTATTCTTAAAGAAAACATAAGAGCATATTTTATTCTATAAGTTGAGTAATTGCAGTTTTGATAGGATTTTAACATAATACTATATAATATTGCTATAAATTATATATATTTATTTAGGTCTATATTGCACATTTTATTTATAAGAGGAAAAGAGCACGTTTAAAGAAATGGTAGTAGGAATTTAATGGAAGGTTATTAAAAGGAATGAGACATGAACCAATGGAAAATATTCAACATATTAAAGGAGTGTTGACTTAGATGTCCACGAGGCATGTGTGCAAAGACATTCCAACTTCCAAATTCAGCACTGAGCAAACAGTGGTGCCAAATCCCAGAAATACTTGGAGGATGATAACAATTACATGCCATGTTCTTGCATGTGTTTTGACCAAGTTTTATTCCTAAATGGAGCATTATACCAATCAGAAAATGCAACAGTATACTATTTTGCCATCATGTTTAGACTATGAACATTTTGTAAGTCAGATTCTAGGTACTCCTTGGCATTCTTTAAGAATACCAACTCAGGCAAATCCCCCACTTGATAAAGTGTTAATTTTGTACAAATTAGTGTGAGCTCTAGGTTTCCCTCATAGCTATTGGTTAAGAATCCGCCTGCAATGTGGGAGACCTGGGTTTGATTCCTGGGCTGGGAAGATCCCCTGGAGAAGGGAAAGGCTACCCACTCCAGTAGTCTGGCCTGGAGAATTCCATGGACTGTATAGTCCATGGGGTCGCAAAGAATCGGACACGACTGAGCGACCTTCACTTTCACTTTCACTTAGCTCTACCCTCAAGAATTTTCATTTCACTTTCTCAGTCACATGAAAACTGCCCCAGGGCACTTTTGTTATTCCCTGCTTTTCCATTTCTCAAGTAGCTAAAATACTGCGTAGAGCGACTCCATGTGTGCTCAGGTTTCTAGAAATACTTGGTGGGCTAAGTGTGTAGGGAACCTTTCCTCTTTCTGTGCACTTTCCCCAAATGATTGACTTTGAGAGCCTGACCTGGAATTCCTTTCCTCTTTCCAAATACGGAGAAGCAAGTCAAATTCCACACAAACTCATGCAGATTATTGTCAGGTATATACAAAAAGTACCGTAGTGAATGAGCTCAGAGATGACTGTGTCCTTGCCAAAGAGTTCTACTCAATCCAGCCCTAGGAAAGGATCCATCTAGAACTTTGCCTACTCAAGTTTAGGGTTAACTTAGATGCTTTAATTTTCGAGGTTGGCCAAAATGTCTTTTGCCACCTATGCTCACCTCCATCTAAGAGCAGAAAATCTCAATAGCCTCCGTGATGGTCATTAAGAATTAGCTTCAGCTTTCCCAACAAAGGGCAGTTCAGATTCCTCAAGGCTTCATACACACTTGGCCCTCTCTTATCTCAGTATTCTCTCCAAACATAATCTCATCCATAACTCCAGCTTTTATTATCACCTCAGATGTGACAAGATGTAAATATTATCTCCATCTGATTCATCTCCACGGAGCACCAAACCTGCATATCCTATTTTCTGTCTACTTCAGAACCCCTCTTGAATATGTCAAACATACCTCAAAACTTGCCACATCCAAACTTGTATTCATAAGTTCACCCACAAAATTAGCCCTGTTTCTTAACCGATCATCTACTCAGTGCACAAAATGGAAACTAGGCCATCTTCCTTGACTTTCACACAATCATGCTTCAAATTCTCCCACTTTTATCTCATAAATATCAAATCTATCAAATTATCTGTTTCTCCCATTTCCATCAATGCTATTATACAATGAAAGCAGCCTAACTGATTTTGCCATATCAATTCTGATTCCATCTCATCTGTCTTGTGCCTGCAGCCAGAGTGATCTGTTCAGAAGGCAGATCTGAACTCCTCCACTTGAAACTCGTTGTTATTGTTGTTCAGTCATATCTGACTATGTGATCACATGGACTGCAGTATGCTAGGCTTCTCTGTCCTTCACTATCTCCCGGAGTTTGTTCAGACTCTTGTCCGTTAAGTCAGGAATGCAACCCAACCATCTCATCCTCTGTTGCCCCCTTCTTCTCTTGTCCTCAGTCTTCCCCAGCATCAGAGTCTTTTAAAGTGAGCTGGCTCTTCGCATCAGGTGGCCAAAGTAAGGAGCTTCAGCTTCAACATTAGTCCTTCCAATGAATTTTCAGGATTGATTTCCTTTAGGCTTGATTGGTGTGACATCCTTACTGTCCAAAGGACTTTTAAGAGCCTTCTCCACAACCACAATTCAAAAGCATCAATTCTTTAGTGCTCAGCTCTCTTTATGGTCCAGCTCTCATCCATACGTGACTACTGGATCATCATTGAAAAATCAAAGTTTGACTATTTGGACATTTGTTGGCAAAGTGATGTCTCTGCTTTTTAATATGCTGTCTAGGTTTGTCACAGCTTTTCTTCCAAGGAGCAAGAGTCTTTTAATTTCATGGCTGCCGTCACTCTCTACAGTGATTTTGGAGCCCAAGAAAATGAATTTGTCACTATTTCCATTTTTCCCCATCTATTTGCAGTCAAGTGATGGGACCAGATGCCATGATCTTTGTTTTGAATGTTGTTTTAAGCCAGCTTTTTCACTCTCCTCTTTCACCTCATCAAGAGGTTCTTCAGTTCCTCTTAACTTTATGCCATTAAGGTGGGTGTCATCTGAAGTAAAAGAGGTTATTGATATTTCTCCTGGCAATCTTGATTCCAGCTTGCACTTCATCCAGCCCAGCAATTCACATGATATACTCTGCATAGAAGTTAAATAAGCAGGGTGACAATATACAGCCTTGACATACTCCTCTCCCAATTTGGAACCAGTTCATGGTTCCATGTCTAGTTCTAACTGTTGCGTCTTGACCTGCATACAGGTTTCTCAGGAGGCAGGTCAGGTAGTCTGGTATTCCCATCTCTTTAAGAATTTTCCAGTTTGTTGTGGTCCACACAGTCAAAGGCTTTAGCCTAGTCAATGAAGCAAAATTAGATTGTTTTTTCTGGAATTTCCTTGCTTTTTCTGTGATCGAACGCATGTTGACAATTTTTTTCTGTGGTTCCTCTGCCTTTTCTAAATCCAACTTGTACATCTGAAAGTTTTGGTTCATGTACTGTTGAAGTCTAACTTGAAGGATTTTGAGTGTTCCCTTGCTAGCATGTGAAATGAGTACAACTGTGTGGTAGTTTGAACATCCTTTGTCATTGCCCTTCTTTGGAATTGGCATGAAAACTGACCTTTTCCAGTCCTGTGGCCACTGCTGAGTTTTCCAAATTTGCTGGCATGTTGAATGTAGCACTTTAATAGCATCATCTTTCAGGATTTGAAACAGCTCAACTGAAATCCCATTACCTCCACTAGCTTTGTTTGTAGTAATGCTTTCTATGGCCCACTTGACTTCATATTCCTGGATGTCTGGCTCTAGGTGAGTGATCGCACCATCATGGTTATCCAAATCATGAAGACCTTTTTTGTATAGTTCTTCTGCATATTCTCACCACCTCTATTTAATATCTTCTGCTTCTGTTAGGTCCATACAGTTTATGTCCTTTATTGTGCCACCTGGGAAGCTCTAAAATCCTACAGTGAGTTCTTCTTTTGACAATGTCCAGATTCCTTTATCGAAGCCCTTCAAAGGCTATAAGCTGCTCCCTCCTCTCCATCCTCACTTTTTACCTCATTCCCACGTGATTTCCTTGCTCTTGCCACATGTCACAATTACCCTCATCACGTCCTCTCCTGCCAAAGCACCTTTGCGCAGGCACTTTGTAGGGCTTTCTGGAAAGCTCTCCTCACCCTTCAATGCCTAGCTAACTCACAGTAATCCTTTAAATCTCAGGTCAAGTACGACATTTTCAGGAATGTCTTTCCTGATTTTCTAACTCCATTAAATCCCTCCTTATAATTCCCATAACATTTTTCACAGTTGCAATATTATTTATGCTTGCAGAATATGTGAATGAATTCTTGTTTCTGGCTGCAGACTTTACAATACAAAGAGAATGCTTGCATTTGTCTACTTGATACATAGTCACTGCTCTCTCTCTCCCCTCCTCTAGTAACTAGTTATTTGACCTTGAGAGAGACATTTAATTCCTTCATATAGAAAGATTATCCATATTCATATGTATGCAGTAATACTATAAATTACATATTTTGTATAAGCAATATTTTGAGGATTAGAAGTGACTATGTAGAGTTTGAAAATTCCTAGCAGAGTGCCCAACAAGGATGGACACTCAATAAAAGCTGTATATTTATAACACTTATTAAATTGGAAATCTGTAATAGGGACTAAAGATTTGAGGACTTTTCAGACTGTACTTTGCAGACCAGTCAATATCTCATCAGTCCAGCAGATCTTTTTCTAAAACAAGTGAGACCACTGGACCCTAAGGATCACTTTTTCAGAACAGAGAATTAACTTTGAAACCCTCAGAATGCAATTATTCTTTCCTTCTGGTTATGGTCAAATTCTTTCATATAGAATTTTGCTTGAAGAACCATACGTATCACAGTAATAAAATTATCAGTATCTTATACAGATATAACTTATTTTATATGCCAGGCATTTTATTACTTAAATCTGGCCATAATCAAATGAAAAGTTGTTATACCCTTTTTATAGGTGGGGAATTGGAGGCTGTGTGAGACCATGTAATTGCCCAAAGTCACAGCTGGTGTGTGGTACAACCAGAACTCAAATCCTACAATGGTTTGTCATAAGCTGGAAGCACATAGAAACCACTTGGCCTGGTTTCCTGTGTCCAGATCTGGTTTCCATCAGCTGGCATGGTGTAATTAATTATTTCTTTTGTACCTTCACCCCCAAAAGTGCTGGTTTGGATATTATGTTATATGGTTCTTCTTTATTTTGGTGGAGTGAAGGGAACACTAGGGCAACTGTAGGAGAATGACTTCAGGTCCCGATGGTACCATCCTGCTTGACTACCTCAGGAAATCTCATTTGTTTGGTTTAGTCAAAATATTTCATTATTCTCAGCACTTTAAAGATGAAACAAATTACCATCAGAAATATTTTGCAGAAGATTAGAACTGATGCTATGGGTTGAAAGTTGATATCCACAGTTTATGATGCTTAAGCAGCTGCCCAGAGCTCATGTGATTTGAGGATTTGAGACTGATCTGTATGTGCCTGAGATTAGAGTGGGCACACCTCTCAGTAGGTGTTACAGAGAATTCATGCTGGGCAGAGTTTTATTGTGTGTATTAAGTCGAAAGATACATTTAGGAGATTAAATGGAATGCCCCTCAGAGTAAATTCATTCATCTATCTTTTCTGCCTAAAAATGCAATACAAGCGAAAAACTAAATAATCTCAAAAAATATCAAGGAAAGTATGAGTGTTTCAACTAAATGAACTAAAGAGGATGAGGAATGAATATAAACCCTTTTTACACTAAGGAAAAGAAAAGCAGTGCTATTTTAACCAGGAAGTGACTTCCATATCCTAGTTGTACTTAGTGGTGGGAGTTAAGCACCTTATGACCAAACTGCATATTTTTCAGAGAAATCTGTTTTCAAGAGTCTTGTGTTTCAATACTAAAATTAAAAATATAGAGAAATTCTACAGGAAATAAAAAAGAAAAAAAATCATAATATTTCTACACTGGACTCTCCTATTCCTTTCCAGGGAATACATATATTCCCTGGAATATATATAAATATATATATTATATGCACACACACACTCATATATATATTATATGCACACATATATCCATTTCTGTATTGACACGCCACTAGTGTTGTGGTATTAGTTGATAGCACTGCAGCTCTTAGGAGTTTGAAGCTTTTGATAAGGCAGAACAACATTTTTTCCCCTTAAACTCTTCCAAGATTTTTATAGTCAATGAACTTTTTAGACTTTTGTTAAGATTGTCAGATACTCTGACATTAGTTTTCAAACAGAGCAGTTCCTGCCAACCTCAAACAAAACACAACAGTGAAACTATAATTAGTGGAACAAACGCCCTTTCATAAAAAGCCTAGTGACATTTTCAGTGAACTGTATCTTGCCCAAGCTACTTGTTACACCTAACTCTTAGCAGGAGGCATAATAATCCCCCTTTTCAAATGAAGAACATGTGATTTATGAAGTTAAATGATTTCAGTTCACTTCAGTCACTCAGTCGTGTCTGTCTCTTCGCAACCCCATGGACTGCAGCACGCCAGACTTCCTGTCCATCACCACTCCCGGAGCATGCTCAAACTCATATCCACCGAGTCGGTGATGCTATCCAACCATCTCAGACTCTGTCAGCCCCTTCTCCTCCTGCCTTCAATCTTTCCCAGCATCAGGGTCTTTTCAAATGAGTCAGTTCCTCGCATCAGGTGGCCAAAGTATTGGAGTTTCACCTTCAGCATCAATCCTTCTAATGAATATTCAGGACTGATTTCCTTGAGGATTGACTGGTTGGATCTCCTTGCAGTCCAAGGGACTCTCAAGAGTCTTCTCCAACACCACAGTTCAAAAGCATTAATTCTTCAGCACTCAGCCTTCTTTATGGTCCAACTCTCACAACCATATATGACTACTGGAAAAGCCATAGCTGTGTCTACATGGACCTTTGTTGGCAAACTAATGTCTCTGCTTTTTAATATGTTGTCTATGTTGGTCATAACTTTCCTTCCAAAGAGTAAGCGTCTTTTAATTTCATGGCTGCAGTCACTATCTGCAGTGATTTGGAGCCCAAGAAAATTAAGTCTGTCACTGTTTCCATTGGTTCCCCATCTATTTGCCACGAAGTGATGGGATGGATGCCATGATCTTAGTTTTCTGAATGTTGAGTTTTAAGCCAACTTTTTCACTCTCCTCTTTCACTTTCATCAAGAGGCGCTTCAATTCCTCTTTGCTTTCTGTCAAAAGGGTAATTCAGTTCAGTTCAGTCGCTCAATCATGTCCAACTCTTTGCGACCCCAACAACCGCAGCACGCCAGGCCTCCCTGTCCATCACCACTGCCAGAGTCTACCCAAACCCATGTCCATTGAGTCAGTGATGCCATCATCCTCTGTCATCCCCTTCTCCTCCTGCCCTCAATCTTTCCCAGCATCCAAGTCTTTTCAAATGAGTCAGCTCTTCACATCAGTTGGCCAAAGTATTGGAGTTTCAGCTTCAACATCAGTCCTTCCAATGAACACCCAGGTCTGATCTCCTGTACGATGGACTGGTTGGATCTCCTTGCAGTCCAAGGGACTTTCAAGAGTCTTCTCCAACACCACAATTCAAAAGCATCAGTTCTTCTGTGCTCAGCTTTTTTATAGTCCAACTCTCACATCCATACATGACTACTGGAAAAACCATAGCCTTGACTAGATGGACCTTTGTTGACAAAGTAATGTCTGTGCTTTTTAATATGCTATCTAGGTTGGTCATAAGGGTAGTGTCATCTGCATATCTGAGGTTATTAATATTTCTTCTGGCAATCTTGATTCTAGCTTGTGCTTCATCCAGCCCGGCATTTCACATGATGTCTCTGCATATAAGTTAAATAATCAGGGTGACGATATACAGCCTTGACGTACTCCTTTCCCAATTTGAAACTAGTATGTTGTTCCTTGTCTGGTTCTAACTATTGCTTCTTGACCTGCACACAGATTTCTCAGGAGGCAGGTAAGGTGGTCTGATATTCTGATCTCTTAAACAATTTTCCACAGTTTGTTGTGATCCACACAGTCAACAGCTTTAGTGTAGTCAATGAAGCAGAAGTAGATGTTTTTCTAAAATTCTCTGGCTTTTTCTAATCCCTTGAATCTATTTGTCACTTCCACTGTATAGCCATAAAGGATTTGATTTAGGTCATATCCAAATGGTCTAGTGGTTTTCCCTACTTACTTAAATTTAAGTCTGAATTTTGCAATAAGGAGTTCATTATCTGATATACACCAATGTGATTACCTTTAAATAAGGAAACAGATTGCTCTTTAATGTTTAAAAAAGCACTCTCAGGCAGTAGAAAATTAATAGGTAATAGATTTCATATGTGTTCACAGTAGAAGTTATTGTGTTCCCTAATAAATTCATATTTACAAGAGAATTCTTCTAGGGGCTACTCTTAGGTATGACAGCTTCCAGAGTAGCTCAGGGGTAAAGAATCTGCCTGCAATGCAGGAACCACAGGTTTGATCCCTGGGTCAGGAAGATTCCCTGGAGAAAGAAATAGCAACCCACTCCAGCATTCTTCCCTGGAGAATCCCATGGACAGAGGAGCCTGGCAGGCTATAATCCATAGGGTCTCAAAGAGTTGGACATGACTGAAGTGACTTAGCATGCAGGCACACTCAGGTATGAATCAGGAATTTTAGAATATTTTCACAAGATAAGCAGCTGCTATTTGAGGTTTCTGTCATTGCAGACCAGTCCCCAAGTGGTGTTGGTGGGACCAGCTATAGATTCTAGTGAGTAAATTTTTTTAAAAATTCAAAATAAGGTACCCACCCATTGAAATGATTACTATATTTGCTTTTCGAGGCAGTTCAAGAATCACCAAGACTGGGGCCTTCTGGTGGTCTAGTGGTTGAGACTTTGCCTCCAGTGCAGGGGATGCAGGTTCAGTCCTGGACAGCAAATTAAGATCCCACATGCCTTGCAGCTAAAAAAATCAAAACCCAAAACAGAAGCAATACTGTAACAAATTCAATAATGACTTTGAAAATGGTCCATAGCAAAAAAAAAAAAAAGAATAACCAATATCTGTTATGTGGTTTCCTAACTAGACACCAACTTGCTAAAATTAAAGTCTTCCCTTTTTATTTATTTTTCTCTTTTTGGGGTGAGAAGAGGATAGAAAAATCAAAGCCATATTTAGAAATATTCTGGATGAAATCTTAAGAAGCTCTTTGAGGTTTTCAAGTTAAATTATTGAGTATGAAAACTGAGACATTTGTTTTCTATTTCCCTTATTCATTCCCAAGAGTTCTAATCATGTTTCTTACATCAGTTGCCTCAAGAGTCAGAAACAATTTTTCAACTCAAAGTAGTCATAGCTGCAAGGAAAAGTCAGACGGAAGAGGTGGACTGTATCAAGCTATCCAGAAAGAGCCAATTAAGTGAATGACATGCAGCTAGAGCAGACAGGTGAGGGAGCAATAGGTGGCTATCCATCAGAGAAGAGATTGCCCAGTAGAGGAACCACAATAAGAAGGGACCTTAACATTGGTCATTAAAGAGCATCCTAACATCTGGAAATTTGACCTAACAACATGTAGCAGGGCATGCCCAATATTTTTCTTTCGCCTCTCCTGATCTGCTACCTTCTCCATCCCACTCTTTGGATTCTGGGAAGCTGATCTATATGCACTGCATTAGCATGCTCTTTGCCCTCTAGTTTCTAGTTGAAGTTATCCAAGGGACCTTGCAGGCATCCCTCATAGATGCAGTCAGTAAAGAATCTGCATGAAATACAGGAGTCTCAATTTCAATTCCTGAGTCAGAAAGATCCCTTGGAGAAGGAAATGGCAGCACTTTCCAGTAATCTTGCCTGGACAATCCCATGACAGGGGATCCTGGCAGGCTATAGCCCATGGGGTCGCAAGAGTCTGACAGGACTTAGCAACTAAACCACCACCACCACAAGGGACCTTACAAGGTGTCAGAGGGTAAGAGGAGAACGAGACTATAGTATTTATCGCCTCCCTTCCTTTTGGCTCACCATAATTTGACTGTGTCCTTCTACAAGAGACCTGTTTGGGTAGTCTCTCTGGCTTCAATAATTTATACCTTCCTTGGAATTCAGGACTAGAGGTGGAGTAGTGATACTTCACCGTTACTAGCCCCAGGGTATTACACTCCTCTTTCTTGGGTTTCTTAAATACTGCCATCACATTTGTACATAATTTTATATATATATATATATATATATATATATATATATATTCCATAATATTCTTATTAAACTTTCCTCAAAGTACCTATTTTCAGTGGGCCATCTGTTACCTACTGTATACCCCAGTGATAAGCAAAGCAAAGATAGTCATTAAAACAGAAGTAGAATGATTTTCATTGAATCCTTAAAAAGTAATTTAAGACTCCATTTCAAAAAGATGGATTTAAAAGGCAGAATATCAGGACAAGGACTAGAAATAAGAGAATCATTTGGCATTTGATGTTTTTTTTAGAACTATGGCCTAATTTGATGGACTGGCCAAACAAATCAGGAGTCAATTATTATTTACTTTTCCATCTGTTCATAAAATCAGTTATTCAGCAAATATTTATTGAATGGAAATTCTATGCCTGACTCTGCAGCACTACACAGGGAAGAGACACATAGGTTTCTCCATGGAATCGGTGTGGATGAAGATGAGTAGATGAAATTCTGGGAAATGGTCTATGGAGCCACTAGTCTATGGAGACATTGGTCAGATCATATTGAAGATTTTATATACAATCTCTACGAGAGAAAAGGGTAGGTACACTTCTCAACTCATTCTTTGAAGTTAGTATTACAAAAACTAGGCAAAGATAGCACAGAAAAGAAAACTACAGACCAGCACCCATCATAAATATAGGTGCATCATGATCAATTGTGCTTTATTCCAGGAATGCAAGATACTTATTCAACATCTGAAAATCACTTAATGTAATCCACCATATTGACAAGCTGAAGAGTAAAAATCACATGACTATGTGATGCAAGAAAAACATTTGAAAAAATTCAACACCCATTCAGATTAAAGTCCTTTCAGAAAAATAAAATTAGAGGGGAATTTCTCAACTTGGTAAGTGAGAACTTTGTAAACTTATCTGTTAGCATTATACTTAAAAGACTAAATGCTGGCCATATAAGCTCAAGAACAATACAAGAATATCCCATCTTACCATTCATATTACATGATTCTGGAAGTACCATCCAGTGCAGTAAGGCAAGAAAACGAAAGAAAAAGTACACGGATCCTAAAAGAAGGAGAAAAAAAATCCCTATTTCCAGATAACTTGATTATCTATGTAGAAAATCCCAGGGAATATACCAAAAAACTCTTAATACTAACAAATGACTTCAGTAAAGTCACAGGATACAAAATTAGCATATAAAATTAATAATATTTCTGCATAATAAGAATGAACATGAAGACCACAAATTTGTTAAAATATACAGTGGCTTGTACAACCACTCAAAAAATTGTATACTTAGGTATAAATCTAATAAAATATGTACAAGATATAAGATGAACGCTAAACAAGGCTAATGAAAGAATATTTTTATAAAGATCTGACTTAATACAGATGCACACTGTGTTCATGGATTAGAAAACTAATCATAGTAAAGATATCAATCCTCCCCAAGCTACTACAGATTTAACATATTTCCTATCAAAATCTAAGAAAGATTTTATTTTATATACACATGAGATTATTCTAACAGTATTAGGAATGGTAAAGAAACTAGAATAGCTAAAATAGTTTTTAAAAAGAAAAATAAATTGAAAGGAACCAGTCTGCTTGATTTCAGGGCTTACATAGCCACAGTTAACAAGTGTGTGGCATCAGCAGAAGAGTAGACACATACATCAATGGAACTACATTGAGAACCCAGAAATATGCCCACACAAATAAACCTGATTCTGATAAAAGTGCAAAAACAATTCAAAGAAGAAAAAGAGCCTTTTTACAAAATAGTGCTAGAACAACTGGACATCTACAAGCAAAGTAAACAAAGCCTCTAGCTAAATCTTATATCTTATATACAATTTAATTAAATTGCATTATGAACTTAAATGTCAAACATAAAATTTCAAAACTTAAAGAAATATACACACTCAGAAGAAATACCCTTGGTTCCAGAGCTCGGCAAAATGTTCTGAAATTTGACACCAAAAGCATGGGACACAAAAAGGGAAATTTGATAAATTAGACTTCATCAAGATTAAAAAGTTTTGCTCCTTGGAGAACTCTGTGAAACTGAAAAGACAAGCTACAGAGTAGGAGGAAATATCTGCAAGTCACATATTGGAGAAAGTAATAATATATAGACAATATGAAGAGGTTTCAAAGTTTAGTTCAGTTCAGTCACTCAGTCATGTCCGACTCTGCAACCCCATGAACCACAGCACAGCAGGCCTCCCTGTCCATCACCAACTCCCAGAGTTCACTCAAACTCACGTTCATTGAGTCGGTGATGCCATCCAGCCATCTCATCCTCTGTCATCCCCTTCTCCTCCTGCCCCCTATCCCTCCCAGCATCAGAGTCTTTTCCAATGAGTCAACTCTTTGCATGAGGTGGCCAAAGTACTGGAGTTTCAGCTTTAGCATCATTCCTTCCAAAGAAATCCCAGGGCCGATCTCCTTCAGAATGGACTGGTTGGATCTCCTTGCAGTCCAAGGGATTCTCAAGAGTCTTCTCCAACACCACAGTTCAAAAGTATCAATTCTTCGGCGCTCAGCTTTCTTCACAGTCCAACTCTCACATCCATACATGATAAAGCCTCCTTATTCTGGGAGAGAGGGGAGTGCCTAGATTCTGTGCTAAGGGAAAAATTCTGCTGTGCATTGTTTTACAAGGCTACTGATTCCATCATCAAAGATGGGTATCCTTGTCTATTATTTGCTTGGCCTCATGTAAAATACGAATCAACATGTCTCCTGTCAATATAAGGAGTTTATATTTTTGTGTGTGTGCTTGTTTGTATATTTAACTCTTAACAAAGAATTTTTGGTGAAAATTGTTAAAATCTAAGTAATAAGAAGGAAGGCAAAATTAACTAAGTGTGAAATGCTTTGCAAGTTTAAAGAAATGAACTAGATAAATATATGTGAAAAAAGCATTGTAAAGCAGTTTTCCTCCAATTTAAAAAGAAAAAAGAAAATGGTAAAATAATAGGCACAGAGAATAAGTCTTCTATTTGCAAGTATAAGTTAACACAGACACAGAGATAAAATATTTTTACAATTTTCAAGAGTACATGTATATGTATGTAAATATATGGGAAACATTTTGGAAGATTACACAACAAACTAAAAATCACCTTATTTCAATAACTAAAAAATAAGAATCGACAGTGTTTGTCACAGAAGACTATCATTCCTGGTAGTGTTTTAATTTTTAAACAGAGAAAAATATTACTTGAGGGATTTGAAATTTTGAAAACAGTAACAACTGGAGTAAAATACACCAACATGTTAGCAGTAATGGACACAAGTGATTGAACTGTGATTGCATTTTCTTTGCTCCATTTAGTATTTCTCTTGTGTTTCTTAGGGACATATCTTTCTATTTAAAATTTTAAATCATCCAAAGCATTTTAATTAAAATCAATTATGATGTATGCATAAATGCAGATACTATCGCATTAAAACCTAGATGGGTTTTCTTGTCATGAACAGTTGTTCACACTGTTTGGTTAACTAAGGACAGTTTGCAGAGTAAAATATCATATTTAAAGTTATAGATTGTTGTCAGAAATAATCAATCTATAATAAGAAGAGAGTTTTATTCTAGCTAACCTGAAGACAATAGCCCAGGAAACAGTGTCTCAAATAGCTCTGAGGAAGTGTTCCAAAGAGGCATAGTTTTCAGCACAATTTTATATCTTGTCCTACCAAAGAAAGGGTACATGCTTTTAGAATTTCAGCAGAAAGACCGATGAGCACACGCACAGTGACTCAGTGTGGCCTTGATTCCCGAGTAGGCGCTTTATCACCAAAGCAGTGCTAGCAAGAACATCCCGGGAAAGGGAGGCAGTTACCTCTGCCTTCAAAATGGACATTCTGTACCCCAGACAGTGTACTATTTGCTTCCGTGGTTACAGCAGATGATCATGTATGTGTGATAGGCCCTAAACCAATCTGTTCTAGGTAGTGTAAAGTTCAAGTTACATTATATATAAGCCAGTACGACTTCCCTAAACTTCAATATTTGAAGATTTCCTCCATCAGGATTACCATTTATTTTGAAGAAACAGAAACCCCCACAAGCTAGCTTATGGAGAAATTTTTTTATAAAGAATCATGTATCACAGAAACATGCAAGAAGAGGCAAGCTTATGCAGACAGAGGTGAGAAACGTAGTGTTTACAAAGAAGCTCTAAGTGCAAGATCAACGCTGCCATTCCCTGGGATGCAGAGCTTTCCTCCAAAGCGTTTACCACATGAACTGCTCCACAGAAATGGCAGCTAGAACTTAGCTTCTGAGTCAAGGTATTGTCCTAGTTCCCGTCTTCCTTCTTTCTTTTCTGGCCAGAAGTGTGGGTGCTCAGTGTGCCATACCGAGGACATTTAGGGGACATCATCTGGATGTGTCTCATTGCCCAGAAATATTCAACTACATTTTGAGTATTTTTTAGTATTAGAAGATAGTACTGTCACCTGTTTTACTACTTCATGACTCTCAAGGCTGTTGTCCCATCAATTAATTTGATCACTTCAGCTAGTTAGAACCCACCATTTTTGGTGATGTTGCTGAGTTTGACAATTGGAAAAATACACAATTCATGTCAGAATCTTCTCTACCACTTTTGTGGAGAATATAGCATATAGCAGTGCATGCATGCTCCGTCGTGTCTGACTCAAGGCAACCCCGTGGGCTCTAGCCCTCCAGGCTCCTCTGTCCATGGGATTTCCCAGGCAAGAATACTGGAGTGGGTTGCCATTTCCTGCTCCAGGGGATCTTCACAGCCAAGTCTCTTGTGTCTCCTGCATTGGCAGGTGGATTCTTTACCATTGGCCCACCTGGAAAGCCCATACAACATGTAATTTTACCCAAATAACCTCAAACCCTCAGTCTTCAGTAGTAATTCAGAAGCAAAATCTCCTGAAAAGATAATTCTGTAATTAAACATAAAAACTTCGACTATATTTGGATTTAATTATAAATAAGCCTCCACACTTTTGAGCAGATTTGCTCCTCAAAGCCCCTATGTCTTTAATATAAAGAAGTTTACTTCAAACAGAAAAGTAGCAAGTACTGTTAAATGCTTCCTTCAAATTTTTACTATGAAATGTGGAAATAATACAAAATATCTAATTCATTCATAGTCTAAATATATCATCTAAAAGTGGATCTGAGTCTGCATAATCTGCAAAGGAAAGCTTTTTCTACAGATTTCAGTGTTCTCTGAATGAAAATTCAACTCGTGTTGCAAATAGATGCCCTCCACTATAATGGAATAACCCTGAATTTTAAGCATTTTATTTGGAATCTGATAGCAAACTCTTCAACTATAATTAAAAATTAATTTTAAATGGCTGCACTTTTTAAGGAACAAAACCAAGACAACGATGCTGTAATTTGAAATTAGGCTAAATGCCTGCTTCCCTCTACTTCTCCATGAAAGGCCAAAGACACTGTTCCTTATCTTTAAATTCTGGAAAAAGCCAGTCATTTCAATGATAACTTCTTTTAGCACAAGCTTTTCATATTTCCTTTCTGAACATATGTGTAAGAAATGTTAATTTCAACCCTGATTAAAGATGATTTTTCAATGAAATGTCAGGAAAAAATAACAATGCCAACAGTAAATAAAACATACCATAATATTCATAATATAAAGCTATAAATAATTTCTTTTAAATTCCTACTGAAACAACCTTAATGGTTTCTATCATTCACAGAATTAGGGAGAATTGTTGGAGGGGTATTTGGAGTTATTGCTGCAGAAAAAATTATATAATTGGAGGGAAATACAAGTGCCCATGGGGGAGGTATGACAACAACAAAAAAACCCAAACAAATAAGGATTAAAAGTAAATGAAAACCAATTAACAAGGCAAGAAACCCTAACAGCTGAAACAGATCAGAAGCCTATCTTAATATTTGTTAACCCAGTATATAGCAAACATTCAATCTCTTTATTCAGCATCTCATAATATATAGGGCATTGTGACAAGTACTGGATAGGAAGAAACCTGGCATACTTCAGGCTCTCTTAAAATGTTCATTCCTCTGGTAGAAGCTACAGAAATAGTTGATGAACACAAGTTATCCAGGAAGGAAGGAATGAATAAATGAGTTGATGAATAGTCCTCTATGATAAAGACTTAATAAGAAAGAGATCATTTAAACAAGTCATCTTTCAATAAAAAATTTAGACAGTACCTATAACATTATTGATCACCATTGTATGAAATGAATGTTTCAGTTTGACTTGATTATAAGCATAAACATCTACTGGATATCAGAACCTGCTATTAACAATTTGTCTGTTCAACATATTGCTGAGCCCACAGACTTAGAATAGGGTCTCACATCTAGCTAGAGATCAAGAGACATTTGCTGGATAGCTATAACATGCACTTAACACAATAAATCAAAATACATTTTTAAAACATCTCAGGATCATCAAGCTCTAGGATCAAATCATCGAGTCAATGGTAGAATCAAATGTACTTTTTGAGCCATAAGGATTCCCAATCCCTGTTAACCAAATAAATAAATTCTGAATGTTAATATACAAGGAAAGCAAAGTTGTGTTCCTATTTAAAAATTCAATAAAGCTGACTTATATGAGTTCTGGAATAGAGAATGTTGCATATGAGATTTCTGTTCCACTCAACATTGCCGCCCCCCCCCCATGGAAAATAAAAATATTTTCTCTCTCTCTCTCAACCTCTACCTCCCTCCCTTGTCCTTGATATTCAGAGGCATCATGAAGTCAGCTGGAAATGGTAAAAACTCAAGTGCAAATTACTCCTCACATCACCACTTTTCCATCATTCTAAATTAGTATGCACAGTAGCTAATATGCCATGAAAGTCACTTACTAATAACAATGCAATCTCTGAATACTAATCTGAATGGGCAGCCACCAAAAAGAGTAGACCATTACTGTGGTTGGATGAAGCTAATAAGGGAGCCTTGGGCGAAAGAAATGACAGCTCCTCATTCTCTCGCATCTCCTCTACCCTGTATTGACTCACCTCTCCCCTTTGTCTTTATATTCCACTCAAAGTAGAAATACCAGCATCAACTTACAAAAACAGTTTGGCATCCATTCCTGATATTACTGCTAGTTCCCATATCTACCGTGCAATTGTGATATATGAATACTTAGTCTATTCGTAGAACAATCACATTTGGCTTTTTTTTTTTTTTTCCTTGAAATTAACCAGTGGATTTTTTTAGGGGCTTAAGATAACATTCATTCATCTTTCTGGAAAAACCAATTCCTACATGCCTCAATAGATTACATACTGTGGGTCTCAAAACTGACTGCATACTAAAGTCCCCTATAAAGATCTTAAAATAACACCAACACATCGGAGTCACCTCGGGACAATGGAATCTGAACCGCTGAGAATAGGACCCCAACCTCTGCATTCTTTAAAGCACGCTAGGTCCTTGACGAACAGAAAGAGTTGAGCATCATTAGCTGTGTTTATTGGTTCACCTCTGCAGAACCAATGTTACATTCGTAAGCCCTTTTAAGATCATAAACGTCAAGGTTGTTCTTGGAATATCTGTCTTCTGGAAACTGAGGAGACCAGGAATAAAAGATACTGGTTGGAGCACGTACTTCCCCACTTTATAAGGAAAGTGCCCATTCTAATATAGGCATCAAAAATGTAACCTGTATAAGGATTCTATCTTAAGTACTGAGTTTGCTTGGTTTTTTTGTTGTTGTTGTTTGTTTTGTTTTTACCTTTTGTTTTGGAATAATTTTAGATAAACAGAAAATTTCAAAGGTAGTACAGAGAATACCCATTTAGCCTTCCCCCAGCTTTCCCTAATGTTAGCATCTTACTTAACCATAACATAGTTGTCAAAACTCAGATCTTCACATTGCTCAAATGCTATCACTTAAATTATAGACTTAATTTGGACTTTTCCACTTATTTCCCTCTTCCATTCCAGAACAGAGTCCTGGATACCCATTTGCGTTTAGTCAGCATATCTGCTTAGCCTCTCTGTGAGTTTCTGTCTTTTCTTGTTTTGTATGACTTTGATAATTTCAAAGAGTATTTGTAAAATGTTCACTGGAATATCCCCAATTTTGACGTGTTTAGTGCTCCCTCATAACTAGGGTTATGGATTTAGAGGGAAAAAAAACTACAGAGTTGAGATGTTGTTTTATTGCATCGAATTAGAAAGTGTATGATATTGTGACTGGTTACTGACTATGTTAACTTGATTGCTCTGTTAAGGTGGTGTCTGCCAAGGTTCTCCACTAGAAAAATACTTTTTTTTTCCTTTAAATGCTCTATTTTTAGAATTGAGTCACTAAGTCTAGTCCTTGCTGAAGAGGAGGGAATTAACTATTATTATTTGAAATTCTTTTGTAAGGATCATTTGTTCCTTCTCCACAATTTATTTATTTATTCAATTGTTTATTTTTATCAGTATGGACTCATGAGTATTTACTTTTATTCTTTGGAGTATAATGCAATACTATTACTATTTATTTATTTTATTGCTCAAAGTGTTTCAGTTTGGAACATTGGAACATTTTACAAACATTTTACAGTTGGCTCCTGTGTCAGTTTGATAAGCCCTATTTTTGTTTGTTCGGCTTGACTTTCTGTTTGTTTGTTTTTGGTTTTTTTGGTTTCTGGCATTGACAACAATCTCTAAGCTCATCTTATGTTTTCCATGCCCTAGTCTTAGCATCATTCATTTCTGCAAGGAGCTCTGCTTTCTTCTATTGGAATTTGGTCTTTAGAAGCTTAGATCTGAATACTAGATATGCTCTTTATTACTGGAGTGTCACTGTGGTGAGTTTCTAAAAGCTGTTTCTTTTTGATTCAGCATTCATGTTCAAATCTCGGCTTTTGAATAACTATAAAATTCTTAGAATCTACACATTGAGGTGAAAATATGATCCACTATAATTTTGAGACATAAATTCTCTCTCTTAAACCGGTGCTAGGGTAGCTAGACATTTTTATTATCTTGCCTTTCTTTTTCTAGACAGTCTTATTATTGATTTAGTATATATTATATTCTGTGTTTTTTGCCAGACTCATAATAGTTCTGCCAACTATCTTTGCTTGAAAATGATCCTCAATCATATCCCCCAGCAAAACATCGTGTATATGCATGACCTTCTTGGGCCCCTTCGGTGTTCTCAGTGTTGGTGTGTGCGTGCACACTCAGTTGCTCAGTCATGTCCAACTCTTTGCAACCCCATGAACTGTAGCCCACCAGGCTCCTCTGTCCATGGGATTTTCTAGGCAAGAATACTGAAGTGGGTTGCCATTTCCTTCTCCAGGGGACTTTCCCGACCCAGGGATTGAACCCAGGTCTCTTGCATCTCCTGCATTGACAGGCAGGTGCTTTACCACTGTGCCGCCTGGGAAACCCTCTCAAAGTTGATGAACATTATCACATTTCTGGAGCACCCAACAGCTGGCATCTGGGTTACTTACCTGCCTTCTTACATCAACTGTCAAGAACACCACATGTTAGTGATTAGGTTTTTTTTTTTTTTAATCTCTTTTTTATCCTTTTTCTGTTTGTGACCTAAAGTGCTCTACAAACAGCTGCTTCTAGGTGAGGCTTTCACTGAGTCATGGCAGATTGGGGTATGGGTTAGGTTTAGTCACAGCAATATTTGTAACTTATACTCCAACGATTAGTAGAATTCAATATCAGAAATTGATATTAAATCCTGATTATAGCATTGTAATTATAGAATCACTTCAGAGAAAAAGGAAATAAAATAAGGGTGAGCCTTATGAAGGATTTGTGTCCAGTACAATTGTGCAATCAGGAAAACTCAGTAAATATCCATAGCATTTCAAAGGTAAGAATCACTCAAAGTAGGAGTGATTTTTCCTTGCTCTAGAGCTACTGTGCCTACATCCCCTCTTTCCAATAACATCAATGGAAAATAGATTGAATAGGAGTGTGATATACAAGCTCTTAGGGAAGACAAGATGTCCAAAGATAAAGTGTCATTTTCTTGGTGTGTGACAGATAGCAACTATGATCAACAGTTTGTTATTCAGTGATCTTTTTCAGTTGTTTAAGTTGCTCAGAGAAAGCCACGTGGCTACAATATGATGAGAAATGTTCTGTTGAAAGCATTTACACGAATCTGTGTAACTGTGAGGCGAAGGTGCATAAGGCCACCCAGAAAAGTCAAAGAAGGCTGCAAGCAACAAAACTGAGTCTTCAAGAGCGAATGGATGTGCAAAGCATGTAAACAAAATAAATAGGATAGAAAAAAGCTTAATCATTGCCCACAGGAAGACAATTGTAACTCAGACATATAAAACTCCGAAAGGAAGGAAGAATTTTTTTTTTTCAAATATCAGATGGTTTCATTCAACTTAGTCTACAGTGATCTCTAGGTGTTCTAGAAATCCTTGTTCCCTGAAGGGCAAACACAAACACTTTCTAATTATTTACTGGAATTGCTTCCAGGACTTTATCTATAGTTTTAAAGTATTTACTGTGGTGTAACAACCAGGAAAAAACACACACACTTATGAAAGTGATTCATCTTCTCATGCTGAGAAGTCAGTGTCATGAAAATCCTTTAGTCCAAAATCAAAATGCCCTCACTAAAACCAGAACAACAACAAAAAAATCTCTAATCTCGTTATGCTGTTACCAGAAAGAACAATCCATTCCTAGTCCCTCTTTAGTTTTTCTTTCTGTTTATTTCCTTTCTGTTGCACTGAAAAGATAATCTTTGCTTTAACAAAATTTGGAGAAATGAGAGTACAAAATAAAATAAAGCAGAGGGTTTGATTACTTTTCATAAGAATTTTCCAGGAACTGCCCCTTACCCAGTTGAATTTCTTAGTGCCCTTGAAATAGAATTTGATGTTCCAAATTAATTGACAGCAATATTTTCATTTAAAAAATCATTTTCTTGAATCTTAAACCTTTCTAGTCCTATGATTCCCACTGTCTGTTTTTCTTTTCTTTTTTTTTTTAACTTTACAATATTGTATTGGTTTTGCCATATATCAAAATGAATCCGCCACAGGTATACATGTGTTCCCCATCCTGAACCCTCCTCCCTTCTGCCTCCCCATACCATCCCTCTGGGTCGTCCCAGTGCACCAGCCCCGAGCATCCAGTATCGTACATCGAACCTGGACTGGTGACTCGTTTCATATATGATATTATACATATTTCAATGCCATTGTCTCAAATCATCCCACCCTCTCCCTCTCCCACAGAGTCCAAAAGACTGTTCTATACATCAGTGTCTCTATTGCTGTCTCATAACCACTTATAATACTAGTAATTGTAATGCTTTAACAGCTAATCAATATTGCTCTTATGTTTCTACTTTGTGCTCTGAAAGAATTAAAGAAGTGGAAGGTCTAATTCTGTATTCAAGAATGACCCAGATAATTGGGGATACTAAGTGCAAAGAGTCAGACACGACTGAGTGACTGAACTGAACTGAACTGAACTGAAGCATTTTATAGGGCTTCCCAGGTGGCTGGTTCAGTGGTAAAGAATCCCCCTGCCGATGCAGGAGACACAGGAGACGTGGGTTCATTCCCTGGGTTGGAAAGATCCCCTGGAGGAGGAAATAGCCACCAACTCTAGTATTCCTGCCTGGAGAATTCCATGGACAGAGGAGCCTGGCGGGCTACAGTTCATAACGTTGCAAAGAGTCTGACATGACTGAAGCTACTGAGCACACTCCCAGAAGACATTACAAGGAGAATGGCAAGGAAACCCACAATTATGCAAGTTAGGAGAAAATACTAAAAGACATATCTTAGAATCATATTATTTTAGAAAGTGTGTTTCCAAATACTGGATATGTTGGAACAGAAGGGGACTTCTGAAATTAGATCAAGTTACACTAAACATTATCAGTGTTTTCCTTCAAACGCCTAAAGGTCACTCCCAAAGAGGTACAGAAGTCTACATTTTATAAAGACTTCTCAAGATGATTCTATTGACCCATTACCTAGGGTGGGCTTCCCTGGTGGCTCAGACGGTAAAAAATCTGCTTGCAATGCGGGAGAACTGCGTTGATCCCTGGGATGGGAAGATCCCCTGGAGAAAGGAACAGCTACTCATTCCAGTATTCTTGCCCTGGAGAATCCCATGGACAGAGGAGCCTGTTGGGCTACTGTCCGTGGGGTTGCAAAGAATCGGACACAGCTGAGCAACTTTCACGTTCACATTCATTACCTAGGGTGAAGCAGGAGATCTTAGGACCCTGGGAGCTTGGAAGGCACTTTAATCATTCCAGCACAACTCTGATTACTTTTAAATATTAGAATTTTAAGTAATATTACTTCTGAAAATAATTGTTTTGCCACTTAAAAATAAGTGTAAACATCAATGGAAATTCTGATTTTAGTTATATCTTCAACTCTACAGACTCTCTTCTCATACTAAGACTAGAATTGCCAGAATCTGCACTAACAAGAATTTCTTCCAATGCCGTATATAGCACTAGAGCACCAGCATTTTCTCATTTTTATAGTTTTTTAGGCATGTTTATCAAAACACATTTTAACAAAAGATATCTATGATTTCTGAAACAGCAATATTTTAGATATTTTGATAGCAAAATATTTATCTCCTGAAGAAATAAAGGTCACTTTGCTTATATATTTTGGCAAGACATTGTTTTGTTTTGAGGATTTTCAGATACTACATAAATAGTTTCATTTTTTTCAGTGATGGGAGTAAGAGCCTGAGTTGTTAAGGGTCTGAGTACAAAAATTTTGGATCAAACTTTTGATAATCCTTTCCAACATGAGTTGACTTGAACAGCATAAATTCTGAAAACTTGTTTGATGAAAATGTACTATAATTAATACCTGTACTTTCGTTCACATTTCCACACATTTCTAGTTTACCACCGTAGAACATGAACTTAAGATGCGAATTTCCCAATATTTTCTATTCAGAGTTAGGGTTCTAAAACATATGCATGGGTTTTAATGTGAAAGTGATTATTATGGCAAAGCATTTGGAAAGGAGTTTAAAGGTGATCCAAGTTTGTTTACTGCTGACTTCTTAGAATGTGTTTGTATGTACTGCAAGTCCCAGGAAGAAAACAAAGTAAATTGCTTAGGAAACTCTTTCTTTCAAGGATTGTCTCCTGGGATTGCTACTCTGCAAAACACATTTAGAAAATCACTCACTTAGATATTTTCTCCATTTTAAAAGTTTCACTGTATTGAACTCACATGCATACACTGCAGGAAGTGCTGATGGGCTACATTCAGAAAGCTCATTGGTCGATTTACTGGAAAGGTGGTTCTTTTCAAGACTGGTAAATTATTCATTACTTAAAAAATCTTCTATTGTTTTAGTTTGGCCATTTAAAAATAAAATCTTTTGCAGGCAAAATCCATTTATTTCTATGATTCTTAAATTGAGTATCTTTCAGAAAGAGAAGAGACTTTTATCTTCTTAAAATGGTGTAAGTATGGATCTGCCCAAACGTAGGATGGAAAAACAGTTTATTTCTGATAATTCATTTTTAGGTTTGAGAGTCCACAGTCTTCAAAACTGCAAGTTTTCTGTTATCTGAGAATCTAGAGAAAAATTCCCCAGCTCTTTCTATCATTCAAGTATTACCTGATTGTCTTAGTCCATTCAGGCTGCTCTAGCAAAATACCGCAGATGCCAGCCTCGTATAGTTCTGGTGAAAGCTCTCTTCTAAGTTGTGGGCTGCAGACTTATTGTGTCCACATGGTGGAAGAGGCAAGGGAGCTTTCTTGGGCCTCTTCTTTAAGGGTATTAATCCTGTTTATGAGAACTCTGCCTTCACGATCTAATCACCTCCCAAAGGCCCCACTTACTAGCGTCATCACCTTGGGCAACAAGATTCCACTATGTGAATTTGAGAGGAGGACCATGAACATTCAGACCATAGCCCTATTTTCATTTTGAGTCTGAAATCAAGAAAGACTCTTATGGGCCAATAAATATAGGTTAGAAGATGGTGGGGTAGAGTGGAAAGAGCAGTATCTCCATTGGAGAGCCCATGATCAGTGTTTCATGGCCTCATTCTTGAACATGAATGGATGATCAAGGAACTCCATATATTAAAGTAGAGCCAGGAACATGGAATAGAAAGACTAAGCTAAGTAAATAAGGTAAAAATACTTGGAGGAATCAAAAAATAGTTTAGGGAACAAAGGAAAACCAGAAAACACTTGTTTAATTTCTTTCTTCCAAGAAATTCAAGATATTACTTCCCTATGTTACGAGGAATGCTATGTCTTCAAATCTAATGTATGGGTTACAAATCTGTTTCTTTGCATGTCCTAGTAATTTTTGTTTGAAAGTGAGTTAATTGTATCCAATATGCTGTTTTGTTTTTCTGAGGGTTATTTTTTTGTCCTATACTAATAAGAAATTAATTTAATTCAATCTGTGAAATTTGACTCATGTGCAGTGTGCAGGTATCTATCTATCTCTCTTTTATAATTTTAAATTTGATTCCTGTGATCTTGTAGATCAAATATTTGAAGCTATTAAAATATCCATTTCTGTTGCCTGGATAAGGATAGATTTCAAGATATAGAAAATTTGTACAGTTCCCTAGACTTCCAGAGCTTTGTTCAGGCTCCATGGGGGTCTCCTACATGATCATGTGCTTTATCAGTCAGAAGGAAATATGGAGTATCTGTTATCTTGGTTACAACATTTCTTTTACATTAACAGCTCCATTGTCGTCTGTCTGAACTAAGTCTGCCACTTTCAGCTCAAGCTCAGGGTGAAGAGAATACACCCAAGTCAAAGAAGTAATTAGTCACTTTTTTTTTTTTTTTTTACCTAGTACAAAGTAGTCTGTTGACTTTTTTAAGTGAGAAAACTTCTCTCACATTTTTGCCTGTCATTGACCGTTTTCCAGCATCCTTCAGTTAATTTTAGTAATATTATTTGGTGCATGCTTTTCTCTGCAGAAAAGTATTTCACAGCTTTATCAAGGTGTCAGAAGTAAGGCCATTTCTTATCTTTTTATTTCCTTACTATTACAGATTTGATCATCTCATTTTTATATTGACCTTGTATCTTTGACCTGTGTGTATGTTAGTTGCTCAGTCATGTCTGACTCTGGGAACCCATGGACTATAACCTGCAAGACTCCTCTGTGGAGCCTCTAGAATTCTCCAGACAAGAATACTGGAGTGGGTTGCTATTCCCTTCTCCAGGGGATCTTCCCTACCCAGGGATTGAACCCAGGTCTTCTGCACTGCAGGCTGATTCTTTACCATCTGAGCTACCAGGGAAGCCTATAAACACATTTAAAATTTTCCACAAAAGCAAATCAAATAAGTAAAAATGGCACACCTAAAAAATATAGATATAATACTACTTCTAATAATATTAAATGTAAAAGACCTAAATATTCTATCAAAAGATTGTTCAACTAAATAAAAATTCAAGAACCAACTATGTACAGTCTATAAGTGATGTACGTAAAATTGAGGACAGAACAGGTTGAAAGTAAAAGGGTGAAAAATATAATAAGAACAGTAAACATAAGAGACCCAGTTGGATATAGTAATATAAAAAATAGAATTTTTTATTGCTAGTTATTACTTTCTTTACCAGCTGAGCCACAAGGGAAGCCCAAGAATCCTGGAGTGGGTAGCCTATCCCTTCAGTGGATCTTCCCAACCCAGGAATTGAACCAGGGTCTCCTGCATTGCAGGTGGATTCTTTACCAACTGAGCTATTAGGGAAGCCCCATAGTAACTAAAAGTATAGGTCAAATGCTGTGCTAGAAAAGACATCTTAATAAATTAAGAGGGATTAAAATCATATGGAATATATTCTTGAAATCAACAGAATTAAATTAGAAATCAATAACGAAAGGAATCTGGAAAATCTACAAATATGTAGAATTTTTAAAATATTAAGCACATTTCTAAATAGCCCAAAAGGTTAAATAAGAATTCACACAGGAAGTTAAAAAATATCTTGAACTAAATAAAAATTATAACTCAGCATATCAGATTTGTGAAATGCAGCTAAGAAAGTGTTTATGTGGACATTTAAAACTATAAAGGATTATATCAGAAGGCAAAAAGAAAAAGCAAAGATCTAAGTGTCTATATTGAGCTATGAAAAATTAAAGCTAAAGTAGTTTAGTGGAAGAAAGTAGAAGAAATCTTAAATATCATAAATCAATGCAATGGGAAATGGACAAACAGTAGGACAAATGAATAAAACTGAAAGCCAGACACAAAAGACTAGATACTATAAGATTCCATTTTTATGAATATCTAGAAAAGGAAAAACTACAAGGACAAAAAGTAGAAGTGTGGTTGCCTGGTGTCAAGGATTAGTTGAAAGGGAATAAGGGCATGTTTTAGAAGTGATGGAGCAGGGTCAGTTCATGGTGCGACATGTGCAGTCTCATGGGACCGCATGCTCAGAAGGACTCCACCTCCAATTTCATGCTCAGTTGTCACTATTTAATTTTCTTAATAACATTTGAACAAACATACCCACATTTTTGTTCTGCCCTGGAACCTACAAGTTACAGAGTCAGTTCCAGATGGAACTTTTTTTGTGGTGATTGTACATTTACCAAACTCATCAAACTGTACTTTAAAAAAAAAGAAACACTTTTATTTTCTACTGGGATGTGGTTTAACACTGTTGTGCTAGCTTCAGGGGAAGAGCAAAAGGACTCAGCCATACTTATGCACGTATCCATTCCCCCCCAAACTCCCTTCCCATCCAGGCTGCCTCGTAATATTGAGCAGAGTCCTTAAGTGAGTGGTTTTATTGTTTTAAATTATAAAACATGACAGAATAAAACTTTAAAATATGAAAAGAAGTAGGAGGAACAATAAGATTTTACTTTGCACATCATACTAGCAAAACAGCTGAATACACATCTATAAGATGTATTTCCAGGAAGTATGTGTATATGTGATTTGATTAGTTAATAAAAGAAATAAGAAGTCTGCTGCTTATTGGAAGGCTACCTGGAAACATCTATTAACATCAGTAACACCTAAATATTTCAATCCAACAATTCTACTCTTGTGAATCTACTTTATAAAAAAAATAATTTCCAAATATCTATATTTGATGACAATTATAAGAGCATTGTTCATAGTAGTCAAGAACTGATAGAGGACTGGTTTGACATATGTTGGCACATTTATGTATGAAATATTTTGTAGCAATTGAAAGTGACAGACATATTACATAATTGGGAATGACTTTTATATGCTTTGTTGAGAAAGGCAAGATACATAAAATAACCTATAATATCTTTGCATTTTGGTGAAACAAGCAATCACACAACAGAAATCTATATATCTATCTTTATATCCATACAGGGTTAAATTAGTACAGAGAAAACTACAGAAAGACTCTAAGGAATTGGAAAGAACATGGTATAGACATGGGTAAGAAAAGGCGAGTGTGGATTTTTGAAAAGGTCTTCTGAACAATTTTATTTATCATTGCATCTCTGTATTGTATATTTTTGTAAGTCAGCAATTTTAGTAATCATCAAAATGTCTCACTTTGAAGACAAACAGGCCTAAATTTACATCTAATCTCTACCATGCTGTAGTTCACTTCAGTTCAGTTCAGTCATTCAGTTGCGTCTTACTCTTTGCGACCCCATGGACTGCAGCATGCCAGGCTTTGCTGTCCATCACCAACTCCCAAAGCTTGCTCAAACTCATGTCCATTGAGTTGGTGATGCCGTCCAATCATCTCATCCTCTGTTGTCCCCTTGTTCTCCCACCTTCAATCTTTCCCAGCATCAGGGACTTTTCAAATGAGTCAGCTCTTCGCATCAGGTGGCCAAAGGATTGGAGTTTCAGCTTCAACATCAGTCCTGCCAATGAATTTTAAAGACTGATTTCATTTAGGATGGACTGGTTGGATCTCTTTGCAGTCCAAGGGACTCTCAAGAGTCTAATACAGTTATGTAAAGTTTAAAAATAAAATAAAATTAAAAAAAAAAAAAAAAGAGTCTTCTCCAACACCACAGTTCAAATGCATCAATTCTTTGGTGCTCAGCTTTCTTTATAGTCCAACTCTTACATCCATACATGACCACTGGAAGAACAATAGCTTTGACTAGACAGACCTTTGTTAGCAAAGTAATGTCTCTGCTTTTTAATATGCTATCTAGGTTGGTCATAGCTTTTCTTCCTAGGAGCAAGAATCTTTTAATTTCATGGCTGCAGTTACCATCTGCAGTGATTTTGGAACCCAAAAAATTAGTCTCTCACTGTTTCCATTGTTTCCCTATCTGTTTGCCATGAAGTTATGGGACTGGATGCTATGATCTTCATTTCTGAATGTTGAGCTTTAAGCCAACTTATTCACTCTTCTGTTTCACTTTCACCAAGAGTCTCTTCAGTTCTTCTTTGCTTTCTGCCATAAGGGTGGTTTCATCTGCATATCTGAGGTTATTGATATTTCTCCCAGGAATCTTGTTTTAGATGTTATAGATGTATTTATTTTTAAGTTGCTTAACCTCTTTTTAAATTCACCACTTTTTTAGCATGTTTGTTGAGAATTAGAATAATGTCTGTAAGGTTCTTGACACCTGGAGAGATAATAATAAGTGCAATGAGCATTTAGTTTATCATGATAAGTACTTGGTAATACTTCCCTACTAATGCTTCCATGTCAGTCTTATAGAACATTTTAGTACCCAGTAACATGCTTTGAACATATAAGGACTGTAAATAAATGTTGAAAGAAGCATTAAACCTTGAATAATACATCAACTATTAATTGTAATGGTTAATTAACCAAAATCCTCCAGACTAGATAATAAAGGCAGATCCCAGCTTCTGATTTATTCTGATAATGAACTGTCTCTATTCTTGAAGCAGAGCAAGACTAGTCATTCATCAGTGTTACAGTTCAGTAGTCAAAGATAAAGCCTGTGACTGTTTCAGTTTCAGTCAAAGACAAAGTTTTTGGATGTTCACGTGGAGGAATAAAATAAAGTTCTGTAACAAGAGTGATCATATCATTCATCATCCAAGCCATTTATCACATTTGAAGACTGAAGGTAAATGGGCAAGATAGGAGAAGGGAGTATGGTTAACCCACAAGATGTTGAGAAGATAGGTGTTTGGTCTAGGTGAACTAGGAACATGTACTCCTGTTCTGACATAGCCCTGCATAAGGACGAGTTGTGAGGAAACTTAATTAAGTTGAGGACTCAAAAACCTACAGAATGCTTCTGCAATAGCTTCAGCTTGTGGCCTGAATCCTACTCCAAATTTAAGAGATATTAGATATAGACTATAAAGAATATCTTCTAGGAACTGGATGATTTAAAAACCTATGATCAAAAGAAGTCCAAGTGAAAGAATTGCTCCATATTTTTTCCACTTAGGAAAGAGATGCTTACTTTGTCTTTTCTGAGTTTATTTATAAAGATTTACATGAAATGCATGACAAGAACTAAGTCTCTAGACACAAGTTGTTGGCAAAGAATGTTGTCACTTTTAACAGTAATTCAGTAATCAACACAGCTCTAGGATTATATTCAGAGAAGACAGCTAAAAGAGAGTAACAGGTAGATAGATGGAATAAACATGAGACGTCCAGAGTATAAAAAAATGGTAGCCTTGAATGGGAATCACAGTGTAGAATGGAAACTAAAAGATTAGGAAACTCACAGAAAATTTGGGGCAAGAAATAGTCAGGTTCCAGTTAAGAGGCTTCAGCAGAAAGTACAGGGAATTGGTATAAAAAATGGAAATTGATGCTAAGCTAAAAAGTCTATGAGTTGGAACTGTCTCCTTCATTTGATATTAGATCATCGGAAAGTGGACATCTAGAAGGACATCTGACCTTAACTCTGAAGTCCCATACGGTAAAAACCAAAGTAGGTCTTGACCCATTTCTATGCATTCTAGGTTCCTGGCTATCGAAAGCTCAGTTTCTTGGCACCTTTTCCTTTTGGAAATGTACAGTTCATTGAGTGTCATAGCATTACCAGATTTTGATGTAGACTTCAAATAATGAAATCCAGTAGTAAGTTCTCTAAACTGCAGTTTCTATCTGCCTGTCTCTTCTCGGGAGAGAAGGCAAATGAAAATGACCTTGCAGTCTCCTGGGACTGGCCTCCTGTTGGCAGGCAATCAGACAGCAGAGCTAGGTGCCATGTGCCATCAAGTCCTCTGAAAACTTTTAAATGAAGGGCTCAAGATTTCCTCTCTCCTTCCAAGTGTGTTCCTGAATTCATTTGTGAATGAAGATATATTCAAAGTCAGATTTATCTATGCCTGATGGACTTGAGCTGATACGGCTTTCATCTCATCTACCTGGCAGCCATAGTTGGGAAGCTCTAGTTTGAATAAGACAAAAAGCTCATTGCCCACGAAAGAAGGGACAGTGAGCTTGCCATCCGAGTAAGACTAGACCTTCTGACTGTTGTTACAGTGGGGATGGCAATTCATTCTTAGAATAGAGTTGTGGAGAATTTTTAGTTCTCTTTTGCATACATACCATACCATACCTTCCTCTGCAAGGAAGGGAATTATCATTCAATAATAGTATACTAATAATTAAAGTTTGGAACATTATTTGAAATTATAAGAATTTTATTTCATATTCTTAGTAAGTTTTTTTTTTTTTTAACTCTGGCATTCTGGTTATCTAATAGGAAATCAATTAAAAGTGTAGGTTATTTGCTATTTTTTATGATGTAACTTTTACACATGGTTTTCATTTTAAAAAATAATCACTATAAAAATAGTAATAGAACCAAGAGAAAATAAAAACCTGAAATCCTACTTCAGCAATTTTTATCAGTTTAATTTTGATATATGTCATTTCAATACTCTTTTTACTTATAAATAAGTTAATCTTATCAAGTTGGGATCATTGAATATAGCTTTTAAAAATAAAAATGTATGTTGTTTTTCAAAATAACATATATTCAATGCTTTTATTTATCAGTATATTCTTAGAAAAGTTTATTACAAGTGATGGGTTATACACACATATATTCCCCTGCTTATTCCTATCTTATTTCACTAAGATGGAAATAAGGGATTTTTTTTGAAAAGCCATCAGGAATCTACAAGAACAAAAATAGCTCAAAAAGAGGCAAATGCAGCCAACTTTTGGAAGTTGAAACAGATGGGTGGGTGGTAACTGATTTAGCAAATACAAGAAAGCAGAATCCTACATTGGCAGCGGGGAATCCCAGACAGGCATAAGAATTGACAATGCCAACTACCTCTAAATAGAAGTGAAGGTGAAATTAAAGTGAGAAGCTGTGTCAAAGTCGGCTGTACCCCCTCAGCTGTTTCTTGCCATACTTAAGCAGATTCTGGACTCTTCCTTACTTGAGATTTATGCTCTGAAGAGGATAATTGAAGGGTCTTGGCACTTGAGAAATACGGAGACAGGTATAGTTGGGGTACATTCCAAAGTGGAAATGGAGAAATAACTGTAGGTTTAAATAATGAATGATGAGATTCCTAGCTTTTGTATGTGTTCCTACTATCACGCAGGTGCCCAGGCTAAGCACTCTGGAAGGGAAATTGAGAAATTCTTTTCTAGAGAATCTGAGAAGGCATGAGGAAATATATAACAATATTTATAGTAGAGTTATCCACACACACACACAAAAAAAACCAGTTCTGACAGATAACACAACACTGAAACCATAGTAAACAAACCCCAACTACATTCATAGTTTAAGATCAATGTTTTAATCTCCTAATCTTAAATGTGAGCAGTCAACCAAGGATTACCTGCCATCTAATGAAATCCTCCAAACATGAAAGATGGAAAACAAACAGAAAGAAAAAAAAAGACAATTTGGAATAAACAGACTCTGCAGGAAAAGAACACCTTGCTTCAACTTTTATCTTGAAAAGTGTCAAACCTAAAGAAAAGCAGAATAAATAGTGCAGTGAATATTTTACCACATCTGTGCTTGACCTCTCTCCTCACCCTTTTCAAGTGCTGAATTTCACTCCTAAATAATTCTGCATATATTTCCTAAAAGTAAGAGCTTTCTCTATATAATGTCCTTTCACATCTAAAAATTGATAATAATTCTATATTATTAATCTTCCATATTACCCCACAAGTGATTTTTATTGGTGCTTCATTTTTATTCCATTTCATGAATTGCATTTTGTGTGTGTGTCTCTTAAACTCTTTGCTATAGAACGGTTCCTATGTCTTTTGTTTTTCACAACATTTAATATTTTGATGAGTTCAAATCAGTTGCCTTGCAGACAGAACATCCTACATTCTAGATTTGATTTTTTCATCATGATCTCATTTTATTTCTTGTATTTCCTGAAAATAGGTCTACTTTATAAATGATGTTATTTTATATTCTTATTATATCATGTTAAAAGAGCATATAAATTTAGATTGGTCCACCAATAAGAATAATTAAATGTGACCACTTAGTGAAGGTGGTTAACCAGATCTAAGAAAAGAAATCTGAAGGAAAGAAGCTATAATTGACATCCTAAAAAAGACAAAGTAAGATTTCACAATCATGAACTAAGAAGATAAGGCTTTTACAAGTATCAAAGAATACCGAAAAACTCTTTAGAAATAAATGCATAATGGTAAATATGCAAAAGTCAGTAGAATGTGTGGAAAATAAAGTTGAGGGAATCACCTAGAAAGGGGCTTCCCCAGTGGTTCAGCAATAAGGAATCCACTTGCAGTTCAGGAGACCCAGGACACATGAGTTCGCTCCCTGGGTTGAGAAGATCCCCTGGAGAAGGAAATGGCCTCCCACTCCAGTGTTCTTGTCTGGGAAATGCCATGGACTTGGAGGAGCCTGGCGGGCTACAATCCTCGGGGTTTCAAAGAGTCAGACATAACTGAGCACACAATCACCTAGAAAGTGGGGCAAAGCTGGAGAGAGACTTAGAAGAAAATAAGAGAGATAATGTAAGAAAGTTAGAGGAGTCTAGGAGACCCAGGAGCTCCAAATATGGCTAACAGTACTTCTAATCTGAGTGAAAAAAAAGTGAAGGTGATACAATTATTAACAAGATAAATTCAAAAAGTTCCCCGGAGTTGAAAGATGTGCTTCTAGATGGAAAATGTCACTAAGGAAGGACCCAGCATAATGCATGATGCTATTTTTTTCTCTATATTTGCTCCATTAACCTGTCTTATCATACACATGTGATTTTATTTATTGTAACAAATATGTCAGTGCTTGCTAGGGTATGTCCCTCTTCAATATTTTTGTTCAAAAATTTTTATTTTTTTTATTCATGTCAATTTCATCATGTTTTGATTAAGTTCCATAAATGTGTATAGATATCTGAGTTTGTTTTATCTTTACAATGGTAAGGTTTCCTATTCAAAGTTATTAATTACATACAATCAAGTCATCTTTTCTATTCTCTGCTATTTTTGCCTGAGTGATTTGTCAGTAAACTCTAAGTTTTTTGCTAGTTTAATTCCTAAGCACTTTTTAACTTTTTTTTTTTATAAATAGCATTTGTTTGCCATTACAATTTCTGTATATATACCTTCAGTTCAGTTCAATCGCTCGGTAGCGTCTGACTCTTTGCAACCCTATGGACTGCAGCATGCCAGGCTTCCCTATCCATCATCAACTCCCGGAGCTTGCTCAAACTCATGTCCATCGAGTTGGTGATGCCATCCAACCATCTCATCCTCTATCAGCCCCTTCTCCTCCTGCCTTCAATCTTTCCCAGCATCCAGGTCTTTTCAAAGGAGTCAGTTCTTCTCATCAGGTAGCTAAAGGATTGGAGTTTCAGCTTCAGCATCAGTCATTCCAATGCATATTTAGGATTGATTTCCTTTAGGATTGACTGGCTGGATCTCCCTGAAGTCAAGAGTCTTCTCCAATACCACAGTTCAAAAGCATCAATTCTTCAGCACTCAGCTTTTTTTTTTTTTTTTTTTTTTTTTTTTGAGTCCAACTTCACTATACTCTTACAATTATAAGGTATATAATTGATACCTTAGACAGATATTTAAAAGCAAAGCAGAGGAGGCCAGCAGGCAGAAAACTGTAAGCAGCCCTGGTGGGTGGTGGGTGGATGCTTTCTGAGCAAACTAGCATTAAATTTGCATATCCCAAACTAGAGCCCAGACTTCCCCAGTGATGCAGACAGTAAGAATCAGCCTGCAGTGAGGGAGAGCCAGGTTTGATCGCTGGGTTGGGAAGATCCCCTGGAGAAGGGAGTGGCTACCCACTTCAGTATTCTTTCCTGGAGAATTCCAGGGGCAGAAGGGCCTGGTGGGCTATAGTCCCTGGGTTCGCAAGGTGTCAGACATGACTGAGCAACTAATACTTTCACTTTCAAACTAGAGCCCAGATCTCATCTGGACTGGTATTAAGGTCCCAGATGGTTCCAGTCTATGGGAGTATGGATGATTTAGTAGCCTGGTTGTGATAATGTCAAGCATTTCATGATTGGCTTAGAGGTTGAATTGCAAAAGTAGTAACTGAGATAAGACCTCTCTCCTATTAAAGGACAATGGAAGGATTTCCAGGGCTCTTGCATCATGTGACTTCATTTAGCTTAACATGGAAAATTATTGCTCTACAAATCCAAGTCTTATTTTGATATCCTTCTGTGTAACCCTTTGAAACAAAGTGGTGTAGCATGTCCAAATAAAACTTCTAATTTGGGAAATGTGCAAAATCATCTTAAAATGTCTTTCTTAATATTTATTTTTAAAATTGAATTTAGTATTACTTAGCTGAAAAAACAAAAGTATATAGAAAAAGCTCCTAGAAAAACCAACACCAAGTAACAATTTCTTACTTATTCCAAACTGTAAACACTCCTAGCCTTTTCTTTTTCCTTGAAAATTCCAGAAAGGGAAATGCTTAGCTTATTTTCTTGCTTTTTTTACTTAAACTACAGAATTAAAAGACTCTTAATTTTGGTTATCTCAACTGCTTTCTTTATTTGAATATCTCTATAGCTAATGTACACAGAGGGATATCAGGTTTCTGAAGTCCTAGGTGATCCATTTCAAAGAGCCTCATTGTACATAAGCATTGAGCTTTATTGTAGCATGATTCTGTGTAAATAATTTCCACTTTCTATGAGCAGGATATAGTCCTGGCAGGGAGTCTATTTGGCGTGGATATTCTAAATTTAATCTCATTTCCAGTCTCTTTTATGAAATTCATCTATTTAAGCTTCCTATTTCTTTCTACCAGGGTCAGTTTTGCTAAACAACAATTTTCTAGGAAAATATTTTCTTTAAGTTTCCATATATGTTGCACTAAAATTGTCTATAATATTTTTATGTACATCCAAATTTATATCTTCTGTCTCTGTGGTTGTGTCTCCTTTCTTATCTAATAGTCAATATTCTGTGTCTTCTCCCTTTATTGTTCATTAGATTTGTTAGCATCTAAACAGAGAAGAGCTCTTAAAGGAGGAATTACACAGGAGAGCACTGATGAGAATCAGGCACTCCTTCCATAGTAGTCACGTGTCAGAAAACAATGAGGTGGATTCTACTGACTTTTCAGAATTCTCTACACTGCCAAGTTGTTATTCATATGGCAATGCCCAGGAGGAGATACACCCTTCTCCTATATGCTGTTCTGTGGAAAATGAGGAATTAACTGTGTAAAAAGATAGGCTGTGACTATTCAAATACACAATTGAATCAACATTTTTTTATTAGAGAAAATACTTTATGCTCATATATGTTCTTGAAAATTAAGTAAAATAAAATCAATGTGAAGTAATGTTGGGCTAGAGAGACTAACTATGTCTATGATTTTGAGCATGTGCTTAAGTCCATAAGCATGGAAAACTAATGTGTTCAACTGCACATAATTCTAGATGCTTCTGGGCTTTATCCCTTTGATTGCCTGATAGACAAGTGCTAGGAAGAGGAAGAACAGATTCTCAGGCTCCTTGAAACCCAGACACATTTCTTTCTAAATCACTGTCATTATCCAGGTCCAGAAAGTCTGAATATGGTGATGAGAGGAGGAGTTGAGGAAAGAGAGAGAGAAAGGGCAAGAATATTCAAGATTGAATGTATGAGAATGGAGACCAACATGAAGAAGGACAAAAATAGACAATTGTAGAAGAGTACACATATAATTTGTTGGAACACCAGTAGTATTCCTTGAAAGGCTAGGGGAATTCCAAATCAAAAAAAGTATTTGCCTGGCTTCTGAGAATACAGAAAAGGAGACTGAAGTGGGTAGAGCTGCCCTGCATCTACCAAGAAGCATGTGATATAAAGAGTGTAAGATGACTTACCTTAGGACAGCTCCTTTGATTTCCCCAAAACCAGTATGAGGTTGAGAGTATAAAAGAGAATCCTTATATTTTGAGTTCTGGGACCCATTCAAAACAATGAAATCATTAAAACTTTACATTTCTTTAAAAAATGCAATGAGACATTCTTATGATCACCCTGAATTGAATCACGAAACCAGGAAGATTTGGCTGGTTTCTATTTCCCTGAGATTAGCAAGAAGAATTAACTGATGAGAATGGAGAGATGTTTATCTTACAGGCAATGACCATGTGTCAGAGTTGCATCGGGGGACTTTCCGCCCCAGGGTGAGAAGAGGCAGTAAATTATCCCCAAATGTCCTTTCAACTCTAAACTCTATGTTTCTAATTCAGTCATATACATGTGGCCTCACGTCATCTTTCTCTTCCACAAATAGGAAAATAAATCTTTTTGAAAAGAGAATTTTCCCTAAATTAAAACAAAAAGTGAAACTAGAACACAGAATACGTCAAGGCTGTTTATTGTCACCCTGCTTATTTAACTTGTATGCAGAGTACATCATGTGAAATGCTGGGCTGAATCACAAGCTGGAATCAAGATTGCCAGGAGAAGTATCAACAACCTCAAATATGTAGATGATACCACTCTAATGACATAAAGTGAACAGCAACTGAAGACCCTCTTGATGAGCATGAAAGAGGAGAGTGAAAAAGCTGGCTTAAAACTCAACAGTCAAAAAACTAGGATCATGGCATCCAGTCCCATCACTTCATGACAAATAGATGGGGGAAAAGTGGAAACAGTGACAAACTTTATTTTCCTGCGCTCCAAAATCACTGTAGACATTGACTGCAGCCACGAAATTGAAAGATGCTTGTTCCTTAGAAGACAAGCTATGACAAATCTAGACAGCCTATTAAAAAGCAGAGATATCACTTTGCCAACAAAGATCCATATAGTCAAAGCTATGGTTTTTCTAGTAGTCATGTAAGGATGTGAGAGTTGGACCATAAAGAAGGCTGAGCATCAGAGAATTCATGCTTTTGAATTGTAGTGTTGGAGAAGACACTTGAAAGTCCCTTGACAACAAGGAGATCAAACCAGTCAATTCTGAAGGAAATCAACCCTGAATATTCACTGGAAGGACTGATGCAGAAGCTGAAGCTCCAATCCTTTGGCCACCTGATGTGAAGAGCCGACTCATTGGGAAAGACTCTGATGCTGGGAAAGATTGAGGGCAGGAGGAGAAGGAGGTGACAGAGGATAAGATGGTTGGACGGCATCACCAACTCAATGGACATGACTTTGAGCAAACTCTGGGAGATAGTGAAGGACTGGCGTGCTGCAGTCCATGGGCTTGCAAAGAGTTGGACACAACTTAGAGACTGAATAACAACAGGAACACACAATAATTTTTATGATCCATCTATGATGTCATTGTTAATATGGTGGTTCACACTCCTGTACAGACTTTTCTCCTCCCTTTCTTATGAAGGAGAAGAAAACTGACCTGGAAATTTTTAGGCTTCTATAATTATTATATATTCACAGATACCACATTTTATGATACTGCAAAATAGTATCATTATCTATCTTTATACACAAATATTTGGAGCAGAATTAGTAGAATATCATGCTTTGCCTTTTAGTGGTTTTATATTTAGTTGTATATATATGTATCTGCTCCTAAGGACAGGTCTTGACCACTTTCCAAGCCTAGAATCTAGAATTCCTCAGTGCAATAAGTTTGGTTGAATAAACTTCAATCAGCTTTATAAACGTATGTTTCTTCTATTTAGTAAGTAAAATTCTACAGATGCCTCAAAACATTTCATTCATGCCCAAATTGGCTAGAATGTTCTCCTTCCTTTTGGCAAATATCCTTCTCACTGGGGTTTGTGCAGAACTAATGCCAAACTTACTTACTGTGGTTAGCTTGTGTTTGTGAAACAAGCTTATCATCCACAATGAACACATGGCTTTTAGACATAGGAATTAATCAGTGCTGGAGAGACAGGCTCCTGGCTTAGATTCTGGGCTTCCTGCTTGCATAAGCTTACTTTGGGGCTCTATTACACAAAGCAGAATCCAGGGCTGCAGAGCACAGAATCCCACGCACAGTTCTCTGTCAGCCTTAAACTTTGCAGAAAATGTCTGTTTTGAGTAGAAAATAGTGAGAAACACGGATGGATAGATAAAACTGAGTTAGGAATATGGCTATGTCACAGGGCTAACATGAAAAGCAAATATAATATTAAATGTGAAAACACTTTAATAATGTGTGTTCTACCTTACTTAAAAAGAAGTTAAAATTGTTTATGCTGCTGCTACGTCGCTTTAGTCGTGTCCAACTCTGTGCAACCCCATAGACGGCAGCCCACCAGGCTTCCCGTCCCTGGGATTCTCCAGGCAAGAACACTGGAGTGGGTTGCCATTTCCTTCTCCAATGAAAATTGTTTATAGTGACACATAAAATATGGCAAGATATCCTAAATTTGAAATTGATGAGAAAAAAAAAGTGCACAAAAACATGTAAGGTATCCAAGAAAGAAGCTAATATAAGCTTTGTGTCCTTGCTATTGGTTTTCTACAAAATCAGATTTTATCATTTTATCTGTTAATACATAGAAGAATATCTGATCGATACGGCAGTGCACAATGTCCATATAATTAAATTGCTTAAGAGAAGCACAGTTATTGCCCAGGTTATGGTAGTAAGAAGTTTCTTCCCTGGGTCTTCCAAAATAGAACAATCTTGGCTACAGTGAGCAAAACACCCTCCTTAACAACTTACCAACATTTTCAGAGCCTGACTGTGCCATGTTGTGATACATCCAGGCTATTCTGGAAGGGCCAATGATATGCACAAGGTTTGCAGGTCTGTGCTGGTTTGCCTCTATCCATACTGAGATGCCAGGAGAAAATGAACTGATTGTTGTTAAAACACTTTGTAAAGTAGAAAGCAAAGTAGTATGTAAATGCAAGATACAATAATTTTCACTGTCATTATGACTTTGCAAGCCAGGTGGTGAATTTGAGACTCAATCCAATCAGCACTAGGAAATCTACAATATTGTTAACAAGGAAGGCTAGAGTAAATCTTGTTTTCCTTTTGTTTCTCTTTTGCTGGGAAGCAATTTTCCTCCTGAATAGGTATCAGTCTTCCATAGAAGTATCTAAACGAGGACAGCAATCACTGATTTTACATACGAGCGCTAAGGTAATGACTCAGAACTTCTGGATTTCTTCCCTATCAGGGACAGGCAGATTTTCACAGTAAGGACAGATAATTTATTTGTGCAACAAAAGCAGAAAGTAGAAAATTTAAAATACTGAATACTTTAGAATGCTATCTGCGTATTTAAATGTAGCTATATGTGATATTTTAGAAAGCACCAGTAATGGAAACCAAATATAGATATTGTGCTGTAATGACATCTGTAACCAGGGTTCCTTGTTTCAATTTTTTATGAGAATTGCCTCTATAGTATTGACATTAATGCAAGATACATCTTTTTAAACTACATGTCTTCTCTCTCTAAAGATACTACCCTTTTTACTCTTACATTTACCTGGACTAGAAAGGAAGAGTTTCATTTGTTTGTTTGCTTTTTTAAAATTTTAAATGACTTTTTCTCAGTTACTGAATAGAAAGGGACCAAAAAAATGTTTCTTATGTATTTACTAAATATATTTTAGGTCTTTACTATGAATCAGGCACTAGGTCTAAAACTGTCATCATGTAAAATAACAATAATAGCAAAAATAATCAGCCAAGTCCTGTACTAAGTTCTCTATATGCATTATCTCATTTTAGCATCATGGAAAGCCTATGAACAGTCACTGTTATCATTTCCATTTAACAGATGAAAAAATGATGCACAGAGAGGGTAACTAACTTTTCAAAAGTCACAGAGCTAGTTAGCTCCAAAAATGACTATATGGTTTTATTTTGACTCTGCAGTTTAAGTTTTTAACTATGATGATAAAGAGGCATATGACTTCCTGATATAAACTCAGAAATAGAAAGAACAAGTGGTAGGATATGAAGAAACGTGGGGAATATAGCATTTTTGGGGCAGGACAATTCCAGTATCATAAAAAGACTCTGTGGAGAAGATTTAAGCTGAGTCCCAAAGAACGTGCAGGATTAAGTCTAGTGAAGGAGCAGTGGAGAAAGAGGAGAGGGTATTCCAGATAAAGCAAATGGCATAGCTCTGCCATAGCTAAGCACTAGATCTAAATTTAGGATAAGATACAGTGGAGAAAGCAGTAATGTAAAAAAAGAAATTAGCTAAACAACCCAGTGTCTATAAAGAAATGTAGTGCATTGTCAAGGCAATCATTGAAAGCAAAACAGTAGTCCATTAGTGAGAAAAATAAGATGACATTTCATTATATTGAGATCTAGAGAAATAAATTATATTTAATTCTTCTTCTCCTCTATGATGTATATTACACATTTATTCATTCTCAATAGAGCTTAAAGTGCCTTGAAGGACTTTCTCACCTCCAGCAGCTTATCCTTCTGCTTTATTTAGTAGTCTTATCCACTGACACTTGAAATATTGTTCTAATTAAAGTGCTGGCACTTTAGGGGTGCTGTGAAATTTCTCCTAGAAAAGGGCCCTCTTGTCTTTCTCATTATGAAACCAGGAAAAAGGTTTAGGGACTCATCAAATTTCAAATCTTTTTAAAGCCTCTAGCAATTCATCCTGTAATCATTCCCATGAATGACTGTCAGATCTGGGGTTAGAAATCACCATGCTCGATCTAAAGGTTAGCTTTTTCAGCATTTTTATGCTTTTCAAAATTTCCATAAGACGATAAATGCTGAAGGATCAGTAAGCTCAACAGCTTGGACACCCACTGCTGCCACACAGGCGTGTGAAATGCCTCCATCTGACTCAGAATTAGAGATGTAAAATTGTCATCTAGCTCAGGATTAGAGCTTGGCATTAAACGTATTTATAATTTGTGTTAGCAGAAACTGTGGGCTTGGAAAATCTTTGCTGGAAAACTGGAATTCTTCAAAGAAATTCCAACAAGCAAAAAGGGATCTGAGCAGAATATGTACATATGGAGGAAATAGTCCATCTGCTGATTATCTTGAAATTACTTATATATAGCTACAGCTATTTTAGTCAAAAGTCAACAATACCTTGCATCCTTATTTACATAGGGAAGCAATCCTGTGGTTTTATCTCTTTCTACTCCCCACTGCTGAAACTCCATCCTTACTTTTTTCTAATCAGTTGTCTAACTTGTATATCGACACAGCACAAATTCATTTAAGAAATATTTGTGATATGCCTATTATAAAAGAGGCAAACTGCTAGAAAAGTGAGTATATAATTATGAACAAAATATATGGTTCAAGCAAACTGAAGGACACTGTGAAGCCCCTGCACTGGGACAGACCCTAGTATATTCAAGAACATGAAAGGAGCCCCATTCCCTGTCGCCTCATGAAGATGATGAAGATGGACATGAAATAAGGCTGGAGAAAAGGCAGAGCCAGAGCGCAAAAGCTAGATTCCCCTACCTGCCACACCTGTAACCAGCGAGACAAAATGCAACTGGTTAATCAAGATAAAACTTTAGTAGAAAATGTGAAGCTAAAAAATGAGGTCTTGTCTAAATTCCAGTTATTTCATATACAACTTTCTAATCAGTTACATTTCAGACTTTGATTTATAGTTGGGATTAATCTGTGTAGTTTTGGAAAGAAATACAATTAGCACTAAAATGTAATGTACTGGGAGAGATGGCTCTTCCTGACATGGTGAGGTAGATCAGTTGTCACCAGGGTTTTGAATTCAACAGTTGAAAAATGACATATGATGTTTATTTTTCTCTTTTGGTGGTTGGATTTTTATTTGGCCAAATAAGGTCATTTCAAATAAAACAACCTGTTGTTTCACAAAATGAAGGAAAATTTTACGACAAAAATTGGGAAAGGTATCATTTCAGAATCTTAAAATTAGATTACTTTTATGGCAAGTTAATGAAATGTCTTTATTTTTCTCGTTTCCCTTCAAACCCAGTATATCCTCTCCATTGACCAAGGGGCCAATATTTAGTAGGTATTAAGATATATGGTATTCCATGAGGATTCAGGCAATTAAATTATGAGTTATATATCCTAAATTCTGATGTGTAACTCTCAGTATAAAATGTTCATGTAAAATTCTAGTAATGTGTCGGTTCCTTAAGTAGACACCACGTTCTCTGAGAATTGGCAGAAGGCTGGTTCACTGGGCACGGTGTTGGAGCTCCAAGTAGCCCTTAGGTGGAGACAAATTGGGAAATTAGTATGAAAAATACCACTTAATAAGAATGTGCTTTAAGAACACCAGAACCAAAATGAGGTACTTACTGTAAAATGCATGGAATTCAGCAGGTGGCAGGAATCCTAAGACATGCTGAGGCTCATGAAGAGCAGTTGGTTCATAAGAATGTAATACTATTTTACCAAGAGCAAAGATTTAGCAGAAACAGCCCTGCTTGGCTTAAACAAGGGACCTTGCAAGTCTCTCAGCTGGAGACTTGTCTACGGTTTTCCCTGATTTTGTGTTTAATTGCTGTAGCTCAGTACTATGTGGTTGGAACCAACCATTCTGTGACTGACATTTAAACTGGCTTAGTTGTAATGGTATCTTTCTTCTTGAAGGGAAGTATCCTTTGTAGAAGAGCATGTCTTCTGACCTAATGCAAAGCTGACAAAAGGTATGACTCTTATGACTTTTATGAGGTTAGATTAATTAAAAATATATACACACACATGTATATATATATGCAATTTCTCAGGTTTCTTATACTCAAAGCTCCTTGTGTTTGCAAAGGAATTGAGGCTTTGAATTTATCACTGCCATTAATTGTTCCTTCTCTCTGCAGACCTGGCCAAAAATTTTCTCCTCCTGGTTTTCTCTGTTCTCTCTCTTGGAATCCAATTGTTCAGCTATTTTAACTTGACCCCGTAAATATCTTATTTTCTTCTTTCTAATTTTTCTACTCTTTGCTTTATTGGTCCATTCCATTGGAGAATTTTGCATCTTATTTATTTATAAATATTTATAAATGTATAAATATAATACTGAATTATAAAATCTGCCATCATATTCTTACTTTCTAAAGTTTTTAAAGTAAATCCTATAATTTTTACAACATTATCTTTTATTTCATGGATCCAATCATTTTTTTAAATCTCTGAGCATCTGTGGTCATTCACTTAATCTAATTTGGAACTGTTTTTCCCACAATTCCCTTTCCTTTATTGTCCTTGGTTAGAGCTGCCAGCTCACCAAGTGCAGCTCACAAATGTTATCCCTGATCTGCTGGCTACTCTGGGTAGCCAGGCTATACATCCTCTAATTTCTGCCAGATCTCTTTCTTCAAATTCTTGAAGTCCCAGTCTCGGCACAAATGCAGTTCATGGCAAATAGTACCAACTTTTCTGCAGGAAGTGGACCATTGATGCTGGAGGCGATTAGTCAGGTTATACTTTCCCTCATGGCTCTAGTGTGCCCTGCTGTCTTCTGCTTCTCATTCAACTTTTCTTCCCAACTGCTAACACTTCTGACCAGAATTTAGCTCCACAAGAGATGCAGAGGCAACAGTTTTCCATAGACATTTCCTTCTTTCGTAATAGTGTAAGGACTAATGTCTGCAACAGAAGGCTTTTCTACCTCGCTGGTTGTGGTTCTGCTGCCCTGCATGAACTCTGTGTCCTTTTGGAAGACAGAGAGGAAAAATGAAAAAGATCTAAGACTGGGAACTGACCAGAGAAACTGAACACTATTTATTTATTATTCAAATATAAGCAGCAAATATTGATGTAAGCAAGGGGTCTGTTAACTAAATTCTGAAGATAGGAAACAAGCTTCTAAATTCTCATTTTTCATATCAGGATATTAAGAGATAATATCTAAATCTGAAAATAGGGATATATTAATATAAATGTTGGCTATAATCAGTAAGGTGGTAAAACTGACCGTGAGATGAAGGAGGAGGGACAGATTTGCCCATACACACAAAGCAAAAACAGTGGAAAAATAGGACAGTTTAAAACCAACTGGCATGTATAAAACATCACAGAAGATAAATATATGATTCTCTGTATAATTTGCGTTGTTGAAGTATAATTTGCTTTACACAAGCTTGGAAAAAAAGTGGTTAGCACACACACACACACACAAAAAATTCCAATGAAATTGATATGTCAGTACAAGAAGAGGAACTAATGAGCCCAATTTAGTCATGAATGTGAATAGGACCATGAGGTTACTCAGGTAGTAGTGAAAATTAAAGGGGAGTCAGTGTAAGATCTAATGGGGAAAAGGAGAGCTTTTCGTTATTGCTGCTGTTGTTTTCAGTAAAGAGGGAACTGCAAGCATGCAAATGTGATTATTTCTAGCGCGCTCCAGTCTGTTGTTTCCCTAGCTCAGTTCCTTGTGTGTTTAAATAAATCAGTTCAGGCATATTTGTGTTACTTTGCCTCTTCTATTTTTCTATCAGCTAATATCTATGTATAAGCTGTTTTGTTTTGTATTTTAATTAGGAATCATAGATGTTCACTATCTTGGCAAGTCCTAACAGGGTTCCTTCCAGAATGTAGCAGCCTTAACTGCTTTCCCTAGTCTTCATGCGCACAAAAGCAGCCTGGGACCCCAAACCCTCACCCTAGTAGGGAATACTGCTATAAATAACCAAAGAAACAATAAAAGAATTGAAACTGAAGCCTATTATACAGAGTGAAGTAAGCCAGAAAGAAAAACACCAATACAGTATACTAACGCATATATATGGAATTTAGAAAGATGGTAACAACAACCCTGTGTACGAGACAGCAAAAGAGACACTGATGTATAGAACAGTCTTATGGACTCTGTGAGAGAGGGAGAGGGTGGGAAGATTTGGGAGAATGGCATTGAAACATGTAAAATATCATGTATGAAACGAGTTGCCAGTCCAGGTTCGATGCACGATACTGGATGCTTGGGGCTAGTGCACTGGGACGACCCAGAGGGATGGTATGGGGAGGGAGGAGGGAGGAGGGTTCAGGATGGGGAACACATGTATACCTGTGGTGGATTCATTATGATATTTGGCATAACTAATACAATTTTGTAAAGTTTAAAAATAAAATAAAATTTTAAAAAATAAAAAAAATAAATTTTGTTCTAGAAAGAAAAAAAAAAAAGAATTGAAAGTAGTTGACTGTGGAGAAGAAGATCTGGGTAGGTGGGGCAGGAATGTAATAGGGGAATACTCTTTTTTGTTGTTATGGCTGTTAAGTCATGTCCCACTCTTTGCAACCCCATGGACTGTAGCATGCCAGGCTCCTCTGTTCTCTACTGTCTCCCAGAATTTGCTCAAATTGATGTCCATTGAGTCAGTGATGCTATCTAAACATTTCATTCTCTGCTGCCCAGTTCTTTTTTTGCCTTCTTTCTTTCCCAGCATCAGGGTCTTTCTTTTCAATGAGCCAGCTCTTGGCATCAGGTGGCCAGAGTACTAGAGTTTCAGCTTGAGCATCACTTTTTCCAATGAATATTCAGGTTGATTTCCTTTAGGATTGACTGGTTTGATCTCCTTACAGCCCAAGGGACTCTCAAGAGTCTTCTCCAGCACCACAGTTTGAAAGCATCAATTCTCATAAGAATTGATGACTTATGATCGACTGGTTTGATCTCCTTACAGCCCAATCAATATTTTGATTGATAATATGATTGATAATTTGATATTTTTATAATTGATAAATTGATATTTATTATAAATTGATAATTTATAAATCCTTTAGGATTGACTGGTTTGATCTCCTTACAGCCCAAGGGACTCTCAAGAGTCTTCTCCAGCATCACAGTTTGAAAGCATCAATTCTCATAAGAATTGATGAGACTCTTATGAGAACTGACGAGTCTCAATTTTTATGAGACTCCTAATAGCATGTATTTGGTTATGCACAGATAGTACTTTAGTAAAAATAAAAAAATGTATTTCAAAGGATAATATAAAAATATAAAATAAACATGCAAAATGACCTCAGATGACAGCAAATAGTAAGTACATATCTCAAACATTCCTAGAAAAACCTACTTTCAATCTAGATTCCTATACCTAATTAAACTAACTACTAATCAAGCATAAGGACAGAATAAAGCTATTTTTAAACACCTACGTATTTATAAAGTTATCTTCCCATAAATCTTTCTTTAGGAAAATATTGGAGGATGTATTACCAAACTAGAAGAGGCAGAGGAATGGGGTACAGGAAAGAATGAATCCAATTCAGGAGGGTGGTCGAGAGAAGGCTGAAGATGGCAGCAATACAGTGAGCCTAGAGAAAAACCAGTCTAGACAGAAAAGGGAAAATAGAGAAAAATAATTGTGAATATTGACAAAGTGCAGACTCTAGATGCTTTAAATTAAACACTAGAGAAACTCACCCATAAATTTCCAGCAACAATACACATGGTATATTAAAAGCCCAGACCTGCCCTGGAGAAGTTTGGCACTGTGACACAGCATCTACATTATTGATCAGCCTCAGAAATGTCATTTGGAAAGCAAAACAAACTTATCTGGCTGTCTGCCCATGCTGTATCTACACAGTGAAAGGGTTTTTATGTGGCCATTAAAAAGAATGAGGTGTATCTATATTCACTGATATGGAATAATAACCTTGATAAACTAGGAATAACAATAATAAACAGACCTGGGAAGCCTAATTTGGATGTAACTTGATTGGCTATTAGCTGTTGGCTTCCAACCAGTCCAAAGGTGGGTGAACTAAAGTCCTTATCTTAGAAAGAGATGTGAGAAGACAGTAAGGCCTAGTATCAAAATGACTGGAAACTCCAGTTTGTTTGGGAAGCAGAGAGCAGGAACCTATGGCTCCTAACTTTGCTTGGCCAAACCCCTCTTGATCAGTTTGGAAAAACAGGAGGCAAATAGATGGCTGGAATTCTTGGCACTTTATTGAATAGTTTAGCCAGCAACAGGGGTCAGAGTTTAAACTGGATATTTAAGTGGAAACAGAAAATGGCCACAGGGCAAGGGTGAATTTAAACTGAGAAAGATTAAGCCCTGAAGACTCACTGAAGGCTAATTTCTATAGTCTCACCCCAGTCATTTTCTTAAACCCACTGTTCATGCAATCTTGAATTTTACTGACTTGTATTTTGAACTCTATTTACCATGCTGAGGGTTTTCATATATTTTTAAATGAAAAAGGCAAGATCCCAAGTGTTATATATGATAGTATGCAATAATTTGTGTTATAAATAGGATATTTGAAGACACACACACGAGCAGGTACATATATGCTCCCAGCTGTTTGGAGAAGGAGAAGAAACTAATAACAGCAGGTAGAACTGAGGCACAACGATGGGAAGGAGACTTATACTTCTTGCACACATTTTGGTCCTGTTTAAATTTTAATTATTTACCAATTACCTATAATACTTGCTAAATACAATTTTAGTTTAAAAAGGAAAAAAAAAAAGAAAAGTCCAAAGGACAAGTCATAATCGATCAAAATGTTTTAAAAGAGTGTAAAGGGTTGTGAAAGAAAGTTGATTACGGATGACTGCAGGCTGCTACAAAAAGGGAGAATTTCAGAGTAATGATTAGATAAAGAAGGCTGCACTAGATGAAGGGGATGAAGGGGAGGAAATTCTTAACACAAGAATGAAAACATTGTAAATAATGAAATTTGCATAGTAAATATTTGGGATTTTTCTTTAAATAACACCTGAATTCACCCTGCTTGGGGAAAATACAGATTTCACGGTAAAATTCAGGATAAAGGAAACAAACTTTTACTTGGATTAAAAAAAAAAAAAACTTTATCTGGTAAAGAAATTATTTTCTTCAATCCTACCATATTTCTATAGTAAGCCTGCTTTACAACATTGTAAGATTTCTTTTCTTTTCTATCAAATTTCTTCCTACATTCCACTCACAGCATTCACCTCATAACACAACGTTCAGAGGACAACTCTGTCCTATAGTCATTGATTAAATAGAACTTAATAGGAAAACAAAATGGCTCTCATCTTGAAACTCAACTGGATCTCCACTCATCTCCTCTGTGCTCCAGCTGAACTCTCAAGCCTTCCTAAAGAATCCACAAATAACTAAAGTGGCTTCCTCTGATGACCCCCATTAGGCTGCTCAACACATCCTGACACAATCAGCCTCTTTGCTAGCTGCCAACATCTAAAAATAAAACTCAGTCTTCCCAGATTTTCCTTCCCCTCTTCTTTTTCTAATATATCTGTTTTTGCCCTTGTGATTGACAACAGCCTATTTCTCCTTCATATATGTAAGTAAATTATTAGCACGCATATAACTAACTCAACATCTGAGTTTTCCTTTGACAATTTCTCGAGTTTCTAGTGAAGCGTTATTGACTTGAATTCTAAAATGGTAGCCAGTAAAATTGTGTACCTTAAGGTCTAAATTGTGCCCTTTAAGGGGCTCAGTTTCTCTTGGCTTCTCTGGTTGAATCTCATATGCAGTGATTCAATACTTCAGATCTACCATGCTAAGCACATTTCTTGGTATAGTTTATTTCTGATTATAATTCTGATTGTTTCCATTGTTGACAAAAGTAATGTGGCCGTTGACACTACAGCCTGAGCAACTGGAGATTTCTATCAGGTGGCAGATAGCTGATTCTAATACTGTGGACATTTGGAAGCTTAGGAGTGAGAAGGCATTAGTATTTTGTTGCTCCTTTCGTAAGTAAAATCTACATTTGTTTTTGCTGTTTGCACTGATGTGGCTTCCTCTAATTAAAAAAATTTTCCTCCCCAAACTTAAGCCTTTTTTAGTATTTTTCCATTATGGCCATAGTAGTTGTCAATATTCATAAACATGGAAGTTCAACATCAAAGATGATATTCTTTTAGAAACTTTTGACTGTGATAAAGTGTTATAAGTGGATATTTAGAGTGGAAATGAAAGATAACCTCTGAAATAAAAAGAAATCAACTTTTTTTGATTGGCTAGAAGTCTTTAAACAATGAAATAATTCCAAATTAAGATCCCTTCAGACAGCTTTGGCAATGGCACCCCACTCCAGTACTTTTGCCTAGAAAATCCCACGGACAAGGAGCCTGGTGGGCTGCAGTCCATGGGGTCATGAAGAGTCAGACACGACTGAGCAACTTCACTTTCACTTTTCACTTTCATGCATTGGAGAAGGAAATGGCAACCCACTCCAGTGTTCTTGCCTGGAGAATCCCAGGGAGGGGAAGCCTGGTTGGCTGCCGTCTATGGGGTCGCACAGAGTCGGACACAACTGAAGCGACGCAGCAGCAGCAGCAAGGAAAAAATAGAAATTGATGTTTCTAGAACTTTGTCAATTAAGTTGAAAAATTGCAACTCTAAATAGTTATATAAATTTCAAAAGCAGAGACATTACTTTGCCAACAAAGGTTCGTCTAGTCAAGGCTATGGTTTTTCCTGTGGTCATGTATGGATGTGAGAGTTGGACTGTGAAGAAGGCTGAGCACTAAAGAATTGATGCTTTTGAACTGTGGTGTTGGAGAAGACTCCTGAGAGTCCCTTGGACTGCAAGGAGATCCAACCAGTCCATTCTGAAGGAGATCAGCCCTGGGATTTCTTTGGAATGAATGATGCTAAAGCTGAAACTCCAGTACTTTGGCCACCTCATGTGAAGAGTTGACTCATTGGAAAAGACTCTGATGCTGGGAGGGATTGGGGGCAGGAGGAGAAGGGGACGACAGAGGATGAGATGGCTGGGTGGCATCACTGACTCGATGGATGTGAGTCTGGGTGAACTCCAGGAGTTGGTGATGGACAGGGAGGCCTGGTGTGCTGCGATTCATGGGGTCGCAAAGAGTCGGACACGACTGAGCGACTGAACTGAACTGAACTGAACTGAAGGTATAATTGACATGTAAGAAACTGCACATATTTCAAGTTTACAATTTAATGTTTTGATATATATATAAACACCCATGAAACCATTACCACAATCAAGAAAGTGAATATATCCATCATGTCCAAAAGTTTCTTTGTGCCACTTTTTTTTTTTTTTTTTTTTAATTCAGGCTGCAGTGAAGAAGGTGCAATCCTACTACTGACAGCCCTGTGAGTTTTGACATGTATTTCTGACCTGGACCAGTTTACTCCTCCATAGGCAACCTGGTCACCCTCATTTCAGACAGGTTACCATATTGATGTCAAAGTTAGTGTGGCCCCCAGTGGGCATAGATCACTCACAAAAGCCAGAATCCTGAGCTCAATGAATCCTTCTGCCCCAGCCACCCAAATCCAACTATGACAGTTCTCCGCAGATGATCTTATATTCTGTAACTGGCATAATAATCAGACAGAACATCGAGAACATTAAATTACAATGTCAATCAAAGATTCCTGAAGCTTTCTATGACAGATGCCATTATCATCTTCCTGAAATATTAATTTTTTCAGTTATTTGTTCTCCTTTTTTATCATTCCAAGATTATCTGTACTTCTTAAAGTTCTTCCGGAGGTTGACTGATTTTCCCTTCATCTGTCACTGTGCACTTCTGCTGGGCATTGTTGTTGTTGTTCAGACGCTCAGGCGTGTCCGACTCTTTGCATCCCCATGGACTGCAGCATGCCAGCTTCCCTGTCATTCACTATCTCCTGGAGTTTCCTCAAACTCATGTCCACTGAGTTGATGATGGCATCCAACCATCTCATCCTCTGTCATCCCCTTCTCCTCTTGCCCTCAACCTTTCCCAGCATCAGAGTCTCTTCCAATTGGTTGGCTCTTCACATCAGGTGGTCAAAGTATTGGAGCTTCTGCTGGGCATAACTCATGCTGTATTGGCCAGAGATTCTGCACGCTTCATGTTCTTGAATTTTTTATTGCTAGAGAATGAGCTCACCAAGCAGACCTTTTTATTACAATGCTTTTCACTTTCAGATCCATGATCTGTTGCTCTAAATGCCATTTTTTTTTCAGGTGAAACTGTGGTGAAAAAGTCCCTCAATAAGCTAAACATTCAACACTTGTCAAAGCTGGATGCCAACTTTGCAAGATTCTCTTATTAGGAAGAGCTTTTCAAATTTTCTGTAACTTAATATACCCATCAATCTCCTACACAAGCTTAGGTTCAATCCATTTATAGTCACTAAGGTCACACACAAATCATATATTTCCACTGAATGAAAGGCTTTGGGGCTATATAGTCACCCCCAACAACAGATAGTAGTATGAGGTACTGAAGTTTTGTCTTGTAGCTAATCTTGCTTATCAAAATTTCCTGCGAGGCTAGTAATTATATTTAACTGGAGAAAGTTTCAGTTAAGAGACCAAAACTGCTGAAATGATATCCTGAGTTGGGGGTAGGATGATGTGGATGGCAAATACTTCATGGAACCAGATGTAGTTCTTTGTTAGCTCTAAGCCTCCTTTTATTCCAGAGCTATTTTTCCAAGTCCTGGCAGACTTCATAGGCCAGGCAAGACCTGCATAGTCACCACACTCCACCACCCACCAGCCAGCAGGTCACACAGGTGCCAAGACAGCCACACAGCAGCCCGGTGTCCACCCCAGAGTGGCTCCTGCTCCAGGAGTGACTCAGGAAGAGGCCCTCAGCAATCAAGGGCACAGACCAGCCACATGACCCAACAAAGGGTGAGGGGACTCCCAGGGGTCCTGCCCAGAACACACACTCAGTCAGCTAGACAAACCACCTCCTCACCCTTCCCAGAGGTCTGCACAGACGGTCTGGTCAGAGGATAACTGACGTGAGGGCACGACCTATCCTTGTGTCACTTTTTAATCTGTTTCTCCCGTGCCTCCTGTCACCCTACCTGGGCAGTCACTTATTTGCTTTCTGTCCTTGTCTATTTAATTGCATTTTCTAGATTTTATATAAGTCAGAACAGTATATATTTATTTTTGCCAAGCTTCTATCACTCTTTATAAATATCTTACTATTCCTCCATCGTGTCATGTATATCAGTAGTTCATTTTTATTGCTGAGTATATATTCCACTGAATGGATGAGCATTCAGTTTGTTTACGCATTCATGTGTTGATGAATATGTATATTGTTTCCAGTATGAGCTAGTTCAAAACAAAGCTGCTAGGAATATTCTTGTTAAGTCTTTCCATGTAGATGTATATTTTTATTTCATTTGTCCAAAGTGGTTGTGCCTCTTATATTCCATAAGCAGTATGTGAGAGTTCTGGGTTCTCTATTTCCTTTTTTGGCCAACACATTTCATTTTAGCCAACTTTTGGTATGATCGGGTTTTAATCTTAGGTATTTTTATTTATAACATTCCCACTTAGTGTTTCTTTGTACCTTCTATTTATTTGCTGAGACTTTAAAAAAAAATTTGTTTCCAGCATGTTTATAATTGCATGTTGAAACACTTTTATGATGGCTGCTTTAAAATCCTTATTAGGTAAATCTGATATCTCTGTTATCTCCGTGTCTTTTCTCATTTAGTCTGAGATCATTTGGTTCTCGATATAAGAAGTGATTTTCAGTTGATACCTGGACATTTTGTATACTATGTTAAAAGACTCTGGATTTGTTTTGCAGTCTTCTGTTTTAACATGTTCCCTCTAACACCACTCCTGTGGTTGAAGAGAGGAACCCGTCATTACTGTCAGTTGTGGGTGTGAGTCCAGGTTTCCCTTCAGCTTCTGTTTACACCTGAGGTAGAGAGACTTCTGGTTGCTGCTGGGTGGTGATGGGAGTTCAGGCTCCACTGATGCCAATCTGCCTAGGACAGTCCGATGCATCACTCTTCCCCACGTGACCTCCACTGACACTGTAGGAGTGTCCTTGTTACTGCCGAGCAGTGACGAAGATCTTGACTCCCTCAGTGGGTCTCCTCTGATACCCTGGGATTCCTTTGTGGCTCAGAAGGTAGAGTCCGCCTGCAATGAGGGTGACCCGACTTCAATCTCTGGGTTGGGAAAATCCCCTGGAGAAGGAAATGGCAACCCACTCCAGTAACTTGCCTGGAAAATCCCATGGACAAAGGAGCCTGGTGGGCTACAGTCCATGGGGTTGCAAAGAGTCGGACACAACTGAGCAACTTCACCTGACACCCTTCCTTCAGAGAAAGAGTAGGCTACGTCCTTACCAAGGATGGGATGAAAGTATAGCCTCTATGTGTGGTCTCTGTTGACATTTCGTAAGGAAGGACACCCTGTTGCCCTGAGTGGAGAGTAAGCACTTACCCTACACTAGGGCTTCTCTGATACCACACTGTCAAAGACAGGGAGGAGGTAGCTTACTACTATTAAGTACAGGTGTAACTCCTGACGTAGTCTCCACTGACACAATGGGGTTGCATTATTTCAGATTAGGTTCCCCTTTTTAATATCTGAATAATTATTTTGTGTCTTCTGTTCTAAACATGGTGATTTAGACTGTTTTGACCCTGATCATTCTTTGTCAATATTATATGCATTCTTATGTGTTGTTTAACACTTCATAGTAGCATTTATTGTTTATGTATGTGGGTGTACCTCAAATTTTAGGTAATCATCATGAGTATCTCAGGTTGCACTTTTAGCTTTTGCAATTAATAATTTTTCCAAAAAAATTTTAAGAATATCTTTTAGCCTGCTTTATCTTTTCATAAAATAAGTTTATATACTAAGTTTTGTACTCACTATTTTCCCCTAAGATTCTTAAACCCATTTACAAATGGTTGATCATAAATTCTGTGCCAACATAGATGCTTAAAGAGATCTTAAGGTTAAGTATGTAAATTATAACTCAAATTGCACATATTATATCTCCTAAGATTTTAATACTCAGCTTCTGTAAATGATAATACTGAATTCACAGGGAAATAAAAATTAAAATGCTTAAAATGCTAGGGATGGGATTTATGTATACTTATGGCTGATTCATGTTGTTGTATGGCAGAAACCAACACAACATTGTAAAACATTATCCTCCAATTAAAATTAAATTTTAAAAATGATTAATATTTAGTATTTGATCAATAAATACTGATTCACTCTCCTTCAAAGCTAGATTTTATAGATTTAAAAATTTCAAAATAGGAGAGAGAGCTGAAAATTCATGTTTAGTTTGGAAATATATGAATTATTGGATTAAACTTGTATTCAGTTAGCAGGCTCTTTTTATCTTACCAGTTATTCTGTTGAGGAAGCACTTAATGAGCATGTTTTAGATATCACAAAGGTAAAACTAAAACAATAAGCCCTTAATCCAATGCAATTCAACAAGTATGGTTTGAATGCCCATTAAGCCTAAGGCACTGGACTAAGTACCACGGAAGCTACACATATGAATAAGACCCAGTTTCTGCCCCCTAACATGGCAAAAATGAGTCATTGAAAAGGGGAAGAATGGAAAAGAACTCTATCACAGAGCGGTTGCAATGCACTGTAATCTCATCCAAGTGCACTGAGGGAATGGAGAGAGATAGGCATGAGAAAAGGGAAATGTGGCAGGACGCTAGGAACCTTGCACAAGGGGTTTTCTAGGTTTCCATGGAAACAGTTCGACTTGAATGCATGGGTGCATAAGGCAGTCTTACCAGGTGCCTGCTATTGGTTTGGAGGAGGGACAAAATTACATTTCCATGACAGTTACAGATTAGCTGAGCAAGTAGCTTTCCAAAGTGATGTACTTGCAAAAAAACAGATAAACACTGTCCAGAGTGAAAATGTTTGTATTCTCCAGTGCCAGCTGGGTAATTAGATCTCCCCTTAGAAAGCACGAGATTGCAGTTTGTACTTTCTGACCATTTTACCCAAGATAGCAAGATCTCCTACACAGAAACAGTTTTCTGGGGGGAAAAGTCTCATAATATATAGGTAGACAGTAGGAAAGAAAATTGAATATGTGAGAAAAACTGCCTCAAAGAGAACCCTGCAGACATTTTGGAGGTGACTAAAATAAGACAAGGAGTAAGAGTGTGTGTCCACATAGCAAGTTATGAAATATTTATAATGGCATTGAGACATTGAGGTGTTTGGCGGTGTAGTGAAGCAGTACTTTCTGTTGTGAATTGGGATTTAAGAAAGCAACACTTAACCATCCATCACAGATCAAGAGGTAACAAAGAAAAAATGAAAATTACACAATGTTGCAAAAAGAATCTAACTATATGGGTATAGTCTGAGTTTAGCAAAATATACAATTTAATTTCACACATTTCAGGAACACAAAAGAAAAAATGTTATACTCGCTTCTTCCAAACAAGATAGATAAATTAGGCAAGTAAGTAGGTAGGTAGGTAGATAGTTGCTGTATATTTGATGATTGAATTGTTTATTGAATCTTAATCGTATAAATAATAGTGATGAAAGTCACAACAAACCCTCAAGAAACATAAGGGCAATGGCATCACATACAATAGACTGTCAAAAGTTATAGCATAAATTAAAGATTACTTCTTAAATCCTGCATCGTGCAGAATAAAGTATTCAGGAGGGGCATGGTAATTGGAAAAATATTTTGAAAGGAGTGAGTTTTGAGTCAGATTTTAAAGATGTGGTGGGTTATGGATTGATAACGTGAAGGTGGAGGTCTTATCAGTGGATAGAAATGTTGTTTGCAACCAAGAATAAAATCTATAAACTTCGAGCAAACTTTAAAGACAAGTGTATGGTAAATGTAAGTGTAAACATGCAAGTCAGTGACAGGAAGAATAATGCTGAGATAGGTGTAACCGGTCCCCCACCTTGTGTTACTTTTAGAAACTAATAAATTACAGAAGTAATATAGCAATATTGCTGCAAATGTATAAAATATAGAAACATATAAAATATCCAGTGTAAATGCATGTTCAGTCGCTCAGTCATATCCAACTTTTTGCAACCCTAAGTACTGTGGCCCATACCCTGGCCATGGAATTTTTCAGGCAAGAATACTGGAATGGGTTGCCATTCCTTTCTCCAGGGGATCTTCCCATTGCAGGGACTAAACCCACAGATCTTGCGTCTCCTGCATTGGCAGGTGGATTCTTTACCACTGAGCCACTTGGAAAGCCTCAATTTCTTAAGACTTTTACAGTGTTTTCAGACATCTTAATTTTTGACAACAACTGGTTGTACAACAGTATTTTATTGATGTTGTGATTTATTTTTCTAATTACAGAATTTCCAAATAGGACAAGTTATTGGTTATGTTTCTTTTCCTTGTTTTTTATTTGCTCATATCTATTTGTCATATTTCTAGTGGTACTTATCTTCTTTTTTAGTATGGAGAAGATTAATTATTGTTATTTGTTTATATTACTCCGTCAACTTTATATATGAAAATAATTGCCCTCAGTTTGTGGCTTTCTTATTCGCTTTATTTAAGGTGAATCTGATGAAGAAAACTGGTTAATTTTAATGGGGTCTAATTTATCATTTTGTTTCCAGATAATGCTCTATCTTATTTAATACATTTCCTATTATATTTCAGATATTTTCTTTCAAATGCTAAATTATTAAATGGCGTTGTACTCTGGGATTGATGTTTTATTCTGCTATTTTATATTTTAACTTTTCCCCATGTGGAGGGCCACCAGATCCATTTATTAAATGGCCCCTCCCATTTCTCTCTGAGGAAATATACCTCATTTCCAGTCATGCAAGGGCCATGATACTGCATTTACTCTTACATCAGCCAGTTTTCCTATTCATGTCACAATACCCCCACTTCCTTACTTCCTATTGTTTTATTATAGGTATTTATAGTCATTAGGGAAATTTTCCCTTCTTTACACTTTTTCAGATTGTTCCAGCTATTTAGGTCCTTTGTGCACCCATGAATATTTCATAAACAAATTGTCAATTTTTACAAAATATCTTGTGATTTTAATTGCAGTTGTATTCAATACAACACAAAATAGTATTTACAGGTGCCGTGGCTGCTTTGTTGACTATGCCAAAGCCTTTGACTGTGTGGATCACAATAAACTGTGGAAAATTCTGAAAGAGATGGGAATACCAGACCACCTGATCTGCCTCTTGAGAAATCTGTATGCAGGTCAGGAAGCAACAGTTAGAACTGGACATAGAACAACAGACTGGTTCCAAATAGGAAAAGGAGTCCATCAAGGCTGTATATTGTCACCCTGCTTATTTAACTTATATGCAGAGTACATCATGAGAAATGCTGGACTGGAAGAAACACAAGCTGGAATCAAGATTGCCGAGAGAAATATCAATAACCTCAGATATGCAGATGACACCACCCTTATGGCAGAAAGTGAAGAGGAACTAAAAAGCCTCTTGATGAAAGTGAAAGAGGAGAGTGAAAAAGTTGGCTTAAAGCTCAACATTCAGAAAACAAAGATCATGGCATCCAGTCCCATCACTTCATGGGAAATAGATGGGGAAACAGTGGAAACAGTGTCAGACTTTATTTTTCTGGGCTCCAAAATCACTGCAGACAGTGATTGCAGCCATGAAATTAAAAGACACTTACTCCTTGGAAGGAAAGTTATGACCAATCTAGATAGCATATTGAAAAGCAGAGACATTACTTTGCCAACAAAGGTCCGTCTAGTCAAGGCTATGGTTTATCCTGTGGTCATGTATGGATGTGAGAGTTGGACTGTGAAAAAGGCTGAGCACCGAAGAATTGATGCTCTTAAACTGTGGTGTTGGAGAAGACTCTTGAGAGTCCCTTGGACTGCAAGGAGATCCAACCAGTCCATCCTAAAGGAGATCAGCCTTGGGATTTCTTTGGAAGGAATGATGCTGAAGCTGAAACTCCAGTACTTTGGCCACCTCATGCGAAGAGTTGACTCATTGGAAAAGACTCTGATGCTGGGAGGGATTGGGGGCAGGAGGAGAAGGGGACGACAGAGGATGAGATGGCTGGATGGCATCACTGACTCGACGGACATGAGTCTGAGTGAACTCTGGGAGCTGGTGATGGACAGGGAGGCCTGGCGTGCTGCGATTCATGGGTTCTCAAAGAGTCGGACACGACTGAGCGACTGAACTGAACTGAACTGAACTGTGGATACTAGTGTCTGTCAAATATAAGTTTGCTTCATGGATAAGGATGAAACTATAGCTTTTAAATAGAAGCTGAATCCATCTTTCCATCTTCAGATAGCTTCATTTAGAGACATTTTCTCCCTTTTCACATGGTTGTTAACCTTAGAGCATGTCAAAATGTACCCTCTTGCTGTATTCTTTGTAACTAGATATATAACTTCATAGAAAAGTTACGTTCTCCTCTGTAGATAATACTGAGGAGAACTACCATCATTACGGGGCTTCCCAGGTGGGTAAAGAACCTGCCTGCAAAGCAGGAGACACCGGAGATATGGGTTCATTTCCTGGGTCGGGGAGATCCCCTGGAGGATGGCACGGCAACCCGCTCCAGTATTCTTGCCTGGAGAATTCCGTGGACAGAAGAGCATGGCGGAGTATTGTTCACAGGGTCACAAAGATTCCATAGGTTGCATACAGTTGGATAGGACTGAAGTGACTGAGCACAGCCCAGCACCCTCATTATAATCCCAAGTTTTTGTATTCATTAACACATACTATCTTTCCTTCCATTTAAGTATTTTCAATGTCCTTCAAATTGTGTGTTGCTGTTGGCTAGATCTGAATTTATATTTGAGCATTTAATCTTGCTTCCAGCTATCATGCTCTAATTCTGTTGATTGCCTCTAGGTGCTTTAAGATTGCCTGTGAAAATAATAACATGTCCAGTAATAAGACATTTATTTATCCCTTTCCAATCATTACATCTTAATTTACTTTCCTTATTTTATTCCAGTTTTGGCCTTCTACTATTGTGTTAAATAGAAGTAGTAAAAATGGGAATCCCTGTCTTGTTCCTAAATCTATAGGGAACAATTACAGTGCTTACCCATTTATGATCGTGCATATTGTAGAGGTTCTTGTTGTCTTGTAGCAAGTTAGTTTCCTTCTAATTTAGCCTATTAAATCAGTCTTGAATGCTATTAAAAATTTTTCCTGTATTTCTTGAGATGAGCATATTTTTTCTATTATCTATTAATGCAGTGAATTAAATGTATACATTTTCTATTAAAAGTATCATTGTGTTCTTAGAATATAGTGGTGGTGGGTTTAGTCACTAAGTTATGCCCGACTCTTTGTGACCCCATGGACTGTAGCCCGCCAGGCTCCTCTGTCCATGGGATTTCCCAGGCAAGAATTCTGTAGTGGGCTGCCATTTCCTCCTCCAGGGGTTCTTCCCAATCCAGGGATCAAATTCTGGTCTCCTGCATTGCAGGTGGATTCTTTATGGACTGAGCCACCAGGGAGCATATGGTTTTTTTCCCTATAATCTATTAATGCAGTGAATTTTTTATTAAAACATTATTGCATGTTTATGATGTATTTTTGAGAGTACTGGGTTTCATTTGCTAATATTTTATCTAGGACTCTCACAATCATGAGGAAAATGGGACATAATATTTATTTTAGTTGATCTAGTTTGGGGTGGTATCAATAAGAATACTGTACCACAGCAAAAAAAAACTTCCAAAATTTTAGTAGCAAAACATTATAGTTTTATTTATTGGTCATGCTACATGCTCATCTCACATCAGTCACACAGAGATGCAGGATGACAGAGCTTTCACCATCTGGAAACTCGCCAGTCACCAGGGAGAGAAGGACATAACAAAGCATGCACTGACTTTTAAAGACTTCTTTTTGGAAGTCACACAAATCATAGCGACTCATATTTCCTTAGGCAAAACCAGGTCAAATTGTCCTGATTCTCATCAAAGGATTAGGCAATTGTAGGTTTGCAGAAGGGAAATAACTAAAAAAATGGTAAATATCTCTAAGGACTACCATAGTTCACAATTCTGGTAAGAAAACATTTAGTTTTCTCTCCCACACATGTAAAATGTAACCCCCAACTCATGAGACTTAGTACAAAAGTCTTTTCTAATCATGACATCAGTTCCACAAGCCATATTCTAAGGAATATGGTGGTTTGTGCAGTATCTTGGTATTAAGTCTAGATGTGACTCTTGATATGAAGGGCTGTAAACATCTCCAAAATCCAATGTGTAGTAGTGGAACCAGGACAGATAACTGCTGTAAATATTCTGGCAGAGGACATATTGTAGTCACAAAGAAAACTTTGATCCCAGAAAATAGAGATTTGTCTGTCTCAACTCTGAAAATTTTCCAAAAAAACATAATGATAATATCCACTCCCCTCCAAAGTTGGTAGGAAGAGTGATTATTGAATAGGCACTGGTTCTCTTCTTTAGGTAACTTGTCCAGTTTTCTCCCTGGGTAATTTTTCTTTATCTTCTCTTGCCTTCCCTCTCCCTGCTTTTTTAAAGTTACATTATTCTCCTTGTCTGTATCTGATTTGGACATCATCAAGATGTTTTTCTTGGAACCTGAGCAACTCTCTCAGTTGTCTTCTTGCCTATAGATGGTAGACAGCCCCAGGATCTTTTAAGGTATCAAGCAGTCAGGGTCTATTTTAGTCCAAGCTGTTGATTCTTTTGACAGCACAATTTTCTAAAACATAATTTTAGCTTTTCCATTTTATTGAAGTCAGTTCATGAGCAATGACCACACCTAAATGCCTTTGGAATCGTAATTCTTACTTTGAATATTTCATTACTGTCTGTTCCTCTTGCCTCTCTTTCTCCAATTATCTATGTGTATCTAAAGCGTATATGAACGACTTCATTATTACAGTTGTTCATTTTACCAAGTATTTAGCCACTATATAGTAAAGACACTCATTCTTCTGGTCTATGGTAAAAAACAAAAACAAAAAAAACTCCTCATTATCAAGCATATAAGCCATTAAGCCAATATCACATTGTTCGGGTTGTTTGATAGCACTCTGTATATCAAGGTACCAGTAGCTCTCAGCATAAATCTGACTGTGCCATGTGTGATATTATGATTTATAATAAATATATCTGGCCTTTATCCAGTGCTCTTAGCACAGAGCTCCTAAAACCCTTGGAATTTCCTGTGAGGAAAGTAAAGGTGTCTCTTGTTACATGGCTGAGCTGATTGTAGACCAGCTGGTTATCAGAGCCTTGTGATTAGAAGGAGACTTAAAGTTCTGACCTCCACACTCTCTTCCACATACACACCCTGACCTCCAAGGAGGGAAGAATGGTTGAAGACCAAGTTTAGCTGCCAATGACCAATGATTTAATCAATTACGCCTATGTATTGGCACCTCCCCGACTCCAAAAAAAAAAAAAAGGAGTGGGATCAGAGAGCTTCCCGTTGGTGAACATGTGGAGATTTGGAGAGAGTGGCATGCCTGGAAGCTCTGTGCCCTTTCCCTATATTTTGTTCCATGCACTTCTTCTACCTGGCTCTTCCTGAATTATATCCTTTTATAATAAACCAGTGATCTAGTAAGTAAAATGTTTCTCTGAGTTCTGTGAGCCACTCTAGCAAATTAATCAAAACTAAGGAGGGGCTCTTGGGAACCTCCAATCTATAGCCCATTGGTCAGAAGCATGGGTGATAACCTGGGCTTGTGATGGGCATCTTTGTTAGGGGAGGGAGGGTCTTGTGGGACTGAGCCCTTAACCTGTGGATTCTGATGCTGTTTCCAGGTAAATAGTGTCAGAATTCTGTTAAAATGTAGGATATTTGGCTGTGTCCAAAGGATGTCTTGTTGGTGTGAGAGGAAGCCACACACACACACACACACACGGACACACACACACGGACACATGCACAGGCACACATTGAAACTGGATCCAGAAACCCAAAATACTATGGTAGCAATCAATACCCAAATTATAGGAGCTTAAAATAACAAAGCTTTACATCATTTTTATGATTCGGGGTTGGTTGAGACTCCTCCAAGTCATCCTCACTTGGAGGCATAAGATAAGGAAGTCCTCACTCATCACCCTGGCGGGATAAGGGGAATGTTGCAAACCATTTGCAGGCTCTTAATGGCTTCCAAGTTCAATTAATTGGCCAAAGCCAATCATATGTGCCTGCCTACATTCACCAGAGTGGGAAGGTGCATATTACCACATGCCTGGAAGAAGGAAGGAAAGAAGACAGGAAATCATCATGTTCTATATATATATCAAATTAATTATTTCAGTTGAAGAAGTATGGGGGAAAGAAAACTGGATGCAAATGTTGGCTGAGATTGTTTCAGCCCTGACCATGAGGGAACCCTCAGGCTTTTATGAACACTGCATCTTTTTGATAGATGGGATCCTATTGTAAAGATGGAATTATTGAGGCATTAGGCCTGATACCACTAAACATCCTCAGCATTGTACTAACTCATTTTATTCTAACTCATGCTCACCACATTATCTTCTAATAAGCTGTCTTTCTATGTAGCTTGCTCTCAAGCAAAAAAATAAAAGCATTTGGGAGATATGAACAGTGTCTGTTCCTTTACAGTCATAATTCCCAGTGAAGTTTAGTAAATCAGCATGATGCTTTTATATCTTGTGCAAGATTTGTAGCATGAGTCGGCATCACCAAATCTAATCAGCTCTACTACACCGACATGATCAAACTCAGAAAAGTGGTAAATTCCAAGGGAAAGTACTGCTCAAAAATCTGGAGGCAGGGAGAATCAACCTGACCCTTTTTTCCTTTGCCTGAGGACCACATGAATCTGCATTTACAAAAAATCAAAAACAGATGACAATCCAAAAATTTTGCATTTCCTCTTTTCTTCAGAATACATAAAGTAAAAAATATAAGACAAGGAGATGTGGTAGGAAGAGATCTCAAATTGTATATACCATGGTGGCTCAGACTAGGTAAAGAATCTGCCTGTAAAGCAGAAGACCCGGATTCAATTCCTGGGTTGGAAAGATCAACTGGAGAAGGGAATAGCAACCCACTCCAGTATTCTTGCCTGGAGAATTTCATGGCCAGAGGAGCCTGGCAAGCTACAGTCCACGGGGTTGCAAAGAGTTGGTTGGTCACAACTGAGTGGCTAACACGTGCACACACATAGGCAGAATCAGAGACACTTGTTGGGGAAAAACTGAGCACTAGATCAGAGACTACAGCTTAAAACAAGTCAAGCCGAAAATAGACATGCGTATAAAGCATGGTGATGAGTTGCTGAGTGCTGTGAAAATCAGCCCTGACTGATGGTAGGAGCCGAGACAGGACTCGGAATAGGCTCAGATCGCCACGTGGTTCAGAACATGCTCCATCATCCCTGTCTTACTGGCCTTTTTGCAACACAACGAGCTCAATGGATTTTTATTTGGTTGTTACCTCTGCCTGAAATGAGTTTTCACCGTGACTACAAACCTGTGCCAGAAGGTAGGTGGGTGAAAGCATGTTCTGGCTGTGCTGGCAAGCTCTTGTGCCCTTTTTGCACCATAAGAGTGAAAATAAATGCCTGACAAATGCTAACTGAATAAATATGAGAGCAACGAATAGCTAAATTACATACTCCTTTCTTAGAAGAGAGGGCCAATCGTCAGACCTTTGTTGACACAGCACATTGACAAAGCAGATAGGGGGACAGAGAGAAACCTGCAGCAATGACATCGTCGCAGACTAATCCTTAGTAGGACTAATCTTAGTAGGCTGGTACTATGGTAAAACGTAGGACGATAAATGAGTCATGAAGTCCTGATTTTGCCGATCTTGATCAGTAGGTGATAAATTAATAATACATCATTGCACAGAATACCTATTATATCAATGGCTTCACAAAGAGCCAGAAAGACTTCTTATTAGTCTAGAGCAGGGTACATGTTGCAACATGAGAATGAGAATGAGTGTGGCTTCTAAGATGCTCATGTCTCCGTTTTCTGCCACTATGTTTCTATATCCATCCCTCATAAAGAACAATCTCCATTTAGAGGTGACTAAAAACTGAAGATGGAGTATCTTGTGCCCATCAGACTCAGGTTAAAATGAAAGACTGAAATATGAACTCCCTCCACAACAAAAATTAAACATGTTACTAGGCATCGGAAAAGTGTAGACCAGCAGTTTTCACTTTTCTGCCGCTAAATTTCTATACCCATCCCTCATAAAGAACAGTCTCCATTTAGAGGTGATTAAAAACTGAAGATGGGTTATCTTGTGCCCATCAGACTCAGGTTAAAAAGAAAGACAAAAATATGAACTCCCTCCACAACAAAATGGAGAAGGCAATGGCACCCCACTCCAGCACTCTTGCCTGGAAAATCCCATGGGCGGAGGAGCCTGGTGGGCTGTAGTCCATGGGGTCGCTAAGAGTCGGACACAACTGAGCGACTTCACTTTCACTTTTCACTTTCACGCATTGGAGAAGGAAATGGCAACCCACTCCAGTGTTCTTACCTATAGAACCCCAGGGATGGGGGAGCCTGGTGAGCTGCCGTCTATGGGGTCTCATAGAGTTGGACACGACTGAAATGACTTAGCAGCAGCAGCAGCAGCCACAACAAAAATTAAACATGTTACTAGGCATCAGAAAAATGTAGACCAGCAGTTTTCACAAATTAAAATAATTTGCTTAAAATATAAAATTAAAGCAAAAAATAAAATATTAAGAAATAAATTATCACTGGAAAAGATAAGTCAGGTAAAACATGCAAGCTTTCAAATCAGAGGTGAAAAGAAAGATAAAAATGTAGCTTTCCAAGCTTCAGGGAAAAAAAATCCATCATTAAGGGTATAATTAAATATATTTTAGAATTTTAGAAAGTTGGTGACGGGTATAGGAAACACAAAAAGAAGTTCTGAAGATATATAGATATGGATATGAAAAAATTAAATAATATTGAAATAAAATTACCAAACTAAATTCAAAGCTGTCTTATCTTACAGGGAAAAATGTGTAATGTTCAGATTTATCTTTTCTGGAGAAAATCATTTGCATCTAATTAGTTTCCTACAAATTAACTTCCAAGTTTAAAGAGTTGTGAAATATCTGCTGCTAATCAGTGGGCATGTGTCTCTCAAGTCAGTAGATACTTAGGCAGGTTTATCCGTACAGCATGACTATGAAGGTCATGCTGCATCCTTCTGCCTTGTATCCATGTAAGATAATCTTTCTTAGCAACCCTTCCTTGTGATCAAAGTAATCACCAAATAGTACTTTATTTACATAAATGGCACTAGAATATGAATCTGTGAATTCATTTATTTTTCTTTGTCAACATTATCTCTTTTTTTGTATTATATAGAGAGTGAGAGTGAGATTTTGTTGCTTTTTTTTTAATTAATGTGTGGTGTTCCATTAGTGTGCTTTCACAAGGTGCAGAGCTATGTTCAGATAACAGTAAAGAGCTTGATGTGACCAGAACATAAGATCCACAGAGAGAAATCTAAAAGATAAGGAGGATGAGGTCATCTGAGGACAATTGGTAAAGGTCACATGTTTTATGTAATGGTATTTTATTGTTCTGCTGATGATAATGATTTAATACTAAGTTACTGTTCTTAGAAATTCATCCATTTATTCACTGGTTACCTCATTCACCAAATATTTTTAAAGGCTGATATGTGAAAAAAAATCAGCAATGTGATAGGTGCAAGACAACATGTGTCATGCAAGGAGACAAGTTTTATTTTTTATTCATCAAAATGAAAACATTACACAGGTGAGTCATTCTTCGAGTATATACTTCCTTCAACTTTTCATTTATAAATACCCTCTTCTCATCCTTAGGACTTAATATAGATGCTCTGTCTTTTGAGATCTCTCTGATTATCCCAAGCTGAGTTAAGCATATAACTACAGTCTTTGGTAGATACTTCCATTATTGCATTATTGTATTATTATCATGTGTTATTATTACTAGTCTATTTATTTGGCTCCCCACTGAATTTTGTATTGTATCTATTATATTGATATTTTTGGTAGACACATAGCCCTTTATAAATGTTGGGTGAACTGAAAAATCATGAATAAATAGATGAATTCTCTAGGACAGTAACCTAGTATAACACCAAAAACAACAAAAAGCCAATATGACTTTTATACCCTTTAAATTATACACAGGACAAGAAGTTCTGGAAACTAATCTTAAGGAAATTAAGTGACATGAAGATATTTTTTCTGTTATATTGTAACAATGAAAATTTGACAGACAAGTCAACATAAATATTGGCAGATAACCATGTAAATAATGGTATATTAACTGGTTAATACATTATTCACTAAAATTATACTATGAACAGTGCAAAAGTATAAAACATTAAGAAAAATCCTTAAAACATAATTATAAATTTAAAAGTCTCTCAGTTCAGTTGCTCAGTCATGTCCAACTCTTTGTGACCCCATGGAATGCAGCGTGCTAAGCCTCCCTGTCCATCACCAACTCCTGGAGTTTACACAAACTCATGTCCATCGAGTCGGTGATACCATCCAACCATCTCATCCTCTGTCGTCCCTTTCTCCTCCCGCCTTCAATCTTTCCCAGCATCAGGGTCTTTTCAAATGAGTCAATTCTTCACATCAGGTGGCCAAAGTATTGGAGTTTCAGCTTCAGCATCAGTCCTTCCAATGAATATTCAGGACTGATTTCCTTTAGGATAGACTGGTTGGATCTCCTTGTAGTCCAAAGGACTCTCAAGAGTCTTCTCCAACACCACAGTTCAGAAGCATCCATTCTTTGGCCCTCAGCTTTCTTTATGGTCCAACTCTCACATCCATACATGACTGGAAAAACCACAACTTTGACTAGATGGACCTTTGCCGGAAAAGTAATGTCTCTGCTTTCTAATATGCTGTCTAAGTTGGTCATAGCTTTTCTTCCAAGGAGCAAGCATCTTTTAATTTCATGGCTGCAGTCACCATCTGCAGTGATTTAAAAATCTAAAAAGTTTATATTCTCAAGAGTTCTAATTATGTAATTATTTATGAATCCAACAGTCAAATCAATGCTGAAAAGTTGAAAGATATTTACTTGTTTTTCTATTTATGTTATATAATACTTTGAATACATATTCTTAAGAATTTAACTGAAATAAGCCACAGTTATATGAAGAATAGAAAGTGCTAAAGAAAAAATTTAAAATAAAAATTATTGGAGATAAATCATATTTAAATTAGACACTGTCTACCTGTGGCGGATTCATTTTGATATTTGGCAAAACTAATACAGTTATGTAAAGTTTAAAAATAAAAAAAATAAATAAAAAAAATAAATAAATTAGACACTGTCTATTGGCATCACTAATTGAAATAAAAATGATTATTAATCACATTGCAAGTTAAGTTCAATTTATATTATCTTATAATTATAGCCAACTGAGATATTTAGGCTGTTAGATAATTAAGCATCATTTTTATCCCTTCTATTTGTCTTACCCCAAATTTAGAACTGAGGAAATTAAGCTTCTCCCTTGTCTCAAATTAAAGGATTTTTCAAGTGATGAACATATTAGAAATCAAGTATATTGCTTCTTTATTCTGTTCTTTTACCTCCTTGAAAATATCCTGATGTCTTTTCTTATCAGGATGAGAATTTTTTTTTCCATATTTAAATTATAAGCCACATTTGTGATTTCTTCTCTGTGGGAAATAGTGTCAACAAATGCTTAATTAAAACATTTACACATCAGAAAAACACGACCGGAGTTTTATTTGTGACAAGGTATAACACTATTTCTCTCTCCATCTTTTGTCCTTGCAAGCAGAACTCAGAGGCTAGGGAGAGTGTGCAGGACAAAATAGCAGAGAAAAGAGAGATGCACAGACATCTCTGTACATTTACAGAGGCCCTCCCCTGAGTATTCAACTGAATACTGATCAGCACATCATGGGAGGAAACTGAGGCCAGAGAAAATCACTCACCACCGTTTAAAAGGATAAGAGGTAAGACTATCACTGCTCATACAGGGCAAGGAACAGTGCTTGTTCCCCTGGATTCTGATGATTTATGAGTTGTTTAGAATACACAGAGGCTCTTTTCTCATTAATGAGAATTTAATTAGACTGAGCAGTGCTCTGGTCTCAGCTAACAAATCTTAAAAGCTGAAATCAATAGGATCAAACTATCTTCAAGTAACCTAACTGCATTCTAGAACAAAGCTAAATACTGTTTATAGAAACAGAAAAATAGCTAGCATCCAATAAGGTAAAACTCACAGTGTTTTAATCCAATAAAAAATTACTAGGCATGAAAAGAAGCAGGGAAATAAGATCTATAACAAGGACATAAATCAGTTAATTGAAACCTGCCCAGAACTAAAACAGATGTTAGACTTAGCAGACAAGCACATTATAATGGTTATTATCACTACAAGTAGAGTTGACAAAGTACTAGCAATGAAAATACAGTGTGTTCAAAAAACTGAAGTAGAGGCATGGAAGATGGCAACAAGACCCAAGTCAAACTGCTAGTAATGAAAACTAAGGTATGTTTGGTGAAAACACACTGGATAAAATTTAAAAATTAGGCTTTGTGAAACAAAATAGTGAATTAGAAGGCATAGCAATAGAAGCTATCCAAATAAAGACATAAAAGACAATGAGGAAAAATGAACAGGGTTTCAGTGAACTGAGCCATAGGACAGCATTAGGAGATCTAATATACCTGCAAATAATGTCCGTAAAATACATGTAAATGGTCTAACTATGCCAGTCAATAGGCAGTGATTCTCAGAATGGGTTAAAAAAAACAAGATCAAATTATTTGCTGCCTACAAGAAATACACTTCAAATAAAAAGACAAAAAATAAGGTATAAGTAAATGAATGGGAAGGCTATACCATGCTACTTTCAAATGAAGTTAGAGTGGCCATATAAATATCAGATAAAGTGTATTTCAGATCAAAGAATATTATCAGCCAAATGTTACTGTTGTTGTTGAGTTGCTAAGTCATGTCTGACTCTCTTCTGTCCATGGGATTTTCCAGGTAAGAATACTGGAATGTGTTACCATTTCCCTTTCCAGGGGATATTCCAGACCCAGGGATTGAACCTGCCTCTCCTGCATTGGCAGGCACATTCTTTACCACTGAAACACCAGGGAAGCCCCCCAAAAGTTATTGCATAATGTTAAAGGGATAGTTTCATCAACTGGATGTAATAGTCATAAACGTTTATACCCTGATGTAATGCTTATAGCCTAATATAAAAAATATATAATAGATGAAAGAGTTCTCCTGCACTGCAAGCAGATTCTTTACCATCGGAGCCACTAGGGAAGACAATACCCTAATAACACAGCTTCAAAATATATGAAGGAAAACCTATAGAACTACAAGGTGAAATAGAGAAACCCACAATTATAGTCATAGATTTCAATATCGCCCCCTCTCTATAATTGATAGGAAATGCAAGTAGAATATTAAGGCTATAAAATAGATTTTAACACAATCAACAAGCCTAGCCTGATAGTTTTAAAACACACTACCCAGCAATGGCAGAACATACACTTTCCTCAAGCACACACAGGATGTTTATAAAAATAGACTATATTTTACTCCCTAAAACATGTCAGAATAAATTTTAAAAGAGTCAATTCATATAATATATGTATCCTTTGTAATTAAGAAACTAAATTAGAAATCACTTACAGAAAGATAACTATAAAATCCCCAGATTTTGAAAACTAAGTCATGGGTAAAAGAATAAATCAAAAGAGAAATTGGAAATATTTTTAATAACTAAAATTAAAGCACAGCGTAACAAAACTTCTGAGATGCTGCTAAAGCAGTACTGGTAAAGGAGAATTTATAGCACTAAATAACTGTATTTCAGCAAGACAAAAAGCTATCAACTCAATTAACTCAAGACTCTTTTAAGAAACTAGAAAAAAAGAGAGCAAATTAAACCCAAAAGGGTAGTATAAAGGAGATAATAAAGACAAGAGTGACAATCAATAAAATAAGAAGTAGAAAAACAAGAAAATCAATGAAGCCAAAGGTATTTCTTAAAGCGAGTAATAAATTTGATAAATTACTAACCATGAGAGAAAATATGAACTATAATACAGAAAATTTTGAAACTATGTAAGGTGAAAGATGTTAACTAGACTTATTGTGGTGATTATTTCACAATGTATACAAATATCAACTTACTATGTTCTACACTTGAAGCTAATAAAATATTATAGGTCGATTATATCTCAATTAAAAATATATAATAAATGAGAGAGGTGACATCACTAAAGATTCTACAGCTATTAAAAGGATGATAAGGAAATTCTATTTCTTTAAAACTTAAAGACAATAAAGTCAACCACTTGAATGTGAAAATTATTTGAAAGACAATATATCAATGCTCACTCATAAATACAAAAATATGAATATCCAATATCTATTAAGGAACTTAAATTTGTAGTTTAAAACACTCCTACAAGGAAACCAGTCCTAGATGGCTTCTCTGGGGATTCAACCAATCATTTCAGGAGTAAAAACTGCTCATTCTATACAAACTCTTCCAGAAAGTTGAAATGGACAGCATATCCTGATAGCTTACAGTGAATAGACTTGTGATCTCTGAAGAAGAAAATTTAGCTTCAGGACCAGGGACCAGCTTGATCATTCAAGAGCTTTTGTGTAGCAGAGTCTTATTAAAGCGAGAAGAAACAGAGAAAGCTTCTGACATAGACATCAGAAGGGGGATGGAGAGTGCCCCCACTCACTAGTCTTATCAAGGCCTTAGGTACTTTTACCAGACCCACTCCCACAAGATACATCTTAAATTAACAAAATTAGAACTAACAACAGAAAGGTCTTACTAGACCCACTCCCATCACCAGAAAACCTTTTAAGGAGAAATATGTCCTCGAGCAAGATACATTGTTATAATAAATAAAACAAAGCAATGTAAAAAAAAAAGTTTGTCTTTTTCTCCATGAGATTCCCAGATCCCTTTCTCCTTCTCTAGGGCTCCAGACCCTTTTCTCCTCCTCAGTGATGCTGGGAATTGATTCTCTCAGTCCCCTGACTTAGTCTGCTGGGCTGCCATAATAAAATAACATGGACTGAATGGCTTAAACAGCTGAAATTCATTCCTCACAGTTCTGGAACTGGGAAGTCCAAAATCAAGGTTGCCATCAAGGCAGATTTCAATCTGAGACCTCTTCTCTTGGCTGGTAGATGGCCACCATCTCATTGTGTGCTCATATAAAGTTTTCTTTATGCATGCATGAGGGAGGGGAAGGGAAGAGAAAGGGAGAGACACAGAGGGCATGCTCAAGATCTCTGGAGTCTCTTCTTATAATGGCTCTAATCTCATCACGAGAGCCCCACTCTCCTGACCCCATCTAATCCAAATTACCTCCTAAAAACCCCATCTTCAAATACAACCATATTGAGGATTTGGGTTTCAATATATGACTTTAGGAGGGACACAAACATTCAGTCCATAATAACCCCCAAGTCATTTTACAAAACCAAAATTACCTTGATACCAAAACTAGACATTTTTAGGTGTAGATAAATACCTCTCATGAGCATAAATGCAAAATTTGACAGTAAAAATATGCTAAAAAATGTAGTAAAAAATTGAATCTGATATTGTATTTAAAAAGATAATACATAGTGATCAAGTGGAGTTTATCTAAGAATGCAAGATTGGTTTATCATTCAAAGGATTCATCAATGCAACACAATATACTAACCAAAAAAGAAGAAAATATCTGACAATCTCAATCCAGTGTAGAAATGTACTTGACCAAATTCAAGTCCCATTTCTAGTAAAAAAAAAAAAAAAAGAAAGAAAGAAACTTTTAACAAACCAGGATTAGAAGGAAAATTCTGCAATCTTATAAAGGGCTTCTATGAAAAACGGACAACCAATAACTATGTATTATGATTTTGGTCTGACCAAAATTGGTCAGTATTCTGTTAGCAAAATTCATCCAACTGTTCACTTAAAATGGATAGATTTTATTTTTTTATAACTGGTATCTCGATGAGGCTGGGAAAAGTTGAGTAATAAAATCTCTCCTGCAGAATATTCCTTTACATTACATGCTTTTAATTACTATCTGGTCAACATAGATATTTCCTCTGAAAGGGAATTTACAAACACACTAAAGAAAAAACAAAACACAAACCTATTCAATTTTGCCTGCATGCTAATTTGCTTCAGCTGTGTCCGACTCTTTGCGACCCCATGGACTGCAGCCCGCCAGGCTCCTCTCTCCATGGGATTCTCCAGAGAAGAATACTGGAGTGGGTTGCCATTGTCTTCTCCAGGGGAATCTTCCTGACCCAGGGATTGAACCCATGTCTCCTGAGGCTCCTGCATTGCAGGCAGATTCTTTCAGTTCAGTTCAGTCGCTCAGTCGTGTTCAACTCTTTGCGACCCCATGGACTGCAGCACGCCAGGCTTCCCTATTCATCATCAACTGCCAGAGCTTGCTCAAACTCATTTCCATCCAGTCAGTGGTGTCATCCAACCATCTTATCCTCTGGCATCCCCTTTTCCTGCTGCCTTCAATCTTTCCCAGCATCAGGGTCTTTTCCAATGAGTCAGTTCTTTGCATCAGGTAGCCAAAGTATTGGAGTTTCAGCTTCAGCATCAGTCCTTCCAATGAATATTCAGGACTGATTTCCTCTAGGATGGTCTGGTTGAATCCCCTTGCAGTCCAAGGGACACTCAAGAATCTTCTCCAACACCACAATTCAAAAGCATCAATTCTTTGGCATTCAGCTTTCTTTATAGTCCAACTCTCACATCCATACATGACTCCTAAAAAAACCATAGCTTTGACTAGATGGACCTTTGTTTGCAAAGGAATGTCTCTGCTTTTTAATATGCTGCCTAGATTGATCATAGTTTTTCTTCCAAGGAGCAAGCGTCTTTTTATTTCATGGCTTCAGTCACCATCTGCAGTGATTTTGGAGCCCAAAAAAATAAAGTCTGTCACTATGACCATTGTTTCCCCATCTATTTGCCATGAAGTGATGGGACTGGGTGTCATCATCTTTGTTTTCTGAATGTTGAGTTTTAAGTCAATTTTTTCACTCTCCTCTTTCACTTTGATCAAGAGGCTCTTTAGTTCTTCCTTGTTTTCTGCCATAAGGGTGGTGTCATGGGCATATTTGAGGTTACTGATATTTCTCCTGGCAATCTTGACTCCAGCTTGTGCTTCTTCCAGCCCAGCATTTTGCAAAATGTACTCTGCATTTTTAAATAAGCAGGGTAACAATATACAGCCTTGACGTATTCCTTACCTGATTTGGAACCAGTCTGTTGTTCCATGTCCGGTTCTAACTGTAACTTCTTGACCTGTATACAGATTTCTCAGAAGGCAGGTCAGGTGGTCTGGTATTCCCATCTCTTTAAGAATTTTCCAGTTTGTTTTTATCCACACAGTCAAAGGCTTTGGCATAGTCAATAAAGCATAAGTAAGTGTTTTTCTGGAACTCTCTTGCTTTTTCGATAATCCAACAGATGTTGGATCCGTTAAGACCTTTCATAATATTATAGATTTTGTGCATCAACAGTATCTTAATAACCCATTTATACATATACTCCAAACCTTTCCTACTAATTATTCTATTTCTTCCATCTGATGGTCAAATGCCCGTTGTTACTTCAAACTGCCTATTTCCTGGAGAATTTTATACACTTTATTTACACTGTCTTATCATCATTACATGATAGTGTCCCTAGGCAGAACCTGAAGTCTTGTTGGAACTAAAGCTGGCAGAAGCTATTACTATTTTTATCCAGTTGTAGGTGAGACAACAGAGAGATGTCAATGCGAGGAGCTAACAGAAGGACCAGCTACTCTCGTTAATGCCACACAGATGAAAAGAATCAAGGGTAGTCATCAGGTACAAAAGTAAATAATTGAGTCATAAAAACAAGGAAATTAGAGCAAGACATACAAAATCCAGGGAGGGAACTAACCTGAGTATGGAGGAAGATGGATACGGCCAAACTTAGAATAAGAAAGTGGTGTGTGCAAAAATAGAGGAATTGAGGACTAAGAAATCAGTGAATCTCTGGAATCTTCAGAAACATACTGAAATGGAGAAGGTACATTCACAGGGATTAAGCTTGAGAATGGATTTCCGTGGTGGCTCTGACGGTAAAGAATCTGCCTGCAATGCAGGGGACCTGTGTTCAATCTCTCGGTCAGAAAGATCCCCTGAAGAAGAGAATGGCAACCCACTCCAGTGTTCTGGCCTGGAGAATTCCATGGACAGAGGAGCCTGGCCGGCTGCTTTCCATGGAGTTGCAAAGAATTGGACACGACTGAGCAACTAACACTTTCACAAGCTTGAGAAAGTGTGCCTGGATAGACAAATTTGCAGATAATTTCTGCCAGGAAAACCTTGGACCAGAAAACAGGACACAGGTTTATAGAATGAGTGGAGGAGAGCCAAGACAAATAAGCTAATTAAAAGGATCCTTCTAGCTGGATTCTCAAGCCACTCATGTCCAAACCTTCCTTACTTTCAATTTTTGCTTCTATCCTATGTTGTAACTTTCCTTGGTGCCACCTTGTAAAACCGTGTTATTGGTTCTTACTTATTCATTCCCTGATTCAGTTCCATGGCTGGTAGACTTAAATCATAGCAGATTTAAAGATGTGGCTAGAACCTGGCATATCCTTGGCTTCTTACTCAGAATAGTGTCAACCTCACAGTAGCAGCAGACATTGTATATTGACAAGATGTATTGTTTGGAAGACTTAAGAGTTACACAGAGTGCTTGGTAGAGGCATGCCCTGGTTGTTAATATTACTATAAACACAGGAATTAGTATTGTGCCAGAACTTAAATGAACACATTTTAGGCCACAGAGCTAAGAGTTCTTATTGAACTGGGCATAGAAGGCCATAGTTAAATTATACCTCAAACTATGGGTACCCCATAATTCACTTAAGTAAGATGAAACTTTGAGTAAAATAGAATATGAATTAGCACAGGAAGAGAAGTTCTGATTTGGGAAGTTGTATAGAATTTGAAGGACTTCCCTGGTGGCTCAGACCGTAAAGAATCCACCTGCAATGCAGGAGACCTGGGGTCGATCCCTGGGTTGGGAAGATCCCCTGGAGAAGGGAATGGCAACCCACTCCAGTATTCTTGCCTGGAGAATCCCCATGGACAGAGGAGCCTGGTGGGCTACAGTCCGTGGGGTCGCCAAGTGTTGACCACGACTGAGTGACTAAGCATAGCACGCAGCATAGAGTTCAGAAAAACTGAGAAAACTCACTAAATTCTTTCTTCTTCCCCCCCTTACTTTATGATGTAACCAAAACCTACCTTAAAATGCTGTCATTCATAGTTCTTATCATTAAAATGTTTTCTATTTTATCATTTTTATGAACCTATTCACTCTTTTTTCACATTTTAGAGATCTTTAATTATGATGAAGAGCACAGTTACTTGCTTTTTAAAATCATTTAGCCAATTTACTTTTTTTAATTTAAATTTATTTATTTTAATTAGAGGCTAATTACTTTACAATATTGTATTGGTTTTGCCATACATCAACATGCATCCGCCACGGGTATACACATGTTCCCCATCCTGAACCCCCCTCCCACCTCCCTCCCCATACCATCCCTCTGGGTCATCCCAGTGCACCAGCCCCAAGCTTCCTGTATCCTGCATCAAACCTGGACTGGCGATTCGTTTCTTATATGATATTATACACGTTTCAATGCCATTCTCCCAAATCATCCCCCTCCCCCCACAGAGTCCAAAAGACTGTTCTATACATCTGTGTCTCTTTTGCTGTCTTGCATACAGGGTTATCGTTACACTCTTAATCCTATTAAATGTTCCACTGGCTGTTAGTTGTAATTTAAAGGGACATAGGTATGTTCTTTGTTTTTGACTGAACCACGTGGCTTGTGAGCTCTTCATTCCCAGACTAGAGATTGAATCTGGGCCCTCGGCAGTAAAGCACTGAGTCCTAACCAAAGGACTGTCAGGGAATGCCCCACAGGTAGGCTAGAGACCGTCATACACAGTGAAGTAAGTCGGAAAGAGAAAAACAATATTGTATTTAAATGCATATATGTGGAATCTCAGAGAAGGCAATGGCACCCCACTCCAGTACTCTTGCCTGGAAAATCCCATGGATTGAGGAGCCTGGTAGGCTGCAGTCCATGGGGTCGCTAAGAGTCGGACACGACTAAGCGACTTCACTTTCACTTTTCACTTTCATGCATTGGAGAAGGAAATGGCAACCCACTCCAGTGTTCTTGCCTGGAGAATCCCAGGGACGGGGGAGCCTGGTGGGCTGCCATCTATGGGGGTTGCACAGAGTCAGACACGACTGAAGCGATTTAGCAGCAGCAGCAGCAGCAGCATGTGGAATCTAGGAAAATGGTACAGATGAACCTATTTGCAAAGCAGAAATGGAGACACGATGTAGAGAACAAATGGTGTGGACACCAAGTGGGGAACGGGGAGGTGGGGTGAATTGGGAGGTTAGGGTGGACATACATGCATTACTATGTGTAGAATAGCTAACTAATGAGAACGGAGCACAGGGAGCTCTACTCAATGCGCTTCGGTGACAAAGAGGGGATATACGCATACATACAGCTGATTCACTTTGCTGCACAGCAGAAACTAACACAATATTGTAAAGCAACTATACTCCAATAAAATTTTTTTTAAAATTGAGGTCACTGTCAACAGCTGAAGTTCAGTGGCCCCGACCAATAGGGAACATTCCATCCGTCTTTGCTTGGGAGTGTGCCTATTAGGTCTGCTTATTAAACTGGAGATTGCCCACCAACTGCAGCCACTGTATCTAAAAACTGTGCTTTCTCATTAGATAAAATATATTATTTCTTGGTCTCCCCCACACCCAAAGCATACTCGGTTTTCATAAAGATTCTGTAAGACAACAGAATCTTTTTATTAAATTGTATTATTGGGATAATACAGAAGGCATGAATGTGGTATGAAAGTGAGGCCATAATAAATAAACAAAGTAATGTATGGCAAGTCAGTCACTAGAGACTACCTCCTCTCTGAAGGATTTTTTTTTTTTTGTAGTTTTACTCATAAAAATAAGAAATATATGCAGTGGATAGTGAACTGGGAAAATATTTAAAGGATTATTTTTTTTTTCTATAGAAAGGCAAAAAAAAAACCCAGCTAGGAGGCCCCAGTACTGTTCCTGCCTTTTAATTTCAAACTGGAATGAGACTATCCGACAGTAAATCTGTTTTAAAGTGATTTTTTTTAACGAGAGAAGGTAGGAGAGACACATGAGAGAGATATTTTAATCTTAGAAGAGTGAAGGGAAATACTTGCAGTAATCTAAAATTGTTATTCTATTTATGTCTAAAATAAACGCGCCGCTGGACAGTCTCACTGAGCAGTGCTCTGTTATGGAGCCGGATTCTTGTTGTAAAGCCCCAGGCTGCTGCCTTCCTTCCCCTATTCCATTTCTAGAAGTTGTGCTGTCGTGACGCCGTGGAGCTCACAGATGGCAGCGGGCAGTAGGGTGGGAGTTATTCGCGGCTCACTCCTGCCTCGCATACCCCTGAGAGTAACTGCAAAATGGAGCCCGTGATTAGAGGGTGGAATTCAGTGACCATTATCTCCGCTTATGTTATTAATTAGGAGCCTTCTGCACATAAACAAGACATGCAGAGGAGCCTGTTATTAATGTAACAAAGAGATCTTTTCAGTATCTGCAATTCACACACACATTAGTCCCCAAGCATTCCCAGAAACTATTAGTACAAGTAAAACCAAGTTGTTTGGAACACATGGTCAGATTTTTGTAATTTCCTCTCCTCTGGGCATGGCATGCTGAAATGAATTATTGAGGGAGAATTTGGGAATGGTAATACTGTTAATTCATATACGTGTAGAGTTCTTAATAGCTTACAAAACATGTACATACATGTTACCTCATTAATCTTCACAACCATATGAGACAGATTACTAATATTATTGCCATTTTTATAAATAAGAGAAATGAAATCTCTCAAGCCTAAGAAACTTTCCAAGACCCCATGGCTTTTAAATAGTGGAGCTGGAGTTATTCAATATATGTTTTTGGTTTTTTTTTGTAAGTTCAAGGGGCCCATTTATACCAAACTAAAAAGTAACCAACTAACTCCCAAACTGGATAGCATCCTTCTATTATTAGGCACAACCCTATCTGAACATGGGCAAATCATCTTTGCTGAGCACTAGAGATCCATTCTAGGCACAGAAGTAAGGGCCATTCTGAGTATTTGATGTCTCTTAGCACAGCACCCCTCAGATCATAGTTCCCATACTGCTGGTGGTCTTTCATTTGTCACTGATGTGCAATAAGACAACCACTGAAGTTGAGAACAAACATCTGGAACATGGTATGGCAATTTAGGGCTTCCCTGGTGGCTCAGTCAGTAAAAAATCCACCTGCAATGCAGGAGACCACCTATGATGCAGAAGACCTAGGTTCTATCCCTGTGTCGAGAAGATCCCCTGGAGGAGGAAATGGCAACCCACTCCAGTATTCTTGCCTAGGAAATCCCATGGACAGAGGAGCCTGGCGGGCTGCAGTCCTTGGGGTCCCAAAGAGTTGGACATGGCTTAGCAATTAAACCACCATCACAGGGCAGTTTGGCAGACTAATTTTATGGCTGTTGAATAGTAAAAAATTGAGACCTATATTTTGAATGTCCTTTTTAATAAGTTTTGCTTTTCTATCAATTTATATTTATTTTACAAAAGGATCAGGCCACAGCAGAATGGGGGGAAAGTGATCCCTCACCCAGTTTTGCATAAAAAAGTACTGCTTTGTCATACCAGACAGGGTGCCTGCATTCAAGTTCTACAGGGCGTCCTAGGCAGGCTCTGTGCTACTCTACTGAAACTAATTAGCATGGACTCTCCCTAAGGGCCTCCCTCTCTTCTCGTTTTCTCAAGGTCTGCAGTTACAATAAGCATGTCCTTTGGAGTCTGTAATGCCTGCTTCTGAAGAGTGGCTGTGTCCGTTTTGCTGCATAACAGATCACCACAGACTTAGTGGCTGAAAACCACCCATTCATTATCTCCCAGATGCTGCAGGTCAGAAGGCTGAGCGTGATGGAACAGGGTTCTCTGCTCAGGCCTCACAAGGCTGGTACCCAGGTGCTGGCAGGGCTGCAGGCTCACCTGGGGTTTGAGGTGTTCTTCCAGGCATATTCAGGTTGTTGGCAGAATCCAACTTCTTACAGGGTGAAATGTTCCTTGTTAACTGTCAACGGAGCTCACTCTCAGCTCCTAGAGGCTGCCTCAGCCACATGTCCTCCTCCAAGACAGGTCACATGTTCACTTGCCTTCTTCCATGCCAGCCTGGAGAGGGATTCCAACACATGAATCTTCACCTGATTCAGGCAGGCCTACCCCAAATAATCTCCTTTCTGATGAACTCAAAGTCAATTTGTGACCTAATCACTGGATTGATATCCTGTCATGGTCCTTGTTCCCAACCACACTGAAGAGGAGAGAATTGCACAGAGCATGCATGCCAGGGATGAAAATTTGGGGGAGGGGGCAGTATCTTAGCATTCTGCCAATCACAGTGGTTAACACGTGATTAAAAAAAAAAACACTGAGAAAATATTTTGCTAATGAACTTTGTCTTACTACACTCTTTGAACAGTTACCTACAAATAGTATTAATTAAAATGTGTAACTTTCCATTCATGTTGAATTATACTAATTCCATGCCTGCTTGTGCCCTCAATTTCTTAGCAGGAGGAATCATCTGTCCCAAGAAGCATTTTGATCTTCAAATACCAAAATAACAGAGGTCACTAATGCCTTCATGCGGCAAATCCAGACTCCTCAATGCTTTCTTCTGTGGCACTGCCAGATTGCTGGTATTACGCTCATTACAGCTGGCAGTGCTGAGATTACAGGACTGTAAATGGAGCAGAGAACAGAGTCTTGGGGTGGGGTCAGAAGTCAGGCTCTGAAACTAACAAAATCAACACACAATACAACCAAGCGTGACAGCATCTGTAACTCATCCTGCAGTGGGTTTTTTGAAAGTTTACTTCTGAAACTAAGGCATCAAAAACCAAAAACACACAAAAAGAAAAGAGCATAAAATAATAGGCAGTCATGGAAATCACGGTAGTTCCATTTGGACACTAATAAAAAATGCTGAAGAAGTCATTGAAAAATGAGAAATTTCCTTCTGCCTATTGTATTACCTAAAGACAGTGAAGCTCCAAATTATTACCTTAAAAAAATCAATACCTTTAGTAGTTTCATCCCCAACAGGAAGGGTTATCACCAGAGTGTTAATAAGTATTCTCTTAACTCCATTCAATTCCATTCATTAGCAATATGCACTAACATTTTATAATACTTTTAAAAAGAATATTTTATTATTTCATGGACATATTTTGATTTGTGCTCAGTCATGTCCAACTTTTTATGGCCCCATAGACTATAGCCCAACTAGGCTCTTCTGCCCATGGAATTTTCCAAGCAAGAGTACTGGAGCAGGGTGCTATTTCCCAGTCCAGGGAACCTCCCAGCCCAGGGACTGAACCCACATCTCTTTTGTCTCTTGCTCTGGGAGACAGATTCTTTACCACTGGTGCCACCTGGGAAGCTTTTATTTACTTTTATTTACGCTAACCTTAAAATCTCAAAACAACCTTCTCATTATGATTTGTTTTGACAAATCAATTGTTCTAATAAAAATTTTTTTTTTTCTAATAATGAGAACTCTCTGGTGCAAGCTATAGAAATTACTAAGATAAGCAAAAAAAAAATGGGGAGAGACAGTTATTAAGAGGATGGAAAAAGGTAATTCTTTAAACAGTATATAAATATATAAGGCCCTTATACAGATGTAAAATCAACACATCAAAGATTTTGTTTAACTCATTGATCAACGAGGAAAACAGTAGGTGTTATAGCTTGTTCAAAGTAGAACTGAAAGTACCACACTTATAGTAGTGTAAGGAGGGCTGACACAAATTTTCACAGAAGTTACTCCTGGAAGAATAAATTGAATTTCTGAGCTGAGCTAGAAAGCCTGGACTTCTCTGGACTTTATCGAAGTATTACCAGTATGTGAGATGCATCCAGGAAGAAGCAAGTGAATTATTTATCATTAACATTAATGTAGACCATCGCATATCAAATCAGCCATATCAACGAGCCACACCTGAGGAGAGAGTTGCAAAACGAAACTCTCTGCCTCAGTCTCATTTTGCCAGTTCAATGATCCTATACAGATTAAGGCCTGGATTTACCTGCATATTGTTTGGTATGGAAATTAGACTTACACCTTCTTTAAACTTTCGGAATTACCCTATTGGAGACACAAACCGATGCATCTTTTCACTCAACCTTTCCTTCCCTAAAGACAGCCTGGTCCAGATTGGCTAACAGAAGGGGCCACTGCAGGAACATCTTGATAATTGAGACATCGTTAGTCTAATTACTTCTATCGCACCCTGCTTCACCTTCGCCCTCCCCCCTTTCTTGGAGAAGCATCTGCTAAATGTCAGTAGTTAAGATGTGTCAGACAGGATCCAGAACTGCATAGCTTAGTTTGTTGGGAGGCAGCCAGAGAGGAGAAGAGGAAGAAAAATATTTCTTTCAAATTCTTTTTTTTTTTAATTGTCATCCTGATTGTTTTTACAGAGAGAGAGGAGTCCAACAAAAATTGAAAGAGAAGTTATCTGTGTACCCGAATGAGTATGTGTGAGCATATTGTGTGTGTGTGTGTGTGTGTGTGTGTGTGTGCATGTGTGAGAGAAAGGGAAAAACAGAGATTTTTCAGCCAGGCAAGGGCAAGGGTATACGCATATACAGGAAAAAGCATGACATCACTGGCAAGATTTATATGCCCATTAATGAGTTAATGATTTAATGGCTTTTTAAATAGGGTGGAGAATGGAACACATATAAAACTCAGCATTCCACTTGTATCCATCCCTAATGGATCAGATAGTGAAATTTAGCTACTAAACTAGACACCAATTATCTAAATGCCTATTTGAGGGTGATATCTGTTACTAACTGGTGATGATCAAAATTACATATACCATCTATTCAATGCAAACGTTGTATAAAAGCAAAATTTTTCTCTCATCTACAATTAGTGTTTCCCACCGTCTTTGTATGTGTAGGATAGGGCTACCACCAACAGCAAAACAGGAATTCTTTCCTCATTCTCTCATAGGAGCAGCTACTTCACTGAAGCAATCAACATCTTGGTATCTGTGGAGAAATCACTAAGGGAAGAAAGATCTGCTTGTTCAAATGCCATCACTTTACTTTGTAAATACTGATGTCATCAGCAGTCCCTAGTATGTGTGTTCAGTCCCTAGAACAGTGGGTCTCAACTTGGGGTCCCTGAAGCAGAAGCCCATTTTTTAAACCCCACAGCTGATTCTCATCTATACCAGGCTGCAAGAATCCCTTTAGAGACTTTTGCTCCCTCTGAGCTATCATACCTGTCATACCAGAAGTCACTGCTGGTGGGTGTGTGGTAGTTTAGTCACTAAGTCGTGTCCAACTCTTGCGATCCCTTGGACTGGGAACCCACCAGGCGCTGTCCATGGGCTTCTCCAGGCAGGAATACTGGAGTGGGTAGCCATTCCCTTCTCCAAGTCACTGCTGGCAAGTGGACATGGAAACTACTGGATGAGGACATACAAAGGAAAGAAAGTATTTTTGAAAAATAATTAATAATTAAATACAAATTATTTAATAACTTCTTCATTGGTGAAGAAAAAAAAAAAAACAAGGAAAAGAATATAAACAAGTAGCTACACATTAATTTTCTCTAACCTAAACTTACCATTAATTTGGACCACCACTGGCCCCTATTTCTCTTCAGTGGACTGAACACACAACAGGGGAATCTCAATGAGGGCGTGGACTTTGCCATATTCTGCTGTAATTTTCATAGTTTCATACAATCTTGAGCATAGAGTATTGACTTAATAAGTATCAATATTTGTTGAATGAGAGAATCATGTTCTCAGAATAAAATCATTTGGGGAAGAAACTGCTCTGACATTGGTTTTTACATCTTGGTGATTTTTTTTTCCAATGCAAAAGCTTCATTTCTCTAATCAATGATTATGTCACAAACACCTTCCAAGCCTTGCCTTTGCCATCCCAGCAATCTGGGCTAAATATGAACTATGCTATTCCATAATATCCTTTCCTCTTCCCTCATGTCCAATATCCCTCTGTGCTCCCAATGCAAGAAACCTTACATCAAACTGTCATTTTCTGCTCCAAGATCTGAATTCTGTTTTCAGGGGCCAAAACAAAGGTAAAAAATAAACTAAAAGGATTAAAAGCAACTTGTTTCCTATATCCTCCCCCAGGCATGCTTCTTTAAAAAATTTTTTTTTTTTTCCCTATTAGAGAGAGGTTACTTTTGGCCATGAAATCACTCACTCCCCTCCTCCAAGTGTAGCAGACATTAACAAAAACAGAGCTTTTGCTTGCTTCTCTGGTTTCTATAATTTACCATTTGGCTCAGGTTTTCAGTTGAAATGATTCTGAATTATTCAAGGGAACAATGTGTTTTCCTTTCTCTGAATATTTTACAACATTTAATATAATAACTTACTCATTCACTTGAAGATATATACTGGACACCTACTATGCTCCAGGCACTGAGTGTATAAGTTGGACACGCCACAGTCTGTCTATGCTTTCTAGAGGAGGAGACATGCAAGTAAATCAGTGATTAACCATATGAAAACTATTCTGTGGAAAGTATAGATTTAGTTCCATGGCAGCGTAAGAGAAGGATCTCAGAATGTGACAAGACTCTAAAGCAAGACTGCTTAGAAGAAGGAGGACTTGAATCAAGGCTTTGAAAATGTGAAAGTGCTACATGATATGTGTAGGTTGGAAGATGTAAGAAACTCTTAACATAAGTGTAATGACTATTAGACATAGTCTGAAATATAGGAAGACTACTTTGGAAACTAGAGTCTGGTACATGTGGAAAGTATATGAAAGTGTGAAGGAAGGTTGGATGAGTAAGAACAATAGACTGAAATGAAGAGTATTTGGCAGTTAAACAAATAGATAAACTGACCGGTAGAGTCCAGAAATCAGCTTTAATATAATTTAGTATATGTGTGCATGTTAGTCACTCAGTCGTGTCCAACTCTTTGCAACCCCATGGACTGTAGCCCACCAGGTTCCTCTGTCCATAGGATTCTCAAGGCAAGAATACTGGAGTAGGGTTGCCATTCCCTTCTCCAAATTTAGTATATGACAAAAATATTTTTCAAATATGAAAAATTAATTCTTCAATAGTGGCTTAGGCAACAGGCTAGTTATTTTGCAAAAAAAATCAAATGATTTTTCTAGCTCACTTCTAATAGCAGATGAAATTCTATGTAGCTCGAAATGCGAAAACCAAATCATAAAGGTTTTGGAAGAAAATATAGGTAATGTGAATTGAATTCCAGATGCGCTACTTAAAAGATGTCATCCTAAAAGATGATGACATAAAAGTGCTGCACTCAATATGTCAGCACTTTGGAAATTTTTGTACTATTGGAATTTTGGAAAACAAATTTGCTGTTTTGTTTTGAATGCAATGCCCACAGGACTGGGAAAGGTCAGTTTTCATTCCAATCCCAAATAAGGGTAAAGCCAAAGAATGTTCAAACTACCATATAATTATGCTAATGCTAGCAAGGTTAATCTTAAAATCCTTCCAGTTAAGTTTCAGCAGTATGTGAACTGAGAACTTCCAGATGTACAAGCTGGGTTTCGAAGAGGCAGAGGCACCAGAGATCACATCGCCATTTGTTGGACTATGGAGAAAGCAAGAAAGTTCCAGAAAAGCATCTACTTCTGCTTATTGACTATGCTAAAGTCTTTGACTGCATGGATCACAACAAATTTTGGAAAATTCTAAAAGAACTGCGAGTACCAGACCACATTACCTGTCTCCTGAGAAATTTGTATGTGGGTCAAGAAGCAGCAAAACCAGACTTGGAACAATGGACTGGTTCAAAATTGGGAAAGGAGTATGACAAGGCTGTATATTATCACCCTGCTTGTTTAAATTATATGCAGAGTACATCAAGCAAAATGCCTGGCTGAATGAAGCACAAGCTGGAGTCAAGATTTACAGGAGAAATATCAATAACCTCAGATATTCTGATAACACCACCCTTATGGCAGAAAAAGAAGAAAAACTAAAGAGCCTCTTGATGAAGGTGAAAGAGGAAAGTGAAAAAGCTGACTTAAAACTCAGAATATGATAGATAAATAGATGGCTAATGGTTCAAAAACCAAAGTTACCAAGAGTTTCATCAAGGAACAAGTTGATCTTTTTCTTGGAGCTTTATTTAACCTTTGGTTAGTCCATAGGCCAGTCTTAGGCCAGTTACTAAATATCAACTGCTACTTGATCGACTAAAGTTGCTTTGAACTATTACTGGCTTCTGCCGTTCTACTACAAAATAGTTGAGAATAGAAGTAACCTTAATGCAAAAGAATAGTGAGACAACAACCTTTTTCAGATCTGTCTGAATGTCCATGTTCCTTTGTCCTGAACTTAGTATCAATGCTTTGAAAATGGTGACAGGAAGGACTCTCTTTAATAGATAGAAACAAAGATGAGGCTGAATTTCCTTTTAGTGTGGGATGTCTGATTGCAACTTTTTGTTTTTCCCTCTCTCCATATACTAGATTTTTTTTTCCATTTACTTTATAGTAAATAGATGAGAGCCAATATAAATATGGAGCAATATGCAGAAACAAAGCCAAAATCAAGACTCTGGGGTTGCCTCTCTTTTATTACAATTGTTTTTATTTTGATTTGCTTGCCTGCCAAGTTTTACTTGGAAAAAAGCATTATTCCTCAGGGAAAGTTGAAAAGTCACTAATTCTGCTGTAGAATCAAAAACATTTTGATGCAGTTATAAAAATAACCATCTTTAATTTGTAAATGTCAGTTTGAAAATTTGATATTCAATTCTATTAATTAAAATCAAAAGAAATTACACTCAAGCAACGTGATGGTAAATATTTGGCCACCTAATGCAAAGAACCTACTCATTGGAAAAGACCTTGATGCTGGGAAAGATTGAAGGCAGGAGGAGAAGGGGATGACAGAGGATGAGATGGTTGGATGGTATCATGGATTCAATGGACGTGAGTTTGAGCAAACTCAGGGAGATAGTGAAGGGCAAGGAAGCCTGGCATGCTGCAGTTTATGGGGTCGCAAAGAGTCAGATACAAGTGAGCAACTGAACAACAAATAGGGTATACTATTCCTGTAAGGTCTGTATTGACTTTTAAATTTAAATCAAGAAGCATCATAGTTTGAAATAGTCTAAAGTTCTCTTGTTAATGTATAATTATATATTAAAATAATATTCAAAACTAAATAGAAATACATAGAGGCATTCATCAAATAGGAATAAACATATATTTAGAGTATTGATATCTTTCTAGCAACCTAGTTGTGATACTAAATGGTATTTTGCCATCTATTTCCCCTTTTGATGCCAGTGTGTAATGTTCTGATTTTTCACATAAACTGAAATAAATAAAACTTTAATTTCATATGCCATTTTTTACATCCATGCTCACTCTAAAATTTTGTAATTCTGTTACAAAACAATTCTATTGCTACTTCTGGTGCTTTGCTCAGTGCAAAGGGGAAAAAATGCTTGTTTAAGTTTTTACCCTCTATCCTGGTGAGTGAAAAGCTTGTAATATGATAGACATACACATACTTGTCTATTAAGTTATTGGTTGCAAGATAAAAGAGCAGTTATCATGGGCATGGCATGATTTTCAGTTCAGTTCAGTTCAGTCGCTCAGTCGTGTCCGACTCTTTGCGACCCCATGAATCGCAGCACGCCAGGCCTCCCTGTCCATCACCAACTCCCAGAGTTCACCCAGACTCACGTCCATTGAGTCAGTGATGCCATCCAGCCATCTCATCCTCTGTCATCCCCTTCTCCTTCTGCCCCCAATCCCTCCTAGCATCAGAGTCTTTTCCAATGAGTCAACTCTTCACATGAGGTGGCCAAAGTACTGGAGTTTCAGCTTCAGCATCATTCCCTCCAGAGAAATCCCAGGGCTGATCTCCTTCAGAATGGACTGATTGGATCTCCTTGCAGTCCAAGGGACTTTCAAGAGTCTTCTCCAACACCACAGTTCAAAAGCATCCATTCTTTGGCACTCAGCCTTCTTCACAGTCCAACTCTCACATCCATACATGACCACAGGAAAAACCATAGCCTTGACTAGATGGACCTTTGTTGGCAAAGTAATGTCTCTGCTTTTGAATATGCTACCTAGGTTCGTCATAACTTTCCTTCCAAGGAGTAAGCATCTTTTAAGTTCATGGCTGCAATCACCATCTGCAGTGATTTTTAAGCCCCCCAAAATAAAGTCGACACTGTTTCCACTGTTTCCCCATCTATTTCCCATGAAGTCATGGGACCGGATGCCATGATCTTTGTTTTCTGAATGTTGAACTTTAAGCCAACTTTTTCACTCTCCTCTTTCACTTTCATCAAGAGGCTCTTTAGTTCCTCTTCACTTTCTGCCATAAGGGTGGTGTCATCTGCATATCTGAGGTTATTGATATTTTTCCCAGCAATCTTGATTCCAGCTTGTGTTTCTTCCAGTCCAGCATTTCTCATGATGTACTCTGCATAGAAGTTAAATAAGCAGGGTGACAATATACAGCCTTGATGTACTCCTTTTCCTACTTGGAACCAGTCTGTTGTTCATTTCCAGTTCTAACTGTTGCTTCCTGACCTGCATACAAATTTCTCAAGAGGCAGATCAGGTGGTCTGGTATTCCCATCTCTTTCAGAATTTTCCACAGTTTATTGTGATCCACACAGTCAAAGGCTTTGGCATAGTCAATAAAGCAAAAATAGATGTTTTTCTGGAACTCTCTTGCTTCTTCGATGATCCAGTGGATGTTGGCAATTTGATCTCTGGTTCCTCTGCCTTTTCTAAAACCAGGTTGAACATCAGGAAGTTCACGGTTCACATATTGCTGAAGCCAGGCTTGGAGAATTTTGAGCATTACTTTACTAGCGTGTGAGATGAGTGCAATTGTGCGGTAGTTTGAGCATTCTTTGGCATTGCCTTTCTTTGGTATTGGAATGACAACGGACCTTTTCCAGTCTGTGGCCACTGCTGAGTTTTCCAAATTTGCTGGCATATTGAGTGCAGCACTTTCACAACATCATCTTTCAGGATTTGAAATAGCTTAACTGGAATTCCATCACCTCCACTAGCTTTCTTCATAGTGATGCTTTCTAAGGCCCACTTGACTTCACATTCCAGGATGTCTGGCCCTAGGTCAGTGATCACACCATCGTGATTATCTGGGTCGTGAAGATCTTTTTTGTACACTTCTTCTGTGTATTCTTGCCATCTCTTCTTAATATCTTCTGCTTCTGTTAGGTCCATACCATTTCTGTCCTTTATCGAGCCTATCTTTGCATGAAATATTCCCTTGGTATCTCAAATTTTCTTGAAGAGATCTCTAGTCTTTCCCATTCTGTTGTTTTCCTCTATTTCTTTGCATTGATCACTGAAGAAGGCTTTCTTATCTCTTCTTGCTATTCTTTGAAACTCTGCATTCAGATTCTTATATCTTTCCTTTTCTCCTTTGCTTTTCACTTCTCTTCTTTTCACAGCTATTTGTAAGGCTGAAAAGGCAAAATGATAGGATACTGAAAGAGGAACTCCCCAGGTCAGTAGGTGCCCAATATGGTACTGGAGATCAGTGGAGAAATAACTCCAGAAAGAATGAAGGAATGGAGCCAAAGCAAAAACAATACCCAGCTGTGGATGTGACTGGTGATAGAAGCAAGGTCCGATGCTGTAAAGAGCAATGTTGCATAGGAACCTGGAATGTCAGGTCCATGAATCAAGGCAAATTGGAAGTGGTCAAACAAGAGATGGCAAGAGTGAATGTCAACATTCTAGGAATCAGTGAGCTCAAATGGACTGGAATGGATGAATTTAGCTCAGATGACCATTATATCTACTACTGTGGGTAAGAATCCCTCAGAAGAAATGTAGTAGCCATCGTGGTCAACAAGAGAGTCTGAAATGCAGTACTTGGATACAATGTCAAAAATGACAGAATGATCTCTGTTCGTTTCCAGGCCAAACCATTCAATATCACAGTAATTCAAGTCTATGCCCCAACCAGTAATGCTGAAGAAGCTGAAGTTGAACAGTTCTATGAAGACCTACAAGACCTTTTAGAACTAACACCCAAAAAGATGTCCTTTTCATTATAGGGGACTGGAATGCAAAAGTAGGAAGTCAAGAAACACCTGGAGTAACAGGCAAATTTGGCCTTGGAATACGGAATGAAGCAGGGCAAAGACTAATAGAGTTTTGCCAAGAAAATGCACTGGTCATAACAAACACCCTCTTCCAACAACACAAGAGAAGACTCTATACATGGATATCACCAGATGGTCAACACCGAAATCAGATTGATTATGTTCTTTGCAGCCAAAGATGGAGAAGCTCTATACAGTCAACAAAAACAAGACCAGGAGCTGACTATGGCTCAGATCATGAACTCCTTATTGCCAAATTCAGACTTAAATTGAAGAAAGTAGGGAAAACCACTGGACCATTCAGGTATGACCTAATGATTAGGTCAATCAAATCCCTTATGATTATACAGTGGAAGTGAGAAATAGATTTAAGGGACTAGATCTGATAGATAGAGTGCCTGATGAACTATGGAATGAGGTTCGTGGCATGATTTACTTAACCAGAAACATCCAAAGCTAACAAGCAGAAGACTGTCATGAGCCTCCACAATGAAAAAGCGTAATTCTTTAACCAATATTTGTCAGCTTGTTAATTTTTATAATCTTGTGATTTCCTTTCCCTTTCTAAACTGATATTTATTTTTGTGCCTAATAGGTAATTATCTTAGTTTAGTCAGGCTGTTATGACAAAAATAACATTCATTTCTCACGGTTCAGTTGAGTTCAATTCAGTTCAGTCATTCAGTCGTGTCCGACTCTTTGCAACCCCATGAACTGCAGCATGCCAGGCCTCCCTGTCCACCACCAACTCATGTCCATTGAGTTGGTGATGCCATCTAGCCATCTCATCCTCTGTCGTCCCCTTCTCCTCCTGCCCTCAATCTTTCCCAACATCAGGGTCTTTTCCAATGAGTCAGCTCTTCGCATCAGGTGGCCAAAGTACTGGAGTTTCAGCTTCAACATCAGTCCTTCCAATGAATACCCAGGACTGATCTCCTTTAGGATGGACTGGTTGGATCTCCTCACAGTCCAAGGGACTCTCAAGAGTCTTCTCCAACACCACAGTTCAAAAGCATCAATTTTTCTGCACTCAGCCTTCTTCACAGTCCAACTCTCACATCCATACATGACCACTGGAAAAACCATAGCCTTGACTAGACGGAGCTTTGTTGACAACGTAATGTCTCTGCTTTTTAATATGCTGTCTAGGTTGGTTATAACTTTCCTTCCAAGGAGTAAGCATCTTTTAAGTTCATGGCTGCAATCACCATCTGCAGTGATTTTGGAGCCCATAAAAATAAAGTCAGCCACTGTTTCCACTGTTCCCCCATCTATTTGCTGTGAAGTGATGGGACCGGATGCCATGATCTTAGTTTCTGAATGTTGAGCTTTAAGCCAATTTTTTCACTCTCATTTTTCACTTTCATCAAGAGGCTCTTTAGGTCTTCTTCATTTTCTGCCATAAGGGTGGCATCATCTGCATATCTGAGGTTATTGATATTTCTCCCAGCAATCTTGATTCCAGCTTGTGCTTCCTCTAGTCCAGCGTTTCTCATGATGTTCTGAAGATGAAATGTCCAAGACTGAGGCACCAATAGATCCTATGCTTGGTGAGTTCCTCTTTGCTATGACAGAAGGGACAAAAGAGCACTCCGGGGTCTCTATTATAAGAGCACAGTCCCACTCAGGGGACCTCCACCCTCTTGACCTAATCACCTCCCAAAACCCCACCTCCAAGTATCACCACAGTGGAGGTTAGGATTTCAACATATGAAATTTGGGGAAGCATGAACATCCAGCCATTATAATATTAATAATTTGTTACTGAAAAAGGAAATTTTTCAGTTGATTCTTAAGATTACCAAAGTTCCAGGCCCCCCAAAATCTGGATCTTTCCCTGTGAACAGTGGTTGACTTCATTTCCATTAATTTGTCTATGAGATCACAATATATAAGTTCTGCTGCTGCTAAGTTACGTCAGTCGTGTCCGACTCTGTGCAACCCCACAGACGGGCGCCCACCAGGCTCCGCCATCCCTGGGATTCTCCAGGCAAGAACACTGGAGTGGGTTGCCATTTCCTTCTCCAATGCGTGAAAGTGAAAAGTGAAAGTGAAGTCGCTCAGTCGTGTCTGACTCTTAGCGACCCAATGGACTGCAGCCCACTAGGCTCCTCCATCCATGGGAGTTTCCAGGCAAGAGTACTGGAGTGGGTTGCCAGTGCCTTCTCTGATATATAAGTTCATAGCACAATAAAACTGAAACCAAAAATTTTTTCCACTGTTTTTGTAGTTAATGAAAAATATAATTTGGGACAAACCACTACTAAATTAGTAAAAAGAACATAAGACTTCCTGACTAAACTCTGCCACCTTGTTTACTTCTTTGAAAGTTAATCAGACATTTCCTTGTTATATGAGGACTTGGTTTTTATGCTGTTGGAATGCTGTTCCCACCTTACCCCACCAAGATCTGTCTTTCAGTTAGTGGATGCAATTTCCAGAAAATAATTAAGCAGGTTGTCAAGGGAAGGTAGACCACACATTTTGATGACTTTCAAGAATGTCAGGAACAGCCCTGGCATTGGGGTGTTCCAGAGATAGCATGCTTTGTGTTTGATCAACTTGGAGCAAGGACTCTAAACCTAGAGAGTACAGAGAAAAAACAGGAAAAGAGCACTGGGCAGTTTAAGACTTGAACAAGGTACAATATATTAGAGGTGGGTGGGGTAAAAAATAATTTCATGGAAACTGAAACTACAGCTAAGAAGAAGGACATTAATCTCCTTTGACAGCAATAATCAGCAGAATTAGCATTGCAGAAAATTGATTCGGTGATATACTAGACAATCTTGAGAAGTTTCCTATAAGGCAGAAGGAAAGAATAAGATAAGAAAACAACCTAGACTACAATAGATAATGAGAAGAAATAATGAAGATACAAACTCAGAGTGATGGTTGTTCCTGAGTGAGCAGCAGAATAATTAGATCTAAAACAACAGTAACAAAAAGCATAATGTCCTTAGCTGAAAATCAAACAAACAATTAGAAAAACATTAGCATGAAGATAGAATTGGGTTCATCATGTGCCAGAGAATTCAATGAAAATAAATCCACACTGAAACCCACATAACTTTTTTCTTCTTATTATAAGGACAAAAGAGAAATGTCTATAGGTATTCAGGATTTTAAAAAAATCTGAAATCAAAATGTTACACATAGGACATTTTTCTGGTTATATTTAAAAGAACAAAATCTGCCAATATTCAGACTACCTTCTGTAAGAATGAGGTCAGAAACCAAAAAACTAACTCAGTAACTATTTGAAGACAGTAAGATTGTGTATCTAGATAATCCAGGTAATTTAATGGAAAAATTATTAGGAAAAAAGATAGAATTCAAGAAGTGAAAGGGCTGTAGGATGGCCACTGCAGGTTTATGCTATTTTCATCCTGGTTAAGTGGGCTTCCCTGATAGCTCAGTTGGTAAAGAATGCACCTGTAATGTGGAAATCCCCAGTTCAATTCCTGGCTTGGGAAGATCCACTGGAGAAGGGATAGGCTACCCACACCAGTATTCTTGGGCTTCCCTGGCGGCTCAGTTGAAGAATCCACCTGCAATGTGGGAGACCTGGGTTCAATTCCTGGGTTGGGAAGATCCCCTGGAGAAGAGGAAGGCTATCCACTCCAGTATTCTGGCCTGGAGAATTCCATGGACTATATAGTCCATGGGGTCACAAAGAGCTGGACACGACTAAGCGACTTTCACTTTCACTTTTATCCTGGTTAATGTACCTGTAGAATTGTTGAAAATTGGCTGTTGTTTTTGTCTTGGCCATGGTTTAAATTATCCAGTATCCCTTTTTTCTACTCATTCCCTTTAGTCATATTATGTTTTGAAAATTGAAGTACACTCTCGTTTAAGAGTTCTTGGTACATTGACAAAGACTGATCATACACTTCTCCTCAAAGAAAAAAGCTTCAACAAATTTTAAAAAGCAGAAATTATCATGCCACAAGCTTTGATAAGTCAATAATAAAATGAGAAATTAAAGCAAGATTTGAACAAAATAGCAACAGAACAGAAAATTTTCTGCTAAATAACTCCTGAAGTACTTCAACGATTCAAATGTGACTTGTGTGAGGAGAAAAATGTCCTAAGCTGTCTCATTCTCAAGAAAACTGTTTCTCTGGCCAACCCACCAACCTTAGCACATCCTCTCTCTCCAGGGGTCAGATGTCTCTGGCTAGGATGTCTTCCTTGTCTTTCTGCCAGGGTTGTGATTGATTATACATCTTCATTACCTAATCAGTCTGTGCACTGAATGTGGAATGGATTCAGCGGTCAGAGGAGAAAGTGGGAAAACGAAGCTACAACGTTTTGAAATGTGCTATGACTTCGGTATGGAGGAGGGCCTGGCAACCCACTCCAGTACTCTTGCCTGGAGAATCCCGTGGACAGAGTAGCCTGGCGGTTACAGGCTATATGATACAACTGCAGCAACTTAGCAGGCTCACAGAACCTAGGTAAAAGCTGTGGTCTAATCCACAGTGATCCCATTCGGCTCTCCACATAGGTATCTTCTTTTCCTTCAGATTTGATGCAGAATGCTCAAACCCTAGAAATGGATTGTGGTCCTCTATCCTTTTCAAAATGGGATGACTTTTTGTCGTCCATCTTACTGAAAGCCAAGGGAAGCAGCAGTCTAAGGGAAAGGACGTCCATATAGCTAGGGAATAAAGTCAGAAAACTGATGTCTGTGTTTTCCCAAAGAACCAAACCAATTATAAAACACCCTAGTCCAGGCAAAAGGGAGGCTAATTTAATAACTGGAAGAAATAGTTGTCAATAGAAATTATTTGGGACCTCAATCACAGATCTGTAATGATTGTTCCTCACTTCTCAGAAATGGGGAGATTTGGTCTATTTCTTAAAAAATAATTAAGTCTCTGAGAAGAGGAAAACAGGATGGAAAGAAGCATTCTGTGTTTTCCCCTCTACTTCCCTCAAAGGTGAGATCAGAAAACTTCCACAGGGGAGTCCCCAGAAGGGTTTGGGGCTGAGAGACATGTTTAGAAAACCAGAATAAGATTTTGAAGAAGAGAATTTGTTGTGGCCTAATTAAAGACAAACAAACAAGGAAAAAACCTTTAAGCTATTCTAGTGTCTTCATTCTAAAGGGTTGCATTTCAAATAAGAACAGAGGTGGGCAATGTGCTAAGAAATCTTTCTAGACAGGTGACTGTGTCAGTCTTAGGTTCCCCTCCTTTCTTGTACTTCACTGCTCCACGCTTGCCCTTTAACCCATCGTGATGTGATTGTTTGAGCATGTGTGCCTATTTCCATTAGACTCACAGACTCAGGCAGGCTACCTGCCTGTCTGTTGGTTGTGCCGTGCCTGCTTGTTGAAAGACTAAATGGAATAGCTACATAGATGGGAATTAGTGGTCATGCTGCTGCTGCTGCTGCTGCTAAGTCACTTCAGTCGTGTCCGACTCTGTGCGACCCCATGGACTGCAGCCTACCAGGCTTCTCCGTCCATGGAATTCTCCAGGGAAGAACACTAGAGTGGGTTGCCATTTCCTTCTCCAATGCATGAAAGTGGAAAGTGAAAGTGAAGTCGCTCAGTCGTGTCTGACTCTTAGCGACCCTATGGACTGCAGCCTACCAGGCTCCTCCATCCATAGGATTTTCCAGGCAACAGTACTAGAGTGGGGTGCCATTGCCTGGTGGTACCTATAGTCAAACCTCCAACTGACAGCAGGCATCTCCAGAGAGCTGGTACTTTGAACTTTTGGGGATAGCTGAAAGAACAAAGAACTCGTTGCTTGTAAATGCAAATTAGGTGATTTAAATTATTGGGTAGTGTAATTGGTGATTAACACATTTAGATTATTAGAATATATTAAAATTCTCTTTCTTCTATTGATTTTACCTTACAGAGCTAGGTAGAATATCTCTTCTTCTGTGTATTCCCTCTTTGGTCTTCCTTGTTAGCTCAGTGGTAAAAAAATTCACCTGCCAATGCAGGAAACGTGGGTTCAATCCATGGATCAGGAAGATCCCCTGGAGAAGGAAATGGCAACTCACTCCAGTATTCTTGCCTGGGAAATCCCATGGGCAGAGGAGCCTGAAGGGCTACAGCCCATGGGGTCACAAGAGTTGGACATGACTTAGTGACTAACCCACAACCACCACCGCCATCCTCTCTTCAAAATCTAACTTCTGCCATCATCTACTCTTTTTCTTTATTATTATAAACAATTTACATATACAGAACCTCAAACAAACTAAATAACTTATCCAAAGTCAGAAAGCCAAAGTTGATGGGCTATTATGGGACTTAAACTCAGCTCTTTGACTCCGTAATCTGTGAGCTTAACCACTCTGTTGTACTGGAAATAACTGCAGTTCTTTAAAATGAACCTTTTTAAGTGGCTTCGACAGTACTTACTATCTCAAAACCCTTTCTCCATGTACCATTTACTTTGTCAGTATCTCTCAAAATGCAGCACTAAAATAAATGCAATGTGTCAGATATTATCTGACCAGGACAGAGTGTGGTGGGGACTGTTACCAAATTTGATTTATCGGGCCCAACAGTTCCGTTTCAGTAAAATAAATGTGTACGGATCTTACCAAATCTATATTTATTTTTTAGTAAGCAAAACTTCTGGGCCATTTTTATGCAAATTATTCCAAAGAAAAGTCTCTCCAATCCAGTTGTAGAATTTTCTGTTTTTATTAAAACACAAGGTCATTTATCTTTGTTACATTTCATCATTTTGAATTAGACCTATCATAATCATTTTAAGACTTCCTTCTGATGTCTATCATATTAGCCATCCCCCAAATATGATGGCATCTGCACATTTGATAACCATATTTTCTAAGCATTTAGTCATGTCATTGCTAAAATATTAAAAGAACAAGATAAACATTTACCAATATTCTATTAGAAATGTTCCTAAATACAGAAAAAAAAAAAAACTAAGCATCTCTGGATCAATGGCTCAATGGTTTGCAGTATGATAATCTAGATATATTTCACTATATTATTATAATAACTAGAAATAAGGGTAACTTTGTTTAAATGCCATGTACAAGCCATTATACTCAACATGTCAACTCTATCAAGACAGACTAATTTGCTCTAACATATACTTAGTTAGTGAATCCATATTGGCTCTTGATAATCACAGAATCTTTTCTACAGGCCCAGAAAGTGTGAGGTTAATAATATATCCTGGAATTTTCCAGGGAACAAATATCCATGAGTTTGGGAGTTCTTTCTGAGAAAAGAAAACATAGATCTTTCGATGGAAGATAATGGTGAAAACACAAAATGATACTATTTCTAGTACCACGTTTTTGCATAAAACATAATTGTTACCCATTTTCTTCAACACATTTTTTTCCCTGGTCATTTAATTAACTTCACAATTATATGAGACTACATCTTATGTATTTGAATATTTTGAAACTCTCTTATAACTCCAGGATATATTACCAACCTCATACTTTCTGATCTTGTAGAAAAGATTATGTGATTATCAAGAGCCAATATGGATATTATTGTATGCAGTGTTTTGAAACTAGAAGACAGACTATGTATAGAATTGTATTAGAAGTAGGCCAAGTCCCTTAATATTGTCAAAGCAATTTGCCAATTGGAAGAAAACATGTTGTCATGTCAGATCTTCCTGATGACTGACTATACTGGCTTAAATACTTTAAAAAAAAAAAAATGCTCATCATCCCGTAGCCCTTATTTTACTTAAAATCTGTATTTCCAATTATAATTTATATTTCCCAAAAGTTTTCTGTTCAAAAGTGTGAATTTTGCCCTATCCTATACTTCAGACTTTACCACATGAACCCTGCTTTCAGGAGGCGTGGGTTTGTCTAAGGCTCCGTTTCACGTTTTATGATTGCATTGATTCTGTTCACAGATCTAATTACTTCAGGCTGACTCTTTCTTTTGAAACACTAACTGGTCTTCTCGGAAGTTTTTCTGGATCCCCTCCGGGTTTCGCGGACATTTCTTAGGTATGCTGAGCAGGTGGTATGCACTGGTCATTGGACTCTCCTTCCTGCAATGGGGACGTGAATCGCACTGCAGTTCCGACAGGCTCCACATGATGGTGGCCTTGTCTCCGCAAACCGGACTTTAGGTCCCTCCACATGCTAGAAGTTTACTGGCCTCAGTTTCAGGCTCCCTTAAGAAGTAGGGGTCAATTTGCCGGAACCCCGTCACATGGCTGAGGTTTTCAGCTTGGGCTCTCCACCTGTGGCTGAGACACAGAGACTGTGAGCTGCATGAGGCTTGCAGGGGTGCACACTACTGTGCTTTGCTTTTGATTTTCATTTTTCTCTGGAATACGTTTTCCTAGAACAAAACTCACATTTTGAGGATGGAGGATAAAGATGCAGAATGAAAACATAAATAATGCTACAGTCAGAATTGAGATCTACAGAAAATGTTAAAACACACACAAGATTTCAAAGGTTTAATATGAAAAAAAAGATAATGAAAATTATTTATAGATATTTCACATAAAAATGATTACAACTGGAGGTGTATTGGGTTAAATAGAATATATTAATAAAATTAATTTCACTTGTTACTTTTTAAAATGTGGCTACTAGAATTGATGCTTTTGAACTGTGGTGTTGGAGAAGACTCTTGAGGGTTCCTTGGACTGCAAGGAGAGCCAACCAGTCCATCCTAAAGGAGATCAGTCCTGAATATTTATTGGAAGGACTGATGCTGAAGCTGAAACTCTAATACTTTGGTCACCTGATGCGAAGAACTGACTCACTGAAAAAGACCCAGATGCTGGGAAAGATTGAGGGTAAGAGGAGAAGGGGATGACAGAGGATGAGATGGCTGGATGGCATCACCAACTCAATGGACATGAGTTGGCAATGGACAGGGAGGCCTAGCAGGCTGGAGTCCATGGGGTTGCAAAGAGTTGGACACGACTAAACAACTGAACTGAGAGCTAGAAATTTTAATTTTACACATGACTTGCATTTGTGGCTTGCATGGTAATTATATTGAACTGAATTTATATTGTCTAGAAGGAGGTGGGTGATGTTTTTATATTCCTCTGCAGTTATTTCCTAAGGAAATCTCTGACTTCAGCACAGTTGTCAGATTGAGCGAAGAATCTGAATTCTCAGCAAGTGTTGGAGGCCTCCATATGGCTATAGCATGGAGACATTTTAGAGTGGTCCCAAACAAGAGTTTCTGGGTCATAGTTGATTATCAGAATTATGTGGGAACAATGTTCTAATTGATTGTTGATCCCCTCTACAGATACATTGATTCAATACACATGGCTATATTGATGTTTTCCTTTCCTCCACTCGTTTTCTTTCTTTTTCCCTCCTCTCCAGTTCCTCCACTTCCTGGAGGAAGGAGTGACCTCCAGGTAGGAGAATACTGTGCTGCCTGAAGAAACAGATGTGACAGAGGCATGATGAGTGGAGAGCTGTAGAGAGAGTGTGAGCTGAACAAGAGTGGACTGAGGGTTGTCGCCTTCAGCGGTGCTCCAGAGTAGTTCTGGTGTTTCAAAGTAGGGCATATTCAGTTGTATTATCAGAACATGGGCATAACTGGAAAACCAGCCAGTTGACCCTAAAGTCTGAGGTTGATTTACAGCTACTAAAATTATATAGAATTTCTGCTCACTTCTGTTATCCTGAAAGTGATTATAAAATTGCATACTTTGGACTTACTTTAGATAGGCGATCCATCAGCTCTTCCCTCCACTACTTACATACAACTTTCCTACATTTTGAAGCCATTGGAGCTTTGCTTGAGCTTCATGTACTTTCTCAGGAGGAAATGAAAGTCTCTAAAAAAGTAAAATGCATTCATTCGGAAAAGCCTGCAGAATTGAGTTGGGTAGCCGGTGCACTTTTGACTTTTCACTAGTTTCGCAGCAACATTTCAACTGGATTCTGTTACAATCTCCCAATGAGGTGTTTTGTTTTTTACTTGTTTTGTTTTTCATTTTAGCAGCCAACTAACTCTCTTGAAGTTAACCTACCAGCCCTAAGATGACATCTGACATTGCAATTTAGTTCTTTGATTTTTTTTCTGTTTTTAATGGCTTGCTTTGTGTCTACCTGATGTGTCTATATGACCCAAGTGTCAGCCAGAGATTTGAGCAGGGATTTCCACAAAGCTTGGGACTCCCTCTCTCTAGTTCTCACCTCTCTAAAACTCCTTTCTCATTATCTATCAGCTGTCCCATTTTCTTTGAACTTGCTAGATGAAAATGGATGCTGATTTCCTATCAGAGATTTTGCCATTCTGTGTGGTTAAGATTATGACCTGCCTTAAGGCTGAAAACCATAATAAAAGGGAAACTTGCCTCTGTCTTTTGTTTCTTTCAAGTGCTGGCTCCCCTACCAAATCTCTGTGCTCACATTCTTTCTCAAATACCTTCAAATAATTATATTTTATGCCTTGACAGTCCTTATAGTTGTTGCCTGATGGAGGGCTGGTCCCATGCAAGCTTATTCAGCCATGATGGAAATGGATTTTCTCCTCTTTGTTATTTTTTATTTTGTAGATTTGTGCTTTCTTCATTTTTATGTTTGATTACTAGCTATCATTTGTATTTGATTGAATGATTGGTTTGATTTGTCTGTGTTTCTTCTTTTCCACCTCCCAGGATTTTGATTCATTAATTTGATTTAAAGTTTTTCTATTCTCTATTCATTTTTTATCTGTAATTTTTTCTTCTTTTTGGTTTCTTTTGGCTTATTTTATTGTTATTTTCTACTTTCTTATATCAATAATTTAAATTGCATTTTTTCATGCTTTATATTTATGTATTTATTTATCATAATTATACAAACAATAGCATTAATGTCTAACTATGAAATCTAAATCAGTACACTTTCAAAACAAATAAGCATTTTTGCTCCCCCTTCTCTTCCTATGTATATGTCCTTGATTTTTTTATTAACCTATAAACTTTATTGATCAAATTGCCAACATCCATTGGATCACTGAAAAAGTGAGAGAGTTCCAGAAAAACATCTACTCCTGCTTTATTGACTATACCAAAGCCTTTGACTGTGTGGATCACAACAAACTGTGGAAAATTCTTAAACAGATGGGAAAACCAGACCACCTGACCTGCTTCCTGAGAAATCTGTACGCAAGCCAAAAAGCAACAATTAGAACTAGACATGGAAAAACAGACCAGTTCCAAATCAGGAAAGTAAGTCTAGGCTGTATATTGTCACCCTGCTTATTTAACTTATATGCAGAGTACATAATGAGAAATGCTGGACTGGATGAAGCAAAGCTGGAATAAAAATTGTGGGGAGAAATATAAATAACCTCAGATATGCAGATAACACCACACCTATGGCAGAAAGCGAAGAGGAGCTAAAGAGCCTCTTGATGAAAGTGAAAAAGGAGAGTGAAAAAAGTTGGCTTTAAACTCAACATTCAGAAAACTAAGATCATGACATCTGGACCCATCACTTCATGGCAAATAGATGGGGAAACAATGGAAACAATGACGGACTTTATTTTTTTGGTTTCCAAAATCACTGCAGATGGTGACTGCAGCCAAAAAATTAAAAGACACTTGCTCCTTGGAAGGAAAATTATGAACAACCTAGACAGCATATTAAAAAGCAGAGACATTCCTTTGTCAACAAAGGTCCATCTAATCAAAGCTTTGGTTTTTCTAGTAGTCATGTACGGATGTGAGAGTTGGACAATAAAGAAAACTGAGTGCAGAAAAATTGATGCTTTTGAACTGTGGTGTTGGAGAAGACTCTTGAGGGTCCCTTGGACTGTAAGGAGATCCAACCAGTCCATCCTAGAGGAAGTCAGTCCTGAATATTCATTGGAAGGACTGATGCTGAAGCTGAAACTCCAATACCTTGGCCACCTGATGCGAAGAACTGACTCATTTGAAAAGACCCTGAGGCTGGGAATGATTGAAGGTAAAGGAGAAGGGGACGACAGAGGATGAGATGGTTGGATGGCATCACCAACTCAATGGACATGAGTTTGAGTAAGCTTCAGGAGTTGATGATGGACAGGGAAGCCTAGCATACTGCAGTCCATGAGGTCCCAAAGAGTTGGACATGACTGAGTGACTGAACTGATAAACTTTATTAGAAACAAATAAGCAAACACTGACTGATACACTCCTCATTTATGGAACAAATCAGTTTAAGTAACATTTGTAAAGTCTAGAAAAGTTTGATAATGACTTTAAATAATTTATTTTTAGGTTTTTACTTTTATTGCTGTCACTTTCAATGCTATGCACTTGAGTATTGCGTTAAAGTGTTAGTCGCTCAGTTGTGTTTGACTCTGCAACTCCACGGACGATAGCCCTCCAGGCTTCTCTGTCCATGGAATACTCCAGGCCAGAATACTGATGTGGGTAACCATTCCTTTCTCCAGGGGTTCTTCCTGATCTAGGAATCGAACCCAAGTCTCCTGCATTGCAGGAGATTTTTTTTTTTTTTTCATCATCTGAGCCACCAGGGAAGCCCTATTGATTTAAAAGTATCTTGTATATTCTGAATGTTCATTATTTGATTTTCCTTACCATTATTTTTGCAAAAAAATTGAATTGCTGACATCCTTATTTGTTATTCAAAACTTGTTTAATAAAAATTTCTTGAATTTCTAGATTGGACATGCTCACAGGAAAAATAAGTGCAAGATTTAGAAGGTGGACTAGAAGAAGCACCCATTCTAATACTCTGATAGTGGGTATAGAACTTAAGGTGTTGTGGCATCCATGTGTGTAGTCCCTTGTCTGCTAATTCAATTGTTGGCACGAGGCAGCATCTAACCCACCCTCTCCAATTCCCATCACATCTTCTCATTTGGTCTCTCAGGTCCTGGCCTATGTGCATATACAGCTTCATTATAAAAGATGCCAGCTTTCCTGCGGGCCTCCAGCATCATCCAGGTAAGCCAGAAACGGACTCTGGCTCCAGTTTGTACTTTTGGATTCTGGTTTATTTCTACAAGTTACAGTTTTCTCTGCTCTCTGACTTCATAAAGACTTCAAGCCCAACCTAGCTTCAAAGGCAACAGTTTGCATAGATTTGCCTACAGTTCCCACAATTGGGAAGAGCCTAATATTTATGATAAATTTCTTGTTCTATACCATGTTTAAGAATAGCTTCTCTCATAAACCCTTGATTTCAGAAATTGGTGCTGGAAGTGGTTCTAGAGAAACATAACCTCAAAGAGGGTTTCTCTAATGAATTCTGTGTTATTTGTACTTGTTACTGTGCTGTTGTTGATGTGCCGCTCAGGGAAACATTGATAGTTAATGACAGCGTGATAGTTCCTTAAATTATCACCTGTAGATGTCTCTAATAAAGTGTCTATAAAAACACACAACTTTGGTAGGTCAAGCATTGCAGCCATAGAGGTGTTAGAAAAAATAACCATAATGAGGTGGTTGGTTGGTTGGTTGTATGTTAATTGGAGAATTTGGGGAAAGAATATGCCCAGTCCAAGATTCTACTTAAGGACTAGAATAATTTTATCATTTGCTTGTTAAAAGAAAATTGGAATGGGGACATCTGGGCAGATTCTGTTAAAGCTGGGAAACTTTCCCTGAATTCTGCCAAGTATCTTTGACCCATAAAGAAAGCTCTTTATGTCCTGTCAGGGAGATTCATCTCCTCTTTCCTGAAGACGATGTAATGGGCTTCTCTGATAAAATTTCAGAATAATTTCTTAATTTTACTAAATTTAGGGAACTACTGATCCTCCTTATGAACTGCCCCCACCACTTCTCATTGTTTCCAGAGCTATAAAAGGACTCAAGTAATGGCAATCTTAGACTGTAAAGTAAAAAGTGTAACTTTTGAGGAGGACCTCAAAGATTTGCTAGTTTGTGTCCTAGAAATCTTGGAAACATGCATAGGAATGGATTCTAAGCTACTCATGAGAGGTGTAAGGAATATACTGTTGGATTGTAGCTAAACATTGCTATTGATGAATTGAGATACAATTCTGTACTCAAAACATTGGCAAAGGTGGCTGGAGGAGCTCAACATTTCATTTGCTTGGTTGACTAAAACCTGGTCCCAAAAGTGATCTGCATAGAGTGAAGATGAGATGCTTGCTAGACCTTCCAACATAGGTATCCAAAGGATTAGGAAGACTGGAATGCTAGAGTGGTGGAAGACTTGCCCACCCACTCCCTGAATACCTCCCCCCAAAAATCCAGAGGATACTTCCTTCACAAAGGGTATGCAAAATAGACTGGTCAGAGGAGCCCTGACACTACTATCAGAGTGGGTTACCTGATTTTAATGATGATGATGGGACTCCTGAGTGTCATGGGTCACGTGATGGCACCAAATTACCACAGACAAGAAATGTATGAATACTGGAAAGAGAGGCAGAGCCCAAATCTGTAATAGGAATTTTCTCACTGGCAGAAATCTTTGGTATTAAGTAGTGGGTCATGGTTTCTCTAGATAAAAATTAGAGGCCTGCAAAATTTTTACTTAGTTTAGGTAATTAGAAAGCTCTAGGTTTGTTCAACAGAGGACTAACTGAAATCACTGTAATTGAAGGTGAGAAAAGAAGGGAACGACAGAGGATGAGATGACTGGATGGCATCACTGACGTGATGGACATGACTTTGAGTAGGCTCCAAGAGTTGGTGATGGACAGGGAGGCCTGGCGTGCTGCAGTCCATGGGGTCACAAAGAGTTGGACACGACTGAGCAACTGAACTGACTGACCAAAAATAACAGAGGGTTTAACTGAGCCAGGACTGTGTGGGCACCCTTGCTGGCTACCTCAGGTTAGATGTACTTCTCCTAGTAATGATATCACGGAGTTCAAAACAACGTGCCATTGAAATTGAAAACCAATTGCTGCAGAGAGATACCAGTGATATAGCAAAACCTCACCCTCATGGAAAAGCTCTTTAATCGGTGGACAACTCGTGTCTCCAGGTTATGATTTGGCACTGCATGCTGAGCCTGTCAGCTCAGTAATCACTTGTTGACATAGACCTTTTTGGAGGTTCCGCTGATGTGATTGTGAACAATATTAATAGAATAGTGAGTAACAGGGGAGATATTAGGTTAAATGGAAGAGACAATCAGACTACATCTGACTTCACGTTCATTGTGAAGCAGCAGAGTTCCATGACCTGCTGCTTTTGAGGTTTTCAAAACTGCTAGTAAAGGAACATTTTGCAGGTTTGTCTTGGTCAGATCCAAATCTACCAAGATTTCCTCATGTCTTGATAAATCAATGGGGTTTCCTCTCATATCTAATTAAAGCTCTTAGTAGAATAATTCCATTATTTCCATAACTTCTTTAATAAAACTCCATGAGTATTGATTTCAAACTCATCAGAGATGTCCTTGGGATTTTTGTCAGTATTGAGAATGTACAAAGAATCTGATTTCTGACCAGGACTGCTATGTGATGCTTTGATGTAACACATAAGCTATCAAGTATGTACTTACCATTAGGCAGAGATTAACCTGGAGCAGCTGTTACAGACTGGCTGTTGGTGTCCCCCAAAATGTATGTTGGAACCCTATCTCCCAATGGAATAAGGGGGTAATTAGTCCTTTGGGAGATAACTAGGTTCAGATAAGTTCATGAGGGTGGAACCCCCATGTTGATAGGATTAGTGTCCTTAGTAAGAAGAGACTGTCTGTTTCCCTGCCATACAAGGATATAGCAAGAAGACGGCTATCTGCAAACCACAAGAGGCCCTCACCAGGCACTAAATCTGCTGGCACCTTGATCTTTCTCATCCCAGCCTACAGAACTGTAAGTGTTTGTTGTCTAAGTCACCCAGTCTTTGTCATAGTAGCCCAAGCTGACTAACAACAGCTCCATCAGTCCTGCTTTCTTCTTTGAGGCAGCCAAATGCAGGGTGTGTTTGGGAAGGGAGAGCGGTATGCACACGCACATCATTTGGCAATACGTTAGAGTATTTGTTTAAAAAGTAATAACTTCAATAAATACACTCAGGACAGTTCAATCAGAGTTCCTGGATAGGAAAACTATGTGAGGGATTTTGCTGGAAAACCCAGAGAGCAAATACATATTTTCGTGGATTCTATCCAATTAATCAGGATAATGATAGAAAGACCACACCTCTCATATATTTTCCACATTGCCAGAATATGTTATTCTTTAATAATACTTGCTGTGCTTAGTATACATTGGAGTGTCATTAAAAATGAGCTCATCGTGTGACAGGATGACCGAAAGAAAATAAATCTCCTGTTGCTGTATGTTATTTATCTCCGCCCTATTAAAATTTTCCTTTCAAACTGGCTTTTTAGCTAGCCAGAACATGACCAGATACTATAATAATGACAGTCTACACACACATTTTCTATGAGTCTTTATGCAGCTCATGTAAATACTGTAAGAAGTTTCATTCCAATCTTGAAGATTTTTCTTGATACATAAGAACTCTCCTCTCTATGTGCATCATCCTGAAGTCTCTCTTTTCTCCACTCTCATAAATGTGAGAAGATACTTCTTTCAGAGGGTTATTAAAGTTTGTTTTGCAGTCCACTGGTTGGGAACACAATTTCCTGGTAATTTAATTTTGATGGGTTTCTTAACTTGGGTTTAATTCTATTCATCCCAATAGATATCGGAGTAAAGAAGTACATATTACTGTGAATATGTATTGTATTACTATGAAGTTGAATCATTTTAAATATTTTAATACAGAGCACTTTCGACTCTGGCCATTTTAATGACTTATATCAACAGTAAAAATTCCAAAAACAGTTACATGAAACAGAAGTTTCACTTGGAAAAGGCAAACTGCACACTGGAAATTCCATCACAGGACTGCATTACATTGAATAGCATTTCATGGTTCAAGGACTAACCCCAACTCACTCCAAGGTTGAATTAACAGCATACTAACTCTGGACACGAGAGGCAGAGGGGACTCCCATTAACCATGTTACAGAAAGTGAAAGTTGCTCAGTCATGTCTGACTTTTTGTGACTCCATGGACTATACAGTTCATGGAATTCTCCAGGCCAGAATACTGGAGTGGGCGGCCTATTGCTTCTCCAGGGGACCTTCCCAACCCAGGGATCGAACCCAGGTCTCCCACATTGCAGCTGGATTCCTTACCAGCTGAGCCACAAGGGGAGCCCAAGAATATTGGAGTGGGTAGCCTATCCCTTCTCCAGTGGATCTTCCTGACCCAGGAATCGAACCAGGGTCTCCTGAATTGCAGGTGAATTTTTTACCAACTCAGCTATGTAGAACTGAAGTAGATAAGTCATAATCCCCACATATTGATTTATAGTGATGAAAACAACTCTCCTGGGCTGCAATACTCATTCTGACATGAAGCTGATTTTCTTCCCACTTGTGGACATAAATGGGGCTCAGATATTTGTTCCATGAGATCAGTTCCGTCAAGGCAGTGGTTGTGGATGTGATAAGGTGTTTGGCTTAGGTTTCTCCCTCTGCTGAGTATGTTCATAATGGCACTCCCACATGGACTACTGCAATGCCTCTGTACCTATACTGCTCATCGTTTCTCACCTCTCCCCACCACCTCCAGACTCCTAGTTCTTATTGACACATCGTTTTTTGATAATTCTGTGACATCAATCTTGCACCACTCAATTTCCAGATCAAACAGCCTTTGGTTTTAAGTTTTCCTTGCATGTGACCTAGTAATCATTGATTTTTTTGATTAATCCATTTCTTTTTCAACTATATTTTCAAGTTCTGGGAGACTTCCTCTATGTAGATTCCCAACTACTGAAAATCAGCAAAAAAAAATAAATTTACATAATTTTAGAAATTGAAGTATGGTAAATTAAAAACCATTCTGAAAAGAGAAACATAATTAGGAATTACGAAGCAGAGTTGATGGTAGTTAGCTACTGAAGAAGCTGAGCTTAGGCAGATGTCAGAAAAAACATCTTTATGACTCTCAGAAATAACATGATTTCCTTTTGAGAACCATACATTTATTACAAACACTAAACAAGAGATAGTATAAAGAATGAAAGACCCATATTATAAACAATTTTCCCATCCTAGTGTTAACTTATAATGAGAAAAATAATGACATATCAGGCTGTAATAATCACTTTGACATGAAATTAATTTTCTCTCTTATATAAAGATTAATATTTATTTTTTCAGAATGAAAGAATAGAATAAGGTTTCAGAAACTCATTCATTACATAAAAGTCTGATCTGGGCAGAGATGTAACATTCCTTTTCTGTCACAGTTAAAAACTGTTCGTTGAATTAAAGAATAAACCAGTGTGTGAGTTCAAGAACAATGAATTAAAAGGAAGCTCAGTAAGAATTGGAGGAGCATGTGGTGATACTGGTACAAGGAAAGCTAGTATCCCCAAAGGAGGAAATAATGGGAACAAGGAGGAAAAGAAAGGTGTGTTTGGAGCTTAGCAGGAAGGGGAGCCTGGGGCTTCCCTGGTGTCTCAGACAGTAAAGAAAGTGAAAGTGTTAGTAGCTCCCTCCTGCCCAACTCTTTGCAATCCCATGGACTGTAGCTCACCAGGCCCTTCTGTTCATGGAATTCTCCAGGCAAGAATACTGGAGTGGGTTGCCATGCCCTTCTCCAGGGGATATTCCGGACCCAGGGATCAAACCCAGGTCTCTCACATTGCAGGCCAATTCTGGAGAGAGGAGCCTGGTGGGCTACAGTCCACAGGGTCACAAAGAGTTGGACACAACTGAGTGACTAACACTTTCACATTTCAGGAAGTGTTAGGGAGGAAAGGCAGGTCCCAGTCTGATAAAATACTGAAGGTAAGGTAAGGTGAAGTCGCTCAGTCATATCTGACTCTTTGTGACCCCACGGACTGTAGCCTACCAGGCTCTTCCATCCACGGGATTTCCCAGGCAAGAGTACTAGAGGGGGTTGCCATTTCCTTCTCCAGAGGATCTTCCCGACCCAGGGATTGAACCCAGGTCTCCCGCATTGTAGGCAGATGCTTTACTGTCTGAGCCACCAGGGAGGAGGCCACTAAAGATTGCAGTACAACCCTACTGTCTTGCTTATGACTGTGACTTCAATTGGAATACGGTTCTGAACCAACCAGTGCCTGAAGTAAATGTGGGAATCCAGGACTTAAATAGGAAAACAAATTATGTTTATTTTCACTCATCTCTAACTGAACTAAAATTTAACATTCTCTTCCCTTGCAAATGTAGGCAACAAACCAAAAGAGTATAAGCAGGATTTTTTACTTTGTCATGAAGAAAATCATGGTCTCGTTGTATTACAGTTATCACAGATAGCTACAAATATCATGTATATTACCACTATCTTCAGTAGTTATTAGACTTAACTCTAGATCTAATTTAGTGAGTTAATAGTGAAGCAAAAATATTTCTGCATCAAAAATGTTTCTAAGTATAGAAACTGCATTTCAATATAATTGGAATTATTTATATTCCAATATAGCTTATATTAAGCATTTACAGTATTCTTTGAAGGGATCCACAGCCTTCTCCAGACTGCTAAAGGAGCTCATGGAACAACAAAAAAAAAATATTAAGAATCACTGCATTAGAATTAGTATTTTGGTTTTAGCATTCCTTACCCTTTTCTCTATCATATTAGCTCTCCAACAGTTTCCAGGTAAACAACTCCATCTATTAGCTCTCTCTAGAATTTTTATGAAATTGGTATCTAGGAGAGTCCCTATCAGTGTATATGTGGATAAGAAAGATGAACTTTTACATCACCCTTTTGTATTGTTTTCTTTACTCTCTCCTTTGTCCCTTTCTCTTCCCTTTAAATGAATTCCCTATCTTAGCACAGGCTTCTCAGGTGGCACAATGGTAAAGAATCCACCTGCCAAGCAGGAGATGCAGGTTTGATCCCTGGGTCGCAAAGATACCCTGGAGAAGGAAACGGCAACCCAGTTCCCAGTATTCTGGCCTGGGAAATCCTATGGATGGAGAAGCCTGGCCAGCTACAGTCCACGGGGTCACAAAAGAGTTGAAGACAACGTTGCAACTGAGCATGCATGCACACTTTGGCATTTATCTGGAGATGAAGGGGAAAACTTCAAGCAGGCAGGGAGATTCAGGAGGGCTTACATATAAAAACAGAGTTCTCCACACATGGATAGGAGCTGCTGATAGAAAGGAAAGGAAAAGTTGATGATGGTGGAGGAGACAGAGTTGCCAATGGGAGGGGGAAAGTCCAGCCCAGCAGATAAGAGCCAGCACTCAGCATCTGGAAAGTACAGACACAGGCCACAGGTTGGCCAGAGGCTAGTATCAGGGAAGTCCGGAAAAAAGTGAAATATTTATGAAATATAGCCCAGGAAACATGGCAGCAAGTACGCTAAGCTCAATCAAAATAGGGATAATTTCCTAGCCTGGAAATTTGATTTGCATCAGATGAGTCAGTCTAGATGTGGAAGAGATTCAGAGCAGGACTATACAGAGGACAGTGGTAATGTCGACTGGGGCAAGGGTTTGAGAGCAGAAAACAGAGCCCAGATTTATAAGGTAAGGATACCGGGCTAACTACAAAAAAAGTTAATTAAGGACATAGTAGAAAAGGGTAATAAAATGGAGGTTTCTTACACTTGGATGCAAGTTGAGCATGAGAGTAATGACGAATTTCTTCTTATTGAATCAGATCCTCTTAAATAACGACAGAGAAGATGGTTCACACAAAGTCCGTATTGGGACTAAGTCTGTCAGTCAAGGTGAACCTGATCATTCAAATGGAAACAGAGGGCTTTGAAGGCAGAGAAGCAGGATGTCTATGACAACTGGTCAGCTCTCCAAATCGGCTTTACTCTCTGAGGCATCTATTCTGTGTGGCATTAGGCTCCCAAAGCATGAAGCAGAATGTGTTATTAAGTCAGATCTCCTTGGATCACAACAAAAATAATCAGGCAACAGTGATAGAAGAAGAGAAAAAGAAACAGAAAAAAATGAGTGGGTCGCCAGAGGCAAAAGTGGATGACAGATCCAGATGGCCTTCATTATTTCTCAGTTGGAAAAGTCCAACAGCTTCCTAAATCGTCTTCACATTTTCAGTGCTGCACTACTCAAATTCACCTTATAAACCACTTCCAGGAGAAAGACTAAAATTCTTCAAGTGTAAACACTGTTTCTCACTTCAATCTTCTACTAAAAAATACCAACAACTCTTTGTCACCTAACAAGTTCCTTTTCTTTTCATTCAAATTTCTGCACAATATGGTTCCAACTGATGTCAATGCTTATTTCCTAGTATGCTTTATTTTTAACTCAATAGTCATTAAAATAAAACTAGAATACTTATTCTTTGAATCTTCATTTTTAATGTTTTCTTTTTATTTCTGACAAGTGTGTCCTCCTTTGAAGACTTTCTCTACTTCGTCTCCGTGTGATTTTGGTGGGCTGCCAATCAGAAGGCTATGGACTTCTGACAAGAGAAGTGCCCCGTGGCCCTAGTGAAGCCACCCCTAGTTCCTCGCCAGGAGGCGCATCCCAAGAATGCAGGGGCAGGGAGGGACCAAAAGAGGTTGGAACGGAGGAGGCGTATGAGGAATTCTTAGGTGTCTGTGTCTTTATCTCAATGTTCCTCTGATCCTCTATCCTTCCTTAGGCTCTTCCACTCAATTCTTTGAGCTACTCAACATCCTTTCGAGGAATTCCTTTGTGTGTGTGCACACACACACAGTTCAGTTCAAGAATAGCAGTTTCTGTTGCTTGTAACCAAAGAACACCGAAGGATGCAGAAATGAGCACAAAAGCATAGGGGGCGCTGTTAGGTATACAATAGGGCACAGACCTTCCCCCACCCCGAGATGACTGGCGTATGTGGAGTCAATTCTCAAGCTAAAATATCATAAAAAGCAATGGCACCGACATTAAAATTCTGATATGGGAAATTTAAAGTCATATAAAGGAGAGCTGGGAAATAAGGTCATGGATGGGGCTGCCTGGAACACTGTGGGTGAAACTTCTAGGAACTGTTGGCTTTTGTGATTGTTTACCCGGTTTCTGGATAAATGAAACTGAGGGAACTGTGACCTCAAATATTACCATTTTCACTGGGAGGCACAGACTAAAATCCAGAGTCTTCCTGTCCCCGTGCCCCATGCATCTCTTTTTACTAGTTGTCACGGGGCTGAGACTGATGAAAACCAAACTGGAGATGGACCGTACAGCTTGTTACATCAAGGCAATTGAGAATACTGCCACGTATCTTGCATAGATCTCGAGGGAAATAATGGGATATGAGCTGTGCAGCAGATACATTAGTAAACATTTAAGCCTGAAGAAACCTGAGCCACGGGCGCTCTTGCCAACATTCCTGGTCTGCCCTCCCCCTCCTTGACTGAGGAAGCAGAGTCCCCCACAGGAGAAATTAAATGGATCCTGTGGCGCCAAAGCACCTTGGTGCTGACCTCATCTCCCCTGACTCTCCTGATCTCTTACCCCTCTCCCGTTTGCTTACGTTACCCACAGGCTCCCTGTTCTTGCTCAGGTGCGGGGAGCTCCCACTGCAGGGCTCTGCACTCTCCGCCCTTGCTGCCATCTCTGCTGCCACACTCTCCTGCCAGCGAGGATGGCACGTGGACCCAGTTGCTCCACAGTGTGTGGGAACCCAGTTCCCCAACCAGGGATCAAACCTGCGTCCCCTGCACTGCAGGGCGGATTCCTAATGACTGGACGGACCACCAGGGAAGTTCCCACACCTGCCTGACTTGTTCCCTCACCTCCTTCCAACTTTTGGGGGCTTGAATGTCACCTCCTCCTGGAGATTTCCTCTGGACGTTATATTTGAAATTGCAACACTTGCCCAATATTATGTTGCCCTTCGGTGTTGTATTTTTCTCTGTTGCACTTAACTACCATCTATTATATATTTTACTTTTTTGTGTCCTTTGTTCCCAGACATAGCCCCCAATGAACCCTGCCTCCTGGGATTCACTCCCTCGGGTAGTCCCCCTCCTGGAGAATCTGGGCAGCTCTGCAACTCATTTGAACCTTGAGAATCCGTCAGTAAGGATGCTGAGCCAGTTCCAGGCTTAAGCCTTCAGAGGGCATGCTGACTTCTGACTTTGTGCTTCGGAGGGCTCTGTGCTACCCCGTGAAAAGGCTGGTTGCTTTGCTGGGTAGACTGTAGAGACAGACAACACCCTGTGGAAAGAGTGAGCCCGTGGACTACATGGAGAAACTGAGAGGCCCAGCCCTCCAGTGGCCCACTTGAATCCGGTTCTCCAGCTGTTTCCACTAAGAGGTCAGGCACATGAGGAAGTCGTGTTGGACATTGGACATTCCAGCCCTTCAAACTAACATCACACGGAACAAAAGTGCCATCCAGATGAGTCCAGTCAGCCCACCAGGAGAGGCAGGAGATGAACTAGGTGGTTTTGCATGCAGTGGTATGTAACCAAAACATTTTTCATTGTGTTCATTGTCTGTGTTTCCAGCAAGAGTGTAAATTCCATGAAAACAGGAGTGGCGGGGGGGCTCATTTTGTTCTTTGCTGCACCCCTGGCACCAGTAACTGTGCTGAGCACTTAATAAATAATTCGTATGCAGGAAAGCATAAATTAATGAATTTAAACTAAATAGAGACTATGGGATGAAATGCATAATCAGAATTTGGAAGGGGAAATATATTCAACAAGATTTTTTAGGAATTAATCTCTATTAATCAATATAATTATCATAGAATAACATTTGTTCAAATGGGCTTTAGAAATGCACTTCCTAGGAGTGTGGAATCCCATTTTCAATATGATCAAGCTTCTTGATAAGGATGCCTTCACCAGAGTCTGGGTTCAACTTCCAGTGTTGGTTAAGTTGCCGAATTTAACTCATGAACCAAATGGTGCCAATAGAAATCTACCTTAAATGGCCAGATAATTTTTAGCTTAATATAGAGGGAAGGAATTCAGAGACTTCAGGAATTCTTAATCGGAACAGTTATACACAACTTGCCCATTTTCTTCCTGACCACATCCCAGAATAGACCCCTAATAACTCTCTCTTCCTCCTTGCTGCAAGATAGCAGATTGGCATATGTCTAATGAAACTGATGAGAAGATGAATTATTAGCTATGACCACCTTAAAAGCATACAACTCTGGACTTAGAAGTCTAAAATTTATATCATTTATTGCAAGCATCTCAATCTGTTGGTCATTTATAGCAACTGAGATATTCATGTAATTCTCCAAGAATCTCATAAACTAAGATACTTGAAGATTTCTTTCTCCTGTATTTGAGGGATCTGACAACCAAAAGACAGGAGACAAATGACTCGTTGCGATTAATGTATTTTATGTAATATTTTATATCTCCACTAAGAGCAAGTTGCATATATGGATTCAGTCACTAACATGTTTATACTCTGTAAGGTATTCCTCCATTCCCAGTTTAACTACATGATGTCAGGATTTTCCATGTTGTCATTCTCTAACATAGATTGTATGGCTTCCATGCACATTTCCAAAGAACAAAAGAAAATACATTGCAATAACCTAGATATATAACCCTCTTAGGCTTCCCCAGTGACTCAGTAGTAAAGAATCCGCCTGCAGTACAGGACGTGGGTTTGATCCCTGGGTCAGGAAGATTTCCTGGAGGAGGAAATGGCAACCCACTGTAGCATTCTTGCCTGAAAAATCCCATGGACAGAGGAGCCTGATGGGCTACAGTCCATGGGGTCGCAAAGAGTCAGACACGACTGGGTGACTGAGCATGAGCATATAACCTCCTTAGCCAATCCCACTAACAACTTAATACTGTAGTTGTAATGAGATATATAGATCTAAATATATCAATGTTCTGCTGGTCAAGGTTTTGTCCTTTAAAAATTATATTACAGAAATTAGATATTGAGAGCTAATTGTTCTTTATTTTTCTTTTTAAATTAAAAAAAATGGAACACATGTCAGTTTGCATTCCTTTGTGTTGAAATATTCTTGAATGACATGATTTTACTTGTGACCCTAATAGGACTGAACATTTACTTTACTTCTGGTGCCTTTTTTGGAAAATTGAAAGACTGGGAAGAAGAGAAACATTGAGGCGGGGGGCGGGGGATGGATTGCTAAGATCATGACACATTTTTCTCTGATTAAAATGTTCCCTATATTTTATTTCTAGGAGAATTAAAGTCCACATAAGTATGAGGCAGGTATTTCTTGCTAAATGCTCTGAATAACATTATGCTCCTTACCCTTTATGGAAATGTATTCCAAGATTCTATGTCTTCTTTGAAAGTACTGGAAGATTGAAAATGCATCTATTTGACAGACCTGGAGACATTACTGTCTGCTTAAATAAGTTGTCTGCTGCTTAAATTTCCAGATGCAAGAAAAAAGTGTCCTCTGGCAGCCCAGACTGAGTACGAGAATGCAGGAGGAAAACATGATAAGATAGGGAAAAACATGGAGAGAATTTTTGTGACTCAGAAATAAGCTTGTAGACAGTGAGGAGCCTGTTTTACTCCAAAGAAGAATCTAAAATTTGAATTTACATGAGAAGAGTTGGAACACGATTCTCTACACTTTCGCCTTCTGATTGATTTCACTTTTAAAAGCTTAAGGCTTAAAACTAATTAAATTAAAAGCAAGCCAGAGAAAAAAGAGATTGAGATCAAATGCTTCGATATTGCACATCTAAGGATGCTGATCTGTCGCATTATTTTCTGGAGAAAGTTAATGGGAATAAAGCCCTTTGTTTCACTCCATTAGAGAATCCCACAACTAAAGGTTGATAAAATTTGAATTTTTATGTTTGGAAATTATTTTAAAATAATTCAATTGGTGAAAGATAGTATTTTATATTGCCTCATTCGGTGCTTCCTAAAGCATTTTTACCTTTGTTTTTCATTTAAACCAAAGAAGTTATGAAACAATTTCAGACTTTCAGATACATGGAACCAAGAGTTACATATTATGGGAAAATATGTGTTATCTCTTATTCCTAAAGAAATCTGTCTTCTCAGTGGGTAAAGGACTGTAATGTTTCTTTTCTTAAATAAGGCTTCATATGGTCAAGGACCCACAAATGAAATTATATAGTTCTTTTTGTTTTAATACCTCCACAATTTAGCAGAACTTGATAACTATTTAGAGCATTAAGTTCTGTTTGGAGTTCTATTCTTACAGAATTAACAAGACATTATGATGTCATTCTAGGAATATAGTGTGATAGGATTCATATAATCAGGATAAATAAGAAAGCCTGTCAAAATCCAAGTGTGAAGGATATGGTCACCATATTGAATAAGGACACGTTTGGTAACTGGAAGACTGTTTTTGGTAATTGGAAGAAAACTTTCTTCAGTCGAAGGTCCTTTAAGGAAACATAGCTGATTTCTTTCCATTTCTCTTTCCTTCCTCCAGGCTTAAAGAACACTAGGATAAATAAGTTCATAAAACTCAGAATGATTGGAAGAGAGAGCTTGCTGGGGCACTCTATGAAATACTGAAAATGGTCTTTCTTTTTCTATTTGTCAAGTCAGTGATTTTCAGAGCCTGTCCTTTTGTATTTATGTTTTCAATACTTCAGTGAGATTTAGCAAGGTGTTTAAAGCTGGGGCTGGGATGGAATAATTCTTGAGAATTTAAGTATTTCACACTCTATGCAGTGGAGATTAGCATCCGCACCCTTGCCTTCACAGAAAATCAGGGAGTTAGTGTATGATGTGTTAAGAATCACCCTTCACACAGCAGAGCGCCTTTGGCTTCTTGCCATGTTGTAAGGTTAAAGAAAGAGGGAATGCCATGATTATTTACAGGACTGCTTTTCCTGTGGGAGATTGTGTTCTAGTTCACCTCAGCTCATTACTGATTCATGGGCTGCTATTTTGGCTAAATGATGATGGAGGAGCAATATTAGGTGAGAGGCTAACAAAACATTCTTCAGGCTTTTCCACCATCCCTTTCCTTGCAGAGTCTTTGCTGTCAACAAAACCCAGTCAGGATAATGCCTCCCTTTCATCTCCTCCATCCATCCCCATGAGTACCTTTAGCCTATTAAGGTTCACCTGTAAAAGAACTGCATTCACTATTCATGTTTCTGCATTTGCACTTTACAAGGTACTCTGCTCTTATTAAGCACTAGGCTATAAATTGTTCCACATATGTGCCTAGAGATTCGTTCCTTTTTCTACTGCTCACTGGCAGTTGGCTTTGATTTAGTGGGGAGATATGGACCCCGCCAACATTCCTAGCTCAAGTGGAGTCTTTGACCAGGTGACAAAAATATTTCAACTTTGAAGGCACTTTGGCTGCATCATTAGACCAGATTGTAATTAGTTTATTGAAAGGTATTGAAACCCTCATTTCTGAAAGTGGACTTAGAGTTATCTTGATAGGTAAGTGTTATTTATTGAGTCTTATCCCTTTAAAAGTAAAGGTGGATTTTTCAAGAGAAATACTTTGAGGTTAATCCCAGCTGACTTCTGAGGTGTTATTTCTCTGAATAATAGAAGCATAGTTGTATTTACTTAAAAACTGTGTTTAGAGCCCAGAAGATAAGGGATTTATTAGCATATCTAGTCTGTGGTACTCATATAGTAGATGATAGAGTAGGAACCATTGGTTTATAGAAACCAATAACAAGCAACCATTATGCCTGGTGTTAATATGCAAACCCAGCCTTGAATATTCATTGGAAGGAGGGCTGCTGAAGCTGAAGCTCCAATACTTTGGCCACCCGATGTGAAGAAACCACTCATTGGAAAAGACCCTGATGCTGGGAAAGATGCTGGGAAAGATGCTGGGAAAGAAGGAGAAGGGGTGGTAGAGGATGAGATGGTTAGATGGCATCACTGACTTGACAGACATGAATTTGAGCAAACTTTGGGAGATAGTGGAGGACAGAGGAGCCTGGTGTGCTACTGTCCATGGGGTCACAAAGAATCAGACATGACTTAGCGACTGAACAACGACAAAGTCCAAACTCAATAGAAGAAGAGCATTTTTCTGTTCCACCAAACCCTAGACTAGTTTGGAACTTTAATTCGGTAGCACCAGTCCAACCTATTATATACGGATAGAAAGTTTAAAATATAGTTACAGACTTACATCTACAGCTGTGTCAACCCTCTACAACATTTGTGCCCAAGAATGATTTAATTAGTTTGTATGATCATTTCTCTCTGCTAACAGATGAGCTGGGGGAACATAGGTGACAAAGAGAGAAGGCTTACAATATCAAATTATTGCACACAAAAGCATCTGTTTTTCAGCATCACCTTGATTTATTTTCCTCATCTTTTTTTTTTCCTCCAATGGAAAAATAATTTCATCAAAAAACAAATATTTCTGCCAAAGTGAAATAATTTCATGTTATAATGCTTTCTTTTTTTAAAAAAAAAGTCAACATTGAACTAGGACATGCTCTGACCACCCTCCCCTCGTTTTGCTGACTACCACTTTTTAAAAATCCACTGGCAGAAAAAAAGATATTTTCCTCAAATAGGATGATCATATTTTATTGCTGCTTTGTTTAGTAGATATTTTTCTCAATTGGGAAAAAAAGTCTAGGTGAAAAAAATTACCTAACAAGAGAAGTAGTTTACATAGTCATAACATTTAAATTGCTGCCCAAAGAAAAAAATGTAAAAAAAAAATTTTTAATGTAAAATATCACATAACTTCAAAAAACTTACCTCAGTTTTCTATCACTTAACATGTACTATAAGTCAACTTTCTAAATAGGATTACAGTCCTCTATTATAAGTCCCTAGTGGTACTATGGTATATTGATACATTTTAAAAAATGCTACTACAAAATTTTTCTTTTCATTTTGATTCTGCCTATTGTGTACTTAAGCTATAGATAATTTTTGAATAAAAAGCCTACGGTAGATATAAATGCAATAGTTAACTGATCCTGTTTGCTGATGTCCTTTTCATGGTCCACGGAAGGTGGCAGCTTTTAGTCCAGCATCTTCTCCTGTTTCTTGCCTTCCTTTTTCTTCTTCTTAGATTCTGCTGTGATTAAAATAAAAGAAAGAGAGGAAAAAGTATCACATTAGTAAGCTATGAGAGAGGGAGCCACTTTTCTTATAAATGGCCAGGAATGAAATGATTAAATGCATAGACAAAGTACGTGTGTGTGTGTGTGTGTGTGTGTGTGTGTATGTGTGTATGTGTGTGTGTGTGTGTATGAGTGCACGTGCTTTTGCCAGAGTGCGCCTATGAGAATAGGCAGGAGTAATACAGCTTCCTGTGCAAACACCTATAAATGCCTGGTTTCATACTGGTTGCCCCCATTTGATAAACAACATACTGTCTTGGGGTCTCACTTAGAAAATTGAAACACAGCCGGCCTCTCTGAGAGAATAGCCAGGTCACTGCTCAATGGAGAGCTACCAACGCTATCCCAGACCCTCACTTCTCACATTCGCTTTCCATGGGACAGGTGATAAGCTTTTTTTTTTTCCTGTCATCGTTTTCAAAGTGCTTCTGCTCCTGAGGTATCCTCTCCTGATGTGTCTTCTGTTTATACATTTGGCCACCTAGTCACAGATGAAGGACCACCTCTGAATCTACCAAGCATGGAGCTTTGACTCTACAGAGACTCCTAGCCTTGGTGAAGCAAGTAAGATGGACCAACCTGGGCTAAACCAGGTAAGTAAAACTATTAGGATTTAAACCAAAAGACGTCATCCTTTTCCATTCAGTCATCTGTCATTTCCCTTTTCCTAAGCCTAGGAGAAAATGGTATGGAATAGGACATGTCAGCTTTGGTTCCAAAGATGAGAATGGTCAGCATCACCAGGCTAGCGAGTGCAAGGATATTGCTAAGTGTTTTTCAGATATTAAATACTTTCCCCATTCAGTCCACATAATGGCAAAAATGTATGGGTTAGGGGCTGGAGCCAGACTGCTGGAGTTTAAATTCTGACTCTATCACTAAGTTAATGTGAGACTCTGAGAAAGTTGTATATCTGTGAGTCAGATTCTTCACTTGTGAATGGGCATACAAATAGTACCACTTTGTCAGGTTCGTATCCAAATTCGATGAGTTGTACCAGATCCACTGAGAACAGAACATGGGACAATAAAATGGCAATAAAGGTTAGCACTTATTATTAGTATGATAATAGACTAAGAACAAGGGGGTGATTGCTCTATACGATTAATATTCTTTGTCATCACCAAGATATTTGCACTGAGCAGGTCATTGAATGTTCTGAGCAACAGAGGAATATCAGGACAGAAACAGTGGCCAGTAGGGACTTGTTCATGGGATCACAGGGCACGTACCCAAGAGGGTCAGAGGTTTATGATGAGAGGGGACATGACCCCAGCCACAAATGGTGTACAAAACTCAGCTTATACTTAAGCAGAGCTTGAACTTTTTCCATTCTTATCCTTATCATCTCTTCAGATTAGTTCTGAAGTCCATTATATATTAGGCCTAGTAGTATTTCTGTACAAAGTAATTGTCCTAAACTTCCTTTATTCAAGCTTCAAGGGTGCAACATATGCAATTAGGTCAGGAGTTGCAAAAATGTTGCTGAACTGCTGCTCAAGAGTATTCATTTTGTTCACAAATATCCTCAGATTTTTTCCCTCTCCATACTAAAGTAACACTTTTTTACTCTCTCTGTTTCTACTTGTCATTATAATGTCTCCTTTTTGACCTATTATAGGTGAGATGACCAGAACTTCCAAGTTTAAAGATACCTCTAAGGTCAAATAAGGTTCCCTGTTCAGTTTCTGAACAAATAATATCTGAACATTTAATAATCCCCAGTCTTTGGTTGGCATTTGAAGTAACAGCTGTATATTAAGATGGTATCCTCAGGGAATAATCTAGGATGACAGCTGAAATATAACTCTGATTTCCCTCATCTTATTTTCTCCAAATCCCTTACTGGGGAAGCCTCAGTAATTTATAATCCTCTAGCCTCCAGGAGAGGATGTTTGGGGCAATAGTTCACATGTTTTGGCTATCATGTCCCTATTTCAATATGTAAGTAAATGAATCCCACACTCATCAGGTGTTGGTAAAATTTTATTTCATAAAGCTTAAAGTTATTCTGAATATTTGAAACTATTTGATCTAAGTAACGTAGGCAACACTTTGGGAACTGGAATTTCTCCTCAGTTGTCCTTGGTTAAAACAAGAGCACCTCTCTCTGTTACCTGAGCCTGACATTTACTTTATATTCATCAATGAACAACCATTATTGGTAATGCCATTAAATTTTAATACCATTAAATTGGTATTTAACAACAATTAAATACCAAGAAACGAAGCAATTGCCCATATAATCTGCACAATATCAATCAATATTTTTAGTGCAACTGACAAATAAGTCACCATGGCATTCTTTTGACACACTACACACCTTAAGTCCACTCTGGGTTCAATCTAAATAGATAAAATGAGGAGTCTTCAGTAAAAGGTAGTGGAAAGAATTTGTATTTGTCTATAGTCAATTTCGGAGAAGGCAATGGCACCCCACTCCAGTCCTCTTGCCTGGAAAATCCCATGGACGGAGGAGCCTGGAAGGCTGCAGTCCATGGGGTTGCTGAGGGTCGGACACGACTGAGCAACTTCACTTTCACTTTTCACTTTCATGCACTGGAGAAGGAAATGGCAACCCACTCCAGTGTTCTTGCCTGGAGAATCCCAGGGACGAGGGAGCCTGGTGGGCTGCCGTCTATGGAGTCGCATAGAGTCGGACACGACTGAAGCGACTTAGCAGCATAGTCAATTTGATTTCTCACACTGTGACCTTTATGTATATTTAGTGAGCTTTGTCACTACTTATCTCTATGGCCTCAAAAAGTGATGAACATCCTCTCTAGCTTTACCCTGTCTGTGTTGTGCTGTGCTGTGCTAAGTCGTTTTAGTCTTGTCCGACTCTTTGCAAACCTAGGGATTGTAGCCCACCAGGCTTCTCTGTCCGTGGGATTCTCAGGCAGGTCAGGGAATGGTGACCCACTCTAGAATCACCATTCCCTCCTCCAGGACATCTTCCCAACCCAGGGATCCAACCCATGCCTCTTAAGTTTCCTGCGTTGGCAGGCAGGTTCTCTACCACTAGGGCCATCTGGTAAGCCCCAAAGATCATGGGTATGTGGCAGCTATTTTTATGGCTTCAGTCCGTATTTCTCTTGCTACCATCACAGATGTGTGTTACGTAAAAGACAATAAATCAGTATGGAGAAAAAGTATGTCTGTGGTAGACTTAGCCTGAGGGGGGAAAGAATTTCTCCTCTCGGAGTTATTTCATTCTTTTTAAAAAGTATTAGTTTTCCAGCTTTAAAAGTAATACCTATTTATATAAAAATAAAGAAACATACAGTAAAAAAAAATTACCCATGGTTTCACAATATATAGACAGCACTTCCAGCAAACAGTTCCATTTATGTTTCCTTTCTACCAATATATGTAATATACTTTAAGACCATAATGACAGTTGATAGAATATATTATATGAAAAATTCTGTTACATTAGTTTCCACGCCATTGCATATACTTTGAGACATGACCAAGTAGCATTCTTTTATGACATCTCTGCCTATTTTTCTTCTTTTGTTGGTCAGTCGGCATGTTCCCACATATCCCCATTTTTTGCTATTATAAAGAATGAGGCAATGTGTGTTTTGCAGACAAATCACTGTATGTTTAAGCTTTGCCCTAGTGTACATTACTAACAGAGGATCTACTGGATCAAAGAACAGAGTATTTTTAAAGCTCTAGGTATGTACTGGCATATTTCTTTCTTGAAAGGAAGTACAAATTTAAATTTTTATCAACAACTTATATAAGGCTATCACAGGGATGCTCTAGTGCTCCAGTTATTACGAATCCATCTGCCAATACAGGGAACACAGGTTCGATCCCTGGTTCGTGAAGACTCCACATGCCATTGGGCAGCTAAGCTCCTGCTTCACAACTACTGAACCTGCGTGCCTAGAGCCCATGCTCTGCAACAAGCCACGGCAATGAGAAGCCATACACTGCAAGGAAGAGTACCCCCACTCGCTACAACTAGAGAAAGTCTGCTCAGAGCAATGAAGACCAGGCCCAGCAACAAATAAATAAATTAATACAAATTAAAAAAAAAATCGATCACAGCAAACTCCTTCTCAAAAGGCAAATCATTAAACAAGATGCATCATCTCTTTTCCACCCATCCACAGGTCCTTTTAGGAATAGGATTGCCATGTGGTTGGTACAAATAAACACCCACTCCCATTTCCATTATTAGGGACACCTAGAAGAAATAAGACTGTAAGTGGGAATTGAAAGAAAGACATCACAGATTTTTTTCTGAAGACTTTGAGAGGAGATGGCATTCTAAGAAGCAGAAGAGTTGAAAATTCTGGAATAAAGTAATCTCATTTTCTTAGCAAAATGTCTTGGTTTGATTTCTTTTTTTCAGATGATCTATGGCATATATAGAAAATGAAAGAAAATTAAGAGATGAAATGATATGAGAGGGGCTTAGACTTTAACTGGGTCAACATCTCTTTGCTACTATTTCAAATAAAATGGCTTTGGGTCATTACACTAATGAGAGGAACTGTTAATTAGAATAGGAAAATATGTTTACCTTATATAGAGGTAGAATTCCTATAAGAGGAAGCTATGAACTCTCAGAAATGGACACCAAAGCTTTAGAGGTCAAGAGTGCCCGTGGACAGGGACAGTGGGTGGTGTGTTACAGAGAGTCCTAAATATAACCTGTGGAGATTCATTCAATAAATCATGAAAACTGAGTGAAGGAAAAGGATCAAGTTACTGTCAAACAATAATATCACCATGTAAATAAGCCCCAAAGTCTGGATACAACCAACACCTTTGTAATGCTTCATGAACCTATTTGAAGGAACTCACCTGTGCTTAAGAATCAGCTGCCTAGTCACCTGGAAATCTCTAATTCCTTCCCAGCTGTGTTTCTGAACTGATAACAAGGCTTGCTGAATTGTAAATGTACAGCTCGGTGATCCACCAGAGATCTAGGTACTAGCTGGCTCAGCTTCCCGCCATGGCACCGTTCATTGAATTCCCCAATATTTCAGGTTAAATGGGGGTAGTGTCTATCAAGTGGCACAATACAAGAAGAAATTTCTGTATATTTAATAATCAAAAGTATCATCTCTTAGTTTTTTATTCTGATTATTCTCAGATATGGTTCAGTCCAACATCTGTGTAATAATTTGTTTCCTCTTCAATTCCTTATTTTGTAATGTCATGCCATTTCTTCTTTTATGGACTCAATACATTTATAATACTTCTAGAATTATATATGGAATATATGTGTGCATGCATGCTAACTAGCTTCGGTTGTGTCCAACTCTTTGAGACCCTAATGTCTACTCTATTCATGAGATTCTCCAGGGAAGAATACTGGAGTGGATTGTCATGCCCTCCTCCAGGGGGTCTTCCCAAACAAGGAATTGAACCCACATCTCTTGGCTGCTCCTGCACTGGCAGACAGGCAGATTCTTTACCACTAGCACCACCTAGGAAGCCCGTATGGAATATATACATCCCACTATATATATCCACCTTCATAGGGCTGCTCCTCAGTGATGTGCTAACATCTGCCCTTTCCCTCACTGCCCACCTTCCTTTTGCTCAAGTCTATTTCATAACAACACCAACCACTCTCCTCTCTACTACCTGCCCTTCTACACAAGTTTACTTTTGACATCAAGTACAGTACATTAAAAATAGTATACTTCTGTGTCAAAATGCAGACTAAACATGTCTGGACCCTTTGAGCAACCTCTGTCTGCCTGCATTCACTTAGGGGTGACTCAACACTTAACTGTGTTGCCTCAAAATAGCAAGTTCAGCTATGAAAGTGTGGTGAGTAATGTGGACTTAACAGAGGGTTTAGTGGAGATGAGGAAATTATTTCATCAACTACCCAGAGCAAGTTTAGTAAATGTCCCTAAGCAGGTCAGCTATTTTCCAAAGCAACTCCCCATGTATCAGTAAACGAAGCTCTTCTCCCTTCACCCAGAGACTCCTCTTTTCAGCCCCCTTTCCCTCTTATCTCTCTGTTTCCTCCTCCTTGAAGGAAAAAGCTGAGACCACTACTGGCTTCTCCAACCCATCAAGAAAGGAATCCTCTCTAGGATGTGCTTTCTTTGTAGGGTAGAAGCGAGTGTGCTGGGATCACTCCTAGATCCGACCTATGCACATGGGTGTACCAGGACGAGAGTCACCAAGTCAAACCCCTCTTTTAACTCAGCTCATTCATATTGTCCTTATGTATCAGTCACACCTATTCATGTGTCTGGAAATGTTAAAAAAAAAAACACTGAAAATGTCTGTGGACTTTTCCTCTGAGAGTCACTAGAGAGAACAATGAAGAAAGGAATCAAGAGATACTTCATCTGTATGTCCTTTAATCCAGGGTTTTCTCACTTGTATACAGTTACAGAAGGAAAACAAAAAGCTGTGTGCGTTGTGGGTGTGTATGTTTGTATTCATATTCAGCTGCTACATTATTTTCTTCACCTTTGGGCAAAAAAAATGTTTAAGTACTGAAGAAAATTCAAGAGAGGCAAATACAGCTAAAGCAAATAAAACTTGGCAAAGAACATGTAATTTTATGTAGGTAGCTTTGAGAATGTTGGCATAATTATGGCCAATATTTGTGGGATCAATAGCACCCAATTCTGATACCTGTGTTAGAGACTTGTGTGTGCCTGTGTGTGTGTGTGTGTGTGTGTGTTTGGTTTGGCAGTCACTGGATGCTGTCATTCTTGGCAATCCTGCCAGCCCTATCTCCATGCCCTTCCTACCTTGAAGAACTCTATAAGTCAGCTAGAATAGAGGATATACTTAAATCCACGTGTCTCTGTCTCTCTAACACACACACACAGAAAGACACACACAACCACAGATGGTGGAATGAATGTCTAGGCTGTTTCTGTTCAGCAAAGCATCTGCTCCTTCCTCGGTCCACAGGCCCCTCTCAACACCTTACACTTCTTGACAGTGACCCCCCGACACAGAGTAACTGACCTCTTCTACATCAAAAGCAGAAAGAATACTTCTTTCTAATATGATATTTAAATGTTTAAAACCTTATTTCTGCAATAATGAGGGCACAGGTAGAAAATTGACCTTATTATAAAATATTATAAATTATATGGTAGCCTAAGTCAGAAATGAAGTACATTATTATAAACAATAAGTAGTGCCCACTAAGTACATCATTATTTTTCTATTATCATATCTAATGTTTAATATTTAATGACTGGTGCTATTGGAAACTCAAATTATGATTTATGGAAAAGGGGAAAAGCTTGAACTCTAGAATATTTAAAAACTCAGTAAGTACAGCTCCATGAAACATTTTTAATTCACTCTTATATTTTTTTGGTTCCTATATATATATGTATATGTATACATTATATATGTATACACATTATAAATATATATACATACATTATATATATATGCATACATATATATGTGTATGTATGTATCAGAATCAGTTGTGATGGGCTGAATTATGTCCCCCTCAAAAATTCCTACTGAATTCCTAACCCCTCAGAGTGTGAACATACTTGGAGACAAAGTTATTACAGAGGTAAATAGGCTAAAATGAGGTCATTAGAGTGGGCCCTACCCCAGTATGAGTGGTGTCCTTGTAGTAAGAGGGAATTTGGACACAGACAACCCCAGGAAGAAGAGAACGATCTATGAGCTGAGGAAAGCAGTCTGGAACAGACTCTTCCCTCACAGTACTGAGAGGGAATCAATCCTGCTAAAACCTTGTGAAAAAATGAATTTCTGCTGTTTAAGCCACCCAGCCTGTGGTACTTTGTTATAGCAGAGAGTGAACGAATGCATCTGTGAACTAGATAACACTAGCTGTCCTTTTTGTATATCCTTCAGATAACCCTCATTAGTTGCAGAAAATATGCCTAAGTTTATTGTTATTTTTTTAAATGTCCCCCAGATTTTAATTAACATCATTTGAATATGTGACTTTGGTACTGTACACGGTAGGACTGTATGCGCATGTGTGGTTTCAAGCTGCTCCAGGCATTAATCCATCACTGGTCTCCACGCCTCCAGATTTAGAGCAGCTGAGCTGTGTTTCAACAACACTCAATTCCAGCCTGCCTCCACGCACCCAATGCTCTGTCTACAGCAGCAGCAAGTAGGTCTGAAGAGACTCTCCTCAACTTCTCTGCTGCTGCTGCTAAGTCGCTTCAGTCGTGTCCGACTCTGCGACCCCAGAGACGGCAGCCCACGAGGCTCCCCCGTCCCTGGGATTCTCCAGGCAAGAGCTCTGGAGTGGGTTGCCATTTCCTTCTCCAGTGCATGAAAGTAAAAAGTGAAAGTGAAATTGCTCAGTCGTGTCTGACTCTTAGCGACCCCATGGACTGCAGCCCACCAGGCTCCTCCGTCCATGGGATTTTCCAGGCAACTTCTCTACATGTTTTTAAACAGCAGTCTTCATAGCAGCTTAATTTATTACTCTGGTGCATGTCAGCAAAGGTCTGAAAATAAAGCTTTTCTGTAGAATGAAAATCATCCCTGGAATTTTTTTCACCTTGCAAGAGCGAGCGCCAAGAATGTGCGAGCCTGTGGTAAACAGCTCTGGGCCTTGCCCTCTGTGTACCCCAGCAGCAGGACACTGGGGAAATGTTTACCTGCTTCTTGCTCTTTGGATTTCTGATGAGCTCTTCTATAAATACTGCATTTTCCTCTAGAAAAAGTCTTTCTTTCCCTCTGCCTCTTTGAGCTGAGCAACAGCCAGCCTGCTTTGATTTCCCTGTAGGTTGCTGAAGGCTGTGCAATGCGGCAGAGCTGGCTGGAGTCACCGGGAGCATGCAGAGCGTCTCTACAGCACTTGTTACCAGGGCACCGGTGCCCTGGATCCTGGGGAAGCACGAGTATCTCAGAGTGGAGAGAAGGTAGCCCCAAAGCCAGCCCTGGGTGGAGGCTGGGAGGCCACCGAGTGTAATGGGGTGCCTGGCACTGCTGTGTCTTACTCTGGAGGAAGTCAGCCCCTTTAAGGACCCCCATTTGAGAAAAGTGGCACTAAAAGTTATTATGTGCTCCCATGTGGTTATTATACAAAGAAAAGCTGAGTCAAAAGTATCTGATGCAGCTCAATCGTAAATGACCCCAAACATACTTATACTAATGTTTTAGAGTTCAGCTCAGTACAGTCACTGAGTCGTGTCCAACTCTTTGCAATGACCCCCTGGACTGCAGCACGCCAGGCCTCCCTGTCCATCACCAGCTCCCGGAGTTTACTCAAACTCATGTCCATTGAGTCGGTGATGCCATCCAACCATCTCATCCTCAGTTGTGCCCTTCTCCTCCCGCCTTCAATTTTTCCTAGCATCAGGGTCTTTCTTCACATCAGGTGGCGAAAGTATTGGAGTTTCAGCTTCAGCATCAGTCCTTCCAATGAATAGTCAGGACTGATCTCCTTTAGGATGAACTGGCTGGATCTCCTTGCAGTCTGAGGGACTCTCAAGAGTCTTCTCCAACATCACAGTTCAAAAGCATCAATTCTTCAGTGCTCAGCTTAATTTATAGTCCAACTCTCACATCCATACATAACTACTGGAAAAACAATAGCTTTGCCTAGATGGACCTTTTTGGCAATGTAATGTCTCTGCTTTTTAATATGCTGTCTCAGTTCAGTTCAGTCGCTCAGTCATGTCCGACTCTTTGCGACCCCATGAATCGCAGCACGCCAGGCCTCCCTGTCCATCACCAACTCCCAGAGTTCACTCAAACTCATGTCCATCGAGTTGGTGATGCCATCCAGCCATCTCATCCTCTGTCGTCCCCTTCTCCTCCTGACCCCAATCCCTCCCAGCATCAGGGATCAAGGTCTTTTCTAAGGAGTCAACTTTTCGCATGAGGTGGCCAAAGTACTGGAGTTTCAGCTTTAGCATCAGTCCTTCCAATGAACACCCAGGACTGATCTCCTTTAGAATGGACTGGTTGGATCTCCTTGCAGTCCAAGGGACTCTCAAGAGTCTTCTCAAACACCACAGTTCAAAAGCGTCAATTCTTCGGCTGTCAGCTTTCTTCACAGTCCAACTCTCACATCTATACATGACCACTGGAAAAACCATACTCTTGACTAGAGGGACCTTTGTTGGCAAAGTAATGTCTCTGCTTTTTAATATGCTATCTAGGTTGGTCATAACTTTCCTTCCAAGGAGCAAGTGCCTTTTAATTTCATGGCTTCAGTCACCATCTACAGTGATTTTGGAGCCCCCCAAAATAAAGTATGTCGCTGTTTCCACTGTTTCTGCATCTATTTGCCATGAAGTGATGGGACCAGATACCATGATCTTAGTTTTCTGAATGCTGAGTTTTAAGCCAACTTTTTCACTTTCCTCTTTCACTTTCATCAAAAGGCTCTTTAGTTCTTTTTTGCTTTCTGCCATAAGGGTGGACAAAAACCTAAACTATTCAGTTATTTTAGAATACCTAAAGAGATCCCATTAGGAAGCAATTTAGGAAGAATTGGTATAATAGAGAAGAACTCTGGACACAGACTCTCTTGACTTCAAGCCTGGCCCCTCACTGGCTAGTGACCTTGTGCAAGTTGCAACCTTAGCGTCCTGATTTGTAAACTGCAAACCAAACTCCTTGGGGCTGCTGTGGGGACCAAGTGAGGCAGTGCGTGCTAAGGGCTCAGTATAATGCCTTTCCGGGTTTCCCAGGTGGCTCAGTGGGTAAAAAAATCTGCCTGCAAAGCAGGAGACATAAGAGATGCGGGTTTGATCCCTGGGTTGGGAAGATCCCCTGGAGGAGGACATGGCAACCCACTCCAGTATTTGTGTCTGGAGAATTCCATGGACAGAGGAGCCTGGAGGGCGATAGTCCATAGGTTCACAAAGAGTCAGACACGACTGCAGCGACTGAGCACAGACGCACATCGTACTCAGTAAACAGCAACTACTCTTGTTACGCTCAAGAAATGCTGATGATAATAGCTGCAACTTAAAACATGAAGCAGAAGTTCTCAGTCCAGAAGTTAGAAAGGAAAAATGCAGAAGCTTCAGGGGGAAATAAAAAGAAGGTCCCTCAACCCAGTATCTAATTAGTGCAAACATTGTTCTATTATGCAGCCTTCCTTGATACTAATTATTATATAGCTGTTTTGTATGTACACAGCTAATGAGCCTCTGAACATGGAATTTACCAAGGGAGATGAAAGCAGATACACAGCATGAAGTAAACCCTACAAATATTTATAGCTGCTAGTCCTCACAGCTGCCCTGGCAATTAGAAGCAAAAATTCTTTAATAAGGATGGGAGTAAAATACCCAGGTGACTCTTCTTCCAAGCGAGTGCCCTGTGCTTTAACTGTGATTTCTCTGTACATTTTTGTTGCAGCCAATGAATGAATGGTGTGCTCTAGTGACCCAGAACAGGATAGTTTATTTACTTGGACACATCATTCAGGGAATTCCCTGGTAGCTCAGATAGTAAAGAATCTGCCTGCAGTGCAGGAGACCCAAGTTCGATCCCTGGGTCGGGAAGATCCCCTGGAGACGGAAATGTCAACCCACTCCAGTAGTCTTGCCTGGAAAATCCCTGGACACAGACAAGATGTCCCATCTTGGACAATGGGGTCACAAGAGTCGGACTTGACTTAGCGACTAAACCACCACCACCATTCATTCATTGAGTCAGTACTATTTGTTGAGCTCCTCTCATGGACTAAGGACCTGAGTTGTAGTAACTTGCATAGGTGAATGGGTAGTGGCTCCTGACCTCCAGTGCTTCAGTGTGGGGCAAGGCAGACATGCACTCATTGCAGAGGCAGTGATGAATGTCTTATCACAGGAGCCAGCCTTTAGAGATAAGGCAATCACTGCAGGCTTGGGCAGGGAAGTCTGCAAGTTCTCATAGGGATCTCCTTTCTAATCCTCAACAAAAACAAGCTCTTTTTGGCCTCGGGACTCTGAACTTCCCCTTGGTTTATTTAAAATGGTAGTATGGCTTTGTTTTCTTGGGCTCAAAAATCACTGCAGATGGTGCCTGCAGCCATGAAATTAAAAGATGCTTTCTCCTTGGAAGAAAAGCTATGACAAACCTAGACAGTGTATTAAAAAGCAGAGATATTACTTTTCAGACAAAGGTCCATATAGTCAAAGCTATGGTTTTTCCAATAATGTATGAATGGGAGAGTTGGACCATAAAGAAGGCTGAGCACTGCAGAATTGATGCTTTTGAATTGTGTTGGAGAAGATTCTTGAGAGTTCCCTGGACTGCAAGGAGATCAGACCAGTCAATCCTATAGGAAATAAATCCTGTATATTCATTGGAAGGACTAATGCTGAAGTTGAAACTCTAATACTTTGGCCACCTGATGGGAAAAACTAACTCATTGGAAAAGACTTTGATGCTGAGAAAGATTGAGGGCAGGAGGAGAAGGGAGCGACAGAGGATGAGATGGTTGGATGGCATCATCGACTCGATGGACATGAGTTTGCACAAGCTCTGGGAGATGGAGAAGGACAGGGAAGCGTGACGTGCTGCAGTCCATGAGGTAGCTAAGAGTCAGACACAACTGAGCGACTGAACAACAAAACATTGTAGCTAGCTGCTATTTGTCTTCAAGTCCAAGTTCAAAAGTGACCTCTCAAAGGTGCTCTCCCCAGTTATACTGTCTTAGCCCCCTTCTCTCTTGGTCACTCTAACACTTGGCTCTTTAGATATTAAGACCACTTTCTTCAATATGTAGTTCTCATTTGAATTATTAGTTGTTTATTTTGGTCACTATTATCTACCCACTATCACCACTAGAACACAGAAATAAGAGGGAAGGAAACATTTAATATCAGTAGCACCTAAGATTTTATAAATATATGAATATATTGGAAACTATGTCAAAGGACAGCATGCTTCTCTCAGAGCACTTGGAACTCTCTGCAGTACATTGGGATTTATCCTCTTCCTCCTACTGCACTACTGGGCCATATAGGTCATTGTATCCCTGGAGCTGACCTAACCTATAGCACCCACTCCATAAACGTTTGCTGAATAAACAAGCTGGGTTTTATAGAATGAAATGTATAAAGCATAGGAGAAGGGAAACAGGTCAAAAGTTTTTAGAATAACAGGTATAGAGAAATGGACATATAACAAATCATGGCCCAGGGATCCATCTGTGGGAGTTTGGTGTGGTTGGGGCGGAGTCTATGAGCAATGCCTGGAGCAAGGATCCAGAAGAGCCAAAGTGGATGATGCATGAGCAGCAAGTCCTGCTAAGGAGCCAGGATCTGATTCTGTGCTCATAGAAGTGACGCTCAAAGAGGGATTTTAGGAAGAATAAGTGGGTCTGAAATTCATTACTTTTCTTAGATAAGAAATTGAGAGGCCTATGTGGAATAGATACAGGGGTAGGAGGTATATGTAATGTAGGAAATTTAGAGTCAGGCTGCCTTATATTGAAGTCCTGGCTCCTCTGCCTATTATCTGTATCATCTTACACTAGGCATTTAAGTTTTCTAAGCCATAGTTACCATATATGTAAAATTGGGGATGATCATAACTATTTCACAGAGATTTTGTGAATATTCAATGACAATGTATGAGCATTTACCCAACTGTAATAAAAACCTATCAGGCTCTCAGGCTTCCCTGGAAGCTCAGCTGGTAGAGAACCTGCCTGTAACGCAGGAGACCCAGTTCAGTTTCTGGGTTGGGAAGATCCCCTGGAGAAGGGATAAACAACCCACCCCAGTATTCTTACCTAGAGAATCCCAGGGACAGAGGAGCCTGGTGGGCTACAGTCCATAGGGTCACAGAGAGTCAGACACCACTGAAGCAACTTAGCACGCACACACCAGGCTCTCACAAAATATTAACTCTAATCTCTATTGGTGTAAATCACCATAATTCTTTTGCCTGAAAAAGTGCTGAGGGAAACATCCACCTCAAGAAATCCATTTGGAAGGAAGGAAACATTCTACAAAATACTGCACATTTATCAAAGATTTTTACATAAATTACTTTTATCTATGCAATGTGCTATGAGATATTCATTGTAGATTTTAGTTTCCAGAAGACAAAACAGATATTCCAATAAAAGGGGGGCAGATTTAGATTTTCTCACTTCAAGAACAGTATCATGGATGGGAAATAAAATAGATATTCAAAGATTGCCACAAGCAGAATGAAAAAGAAATGAAAACCTTGAGGCCAAACTGGGTAAGACCGTTTCTCCCTGATCAAAAAGAGCAAATTCCCAGTTCTCTTTCTGGTCACATGCAAGGGCAGCAGCCATCGACCCCCCAGGGGTCTCAGAAAGGAGGAAGCCCCTCCCAGACTGGCTGGCACTGGGATTCTGTGCGCTCACCTCTCTGAACACGTTCAAAGTCTCTTGGCCTAACAAAGTTCATCCACAGAGTATCGCCATGCTCATTCCCAAGAGACGTCAGAGCCCAAAAAATAGAAAGAAACGTTGGGGAGTGTCTTTTATCTTTTAAAGAACTAACCAAAGAATCTATTTAGCAGGAGAGAATTGAGAATGCGGGAAATATCACTTTACTGACCCCCTTTCCCATTTAATGATCAACTGCCAAATGCTGTGCTCTGCACACTGCCGAGTCTCGCACTTAAATGGCTGCTGTGCTTTTGATCTGTAAAGATGAATCGTCAAAGCTGAGAAGCCTAGGAAATCATTCAAAAGAGAGAGAGCAGCAACGTAGCAAAGCTTTTAGAAATAGCCGGAAAGAAATGAAAGGAATCAGGGTTATCGAGAGCAGGGAAACTAGACAAGGACTTGGCACCAGCAGAGCGTACACTGGTGGACAGGATGGCAGGAGGGATTAGCGTTGTTGCCTGGACCACCTGTGACACAGCCATCCATCCGTGTGCTCCTCATCCTGCCTCTCTGGGAAACCATTTGTCAATGCCCTCTGTCACACAAACTCGGAAGCAGACACATGCCAAGCTGGCCTGTCGGAATCAAAAGGAGTTTCACATACTTTCTAGTATTTATGTATCTTGTTCATAAAGCAACAAATGATTTCCATGTCAAGGAAAACTCAAGATTCTAGAATGATCCAACATGATCATCGTGCTATATCATTTGTGGCACCTAGGAGGATCTCAGCTCATCTAGGTGCCTCCCACACAAGTCCCCTCCTCGGTCTCATCTCTGACTCTGCACTCAGGTGATAGCTACCAGCAGTCTGCTCCCCTGGGCTGCACCTGTGCCCACAGACGGGCCAGCCTGGAGGACCCCAGCTCCCCCACAGATAGGCCATCCTGCCAGCCTCATTCAGCTGGACCACCTTCTAAGTCTACGGTGAGTCTGTCCTCCAAGGAAACCATGGAGAAACACTCACTGCCCTCTGAAGGGTTCTCTGCTCTGCTCTTTGTTTTAGCACTGTCAACCCTTACTGGCCACATTTCCAATTTCTGCCCTTGCTCAACAGCTCAAATATTCCTGTACATTATTTTCAAACTGAAAAGACCAAAATGACTCAACAAAGAATGACTGGTGGTTCCAATAAGAAAAGACTTCTCTCTATACTTGCTTCCCTGATAGCTCAGTTGGTAAAGAATCCGCCTGCAATGCAGGAGATCCCAGTTCAATTCCTGGGTGGGGAAGTTCTGCTGGAGAAGGGATAGGCTACCCATTCCAGTATTCTTGGGCTTCCCTTGTGGCTCAGCTGGTAAAGAATCCACCTGCAATGTGGGAGACCTGGCTTCAATGGAAGATCCCCTAGAGAAGGGAAAGGGTACCCACTCCAGTATTCTGGCCTGGAGAATTCCATGGACTGTATAGTCCATGGGGTTGCAAAGAGTCAGACATGACTGATGGACTTCCACTTTCTTTCTTTCTCTCTATAGTTGGGTACTCAACTGGTCCAGTATGATTTTTATCCAAGAAATGTCATCAGTGCCTCTTCTAGCCCAATAGGAGAGAAGGGTGGGTCTAATGATACACTCCAACACATACGCCCTGGAGGATCACTCACTGAATACCAATTCAAATCCTTTTCAGCTTCTCCTTTGTATTTATAAGCAAAGTTTAGAAAGTTTTAGACATTTCCCAGACCCTCTTGCAGCAGAATTTTATATGTGACCTAGTTTCCACCATGCAGGCACTCTTAAATGAGTCTTAGAGCAGAGCAAGCAGAAAATAAGGCCACATTTGGGGAGATTGGACATTTTGGCAAGAAGGGAGGTAGAAGCGTTTGGCTTTGGGGTACAGGGAGGGTGAGGCTTCCAGTGTCCAGCTCTTAGCATTACATGTGTCAAGCAGTCAGTACTTTCAGCAAGAGGGTCTCTGTTCTATCAGTCACGTATGGTGTGATCAGACATTTCTCCTGGATCTGATGTCTTCTCGGCAATATTGCTGAATCCAAGTCAAATCCTCTGGCCCTTCCGGAGAGTCTGTGAGCTATATAAAACTCTTCAATCAACCCCTTTCTGCTTCACTAGCTAGAATAGATCTTGCTGCAGCTAAAATCTCTTCAACAGACACAGGATTTTCTTAATTAAAAATTTTAATTAATACTCTGAATCTCTTTTCCTAAGAAATTAAAATCTTAAGTGTCCAACACAATGACTCACCAATTTCTCCCTGCCAGATTCTGGCAGCAATTAAGCAAATTCCAGTTATAATCTCTCAGTCAGTCAATGACCCTCCCCAGAGCAATCTGTCCTTACCCCAGGAAAGCTACATTTCAATTCTACGTCTTCCCATTCTTAAGTCTGTATAGGATATCAATATTCTCCCTTCTTCTGGGTATACAATTCAGAAGTGAATGACTAAAAGCTTTCTTCAGATTAAGTGGGATTCCAACACAAGAGAACCTTTAGATAAGGATCTAAGTGTTTCACTGAAACTTCAAACCAAGGCTAGAGTGTAGCGTTTGTACAATATTGCCACAGAAGTAAGAACCACTTCTTTACCTCAAAGGTAATGCTGTGAGAATGAAGCACTATGAATTTTAAGACAATTTTTAACCAAATCAAATGGGATATTTAGTCATTTCCCAACATTTAGATGGCAATTCTAGATATTAAGCACTTCCTCTCCCAAGGCAAGTCTTTCAGTCTTTTAACCTCATTAATAATCAAGTCACAACGATTATCCCACAAGGAGGATGTTCTCCCATCTTTCCTCAATTTAATGCTGGGTCATCACAGCCTTACAAACATCTTAATATTCCATTCTAAAATTTAAAGAGCATGTTTTTCACACTGAGAATCATGCAGTTTGCATATTAATCCACTACCATTTCTCAAAACAAGAGGAAGCAAAACCAAGCAAAAGAGTTTTACAAAACAAGCAGGAAAAAAAAAAATCCCAGAACTTAATGTTGTGTTTCATGAGAAGGATAGTGTTGGAGGAAAGAAAGTATATTCTGACTATGAGCTCAGTGACTGGGTTAAATAGACAGACAAATGATGTCAAAAGAGAACAAAGCCTGGAATGATTCTGCTACTAAGCAATAGGGGGACTTGGATGAATCACTGATTTCCTTTGTTCTCATTTGTTACATGAGGGCCCCATCAATCACAGGCAAGGTCCCTAGAAGCTCTACCGTGTAATGAGTCTAGGAATCAGGATTTATCTAATACTGCTAGAGTTTCACGAGTTTATAACACCTAGCGGCATGCGTGTGTGCTCAGTCATGCCTGACTCTGCGACTCCACAGACCATAGCCCGCCAGGCTCCTCTATCCATGGGATTTTCCAGGCAAGAATACTGGAGTGGGTTGCCATTCCCTTCTCCAGGACCTAGGGGCAACACAAAACAATTGAAAAGGCACTGGGTCTTCCTAGTCAGCTAACTTTACATTTGAATCCTGGTTTCAACACTTACAAGCTGTGAAACCTCAGGCGAGTTGCTTAAACTCTCTGAACCCTGTGTTTCCTCATATAAAAGCAGGATAAACAAAATGCACTACAAAGTGTTGTTTGATGCTTGAATTAAATGATGAGGAGTCCCTATGACAGTACTTGAGTCAAAATTAGTGGGTCCTCTACCTCCCTCTGTCTTTTTTGTGTTTTATAAGCTAAAACACAAGAGAGCATCGATGACTTACTCTTTCCTGAATAAAGGAAGAAACTAATTTATAATTGTATAGTTTTGAGAAAAATTTCTTTAAATCATTTCTTTACTACAGCTTCCACCACTCTGGTGGATCTAGTTTACAAAACATTTTTTTTCCTTTTATTAATAGCATTTATTTTATAAATATTTATTCATCACTTATGGTGTGCTGCTCCATGTTCTAAGCAAAAGGGATACAGTGGAGAATAAGATAGACCAAGTCCCCATCCTCCTGGAACTTATATTCTGGGAAATGTCTTTCAGAACAGTTTTGGAAATAATGTTCTAAAAACTATCTTCTTCCATCTGGGCATCATCCCCCACATCACTGTTGAACTTAACAAAGCTCGTGTGTGAGTGCTAAGTCGCTTCAGTCGTGTCCAACTCTTCGTGACCCTACGGACTATAGCTCGCCAGGCTCCTCTACCTATGGGGATTCTCCAGGCAAGAATATTGGAGTGGGTTGCCCTGCCCTCCTCCAGAGGATCTTCCTGAACGAGGGATCAAACCTGTGTTTCCTGTGGTTCCTGCACTGCAGGCAGATTCTTTACTGCTGAGCCACCTTTAGAAATCTCATCTTCTCTTATTTCAAAGGAAAATAAACTCATGGAGGTTACCTAATACCCACAAGAGATTAAGTAAGAAATCTACAGGGTATGAAAGAGAATATGAATTTAGAGTCAGCCAAGTGTGGACTCTTGTCATTTATTAGAGATGTAGCCCTTGGCAAATAAAGTAACCAGTGTTCTTCAGTATCCTTCATATCAAAATCTACTTGCAAGGATATATGGAATTTTATGAGATAATATATGTAAAACACCTAGAGCAAGGTGAGAGAGTAGAAACAGAACAATACTAATCATAATAGAGATTCTATCTCATTATGACTTGTTTCTCCATTGATTAGAAATAAATGAGCTATCTGAAGGGTAGAAATTGACACAGAGAAAGCTGTAACATCCATTCATGGTTATTTGAAAAAAAAAATGGTATAAAAATATATACAACCCACACATGCCACCTGTTACATTTTTACGTAAACCATGAAAAATATGTCATGGAAAGTGTGTGTGAATCCCATTAAGAAAATCTTCTATCTGACAGTCTTCCTAGCTCAACTCATATGATAAGATTTTCAAAACTACTGATGCTGATTTAGTTGGTCTGGGTTATACCTGGGCACTGGGATCTTTATAAGCTCCCATAGAAAATTGTGTGTGCAGCCCAAGCTGAGAACCTGGTGTGCAAACTGCATTCATAGAACCCTCTATTTCTGAGAGGGAAAAGATTAGTTTTAGCAAAGGTATGTTATGTACCAAAAGATTGGATCTTAATGACCTATGAGATGCATAACTGGTAGTGTTGTGAAATACAGAACTCACTTCAGGTAAATCCATTTTCAATTAATTATATACTTTAATTTTTGACATAAAAAATTAGGTAAAAAAATTTTTACATAAAACAACAGACTGCCTACCCACTTGAAATATTGTTACCTCTATTTTTCAAGCCTGAACCATACTTTTAACCTTCATTATGTATCCCTGGGGCTTCCCTGGTAGCTCAGCAGTTAAAGCGTCTGCCTGCAATGCTGGAGACCCAGGTTCGATCCCTGGGTTGGGAAGATCCCCTGGAGAAGGAAATGGCAACCCACTCCAGTATTCTTGCCTGGAGAATCCCATGGATGGAGAAGCCTGGTAGGCTACAGTCCATGGGGTCGCAAAGAGTCGGACACGACTGAGCGACTTCACTTTCACTTTCACTTTGTGTATCCCTAAATGGGAAATGTAAAAAAGGGAACTATTCACCAGTCTAATTAAAATGGAACCTCATTTAATATATTTATCAAATATCCTGAGAAGTCTGTCTTAATCATGTTCCTCCTTTGTCCAACTCATTCCAAACTTTTCAACATTTTATATGTTCACCCAGCCCCACCACCATCCACCACCTGTCTAATCAAAATCCCATTTTTTTTTCTCCTCGCCCCATCAAACTGCAGTTTCTTTCACCAAAGGAGAGAACAGGGAGGGCATGGAAGCTTGTGTGTGTGTGCCTTCCTATCCATGGTCCCTGTGAATTTTACTCTCAATTTTGGCTGATACTGAAATCTCCTAAAAACCATTTTAATTTTTCAAAACTACTGATGCTGATTTAGTTGGTCTGGGTTATACCCGGGCACTAGGATCTTTATAAGTTCCCACAGAAAATTGTGTGTGCAGCCCAGGTTGAGAACCAGTAGACTGGAACATGGAGACATCTTCAATCCCTTTTCTTTTCCACTCTATATTTATGCTGAAGATTTTGGTTCTCTGACCGGATTAAAAATCAACTAATTTGAAAACTGCATCTCTTAGTTCTTCCAGTCTGTGGACTCTCTCACTGAATAGACGAGGTGTGGGATTTTCATTAGATTTCTGTGTCATTGTTTCCAGAAGAGTGATATTTGTACAGTTGGCAGACAAACTCAGTGCGCTGACTCTAGCCCCACGTTATGCCTTTCAAATACACACTGCAACCAGCAGAGGTTCCCATGACTTGAGGAGAGCGTCCTGAATCCCAGATATGCACCTGCAGGTCCAGCCTGCATCTGACCATCCTGAGATTGGAGGTAACCATTTCTAAGGACCACTCCATCAGACTAAAGAGCAAGGCCTATGAAAGGGGTCCTTCCTGCCCATCAGCAGCAAGCCAGTCAATCCTCCTCAGTTTCTGGGGATATTTTTTCTGATTTTAACTTATTATGGACTTTTAATGTTCATTTTCCTGAATTTTTCCTTATAATTAATCTAGCCAATATGAATTTTCATATCCATTTTAGAGTCCATTAAAATGAGCAAAGGCCAAGGAGATATTTTAAGATAGAGTTCACCGAGGCCCATTATAGTCATTTGCTAGGGCTACCATACACCAGATCACAGAGTGCATGGCTTAACAACAGGAGTTTATTTTCTCACAGTTCTAGAGGCCAGAAATGCAAGATCACAGTGTCAGCAACGATGATTTCTTCTGAGGTCTCACTTATCGGCTTGTAGATGGCTGTTTTCTCCCTATGTCTTCACCTTGTCTTTCTTGTGTGTCTGTCTGTGTCCTAATCTCCTTATATACTGCTGTTGCTGCTGCTGCTAAGTCGCTTCAGTTGTGTCCGACTCTGTGTGACCCCAGAGAGGCAGCCCACCAGGCTCCCCTGTCCCTGGGATTCTCCAGGCAAGAACACTGGAGTGAGTTGCCATTTCCTTCTCCAATGCATGAAAGTGAAAAGTGAAAGTGAAGTCGCTCAGTCGTGTCTGACTCCTAGCGACCCCATGGACTGCAGCCCACCAGGCTCCTCCGTCCATGGGATTTGCCAGGCAAGAGTACTGGAGTGGGGTGCCATTGCCTTCTCCCCTTATATACTAGTCATATTGGATTAGGACCCATCCTTATGACTTCATTTAACTTTAATTACTTCTTTAAAGACCCCACCTCCAGACACAGTCACATTTGGAGAGACTGAGGGTTAAGACTTCAATATTTGAATTTGGGGGGATATAACTCATCCATACAACCATGAAATAGAAGATTTTAATACCTTCTTGTCTCCCCTCAGCTGGGATTCTATTGTATGAAACCATGGCCATGATATTTAGTTTGGTTTACTGTCTCTAGCATGAAAGCTGACTTTCTGGGAATGAATACAAAGACAGCTCTACATAATTTTGGAATTCCATGATAAGCTAATCTAACTAAAAAAATATTAGAACTACAGAACTTACCAAGTTAGGGAGTAGAAAAAGGAAAAATATAAAATCATGTAACTGATTTCATGAGAACTATATTCACTGATTATCTAGGAGAGTTGATTTTGAATTTTCAGCCTTTTGATCTTCCTAAGTGTGTTTACACTCGTCAGGATGTGGTCCTGATTTAGGGCTGAGACTATAAGTCACCGTTGTTGTCATTGATGTTTTAATCACTAATCTTATCTGACTGTTTTGCAAAGCTGTGGACTGTAGCCCACCAGGCTCCACTGTCTAAAGGAGTGGGTAGCCATTTCCCTCTCCAGGGGGATCTTCCCGACCCAGGGATCAAGCCTGCATCTTCTGCATTAGCAGGCAGATTCTTTATCACTGAGCCACCAGGGAAGCCGAGTAAGTCACCATAAAACTGTCTTAATTTGCCTGTCTTGTTAAGTTGTTTGTTTCTGCAAGGAGACTATTCCTATACCCTCATCAGTGCAGAGGACTTCAATCTGAACGCATCAACTGCCTGCTGCTTAAAAGTACTTGGTGATGCTCAGTATATGGACTCTTTCCAATCCATTTCTTAAGGTGATTCATCCAAGACTTCCTTGTGGAAAATTTGCACATCTGAAGATCCTGCCTGAGCCCCTCAGTCCATTCAGATTAAAATTATGGTTCAAAGACAGGAACCTACCTTGAGGTTTGGACTTGGTCAGCTTGCCACAGGGCTTGGAGATGGTGACTGTCTTCTGGCAGTCGGCATTGTGGAGAGCTCGCTTCAGGCTCCCAGTTCGGGTCTTCAGAGCCGTGTTCAGATCACATTCTCCCCAGGCCTGGAACTGGTATTTGCACTCCGCTGGAGGCAGGGTAGGACCAAACAGAAATCTCTGAGTTCCTCTTGGAGTACCATGAAAACAGACACTTTTATTTTCGATTTTCTGTAGTGAGGTAATTGTTGGTTCACATGCAGTTGTGAAAAATAATACAGTGAGATCCCATATACCCTGCACTCAGTTTCCCTCCGTGGTGATATCCTGCATAGCTACAGCGCCACCAGGAACTTGTCATGGACATAGTCCAGAGAATTTATTTATTCATTGGAGAAGGAAATGGCAGCCCACTCCAGTATTCTTGCCTGGAGAATCCCACGGACAAAGGAGCCTGGTGGGCTACAGTCCATGGGGTCGCAAAGAGTCGGACACAACTGAGCAACTAATATACACAGTTTCACATGCTCTCATGTGTGTATATGGTATGTGGACGCTGACTTCCATGTGACTTTATCACATGTATAGATAAGAGTGAACACCTCCATCAATAGCATTCAAACCACTTCTAACACAAAGGTCCCTTGGGTGATCCTTTTATAGTCATAGCTTAGCATACTTCTTCCTTTCCTACCTCCTTGCCCTGCTGTGCTGTCTTTTCTTAGTCACTCAGTCATGTCTGACTTTTTGCGACCCCATGGACTGTAGCCTACTAGGCTCCTCTGTCCATGGGGATTCTCCAGGTAAGAATACTGGGGTAGGTAGCCCATCCCTTGGCCAGGGGATCTTCCCAACCCAGAATCGAACCAGGGTCTCCTGCATTGCAGGTGGATGCTATACCAGCTGAGCTACCAGGGAAGCCTTTCCTACCTCCTGAACCCTTAGTAAAATTATACTAATCTGTTCTCTGCCTCTATAACTGTGTCATTTTAAGAACACTATATAAATGGAATCATACAGTATGTAATGTTTTGAGATTGGCTTTTTCACTCGGCAGAATTTCCTGGAGGTCCATCCAACTGTATGAATCAATAGTCTGTTCCTTCCATTGCCGAGGAGTACTCCGTGGTAAGCATGTACCCCAGTTTGTTTAACCATTCACCAGCTGAAGGATATCTGGGTTGTTTCCAGCTTTTGGCTATAACAACTAAATCTGCTATACAAATTCATGTATAAATTTTTATAGGAACATAAGTTTCCATTTCTCTAGGATAAGTGCCTAAGAGTGAAATCACTGCATTGTATAGTAAATACAAGTTTCATTTTGTGAAAAACTGCCATGCTCTTTTCCAGTGTGGCTCTCTATTCTGTATTCCCATCACCAATGTGGGCATGATCTAGTTTCACCTGTATCCTTGCTCGCATTTGATGTTGTTTCTGACTTTAGCCATTCTTATCAGTGTGTAGTATATAGTGATGCCTCATTGGTTTTCATTTTTATTTTCATCATGGAGAAAAGATGCTGAACATCTTTTGTTTTTTGCCACCTATGTATCCTCTTTAGTAAAATGATTGTTTATGTCTTTTGCCCAATTTCTAATTGGATTGCTAGTTTTGAGAGCTCTTTATATATTCTAGACATTTATATATATAAGACCTTTAAAACACATTTTTAAGACATTTTATGTATAGATCTTTAGAGTAGTTGTACACAATTTAATATCAAACGTATCTGAATTTCACCATGCCTTTATAGAATTTACCTCCACTTATATAAAGGTATAACCCCAAAGGTTATAGAGAATGACAAAGATGTAGTGTAAGTATTCATTACCCTTCTCCACTGTCCAGTAGCCAAAACACATTTCTGTAAACCAGTGAGAATACTTGGGGCACTGTGTCCCACTATGGCAAGAAAAACAAGTCTAGAACGTGGGGAAAAAACAAAAAACAGGCAATTTTGGTGTTCCATGGTGGGTTTAGGGTCAAAAGTGTTGAAAGATTCCTTCTCAGATTGGGAGATGAGGTCAACATGAAACTGGCAATAGTCACTGAGCTAACTAAAATCTATGAACAGTGGCTCAGAGCAGTCCAACTGGGTTTGGTGAGTAAAGAGCTATGAACCAGTGTGGCAAGTGGGGAGGGAGCATGAGAGAGAGAGAAGGCCCGGAAGTAACAGAGAGAGAGAGAGATCTGGAGAAGGAGGAGAATAAATAAGAAAAGAAGAAGGGAAGATAAGAGGAATCTAGAAATAGAAGGAAAGAGCACACTGTTAAGAGGGACCGAGGGCCTATTTTCTGCCCCTGTTGCTAAGGCAGTGGTCTCCATCAGGGACTACTCTGACCCTCTGCCCCGCCCCGAAAGGAAACGTGCAGCAACATCCAGATACTTGCAGCTGTCGTAGTTGCTGAGGTGGGGAGTGCTACCAGAAACTAGTGGGTAAAAGTCAGGAATGCAGCTAAATAGCCTACGATGCACAGAGCAGCCCTCCCTCCAGGACAAGACAACTATCTGGTTCCAGATTCTAGCAGTACAGAAAACGAGGGACCCACAGTTGGGCAAGATGCCAGGTTATCTTGTATCTGATAAAATAAATGTGTTAAAATAGAGTCAACCTCAAAAAGATACCTGGTGGAAGGATGCAAGAATTATCTCAGGGTGGAAGATTAAATCAATAGGACAGTAAGGGTGGGACTCACCTCCAAATTGCTTTTTCCAGTTGCAGGGGATCTTACATCTCTGGGTCTTCATGGTTTGTTTACACTCAGCTCCGGTACGGGTGCCTTCACGGGTGCCCAGCCCACAGTCCCCACTGGTGGGTACGCACACACTCCACTGCCATTCTCCACAGTCAGACTTCTTCACCTTCTTTTCTGAAAGTGAAGAAGGAAAAATTATCAACGCCCAGAAAACTCTTTAGCTCCTGGATAAAACCAAGTCCATTCCTGAGCTCATTAATTGCATGGTCTGTGATTTTACCTCTCTCTTCAGTGTCTAGGAAAGAGTAGAAACTCGGTGTTAGCTGAATGAATGATTGAATCAACCAATGACCAGGAGAAAACTAGGGAGCTAGAACTAATATTTATTTAATTCTTACTATGTTCCAGGGACTGTGCTAAGTGATGTACTGACACCTCCTTTAGGAAGCGAATGTTGCTGAAAAAGAGAAGATGATCAAATTCAAGTTAAATCTAAAAAATAGGGAAATAGTCTATGAAAATTAACAGTTGTCAGATTAGTCATTCCAATGTATGTCAATGCTTCTTTCTCTGTCTTATAGATGGAGTGGTGGTCGTGGTTTAGTCACTAAGTTGTGTCCAACTCTTGCGCCTCCATGGGCTGTAGCCTGCCAGGCTCCTGTCTATGGGATTCTCCTGGCAAGAATACTGGAGTGGGTTGCCATTTCCTTCTCCAGGGGATCTTCTTGACCCAGGGATCAAAACCAGGTCTCCTGTATTGCAGGCAGATTCTTTACCAACTGAGCTACGAGGGAAGCCCGTAGATGGAGTAACATGCAGTAAATGTGGTGGACCACATACGTAACAGACTCTCAGCTCCACGGCCAACTTAGGACAATGTAAGTGACATAGAAAAGGTGCTTTATTCCTGCTAAGATTCAGTTTCCTCCTTTGTTAATGAGATAAAACAAAATTTGCTTCCAGGACTCTTTTCGAAGAAGAGTATCAACCTAAGTTAAACATTTGATTGCCAATCAATTTTCTGAATGATGTAGCTATTACTAATTATTATTTTAATTAATAGTTAGTGGTAATCATCTATATTTCAGGACTTAGAGTGGGGGGATGGGATAAGAGGGGATGTCACTTAGGTGTTCCTCTAAATACTTGGAAGAAAGGAAAGTGGGAAGAAAGGGAAAGAAGGAAAAAAGAGAGGGAAGGAAGGAGAAAAGACAAAAAGCAAGTAGCTGGATTAGATAGACATTAATCAAAGAAGACTTTTGTTCATAATGATATTGCTCACCTGGTTTCTCTTTCTTTCCTGCTTCAGCGATATCCACAGCTGCCAAGATGAAAATAAATGCCAAGAAGGCAGCTGCAAATTTTCGACGTTGCTGCAGGTACTGTGGAGTCTGCATTCTAAGAAGAAACAGAGAAATGGAGAAGGTGGAGTCAACCTAAGTCAAAGAAAGCTCACTGAACTCCTTGATGAAGGACTCCAGTTTCCATTTCTGAAATATCAAATTTTAGGAAGATTTATATCAATTATATGGAGCAGAGTTCAATATTTTCTCCAACATCCACTGAAGTAAGTGCTCTTCTGCAATCAGTCATGTATTCATTGATAAAATACAACAGTCCTTCACATAAGACTTCACACACAACCATTTGCTAAGTATGACTTAAGAGCAATGGAAGCAAAAGAATTTTGATGGCATGTGTTGGAACAGACTCCTACAGTAAGTCCTACTGATAGTGACACTTGGTAATGGCAATGACTACAGTTATCCTTATAAGTCCTGAAGATTCCTAAAAACAACCATGATGTTTTCGTCCATGCGTATAATGTGAGTAGACATAATGAATAGATTATCTGTGCAAGTATATGTTTGCTGTTATCTTCAGATGCATCCGTAATGATCAATAGCTCTCATTTTGTTTTATCATTTCCATGATCACAATTGTCTTATCATCATAGTTGTATTATTCATTGGTCCACTGAAAAGTGAAGCCCAGAACAGAAGTAGAGCAAGCACACCTTCAATATACAGCAAAAACACTTCTAAACTCAAATGTACTGAAAATCCTCTAAATTCTAGAATGGAGGGTTTACATTTACTCATAATTTGAAATCTCCACATTTGATATCAATAAAAAAAATCCCAGGATAACATTAGCAAGACTCCTGTAGAACTTGAAGTCACTTGTGACAGCATCCTGTCAACACGATTGCCTTGCCAAGCATACTGGGGAAGGCGCCAGGACAAGTGCCAGGAGAGCCCACTTCTTGAAGCTGTACCAAGTCACTGGCTGCAGCAACTCACCTGGTAGTCATTGATCTCCATCTAGTATGTTCCTGATATTTTATACTTCATATAAAAATGATAGCAATGGCATATGCTCATTAACTCAGAATTTTTCTTCCAGAAGTGTAGACTGTTGACATGATTTTACATTCTCATGAATGTAAACAATAAAACCTCACATATATAAGGGACTAAGATCACTCTGTTCTGTAATTTCCTTTCCTCATTCAAGCCTATCTATAAAATGATATCCTTGTCAGTGAATTTTTCTCCCTTTCTGTAACACTGGAAATGCCCATTGTAGTGTTTTTTAATTGATGACTTTGGATTCCATAGTATGGATGAATATTTCGTATTCATCAGTTAAAGTTAATATTTTGGTCATTTGGTCCTTTCCCTGAATCACAAGTCCTAATTAGCAACTCAGCATCTCCATCACTTTCTAAAATCTAAAATTACATGTTCTTACTTTCTGTAAATTTTTTTTTTTTTTTTAGAAAGTGAAGAAGATCTGAAGAGCCTCTTGATGAAAGAGGAGAGTGAAAAAGTTGACTTAAAGCTCAACGTTCAGAAAATGAAGATCATGGCATCCGGTCCCATCACTTCATAGCAAATAGATGGGGAAACAGTGGAAACACTGGCAGACTTTATTTTGGGGGCTCCAAAATCACTGCAGATGGTGACTGCAGCCATGAAATTAAAAGGCACTTACTCCTTGGAAGAAAAGTTATGACCAACCTAGATATCATATTAAAAAGCAGAGACATTACTTTGCCAACAAATGTCCATCTAGTCAAGGCTACGGTTTTTCCAGTAGTTACGTATAGATGTGAGAGTTGAACTATAAGTGAAGCTGAGTGCCGAAGAATTGATTCTTTTGAACTGTGGTGTTGAAGAAGAATCCCCTGGACTGCAAGGATATCCAACCAGTCAATCCTAAAGGAAGTCAGTCCTGAATATTCATTGGAAGGACTGATGTTGAAGCTGAAACTCCAATACTTTGGCCACCTGACGCAAAGAGCTGACTCAATGGAAAAGACCCTAATGCTGGGAAAGATTGAAGGCAGGAGGAGAAGGGGATGACAGAGGATGAAATGGTTGGATGGCATCATGGACTCAATGGACATGAGTTTGAGTAAACTCCGGGACTTTATGGACTGGGAGGCCTGGCGTGCTGCAGTCCAGGGGGTCGCAAAGAGTCAGACACGACTGAGCGAATGAACTGAACTGAATTGAATGTAAATTTTTATAATTATACTTCAGTGATGATCAAACAGACAAATTGTTACTGATTATGACACTTGCCCTATGACTTTCATTGCACATGAATTGTCTGAGAAGTGAGTCATATTGGTCGGCAAGTCCTCTCAGAGCTAAGTACCCTGGTGCATCTACACAATACATTTAATACATATCCACATAGCAACTATAATTATGAGATGTAACATGAACCTACGTGAAGGTCTTCTGGTATTTTCTCCAAAGGCAGTCCAAGAACATACTCTCAGTGACTAACCACTTTGGAGGCGGAAACTTCTCATTTGAGTCTTCTTAGAGGGTAAGTTATTGGAGAAGGAAATGGCACTCCACTCCAGTACTCTTGCCTGGAAAATCCCATGGATGGAAGAGCCTGGTAGGCTGCAGTCTATGCAGTCGCTAACAGTCGGACACGACTGAGGGACTTCACTTTCACTTTTCACTTTCATGCATTGGAGAAGGAAATGGCAGCCCACTCCAGTGTTCTTGCCTGGAGAATCCCAGGGATGAGGGAGCCTGGTGGGCTGCCATCTATGGGGTCGCACAGAGTCGGACATGACTGAAGAGACTTAGCAGCAGCAGCAGAGGGTAAGTTAACTTTTGAATTTTAATGCATTTCTATGTTGTAATACACCTTTTTGTTTCATAATTACCTATGAATACTTGAAATTAGATTGTGAATTAGATTATTGTGTTGTTGTTGTTTTTGTTCAGTCTCTAAGTTGTATCCTACTCTTTGTGACCCCATGGTCTGCAGTGTACCAGGCTTTGCTGTCCTTCATTATCTCCTGGAGTTTGTTCAAACTCATGTCCTTTGAGTCAGTGATGCCATCCAACCATCTCATCCTCTGCCGCCCCCTTCTCCTCCTGCCTTCATTGTTTCCCAGCATCAGGGTCTTTTCCAATGAGCTGGCTCTTCGCATCAGGTGGCCAAAGTACTGGAGCTTCAGCTTCAGCATCAGTCCTTCCAATGAATATTCAGGGTCAATTTCCTTTAGAATTGACTGGTTTGATCTCTTTGCAGTCCAAGGGACTCTCAAGAGTCTACTCCAGCACCCCAATTTAAAAACATCAATTCTTCAGCACTCAGCCTTCTTTATAGTCCAACTTTCACATCTATACATGATACTGGAAAAACCATAGCTTTGATTATATGGACCTTTGTTGGCAAAGTAATGTCTCTGCATTTTAATGTGCTGCCTAGGTTTGTCATAGCTTTTCTTTCAAGGAGCAAGTGTCATTTAATTTCATGGATGCAGTCACCATCTGCAGTAATTTTGGAGCCCCCAAAATAAAACTGGTCACTGCTTCCACTTTTTCCCATCTATTTGCCATGAAGTGATGGGGCCAGATGCCATGATCTTGGTTTTTTGAATGTTGAGTTTTAAGCCAGATTTTTCACTCTCCTCTTTCACTGTCATCAAGAGGTTCTTTAGTTAAGGTGGAATCAAGGTTGCTGGGAGAAATCTCAACAACCCCAGATATGCAGATGATACCACTCTAATAGCAGGAAAGTAAGAATTCAGAAATTTCCATCATGAGAGCACAGCTATTGAAAGAATTTTCTGACCAAGCAAAAGAGTGATGCTTGAAGAGCCATGTATCATACACAGTGGAAAGAGAGGTCACTGAGAAAACATGGACACTTAGCAGAAATAGAACTCTTCCATAAACACACACACACAGAGTTATTAATAGAAGGATACTATTGCTGGCTATTTTAACCTCAGGATTTCTAGTCTGACATTGCTAACCTTACTTTTATAATTATTTTCAAAAAGCTTTCTTTCAATCAAGTTAAAGTCACTTAATTTCAAGAGAAAAATCCCACAGAGGCCAGAATTTTCTGAACAAATGTTCTAAAATCATAGAATCATCCATTAAACAGGGATCTTAACTGTAGTGGTAGCAGAGAGGAAGAAAGGAGAGAGGAACTGGGATGAGAGTTAGAGTTAATAGAATAAAGTAAACTCTGTTTATATTGTTTCCCCCTATGAATTCAGAAAAATTTGGAATCTTAATTAGTGGGCAAATGGTTAATTTCAGCTTTTAGATGTTCTAAAGAAAATGCACACAATTCCATACGTACAGGGAAAATGTGTAAAATTTGTGATCAGCAATAGGTTTGAATTTTCAACTTATCTTTTCCCCTTCCTCCTGTTTTGTCTGCCATTCTGCTTAAGCCTCTGTTTTGGTAGCTTTAGATTCTTCTGGGTAGAGCAAAGGAAACAATTATTTTTTAAAAGAGGGTAAAGGAGTTTAGGAAAGAGATGAGTCAAATTATTAAAAAAAACAAAAACAAAAAACAAGTAGCATGCTGGTGCCTTGTTGCGGTGTTAAGAACTCGAGTAACTGAATGTGTGTAGATAAGAGCTTCCCTTGCTTGTGGTATCTGTTGGTTGTTTAACCCACTCCAGTACTCTTGCCTGGAAAATCCCATGGATGGAGGAGCCTGGTAGGCTACAGTCCATGGGGTTGCAAAGAGTTGGACATGACTGAGCGACTTCACTTTCACTTTCTTTCACTTTATTTGTCCTTAGCATCAAACAAAGGCAGAAGTATCTCCATATGGTGTATCCCTGCCGCACTCCAACACGTGCTAGATGAGCACAGAGGCAAGAATACTGACTTAAGGAAGTGGTCAGGGTCGGGACTTACTTTTCGAACGGAGGGAACTAGAACAATGGCAGAATAAGCCTTGCTAAGCCAGCTCAGGTCTTTTGAATAATTTACTTATTTTCACTCCTCCTACTGCCAACTTTTGCTGTCCTTACTCTGACAGATTTAATTTCATGGGGCTTAACAGTTAACTAGAAGACTACCCTAGATGCCTGGTGTCTGGAAATCACTGTGGCGTTATCTCAATCACTAATAAGTATGAATGAAGCTCAAGGATGAAACGAAATCGGTTAAAGAAACCAACTGGGGGGGGGGGAGTGTTAATAGATTAAATCCCGGTCACTTCTATAGAAAAATCACTGATGAGAAGGAAAAGTATTAGTCTTTAATAGGATCTAAAATTTTAAAGATGATTAACATCTGGTGTAAACATAAGACAAGGATGCTGGAATCTGTCTCTTAGTGATTTGTTTGGAATGACTAATATAGGATTTAGAGGCAGAAGCTTTGGCTTAAACTTCAGCTGTACCATATAATTTTTGGAATGTTCTTGGGCAAATCACAACCATTTGAACTGCTGTTTTGACATCTACAAAGTGGGTGTGATTATAATAACTTGAGAGGTTTGTTGTGAAAATGCAGGATGCAAACTCAGAGCTAACATAGAATATCAAGAAATATTTGTTGTGGAAACTAAGATGTAGACATAGAGCTAACCCAGATTATCAAGAAATATATTACTAGTTGCTGAATAAAGTTAGTTCACCCCTACACTCATATTACTTATTAAAAGGAAGTACTTATTTTCATTAAGAAATAATGAGCATGACACTTTCAGCTGTCTAATCTTATCTAAAATCAAAGGATAAAATTTTTTTTAAAAACCAGAGAGATATGATTTAATTAATGCCAACTAAAGACTTGTTCAGCTTTATTAGGACACAAATTTGTTCAGGCTTTTGACTTCTTAAAAGGTTAAAAGAAACTCAAGGACCTTTATCCCCAGTGTTTCTTTGGACTTCACTAAAGTATAGAGGCTCCATGTTGAGAACGAATGAAACTGTTATGCAATTTAACATGTATGAAATGAAAAAAAATGTAACTTTGCAACTGAATATTATACCTCTTGTGTGGTGAAACTATTCTACTGCCCTCCTTTTATTCAAATACCTGAGACAGGGTCCCAGCACAAAGTTGCCACTTAGTAAATTTTTTGCTAGCAAAAAAATATAGCTAAAACATGGCATCAAATAGAGGAAGTAGTATTCATGCTAAAGTGATGCCTCAGCTCTTTGTCTATGCCATGGATATAAGATTCACTGAAAAAACTGAGCTAGAAACAACCAGGATCTAAAGCATTTCATACATACAAGAGCAGTCTATGAATGATTTGTAATACATCAAACATTAAACATCACCAAAACTTTCTAGGTATTTTGCGATCTATCTTTCTAAAGCTCTGTGAAATAGTAATTTTTTTTCCCTTTTTATAGGCCACTTTTATTTTCACTAACCCTTCTTCAAGTCATAATCCTCAAATTGATTTATTTTCAAATGGTTGATCATTGCCTTAGATTCCTAAAGTCTCATATAAATAACCATTATGTTTACAATGGAATCTTTTGCTAAACCAGCCTTTCACTTTGATCTTGTTAAGCTGCCTTACTTAAACATTAAGTCTTGAAAAGAATGTGTCCCAAGCATGTGTGTTCATGACCTCAGCTACACTCTACTCACAGCCTATCAATGAATTCAACCATGTTCCATCTTTGATTTTAACTAAGTACATATCAATCAGATTGATAGTATGACATTTGTTTAATTTTTGTATAACACAATAAAAATGGGTAGCTTTCAGGCTGAATTATTTTCACAGCATAATGGCCCCTGTTGGAGAAATGTGATATTTTAGGACATTTTCTTTAGGTATTTATTCACCAATTTTTAGGGTACCTACTGAGGGCTGGATGTCTACTAGGCATAAGAACATGATAAAAGAATATGATTCAGCCCTCCCCCGAAAGAATTCTGTGTAACTGGGAAAAAAAAGTGAGAAATGAGTGACATGACTCACTATGTTAAATATCCTGAAGCCCTTATACACACAGTGCTATTTGAGTACCTGGGCTCAAGTGATAATTTTGCTTAGCAAGGGTGACTGAGGTAGAGGGTTGTGGTATATTTTATCAGATTTAAAAAAATAGTTGGTCTTCTAAATAAAGAAATGAGGGAAGGAAGGGAACTTCAGGCAAACGGGATCAAATAAATGAATTTGCGGAGATGATGTATATAATATATTCAGTGACAGAATGTGATTAGAATAGAGTGTACAGTACCAGCTAACAGTGGGTGGACCTCAAAAGGAGGAAGAGGAAATGAGGGAGAAAGACAGACAGTTATCAACTGCTCAGGAAAAGAGAAGCAAGGGGAAGTCAGGCAGAGAGGAATGTTGTATGCTGTGCTAAGTCACTTCAGCCGTGTCCAACTCTTTGTGACCCCATGGACTGTAGCCTACCAGGCTTCTCCATCCATGGGATTCTCCAGGCAAGAATACTGCAGTGGGTTGCCATGCCCTTCTCCAAGGGATCTTCCCAACTCAGGGATGAGACCCTCATCTCTTACGTCTCCTGCATTGGCAGGTTGGCTCTTTATCACTAGCGCCATCTGGGAAGCCCGCATGCTGTATAAACATAACAAAAACCCTAAGTTACCACGAAAGGGGCAGCCACCATACTCAACCAGTCATCTCGATACCCTTTATGTAGTATGCGTGTTTCTCTTTTGGCTTTCTTATTATTTTTGTTTACCCATGTTGTGGATGTTCTGTGTACTTTGGTTCATTTCCAGGTATTTATTACCAAAGTACTTATAATGCTTATAGTACTTGGGAGTCAGGAACAAGCTCCAAGATTCAAAAGCTTCACACACACACATTTAAGCATCTCTTCTGATTTTCATTAGAAAAATAAAGTTGGTCTAAACAATGATTTTTAGAGAACTGGTGTTTCCAGGGAGAGGTCAAGGGCTGCTGCCAGGTATGAAAGAAACCTGAGATGGTATTGACAGTCACACCGTATCTCCCACCCTTATCTCAGCTTTACCTGCAGCAACTTCTCTTGCATGACTTTCCTTGTAAGGTTTCATTTGTCAAGAAAGAAAAATGTATTTATTTTTTAAAACCTGATACTACTATTTGTTCTTTTTTTTTTAATTAATTTTATTTATTTATTTATTTCTGGCTTCACACGGGCTTTTCTGGTTGCAGTATGCAGGCTTCTCAATGCAGTGGCTTCTCTCGTTGCAGAGCATGGGCTCTAGGGTGTGTGGGCTTCAGTCATTGCCATGCACGGGTTTAGTTGCCCTGTTGCCCTTCCTGGACCAGTGATCAAACCCACGTCCCCTGCATTGGCAGGCAGCTTCTCAACCACTGGACCACCAGGGAAATTCAGAAAAAATGCATTTAAGAGTCACTGGTCTGGCCATTCTTAAGGTCAATAGGGGATATGATGTTACAAAACAATATTTTTTTCAAAAGTAGAAATGCGAAAATGTTTCAAGTAGTTAATATGAAATATATTTGAGTATGCAACATGCTTTGTTTTGGGTAGCAAAAACAGGAACTTTACAAGTGTATATTTTAACTATCCCATACTTTAATGTTTGACATGATTATGTCTTCTTATCAAGAATCAAACACACAGTATAAGTATGACTACAATTATGAGGAAAATAAGACAGTGAATCATAAGGCATTAAAAACTAATTTTTTAATATATGGAAAAAGAAGAGGGTTTGGAGTCAGCCAGATTTCTTCCATATAAGCTTTATTACTTATTATATCTGTGATGTGAACAAAGCAGTCACTCCCTTTTATTCTCAATACCCTCTATGGTAAAGAAATTTAAAGTTTTATCATGCAGACCCCTAGTTTTTTAAAGATTAGAATGAGATAACAGATATAAAATATCTGGCATCTTGACAGGCACACGTTAGGCGCTCCATCAGTAGTGACCCCTGTAGCTCTTAGAGGAAGAAAGTGAGGGGTGGAAGCCCCCAGAAGTAGGTTCATAAAGAGGGTGGCAATACCTCCTTTTAAAGTAGTTTGAATTTTGATAAGTAAATCTGGAACGAAAAGCATTTCCAATGGAAGAAGCATAATCCCTGATGACTCAGCAGTAAAGAATTCGCCTGTAATTCAGGAGATGAGGGCTCTATCCCTGGGTTGGGAAGATCTCCTGGAGAAGGAAATGGCCACTCACTCCAGTATTCTTGCCTGGAAAATCCCATGGATGAGGAGACTGGAGGGCTACAGTCCATGGAGTCACAAAGAGTTGGACACAACTCAGCAACTAACCAACAATGGGAAAATGGAAGAAATTTTAAGGTGAGAAATCAAGAGACTAATTTGAAGGAAATAGTTTGGTTTGCTGGTAAAAGAAGAAAGTGTGATATTGAAAAGTTGGAGCCATAGCAGGCAGATCATTGAAATCATAATTATTATCGGTGAATATTTAGTGACCGCATACTATGTGAAAAATAATAGGCTAGGTTATAAGGGAGACACAGATTTGAATTATATTTGATCTCACAAACTCTCCAAATGACAAACGCTTTATGGAGCCAAAGACACACTAAGATTATATGCCATATTTTGTGGTGGAAGATGTAAAAATGTTGCAAGTAAAACAAACGTATTTTTGATGAAAGAAATGTCTAATATTCTTGCTAAGATTTCTTCTGCAAATTTTAAAGAGTATTTATCAATTTTAGGCAGTAAAAATCAAAAGAAAGCTGTGGGTACTGGCAAACTTAATTAGTTTCTCAAAGCAAGAGTCAATAGTGTTAACAAATCATGGATAAATGCCCCATGCTGACTGAAGACACAGTCCATACTCCTTCAGCCTAGCTCAGTAAGAAAACACTTTTTTAAAAATATGTGGATCTTAACATCAAATGAAAATGTATTTCCTTCAAGATTACCACATTCTCATACGCTTGTAAACAACTGGATACAACTTTATCAACTACTGAGTTCAAATGGCATCTTGTTAATAACTAGCAGCTTTATTTGTTGAGATGAAGTGACCCAATCAAAAATATAACTAACAAAACAGCATGCAATTTTTCATGTTCACTAACATACTGCTCAAAGGACATGAGTGTGAGCAAGCTCCGGGAGTTGGTGATGGACAAGGAGGCCTGTGTGCTGAAGTCCATGGGGTCACAAAGAGTTGGACACAACTGAGTGACTGAACTGAACTGAACATTCTGCTAAGCATTAGGAGAGTATTTCACATCATTTTGTTGGGGGGGGGGCACTAAAGAATAAATATTTTATGGCTGTGTGAGGCAGAGACTTGGTACAAGAGCAATCAGGATCAATTCAGAGAAGTTCTGCATCTGCCACAAAGGTCAGACAAGTAATAAAAACGTCACACCCGGCAAGTGAGAATTTATTCTTTTTTTTTTTTTTTTGAGAATTTTGAAAAGGGATCTAAATTTGTTGACTGGTCTGTTGCAGACTAAATTTGGACCAGAAAAGGAACTGAGTATTACTTTTTGACCACAAAGAAATCACAGAAAATCTCAACCAGTAAGTCTTGAATGTATCTGAGAGACTATACCAGGTCTCTTAATTTGATACCTAGAATTACCAAAGAACCCTCCAGAAATAAGTTTCTATTTCCAATTCAATGGGATTACCCCCCAAAGCTACCAGAACCATAAATGAATTCTGTAATGTTACAGGATACCAGATCAATATACTAATACCAATTACATAACTATATATATGTAAAATATTTATCTGTCAAAGGATTTCCATCTAGAATACATAGAGAACATTTACAAATCAGTAATAAGAAAACCCATAAAAATATGAGCAAAAGAACTGCACACTGTCAAAGAAGATACACAAATTGCAAATGAGCACATCAGAAGATGTCCAACATTATCAGGAAACCTCTATGTGATACTACTACACAGAGACTCAACTGACTGAAAGTTAGAGAATAACCATACCAAATGTTACAAAGATGTACAGGGACTTTAACTCTCATAATCTGTTAGCTGGAACCACTTTGAAAATCGTCTTTATAGGCATGATGGGGGAAATGCAATTATATTGTTTTAAGGATTTTTTACTTACATAAAATGATGTAAAATTCATTTTAAATAGCAAGTTATATGTCAGAGATACATATGTCAATTCCTAATGCAACCTCTAAAAGAAATAATTTAAAGAGTAATAATTTAAAAGAGTAGAAAAATTATAATGCAATGTAAAATAAGGTTTGATTAACCTGAAACAATCAGGAAAGGAGGGACAAAGGAACAAAGAACAAATGGGATAAAGAGAAATAGCAACAAAGTATATGCAAATCAACACATATGAATAATTGCATTAAATATAAGCAGACAAAATGTATTAAAAACACAATGTCAAGTAAAGAGACAAGCAATATTGAACTGCATGCTATCTATAAAAGACATATTTTAAGTATAATTTTTTTTTAACTTGAAAGCAAACCAATCATAAAAAAAATTCTAGTGTGGCTATAGTAGTGTTAGTCAATGTAGATGTCAAGACAGGAAGAATTAACAAAACAGAGACATTTCATAATTAGAAAAGTATCTATTAATCTAGAAGACATAATACAAGAGGGTTTACATATAATAAAGAGGGTTTACATATAATAAAATCTCAAAAGACATGAATTACTCAGAACTGGAAAAAAGAAATAGACTAATCCAGAATCATAGTCTAAGGTTTTTGTTGTTCTGTGCCCAACTCTTAATTTGTGCCCAACTCTTTGCAACCCCATGGACTGCAGCATGCCAGGCATCCTGTCCTTCAATATCTCCTGGAGTTTGCTCAAATTCATGTCCATTGTGTCAGTGATGCTATCTAACCATCTCATCTTCTGCTGCCCTCCGACTCAATGGACATGAATTTGAGCAAACTCCAGGAGATTGTGAAGGATAATTGGTATACGTAGAAAAAAATTCAGTATGAATGAACTTGATAACAAAACCTAACAAGGACATTACAAGAAACCTCCTAATGACCATACACTCCTAATGAACATAAACATAAAAACATTTCTAAAATATTAGTAAGTAAAATCCCGTAAATATAAAACAAAAGCTAGTTAATCATAACGTGGTGTTTATTCCAAGATGCAAGGCTGTTTTAACAGCCAACACATTCACTACATTGGCAGAATTACGACAATAATGGAGAAAAATCATGGGATTAGCTCAAGAGATGCCATAAAAAACCTGAATCAAATCCAATACTATTTCCTGATAAAATAATGATGCACTATAATTAAAAATAGCTATAATAGCTTTGTTCTTCTTATTTTTAATGGGCATAAAAAAGTTACCTGGTTATGTTCAAAGACTTTAAGGAAAGCTATCAAAGGAGACTAGTTCTGAGTTTAGTCTCAAATAATATTTTAGGTTAGAGAAAGAAGAACATCCAGGCAAAGGCCTGCAGGTTTGAATAAGTGTGATATAGTCTAGGAATCAATGATTAATTTAAAATTGCTTAAGCACCACTGAGAAAATTTGAGAAATAGAAAAAGAACTAAGAGATGGAAGAGACTAATCTTGTTTCTTGATTGTCATATGTAAGGGTCACATGAGAAATGCAATGATATTTTACTTTAGAAAACATGGAGCTATGAAGAATTTTGAGTGAAGAAGGACCATGGCCAGCTGTGAATCTGAGAGAGTGCTCAGCAACAGGTTAGCAGAGTGAACGGGAGATGGTGGACCTAGACTCAGGAAGGCTTAGAGAAGGCCTGTTCACATAATCCAGGTGAGACACAGAGAAGACTTAAACTGTGGCACTGGAAAGGGGATTGAGAGAAGAAAAAAGTAAAGTGGCTATTTTCTACTTTACTAGAAAAGTTTCTACTTTACTAGAAAAATTCTACTAAATTGGCTATTGTGAATAATGTTGTGTTGACCATGATAGTTCATTGAGATCTGAAGTTTAATTCTTCTGGATACATATCATATGACAGTTCTATTTTTAATTTTTCTACTAGCCAATGTTTCTGCTTTACTAGAAAAAAGTAAAAAGAGAAAAAGTTATTTAAGGGGTAAAATGTGTTGGGCTTATCACATTGATTGAACACACAACTTATGTAAGGAGAAAGAAGGAGAAATATAGGACATTTCTAAGTTTCTAATCTTTAATCCAGAAATAGGTGCCAACATAGAGAATATGGTTTTCAACAGTTTCCCAAGTAATACACATGATGATCTATGCTAAGGACAGTATTCTCAGCAACTGACATGTATGAAATGTCAGAATATATATAAAAATATTTATATACAATATAGTTTATGAAATATATACTAATATATTAATACTCAGACATCTGAATGTTTAGGTTCTTCTAATATCCTTACTTTTCAGATCATTAAAAAAAAATTGCTTAAAGACACTTAATGACTAAGGTTAAGGAAAGGTAGTAAAGATTTGTTTGGAGATGTTGAGTCTAAGGTACCAGTAGGACATTTGAGTTGAATGAGATAGAAATTATCAATCTGGAAGAAGAGTTCTGATCTAGAGATGGAAATTAAAGTGAAGTGAACATATGCTATCTGAATAAATAGGCAGACTTGAGATTTCCCAAAGAGACCATGGAGTGAGAAGACACAGAGTAAGAATTGAGGATGTGCATAAGACGTGAGAATTCTGATTCTTACATAAGTGGGAGGAGGGACTTCCCTAGTGGTCAAGTGGTTAAGACTCAGTGCTTTCACTGCAGGGGGATTGGTTTGATCCCTGGTCAGGGAACTAAGATCCCACAAGCCTGGTGGTGTGGCCAAATTTTTTTTTTTTTTTTTTTTAAGTGAATTGGGAGTAGCAACTGAGGAATAAGAGGCAAGCAAAGGAAGCTGAATCATGGAAACCAAGCAAACAGGAAGTTCTGAGAAGTAAGAAATGATGAACAGGGTCAAATTCCAGGGAAAGGTGTCTATAGGAATTAGCAATAAGGAATCACTGGTAAACCACCTTAACATGGTATGTTTTAGTGAAATTGTGAAGCTAAAATAACCCCAAATAGCTGTTTCTGAACCAATCATTAAATTAACATTGCTTTAGAAACTGTTTCTTGGCCAGTGACTATCTGTGTTATTTAGCTCAGCATTATGTTACAAGAGCCTAATAAATATTCAACCTGACATAATGAAAGGCTCTGAGAAGTGCCACAGTGTAATGGCAAAGACTGTCCAAGAGTCAAAGGACCAAGGCGCCTGCTCAGGGAATGCCATGACTCACAGGGGCTGGAAAGACAATGACTCCTGTCAGAAAGAGAATCCCATGGGACTCCTTCAGGTAATTTGGATTACAGAAAGGAATCTTTTAACCCATTAAAGAAGAAGACATCATCTCACTGCTTTTGGTTGTGATTCAAAGTGTGCTAGGCACTCAATACTTTGTGTTTTTATAAAGTTCTAAGCCTCTCTTCTGAACCTCTTACTACCCAAAACACTACTCTGAGACCAGTAGCACCTGGGAGCTTCTTAGAAATCCAGACTAGGTCCCACATCAGACCTGCTAAACTATTCATTCTGACAAGGTCAAGATCCCTAGGTGATATTGAAAATTTCATAAACACTTCTAAACCATAATTTCTTTAGGAATCAAAATTTAAATATTTGCTAATAATTTGATTACTTATTTAAATGATTTATGGCCCAATTTCTTCCAATAATTTTAAGGTAGCTTTTAAAAGATACACAATCTCGAAGGATTACAAAAGAAAAATAAAGAAAAAGGCAAAGGAAAAATAAAGAGTAGGGAAATACAGTAGCCATCATGGATTAAAGGCTTTGCTCTGTGCTAAAAGCTTTATCTTTTATCATCCCAACAACATTAAAAATGAGTCAATATTAGTCCAGTTTTGCAGGTGAGTAATACAGAAATTAGAGAATCTAGATAACTTGCCCAAGATCACAAAGTGTTAGAAGAGTGTTTAAGTCAACTTCAATTTTTTAAAAAATAACATTTGAACCTAGATCAGCCAAAATCAAATTAAATCTATGTTCTTAACCACAAAGTTGAATAGAGAAGGTAGAATAAAAAATGCCTGTCATGTACTCTTATATGTTGTTGTTCAGCCGCTTAGTCATGTCCAACTCTTTGTGACCTCATGGACTGCAGCATGCCAGGCTTTCCTGTCCTTCACCATCTCCCAAAGCTTGTTCAAACTCATGTCCATTGAGTCAGTGATGCCATCCAACCATCTCATCCTGTTGTCCCCTTCTCCTCCTGCCTTCAATCTTTCCCAGCATCAGAGTCTTTTCTAATGAGTCACCTCTTGGCAGCAGGTGGCCAAAGTATAGGAGCTTCAGTTTCAGCATCATTCCTTCCAATGAATATTCAGGATTGATTTTTTTTCTTTTAAGATTGACTGGTTTGATCTCCTTGCATTCCAAGGGACTCTCAAAAGTCTTCCCCAACACCACAGTTCAAAAGCATCAATTTCAGTGCTCAGCCTTCTTTATGGTCCAACTCTTATATCAGTTCAGTTCAGTTCAGTGGCTCAGTCATGTCCGACTCTTCGCGACCCCATGAATCGCAGCACGCCAGGCCTCCCTGTCCATCACCAACTCCCAGACTTCACTCAGACTCACGTCCATCGAGTCAGTGATGCCATCCAGCCATCTCATCCTCTGTCGTCCCCTTCTCCTCCTGCCCCCAATCCCTCCCAGCATCAGAGTCTTTTCCAATGAGTCAACTCTTCGCATGAGGTGGCCAAAGTACTGGAGTTTCAGCTTTAAGCATCATTCCTTCCAAAGAAATCCCAGGGCTGATCTCCTTCAGAATGGACTGGTTAGATCTTGCAGGCCAAGGGACTCTCAAGAGTCTTCTCCAACACCACAGTTTAAAAGCATCAATTCTTTGGCGCTCAGCCTTCTTCACAGTCCAACTCTCACATCCATACATGACCACTGGAAAAACCATAGCCTTGACTAGACGGACCTTTGTTGGCAAAGTAATGTCTCTGCTTTTGAATATGCTATCTATGTTGGCCATAACTTTTCCTCCAGGGAGTAAGCGTCTTTTAATTTCATGGCTGCAGTCACCATCTGCAGTGATTTTGGAGCCTAAAAAAATAGTCTGCCACTGTTTCCCCATCTATTTCCCATGAAGTGATGGGACCAGATGTCATGATCTTCACTAATAATTTATTAATACATGGCTTTACACTTTCTAGAAACTGATGTAGAAAGAGAATACAAGAATCACATCCATATTTAAGTCTCTGCCCATCAGAATGCTATTTGTATAGTACAGGAGAGCTATCATTACCTTTTAAAGGAGTTATGGGCATGCTCAGACACTTGTCATGTCTGACTCTTTGCAATCCTATGGACTGTAGCCCACCAGGCTCTTCTGTCCATGGGATTCTCCCGGCAGGAATACTGGAGTTGGTTGCAATGCCCTCCTCCAAGGGATCTTCCCTACCCCAGGACTGAACCCACATCTCTTGCATTGTAGGTGGATTCTTTGCTCACTGAGCCACCTGGGAAGCCCCTAAAGGAGCTACAGATCCTTGTAAAAATGTGAATTATGTAAAACCTCTACATTTTCTCACTTTGCAGGAGTTCTTGAATATACTTAGTAACATTCTAAAAATGAATGCTGCTGCTGTTAAGTCGCTTTGGTCGTGTCCGACTCTGTGCAACCCCACAGACGGCAGCCTACCAGGCTCTGCCGTCCCCAGGATTCTCCAGGCAAGAACACTGGAGTGGGTTGCCATTGCCTTCTCCAATGCATCAAATTGAAAAGTGAAAGTGAAGTTGCTCAGTCGTGTCTGACTCTTCGTGACCCCATGGACTGCAACCTACCAGGCTCCTCCATCCGTGGGATTGACTTGAAGGCAAATAATTTCCAAAAGCAAAATAACAAATATTAATAATTTCATACCCCAAACGTGTGTATGGAGATAGATGGATAGATAGATCGATAGAGAGATATATCGATAGAAAGATCTCTGTAGAGAGATACAAATATAGACTCACATCTTTCACAAAGACACTAGAAACCTTTGTCCTTGGTGTAGGTACTAAAGAAGATGGAGCTGACTGACTTCAGAGCTCATAGTTTTCTCTTCTCTCTGTAGTTTAGGCCCTATGCTAGGTTAGGATCAAACAGCCTGACGGTTATCTTCTCTACATACCCTCCCTCAATCCATGAGTGATGTAAAATCCCTTCCTACACAGTTCCCACACTGGTGGAAGTGTCTAAATGGGTACTAAGCCACTTAAAGGTAAAGATATGGTGTGTGTTTTCTTGGTTTAGCTTGCAAAGGCTGGGTTATTAATGCCTGGTTCCATACCAGGAACAAAGCGCTGGAATAATCAAACAATTGCCCAGGAAGCCATCTGGATTGAAGTTAGTCTCTCCCTCAAGAACGGAAGAGCTGAAACTTGCCAGCTTTGATTTGCACGCCTTTCAGCTACTATTTCCAGCCAATTCAGTTCATACAACTCTAGCTTTCATTTAGAGCTGAGCTCATTGACTAAAAAAATAAAGAAGAATGGGAAAAAAAAAAAAAAAGGAAATCAAGGAAAGGCTTAATTGATTATGCAGAGTGTTGCTTTGGGAAAGAGGAAAATCTTGTTAGAAGCCTGGCAAACTCACTTCATTAGGGACCTAGTGACATCTTTCAAAATGAGAACATTACATCAGGTTAGTTTAAAACAGCAAGAGACCTTGCAGCTTGGTTGGGATACCTCATCCCCATTCACTCTGTCTGCCTCATTCTTTGCATTCTCCATCATATTTCATTGATGGTGAAAAGTTCACTACTAAAAAATATGCTGAAAGAGGTGTAACACTGGAAACTAGAAACATTAAAATCAAGGATTGTGATTCTGCTCACTCGCCTTGTCTTCTAAAAGCCCACTTTCTGTTCCTGCTTACATGGCTATTTTCACCTCATTCCAACATCCTCCTCTCGCACACATGGTGCCTTCCACTCAATCTTCCTTCATCTGATGATTCACTGAAAGCACTGTTGGTGAAGGAATTCGGACCTGAGTACGAGACCTTATGCTGGTGCATGAGAATCAATTGCTCCTTGTCCCTTCAGAGATCCTGTGAAGTCCTTCTGCGTAGTTTCCACATCCAAGAAGGAAGCTGATGATTTTTATTTCCCCCCTTTTTAGGAAGCATCAATGCCCCACTTACTGAACTGCCTCCTTTCTAGAAATAATTAGCCTGAGGCCTAAAACTACCATTGGAATTTATAAAAGAGTAACAAGATCAAAATGGTTCCTTCACGCCAAATAACCCTTATTTAGTTGTGTGAGAAAGTGGCAAGTAATAGTGATCTGATGGCCATAAAGAATCTTGGTTTCAGGAAATTTTGACACGTATTTGGAAAACATACCTCTTGAGTAAGACAGTGAAGTTCCAGTCAGACAATAACACTGTGAGGTGGATACAACGTGAGATAACAGGTTCTACCACAGAATACTTATATTGAAAGGGGAAAAAAAAAAATCTAAAATCAGTAATTTAATCTCTGTCTCAAAAAGCAAGAAAAAAGTTCAAATCCAAATTAAATACAGGTAGGAAAGTAACAAGTACATTTCTATTTTTAAGAAGCTCAAATAGAAAGTTCTTCCTTATACGAGCTGGAGTCTATCCACTGTAAATTTCATTTAATTTTTCTCAGCGGTAAATGAGGTGATTTCTTGACAACTCTTACACAGACAATAAGAGACAAAGTTAGCACTGATTACAGTTATGTCTAACATGACGATGACAGCAGGGAACAACACAAATAGATTATAACCTTGCAGTTGCAAGTTTTAACTAAATTTAAAGTAGTTGCTAACCTAGGTCATGAGCTTCCCAGTAAAAGATCCCCCTAAAGTGCTGGAGACCCAGGAGATGTAGGTTTGATCCCTGGGTTGGGAAGATCCCTTGGAGGAGGGCATGGCCACCCTCCACTCCAGTATTCTTGCCTAGAAAATCCTATGCACAGAGAAGCCTGGTGGGCTACAGTCTATAAGGGTTGCAAAGAGTTGAATGTGTCTGAAGCAACTGAGCACTAACCTAGATCATATTATTTAAGTCATACAATAACATCTTGCTTTATTGGCAAATAAATCCAGCAATTTTATGTATCTAAAACCTGTGTTCTATATATCTTTTGATCTCTATACTTAGTAATTATGTAGGTACTTGGCACATATTTACTGAATGAATGAATAAAATTTAAAACTGACCAGCCAAACCCAATGAAACAGTATCACAGGGTTGATACCCTTAGGAGATCCATCATTATCTTTTGAATTTTATATATAATTCTGCTGGTTTGGCTATCTGTTTTTCAAGTCTGTAGTAAATTAGAAGAAAGATAATAAATGCTGCCTCTAAGTACATCATTATCAGCATAAAGATACAGGAAAATATGGGGATATTATTTTTAAAAACTCAAAGGCACATATAAGTCATTTGGATTGAGTCAAGTAGTCCCCCCAACAACTCAGTTTTCCCTGATTGGAGCCCCCCGATGTCATAGTATTGACATCTGCTAGATAGCTAAGATCATCAATGACTGAGTGACTTGCACTTTATGATTATACGGTGGAGGTGATGAATAGAAGATTCAAGGGATTCGATCTGGCAAACAGAGTGCCTGAGGAACTGTGGACAGAGATTCGTACATTGTATAGGAGGCAGTCACCAAAACCACCTCAAAGAAAAAGAAATGCAAGAAGTCGAAGTGGTTGTCTGAGGAGGCTTTATAATAGTTGAGGAAAGCAGAGGAGTGAAAGGCAAGAGAGAAAGGGAAAGATATACCAACTGAATGGAGAGTTCCAGAGAATTGCAAGGAGAGATAAGAAGGCCTTCTTAAGTCAACAAAGTAAGAAACTTTCCTAGAATGGGAAAGACTAGAGATCTCATCAAGAAAATTGGAGATACCAAGGGAACACATGCAAGGATGGGCATGATAAAAAACAGAAACAGTAAGGACCTAACAGAAGCAGAAGATATTAAGAAGAGGTGGCAAGACAATGATGAACTATACAAAAAAGGTCTTAATGACCTGGATAACCACGATGCTGTGGTCACTCACCTAGAGCCAGATATCCTGGAGTGTGAAGTCAAGTGGGCCTTAGGAAGCATTACTATGAACAAAACTAGTGGAGGTGATGGAATTCCAATTGAGCTATTTAAAATACTGTTGATGCTGTTAAAGTGCTGCACTGAATATGTCAGCAAACTTGGAAAACTTCAGTGGCCACAGGACTAGAAAAGGTCAGTTTTCATCCAATCCCAAAAAAGGGCAAAGCCAAAGAATATTCAAACTACCATACAATTGTACTCATTCCACATGTTAGTAAAGTTATATTCAAAGTCCTTCAAGCTAGGCTTCAACAGTACATGAATTGAGAACTTCCAGAACCAGAGATCAAATTGACAACATTCGTTGGATCATGGAGAAAGCAAGGGAGATCCAGAAAAACAACTGCTTTATTGACTACTGTAAAGCCTTTGGCTGTGTGGATCACAACAAACTGTGGGAAATTCTTAAAGAGATGGGAATACCAGAACACCTTACTTGTATTCTAAGAAATCTGAATGAGGGGCAAGAAGCAACATTTAGAACCGGACATGGAACGACTGATTGGTTCCAAACTGGGAAAGGAGTAAGTCAAGGCTGTATATTGTCACCCTGCTTATTTAACTTATATGCAGAGTACATCACGCCAAATGCCAGACTGGATGAATTCCAAGCTAGAATCAAGACTACTGGAAGAAATATCAACAACCTCAGATGTGCAGATGATACCACTCTAATAGCAGAAAGTGAAGAGGAACTAAAGAGCCTCTTGATGAGTGTGAAAGAGGAGAGTGAAAAAGCTGGCTTAAAACTCAGCATTCAGAAAACTAAGATCATGGCATCTGGTTCCATCACTTCATGGCAAATAAAAGGGGAAAAAGTAGAAGCAGGGACAGATTTTATTTTCTAGGGCTCCAAAATCACTGCAGTCAGTGACTGCAGTCATGAAATTAAAAGACATTTGCTCCTTGGAAGTGAAGTGAAGTGAAAGTCGCTCAGTAGTGACCGACTGAACTATATAGTCCATGGGATTCTCCAGGCCAGAATACTGGAGTGAGTGAGTAGCCTTTCCCTTCTCCAGGGGACCTTCCCAACCCAGGGATTGAACCCAGGTCTCCCACATTGCAGGCAGATTTTTTACCAGCTGAATCAAAAGGGAAGCCCAAGAATACTGGAATGGGTTGCTTATCCCTTCTCCAGCAGATCTTCCCCACTGAGGGATGGAACCGTGGTCTTCTGCATTGCAGGTGGATATTTTGCCAACTGATCTTTGAGGGAAGCCTGCTTCTTGGAAGGAAAGCTATGACTAACCTAGTTATTGTTATTGTTCAGTCACTAAGTTGTGTCCTACTCTTTGCGACCCCATGGACTGCAGCACCCAGGTTCCTCTGTCCTCCATTATCTCCCAAAGTTTGCTCAAACTTTAAGTCCGTGATGCCATCCAACCACCTCATCCTCTGTCGTCCCCTTCTCCTCTTGCCTTCAATCTTTCCCAGCATCAGGGTCTTTTCCAATGAGTCAGCTGTTCGCATCAGGTGGCCAAAATATTGGAGCTTCAGCTTCAGTCCTGCCAATGAATATTCAGGACTGATTTCCTTTGGAATTGATTGGTTTGATCTCCTTACAGTCCAAGGGACTCTCAAGAGTGTTCTCCAGCACCACAATTGGAAAGTATCAGTCCATCGGGGCTCAGCCTTCTTTATGGTCCAACTCTCACATCTGAACATGACTACTGGAAAAACTATAGCTTTGATTATACGAACCTTTGTTGTCAACGTGATGTCTCTGCTTTTTAATATGCTGTGTAGATTTGTAATAGCTAGAGAGCATATTAAAAAGCAGAGACATCACGTTGACAACAAATGTCCAGGAGACAGTGCAGGTCAGAGGAGCCTGGGGTGTTGCAATTCATGGGGTTGCAGAGTTTAACAAAACAGAAAGAGAATCAGGAGAAACCAGGACCAGTCTACCCCTCAAAGGTAAAGATATTATTTTCCACTTAACCCTTCACTTAGACTGAACAAATTGGTGGTGTGTATGTGTATTACTGTGTGCGTGTGTGTGTGTGTGTGTGTGTGTGTTCGCACTCAGTTGTGTCAGATTCTTTACCTGTCCATGGAATTTTCCAGGCAAGAATACTGGGGTGAATTGCCATTTCTTACTCCAGGGGATCGTCCTGACCTAGGGATCCAACCTGTGTCTCTTGTGTCTCCTGCATTGGCAGGTGGATTCTTTACCACCATGCTACCTGGGAAGACCCTGTAAATGTTGATAAGGCAATTCTCTTCATAAAACAGACACATAAAAACCTTTGGTGGAGTATTTTCCGAATGAGTTAAAAATTCAAATATATGTTTAAAATTTAATATATATGGTATTAAATTTTTTCCTTTGAAGCACATTTCATTTTAAAGCACTAATTAGACTAAAAAAAAACATTAACTACTTTTCAACCCCAAGATGGTATGATTCTATCTTGTTCAATTCTGCTAAATCACTGTGGGATAAACTGTGGCAGGCACTGTTAATCTGCAGTTAATAGACTATGAAATTGAAGATTTAATCGATTGCATAACTTACCCCAAACCACATAGCTAGTTAGTAGTGAAGCAAGATAAGAAGTTAGCTTGATCTTAATCTTAATTAATTATTATATAATATGTCTCAACCATGTTTCAAGACAAGAAATCATCAGCAATCCTATTGCACAGCTTGAAATCTCATTCTAGTGGTGTGTTGACAAAGGAGCATGCTGAATAAACAAGACTTGTTCCCTATATGGTATAATAGTTGCTGATCTGCCAGTAAAGTTTTTCTCTACCCTCTCTTGACATTCCACAATCATAATTTGTGAACAATTTCACTGTTAACTTCTACTTACAGTGCTTCCTTTAAATAACTACTGTTTCCAGAGGACTTATAAAGAGGGATTTATGAATTACCAAATGTAAAGCTTATCGGCTATTTTGGGGTTGACATGGAGTTCTTTTCTGCTTGGGATGTGATCTAAGTACAAACAAAATGTATATTTTGTTTCTCAGAGAATTTTAAAGAGAAGTGACTTTAAATTGATCCTTCAGCTCCTAATCCATCAACTAGAATTTATTTAGTGCTGTAATGTATAAGACTGTGGACATAGTTTTTATATATATATATATATATATATATATATATATATAATATATGACCCTTATCCATAACAAAATTAAATTAAAACTTGAAAGTTTTCATGAAAATGTAAATGCAGCTCCTTTGCTCAGTATGACAAAGTGTCCCATGGAATTAAAAGCTATATAATGTATGTGTTTCTCAAAATGCTTACCACGTGGTCCACTGTGAAGCCAGGGAGACCTATTTACTAGACGATTTCTTTTCTTTAATACATTTTTCCAAATTATAAGTGGTGCATATCATAATTATTATTAACTGTAAACTCTACTCACAAAAGACCAACCAGAAAAATCTGTTAACTAAGCAAAGCTAATTGTACTAAACCTACTACAGTAAGGAAGATATAACCTTGACCACAGGACCCAGGGATTGAACCCATGTCTCTTATGTCTCCTGCGTTGGCATGTGGATTCTTTACCACTAACAATTCCTGAGAAGCCCAAGGAATTTACTAGGATTGAGCAAAGTTCATGAAATAAAGGTTTACTGAAACAAAGGTTGTAAAGTGTCTTGATAAGTGAACTGCTGTTTGATAAGCAAACTCTTTATCCAGGTAAGCAATCTATTGCTTTAACTGGGGAATAATTTGCCAAAAGTAAGCGTGTTTTTGGATACGTTCAGGAATTTTATGAAGCAACAAAGTTATGACTTGGTTTTATAGCATTAGAGAAGACAGAAAGAAAAGAAAGAGAAGTTGCTCAGTCGTGTCCGACTCTTTGTGACTCAATGGACTGTAGCCTGCCAGTCTCCTTCATCCATGGGATTCTCCAGGCAAGAATACTGGAGTGGGTTGCCATTTCCTTCTCCAGCAGATCATCCCGACGCAGGGATCAAACCAGGGTCTCCCACATTGTAGGCAGACTCTTTATCATCTGAGCCACCAGGGAATCCCCTTATAGCACTATCTTCCTGGCCAAATATTTCCTAGAAAAATGGGAGTAACTCAGAGGCTCTGCCTGGCTTCACTCTCAGGGTTGCTTCTCACCTCCCAGTTCATTTATATGTTAAGTATGATTTGTAATTATTGTTTATACACTAGAGGATATTTCACCTCATTCTAGGGGTCTCCAATGAAAATCAGTACATTCAATTTAGTGACCTAAAAATCAAGAAACAATATTAGCATAGAGATGGAAAACACATTTATTTGAGGAAAACAAAATTTCCATTTGCAATTTTAAAAATTTAGACCTATCATCTCTCAAGAAAACTAATTAATGTAATATATTCATTAATACTGATATTATTATAGGATATCACTTTTAGTTAACAACAGAAAAACAGCACAATCAGCCCTTCTGCTGGATGGTGGATTTAGTTTGAAAGAAAATAATATAAATCTGCACTTTCTTTTGCTTTTCTCCTCACTGAAACAAGTTGAGATTATTATTTATTTTGCACTTAAATGCAGGTGCTATACCAAAGCTTTGTACGCATATCTTATTTGATAGTCACAACAACTTTGCAAAACAGGTAGCATCATTACCATTTTACAGGTAGCAAAAACAGAATCAAAGTGGCTAAGCAGCTTGCCCAATTCATATAGCTCTTGGCAGAAACACGAATTTTGTATATCTGATTTCTATGGCTGTCCTCTTAGGACTAATAAGAGGAGGTTAACATGACTGTCACTGTGAAATTAGAACCTCAGTAATGGGATCTCCTAGCTTTCTAAAATTCAGACCTACTAATGGCTTTCCTGGACACTCAGTCAGTAAAGAATCTGCCTGCAATACAGGAGACCTGGGTTTGATCCCTGAGTTGGGAAGATCCTCTGGAAAAGGAAATGACAACCCACTCCAGTATTTTTGCCTGGGCAATCCCATGGACAGAGGAGTCTGGTGGGCTACAGTCCACAGGGCTGCAGAATTGGACATGACTTAGCGACTAAATCACCAGCACCAATATGGATCCATTAAATGTAGCTATAAAATGGAATTCTATGTGCCCATTACATGTGATCTATCATTAGCCACATGAAAATTTGTGACGTTTATTTACATGAGAAGTTGCTGACTCCATTTATACACTACAACCCCATTTAATAAAAAAAAACTACAAATGCACACACACATACAATATACACATTTTTAGGGTCCTGTGGGATATACTGTTGTTTAGTCCCTAAGTCGAGTCCAACTCTCTTGGGACCCCATGAACTACAGCCCACCAGGCATATCTGTCCATGGGATTTCCCAGGCAAGAATACTGGAGTGAGTTGCCATTTCCTTCTCCAGGGGATTTTCCTGACCCAGGGATCAAACCTGGGTCTCCCACATGGCAAGCGATGCTTTACTGTCTGAGCTACTAGGGAAGCGATATAAGTCATTTTAATTTTCTTTTAATGCTTTCTAAATTTTCTGCAATCCTTATAAGTATTGTATTTTATTTAGTGTATTTTTGCCACTCAAAAAATACACTAAAGTCATTTCCATTTTACAAAATAATTTGATCCAAACTCAGCCTAGTCACATCAAAGTAACATAGTTACTATTAAATATCCAAAGTGCCAAATGAAGCTTGAGAATTAAATATGGACTGAGGCTCTCATCTTTAACAGATCACTCCTCGTTTCTGTTAATGTAGCCGGGGGCACCTGACGTCATAGACTCAGCAACTACCGCTGCCTACAAATCCCTGACTATTCCAGACCCCCAGTTGTGCCTCGAGTCACAAATGCCAATTAACTCTCCCAAGAACATCCTTAACATGGCCAGACACTCTGAGCAAAGGAAGAGACTCTGATGCTTTCTCAAGACTCCAGCTGAAGTGAGTTGAATGGAATTTCCTTCATTTTCTCTTTTATGGGCAGTGAAAATATCCGGCTCTTTTTCAATGGAATTTCCAATCAGATTTGCTGGAATCTATAAATTTCCAGCCAAAGGCAGTGGGTAAAAATGACCATGAGTTCTTTTGACACACTTGAAAAGTAGGTGTAACTTGATCAGGGCTTCAATTGCCCATTCTTATCGGGATTATGTCGCTTGACATCCTCCTCTAGGGACCTAATGTCATTCACTCCCCGTGTGCCTTGTATCTGGGAAATTCAAGCAGCACAGCCCATCCTGCAGCCCACAAGTCAGACTGGCTCCCCTATTCTTGACTCTCAGGGAAGCGTTCCTTTTCCGGAGCTATTCCTGGTTTTATAAGTGAGCTAACATAACCAGGGTCTCATGAGAGGCTCATGAGAGGCTCAACAACAGAGTTTGTTTAGACCTAAAACTGCTTCACACCTTAGTCAAGAGATAAGAGAGAAAAAGGAGAATCCATAAATAGATGATGAAGAACCAGCTCCTACTTTCTGAGTCATGGTACTAGAAATAATCATTGAAACTGATTTGTGTTGATATGAGGCAGGCATTTTTCACCTCCCAGGCAGTAAAACTACTTACTGGGGAAAAAGCAAAATGCAAGCACCCCTAAATACCTTTACAAGCCATGCATCATACACTTGATAAAGTTTCTGGGCCAGCATACTTGAAATGCTAATAATTAAGGGTGGAATTAGTTGAGCGGGTTGCTGGGGTGCTCAGGGAAGATCAGTTCAGTCTCTCAGTTGTGTCCAACTCTTTGCGACCCCATGGACTGCAACACGCCAGGCTTCACTGTTCATCACCAGCTCCCAGAGTTTGCTTGAACTCATGTCCATTGAGTCGGTGATGCCATCCAACTATCTTATCCTCTGTCATCCCCTCCTCCTCCTGCCTTCAATCTTTCCCAGCATCAGGGTCTTTTCCAATGAGCTGGCTCTTTGCAGCAGGTAGGCAAAGTATTGGAGTTTCAGCTTCAGCATCAGTGCTTCCAAGGAATATTCAGGACTGGTTTCTTACAGGATTGACTGGTTTGATCTCCTTGTAGTCCAAGGGACTCTCAACAATCTTCTCTAACACCACAGTTCAAAAACATCAATTCTTCGGCACTCAGCTTTCTTTATAGTCCAACTCTCACATTCATACATGACCACTGGAAAAAATATAGCTTTGACTAAACTGACCTTTGTCTGAAAGTAATGTCTCTGCTTTTTAATATGCTGTCTAAATTGGTCATAGCTTTTCTTCCAAGGAGCAAGTGTCTTTTAATTTCATGGCTGCAGTCACCATCTGCAGTGATTTTGGAGCCCAAGAAAAGAAAGTCTGTCACTGGTTCCATTGTTTCCCCATCTATTTGCCATGAAATGATGGAACTGCATGCCATGATCTTAGTTTTTTGAATGTTCAGTTTTAAGCCAACTTCTTCACTCTCCTCTTTCACTTTCATCAAGAGGCTATTTAGTTCTTCACTTTCTTCTGAGGGAAGATAGAAATATGCTATCTTGGGAAGTGGAGTGCTGCATGATTCTACAATGCACAGCACCATGAAGGTGGCAATTGATCTTACTTTTTCAACTGAACAATTTATTATGGAAATAATAGATATCATGTTAAGAAAGGGTAGAAGAGTGAATCTTAAATGCTATTTTCAACAGATGTGATAACGATATTGTGGCTATAATTTTTAAAGAGCTTTCACCTTGGCATTTTCAAATGAAACAATAAAATGTCTAGAATGTGCTTTAAAATACTTAAGAAAAAGAAAAGTTTTGGCATACCACCCAAGAAAAAAACGTTCACAGAGCATAGTAAGTATATTTCAAGTCTGTTCTTGTATATGTACTCACAATTTGGTTGCTTTTTTGTTTCCTTTTATTTCCTAGAAAGAAATAGCATTCATATTTAGACCAATTTCAGGTATGTAAGGACTTCCACACTTTAGGATTTAGCTCCCTTGTGGCTCAGATGGTAAAGAATACACTTGCAATTCAGGAAACCTGGGTTCGATCCCTGGGTTGGGAAGATCTCCTGGAGAAATGGCAACCCATGGCCCACTCCAGTATTCTTTCCTGGAGAATCCCATGGACAGAGGAGCCTGGCGGGCTACAGTCCATGAGGTCGCGAAGAGTCAGACATGACTGAGTGACTAGCATTATCCCTGACATTTTTTTAAATTGTCCTTGTTGTCGTTACTTTTTCATAGCTGAGCCAGGTGGAGTTCTTCCTTCCAGCCATAGTTTGAGTTCTGAACATGGCTGCTTAAGTCCTAAAGTGGGCTGCTGAGGGCCCATGAAGTGTCCTGGTACAAAATTTCACATTGCTTTTCTCCCTCCAGCTGAATTCAAGTCCTCAGCAGGGCACAGTCGGCATTGTGTTGCACAGTGTGGAACAGTCTTGGTCCTAAACATTTATGTTCCTTTTCAAAAAAAAATTGGTCCCTGGCTGCTTTACTTGGCAATCTAAGTGTCTGGTCAAGCACATGAGGCTAACTTGCTCCCAATCAGAACATCTCCTGCCCCACCAAAAGAGTTTGGCCAGTTAGGAAGTTTCTCTGCCTTCTGCCCCAGAAAACAGACCAAGCAGCAGTTACTGAAAAGCCCATTATCTATTGTGTCTTTAACTTCTCCTCAGTGCTTTTAATTATGTGTCCCTGTGGTATTGCATATTTGTACATCTTGGGGAAGGTGAGGAGACAAATAAAAACATATCCTATTTCCATTAGCCAAACTGCTTCGATTCCTAATGAAGGTAATAGTAATTGTTTTCATCAAGTAGGTGGAGGACTGGATGTGAATGTCGTGTATCTTGGCTACTGTTTCCTCTATTATAAGGCAATTTGTAATTTTAAATAGGAACTTATGCTTCCAGAGAGTCTGGCAAACAAAAAAACAGAAAAAAATTAACTTTCTCTGGGTCATCAGTAGGTAACTGAGTCAGTGAAATATCCCAACAGTCCATACCTCTCCTGTCTAATACAATAGCCACTGAGTGGATGAACTGTGGGTGGTCTGAACTGAGATATGCAGTAAATGTATAATACGGGCCAGACTTGGAAGACTTAGTATGAACAAAAAGGAACGTAAAAAATATCTCAGAGTTATCTGATTCATTCCATCGAGGACTCATTTACTGACAAATTGGGCAGTGGACTAGTCATTAAAAATGGAGCAATGAATAAGACGAGCTCAGACTTGTAGATAGAGCTTACAGTCTAGTAGCTGTTATTCAAAACTGTCTTCCCTTATTGGTTGGCCTTCAGCACGAATACTCTGAGTATACTTCTGACATTTCCAAAACAGACATCCCTGAGTGCTGCTGCCACACCAAGGACAGGGACGTCCACTCTGCGTGTACATCTTCATGCCACCGGGCAAGGGTGCCCCTTCCCATTGCCTTAGAGCCCCACTGTTCAATCAAACAGCCATGCATCCCAGGGGAATGTTTGAAATGTGACTAGTGTAAATTATGATGGGCTACAAGTGTAAAATACACACTGAACTTCAAAAATAGTATGAAAAAAATGAATAAAAATTATCTGATTCATTTTATATTGAGCATACAGTGAAATGATATTTTGTATACAGCGGATTAAATAAAATGTATTATTAAAATTAATCATACCCCTTTCTTGTTAACTTTTTAATGTGATCACAAGAAAAATTAAGATTACATACTGGCTCCCATATTATTTGTATTGGCCAGCCTTCTCTGTAATGATGCTTTCCACTCCTCCAGGGCAAACAGCCACACCAGATGCCCTCCAGAAACCTGTGGAACAGCTAGGGGAGAAACTTGCACCAAACTAGGGTACTAATAAGCTGGCTCAGCGTCTCCCTCTTTTCTTTTCCATTGGAGGATCACTTGTACCGTGAGTGATTAGTGCATGAGATTCAAATGTGTAGGCAGTATGATGCAACAGAAAGGCAATAGCTGTTAATCAGAAGACCTTGTTTCTGCTGGTCTCAGAGTTCTCATTCACTTACTGAAAAATCAAGAGCAAATCATGAGATCTTGAGGTATAAATAGAAAAATCTCTTCACGTATTAAATATAAAAACAATCTGTTCTCTCAATTTTAGATAGAATGGTACTACATGAGATAAATATATGCATGTGAAGTCACCTGATAAACTGAAAGCCATATTGTCATTATCATCACTTTGAATAAGGATCATAATAAAATACTTTCATAAGCAATCAAGAAAACTTTTGAGATGTAAAATATTGAAATACCCTAATTCTGGGGAAATTCGAACAAAAGCAAAAATTCAAATATTAAAACACAAATGTTTCAATAGTAAAATTGGCACAGGAAGAGATGCATTGAAGGAACAGAGACCCCTAGTGGAGGGATGTAGAAGAATGGGGACAGTTTGGTTTTGGAGCTCACATCTCTATCTATTGCCCAATGCCAAGAGATCACTTTGATATTACTTGTCTCTCCAGTGAACATATTCTTACACATGCTACTCATTTACAACAGCAGCATCAAACTCACCCTATGTATTTGTAGCCAATCATTTGAATATTGCTGCAGTAGCAGAAAGGTCGGAGAAGGCAATGGCACCCCACCCCAGTACTCTTGCCTGGCAAATCCCATGGATGGAGGAGCCTGGTAGGCTGCAGTCCATGGGGTCACTAAGAGTCAGACACGATTGAGCAACTTCACTTTCACTTTTCACTTTCATGCATTGGAGAAGGAAATGGCAACCCACTCCAGTGCTCTTGCCTGGAGAATCCCAGGGATGGGGGAGCCTGGTAGGCTGCTGTCTATGGGGTCGCACAGAGTCGGACACGACTGAAGCGACTTAGCAGCAGCAGCAGAAAGGTGGGCGGGGGGTTTCTGATTTCACAATGGCTAAGTTGAAGCTTGCTGAAACAGAGGGCACTTTGTACAAGTTCTGGCTTAACAACACCAGGCACCACACCACTTAGCTCATGATTGCACACCACTGAGACACAGAGACGTGATTATTTTTCTAGGTATGTGAGCTGCTCCCAACATTCCTGGTCTCCATCAGACCCTGAAGATTGGGGCAGACTGATAGCCTCAGAAGTCCTAGTTTGGTTGTGTCTGTTGCAGCCTGAGAAGTTTGTCACAGTGTGGCTATGGAACTATTTCATGCTTACTTGACTGCACCAACAATTGACAAAGTATCCCAATTACTGATTTTAATCAGCAAATATCTCTTCCATTGTGCATGACAAAGAGGTTGACATCATGGGGAAATGTATAGAACTGAAAGAAATGGACTTGGCCCAAAGAACCTTCCATAAGTCAAGGCCAAGTAAATAATGTTAAATAATACTTTCTAATAAAGCATGTTATAAAATAACATATGATCATTTTTTCCCCAAAGAATCTGTGCCACCAGTTTCCTCTATAGTGGCTGGTCAGGCAGGCATGGTTAAGTTTGGCTTAGGTTTGGTTCTGCATTATGGAGGGACTTGGAAATTTACATGGAAGTGGAAATGCTGTAGAGGATATTTAAGACACATGGGCTCCAAAATCACTGCAGATGGTGACTGCAGCCATGAAATTAAAAGACGCTTACTCCTTGGAAGGAAAGTTATGACCAACCTTGATAGCATATTCAAAAGCAGAGACATTACTTTGCCAACAAAGGTTCGTCTAGTCAAGGCTATGGTTTTTCCTGTGGTCATGTATGGATGTGAGAGTTGGACTGTGAAGAAGGCTGAGCGCTGAAGAATTGATGCTTTTGAATTGTGGTGTTGGAGAAGACTCTTGAGAGTCCCTTGGACTGCAAGGAGATCCAACCAGTCCATTCTGAAGGAGATCAGCCCTGGGATTTCTTTGGAAGGAATGATGCTAAAGCTGAAACTCCAGTACTTTGGCCACCTCATGCGAAGAGTTGACTCATTGGAAAAGACTCTGATGCTGGGAGGGATTGGGGGCAGGAGGAGAAGGGGACGACAGAGGATGAGATGGCTGGATGGCATCACTGACTCGATGGACGTGAGTCTAGGTGAACTCCAGGAGCTGGTGATGGACAGGGAGGCCTGGCATGCTGCGATTCATGGGGTCGCAAAGAGTCGGACATGACTGAGCAACTGAACTGAACTGAACTGAAACCGGTCCCTCTGGAAGGGAGGTTTCACCCAGCGGTACAGAAAGGGGTCTCATATGAAGCAGACGGCACATTCACGTGGATTCACTGAGGAGAGTTTAACGAACGTATTAGTTACAATAATGTAAGAGTAGTTAGGGGGCATCCCAGGTGGCACTAGTGGTAAAGAACATGCCTGCCAATGCAGAAAATGCAAGAGATGTGAGTTCAATCCCTGGGTCAGGAATATCCCCTGCAGTAGGAAATGGCACCCCACACCAGCATGCCTGGAAAATTCCGTGGGCAGAGGAGCCTGGTGGATTACAGTCATGGGGCCACAAAGTGAAACCAAGAGAAGGTATTGAAACATCCTGAAGTGAGCAACAAGAAGGTGCCACCACCTTTCTATCTGAGGTGGAAAGTGGAAGGAATCATTGTTAGAACCTGGGGAGAGCTCAAAGTGTAGGAGACCACGGCCCCAAAGGACCAACCTCCGCACACTCAGGAAACAGCCCAGGTCACTCCTCTGTGATCTCTTGACTGTGCCTCCACTGACCAAAGCCAACCAAAAGCCAGATGGCAACGAATCTGTTGCTATTTCCTATAAAGATCAGCCTCCTGGTATTCGGAGCAGAATAGCAAACACTGGAGAGGGAAACTGAAGGGTTGGATAGAACAGATCCCAGAGGACGGATATGTTAGGTCAGGAGGATGCTGTGGGGTGGGAAGCTTCCCTCTGCTGGGCTCGGATGGGGAAGAGTTTGTTTCCTGTCCATCCAAGCTTGCCTGGGTCTGTTTCCTGTTAGGCTCACAACACAGGTAGCTCACACGGCAGGCAGCAAAGAACTGTCACAAGCAACTATTCTGTGCAGTTTCAACATGAAATCCCTAAGTCAAGGATTAAGGAGCAAGAATGAACGAAAAATAGGTCCCTGGGCCACTTGAAGAGTACAGAAAAATAATTCTTCGATATAAAAACATTATTGTTTCTAATCTTGGGTTTTTGAAAATCCTGAGATTGATGTTAATTCAAATTTTGATTGAACTAATCCCAAACACTGTATTCATTAGCTGAGTAAATATGCTTTAGATTTTCTTTTTTCTGACTTAGCCAGATATTGATCTGAACTGTCCAAAAGGCTTCTGGGTCTCTTGAGTAGACATCAGACAGAGAAAAGTGTCCCAGTCATTTAATATGGTAGATTCTTTAATGTGATTTTTTTTCAGATTTTCTGCTCCTTCTGTTTTATGTTAATAGCTTTTAACACAAAAATATTGGTAATTAAAGAGTTATCAACCTCTTGTTATAATTCACATTAATAAATACATGGCCACTGGATGGCTGGCCATGGAGACAAAGAGAGACCGAGTCAATATTCTGTGCACATGGCTAGTGGCTCAGCATACCGTATTGAGAACAGCTTGTTTTCATAGAAGCCCTGCTTTATTCCTGGCCCTGTTGCCCATAATTATTGTAAATCAGGACTATTTCCTGCCTTCCTGCCCAAAATAGCAGGAAGCATCCAACTCTTTCAGCCCACTTTGCTCATGGGCACCACCTCTCTGCAGGGGTTAGGGTTCTCTGCCAGGAATTTCCAAAGAGCTAACTCTGTTTTGGTTTCTTATCCAGAACTTCACTCGTGAGCAAAGAAATGAAGCAAGATCTGTCATATATCCAGGGATTTAGAGAAATGGCACCGCTTCAGGCCTGGTTAATAGCCCCGAGCCACTGGCAAGATTGAGCCCTCGCTCTTTTCCAGATTCATCATGGGATCAGTTCCAGGTGAGAACTGGTGAGCCTGTGACTGATGGGAAACAACTGGAGAACTCTCAAGAGTGCCGTATGAAGTATTAAGAGCAAAGAGAATGTTCACTGCCCCTTGAGATTTAATATAAAACTGCATCGAGCCTCCTCTCTGGGTCCATGCTACTTACTGGGGGCATGCCCAGCCAGAATACTGTTCATGGACAATATGGCCTACGTCTAACCTTTGATAGCCCCCAAGGTCACAGGCATCCCAGTGTCCATGCCCAGTGCCCAGAGTGGACAGCTACTATTTATAATAGTTAACACTGTTATTTATTGTTTGCTTTTGGTTCTGGGCACAATACTAAATGCTCTGTATGCTCTTATCTCAATTACTCAACCCACTCCAGTATTCTTGCCTGGAAAATCCCATGGACAGAGGAAACTGGAAGCCTACAGTCCATGGGGTCGCAAAGAGTTGGACACGACTGAGCGATTGAGTATGCATGCATAACCCTGCTAGCCATCACTGTTAACCCCACTGTACAGATGAGAATGCCCAGTTTTAAAAAGATCAGGTCCTAAGGAAGGGAGCTAGGGCCCCAGCTAGGAGGTGCTGTGCCATCCAGTGCAGAGGGCACCTGGGCCCGCACCTCGGAGGGGCCTCTGAGGGACCCAGAGCAGCACCGTGCAGGCCCCAGAGGAGCGTCCTGGCGAGACCACCAAACGTGATGGGCGGTCACCTCCAAAGAGGAGGCAGACATTGTTAATACAACTAAACACCATGCTCAGGTATATGAGACACACTCCCAATCACACCCTGTGACCTTGGACAGGGAATCGGCCCCAACCTCTCATCCCTGTTTCTGCCCTTATGAGAGGGAGAGAAACACTACTCTCCTATGTTTAACTTCTGCCTGAGAATCAGCCCTAAAAAACTCAACTTCTGACTCTTGCTAGAGACACTGTTCTGACTCTAGAATCACAGGGGCCCCAAGTAAAAGGTATGCTTTACTTAAAAGGCCACAGAAGTCCCAAATTGTACCATACCAGCCCAGTCCTCAAAACTGTCCTTCATCAGGGCTAATCCTTTCATGGGGGCCCATTCCCTTTTACCCTAAATATTTTTGGGGGAGCAATGTGGGGACCAAGGGCCTTGGGTGAGGTGACTGTCCCCCTCCAGGCAGCAATGTCACCTCTTCTCTGTTTAAAATGAGTCCTTTCTCTTTGTTGCTAGATGACAGATAGATAGGACATTAGTATTGCATCAAAATTCACTATTTAGGGGCTTCTCTGGTGATCCAATGGCTAAGACTCCCTGCTCTCAATATAGGGGGCCCAGGTTCGATCCCTGGCCTGGGAACTAGTTCCTACATGCTGCAACTAAGACCAGGCTGAAACGAAAAAGATCCTGCATGCCACAATGAAGACCAGGGGCAGTCAAATAAATATATAAATATTAAAAATAAATACATTTAAAAAATGAAATTCACGATTTAAGCACTTTTATACCTTTTATCCCATTTGACTCAGAACGTTGTGGCCATCAGGGTGGCCATAGGGCCTAAGGCACAGGTTTAGTTGGTCCCAGGAGGATAATTTGGGAAGTATAAAAACACACCAGCTATTTTTAAAGTGCTCGACAATTTTCCCTTATTTCCTCATGTGTTTATTTTCATTTCTATTTATTAAGTATTTCACAGGTGTCAGCTATGGTGCTAGAGATCAGAGACAGAAGGCAAAACATGGCATGGTACCTGCCCTCAAGGAGACCACAGCCTGGTGGAGGAAACTCACGAATCAGCCAGCAATGATACAGAGGATATCGAAGTAACATGGAAACAAACGAATAAGGATCTCACTCTTCTTGGGAGTCAGGGTGAGTTTAGGAAGGTGTTTCAGAGACAGTAAAGCCTGGTGGGTCCTGGAAGGGATGAGCAGGCATGAGCATTAGATGCTCTGATGGCACACACAAGCAAGCACCAGGGGCTGGCAGGCCCGCTCAGTACAGCAGGTCTCCTGACCAATAAGGAAGGACTAGGGGGATTCGGGAGGAGGCAAGGCAACCCACTCCAGTATTCTTGCCCAGAGGATCCCCATGGACAGAGGAACCTGGTGGGCTACAGTCCAAGGCAGTCGCAAAGAGTCGGACACGACTGAGTGACTAAGCCCAGCACAGCACAGCACAGCACATGCGGGTTTGGAGAAGGGCATTGTATTAACAGCATGAAGGCAAGCCTTCTCTGTGTCTCAGATTATCTTCACAGGGCTTTCATTTTTTCCTGAATTCATCAGTTCAACCCCAAGACATCATAACTTCGATTCCTGAGCAGTACCTTGCCCAGCTAAAGGTTCCACTTCCCAACTTCTATTCTGAATACAGTACAAAATTTGTCTAACCGATTCCTGCCATGTTCTTAGGTATCGGTCCTTTCATAATTTAATCCTTCCACCTGTACGTTAAAGTGAATTCTCGCTTGCTCCCCATTTGTAAATAGCCACTTCAAGGATATTTTGGATAATTGCAAAGGAGGCAGCAGGCTGAGGTTCTAGAGAGAGAAAATATAAAAGGTGTTGTAATGGATACGCTAAAAATGTTGTTTCTGCAATCAACATCCTTATACAACTAGAGTTTCCTAAACAATATCCTAAAGATGTACAAAATGTGTCAGAGAGAGAAATGAACCAAGGCAGTTTGGGAAATAAGAGTTGGCATGTGAAAGTAAAGCACTGCTGCAGTTAAAGACAGACATGGGAAAGAAAACAGAAAGATAATCATCATGTTATCCTCACATAACAACTGGACTGGCTGTTTAAAAAGGGAAAGAAAGTGTGAACATATTGATCAAATCTATCTGAATAGAAGGGTCCTGAATTTCTCTGAAGGATGCCAAGAGTGGCTAAGAATTATGTATATAAAATTAACAGAAATGTACAACACGCCTACTCAGTGCAGAACACCATGTGTAACAGGCATTTAAATGCTGGATTCTCACGAAAAGGACCAGTGATCTCACTTAACAGGTGCAGAATAAGCAGAATTCTAGGAATTCAGATTAAACCAGGCAAACGTGAAAGCTATTTTCTTTTTCTTTGAACTCAGCATGGTTTTTTTAGTTAGTATCATCATTTAAAGTTATATCTTAGCATTTGAAGATCAAGACCTAACAAAGCAGAGGTAACCCAAAACACTTTACTCTTGATAGTCAAAAATCCAGGATAAGAATCACAGTGTTAATATAGGTTCTTTAAAAGTTCTGGTAATTTATTATTATTTTTTTAATTTCCTGGGTTTTCACATAATACATCTTAAAAGGCACTCTTTTTAGAAATAAAATTATAAAAGTCATTTCTGTGCAAAATAAAAATTATACAGAGATTTTAAGAGAAGTCAATATAGGGACTTCCCTGTTGGTCCAGCAATTAAGATGCCATGTTTCCACTGCAGGGAGTGCAGTTCAATTCTTGGTTGGGAAACTAAGATGCTGCATTAAAGAATTTTTTTAAAAAAATTTTAATAGAGGTCAGCATAGTAAAGATAGAAAGTAAAGCTTAAACGGTCCCTACATGTTTTCAGTAATTTATGATTTACAAAGAATATTGTGCAGATTTCTTATTTGATCCCAACAATTTTGTGAAGCAAGGGGGGCAATCTGTATTATCCCCATCCTCCAGAAGTGAAGCCTAGGCCTCAGAGAAGCCAAATGTCGTGAAGAAGCTGACACATGGATAAACAAGTTGTGGTACATATACACAATGGAATATTACTCAGCTGTTAAAGAAAGGAACACATTTGACCCAGTTCTATTAAGGTGGATGAACCTAGAGCCTATTATACAGAGTGAAATAAGTCAGAAAGAGAAAAACAAATATTGTATATTGATGTATTTCTATGGCAATCCACTCCAGTACTATTGCCTAGAAAATCCCATGCAAAGAGGAGCCTGGTAGGCTACAGTCCATGGGGTCTCAAAGAGTCGGACATGACCGACCGACTTCACTTTCACTTTCACATGGAATCTAGAAAGATGGTACTGATGAATCTATTCGCAAGGTAGCAATGAAGACACAGACATAGAGGACTGACAGACACAGCGGGGAGAAGGAGAGGGGGGGATGAGTTGAGAGAGGTAGCACTGAAACATACCACATATCCCATTTACCATATGTGAAACAGATAGCCAGCGGGCGTTTGCTGCATGACGCAGGGAGCTCAAACCTGGTGCTCTGGGACAACCTAGAGGGATGGGATGAGGTAGGGGGCAGAAGGGAGGTTCAAGAGGGAGGGGACATATGTGTCCCTATGGCTTATTCATGCTGATGTATGGCAGAGGCCAACACAATGCTATAAAGCAATTATCATCCAATTAAAAATAAATTTTTAAAAAAGGAGTTAACATAGATAGTAAGAAACAAAGCAGAGGCGATGTAACAGGTCTCCTGACCCTGAGTTACCAAATAACTGGAATGTTGTTGTGTAGTCATGATATTTAACAAATATGAAGAATTTTATTGCTTCTAAGATGAAAACAAAAATTTCTAGCCATCAGATGAAATTCAGTGAAAAAAATTCAGAGTAGACTAGATAAAGCAACATGAAAGTATGGAACTGTTAGTCGCCCAGTCGTGTTTGACTCTGCGACCCCATGGACTGTAGCCCACCAGGCTCCTCTGTCCATGGGATTCTCCAGGCAAGAATCTCCAGGGGATCTTCCCGACCTAGGGATTGAACTCATGTTTCTTGTGTCTACTGCGCTGCAGGCAGATTCTTTGCCGTCTGAGCCAGAAAGAAGAGTAGGAATCAAAAATGGATGCAAACAAGTTTTATTTACCACCAACAATGCCGAATATCACAGGAAGTTTCCCTGGATCGTTAGCACCCTCCCCCTCACATCACCTCTGGGTATGATCTCCAGATAAGGAATTTCACAAGGTATTCAATATTGTGGTCACTGTCATTGATATGAAATTTTGTGAGGAAGAATGCAACAGTGGACTCCAACTTACACACTTAACTTGGTGCTTTTATAATTTTAAGCCATTTCCATTTCCATTGAATTATTCATTTTATTTTCTTGGTAGGTGGTTGGAATATATAGCACGTGCTATTTCATGGTAGGACACAGTTGCATAAATATCTCAAAATAACTCAAAAAGTGTATCAGTTCTGCTCTGCTCTCCCTGCTTTCAATGTAAACTGTATACAATTTACTTTCTTCATAAAACAATAGCTATTACTTATATGGCCTCAAAGAGAAAGCACTTGATGTTCATGTTTATTCATTGTATAGTATTTATTGTAATCATATCAATAAGGCACTGTTTCTATGGGCCAGCTGCATGAGACAGGGAAATAGCTTTGTTTCATAACACTCTCTTTGTATTTTTTGGTTGTTGTTATAATGGAATTTTGTTGTATATGGCTCTGAATTCTACTAAGTGCTTCAGACTTGAAGAGTTTGATTGCAAGACTTTTTCCTTTACTTTCCCTGTGCTATGACAGTAGTTATGAAGCAAGTCGTATCTCAGAGTCATCAGTTCTGAAGCCCAGGAAGGATTTTTACGTTTCCCAAGTGATTCTCATGAGCTACCAGATTTTTCAATGGCTGTTTTATGGAACATCTTTTTATTTTATTGTAGACTTAGGTTGAATGGTTATATTTTGAGAATTCCATCTGACTATTATTGTATTATTAGAATGAAAACATTTTCCCAGGTAAAACTAAAGCCCAATCACATGGAGACTTCTCTTAGGATGACTCTCAATTTGTAGTAGGATCATTTGGTATAAACCAAGTAATTGTGTATGGAAATAATGAATGTTACCAAGGAGAATTTAAGAATTTTTGTCATCTTTACATGATTTTTACATCATCTTTTTACATGATCATATATTACTTAAGTGTTACAATATTACTTAAGTGACAATAAATTTAACATGTAGCATTACCCCTCATCCCAAAAAAGCTTTGATGTTGCACAGCAGTTTATACTTAAGTAATATCTGATCATGTGTAAAGTACTTAAGATGACAAAAAGTTCTTAGATTCCCTTTGTTTAACATTCATTATTTCCATATACAATTACTAAATAATGTTGAGGTTAGTGCTATGGGCCTAAAGATGAACAGAATGGAGTTCCAGCTCTTAAAAATTTAGTGGGAAAATTACAATTTCATCCTGATATTAATCTGTTCCTCATCACATTTTTATTGGGAGGGTGTTAAAATAGCATGTATGAGTGAAAAACCAAGCAAATACCACTCACTGAACTACATCTATAGAATTTTTTATAGTTTATCCAAGTGACAATCACTAACATCCTAAAAGAGATAAACTTAAGTGCATATGAAATGCCCAGTAGGGCCATAAAAGACCTTTTGAATGCTAGTCTTACAAAGTTTCTAGGAAATGACAATAAATTTAACATGTAGTATCACCCCTCACCCACCAAAAGCTTTGATGTTGCACAATAGTTTGCCACCTAATTAAATGGTTTTAAATAAAGTTGTCTACAAGGTAGGAAGGCTGTAATCTGTGTACAGGCTGTGCAATATATTCCAGGTCCACCCCTTAAGAAGATACAGAGACAGATACAAAGCATAATGACTCCCACATGGAGTCACCAAACACATTCTTCAAAAACACTGCAAATCATGTTAACTGACCCCAGGGTTTGCATTCCTCCCCTTCTCTCTGATCTTTACCCCCCTTCTTTCACCTCTCTCCCTTTGCTTTGAGGCTTCTGACAGCCAAGTACTTGCACAGTTACTTTGGGTGACAATATGTTATCCCCAGTGGAAATCACGAGCTTTCATTCAAAAGGTGGTCACTCTTGACCTCTGACCCTGGTGCCTCCCACCCTGCTGCTCCCTTCCATTTTCTGTCTCCATGGATCTGAATAGTCAAGTGGAAAAATGGGAGCAGGAAAAGTCTATAGCTATTCATAGACCAGCCCACTCCCCTTTGCTGCTCTACCCCCAAAAAGGAGAGAAAGATGAATGAAACTCATTCATCAATAAGCAGGAGATGAAGAAGAAAGCCCTATTGGCTAAAAAGCAAGCCAAGAAGCAGAGAGGGTGAAAGAGAAGAAGTGCCAGGAAAGAAATGGAGAGGAGTAAGGGGCTGGTGTCGGGGGCAAGTGGTGAGTTCATGAAAATGAAAACCCAGGCGCTGAAGAGCCACACTGCATGTTTTCCAAGTCGAGTTATCTGTAAGGGGCCAACTGTCTCAAAAATGAATGCCTCCCACTTGTGCCACACCTTCTTAAACAAGCACGCAGTTAAAAATGAACAAAAGGGAGAAGGCCCGAGCCTCTGGGACTTTTATTTCTTTAAACATCTTGATGGAACCTCTGAGAGCCAGGACATAAAGCAACTAAGATACTTGCTGTCAGAGTTAAGAACTGAGAACTTAAAATCTACACTCATCCAGAGGAAATGCTTTTATGTGCCAGCAAGTGACAGCAGACATATCCTCCGTTACACATAGAGTTGATCTTTATTTCAGCGGTCTTGGCTCAGCAATCCGACGTCTGCAATCTAAGAAAGTGGCCTGACTCAGACTGGCCAATGGCCTCTCAGTCAATCAACCTGATCACAGCATAGAGGCCAGAAAACAGAGAGTAGTTCCTCTCAACCTAAGAATGTTAGGTGTGAAGAAATATCAACATTAAATTCAGATCAATCTCAAGGCTAGATAGAGTTCATTCACCATATTTCCTCCTCCCCCTCACAAGATGTAAACATTTAATAATTTATTAATCATCCATGTAAAAACTTGTTTGGTTTTTTCCCATATGCATGCCATCTCTGAGATTGACACTCCAAAGTAAAAAGTTTTCATTTTATGTGAATCCAAGGCAAAAACACACGCATTTGGATTAAAAAAAAAAAAAAAAAGACCAAGAATATGTTTCTGTGCTCCATTCCTCTTCCACCAGTGGGACATCACCTGCACCCCTGTAGCTTGACAAGAACTGCATTTACAGCAACGGAGTCACCTACTTGCTGACATAGTTCAGTTACTTTCAAATAAAGTCTAAAACAATTTTGCCAGAAAATTTGGCATTAGTCATAAATAATTGTTGCATGTTTCCTAGTTTTTCATCTGTCAGTGATACTCTTCTGACCATCAACATTTCCTAGCACTTAGGTTTTGAGCATAAGAATATGCTTGAAGGAGGTCATGGGTTACAACTGGACCAAAATAAAGATGAGGCCGATAGGAAAATTGGCAAATTCACGTGAGCTCAGGTCATCAAGTGGAAATCTCGTGAATTTCAAGTGTACATTACCACCATCAAGGGCAAAGCCCTTGAACATCTCACACAAAGTGGGACTGGAGATGAGTGTGGAAGAATCTCTCATGGAAGAAGCCATCAGGGACTCTACTGTCAGAGTTACACAGACTAACCTGCAGCTAATGCTCCTGTCATGACTGCCTCCCTGCATGGCTCCCTCACCTCCTCCCTTACAATCCTACAGATTCTCATGAAAAGCCCTGAAATGGGGACTAGAATGCAGAGGCAGAGAGGATTCAGCTCCTTTTTGGGCCTCTGCCAGATTCTCATTAGGTCCTGGACATGTGAGCCAATGCTGATTTCCATGGCTGATCTACCCTAAATCTGCCCTTCCTGAAACACTAGCCTTTGTCCTTCCAGTCGCCGTCTCTAAATGGGGATTTGGGTGAGAGCAATACCAAAGGGACCGTCATTATACACCCATTATTATGAAATTGATGGCCTCTAAGTCTTTCTGGCTGAAAGCTCTGACAGGCTGAGATCACACTGGATTGTAGAATCATTGCTTTCCCTGGTAAATCGGGTTACAAATGTGAACTAGAGTGGGAGGGAGGGTGAGCAGGAGGATAAAGGAAGAGTGTTTTTCCTCAAATTCACCTCACTTCATGCTGGAGTGAGAGGCCATCCATACTCACGAAAGGCTAATTATATAAATCAGATGCCCTGGCTGGGTTTCCAACCTCCTGGGAGCTGGGAGAACTTGGAATAAATGAGGTCTTCTGCAAAATGAAAGAAAACCTTTGAAAAAATGCCAAAACCAATGGTTATACAGCTTAACTCACAATTTTTTTATAGAAACAGAAAAATCTGGACCAAGGATAACAAAAATAGCTGAGTTTTCATCTTCTAGCAGCTTTGGAAATGTTCTCTGAATTTATTTACCTCCTTGCTAGGATCTACTTGACTTTACTTTGCATCGCTAAATATGACAACTCCCAAGATGTTCAGATGTCTAAATTCATCTTCAAAATAAAAGCTGACTTTTGTTTTAGAAAGATCAGATTTGTGTTAGGATACCACGATAAAAAGCCATTGCTCAAGCAGCAGAGCTAAATAAGGAAAGAAAAATCACATCGTTAAAGGAACAGGGATCTACACCTTTTGTTCTGGCTTTGCCACTTGGGAACACGCAATCTCGTGCAATCACTTCAGTTTTAAAGGCTTCAGAGTAATATGAAAATAACTGGGTTGATGTACACTTGCACCATTTGGTCTATGACACTAATTTTCCACACATGCCCCAAATAATCAATACTCAGAGGAACAACTAAAATTCACCAGCTGTCAATGGTGGACATGCCACTTACTTAGAATATGAGTGTTAAACTTTGGGCATTTGGTGGATGCTTCCATGAAGTGAAAGTCGCTCAGTTGTGTCTGATTCTTTGAAACCCCATGGACTATACAGTCCATGGAATTCTCCAGGCCAGAATACTGGAGTGGGTAGCCTTTCTCTTCTCCAGGGGAATCTTCCCAACCCAGGGATCCAACCCAGGTCTCCTGCACTGAGGGTGGATTTTTTGACCAGCTGATCCACAAGGGAAGTCCAAGAATACTGGAGTGGAATACTTCTTCAGTGGATTGAACCAGGGTCTCCTGCATTGCAGTTGGATTCTTTTCCAACTGAGCTATCAGGAAAGCCCAGCTCATTAAAGTTCTTTCTTATTCTTGTCCCAAGTCACTGATACTGCCTCCTGCTGGATCCACTGAAGTACAGCATCTGAGAACAATTTAATTCCTGACAATGTAAGCTCCTTTTAAGGGCAGGACAGGAAAGGTACCTGGAAATTCTCAAACCCGGTACCTGGAAATCATTCAGTACATGTCTATTAGAATAAATCATTACATAAGTGTATGAATGTTTGAAGTGAAGTGAAAGTCTCTCAGTTGTATCCGACTGTGACCCCATGGACAGAGGAGCCTGGCGGGCTACGGGCAAGAATACTGGTGTAGGTAACCATTCCCTTCTCCATGGGATTTTCCTGACGCAGGGATCAAACCCAAGTCTCCTGCATTGCAGATGAATTCTTTACTATCTGAGCCACCAGGGAAGATGGTATGGATGGGTAGGCCACTTGAATATTTTTAAAGAATGCTTCTAACTGGATCAAAAGCTGACTTATTCATACTGACTTTTCTTTCTGAACAATCAATCCATTTTTTCTAATTTTTCTTTCTGACCAGACCAACATTAAAATTCATTCTTGCCTGTTTAAGAACTCAGACTAAACATACAGGCACAAGTTGTCAAAATCATAGTTATCCAGAGATGGAACATATTACTGAGGCCATCTGGTCTTCCTCCTTTTAGTTTTCAGAGGTAAGAGGCTAAGATAAATTAAATGAAATGTCTTGTTCAAAGTCATACAATCAAAACATGACCACAGTGGAACTGAAGCCAGAACCCATATTTTAGGAAACCTAAGCCAATGGTCTTTCTATCATGTCTCATCCTGATTAAGTTTCTCTTATTTGAATACGTACACACAATATAAAATGTATATATACTTAATATATGTATATATGTAAGATCTGCTGTGTTCTTCATAAGTGAGAAACAGCTTCAGCTGCTCATGGAACCTCTAAACTGTCTAGGATTATGTTTTCTGCCCTCTTTTCCCCAAAGGAAAGCATTACAAGATCCCTACTGAGGGACATACATAGATCTTAGCAATCCTACTCCCTCTAACTTGCTTTTCTTACCGACTGGAAAATCTTTAGTCTGGGGGGAAGGAAGAACCATCTTTTACTGAACCAATTCATCATTTGTTGTTATAATTGTATGCCCTGAGTCCCCCTTGGCTTTGGAGGCCTCCAAATTGATCACCACTCAAAAGTCATAAATTTTGTGCTCTTTTTCCTATGATCTGCTCTAGGCATTCTCTCTTGAGGGCTGCATTATGGTTTTGTCTAACTACTTAAAGGCAGAAGGGATATAGGGAAACTTGATTTACCAGTCGGGGAAAAGAATAGCACAGAACTAATTCTCCTATTTCACATCATTATTTCATAAAAATACATGCACACTTTTACACAGTCCTACCTGCTACCAGTGGTGATTAGATTCTCAAATCAACTAACTAAAACCTATTAAAACCCTTAGAAAGCTTAGCTATCCGCCTGCCTTCCTTTCCATGGTCAGTTATGCCAAACTGCTGGTGAGTTTGGAGTTCAGAGTTTGGTAAGGCAAATTTTTGTTGAAGATATCACAATAGGGACTTCACTGGAGTGATCTAATCATCATCACAGTCTATATTCTAAAATGCTAAAATTCTAAATGCATGCTAAGTCATTCAGTCATGTCTGACTCTTTGCAACTCCATAGTCTGTAGCCTGCTAAACTCCTGTGTCCATAACATTCTCCAGGCAAGAATACTGGAGTGGGTTGCCATACCCTCCTCCAGGGGATCTTCCCCACCCAGGTATCAAACCCATGCCTCTTACATCTCCTGCATTGGCAGGCAGGTTCTTTACCACTAGTGCCATTGAAGCCCATATCCTAACACAGGACAGGATTAAAATCTTTGCAGAAAACAGAATAACCATGGATAAGATGCCCCAAACTCCATCTTGCCATCTCTCTCGAGGACACTCCCCAAGTTCCATGGAACTTAAGACACTATTCTAGGAATTGTGAATACTAGGGCAGAATAAGGTTTGAATCAACTAACTCCAAATTTACTGGGTTACCCTGAATTGTCTGAGATTGATATTTTGCCATCTAAGAGGCTCAAACGGAAATTATTATCTCTAGACCTAAGAGGATGATCTATCCTATCAATTCAGATGGCCCAATGAAGTTGGGACTGAAAGATAAAATAAGAAGAGGATGGGATCCAAAATAGACATTGAAATGACTCCTAAAGCAGAGTATAGAGGGAGAGCTGGATAGAGTTTCTCTGTGAAACTGGGTGGTTGGGATGCCTGAGGAAATGGCTTTATATAATCCATTAGCCGCTTTATGCATAGGTAGAAAGACCTGATTGTAAAATATAGGTGGCAATTCTGAAGCTCTAAGTAATCCATTAAAACTACCAGACACTGCCAACATGGGGGAAGTGTGATGTTTTCCAGTGTGAAGGACAGGATATTAATTATTGTCTATTTTTGGTGCCAGTAGTTTTCAAAGCCAATTTTAAAATTATACAGTGGCAATCATTCTCCAGTGGAAAATGAATATAAAGTAGGGTGTACAGCAACGAAGCAGCCACGTGAATCCATCCATTTCTCTTTGAGGAGTCTCTGCAGCACACGTTACTTAGGATGGTTTTACTTGCTTTTCTACCAATGAGAGAGATCAGGGTAAATGAGACAGGGAACCAGAGGGTGGGAGGTCTACTAAAATGAGAAGTGGAAGATGCACTTTGCCTGGCTTGACATCTTGTCGGGGTGGTTTGTTCGCTTTCTTTGCCTGATGCTTAGCTGTGATCCCTACAGTTTCTGAGCCACATTCTGTGTCTCAACTTTCAAATTCAGTTTACATACCTACCTTTTGAAAGATTGTTGTTATTTATGTTTTAAACTACCCCCCATCCCTCCTCCATATTTAATGAAAAATATGGGGCTGTTAACACAGGGAAGATTGTTAACCTCTGGTCCAAGGGCAGACAAAAAAGGTGGAGAGCTAGAAAATTCTATTTGTCTTTTTAATAAAAGTGTTAAAATATTGAATTTTAAATAGAGTCATACTCTTACTATAAAACAAATGTGTAAAACATAAATTATGGAGTAAAGGAATTAGTTAATACTAAAACTAATTTACTTTTTTTTTACCTACCTCACAAGGTTGTTCTGAGGATCTAATGAAAAATCAAAGACTGAACATAATAAAAATGCTAAAATAATTTTGTGCTATGGTCTATGTTATTTATACTAGGATATTGTTACGAACTGCTTCTAGGTATTTTAATAACTCTCTCTTTCTCCCTTTTGGTTGTCCATCTCTCACCCATCCTGTGGAAGCCAAGAGTCCTCTTGGTTACGCTCACTCCCACCCAGGTCTCCAAAGAGACTTCTTCAGGGTTATTTGACCTGTCTACCTCCCAGTTTCTATCACATATTGTCTTGTTCAACACCCACCCCAACCCCCTTCCAAAGTTGCAAAAAGCAGAAAGAGTAACAAAACTGAATAATTTTTAAAAGAAAATTATATTTCCCAGCCCATCTTAGAGCTGTTTTGTTGCAAAGGCAGCAACTCCTATAGTGACCCAGCTCTGGGCTGTATTTTGAAGAGTCACTCCCAGAAGTTCAACCTAGAATCCATTTCTTCAGCTTTCTCAATAACTCTGGGAAGTATCTCTGTCCCATAATCAATATCTCACTGCTTAAACTACACAGAGGAGATTTTGTTGTTTGCAACTAAAAAAACAGTTGACTTAAACTCACGCTTTCCCTTGTCAAATTCTGCTCTCAGCCCATCCTTCCATAACTGACAAAGGATGAAATAAATTCTTACTAAAATTTTGTATTTCAATTCATACATGAGTAACTATTCTGAAAATTCATTAAGACCTGTATAAATCTTACCTCTATCTATCCATCTATCTCTAAAAGATTGAAATTTAGTGTATTATAGCTATCCTATTTGTTGGATTGAGAAGCTTTATTTAATGCACTTAGGAACCCAATGAAAACTCATATCCTCTTGGCACATAACCTCTTTTCAGCACTGGATGTTCAACATGCACAGTCTTACTGGACTGGTAGAGATGTACATTTATTATTCGGCCTCTTTAATTTACCTGCTGAGAAATCACACTAGGAAGGCAGAAGAAAGTATCTGTTTTAGAGTCATTTAAGGAGAATGTTAAGCTATGCCACAAACCCAGAATTTTCAGAAGGCTGCATGATACCCTAAAGATAGTATCCCAAGATAAGCCTGTACTCTAGAATAGGGTTTGCACTGGGTCCTCTGTTAATTACAGCAGGTTCAGCAGTATCATGACTCATTATTCTTTTCTGTATTTACTGACCTACTTTGTTCTATGTTTTAGGGCATACAGCAGAGATGAGAGTCACCACTGAGGAATTCACTGTGAACAGAAGACACACATGTAGAGATATTAATAGCAGAATGCAAAGCTGGCATTGTAGAAGTAAAAAGTGCTGTAAGAATAGACTCTGTCTCAGAAGATTCGATAGGCTTAGAAGTCAAGGAAAATTATATATTCTTGAAGTGTGTCTACATTCTGCCTATTTTTATGTTCTCTTGGGCCCCAACCCATATGCTGCTTTGGGATACTTGATGATTCCTCAGTGTTTCATTCAGTTACCTAGCTAATAATTTTATACATAGTTAACCAATACGTATACTCATTCTCTCTGTTAAAATAATCGGTGTGTTGGTTTATCTTGTGGCTAGTCCTGATTGAGCCAGAAATCGACAGCAGGCGTGAGATCAGGAATCAGAACCTCATAGATGGCATTTAGGAACTGGTTTGGTTGTGTCCTTAGGTCTGAACACAGTGATGGGCTCCATGCTAATGGAAAATAGGATGCTAGTAATTATGCAATGCAACGGCATCCCAATTAATCAAATGAACACCCGTGGTTGACTGTGATAAAGTGCCTACTGAAGAACGTGCCTTGAGAGCCCAGATGGCTGATGTCCTTGACCACTGTAGCAGCTAGGATAACTATGGTGTGGGCTGGATTCTTCTGATTACTCTGCAGTGATTAGAGAAAGAAGGGACAAGCTCAAGTCAAAGTTCTTATCACAAATCACAGAAGAGAAGTGGCAACCCTTAAGAGATAAGAGAATCTCTTATCTCTTGTAACTCCTGAGCTGACATTACTGAAAATCTAACGCAACATTTAGTGGTGTGCGTTACAGAATGATAAACTATGTTGAAGTCACAACTTCACCAGGTCTCTAGTGTGAAAGTCAGGACATTGGGAGGTAGAGTTCCTGAAATTTGAAAAGGAGAGATGTAGCTGGACTCAGATAAAACCCAGGTACTTAAACCCCTGAGTTACTCTAAATTTCCCTTTAGTAACCATTGCGTGCATGTGTGCGTGGTAAGTCACTTCAGTTGTGTCTGACTCTGTGTGACCCTATGAACTGTAGTCCACCAGGCTCCTCTGTCCATGGGATTTTCCAGACAAGAATACTGGAGTGGGTTGCTGTGCCCTCCTCCAGGGGATCTTCCCGACCCAGGGATCGAACCCGCGTTTCTTACGTCTCTGCATTGGCAGGCAGGTTCTTTACCACTAGCACCACCTGGGAAACCTGAGAGCCTAACCCTGAGCCAGCTAGAAAAACAGAAATGTGTCTGCAGGGTCCCAACTCCAGCACCACTGGGTAGTGTGTGGAAGAGTGGGTTTGGAGCTGCGACAAGAGTCCCACACAAATGGGCAGCTAAACTGTACAGTGTGAGAGGTGAGAGGTAGATGATGTTACGCCAGCAAGACTCAGTTACGCTGCTGTGTGATCCTAAGTCTCTGGCTTTGTTTCTGTATTTGCATATTAAAAAGAAAATGGTAGACTAGAATGGTAGTTTAGTTCCACTTTCATTTTGAGTAACAAAAACCTCTTATCAAATAAGGCCATGTATAAAACTCAATTACATAAAACATATAAAAATAAGTTGCTCTTATTGTATCTTATACCCAGATGGGGGACCTCCCCTTGCCCACCCTGAGCATCCACCCTAAGCCACCTCTTCAGGGCTCTAAGGCTCTACTGAATGTAGTCAGTAAAGCTCTCAAAAGGATCATCTCTCAAGATCCTTCTTGCTCTAAAGGAAACCGATTCTGAGATTCTCTCTTCATGTCTAAAGTACCTTGTTCTGAACGCATAGTCCTCCGACCAGCAGCATCACATCACCAGGGACCCAGAAGAAATTAACACGTGTCAAAGCTGCCTGGGCTCATGTCTCAGGCTCCCCACTCACTCACTGTGCACCCCGGGAGCAAAGTGCTGACCCTCTGCTCTCACGCCCACCCCTGGAATTTCCATCTCGAGGGCCTCCTTCCTAGTAAGGGAACTCAAATAACATAAGAAAATCTTTGGGACGGCAAACAAGTCACCTTCCCGGGAAATTCAGAGTGAAGCATTTTCCATAATTACACGCCAAGTGACCCAATGGCAGAAAACTTTAAAACAACAGGTCAAGGTCGCCTCACACTAATAAGAGAGGCTTCCTGTCTTTCAAACAGGAGGGGCTGATTTCAAAAATGACCAATGGCAGATACCAAAGGATCGAGAGGGCCCAAAACAGAGTGGAAAGCACTTTCCATGCTGTAGAAACTGACCGGCATTTCAGCAAGAACAATAAGCAGAGGTGCTAAAGGCCCCCCAGGGAGGGCGTGGGGTCTCAGAGTGGCTTCCCAAAGCATCACCTTTCCTACAAATGAGCCAGCTGCCAGATTTGGTAAACATCATAAATCTCTAAGAACAGGGCTTGCACTCATGAGGTAACCCAGGTGTTCGACCATGGAGGATGTTGAAATATGCAAGGCCAGCAACGCCTGTGCCAAATGGGTCACAGCTGCCCCTCTGGGCGCGAGTTTCCCAGGCCCCTTGGTGGAACTGCTCACAATTAACTGCTTTGTCTGTCACCAAGCCCGCCTCTCTGTTGGACATGGGGTTCCTCTCAGGTTGGTGGTCTCTCTCTCTCTGTCTCCGCGTCTCTCTTTCTTATTTCCACGCATGCATAGCAATCTTAATCAGAAATCACATCAGTTACCTAAGAGCCTTTCTGAGACTGTGTTAGTGAACCCATCACTTAGGATGGCAGGCTTGATGAAAAGAGGCCCTGGGTGAGTGGGGAGAGACCAGAGGGCTGGGAAAGCGGACGCAGGCTCCAGGCCTCTTCCTCCTGGTCCTGATCTCTGGATCTGACATGCTTTTGTCATCCCAGCCTGTGTTCAACTCAGAGATCAGAATGTGATTTTTAGATTTCTTCCCATGTGGTTATGGAGAATATCATGTAAGTTTGAAGATCAATAATTTGATAAACATACAAGCACCTCTGGCATCATAATTTCTTCTTTAAACTTTCTAACTGAGCAGTGGGTGTGAGAATGTAGGTAAAGATATGAGAAGAATTGCAGAGGTCCCCAGTGGGGCAATCCCTGGGACCCAAAACTCCTGACCACATATGCAGGAATCTCAACTTTGGGAAACCCTCTAGGCCTTGAAACTTCACTGACTTCCTTTCCACCATCCCAGAAACTTCAAAATGTTCCAGTCTCACATCACCAAATGCAATAACAGATAACCATGGGCCTCTATTCTGTCTGTCATTGGATTTTATAGGGCCTTACTAAGAGAACACCTTAATTAAATATAGTAAAATAATTATATGTAAAATAATTGATACATAAGCAGTGATGGCTTGCAGGGTATTGTGTTATATTTAAAAAAAAAAAAAAACTAAGCAGAGTCCCCTCTCGTCTTTGCAGGAAGGAAATGCATCAACAGACACTGAGTAACATAAGATCTGCGAATAAGGGCTGACATGAGTAAGTATAGTTGGAGCTCAAGAAGTAGATGGTGAGCTTGGATAGAAGGTTTAAATAAGAATCCCTGGATTAAATAGACTTGAAACCTTTCTTCACAAGAAGCAATCTAGTGGCAGAGAGCCCACTGGAGATGAAGGTTTGCAATCGTCCAAGAACATCAGCATCTTGTCATTCTCATGCTGACCTTGATAGTAATCCAAGCCATTCCAGAGACTTCAAACAAATCCTTTTATAAAGTGTTTTATCACACATGGCTCCACATTAAATATTACCTTTTATATATTCTCTATATTTGTTATTTTATATATTGTGGGCTCATCATACATAATTTTAAGACAGCAAGTGGTAGTCTCTTTTTTTAATTTAAATTTATTTATTTTAATTAGAGGCTAATTACTTTACAATATTGTATTGGTTTTGCCATACATCAACATGAATCCGCCACGGGTGTACATGTGTTCCCAATCCTGAACCCCCCACCCTCTTCCCTCCCCATACCATCCCTCTGGGTCATCCCAGTGCACCAGCCCCAAGCATCCTGTATCCTGCATCAAACCTGGACTGGTGATTCATTTCTTATATGATATTATACATGTTTCAATGCCATTTTCCCAAATCATTCCCCCCCTCCCTCTCCCATAGAGTCCAAAAGACTGTTCTATACATCTGTGTCTCTTTTACTGTCTTGCATACAGCAAAGATGTCTTACCATCTTTCTAAATTCCATATATATGCGTTAGTATACTGTATTGGTGTTTTTCTTTCTGGCTTATTTCACTCTGTATAATCGGCTCCAGTTTCATCCACCTCATTAGAACTGATTCACATGTATTCTTTTTCATGGCTGAGTAATACTCCATTGTGTATATGTACCACAGAGTGGTAGTCTCTTAAGTTTCATTTAACTTTGTGTTCCATTTCAGAGCTCTGACTCGCAAATCTGTGTGCTACGAATGAATGAATACATGAATGAACAGCGGCCACAGGCATCTCTGAGCAGAGTGTTGGTCCTCTTTTATCTTTTAGGGCATTTGTTCATTCTCTGTGAGGTCATAAACAGCGTGGATTTTGGAGTCAGACAACCAGAGTTCAAATCTAGCCTTGCTAATCACTAGCTGATGACTTTCAGATATCTCCTTATCCTTTCTAAGACCATGGTTTCCTTATTTGCAAAATAGGATAATAACCCTTTAAGTGAAATAAGGTATTTGAAAGCAGTAAGCATAGCACTCAATACATAGAATTAACTTTCCTTCCATCAGCACCCAAGATTCTTTGTTCTCTGGCATTTTAGAAACTAGTGTCATTGTCTCTCCCTTTTTTATCTTACTAAAGGGAGAAGCTTCTAATCCGCCTACTTATCTACACAGCTATCTACTTACCTATCTGTCCATCCACCCCACTAATATTTAAATTATGTGATATGGCATAACTGCTGACAACTTGAGTTCTGGAGTAACACACACACTTGCTTTCAGATCTCACCTACCAACCCAAAGTGCTTGTGCCTGCTTGGTTGCTCAGTAATGTCTGACTCTTTGCAAGCCCATGGACTGTAGCCTGCCAGGTTCCTTTGTCCATGGGATTTCCCAGGCAAGAATACTGGAGTGGGATGCCATTTCCTTCTCCAGGGGAACTTCCCAATCCAGGGATCAAAACTGTGTCTCCTGCCTTGGCAGGCAGATTCTTTAGCACTGAGCCACATGGGAAGCCCTACAAACCCAAAGACCTTGTGCGATTTACTTAAGTCTCAGCCTCAATGTTCTCATCTGTAAAATGGGGTTCATTAGTTTCCATTCTGTAGAGAATTACTGTAAGGATTAAATGTCATTTAAATAAAGGATTTATCAGAGTTTCCAGTGCAAAAATCATTACCTATTGCAAAGTTTGGGCTTCCCAGGCGGTTCAGTGGTAAAGAATTTACCTGCACTGCAGGACACATAGGTTCAAACCCTGGATTGGGAAGATCCCTTGGAGAAGGAAATGGCAACCCACTCCAGTATTCTTGCCTGGAAAATCCCATGGTCAGAGGAGCCTGGCGGTCTACAGTCCATAGTGTCACAAAAGAGTCACACACGACTTACTGACTAAAACAAACAATTGCAAAGGTTAGCATTTTCCCCCCTTCCATTTCCTCCATAGTGGGCATGACCTAAATACCCATAACCTGAGATTTCTGCTTTTCAGTATTTCCTTAAAACTTGACATTGAAGCAAAGCACTCCCAGGGACTGAAAGTGTCTCTTTGTCATTTTACTGAGACAGCCGCTCTCCGCACACAGCTCACAGTTCTTTTTTTTGGCTGCTCAGCTTCCTCTGTAGTCATTGAAATGGAAAACTCAGGATTTCTCCCCATAGGGTTTTGTCTTCCATTTTATCAGAATCTGACCAAGATCTCAGACTGTTTCTGGGCATCCACAAAGAGTATTCAAACCTGCGCAGACGAGGAGAAGGACTAACTGCCAAGACCTCAGGGCTTGGAGGCTGGGCGCAGGCTCTGGGTTGTCTTGTGGGCAGTGTCTGCTGCCCAGCCTCCAGCATCACGCAGCTTTGCCAGGACTCACTAACACTGTATTTTTCTATGTTGAAGGTAGAGTTTAAGTGACATCAAAGGGTCAGAAGGAATATTAAGAGGGCCTGGATCTGTTTCAGTCCATACTCAATGGCACTGCCCTCCTTGATACACCCCCTGGATACATACTCTACTAAGAATCTACATAGATGAGTTCCTCCAACATTCTAAGAGGCAGAAAACAAATCCCTCCTTCTTTCTAGCTCTGAAATTCCCGTCATACTATATGTATGGTCAGTACGTGCTTGGAAAACACAAACATACATTCATACCTAAATGACAACCATTGAGCATCCTCATATTTATTTTTATTAATTCTTATTATTTTATGCCATGGAAGAATAAAATAGTCTATTATTTCTTTTCCTATTCCTCTTTCATCACAATTCACCCACACATGCACACACAGCCCCTCCCCCATGCTCACCCTGGCTCCCACTCACCTGATAGAAAAAATAAAACCCATATGTGGGGTCTAGAATCTTTCTTAAAGCAGACCATTTTAGTGTCAAGTTTAAAATGTGAACTATATTTTCTAACTATTCTATTCTGTTGTTTTCCTCTTAGCATTTAATACCTGGCCCTGGCGTTAATTAATACATACTTATTTATAAGATTATGAGTACTTTTACTCCATCTACAACTTAAAGCTGTGGCTGGGAGAGATAAAGAAAGGGAAAAAAAATCTTCTGGAAGGTGTTCAGGTAGGGAAAGAGAATTATGACATGTATCAGAAATACTGTAGAAAAAGATATGATGCTGGACGTGAAACAGAGAAAAGGAACATTGTAAAAGTTTGCATCATCCGTTTTCTCTTGATTTTCTGATGTTAGCTTTGCAAGTGAATTTTGTTCCTAACAGCAGTAGGCTTCCATAAACCAGCGCTCAGGCCTCTCTAGTCCTGCAGCTCACTGTGCACCTGCCCCACAGGAGACCCTGTTATTCCTCTTCAGAGGTCTGGGCGTGATGGTTATTCATCTCGCAGAGCAAGCTGGGCTTGGGGGAGCCCTCTGTGTTAGACCTTCTGGCCTGATTTTCCCCAGACGTCCAGTCAGCTCTGAGGTGAGCTATATGTGCTGTGACTCTGTAAGGAGTATTGAAAAATGTTCACTGTGTCCCATTCCGAGCATCCAAGCTAATGGACAGTTAAGGAAGTGACCCAACAGCTACTAGGCCTCCCCTGCTATTGCCAGTCCTGTGTGCATGCTCCAAGGGGTGCTGAATAACAACACAAGTACAGCAAAATAAGCAAAGCAACCCGCCTTCACTACCCTGGGCCCCTCAGGTTAACACCACTTATCAAGCTAGCCTCGGGGCAGCCTTCGACCTGCTCACAGTTGACCAAGAATCAAAGAAATGCTTGCTTTGCAAGAAGACAATCCTTTAAACCAAATATGATTAGAATTTCTGCTTGGCTTTAACAATTTTTAAATGATTCTCTCTCTATACATCTATGTATGTATATATGTACACATTATGAATATGAATATGAATATATGAATACACAATATGAATAGGAATGAAATGACTATATATATATGTATATATAGGCACAGTTTCATATTTCACCACCTAAAAAAATAAGCTAATGTCTTTGTTTATATCCATGTGTTAAAGACAAAAGTCATATGTGATAATGACAATATTTCTCTTGTCATTAATAGTGCTTATCATTGATGTCAAGTTCTTAAATGACAGATAATAAAACTATTTTACATGTGGATTTATAATTTCTCTATAACAATATGATTTTTGCAAGCTATGTACTAAAGTTTCAGCAACATTTTTAATGAATGTCAGCATATGTTTTCCTCTCCTTGTCCAAACCCTATTTAATATTCATTTCTCAGTTGAAATACACACACAGCCCTTGGGATTCACACATATGGTTCCAGATTAAATACATATAATCAATAAAAATAAGATATTGTTTAATGCTTCAGTCTTGAGTTAAGGTTCTATTCATAAATTCATTATTACAGGTTTTGCTTTATTTAAAACAGACCATACATGACTAGGCTAAGTAAAACAATATGTTTCATACCGGGCTCCGGCATTGGCAGGCAGATTTTTTACCACTGAGCCACCTGGGAAGCCCCATTTTATCCCTATCTATCCTTATCTTTGAATTAGGAGAGGAAATAGCTGTCATCCTAGCATTCTCAGTGGTAAAAAATCCGCCTGCCCATGAAGGAGACACAGGTTTTGATCCCTGGGTTGAGAAGATCCCCTGGAGAAGGAAATGGCAACTCGCTCCAGTATTCTTGCCTGGAAAATTCTATGGACAGAGGAGCCTGGCGGGCTGCAGCCCATGGGGTCGCCAAGAGTCGGACATGACTTAGAAGCAAAACAACAGCAAGTATTTAATAGCTAACTTTCAAAAATATATTGTATTACAAGTTACAGAATAAGAAATTTAGACTTAGTAACTGAAATTGTAGGAGATAAGATTTGGCAGGTGTTTTTATCACTGTTCAGAAAAGAATTTAGCAGAAACCCAATAGGTTTTTCCTGGTACCCTCCTCCCTAGACTATCCCCCTTTCCTTCAATAAACACAATCATTCTCCATCTAATTGCTCTTTATTATTTTCCTTAGAGCTTACCACTAACTGAAATCATATTTATTTGGTTCGTCATTTATCAAGAATATAAGTAGGTACCTTTTACCTTTTCACCCTTGTGTTGCTGTACAGTACAGTATATGGGCATCCATATACTGATGAGTGATTAAATGGGTGGATGTTTTCATCTATACTCTTTTAAAAATACAAAACATGTAATCTCATATAGTTATATATAGCAGATATACACAGTCACTGCTTTACAAAGAAATGTGAAATGATAAAAATGGTCATGTAAACTGAAACCATGGAAAGCAACCTTAATAATAATTAGGAACAATTATGATTGCTCCTTGAACTTCAAAAGTTTTTGCAAAATCATTAAAAACTCTTAGTATCAGATGTAAATGTATTGTACATCATGCATCCTTGCTCAGTCGTGTCCAATTCTTTGTGAGCCCATGGACTGAAGTCCATCAGGCTCCTCTGTCCATGGGATTCTCCAGGCAAGAATATTGGAGTGGGTTGCCATCTCCTACTGCAGGGAATCTTCCCAACCTAGAGATTGAACCTCTGTCTCCTGCGTTTCCTGCTTTGGCAGGCAGATTCTTCACCACTGCACCTCCTGGGAAGCCCCTGTAAATGCATAGGAAAATTTAAAAATATAGGGAAGCTCATACTTAGTATATGGTAACTTACAACATTAGAAATATTGAGATTTAAAGTGTTTCTTTTTTTGGAAAAATATTTATCATGACTACTTTGAACAGCTTGCTGTCTTCTCACTGTGTAAATTACAATACATTGTGAGCATCTTTCGATGCCTTGGCCAATTGTCATGGCTCTCTAGGTTTGGATTGGCCTCCAGAGTTTTATTCTTCATGCTTTCAATATCTTAAAATATACTTGAGAATTCCATTAAAGTGGGTTTCTTGCCAGCATCAGTTCCTTCGGGACATCTTCATCCTTTGTTTTGTCTGTCTTCCTCATTTATATCGACAAGCTTGCCTCCACTAAGTGTCTTTGGCTGCGAACGCAGAGCTTCTCAACTGGCAGCAGTGTCAACGTACCCACCTACGGACAGATATTTCTTCTCTAACTCCATTTATGTTTCATTTGAATTTCACTTCCAGTGTTAAATCACTTCTCACTTCTCGCCTGCAATTCATCTCTGTTGGCCAATTTCTTCTTTAAATTGTCTATTTCTGAAAAATGTCATTGGAAGGCAAGGAAGCAACAATACTCCAGACTTCACTGTCTATGCATAAAATGAATTACCGATGCAGAGGGACCACTGATGGGCAAGGGATGGAAGAAATGATGTGACTGCTCACTGATTATAAAGCAAATCTGTTATTTATGGAGTGCTTTGTGGACTGAGGGATTTCTTGGTGGCTCAGACAATAAAGAGTCTGCCTGCAGTGTGGGAGACCCAGGTTCGATCCCTGCGTCAGGAAGATCCCCTGGAGAAGGGAATGGCAACCCACTCCAGTATTCTCGCCTGGAAAATCCCATGGACACAGGAGCCTGGCAGGCTACATTCCATGGGATCTCAAAGAGTCAGACACGACTGAGCGACTTCACTTTCTTTTTTTTTCTATTTGTGGACTGAGAAGTTGGCAGTTTAATTTGTACTTTATGCAATTACTTATATACTAAAATTTGACCCATGTTGTCAGGGACCTGGTGCTAATTAAACTGTAGTAACCAAACTTCATGCACATTGGAACCATGCAAGGCAAAAACCGCCCGTAATTGAAAATATTAATTCTCTGCCAAACTTTCATATAACCTCTAACTCTATGTATAAGAGAAGCTACTTTAGAACCATGCAAAATCAGATTCTTTACTCTCAGAAGTCATCAATTAAAAACACAGAGATCATATTTTCCTTATTGCCCTTCTTTGAGCAATAGAGAACTGTAGACTTTTGGCTGCTGCACAGGTCAAAGAAAACAAGATGTAATTGAACATTTTACATATTTGCATTTATTAGCCAGGATCAGAAATGCATTAAGTCAGCAGTTTTCAAACCTCATCATGTGTTAGAATCACCAAAGGGGTGATTAAAACACAGATTGTTGACCCCCATCTGAGTGTTTCTAATTTAACAGGTTTGGGGTGGTACCTGAGAATTTGCCTCTCTCACGAGTTCCCAAGTGAAACGGATGCTGCAGATCAGGAACCACATATTAAGAACCACTGACTGAAGCACATTCAGAAGGGTGTTTCATGAGGAGACAGAAAAGACTCGGGAGACCAAAATTTGGCAAGAAGACAGCCGCTGACTCAAAGTGCTTCAGGCATCTCAGAGATCTTTTTATTTTAGGCTTCTTGTTTTACAATTAAGGAAGTGGAAACCTGCAAGATTCAAATTACTTAACTCAGAAACAAAGTTAACCAGTCTTAGAGACTGGTCTAAAACCTAGAATCTATTTCCAATAATTTCTGGAAGACAGCTAGCACCATAATAGACCCTATTCTCAACAACTGTAAGGTGAAATTTTTACACACACACACACATGTGCACGCACATACACACACACACACAGAGTTTCTCAAACTTTGCTTCATATGAAATGGCCTGGTTAAAAATTAATATTCCCAAGCCTTTACCTAAAAGTTCTGATTGCAGAGGTGGAGGATGCAACCCCAGGAGATCCAAATGCAGGTGAACTGTTCTTTAAGAAACTGCTCTAGAATACTGCAAGCCAATGTTTTAAAGCACAGTCTATACACAGGAAAGAATAGAATGCTGACTTTTCTTTGTATTTTTTTTTTCACAAAATACTTTTACAGACTATGAAAACTCCTCAAACTATCCTATGAGGTAGATGAGGCACCTCCTTGGAGAACCCTTGGTCAAGTTTCCACTCTCTAAGTTTCCTTTTCCTCATCTGTATAAGGCGTGAAGTTATTAAAACTGATCGCATATGATTGCTTTGAGGACAGAATGAGAAAAAATATATGAAAGCAATTCGTGAATGGAGAAATATTACATGGAAGTTAGTTGCTAGCTTCATTATAGAGAAGCAAATTTTGTTTAATATCAACTGGAGAATCTGCAGATAAAAGATTCTTAATTGTATTACAGTAGGCTCCCCCTGGCAGAAGCTTACCTATTTGTCAAAGGAACCAGAAGAGGTAAAACCTCCGTAAAAGTCATAAGATTTCACTCTCACAGGTTCCCAATTACCGTGAACAGAAGCTGGAGACCAAGTCCTAATCTGTAACAATAAAAACATATAATGTATCCTAGGCACAATGGTTTTCTTAGAAAACTGGCTAATCTCTGTCCCCAGGCCATTTCCTGCCTCTTCTGACTCGCACATGAATTAGGGATTGGAAACCAGACAATTTTGACTTCCTGAGCTTTCTTTGCTTTTGGCAACGCTGGAAGAATAATTTTTAAGGCAAGAAAATGAAAATGATTCATTTACCTTGACTCTGCCCTCACTCTGAAGGAGGATCTTGGAGCTGGAGAAAGAAAATACCAGAGAGGGAGGGGAGCCTTCCTTCCCCGCAGAGCGTTGAACATAAGACACATTCTCCTTTTGAGGGCTCAGCACTTGGGTTTCTCCACATATTTTAATCAATATTCACTGAGCCACAACAATCTGGCATCCACGATCACTCTGGTGTTGTGTTTCATGAATAACTACTTTTTCCACTGGGTGGAGAAGAAATGACTCTGTACACGGCTGGCAGAAGATCATTCCTTCGAGCAAAGCAAAATCAGCAGTTTCAAGGGAAATGTGGGCATCTCATGTGATGATCAGTGCACATCTAAAATGTAAACTCAAATTACAGAAGCCAACTCACAGGCCAACTGATCTCTTTTGGAAGATGTGGCTTCAGACCATTCCACGTGCATGTGGAATGCCTAGACCTGATTAGAGTTCTCCTGAAAGCCAATGCATCCCAGGAAACCTTATGAGATACAGCAAAGTAATAACATGTATTCCCCAGCAAATAAAACTGTTAACATGACCTTGCCTCATTCTGGCAGAAGCATGTTGCAAAATCTCCTGGGGAGGGAGGTACCATCCTGAGCCTGGGAATTTGAGTTCAGTGGGGAGCCTGGTCTCCACTGCCCAAGTGCTGCAAGCCTGAGGCTCCTTCTCATGAAATGGCCTCCGAGATGGTGAAGATGGCCATGAAGGTCAGACACCTGAGAAGCCTGGATCCAGCTCATGCCCCATTCTGAGGATAATCCATCTTTCCACAGTTCCTTCAAGTCCAAGACACTCCACCTCCTCTCCTATATCAGCTATATCTTTCTTTAGGTTTCTTCCATCAGTGGGACTGGAATTCTTTCAAATTGATCAGCACCTCAATTTTTACTCCCCCTTCACACCCATCTTAACATCTAGACTTCCATCCTAATATCAGATAGCTTCTGTTTTCCTTCATAGTGTCTCCAGAAAGAATTCCTCCTAAGTACCCACTAATGTGAAGGCATCAGAAATGCATTCGTTTATTCATTCTTACAGACATTTGGCATCATGCAAAGCATTGGGCTAAGACCTCTGTAGTTAAGTAGGGGAGAAACAGCTATTTAAAATAACTGCTATATAAAAATGAAGTCAGGATTCACACTACTGTCCCTACCAGGAACTCCCACATTTTCAGTCTTTAAACACAAGTCCGGAGACACTTCCTCCTGGAAGCCTGCCATGAATCCACTCCCAAATGAATCAGGTATCTCTCTTATGGGCTTTCAAGAGTGCTTATCTAGATCATTGCAGTAACTGCACGCATTAGCCATTGATGTACCTGCTCTCCAACTAGACTGTGAGCTTTAAAGACACTGTCGTATTCATCTCTGTACTGCTGCTGCTGCTGCTAAGTCCCTTCAGTCGTGTCCGACTCTGTGCGACCCCATAGATGGCAGCCCACCAGGCTCCCCCGTCCCTGGGGTTCTCCAGGCAAGAACACTGGAGTGGGTTGCCAGTTCCTTCTCCAATGCATGAAAGTGAAAAGTGAAAGTGAAGTCACTCAGTCGTGTCCGACTCTTTGAGACCCCATGGACTGCACCCTACCAGGCTCCTCCATCCATGGGATTTTCCAGGCAAGAGTACTGGAGTGGGGTGCCACTGCCTTCTCCAATCTCTGTACTAGGAAGTACTTAACATAGAGCCCAGTAGATCATGTTCATTGCATATTTTTGAATGAATGGATAAAAACTATAAAAGAAAAATCTTAGAAAGTTGTGAAACAGAAAAAGGAATGAGTATTAACTTCAGCTAGAGGAATGAAGACAATTTTCATGGAAGATATGGTACTTAAGCAAAGCACCGAAGTGTGAACAGGATTTCCAGAATTTGAAAAGATCAAGGGCTTGGGAGGAGGGGTGGTACACAGAGAACTATTTTTTAAAACCTAATGGATTCTCCCCACCTCTAATCTGTTACTTCTCTAATCTTTCCTATACTCTAGCAAAGTTTCTCCTTGCTTGTGCAGAACCTCCAAAGATGCCTTACTATTTAACAGGATAAAGTTCAAGTAGATCAGCTTGCATCTCAAGGGTCTTGCTATTGTTATCCAAAACTTTTTTCCTAATCCTAACTTTCACTCCTCGGTCACCCATTGTCTGCACGTATCCAGCCCTTCTACTCTCTGTCCCCAAATATCTTATTTTTTATCATCTTTTTGCTACTCCTCTCTCTCCAGCCCTCACCTCGAATGCCTTCCTCATGCCTTCCTGCCATGGACAGTACCACTCTGTCTTTCAAAACCCTACCTCCTTCATGCAGCCTCCCTTTTCCATGCCAGATCATAGTATCTTCTTCTAGACAACCTGATAACCACTCTTCTACCATTTAACCATTGTGTGGTTTTCTGATTTTAAGCCTGCTTTTCCCTCTTTGGAAGAGCAAATAAGGTACCTACAAGCTAGGATAATGGACAATGGCTTCTGTAACATGCACAGTGTTTCAGACGACTAATCTATTGATGAAAAATTCTTGATAACTGAAGCACTCTTCTCAGGATGTATGACAAGTCTTTAGGCAGACATCTTATTATTCAGCTACCAGCAGACCGGGGTGCTTTTCCTAGGTACAAGACTGAATTTAATGAGAAGTAAATAATCCGTTATCAGTGCGTCTATGTTATGAAATCACTAACTTTGTCTATGTAATGAAAAAAAACTTGCTACTTTCTCATTGATAGAAGTACAGTTATAGTTACTTTTTATCTCTTCCATGAAGCCAAAGTAATACTTTTTTTAACTGTGTAACTAGCCCTTTAAGATAGGTGCATCCTTTTCACCGTTTTTACCCTTGCCCTTATCATTGTGGGGCTCCTTCACGCTTTTCAGCTTCCAGGCTTTGCCCCTCGTCAAAGCACATAAATACGAGTCTCCAACCTTAATAATAAAAGACATCTCGAGGGAGAGAGGCTCAGTACTTTACGAAAAGAAGTGACCGTATCACACACAACGAGCTGCAGGGCATGGAGAATCCATCACCTAACCTTTCCCAGCCTCTATCCATCTGTGCCCCACTGCTGGATTTCCAAGCTTGACAGTGAATGCTTTCCAATGGGAAACTGTAGCGGGATTTTTCTTCCCATCCTTTGGTCCCTATTGTATGTTCAGCTGCACTGAAGCTAGCTGCTAATCAAAGCCAGAGTCTCTCCTACACAAACAAACAGGGCATTGTGGCCTCCCCTGGGGCTGGAACACAGCAATCCAGCAAACAATTTGGTCAGGTGATAGCAGCCCGGAGGAACAGACAGCGCATCACCCAGACACCCTCCAGTCCCCTCTCCTCCCACGCCCGTCCTCAGGACAGGCCAACTGAACACCAGGCCAGGCAAGCCAATGCTTGAGAAAGCAGTGGCAAATTAATAATATACAATCCAGGAGATCCAGTCTGACAACAGGATTCTTTGTCCAAAAAGAGTGGATTCTCTTGACCCTGGTGAGGTAGAAATAAAATACATGGCATGAAAACATATTCCTGGATACAAGAAAGGACAGATACTCACTGAGCCCTTGTCATAGAACAGCAGGCGTAGGTGGAAGAGCATAATGTTTAGGAGCTTTGTGGTTAGATATAGTTGATCTATAATCTCCATTCTACTTCTTAAACTTCCTCAATGGCCCACTGGTTAAGATTCCGAGCGTCTGAAGCAGAGGGTGTGGGTTCAATCCTTTGTCAAGGAACTAAGATCTCACATGCCACGTGATACAGTCAAAAAACAAACAAACAAACGATGTTCTCAGTTCTACCTCTCACTAGCTTGTGACCTTGAACAAGTTACTTAACCATTCAGGGACTCAGTTAGTAATGATGGCGAATTGTGCTCAGAACAGCAAAAGGAAAAGTGCTAAGAAAAGAAAGCAAGATCTCCAGTTTCTAGAAATAGCTGGTGATAGGGAATGAAGACTCCTCCCTGGCCCTGGCATTTCCTAGGATCAGAGCCTCAGATGCAATGGAAGGTCCTGAACTTGACTTACTGCCATTGTCCCCAGAGCACACCAAGGGAAACTCGGGATGCCCAAGGCCAGCATGAAGCCTGGATACAGCTGTCTTCATACCACAACAGGCGTGGGACTCTGAGTGCCTGCACAATGATTATGAAAACATCCCTAAGTATGAAAGATGGAGTAGAAAAGCTAGAGAGGTCAAAGAAAGTGATTGCTCATGTCACAATTTTTGGTCAAGGCAGCCAGTTAATATTAAATGTCACCAGGGTCGGTGAAGGGAGTGCAGGAGAGCAAGGAAAGTGAGTAGAAACTATGTGAAAGAAAGTGAAGTCGTGTCCGACTCTTGTGACCCCATGGACTGTAGCCTACCAGGTTCCTCTGTCCATGGGATTTTCCAGGTAAGAGTACTGGAGTGGGTTGCCATTTCCTTCTCCAAGGAATCCTCCTGACCCAGGGATCGAACCTGGGTCTCCCACATTGCAGGCAGACACTTTACTGTCTGAGCCACCAGGGAAGCTCCCAACTTCCCTGTGTGAAAGGTTGTCTTAATTCTATGTAACGATAAACATGAATTGAGTACCTACTACTCAATTTACCATTTGCTATTTGGGTAGTGGAAGAATTGATGCTTTTGAACTGTAGTGCTGGAGAAGATTCTTGAGAGTCCCTTGGACTGCAAGGAGATCCAACCGGTCCATTCTAAAGGAGATCAGTCCTGGGTGTTCACTGGAAGGACTGATGCTAAAGCTGAAACTCCAATACTTTGGCCACCTCATGTGAAGAGTTGACTCGTTGGAAAAGACTCTGATGCTGGGAGGGATTGAGGGCAGGAGGAGAAGGGGACGACAGAGGATGAGATGGCTGGATGGCATCACTAATTCGATGGACGTGAGTCTGAGTGAACTCTGGGAGTTGGTGATGGACAGGGAGGCCTGGCGTGCTGCAATTCATGGAGTCGCAAAGAGTCGGACACGACTGAGCGACTGAACTGAACTGAACTGACTGAAAGTGAAAGAACTAGAAGCAACTGTCCAGAGGTACAGGATAGAACAAAGAGGTCCGGCAAGAAGACGCAGGACCACTGAAACTTAGAACCAACACAGTGACTTCCTTTAAATACCAAGGGTAGACAATCCAAAATGATTTAATAATTGAAGCACCTTCATATAGAGACCGACAAATGGAAATAAAATCAGCTAGATGCCATCTCGAGGAATCTATAAGATCTGTAGATTTACTTCAGGAAACACCACTCAGTATTTTCATGTCTTATCTTTTCTAGTATGTATCTTAAGTGCTCCTCAATTGCACATGGCGCTCCTCGTTGGGTATTTCCACATCCTTATTTCAGTAAAAGTCAAATTAGTTCGATAAGCCACAGTACCGTAGTTTCTCAATTTTCACCTTCTGGGGGAATTTTTTTTACTTGCTCCTTAAGGCTTTCCTAACTGTCCTGCACTCAACCCTTACATTTCTCACCTCTTAAAATTCAGAAGTTCCTAGCCTCCTATCAGGAACTGAGATCTCACTGCAGCATTATGAGTCATAGTAAATACAAATATACAGTAGATACAAATACTTTAGGCTGATCTTCCTCACCGAAGAAACATTAAAATCACCTTAAGGAGAGTGGTCTCACCTTCCTGTGTTCTGTACTTATTTTCAATAGTTGCTCAAGTTCCAATACATGATAATAAATCTGGCCATACCTTGACATGGACTTGGAAATTAGGTAAGGAAGTGGTCAAATTGAGATGAGAAGAAGACAGGAAACAATACGTAGTTTTTTAAATACAAATGCCCAAGTCTCAACTTTTTTTTTTTTTTTTCTGATTTCAACAAAGATACTTAACATTACATATTAGAGCTGGTAAGTAGACGTCAAGAGTAGAAAACTAATCCAGGAAGCTAACTGGGCCAGAAGGGATGCTATTGTGCCCATGAAAGGGAGCCTCTGGGTCTGTTCCTTGATCTCCTTTCATCATCCCCCTATAAGAGTGGGGAAGATATGAATGGAAACAATGGGTAGAGGGTATAAGCCTTATGGACAAGTTGACTCCAGCAACCAGCTTGTCTAGCTCACAGCCCAGCATCCAAGATTGCTCATGTCCTATTTAAGGCAGGAGCTCTTCACTTGAACAACTGATACTGTTTTGTCTGCAAATACTTCCTCTGAGAGAAATAAGGAGGGGACAGGCTTGCTCCTGTCCTAGAATGACTTTGTGGCATTATTATACCAAGAGACGTGCAGAGCTTAGGAGATTTAGAAAGCAAACAAGACAAATCCACTGGGGAGAAATCTCCTAACGAACCCCACCAGGGTCAACTGAGCCCAAAGGACCCAAAGAGAGTTCAGGCAGAGTGGAGGAAAGGGTTGGTGGGAACCCCAATACTGGCATAGGCAATAAAAACATTTAACTTTCACCCCTTCCTAGTGTTCTCTGTGAGATCTGAAGCTCCTCTGCCCAAGCATCAGGCTTCTATCAGATTTTTGGATGTTTTCCCTAAGGTCTCAGTTCAAGTCCACTTCTACTTCTTTTGCAGTCTTGGTTCTGCTGCCTTTGAAGTTAAATGCTCTCATTTGAACCTCTTGCAAGAGAAATCACTGGATGAGATATTAGAAACCCATAGTTATCTTGCCTTTAGGAAATATGGATTGAGTTAGAGAGAAGTTGGTAGAAATCCACCTCTACCTGCTTATTCCTGCTAAATTGTTTTTGATCTGTTTCTCCAATCCGAGTTCATTTATGACAGCCTTGAAGTACACGTTCCAATCCCCCGATACCATATATCAGAGGGCAAACTCAGTGATCCCTAACCATCAGACCCAAACGGCTGTTTTCAAAGGCTAGAAATTATTTCAGGCTCAAGTTGGTGGGAATCCCAATACTGGCACAAACAATACAAGCATTTAACTTTTGCCCCCTTCTCTACAAACAAGAGTGTGGTTGACAAACCCAAGTGTGATCTGACTCACTTTAAACTAGAGCCAATCTGTACACCAGTCATTCCAAATAATAACAGAGCAAATAAATACTCCCCAAAGAGTGCCAAGCCCCGGGGGGATGTGCCTCAGAGAGGTCAGCTGCCTCTGCAAGCTTACCATCTTCAGTGTATCAGGCCCACTCATCTTAGCCCAGAGCAGCTCAGAAGCTCCTCAGGCTCCTGGGACCTGCTAAGGAGTTGAGATTGAACCAGGGTGGGATCAGGCAGGTGTGGCTTCCCTGGGGAGACATTTACCCCTGGATAGTATCTGAAGGGTCCTCAAGGTTAAGAATGAAAGATAATGTTTACTCAGCTCGACCTTTAACTGGCACACACTAAGGTCCACAGGATTATTTGTTCCCATCTAAATATCCATGTTTGCTGGGAGAAAGATTTTTTGTTTGCTTCGTTGGATGATGGTTGTTTGTTAGCATTCTTCTATTTCCAACTTTTTAATGAGAGTCCATGATATTAATTTACTAAGCTTTTTATGATTCAGATTTATTGATGTCAGGCTAAATAAACTGAATTTCTGTCTTAAATTGGACCACTTAGTAGAAACAAATGTGCATGGTAATGTGTGTAAAACTATAAAAATATAGCATATTTTGATTACAATGTTGACCTAAAAAGCAGGACTATTATTTGCACAACTATTTTCAAAACTTAAATCAGGAAAACTATAAAAGTGTATCAGAGTGTTAATAGTGATGCCTATTTTGAGCATAATTATAAGTCATTTTTTTCCTTCTTCATAACTTTAAAGATCTGAAAATCCTGTAGCTTGGACACATTATTCCAGAATGAGAAAAAATAATGTGTTTCTTCAGGTGTATATTTGTGTTTTCCTAATAGCAAACATAGTAATAAAAAAACACATTATGTTTCACATCATTAAAATTAATCAATCTTTTTACAAGTTTGAATTGCATTGAGCTGAATTTAAGGTTCTGAATTTTGCCAGAGGCCTTGAATTGAATAGTTAAACATATACTGTAATTAAAAGAGGATGGGAAGAAAGGCTTTATGTTATTGTTTCAAAATGTAAGTACCTCCACCAGTTAAAATAGCTTAATAAACTTTCTGCTTTCTTTCACGTAGCAGCTTCAAACTTTCTCGTTTAATCATCTTGGACCATAGCTCATATTTAAAGAAATACATTGTACACAGAAGGCAACATTTTTTTATAGAAAAAATTTTTTTGAAGAACTAAATTGGCCCTCGCATAAGATTCTCCAAAGCAGCAGGATATTTTTTTTTAAGCCAAAGATCCAACTCCTGGCTTAACATGGACACTGTTAAGTATCCATCTGGTCAGTTGGCAGATGCCCAGTGGAAGCCTTCTGATGTTCTAATGCTCAGAAACAAAGGCCACTATACACTAAAACTTTAGAGATGATTCTCTGCTGTCGAGAGCAATAATCCCTCACCCAGGTTAGAAGACGCCGTATTATTCTCAAATGAGGAAGGCCATTACGGAAACATTATTTTAAAGTTTTATATGGTCTCCATTCATTTTATCCTGAGTGAAGAAGAGTTTCTCTGTTAGCTAAAATTGGGACTGAGACATGTTCCTTACTGATTAAATCTGGACTCTGAGACAAAAATCTTTGGCTCCTTTCCTGGGCAGCCCAGTGTCTCCTGGGAAGCCACACAGATGGATGCTCCCTGCTCTACTTCCCTTATGATATGGAAGGGGACCTCCAAGAGAGAAACGATGTTCAAACCTTCAAGAAGAGAATACTGTAGGATGCAGAAAGCCTGTTACATTACATCCTTCTCATACTACGAATGGAATTTCCTAGACACTTCTTCGCCGGCTTCTAAGGTAAATGAAAATGGCAGTATTTGGCTCACTTACACCCTCTCAGGGAAAAGCTCCAGCAGAGTACCTGTAAGAAGCCCGAGATCACACCTGACAAGGGGCCTTGTATTCCTAAGGGGCTTCAGTCAAGTCAACGGCAATTCGGATGGTGACTGTCAATTTCCTCTGCACATGATCCAACATTATAAATATTATTCGGACGTGAAGATACAGGCGTGATCAGCTTTTGCACTAGAAGGACGTGTTACTGCCAGTGACCCTCAGTGTGTGTGCTAAGCTATGGACATCATGATTAGAGAGTTCTGATTCCTCTCCTAGTCTTCCAAGGTTATGGAACTAAACACTATTGGCTGGTCACTCAACATGAGGTCCCCAGGCCAGCAGCTGCTATCACCAGGGAGTCTGTTGGAAAGGCAGCCTCTGAGAGTCAGCCAGAGGCCTACTGGACCAGAGTCTGCATTTTAACAAGATCTCTAGGTGACTGATATGCATATGAAAATGTGAGGAGCACATCTATAGTATAAACAAAGTGCTGCTAATCCACCATAAAAACCTAAATTTACTGAGAATAACTGATGGGAATTTTTGGTATGCATCTTGTACAACTCTGAGGAAGCACTCTAACATAATATTCAGTAAAACAATTCATAGCCATTTTAGTTTAACCTTTTTTAGAGTTGTCTATTCTCTTCTTTCTTTCACTCTGACTCAAATTTCCTTTTCTTCACACCTGCCTGTCACACATCTCGCCTCCTACTCACTTCATCTGATCAAACTTACCTTCTGACGTCTTAGGCAGTCTCTAGGTCCTGAGAAAATGATCATGATGAGCAGCAGAATTGAGGAAAGAAACAGACAGAACTGGCCCTATTGATTTTATTAATAGAAGTTCATATTTCGAATAACAGTTTACAGTTTATAAACGTTGCATGGACACAACTGACCTTTACCAGCAGCCCATGAGGAAGGCAAAGCATATACCACCACCATCATCGTCATTGCCATCTTACAGCTAGAAAACCTAAGGTTCCAGGACCTACAGGACATACTCTACACCAGGTAGAACTGCAATGAGATAAATGCAGGCTCGCGATTCAAACCTGGACTCCTTCCTCCGAGCTGGCAGCTCCACGAAGGCAGCAGGGCCAGGGAGGACATGGCTGTGGGTATCACAATGCCAGCAATGAAGTGCCTGCACCTTGGATAAGAAGTGCCCAGTGTGCAAAATGCTCTCCTGCACACTATAGGCGGGCTTCCCAAGTGGTGCAATGGTAAAGAATCAGCATACAAATGCAGGAGATGCAAGAGACTCGGGTTTGATCCCTGGGTTGGGAAGATCCCCTGGAGTAGGAAACAGCAACCTGCTCCAGTATCCTTGCCTGGAAAATTCCATGGACAGAGGAGCCTGGTGGGTTACAGTCCATGGGGTTGCAAAGACTTGGACACAGCTGAGCACACAGACACTAAAGGAAAGGCCAAGGTCAACAGCCTGATTTGGGGACCTCACGTGTCGGATTCCCTGGGGCCTGGAGCATGATCACATGTCCCATGTGTTTCTTTTCAGAAGGGGTTTTGGATCTGCATTTAGAATAATTTGAGAGTATAGAAGGCAAGAGCATTGCAAGAAGCAGAAAGTCTCACCTTTGTGAGACACAGACTAGGTTTCTGTTTGTCTGTTTGTGTCTCATGCCAGCTGGACATGAGAAATAAAAGCAGTGGACGAGGGGAGTGTGGGAAGAGCAAGGGTAGGCTTTCATGGGGAGGGATGCACCCCCAAAATCAGCATTTCCATTATCTCTTCAAATACTCTGTAGCAGTCAGAATCTGGGTTCAGTCCTTCACATTCATTTTCTAGATTAATATTCATGTCAGTCCTAGGAGATAAGTATCATTGCCTCATCTTAGGAATAAGGAAATTGAAGCAAGAAAGATCACAATATTTGCTAATGCTCACACAGCTATTAAGAAGTGTAGCTGTGGTTTACCTTCAGTTCTTTCATCTTAGAGCTCAAATAATGGAGCATTACAGTTGATGTTTCTAACACATCACCGGCATTCAGGTGGCCTGTCACACGTCCGGGTTCTTTGACTCCACCTCTCAAATCAGAATCTCTGGAGATGGGCCCCAGGCATCTGGATGCTAAAACGTGACTCTAGTCATTCTGATAAACACTGAGGATCGGAAATCAGTACCCTGGGCGATCTGGCCATTCACTGCGTAGACACTGGAGATTAGGTTTGATGTGAGACGCAACTGTGAGAGAAAATTAACTAGCCAAAGGAAGAGACGGTATTATATTATAGAGGAGGAAAAATATCCAAACTAGGAATTTTAAGATCTTATAAGAACTCCAAGATTCTTGTATGGGGTCATCTTAACCTCTTTAAACTTGTATCCTTATCAACTAAAAAAAAAGTCTTGCTCAGCCTACCTAGGTAGAATTGTTATGAAAATATGATGAGAAAATACATGTTACTAGTTCTGAAAAGCAAAAGCCTATAGGCACACTGAAGTTATGATGAAAATAATGTTCCAAGTGTTCAGTCTTAAGGCTTCGAATAACAGTTTGTTAAAGAGGAGTAAGGTTTCTGTCTCCATTATGGAAGTGAGTCAGAGCCATGCAAGGTCAAAGGCCTTAAAATGAACAAGGTGCAGTGTGATAAGGAAGACACTCCATAGAATTGGCAGATCTATACGTTTGCAATAATGGAGGTGAGGGGAAGAGAGGAGAGCTTCTTCTAGAGGTTCAAGGATGAGAATGGGGTACTTGGTTTTAAACAGGAAATTGGTACCAGGTGATGTTTATAGGGATTGAGTACGGAAGACAGGCAGGGTCATTGGAGCATGAGGAAGAGCAGAGAGAATGGTATTCAGAGTCATTAGCTTACTTTTTCACTCATTCATCAGACATTTATCAGGCATTTCAATCGTCCCACTCTAGATATTCTAGGGTTCTAGGGATGAATGAGTGTCCCTGCCTTCAAGGGGTGAATGGGCTGGGTGGAGCGGAGCTGGTGGTAAAAGTGAGTAATCCTCAGAGGTAAATGATGTGCTTTTCCAATGGTAACACTGCTGGGAAAGGAGGAACTGAAGTCTTGGGCAGGGTGACGGAGGGGCTGAGAAGACAAGAGGAGGGAGAATTAGAGCGCCACCTAGAGGGAGGGTTTGCCTGGGAAAACCCACTCTTGGAGGCTTTAATTTTAGACTGATTCAGTTTCACCCAAATTCCACACTGAAGTTTGAGGACTTGCTGTCTCTCTCTCAGCTTTTCCTCCCACTTCTTCCACTTTTTATACCAAGATATCAGATGACTGTCCTTCAGTCAAATATGTGCCTTAAAATGATGTTTTTGGTTCTCATTCAGCACAATTCTTAGACTTAAGAGCCCAAGTGTCAGTTACTATTGACTTACTTCATTCAATATTAATATATAACAATAGATTTTTTAACTAACTATGAACTTTAAGAATCTTAAGAATTCTGGTTTTAGGAAACTCATTATGATGATGTTTTTATTCGAATGTCACTTTATCTAAATCTACTACAAAGAAATGACTCCAAAATAAAGCGGTGTAGAAGAAATTTAATTATTTCTCAAAATACCTTGAGCATGCCATTCACTGTATTCCCTGCCTACTTAAAAGAAATAGGAATTTGTGGTGAATGTGATCTACATAATCAAATCAGCAATGTTACCATAATTATAATGCCCTCTGATAACATTACATTATAGTTAGCCTTCTAAACCACAGAAGTCTTAACTTGTCATTTACCAAATACTAAAATAGGGAGGAACAAAGGGCTTGCTATGTTTGACAATCTAGAAAGGTCGTATGACACCTGGAAAACTATGCCACATAAAAGATTGGCAAGAAGTGCATGGAAACATGGCCCAGTGGATGGAAACTCGAAATGGACATAAACATCAAGCATGGAGAACAGCTTTCCAACACAAGGCTGTGGCCCAAATTCCACTCAAGTCAATTGACACAATGGGAAAAAGCAGGTCCAGCTCATAGAGAGAAGCTCCATATCTGAATATTATTTTACCCCATGTGTGACATGGAACTGAGTCAAGAGGAAACACAAGCTCTCTGATTATTCATTAGAACTGCAGCCAAAAGAGACAACATCACTCACCCTTAGAGAGGCTCCACTCAGCATCCAGCTAAGGGAACAAGGGCAGTTGGAGATGTCTGACTCACCAGACGCTTAAAGGTGAGCATCTCTTCACACAGGACTGACCTGCACTCAGCTTGCCCCTTGATCACCCTGGGTGGTCTTGGTTTGGGCATTACCTTAGGAGGGAGTCAAGGACAGTTCCCCTTTTTACTATGTCACCATATTAAAAAGTGTATTTGGAGAACTGGAATTCATAATCAGAATTCGGACTACTGGCCCTGAATCCGCGATTAACTCATATACCATTTTGAACAAGCCAACCAAACTCAGTCTCCTGAGAAAATTTTGAATAGTAATAAAATACCACATGGCAAATAAGAATATGATCAGAATTCACATGAGAATGTCATTTAAATGTGAAAGCAAGAGTATCTTCAAAAGGAAAAAATATTTAAACTCAAAATATTTAATTTCTAAGATTGACTTTATTGATAAAAGCAATTAAAATATTTAAGGATCTTATTTCTCTCAAGTTATTTCCAGTGATCAGGTTCTGTGAAAATCCAAACCAGGCCACAAGGTTTTCTAGAGTAAAAACATCAAAAATGTTCATTTAAAAATGTGGGTTCTGTGACACATTGCTATATGTGAAGATTAAGGTATACGTGGAAATTTTCAATAAATTGGTAAATGTATTATTCCCAATATCATGAAAAGAAGTCTAGAAATCCACAGAATTGTGTTATAAATATAATATACTCTAAATATTTTTAAATGTTACTATTCTCATTCTATATAAGACCCCATTGAAAAGTCAGATAATAAAAAGTCACATATTAACTGAGTTTCTTTTCTTTCACAGCTCTAGCTTTGAAAATACAATACACTTGTACCGAAATGCAAACAGCAGGAACACAGCAGCTAAGGCATTAAGTATGGCTTCAGGTGGGTGTTCTTTATAGAGGCTTTTCACTACATGAGAAAAAAATGTCCTAAAAGAGGCCTGGGAAGAGGAGGAGAACAACTTCTATCGATTTAAAGTACAATTAGAGAATTCAAAGCACCAAAGTTTCTTAAAGCACAAAATAATAGGGTTTTTTTTAATGAAATAATTGTTTAAAAGCCATCCTCTAATTTAAATGAGAAAGTACAAATATTGCTCCTCTGAAATAACTCATATCCCAAAGGAAGGAAAAAAGAAAATATCCACTCTAATTGCCTTTGAATTTAACTGGACTATAAATTTTCTTAATGATTTGGTCTTTAGAATGCCTAATTTATTTAAAAATAAAACCATAAAGAAGATGGAAAAATAGAAGCTTTATTTTCTATGCTGAGAGACACCTCTTTTGTCTCCCTCCAATTACCTTCCAATATTTCAAATACCAGTTTATCCCCAGATGCTCAAGAGGCTAAAATGGGCTTTACTGTTTCATCAACTCCACATTTGCCTGAAATCATGAAATTGCTTCATTATGTTTTTAGTTTAAAAGCTTTCTTGATAGTTCCTGGACCTCCTCCCAGGCCCTTTCCTCCAACACATACACACACACACACACACACACACACACACACACACACACCCCACCTCTCTCAAGCTGTTAAAGCAAAATGCCTAAATAACCCTCAAGATGATAGATGCCAAATGCCAAAAAGACCAGAATTTAATTTTTCTCAAATTGTTCCTTCTCCCCAATCATTGCCACCCCTCCCCCCATATGCCACTCCTAGTTTTTCAGTGTATCCCCCAAACTTATAAAGCAGCTGTTAACAGAGGGAGGGGTAAGTTAACAAAAGTATAAGTAAACTCAGTGTAGTGTTATGTTAAAGAAAAAAGGGTGCTTGCATGTGTGTGTGTGTGAGTTGAAGAGAAAGGAAGTTTTGTTTTATGTATTAAGTAGGGAAGGGATGGAGTAGAATACATTCGTCCCTTTTAAAATATTTTAACTTATTAGACGCATCAACTCAAAAACTAGGAATCTAGCCAATTAGCAATCAATATACCCCAGCTTTATGTGGGGGAAATAAAAAGTTCAAGTGTCTCGGTACATGGCAATTATTAAAATTATTCAATTAGAAGTGGGATGCAAGGTGTGTCTTTTAAACTTTGGACAGAACCATTTCTAGAACCATTCCTGGGCTGGCAGGCAGGACAAGGAGTGCCCAGATGCTCTGTGAGGGATGCGCAATGTAGCTGGCACTGGGAGGAACAAGCTCCCACTTGGTACCTAGAAATGCCAACAGAAACGCATCAGCTGGCAAGCCCTGGGGCCATCCGGGAAGCTGAGGAAAGATGGGAAAATGAGCCTGCTTGCTCAGGCTGCCTTACTTTCTCTCTCTTCTCTACCCAGCCACACCTACTAGCTCAGGTTCTACAAAGGGCAAAGCCCCCGCACGTTCGCCATCCAGCTGGAAGCCGGGAACCCAGTCCACATGCACATCCCATAACATTACAAAAGCTTACACTCTTCCCAGGGGTCCCTGACTATCTGACCTGACTCCCCCTAAGTAAGCCTCTGGAGAGCTTCAGTGGTGAAAGCAGCCCCACGAGCAGAGACACTAGCAGCCTCTCTCCCACTCTTACCAGTTATCACGCGCTGGCGCCCAGAAAGGTGTCGATCCGAGACACCTTTGAAGGAATCGCGCATTCGCTTCGACTTACTTGGAGTCGCAAACTAGCGGTGCGCGCTCAGGCTGCCTTTGTTGATCCGGGAGAGGTTTTTCTGCGCTGAGTCCAGGTACCCAAGTCGCTGGTGCTCGCGGCGGCCGCTGCTCTCCGCCCCCGCACGCCCGGTGACTCCCTGCTCTCTTTCTTCTACTCTCTCCACTTCGTCTTTTCCTCTGCTCTGTGGCTCCCTTGGCGGGATTTTTGGACTGGAAGGCGGGGAACCCGATCCTGCCTCGGACTGGCGCACGCCCTGCCGGGGAGGGGACGGAAGGGAAATGGAGAATGGGAGGGATGCGAGGAGCGGGCAGGGTGAAGACGCGGCTGGGGAGGAGGGAGCGCGCCGTTCCCTCGCGCGCTGATTGGGAAGCTTCTTCTTAAATGCGAGGTTCTCCCGGGGGCCGTCTCGGCCCCCACCCCCTGCGCCAGCACGCGGATTTGAACCCAGAGGCGGGGAGAATGAAAGACTTGTTTCGTTTTTAGCAGGGACCAATGCGGTATCCCTTTGCCAAACTTTGCGCAGGACCTCTTCTGCAGTGGGTGCGTACCCCAGTTTGCCAAGTAGCAGACCTGAAATGGACAGTCGAGGGTATCTTAGGTTACAATTTGGGCCCCAGGCGATTTTTGTGGTTGCTATTGAGGGTGAAAAACCACAGTCTTCAGAACCAAGCCCTTGTTTGTCCCCACCCCACCCCCAACGCCCTTCCCCCTCTCGCCCAAACCTCTGCACAGCATCAATCACTCCAGCGGTCAGTCCCGTCCCACCTGCGCGTCACTAAATGTGCGAAGGACTTTTTGGCGCTTGTCACAAAGAGTGACAGATGTCTGAAAGTTCCCAATTAAATGCCACTTTCCTTTAGGGGGCTTTCTTTTTCTGGCTTCCTTGGTGCATTTAGTGACCTACTTAATGACATTCTTTGACACTCAAGAATTTAGGGGCTTAATCCACGTGGCTCCAACTCCGAGGTTTTCTTTCTGGAATTTCCATTTTCTTCGGATGAGGACAGAAGTTAAGGTAATATACCTAGGATTATTTGAGTAACACATAAATGAGTATTTGTGATACAGATGGGAGGAAGTGTTGCGTGAAATTATTAAGTATAAAGCAAATGTACCCAAGCACGGTCAAAAAGGAGATTGTCCTCTGCTCACCGGTTCTTTTCTGTTCTTTCTCTTGCTTCTTTTACTTTCTTTCCACTTATTGTTTGCAGACCCCAAACGTAGTTGCAAAATATACTTCCCTTCCGTTTCCCATAGTTCTGAAGTAACTTCCTTTCAAATCAATTTAAGAGATAGCTACTAAGTGACTTATATAACTCTTAAAATTTACGTGAATCAACCTAAACCCCAAAAACCATTGTTTTGTGGGAAGTAGCTCTTAGAATCTTAGAGACTTTGCTGGCTACACGGACAAATGTTCCATGGAGGGGCTGGGTGGGGACAAAGAGCCTTCGCTACAGGCAGTGCTTTGAATCAATCCATTTTTTTTTTTTTTTTTTTTTTTCAAAAGCACAAGCATCAGAAATTCACCTACACACCTCTGGTCTATCCCTATAGCTGAATTCTCCGTATACCCAACACACACCTTCTTCAAATGAAACAAATGAATAAGGAGCTGTCTTCCTTCCATATACAAACTTCAGGTTGCCTGCGTCCCTTTTGTGATCCCATTTATCCAATGAAGTAAAGCAATATTTGTTTTAATCTGATTTTACCTGTATACATTGTGGAGGAATGCATATTATCACTTATGATTATTTTTCCCAGACCCTGTACTGAAAGAGATTTCTCTGTATTCACTGTCACTTCATAGGGGTGAAATTTCCAGGCCATTAAACAAGGAGTTATCCATTTTTTGGTGGTGGTGGTTTAGTCGCTGAGTCATGTCTGACTTTTATGACCCCATGGACTGTAGCCCACCAGGCTCCTCTATCCATGGGATTTCCCAGGTGAGAATACTGGAGTGGGTTGCCATTTCCCTCACCAGGGGATCTTCCCAACCCAGGGATTGAACCCTTGTCTCCTGCAATGGTAGGTGGATTCGTTACCGCTGACCCGCCAGGGATAACTTCTTAAGCACTATCTTAACATCTTCAAATGTAACATATTGCTACCAGTTATTATGATGCTTCTCTATAGGGATCCATAGAGTAAGCATGAGATCCCCATGATTTCCATTCTATTGTATGTGTTATATCAAAAAGTAACCCTTTATTCAAATAGGGACATATGAAAATTATTTTCATCAGTGGTTCTCAACCAGGAGCTATTTTGCCATTAAGTGAACATTTGGCGATGATGGAGACATTGCCGTTGTCACAGCCTGGGGGAGGGAGGTGTTACTGTGCCCCGTGAGCAGAGGCCAGGGATGCCACTAGACATGGTACAGTGCACAGGACAGCTTCCCCACAACGAAGAATTATTTGGCCTGAAATGTTGATAGAGCTGAGATTAAGAAACCCCGACAAACATTATTAATGTTTGTTTTTATTTTTTCATTTAAAAAATTTGTATTTATTTTTACTTTTTTATTGTGGCAAAATATACAGTAATTTTTAAGTGTACAGTTCAGTGACATTATACACACACATTGTCCTGCGACCAGCACCACCAGGCTTCCTAGGCTCTTAATGAGCGATTATAATGGCTGGATGGGACCATAATAACCATTTTTAGCCACTGTATTTTTAAAATATAAAGGAAGATGAAAAAGAGGTTTTTTTTCTTTCTTTTTTTTTTTTTTAAGAAATAGAAATCTATAATGTTTAGATTAGTCAACCCAGCAGGTACCACAAAGTTGAAGAAGAAGATGCTTTTTAACACACTGTGAAATGTGCTATTTCAAATTGAAACTTCTTCCTGTGACACAGACATGGGTCTGTCTGTTGATTTAAGATTTCAAGTCATTTCATTTATTTAGCTGACTTTGAGCACTTAAGTTTTTGAGTGAATAGAGCCATGAACAAAAATAAATGAAAATCCCACTCTCATATATCTTACACTTCTATTGATATAAACTAGCAAATGAAATTAATTAACAAATTAGTAAAATTTGTTAAAGATATAAGCCTATGAAGGAAGATGAAAGCATCCGTTTGGAGGAGGAAAGACTTCCTGAGTGAAGACTTAAAAGAGGTGAGGGAACTGGCTGAGAAAATATTTGGGAAAAGGACCTCCAGGCAAAGTTCAGCAAATGCAAAGGCCCTGAGGCCTGACTGCAGGATGGTAGAGGGCCACTGGGGAGGTCACAAATGGGCGAAGGTGGGGATGGAGGTGAGGAAGGTAGCAGGCTAGATTGTGCAAGGTCTGTGTCCTCCGTCAGGAATTCCACTTTTATTCTGAATGAGGTGAAAGGCAATTAAGTCTCTGGCTTAGCAGGGTCTCTCTGCTGTGTTGAAAAGACCACACAAAGACAAGGGTAGAAGCAGAGATTCCAGTTAGGAGGCTACAGCGGCTTCTCACTGACCAGACTTCTGCTTGTCCCTGTTTCTTGTGAAGAATAACTAACTCCAAACTTACTCTTTCACACGTTCTCTGCCCTCGAAAATGCCTGTCAGCAGTCACCTTGACTTGCTCATCCCAGCTCCCCAGCCTCTCCAGGGTAATTAGTGAGCCCTCTGCATGGGTGTTGCCAAGCTAAAATATAACTACATGCAGGATGATTTGAAATCATAGAAATTATAACATATCCTAAGGGTGTTTTGAAAATGAGGCGGCTGATTCTGCAGTGACAAATACAAGGAGAAGTGTGATGAGCATGAAGTTAAAAAATGTGAAGCAACCTGCTGAAAAATTGGCCAGCGTGTCTCCTGGATTGCCTACTTGGCAGGACGTTTAGATTCTTGATTACCACCCTGAGTTCTTCAATATGCCTAGAATGCAAAAGGACAATTCATCACACCCTCAGTGTGACGGAAGTTTCATTAATACATTTCCCTTCCTCTCTCTGGAATAGTTAAGAGGTAATTTTTTAAAAAAACTTTTATTTTTTTATCTTTGTGACTAAATTACAAAACTTACTTCAATTTAAGGTAATTTTTTTTAAATGACTGCAGTTTTACTGGATAAGAAAACAGAAAACTCAGCTAAGAAGGGCTTAAGTAGTTCGAGAATTTATCTCATGAACAACATAGTTGGATCAAGTCAGTATTTTAAAGTCTTCAAGGACCCAGGTCTTTCCATCTTTTGACTCTGCATCTTTAATTTGTGAACCAAGTCTCTTCAGTATGGGGTCAGGGAGCTTCAGACATATGTGGCTTAAAGTAAAGAAGGTCCCAAACCCTTTTCTCCATATCCTCACCAACATTTGTTATTTGTAGACTTTTTCATGATAGCCATTTTGACAAGTGTGAGGTAATATCTCATTGTGGTTTTGATTTGCATTTATCTGATGATTAGCAATATTGAGCATTTTTTTTATGTGCCTCAGAGCCATCTGTGTATCTTCTTTAGAACAAATGTCTATCAAATAGGCTCTATTTTTAGGAAAAAAAGGACAAATTTGGAAGACACATTGCTTGGTATCAAGTCCTGCTTTAAAATAAAAATAATCAAAATTGTTGTTTAATAATTATGTTTAATAAGTAGAGACTCATGGGTAATATGGTGAAGAAAATGGCACCCCACTCCAGTACTCTTGCCTGGAAAATCCCATGGACGGAGGAGCCGGGTAGGCTGCAATCCACGGGGTGTCAAAGAGTCGGACACGACTGAGCGACTTCACTTTCACTTCACTTTCATGGGTAATAAAGAACAAAATCATCAATTCACCAATGGACTCCAACATATTTCAGTGGAGACAAGATGGTCTTTCTAACAAATGATCCTGAAAGAACTTAATAACCACATGGAAAGGAGCAAATTTTGACACCATAGAGAAAAGTTGACTCCAAACAGCCCATAGACCTAAATGTAAAAGCAAATAATATAGAATTTCTAGATAAAGAGTTGGAGAAAATCTTTGTTACTCTGAAGTTGGTAAAGATTTCATAGGTTAGACATGAAAGCACAATTATTAAAACATTGATAAATTGCACTTTATCTAAGTTGAAATCTCACTCTTTGAAAGCCATCTTAAAAATAATGAGGCAATCCTGAAAATGCAAATAAACACAGTTGTCCCTCAGTATTTGCCAGGGAGGTTGGTTCTAGGACCCCCGTGATACTAAAACCTAATTATGCTCAAGTCCCTTATATAAAACAGCATAGTGCAGTTGACCTTCTGTATCCATGGGTTTCTCAGCCTCAGATAAAGGAGAAGCCAGCTGTTTTCTCAAAATATGTGTCTGACAGAGATTGTGGCCTAGGATATTAAAGATTCCACATAACTCAATAATCAGAAGTCAGCCATCCTAATAAAAAATTGCCAAAAGGTCTCACCAGACACATCACAAAAGAAAATATATAAATGCTAATAAGCTTGAAATGCAAACTCAAACTACCTACCAACCCAAAGAGCTAAAATTAAAAAGACTGACAATCCTAAGCATTGGTGACAATATAAAATGATACAACCAGTTTGGAAAATAGTTTGACACCTGTTAATAAATTCAATAGATTAAAAATGCATCTACCATATGATCTGGACTTTTCACTCTTAGGTATTTACCACTACCTACCAACCCAAAGAGCTAAAATTAAAAAGACTGACAATCCTAAGCATTGGTGACAATATAAAATGATACAACCAGTTTGGAAAATAGTTTGACACCTGTTAATAAATTCAATAGATTAAAAATGCATCTACCATATGATCTGGACTTTTCACTCTTAGGTATTTACTTAAGTTAAATAAAAATCTGTACCCCACACAAGAGTTTTTACATAAATGCACTTTTATTCTCAACAGACCCAAATTGGAAATCCGTCAGTTGTTGAATGTGTTAATAAAATGCAGTAGGTCCATTCAATGAGATGTTACTCAGCAATAAAAGAATAAACTGCTGATACATACAACAATGTGGATTAACTTCAAAATCATTACACAGTGCAAAACAAGCCAGACACTTGTGAGCACGTAAGGTATGATTATATTATAGAAAATTCTAGAAAAATAAAACCTAATCTGCATTGACAAAAAGCAGATCAGTGTTGCCTGCGACTGCAGTACAGGGTGGGAGAGGTTGATAGAAGAACCACCAAATAATCTATCGATGTGGTTACCTGAAAATACACATTTATTAAAAATCTTCAAACTATACACTTAGCATGGGTACACTTTATATAATTAAAATTCTGTATATAATTAAAATTCTGTATATAATTAAAATTCTTAAATGCACCTCAAGAAAATTTTTTACAAAATCAAATAATAAGGTCTTTAGGTGTAGTGGTTAATAACATCGACTCTAATCAGAGTAACTGGTTCCAAACCCGGGACTTTCACTGACTGACTGTGTGACCTTTAGTAACTTATTTAAGCCCTCTGTGCCTTGGTTTGGGCTTTCCAGGTGGCTCAGTGGTAAAGAATCCACCTGCCAGTTCAGAAGACTGGTTCGATCCCTGGGTCAGGAAGATCCCCTAGAGAAGGAAATGGCAACCCACTCTAGTACTCTTGCCTGGAAAATCCCATGGACAGAGGAGCCTAGCAGGCTACAGTCCATAGGGTCACAAAGAATCAGACATGACTTAGCCACTGAGCATGCGCGCATGCCTTGGTTTACCATTTGAAAAGTAAGGATAATAACAGTGCCTGCCACGCAAGTTTGCAAAGGAAATTAAGCTTTTAATATGTCTAGAACACTGCTTGGTTATTAACAAACACTATATCACCATTCGCTAAATTGGTAAAGAATCTTTAAAATCACTGTGTTAAAATCTGGGCCAGACACTGCATTAAATTGGCTCTAGATCCATGTATAAAGGAAATATGTCATGAAGTAACAAGTCCTTTAAATATAAACATCCCTTAAATAAAAGCTGTATCCTAAGACTTTCAAAAGTAGACCACTTAATTTTAAGAAATCATTTTTTTTTCCTTGCTCATTTCCCAAATTAGATTGCTCACCACTATTATTAATAGGTATTTGGTTGATAGTCAGCCAGGAAGGATGTCTGCAGTGTATAGGTGCCTGAGTAGTCAAGCTTCAGATTCTGCTTCAAGACCAGGGCAGTACTTATGCTGGGGGCACACAAAGACAGAGCCACAATGAAAGACACGTGCCCTGTCCTCCAAGAAGTTACACATATGGCATGACTGGCAGATGTGCATGGGTTTATAATGAAGGGCTTTTTCTTCAGTCCAGAGGAAAAATCACCCACAGCCAAAGTCAGGAAAAATGAGAGAACACTTAATAGAAACAGAAAGATTTATATTGGATTTTGAAGAATTTTGTTTGTTTGTTTGTTTTTTAATGTGAGGAGTAGAGTCAGACACAGCGATTATTCCAGCTAAGAAAGTCCAGTAAGAATGCTGGCTATGATTTGTGGGCGGTTTTGGCCGAAGCAGAGACCAGGTCTGGGAGCAAACCCGAGTTGACCTGAGTCACTTTGAGGCACCTCTTGAGTCTGCCTTTATTGTATTGATAGACGCTGCAGAGACGTGGGGGTTTCTGAAAAAGATTGACACAGTGCATGCAGTATTTAGGAAGCTTAATTTGACAGATGTATAACGCATGGAGAAAGACTGAAAGAAAGAAAATCTTTTAAGAACTTGTCATCTTGTCAATCTTTGATTCAATAATCCAAAATTTTCCAGTGCAGGTAAGATGTTTTTGAATGACATCATCTAAAATTTGGTCCTTAATAATGTGCTTCATTTCTCATTGTCTCCAGTATCCATTTTTATTGTAGCCAGGCAGCTGTCCCAGTGGCCTTTGTGCGTAACATGCTTCTTTATGTCTGAGTTCCCGCTATTTTTCTGGACCAATAAGGTCTTCCCTGCTCTAATGCATTTACCAAACCCTGTTTGTCAGTCAAGTTCCTCCTGCACCATAAAGACGGATGATACAGTGGCAATGAACTGGCCATCACCTCCAGCACCTCTCTCAGAACTCTTTGTTTCAAAAACAAAACAGTGAATTGTCATTTGTAAGGAATGCAAACCCAAGAATATCAGGTTAAAAGTGAGCCTCGTCAGATCCCCTTGACCTGCTGCTGGTTCGTTTTCTTACTTTGGATAAATCACCCATGACGTTTGACCTTTTTCTTTGTCTCTCTAAAATATAGTAGTAGAACAAGTGATCTAAACTCCTGATGTCCTGAGTATGAGATTGGACATTTTAATATAATTTCAGGGATTTGGAAGTCCATAATTAATATGTGTTCATCTGAACAAAATCCATCTTTCTTTTCCTTTTACCTCTTAAAATTGTCACCTTCAAGTACTACATACAGCAACACCTCTTTCTTTACGTATTATAAGTTTTACAAAGTCTTTCACATATGTTTTCTCACTTGATGTATATCAGGAACACATAAGGATAGACGTCATTATTACTCTGTCAGAGCTGAGGAAGCAGAAGTTTAATCCTCTAATGAGGATGGCGGCAAATTTTCAGAGACATTTCTATCTGATCTAAAGTTCTCTGCCTCCCTCCCTTCCTCTCTTTCTCACTCTCTCACTCACTAATTCCCTCTGCCACTGAACTGGTTCCAGAAAACCTACATATTTTGTATGTGAGATGAACTGATTGCTCCCTCATGGCAATTTTGCAGTATATGGAAAAAGAGCAAGATTATGTCCATGGACTCAGCATAGACTGTCCTTCAGACATTAGTATTTCTTTTCTTTTATCAGAAGATATTTTTAGGAGAGTCAGGCAAAGGGATGTGAGCCTGAGCCATCCTGTTCTGATAGGTCGGGCTCTGTGGTTTAAGATCAGTTGCTATTTAGCAAGGTACAGTCCTAGTCTTATTTTGGAAATGACTTTCAGCTTCCATTGGGCATGAATACTGAAACCACGATTATTATTATTTGAGACCAAAGTTTAGCCTGAGGAACTCAGTGGAACATTTTCCAAGACTCAAGGAGAATGTGACTCTAGGACATATGAGTACAGATGCTCTGCCGAGCACCTACCACACACCTATACACAAATACATAATCACACGCACAAGCCAGGAAGGAATCAAAGGAAACCTGTCCACAAATGGCATATTACATATGGTCTTTTGGCAAAGGGTACAGACACATACACACACACACATCTAGGAATGAAAGAAAATGTGGCCACAAATTATGTTTACCAAAATTGCTCCTTGAGATGAAATTTAAGAAGAGTCATTAGTTCATTAGAGAGAAAGAGAAGGAGAGGGGAAAGGAGAGGCAGAAGCAGAATAAGCCTGGAGAATCTGAAAACCTTGTTTGTCCAGGGCTAACTGGCAGTACGGTTCATAGTCATGCATGGGTTTGAGAGTTGGACTATATAAAGAAAGCTAAGCGCCGAAGAATTGATGCCTTTGAACTGTGGTGCTGGAGAAGACTCTTGAGAGTCCCTTGGACTGCAAGGAGATCCAACCAGTCCATCCTAAAGGAAATCAGTCCTGAATATTCATTGGAAGGACTGATGCTGAAGCTGAAATTCCAATACTTTGGCCACCTGATGTGAAGAACTGACTCTTTTGAAAAGACCCTGTTGCTGGGAAAGATTGAAGGGAGGAGGAGAAGGGGATGACAGAGGATGAGATGATTGGATGGCATCACTGACTCAATAGACATGAGTTTGAGTAAACTCCGGGAGTTGGTGATGGACAGGGAGGCCTGGCATGCTGCAGTCCATGGGGCTGCAAAGAGTCGGACACGACTGAGCAACTGAACTGAACTGACGCTATCTTATATCTGTAAAGCAATTTTTCTTTCAAAGATATACTGAACTGTCCATTTCCTGCTATATGTGCATAACGAAGTAGCTGCAGATGTTGGATAACGGAGCTGGAATTGGGAATGTTCTTCTTCTTCCTGGGGTACCAGAGCTCAGAGTTTGCAGCAATTTCTGCTTCTGCCCTCTCCCCCCACCCCCGCACGGGTTTGGGTTGTGCATGAAAAGGGAGATTCTGTGACTAATATCAATGAGACAAAGAAATGAAAGCTCTCTAATCCCTGGGCCAGGTGCCAGCCGTCCCACTGTACGGGGCCGTTGGCCAGAAATCCCACTGTAGGCTGGGCCCTAAGCCAACCAGGATTGGATACAATGAGTTTCACAGCCACCTTTTCAGAGCTGACAGCGAATGTCAGGGCACCAACAGCCTTTGATAAGAGCTCCAACTTTCTCTCTAACATTTCTACCCAATAATAATAAAAAAGCTTTTTTTTTTTTTTTTTTTAATTTATAAAGCGGTACTTTCTTGAAGATTGCTTAGTGCTTTTAGAGACACAAACTCATTCATCTCAATGCTTATAGTGAGAAGAGGTGGGGCTGGTGGCCAAGACTGGGAAATCAATATTCTCTTCCTGTGGAGAGAGAGAGAGGGAGAGAGAGAGAGAGAAAGAGAGTGAGAGAGAAACAGGCACATTACTTTATGCAACAGTTCATTCTGTTATTGAGATTTCTAGACAAAATCTCACATGAATATTCTTCCTTAAATTAAATGGGTGTCCTGAGCTAATAATGCATACTTGCGGTGTGATTCCTAATGAGTTGTTTACTTAGAATGTCTTCTCTCTTCTTAAGACTGGGGGCTTTTGAAAGGCCAAACACATACGCAAACCAGTTAGTACTGGCACCCTTCATGGAAATTTCTGGCGGTTTCAGATTTAAATATTGATTTCTTTCTTTCACTTTCTCTGTCTCTTCTCAACGGCAGCAGCTGTCAGGAAGTGAGGAACTTCATGCCAAGAAATCACCCAAGAGACTGTGAACACCATTAAAATATATTTTACCTTTTACTTTATTGTTCTCAAAAGCTCTTGAGTAGCTAGCTGAATATTGGGTAACCAAGAAGGGCTGCTCCACACCAGGAAGCATTGGATCTGATTTCCATTAGAGATTCTGAATAATTTAGTGGGAATTGAGTGCCCTAATCAGTTGCTTTCTGAGTGGTTGCCTCTAGGCACACGTCTATGTGCCTTGAGGTCTTCTTCTCTTGAACACAGAGCATGCACAATTTGAAACTTACTCATTTTTATTTAGAATGGTGGGAGACAAACTTACTTTCTGATAATTAAATCGGGTATAAAATATATCTAGTATGCAAAGTAAGCCCTAGTATACTGAAAATTAGCAGAATTGTGAGGACCTTACTTAATCACAACCTGTTGTCATTTCAGTCTCTTATCATAATGTATTCCGCTATACAATTCTCAGATTTTTCATTCTTTCAAACTGCAAATTGATGGTAATTGCTGTAAGAAGTTGAATTCCTAGCACTCATTATCCTGCTGACTAACTGGTATATATTTAGTGGATTGACATTTTTGATCGACACTAATGGAGATTTCAGTGGAAATCTAGACAAGAAAATAAAAGTTTGGGTTGAAGGAAGCCAATATGCAGATACATATATATCGCTTCCCATCTCTGTGTACCTGTGAAAAAGTCATAAAAACTAAAACAATACAACTGACCACTTATTCTAGATTTGTCATTTTTTTCATTACACAGCATACTTAGAAAGGGATTGTAAGGGAATTGATATGAAGAGATGAACATGGGTCAGATTTATGGATAACGTTGCCCGTAGTCTTAAAGAAGTTAGAATTTATTTTATTGCTATGAAAGTGAAAGTTCAGGTTGCTCAATTGGGTCCGACTCTTTGCGACCCCATGGACTATACAGTCCATGCAATTCTCCAGGCCAGAATACTGGAGTGGGTAGCCTTTCCCTTCTCCAGGGGATCTTCCCTACCCAGGGATCGAATCCAAGTCTCCCGCATTGCAGGCAGATTTGTTTACCAGCTGAGCCACAAGGAAAGCCCACTTTATTGTTACAGGCATTCCTTAGTCTGTTTTAAACTACAGAGTGTCATCTATCAGATTTTCACTTGAAAAGTCTTTCTGCATTGAGTTGGTAGAAGAGAACGAGTGAAGATGAAGCATGGCAGCTGAGATGACCTAGCTGGGTAATCACATGCTTGAATAAGTAAGTCAGCAACATGAATTTGAGTAAGCTCTGGGAGTTGGTAATGGACAGGGAAGCCTGGCGTGCTGCAGTCCTTGGGGTCACAGTCGGACACAACTGAGTGACTGAATTAACTGAGCTGATGGGGCAACAAGAGATTCGAGGGAAAAAAATAGATCACTGTCAAGGAGCAGTGGATGGGGACATCCCTGGTGGTCCAGTGGCTAAGACTCCACACTCCCAATGCAGGGGGCCTGGGTTTGAACCCTGGTTAGAAAACTGGATCCCACTTGCTGCAACTAAGAATTCACATACCACGATTAAAGATCCTGCAGGCCACAGCGAAGATCAAAGACAATGCAAGCCACAAAAAGAGAAAAAAAAAAAAAAAAAGCAGCAGCAGCAGTGGATCAGCTCTGTATGGTGAAAGGAAAAATGATCAAAATTAACTCCTAGGATTCCACCTCTGTGGATGATGATGCCAGTCTTTGAGACGTGAGACAGGACTGGACAACTAGAGATGAGCTCACCTTTGGAAATGTTGCGTTCTGTGATTTATGTGAGATTCAGTACAGAGCATTATTTAAGCAAAATTCAGAAGAAGTATATACCATGGTACAAACTGACAATTTAAAATTCCTCTTTCATATGTTTTCAAAGAATGATCCAAAACTATAGGCCACTTGCTTTAATTAGTTCATTTATAATGCCTCCCTAAATCAATTTGTGCAAGAAGCTCTCGACCCTATTATAAAAATCTTTTCAAGCTAGAGTTTGCCCTTTTAAAAGGGGTGTTTAATTTATCTTTCTGATGCTTCCATGTCCAGAATAGAAACGGAGAAACTTAGCTAGTGACTAATTCTGATTTCTCTCCAACGTCAAGGTAACCATATTTTGGTAGCTCCCTGCATCAAAGTGGCTGGAGAAAAGGGAACCCATGCCTTTTAAAGAAAAATCTGGTTATCTACTACTTAAGTGACAAACTCGGGAGCTTAACTCAGTTTTGTTTCCCACTCCATCCCAAACCCCATCCCTTCTCTTATTCATTTAAACATTCGAATGAATTCTAACTTGCAAGCAGATTTTTGCTGTTATCCAAGGCTTACAATCTCAGTGTCTTAAACTCTGCTTGCTTTTTGTCTTCTTGAGTGCAAGTTTGTGAGTCTTCTTTCTTTTTTAATAAAATAATTTTACCTTTATTCTGTTTTTGGCTGTGCTAGGTCTTCATTGCTGCACGGGCTTTTCTCCAGTTGTGGAGAGCAGGGTCTACTTCCCAGTTAAATGGCACAGCCTTCTCATTGCAATTGCTTCTCTTCTTGTGAAGCATAAGCTCTAGAGCAGTCTCAATAGTTGTGGCTCACAGGTTTAGTCGTTCCGTAGCACGTGGGATCTTCCCAGACCAGGGGTTGAATCTATGTCTCCCGCATTGGCAGGCAGATTCTTTACCACTGAGTCACCAAAGGAAGCTCGAGTCTTTGCTTTTCATTTTGTTTCATTTTGGCTTTCCGTGTGCATGCATGAGAGCGTCAGTGCAACCTTGAGGTCTGTGCTATTCCCTTGCCCCAGCTAGAGGAAATTTTTCTGACACTGATATGACACATGTTAAGCTGAGCCTTGAAAACCCCATGAACAGTATGAAAAGGCAAAATGATAGGATACTGAAAGAGGAACTCCCCAGGTCGGTAGGTGCCCAATATGCTACTGGAGATCAGTGGAGAAATAACTCCAGAAAGAATGAAGGGATGGAGCCAAAGCAAAAACAATACCCAGTTGTGGTTGTGACTGGTGATAGAAGCAAGGTTTGATGCTGTAAGGAGCAATATTGCATAGGAACCTGGAATGTTAGGTCCATGAATCAAGGCAAATTGGAAGTGGTCAAATAGGAGATGGCAAGGGTGAACGTTGACATTCTAGGTATCAGAGAACTAAAATGGACTGGAATGGGTGAACTTAACTCAAATGACCATTATATCTACTACTGTGGGCAGGAATCCTTTAGAAGAAATGGAGTAGCCATCATGGTCAACAAAAGAGTCCAAAATGCACTGCTTGGATGCAATCTCAAAAACGACAGAATGATCTCTGTTCGTTTCCAAGGCAAACCATTCAATATCACAGTAATCCAAGCCTATGCCCCAACCAGTAACGCTGAAAAGCTGATGTTGAATGGTTCTATGAAGACCTACAAGACCTTTTAGAACTAACACCCAAAAAAGATGTCCTTTTCATTATAAAGGACTGGAATGCAAAAGTAGGAAGTCAAGAAACACCTGAGGTAACAGGCAAATTTGGCCTTGGAATACGGAATAAAGCAGGGCAAAGGCTAATAGACTTTTGCCAAGAGAACGCACTGGTCATAGCAAACACCCTCTTCCAACAACACAAGAGAAGACTCTATACATGGACATCACCAGATGGTCAACACCAAAATCAGATTGATTATATTCTTTGTAGCCAAAGATGGAGAAGCTCTATACAGTCAGCAAAAATAAGACCAGGACCTGACTGTGGCTCAGATCCTGAACTCCTTATTGCCAAATTCAGGCTTAAATTGAAGAAAGTAGGGAAAATCACTAGACCATTCAGATATGACCTAAATCAAATCCCTTATGATTATACAGTGGAAGTAAGAAATAGATTTAAGGGACTAGATCTGATAGACAGAGTGCCTGATGAACTATGGATGGAGGTTCGTGACATTGTACAGGAGACAGGGATCAAGACCATCCCCATGGAAAAGAAATGCAAAAAAGCAAAATGGCTGTCTGGGGAGGCCTTACAAATAGCTGTGAAAAGAAGAGAAGCAAAAAGCAAAGGAGAAAAGGAAAGACATAAGCAACTGAATGCAGAGTTCCAAAGAATAGCATGAAGAGATAAGAAAGCCTTCCTCAGCGATCAATGCAAAGAAATAGAGGAAAACAACAGAATGGGAAAAACTAGAGATCGCTTCAAGAAAATTAGAGATACCAAGGGAACATTTCATGCAAAGATGTGCTCGATAAAGGACAGAAATGGTATGGACCTAACAGAAGCAGAAGATATTAAGAAGAGGTGGCAAGAATACACAGAAGAACTGTACAAAAAAGATCTTCACGATCACAAAATCACTATGGTGTGATCACTCACCTGGAGCCAGACATACTGGAATGTGAAGTCAAGTGGGCCTTAGAAAGCATTGCTACGAACAAAGCTAGTGGAGGTGATGGAATTCCAGTTGAGCTATTTCAAATTCTGAAAGATGATGCTGTGAAAGTGTTGCACTCAATATGCCAACAAATGTGGAAAACTCAGCAGTGGCCACAGGACTGGAAAAGGTCAGTTTTCATTCCAATCCCAAAGAAGAGCAATGCCAAAGAATGCTCAAACTACCGCACAATTGCACTCATCTCACATGCTAGTAAAGTGATGCTTAAAATTCCCCAAGCCAGGCTTCAGCAATATGTGAACCATGAACTTCCTGATGTTCAAGCTGGTATTAGAAAAGGCAGAGGAACCAGAGATCAAATTGCCAACATCTGCTGGATCATTGAAGAAGCAAGTGAGTTCCAGAAAAGCATCTATTTCTGCTTTATTGACTATGCCAAGGCCTTTGACTGTGTGGACAATAAACTGTGGAAAACTCTGAAAGAGATTGGAATACCAGACCACCTGACCTGCCTCTTGAGAAACCTGTATGCAGGTCAGGAAGCAACAGTTAGAACTGGACATGGAACAACAGACTGGTTCCAAATAGGAAAAGGAGTCCGTCAAGGCTGTATATTGTCACCCTGCTTATTTAACTTCTATGCAGAGTACATCATGAGAAACGCTGGGCTGGAGGAAGCACAAGCTGGAGTCAAAATTGCCAAGAGAAATATCAATAACCTCAGATATGCAGATGACACCACCCTTATGGCAGAAAGTGAAGAGGAACTACAGAGCCTCTTGATGAAAGTGAAAAAGGAGAGTGAAAAAGTTGGCTTAAAGCTCAACATTCAGAAAATGAAGATCATGGCATCTGGTCCCATCACTTCATGGGAAATAGATGGGGAAACAGTGGAAACAGTGTCAGACTTTATTTTTGGGGCTCCAAAATCACTGCAGATGGTGACTGCAGCCATGAAATTAAAAGATGCTTACTCCTTGGAAGGAAAGTTATGACCAATCTAGATAGCATATTGAAAAGCAGAGACATTACTTTGCCAAGAAAAGTCCATCTAGTCAAGGCTATGGTTTTTCCACTGGTCATGTATGGACGTGAGAGTCGGACTGTGAAGAAAGCTGAGCACCGAAGAATTGATGCTTTTGAACTGTGGTGTTGGAGAAGACTCTTGAGAGTCCCTTGGACAGCAAGGAGATCCAACCAGTCCATTCTAAAGGAGATCAGTCCTGGGTGTTCTTTGGAAGGACTGATGCTAAAGCTGAAACTCCAGTACTTTGGCCACCTCATGCAAAGAGTTGACTCATTGGAAAGACTCTGATGCTGGGAGGGATTGGGGGCAGGAGGAGAAGGGGACGACAGAGGATGAGATGGTTGGATGGCATCACCGACTGGATGGACATGAGTTTGAGTGAACTCAGGGAGTTGGTGACGGACAGGGAGGCCTGTCGTGCTGCAATTCATGGGATTGCAAAGAGTCAGACACGACTGAGTGACTGAACTGAACTGATACCTGTCTCCAGTTAATTTGACATTCCTGTGCTCTTCCCGTCCCCCGTCTTCCTTGCAGCACACTAATTTTTGTCTCTTCCTAGTTAGGTGAGAGAGAGAGATGGTGAGAGGAGTACAATATTTGGTTCCTGCAATAATCGATAAAGAATTGGAATAACTATTGAAGAAAAGCTTACACACCAATAGGAATTTTGTCAAAAAGGAAAAATGAGTATATTTGATAAGTAAATAAAAGATTTCCTTAAAAGCAGAAAAAGAGCAAGTGAATATTAAAAAATGACTATAAAATTGAACATTTATTTTGCAAATTAATTCAGGAGTATATAGTAAAAAAAAAAAAAAAAAGCTGTAATCCTCTTCATCTTCCAGGCATTGGGGTAAGCAATTTACAAATATCACATGTAATTCTCACAAAAACTCTATGAGGTAAATGACTCATTATCCTATTTTTTGGCTGAGATCACACAACTAGATGGGGTCAAGTTGAGGTCTGAGGCAGTCCTAGCCCAGAGTAGACTCTGGTCTTTTTCAATCATCATCTTCCCAAATTTTTCATTACATTTTTGCCATGTCCTGTAACATTTTGATCTGTGGGAAATGAATTATAATGATTGCTCACGTTTTGAAGCTGCAAACTGCTAGAGAAAAATCATGATGGCATTCAAATGTGTAGATAGATTACTACCTAAAGTGTGGCCTTCATCTATAGGGATAATTCAGAATGCTTGCAGCTTCAAATAACAGAAAACGTGACTAATGTTATGTTGCATAATGAGATGTCTAGAAATAGGTGGTTGCTGGCATTGATTCAGTGTCTTAAAGATTTGGATTCAGTGTGATGTCTCTGCCATACCGCTGTCCTGCACTTGTGTCTACAAGATGGCTATATCTTGGGTGTGCAGGACAGAGGGTTTCTCCTTGAGCACCTCTTTCTTGGAGGGAAAAGATAAATCCTTCCAAAGGCCCCCAGAAGACCCCTTACACATTATTAGCCATGACAGGGTCATAAGTGATCGACATGCAAGGAAGATCTAGTAAGCTGAAGATAAAATTTTTTTCAGCTTCTATATGGGAGGCAGGCAAAGGGAATAAATACAGGTGGCAGAAGGCTATAGGGTAGCCAGCAAACACATCTACAACTATTACCTGACGTGCATATATTGTTCCCCTTTAATTTGATGAGTATGTTGTAATTACATAATCTCTTCTCCAAATACCAAACATAGTGACTTGCACCTACCTGGGTTTTGGTTTGGGGATTTTTGATGCTGAATTTCAGCAATTGTACTGAGTTTTGGCAACATTCTTTAATTTCCTCTAACTACCTCACTTTATTAATAAAGAGCCGTTGCAGTGGAAAAATAGTTATTACGTATAATTTCCATCAAATCACTTCTGCCTGTGCCAACATTCTTTAAACAGTTCTATCCTTTGCCTTACGCCTTTCGTTTTCTTTTTATTCATTTATTTATTTTATTTTTGACTGCTTTGGGTCTTAGCTGTGGCAGGTGGGTTCTTCATTAGGGCCCACGAGCTCTTCTCTAGTGGTGGTGTGCAGGCACCAAAGCGCATGGGCTCAGTACTTTGCAGCCCTCCGGCGGCTTACTTGCCCTGTGGCATGTGGGATCTTAGTTCCTTGACCAGGGATTGATCGAAACACGTCTCCTGATTGGAAGGTAGATTCTTAGCCACTGGACCACCAGGAAAGTCACTATCTTTCATTTTCTGTTTCAGCCTCTTCCTATAGAAGAGATTTTGGTTGTTTTTACCTTGTAAACTCAGGATTCCTTAGCAAGTTCTATCGATAACTAATTTGTGTATGTTGAAATTAACTATGTATTTTTGATATTAACATTTTGTTTCTCTGGATCAAAGAGGAAAAGGACAAGTTAATAACTGAGAAATTACTGCTTCAAACAATTTTTCTATCATATTGTTTAGAATCAGAAAATAGTAAGAGTATAAGACATATTTTCACACTATAGAGTATAAGACATATTTCACACTATATATATAAGACAATAAGTCACACTAATTCCTTATCCAACCAAATATTTCATCTGTAACTGGCACAAAAGATGCGTAATGTGGCCAAATGTTATTAAAAGAGGGATATGTGTTAAAGAAGGTTAATTCTTCCTGATTAGTCATTTATTTATTTCCTGTTGAATTTTCTAAACCGCAGTGGTTTCAGTTCGTATTTCTTTTCCACTTAAAGAGTGGGGAGCTTTGAGAGAACCACATGTAATGCCATCCTGTGGCTGTGCCTCTCTAAAAACCAGTTAATAGGAAGCCCACTTGTCTTCCAATATGAGCCACACATCCAATATCAGATTTATCAGTAATAAAGGCAATATTTAGGGCTCTCATTTGCTTTGTCCCATTGTGCTTTTATTTATTTTTCTGAGTTGGCTTTGAACTTGAGCTGTAATAGTGGTGTATTATTTACTGGGCCCATCAATAAATAACTTACAAACATTAATCCTTTTCTTTCACTCAATAGCTATCTGACTATATAACCCCTTATCTGCTGTTCTCTAATATGTATATATATCATATAGATGACACTTTATCAAAGGACATAATAAAGCTCTGGAGGCTTTAGATTAACATTAGCAGTAAAAGTATAATAATGAAAAAAAAATTAATCCACATAAACATAGATAGCATTTACTGTGTTCCACATGTTAATAGTGGTCCACTTCCATGGAAGTGTTGAAGATCAATGGAGTCAATGATACAGATACTGAAAGAACCTGAAAACTGGGATTCTATTCCCAGATTAACTTTCCTGAACTCTGTTTTTTTTTTTTTAACTTTCAAAATATGCTTTGTGAGGACTCTCCAGCTCCCTAATTTTATGATTCTATACTATTTCAGGCCACTTTGATACCACCAATTCAATTACTGATTTGGACCAAAAAAAATAAATAAATCATGTAACAGTCCCTCCTGTGTCCCCAGTCACATAAGGGAATGGATCACAAATGGTCAAGCCAAGTGGGTTGTCTCCTTTTTCAGATAGCAAGTTCAGTTCAGTTCAGTCACTCAGTTGTGTCTGACTCTGCAACCCCATGGACGGCAGTACGCCAGGCCTCCCTGTCCATCACTAACTCCCTGAGTTGACTCAAATTCATGTCCATTGAGTCAGTGATGCCATCCAACCATCTCATTCTCTGTCATCCCCTTCTCCTCCCACCTTCAATCTTTCTCAGCATCAGGGTCTTTTCCAATGAGTCAGTTCTTCCCACCAGGTGTCCAAACTATTCAGCTTCAGCATCAGTCCTTCCAGTGAACACCCAGGACCAATCTCCTTTAGGATGGACTGGTTGGATCTCCTTGCAGTCCAAGGGACTCTCAAGAGTCTTCTCCAACACCACAGTTCCAAAGCATCAATTCTTCGGCACTCAGCTTTCTTTATAGCAAGGTTCTGATTCAACTATCAATTGCTGTGTTGTTATAAGGAAGAACCTTGTATTCTTCCCTCTTACAAGTTTATCCCTAAAGGGTTGTTGTCTGTTCAGCTTAAATTATACATAATTCCCCATCTCTGGGAACTCTGCCTCCTAAGTAAAGAACATTAAGCTAAAATACCTTAGTGTACCTCACAGCTCCACCTGTGAATGACTGCAGGGAGGAGGAAATGCACACCTCTCGCCAGGAGGCTGATGGAAAATAGGAAAGGTTTGGCTTTGCTCCCTCCCCTTTCAGTAAAGAGAAGCCTGGATTCTGACTCAGGCAAGATGATCCTTCAGGAGACAAGTCTGCCAATCTTCTAGGTCTGCTAGTTTTCTGAACCAAGTTGCTATTTCTTGCCCCAACAAGTTATCTCTCAATCCATTGGGCTGTCATTGGGTGACCAGCAGGACCTTGGACTCAGTAAACAAATTTTAGCGCAACCAGGCAGTAGGCTTGTGGCAATGGTCATAGCAGCTGACTGACTGCTAGTCCTGAGGACCTCATCTTGTCCGAGGATCTGCTGTTTCAAATTCCCCAAAACATAAGCTGTCCCAGCATCTGTGGAATGGCAATAAGGTGTCACTCCAGTGTACACAGCCAGGAACGTTATTGTCTCTCCTTTGTGGGCTTTTTCTCTGGAATAAGCCAGTTTGTCTTCTGTTTGAGTTGGGTACCCTGTTGGAGAAAGGAAGGAGTTGCATTTCCTCTCTGGAGCTTTTTCTCTGAAACAAATGGATTTGTTTTGCAGTTGAGTGAGCTGTGAAAAGAAGAGAAGAGAAAAGCAAAGGAGAAAAGGAAAGATATAAGCATGTGAATGCAGAGTTCCAAAGAATAGCTAGGAGGGATAAAAAAGCCTTCCTTAGTGATCAATGCAAAGAAATAGAGGAAAACAATAGAATGGGAAAGACTAGAGATCTCTTCAAGAAAATGAGAGACCAAGGGAACATTTCATGCAAAGATGGGCTCAATAAAGGACAGAAATGGTATGGACCTAACAGAAGCAGAAGATATTAAGAAGAGGTGGCCAGAACACACAGAATAACTGTACAAAAAACATCTTCACAACCCAGATAATCATGAAGATGTGATAACTCACACTCACCTAGAGCCAGACATCCTGGAATGTGAAATTAGGTGGGCCTTAGGAACAAAGCTAGTGGAGGTGATGGAATTCTAGTTGAGCTATTTCAAATCCTGAAAGATGATGCTGTGAAACTGTTGCACTCACTATGTCAGAAAATTTGGAAAACTCAGCAGTGGCCACAGGACTGGAAAAGGTCAGTTTTCATTCCAATCCCAAAGAAAGGCAATGCCAAAGAATGCTCAAACTACTGCACAATTACACTCATCTCACACGCTGGTAAAGTAATCCTCAAAATTCTCCAAGCCAGGCTTCAGCAATACGTGAACCGTGAACTTCCAGATGTTCAAGCTGGCTTTTGAAAAGGTAGAGGAACCAGAGATCAAATTGCCAACATCTGCTGGATCATTGAAGAAGCAAGAGAGTTCCAGAAAAACATCTATTTCTGCTTTATTGACTATGCCAAAGCCTTTGACTGTGTGGGTCACAATAAACTGTGGAAAGTTCTGAAAGAGATTGGAATACCAGACCACCTGACCTGCCTCTTGAGAAACCTGTATGCAGGTCAGGAAGCAACAGTTAGAACTGGACATGGAACAACAGACTGGTTCCAAATAGGAAAAGGAGTCCGTCAAGGCTGTATATTGTCACCCTGCTTATTTAACTTCTATGCAGAGTACATCATGAGAAACGCTGGGCTGGAGGAAGCACAAGCTGGAGTCAAAATTGCCAAGAGAAATATCAATAACCTCAGATATGCAGATGACACCACCCTTATGGCAGAAAGTGAAGAGGAACTACAGAGCCTCTTGATGAAAGTGAAAAAGGAGAGTGAAAAAGTTGGCTTAAAGCTCAACATTCAGAAAACGAAGATCATGGCATCTGGTCCCATCACTTCATGGCAAATAGATGGGGGAACAGTGGAGACAGTGTCAGACTTTATTTTTAGGGGCTCCAAATTCACTGCAGATGGTGATTGCAGCCATGAAATTAAAAGACGCTTACTCCTTGGAAGGAAAGTTATGACCAACCTAGATAGCATATTGAAAAGCAGACATTACTTTGCCAACAAAGGTCCATCTAGTCAAGTCTATGGTTTTTCCAGTAGTCATGTATGGATGTGAGAGTTGGACTATAAAGAAGGCTGAGCGCCGAAGAATTGATGCTTTTAAACTATGGTGTTGGAGAAGACTCTTGAGAGTCCCTTGGACTGCAAGGAGATCCAACCAGTCCATCCTAAAGGAAATCAGTCCTAGGTGTTCATTGGAGGGACTGATGTTGAAGCTGAAACTCCAATACTTTGGCCACCTAATGCAGATAGCTGACCTGTTTGAAAAGCCCCTGATGCTGGGAAAGATGGAAGGGAGAAGGAGAAGGGGACGACAGAGGATGAGATGGTTGGATGGTATCACTGACACAATGGACATGGGTTTGGGTGGACTCTGGGAGTTGGTGATGGACAGGGAGACCTGGTGTGCTGCGGTTCATGGGGTCGCAAAGAGTCAGACATGACTGAGCAACTGAACTGGACTAAACTGAGCTGAGGGCACCCTTTGGAGAGAGGAAACTGTTGTTGGACTTTGACCCAATTTGTGAACCGGTTCATTTGTTTCTTTGGATGCTAGCATCTGTGTGTGCATGTTGCGTCTTGTTTTTCTTGAATTTCTGTTTTTAAGAATGGGTAGTGTTACAACTCTTCATAAAGAAAGTCCTCTGAGCTGCATTTTAGGGAAGTGATCTGATTACAGCTGTAAGCCCAGTGGGTGAGGAGTATATGATACTTCATTGTAACAATGCTGTGTAACCACAGCACCTGTTAGGATCTCTGCTTGGGTTTAGGCAGGGGTATCTCAGGAGCCCATGTACCACTGACTGCTCCCCTTGCTGTGTTAAACATGTCATTTATGGTCTCCTGTATCATTGTATGTCCAACCTCAAGAGCAAACTTAAGGGCTTATTTAGGATTTTCTGTTTGTCCTTTGTTTTTCATTTCAGTTTGTTTGGTAACATTGCTCCATTTACAGCCAAATCAGTTTTGTGATATTTAAAACCTTTACTGATGTCAAAGGGAAGAAAGGATCAGGGGAAAAAAACCAAACTTTTCTTGTCCAAGAGTGGGACTTTCCTGGGGAAGAAGAGACAGGCTCCACTTGGTCCCTAAAATTTAAAAAAGCTACAAATAGAAATAGAAGTGTGTTTTCCATAAATACTAGTAAAAAGGGGTTAGCCAGCTAGACAGGTGATGTTGATCTGTGTTATCTGCTGGAAGCCCAATTTGAATCCAACCTCTTTTTTTACTGATGGGTTTTATGTTGTTTTACCTGATTCAGTTTTTGTTTTTTTAAAATACTTTTTAATTTTCATTTTTTAGTGGGAATATGAAGCTCTCTGGCAGACAGCATTTACAGTTAAATTTAGCCTTTTTAGCCTTAGTGCTACCAAGAGATTCTTCAGTCTTTCTCATTCAAATGACCCATTGTATTGAGAATTCTTTTCTTTCTACAGGACCACTTGCTCACTACTTAAATAGATACAGGTTGCAAGAGAACCTCAGCAGGAATGCCGAAGGCATGTGATATAGGTTATCAATTCAACAATTTAGCACTCTATCTCCATGGCTTCTGCTTCATAATCAGCAATGAGGCCTTCAGAAAGATATTCAGCCATCCTTTATCTTTACACATGATGCTTCCTGAAATATTTTTCAGTTTCTCTCCACAGTGTTAATCATACCATGTTTCATATTTTAAAAGTTTCCCAATCATCAAGTTTTGGCTCAACTATTCTTAAATCTAAGAGGATTTCCATATAATTATGCAAAACTGGTTAAATATTTAAAATTTCTTTACAGAGAATGGTAAGATGAACATAAGTCACTCACATACAGAAATGTTACCATTCATCTTCAAACTGGCTTTATCACTACTCTTCCTGCAATAAAAAGACACTGAAAATATCATGAGTTTTAAAGTTTTAAAGATATTTAGATAAATGTAATTCAACTTTCTAAATTCTGAAAACATTAGAGTTCCTCAATATCTCTTCACATAATTTACTCTTCTCTTAGTTTACTACCTTTGTCAAGAGTGGGACTTTTGGACATTTTCTTAAAAACCTAAAGCAGGAGAAGGAAATGGAAACCCACTCCAGTATTCTTGCCTGGAAAAGTCCATGGACAGAGGAGCCTGGTGGGCTGCAGTCCATGGGGTTACATGACTGAGCACGCATGCATGAGGGTGGAGGGAGATGGGTTGGTAGCAATAAACTGGTAGAATTTAAAAACAGAAAACAAAGCAAAAACCAAAGGCAAGTGTCAAAAATAGTAAAGTTTATCAATTGCCTTCATAGTCTCAAACGCAAGTAAGGCAACCTGAACAGATATAATCATCCTCATTTTGTAGACGAAGACACAAGGCTCAGACAAGTTAAATGACTTGTCCAAAATCAAACACTTAAAATAACTGGCAGTTCTGAGGCTTGACTGCAGAACTGTAGATTTTACAGTCAGAGCACTAATGACAGGATATACATGGAAGCATATAGACCTACTGCACTGTTACTCACTGTTGAAATATCTCTGGCCATGATATGCTGATTTCATCCCTCCTACCATCTTGCTGGGGCTTCTCCTTTGCACTTCGATGTGGGGTATCTTCTTTTGGTGGGATCCAACATTCTCCTGTTGATGTTTTTCAGCAGCGAGTTGTAATTTTGGAGTTCTCGCAAGAGAGGATGAGCACATGTCCTTCTACTCTGCACATGTGGACATCATATGGTAGATACCGAAATCAGATTGATGATATTCTTTGCAGCCAAAGATACAGTCAGCAAAAACAAGACTGGGACATGACTGTGGCGCAAATCATGAGCTCCTTATTGCCAAATTCACACTTAAATTGAAGAAAGTAGGGAAAACCAATAGACCATTCAGGTATGACCTAAATTAAATCCCTTAGGATTATATAGTAGAAGTGACAAATAGATTCAAGGGATTATATCTGATAGAGTGCCTGAAGAACTATGGACAGAGGTCATGGCATCCTACAGGAGGCAGTGATCAAGACCATCCCCAAGAAAAAGAAATGCAAAAAGGCAAAATTGTTGCCCCAGGAGGCCTTACAAATAGCTGAGAAAAGAAAAGACAAAGGCAAAGGAGATAAGGAAAGATATGCCCATTTGAATGCAGAGTTCCAAACAATAGCAAGGAGAGATAAGAAAGGCTTCCTCAGCGACCAATGCAAAGAAATAGAGGAAAACAACAGAATGGGAAAGACTAGAGATCTCTTCAAGAAAATTAGAGATACCAAGGGAACATTTCATGCAAAGATGGGCTCAATAAAGGACAGAAATGGTATGGACATAACAGAAGCAGAAGATATTAAGAAGAGGTGGCTGCTGCTGCTGCTAAGTCACTTCAGTCGTGTCCGACTCTGTGTGACCCCATAGACGGCAGCCCACCAGGCTCCCCCGTCCCTGGGATTCTCCCGTTAAGAACACTGGAGTGGGTTGCCATTTCCTTCTCCAATGCATGAAAGTGAAAAGTGAAACCAAAGTCGCTCAGTCGTGTCTGACTCTTTGCGACCCCATGGACTGCAGCCTACCAGGCTCCTCCATCCATGGGATTTTCCAGGCAAGAGTACTGGAGTGGGGTGCCATTGCCTTCTCTAAGAATACACAAAAGAACTGAACAAAAAAGATCTTCATGACCCAGATAACCACAATGGTGTGATGACTCACATAGAGCCAGACTTCCTAGAATGCAAAGTGAAGTGGGCCTTAGGAAACATCACTACAAAGATAGTGGAGGTGATGGAATTCCAGTTGAGCTATTTCAAATCCTAAAAGATGATGCTAAGAAAGTGTTGCACTCAATATGCCAGCAAATTATTTGTTTGATTAATGCAGATGTGTCTTTAGCATTAAGAATAATGCTTCTACTGTACCTAAGTTTATTGGAAATCAATTAAGACCTTATTATTCCTTTTACAAAGTTTGTTAAACAAGAAAAATAACAATACGACAAAGCTTTTCAGTAAATAAAATAGAGATAAATGTGGTAAGAGTTTTAGGTAAATGCTATAGGTATAATTATGTTTGGGGAATGTCTAGCTAAAATAGTCTCTCTTGATTTTCATAACTTGCAACTTAACTAATTAAATAGAAAGACTCCATTGACTACCAGAATGTGGTCCACTGGAGAAGGGAATGGCAAACCACTTCAGTATTCTTGCCTTGAGAACCCCATGAACAGTATGAAAAGGCAAAATGATAGGATACTGAAAGAGAAACTCCCCAGGTCAGTAAGTGCCCAATATGCTACTGGAGATCAGTGGAGAAATAACTCCAGAAAGAATGAAGGGATGGAGCCAAAGCAAAAAGAATACTCAGCTGTGGATGTGACTGGTGATAGAAGCAAGGTCCAGTGCTGTAAAGAGCAATATTGCATAGGAACCTGGAATCTCAGGTCCATGAATCAAGGCAAATTGGAAGTGGTCAAACAAGAGATGGCAAGAGTGAATGTCGACATTCTACGAATCAGCGAACTGAAATGGACTGGAATGGGTGAATTTAACTCAGATGACCATTATATCTACTACTGCGGGCAGGAATCCCTCAGAAGAAATGGAGTAGCCATGATGGTCAACAAAAGAGTCCAAAATGCAGTACTTGGATGCAATCTCAAAAACGACAGAATGATCTCTGTTCATTTCCAAGGCAAACCATTCAATATCACAGTAATCCAAGCCTATGCCCCAACCAGTAACGCTGAAGAAGCTGAAGTTGAACGGTTCTATGAAGACCTACAAGACCTTTTAGAACTAACACCCAAAAAAGATGTCCTTTTCATTATAGGTGACTGGAATGCAAAAGTAGGAAGTCAAGAAACACCTGGAGTAACAGGCAAATTTGGCCTTGGAATACAGAATGAAGCAGGGCAAAGACTAATAGAGTTTTGCCAAGAAAATGCACTGGTCATAACAAACACCCTCTTCCAACAACATGAGAGAAGACTCTACACATGGACATCACCAGATGGTCAACACCAAAATCAGATTGATTATATTCTTTGTAGCCAAAGATGGAGAAGCTCTATACAGTCAGCAAAAACAAGACCAGGAGCTGACTGTGGCTCAGACCATGAACTCCTTATTGCCAAATTCAGACTGAAATTGAAGAAAGTAGGGAAAACCACTAGACCATTCAGGTATGACCTAAATCAAATCCCTTAATGATTATACAGTGGAAGTAAGAAATAGATTTAAGGGCCTAGATCTGATAGATAGAGTGCCTGATGAACTATGGAATGAGGTTCATGACATTGTACAGGAGACAGGGATCAAGACCATCCCCATGGAAAAGAAATGTAAAAAAGCAAAATGGCTGTCTGGGGAGGCCTTACAAATAGCTGTGAAAAGAAGAGAAGCAAAAAGCAAAGGAGAAAAGGAAAGATATAAGTATCTGAATGCAGAGTTCCAAAGAATAGCAAGAAGAGATAAGAAAACCTTTCTCAGTGACCACTGCAAAGAAATAGAGGAAAACAACAGAATGGGAAAGACTAGAGATCTCTTCAAGAAAATCAGAGATACCAAAGGAACATTTCATGCAAAGATGTGCTCGATAAAGGACAGAAATGGTATGGACCTAACAGAAGCAGAAGATATTAAGAAGAGATGGCAAGAATATACAGAAGAACTGGACAAAAAGATCTTCATGACCCAGATAATCACAATGGTGTGATCACTGACCTAGATCCAGACATCCTGGAATGTGAAGTCAAGTGGGCCTTAGAAAGCATCACTAAGAACAAAGCTAGTGGAGTTGATGGAATTCCAGTTGAGCTATTCCAAATCATGAAAGATGATGCTGTGAAAGTGCTGCATGCAATATGCCAGCAAATGTGGAAAACTCAGCAGTGGCCACAGGACTGGAAAAGGTCAGTTTTCATTCCAGTCCCAAAGAAAGGCAATGCCAAAGAATGCTCAAACTACTGCACAATTGTACTCATCTCACATGCTAGTAAAGTAATGCCCAAAATTCTCCAAGCCAGGCTTCAGCAATATGTGAACCATGAACTTCCTGATGTTCAAGCTGGTATTAGAAAAGGCAGAGGAACCAGAGATCAAATTGCCACCATCCGCTGGATCATGGAAAAAGCAAGAGAGTTCCAGAAAAACATCTATTTCTGCTTTATTGACTATGCCAAAGCCTTTGACTGTGTGGATCACAATCAACTGTGGAAAATTCTGAAAGAGATGGGAATACCAGACCACCTGATCTGCCTCTTGAGAAACCTGTATGCAGGTCAGGAAGCAACAGTTAGAACTGGACATGGAACAACAGACTGGTTCCAAATAGGAAAAGGAATCCGTCAAGGCTGTATATTGTCACCCTGCTTATTTAACTTATATGCAGACAACATCATGAGAAACACTGGACTGGAAGAAACACAAGCTGGAATCAAGATTTCTGGGAGAAATATCAATAACCTCAGATATGCAGATGACACCACCCTTATGGCAGAAAGTGAAGAGGAACTAAAAAGCCTCTTGATGAAAGTGAAAGTGGAGAGTGAAAAAATTGGCTTAAAGCTCAACATTCAGAAAACGAAGATCATGGCATCCGGTCCCATCTCTTCATGGGAAATAGATGGGGAAACAGTGGAAACAGTGTCAGACTTTATTTTTCTGGGCTCCAAAATCACTGCAGAAGGTGACTGCAGCCATGAAATTAAAAGACGCTTACTCCTTGGAAGGACAGTTATGACCAACCTAGATAGCATATGCAAAAGTAGAGACATTGCTTTGCCAACAACGGTCCGTCTAGTCAAGGCTATGGTTTTTCCTGCGGTCATGTATGGATGTGAGAGTTGGACTGTGAAGAAGGCTGAACACTGAAGAATTGATGCTTTTGAACTGTGGTGTTGGAGAAGACTCTTGAGAGTCCCTTGGACTGCAAGGAGATCCAACCAGTCCATTCTGAAGGAGATCAGCCCTGGGATTTCTTTAGAGGAATGATGCTAAAGCTGAAACTCCAGTACTTTGGCCACCTCATGTGAAGAGTTGACTCATTGGAAAAGACTCTGATGCTGGGAGGGATTGGGGGCAGGAGGAGAAGGGGACGACAGAGGATGAGATGGCTGGATGGCATCACTGACTCAATGGACATGAGTCTGAGTGAACTCCAGAGTGAACACCAGATGAACTGGTGATGGACAGGGAGGCCTGGCGTGATTCGATTCATGGGGTGGCAAAGAGTCGGACACGACTGAGCGACTGATCTGATCTGATTGAATACCTGGGTCATTTTTATTTATTTAAATTTAAAAAAAAAAATTTTTTTTTTATTTGGCTGCACTGGATCCTGTTGTGGTACGTGGGATCTTTAGTCCGCAACCAGGGATCAAATCCAGGCTCCCTGCGTTTGAGAGCCTGGAATCTTAGCCACTGGACCACCGAAGAAACCCTACCTGGGTCATTTTTAATAGGATAAAATATTAGAACATTAGTTGCTGGGCTGGTCTAAGTTTATCTACCTTTGCCTTCTTAGGAGAGGAAGACTAACGCATACGTTTGTTGATTGGGAAATGTTAGAATGACAGTTTACAATGACTTGTCTCTAGGTTTTCAGTAGAGATTAAGGTTTTAAGGTTAAGAATTATAAGAGAAGCGTTTCAGTATGCAAAGATGCAGGATGTGTGTTTTCAGCAAAGAGGATTTGAGAAATGGAAATGCATTTTGTTAGAGGGGAAAAGGTAGTTTTGTCCTAGCACTCATTTCTGAATGTAAGAGAAAGTGAGGGACAGATTAATATGAATACAGAAAGACAAAAGTTTGTGGAGGAGGAAATCTGAGTTTTATGCATGGTCTGGCTTGGCTAAGACGAGATTGAACTTAAGAAAATGAATTTTAAAAGTAAAGTGGTTCAAAACCTGAATTTGGCTAAGAGGAAAAAGTTTTCTTAAAATATTGTATTGCTTTTGGTAATAGATTGTGAATTTAAGTGATCTGTATTTGCCACTGAGATCTTCTATATCACTGGTTAAATTTTTGATATTTTTGAAAAACTTACCAAAGATCAAGTTTTAAATGAAGTTCATTTGACTTCTACCTGACTTTGAGGTTTCTCAAAGGATCACTAATGTTAGTCACTCAGTCATGTCCAACTCTTTGGACCTCATGGACTATAGCCCATCAGGTTCCTCTGTGGACAGAATTCTCCAGGCAAGAACACTGGAGTGGGTTGCCATTTCTTACTCCAGGGGATCTTCCCCACCCAGGGATCAAACCCAGGTTTCCTGCATTGCAGGCAGATTCTTTAACATTTGAGCCATCAGGGAAGCCATCAAAGGGTCCCTGAAACACCTCAAGTTATTTGTTTTCTCTCCATCTCACAGAAGAATATTAAACTAATTAGGCTTATTTGGCATGGTAAATTACATAGGAAGCACTGTCAAATATCAATAACTGCAGATATGCAGATGACACCACCGTCATGGCAGAAAGCGAAGAGGAACTGAAGAGCCTCTTGATGAAAATGAAAGAGGAGAGTGAAAAAGCTGGCTTAAAACTCAACATTCAAAAAACTAAGATCATGGCATCCAGTCCATTACTTCATGGAAAATAGATGGGGAAACAGTGGAAACAGTGACAGATTTTATTTTCTTGGGTTCCAAAATCACTGCAGATCGTGACTGCAGCCATGAAATTAAAAGGTGCCTGCTCCTTGGAAGAAAAGCTATGACCAACCTAGACAGCATTTTAAAAACCAGAGACATTACTTTGCCAACAAAGGTACATCTAGTCAAGGCTATAGTTTTTCCAGCAGTTGTGTATGGATGTGAGAGTTGGACTATAAAAAAGCTGAGTGCCAAAGAATTGATGCTTTTGAACTATGGTGTTGGAGAAGACTCCTGAGAGTCCTTTGGACTGCAAGGAGATCAAACCAGTGAATCCTCAAGGAAATCAGTCCTGAATATTCATTGGAAGGACTGATGCTGAAGCTGAAACTCCAATACTTTGGACACCTGATGCGAAAAGCTGACTCATTGGAAAAGACCCTGATGCTGAGAAAGATTGAAGGCAGGAGAAGGGGATGACAGAGGATGAGATGGTTGGATGGCATCACCGACTCGATGCATATGAGTTTGAGCAAGCTCCAGGAGTTGGTGATGAACAGGGAGGCCTGGCGTGCTGCAGTCCGTGGGGTTGCTAAGAGTTGGACACGACTGGTAACTGAACTGAACTGATTGTCAAATAAGTGGTGATAAAACTTCTTAGGCTGTATCATATGGGTGAACATTATTAATATATACATTTTAGAAATTATATGAAACTCCTAAAATTCTAGTATATCCTGGTTAGTGATATCAGTCATAATTTTAGTAGTTACCATAAATTTTTGTATGTCATAGCAGTAACCAAGTTTCTTTTGAATTGTATAGTAATCCTGGTTGGCTAATGCCAAAGCAGATAGACATCCTTTTAGTGTTTAAGATGGTCACTTACTCTTTAGGTTTTAGAGTGACATTTTAAAAAACTGAAGTATAGTTGATTTAAGATATTGTTTCAGTTGAACAGCAAAGTGATTCAGTTACTTGTGGTTGTTTAGTCACTAAGTCGTGTCTGACTCTTTCATGACCCCATGGACTGTCGCCTGCCAGGCTCCTCTGTCCATGACCTTCTCCAGGCAAGAATACTGGGGTGGATTGCTATTTTCTTTTCCAGGGGATCTTCCCAACCCAGGGATCAAACCTGCTTCTCCTGCATTGGCAGGTGGATTCTTTAACACTGAGTCATCAGGGCAATATATATATAAAATTGTTCTTTATCAGATGCTTTTCCCTTATAGCTTATTGCAAAATACTGAGTATAGTTCCCTGTGCTATACAATAGGTCCTTGTTGGTTATCATTTTATATACGCTTCGTCACTCAGTCATGTCTGACTCTTTGCAACCCCATGGACTGTATCCCGTCAGGCCCCTCTGTCTATGGGATTTTCCAGGCAAGAATATTGGAGTGGGCAGCCATTTCCTTCTCCAGGGGGTCTTCCGGACCCAGGGGTCGAATCCATGTCTCCTGCATTGCAGGTAGATTCTTTACCTGCTCAGCCATCAGGGAAGCCCTAGTAGTGTGTGTATGTTAATTCCAAACTCCTGATTTATCCTCCCCCACCTTCCCATTTGGTAACCATAAATTTGTTTTTAAGTCTATGCATCTATCTCTACTTTGTATATAAGTTTATTTGTATCATATTTTTAGATTCCACATATGATATTTGTCTTTCTCTGTGTTGTTTACCTCACCTAGTATGATAATCTCTAGGTCCATCTATATTGCAGCAAATAGCATTATTTTATTGTTTTCTATGGCTGAGTAATATTCTGTCATTTATATATAATATACCACATCTTCTTTATCCATTTATCTGTTGATGGACATTTAGGTTGCTTTCACGTCTTGGCTATTGTAAATAGTGCTGCAATGAATATTGGGGTGATGGATCTTTTCTAATTATAATTTCTCTGGATATATGCCCAGGAGTTGGACTGCAGGATCACATGATACCTCTATGTTCAGTTTTTAAGGAACCTCCATATTGTTCTCCATAATGACTATACCATTTAACATTCCCACCAACAATGTAGGAGAGTTCTCTTTTCTCCACACTTTCTCAAGCACTTATTGCTTTTAGACTTTTTGATGATGGTCATTCTGACCAGTCTGAGGTGATACTTAACTGTAGTTTTGATTTGCCCCACCCTTATGGCAGATAGTGAAGAGGAACTAAAAAGCCTCTTGATGAAAGTGAAAGTGGAGAGTGAAAAAGTTGGCTTAAAGCTCAACATTCTGAAAACGAAGATCATGGCATCTGGTCCCATCACTTCATGGGAAATAGATGGGGAAACAGTGTCAGACTTTATTTTTCTGGGCTCCAAAATCACTGCAGATGGTGACTGCAGCCTTGAAATTAAAAGACGCTTACTCCTTGGAAGGAAAGTTATGACTAACCTAGATAGCATATTCAAAAGCAGAGACATTACTCTGCCAACAAAGGTTCATCTAGTCAAGGCTATGGTTTTTCCTGCGGTCATGTATGGATGTGAGAGTTGGACTGTGAAGAAGGCTGAGCGCCGAAGAACTGATGCTTTTGAACTGTGGTGTTGGAGAAGACTCTTGAGAGTCTCTTGGACTGCAAGGAGATCCAACCAGTCCATTCTGAAGGAGATAAGCCCTGGGATTTCTTTGGAAGGAATGATGCTAAAGCTGAAACTCCAGTACTTTGGCCACCTCATATGAAGAGTTGACTCATTGGAAAAGACTCTGATGCTGGGAGGGATTGGGGGCAAGAGGAGAAGGGGACGACAGAGTATGAGATGGCTGGATGGCATCACTGACTCGATGGATGTGAGTCTGAGTGAACTCTGGGAGTTGGTGATGGACAGGGAGGCCTGGCGTGCTACGATTCATGGGGTGGCAAAGAGTCGGACACGACTGAGCGACTGATCTGATCTGATCTTTGAGCTTTCCAGGTGGCACTAGTGATAAAGAACTTGCCTTCCAATACAGGAGACATAAGAGTTGCGGGTTCGATCCCTGGGTCAGGAAGATCCCCTGGAGAAGGGCATGACAGCCACTCCAATATTCTTGCCTGGAAAATCCTGTAGAAGAGGAGCCTGGCAGGCTACAGTACAGGGGGTCGCAAAGAGTTGGACATGACTGAAGTGACTTAGCAGGCAAGCACATGCTTCTTTAGAGAAATGTCTAGTTCTCCCGCCCATTTCTTGTTTGGGTTGTTTGTGTTTTTGATCTTGAACTATATGAGCTGTTTGTATATTTTGGAAGTTAATCCTTTGTCAGTCGTATCATTTGCAAATATTTTCTCTGTTTCTGAAGGTTATCTTTTCATTTTATTTATGGCTTCTTTTGCTGCATGGAAGATTTATGTTTTACTTAGGTCCCATTTGTTTATTTTTGTTTGTATTTCTATTAGTCTAGGAGATGAATCAAAAAAGATATTGCTGTGATTTATGCTAAAGTGTGTTCTGCCTATGTTTTCCTCGAGTAGTTTTATAGTATCTAGTCTTACATTTACGTTTTTAATCCATTTTGAATTTATTTTTCTGTATGATGATAGAAAATGTTCTAATTTAATTCTTTTACAGGTAGTTATCCAGTTTTCCCTACACTACTTGTTTTTTATTTATATTTATTTTTAATTGTAGGATGATTACTTTACAATATTGTAATGATTTTTGCCATATATCAGCATGAATCAGCCATAGGTATGCCTATGTCCCCTCCCTCTTGTATTCCTCTCCCACTTTCCTCCCCCTCCAGATTGCTATGGACCGCCAACTTTGGGTTCCCTGCATCATACAACAAAGTCCCCCTGGCTCTCAATTTTTTATGATAATGCGTATGTTTCAATGCTGTTTTCTCAAATCATCCCACCCTCTCTCCTTCCCTCACTGTTCTCTATGTCTGTGTCTCCTTTGTTTCCTTGCACATAGGATCATCGGTACTATCATTCTAGATTCCATATGTATGAGTTAATATATGATATTTGTCTTTCTCTTTCTGCCTTACTTCACTCTGTATAATAGGTTCATCACCCTAGGTTTGTCTACCTCATTAGAACTGGTTCAGATGAGTTCCTTTTTATGTGTATATGTACTATATTGTGTATATCTACTACAATTTCCTTATCCATTCATCTGTCAGTGGACATCTAGGTTGCTTCTATGTCCTAGCTATTGTAAAGAGCCCAGCACTACTTACTGAAGAGACTGTCTTTTCTCCATTGTATATTCTTGCCTCCTTTGTCATAGATAAATTGACTTTAGGTACATGGGTTTATTTCTAGGCTCTCTATCCTGTTTCATTGATCTGTTTGCCTGTTCGGTGCTAGTACCACGCTCTTTTGATGCTTGTGGCTTTGTAGTATAGTGTGAAGTCAGGGAGCCTGATTCTTCAAGCTCTGTTGCTGCTCATGATTCCTTTAGCTACTGAGGACCTTTTGTGCTTCCATAAAATTTTTTGAAATTCTGTCCTATTTCTATGGAAAATGCCATTGGTAATTTGATAGGGATTTCACTGAATTTGTAGAGCACTTTGGGCAGTTTAGTCAATTTGATAATATTGATTCTTCAATCCAAGAATACAGTATATCTTCCCATCTGTTTGTGTCACCTTTCTTTCATCAGTGTCTTATAGTTTTTAGAGTGCAGGTATTTTCCTTTCTTAGGTATGTTTATTCCTAGATATATTACTCTTTCTGATGTGATGGTAAATGGGATTGCTTTCTTAATTTCTCTTTCCGATCTTTTGTTAGTGAATAGAAATGAAACAAATATATATATATATTTGTATCCTGCAACTTTAGTGAATTCATTGATAAGCTCTAGTCATTTTCTGGTAGTGTTTCTAGGATTTTCTATGTATAGTGCCATGCCATCTTCAAAGAGTGACTATTTTACTTCCTTTCCCATTTGGATTCCTTTTTTCTTTTTTGTCTAATTGCTGTGGTTAGGACTTCCAAAACTATGTTGAATAAAAGTGGTGGGAATGGACATCCTTGTCTTTTTCCTGATCTTACAGAAAATGCTTTCAGCTCTTCTCCATTGACTATGATGTGCTGTGAGTTTGTCACATATGGCCTTTATTATGTTGAGGCATGTTCCCTCTCCACTTCCTGGAGAATTTTTTATTGTAAATTGGTGTTGCATTTTGTTAAAAGCTTTTTCTACATCTATTGACATGATCCTGTTTTTTATTCTTCATTTAGTGTGGTGTATCACAGTGATTTGTGGATATTGAAAAATCCTTGCATCACTGAGTTAAATCCCACTTGAACGTGGCGTATGATCCGTTTAATATACTACTGGGTTTGATTTGCTAGTATTCTGTTGATTTTTGTGTCTGTGGTTATGAGGGATACTGGCTTGTAATTTTCTTTCTCTTTTATGATATCTTTGGTTCTGCTATCAGGGTAATGATGGCCTTACAGAATATGTTTAGAAGTGTTTCTTCCTCTGCAACTTTTTGGAATGGTTTCAGAAGGATAGGTATTAACTCTTCTCTAGATGTTTATAGCATTTGCTTGTGAAGCCATCTGTCCTGAACTTTTGTTTTTTGTTCAGTTCCGAAGTCATGTCCGACTCTTTGAGACCCCATGGACCGCAGCACACCAGGCTTCCCTGTCTTTCACTATCTCCCAGAGATTGCTCAAACTCATGTCCATTGAGTTGATGATGCCATCCAATCATCTCATCCTCTCTCACCTGCCTCTTTTCCTGCCCTCAATGTTTCCCAGCATCAGAGTCCTTTCCAATGAGTCAGCTCTATGCATCAGGCCAAAGTATTGGAGCTTCAGCATCAGTTCTTCCAGTGAATATTCAAGGTTGATTTCTTTTAGGATTGACTGGTTTGACCTCCTTGCTGTCCAAGGGACCTCCTTGCTGTCCAAGGGACCTCCTTGCTGTCCAAGCAGTCTGCTCCTGCACCACAATTCAAAACCATCAGTTCTTTGGCGCTCAGCCTTCTTTATGGTTCAACTCTCACATCCATACATGACTACTGGAAAAACCATAGCTCTGATTATATGGACATTTGTCAGCAAAGTGATGCCTCTGCTTTTTAATACACTGTCTGGGTTTGTCATAGCCTTTTTTCCAAGGATCACGTGTCTTTTAATTTTATGACTGAAGTTACCATCCAGAGCCCAAGAAAATAAAATCTGTCACTGTTTCTATTGTTTCCCCATCTGTTTGCCATGAAGTGATGGGACCAGATGCCATGATCTTAGCTTTTTGAATGTTGGGTTTTAAGCCAGTGTTCTCTCTCCTCATTCACTTTCATCAAGAGCTTGTTTAGATCCTCTTTGCTTTCTGCCATTGGAAATTTTTAAATCACAGATTTAATTTCAGTACTGCCGGGGTCCAGCCCCGGTGGATCCAGGGAATTCGAAGCGGGGACGGCGTCGGCAAGGATCAGGAAACAACTGCTTAATTAAACTTTAATTAAGGATATAAAGAGTAATAGAATAAGGATAGCTCAGTGAGGAAATTCAGTGGAGAAAAGAGGCTGAAATAAGGATAGCTCAGTGAGGAAATTCAGTGGAGAAAAGAGGCTGAATAATTCAGCCAGAAGGTGAGAGAAAGAACGACATGGGGAGACCAAGTTTTAGTGAACAAGGCCCGCACTTTATTTTCCAAAGTAGTTTTATACCTTAAGTTATGCATAGAGGATAATGGGGGAAGGGGTAGAGTCAAGCAGCAAGCCAGATTTTCTTCCTGCAAACTTATCATATGCAAAAGCTTAGGTGATTTGCATCATCTTCTGGCCCGGAGGCCTGTTAACATTTTAAGACCCTTTCTTCAGAAAACTTACTTTTCTCTAAAGGTGGTTAGTCAGGAGCCACCCTCCAAAAGCATTAGATAAAGTTGCATTCCTACAGAGCAAAGGTGTGGTGGGCTATAACAAGAAAAAGAGTTAACTCAAGGGTCCCAGGTTACAAACATTAAAGCTACTACTTACACCAATTATATTAATCAATACACTGCCAGGGACACAGCAGGTAAGGGATATGGAGACTTAGCAGCAAACATTGGCCCAACAAGTGAAAATCCCTTCACCAATACAATTTCTAATCAATCTTTTAACTGCTCAAAGGAATCTGTGTTTAGACAGTTTAGAACATCTCATGCCTCTCACAGTTGGGAGGCTCTGAGCAATCACATGTGGCCGGAAAAACCTATTCAGGCAGGCTAGAGGATTTCCAAAGGAGTTTGTAGGTTGAAACACTGTCACACCCACGAATTGTTAACTGGAGCTGTAAGCTAACTCTTTTTTCAGAGAGAGGTAGTGGGGGACAGCCCCCTGTAAAGTCAGAGGTGTAGGTGAAAAGCACAAAGCAGAAAGTAGGCAGACTCTGGTTTTGGGGGGTAGATGCTCGAGAATTTCCAGGGGGACTCCTGAGGCTCGATCCCGCCTTTGCGTACGCCGAGCCTCCTTCCTCATGACCTTTGTCATGGGTGGAGCTCCTCACGCTGGCTCCCGGCAGTAATAGAATTCCAGTTGAGCTATTCCAGATCCTGAAAGATGATGCTGTGGAAAGTGCTGCACTCAATATGCAATATGCCAGCTCCTGGCACAGTACGTTGTGATTTTCTGTTTATATGTGATTTTTGTGTTTATATTTTCTATTTCTTCCTGGTTTACTCCTTGGAGACTGTTCTTCTCTAAAAATCTGTCCATTTCTTCTAGGTTGTCCAATTTATTGGCATTTTGGCATTGCCCAATTTATTGGTTGTCCAATTTATTGCTTGTAGTTGTATTTTATGGTCCTTTATATTTCTGTGGTATCTTGTAGCTTCACCTTTTTCATTTCTAATTTTATTGATTTAGGCCCTCTCCCCTCTTTTCTCAATGAGTCTGGCTAAAGCTTTATCAATTTTGTTTATCATTTCAAAGAACCGGCTTTTAGTTTCTATTGTCAGTCTCCATTTCCTTTATTTCTGTTCTGATCTTTATGATTTCTGTTCTTCTCCCCACTTGGGGTTTCATTGGTTAGCCTTTCTTTGGTTGCTTAGGTGTAATGTTACGCTGTTTCTTTAAGGTTTCTCTTGTTTTCTGAGGTACACTTGTCTTGGTATAAGCTATCTTGGAACTATTTTTACTGCCTCTCGTGGGTTTTGGGTCATCGAGTTTTTGTTTTCATTTGTCTCTAGGTATTTTTTTTTTTTTTTTTAATTTTCTCTTTAACTGCCTCAGTGATCCATTGGTTGTTTAGTAGCATTATTGAGCCTCCATATGTTTGTGTTTTGTTTTTTTTTTTGCAGCCTTTCCTTATAGTTGATGTCTAATCTCAGTGTTATCATCAGAAAAGGTGCTTGATATGATATCAATTGTCTTAAATTTACTGAGGCTTCTGTGGCCCAGCATGTGATCTCCTGGAGAATGTGCTGTGTGGACTAGAAAAGCATGTGTACAGTGAGTCCCCTACAAACGAGTTCTATCCTGAGACTGCATTCGTAAGTCCAGTTTGTTCATAAGTCTGACAAAGTTAGCCTAGGTCCCCGACTAACACAGTCAGCTTTATAGTCCTACACTATAATAGGTTTGAAATAGTTTTCACACAAATAATACGTAAAAACAAACAAATAAATATTTTTAATCTTATAGGATGTTGAAAAATACAATGGTACAATACAATAGATGGCACACGGGGGCTGGCATTGAGCAAACAGGCAAGACGAGTTACTGACTGGAGGAGGAAGAGCGGGTATGAGATGGTAGAGCTGAAGGGTCATCAGCAATAGAAGATGGAGGCAAGCTGCAGTTTCATTCATGCCTGACATTGATGGCACAGGTTCTGGTTCCTTGCTGGGTTCAACTCTGTCTACCCTTTTGAAAAAGCGATCCAGTGACATCTGGGTAGTAGATCTTATTTGTCATCGTAGATGACACAGCAGCACTGCTCTGCCTTCTGAACGGCTGCCGCAGCCTTCACGTACCACTGTACGTTCAGGGGCCTCAAAAACTAACCGTGCGTCTTCAAAAAAATAAAAGAAAAAAGAAAACCTCGACATTTCTTGCATCTTGAATCTCTTTGGTTCTTCAGCCACTTCTTCTTCCTCTTGTCTCTCTTGGTCCTTTCTCTGGGCCTCCAGTTCCATCAGGTCTTCATTAGTAAGCTCCTCTTGCTGCGCAGCAAGGAATTCAGTGAAGTTGTCCACGTGCAGATCTAGCTCCAGCTTCTTGCTGAGGGTCACTGAATTGCTGAAGACCTCTTTGGGCTCCTCATCCACTTTCTCTCATCCACGAAAATTGTGAATAAACTGTGGGCAAAAGTTCTTCCAAACCCCATTCATGATGACAGCTGTAACCTCATGCCAAACAAAGTAAATGTTTTTTGTGGCTTTGTAGACGTTAGAGTCCTTCCAGAATTGTCTTGGGTGGTTCCTGATTTGTCACTCACCTTTACTGCCTGACAAAAAGTGTGACATAAATAATATTTCTTGAAAGTCACCGTAACTCCCTCATGGATAGGTTCGATGAGTGACATAGTATTTTGTGGCAGATGCACTACTTCGATGTTGAGGTGAAAGTTGTCCACAAATGCGGGGTGGCCCAGAGTATTGTCGAGTAGCAAAAGATTGTTGAATGGGATATCCTTCTCCAAGCAATATTTCTCTACCTCTAGGATAAAGAAGTGGAAAAACTAGTCCTGGAATATGGTCTGTGAAACCCAGATACTTGGGCTTCCCCAGTGGCTCAGTGGGATATGCTCCCACCAGTGCAGGAGATGCAGGTTCAATCCCTGGTCCAGGAAGAGTCCCTGGAGATGGAAATGGCAGCCCACTCCAGTATCCTTGCCTGGGAAATCCCATGGACAGAGGAACCTAGCGGGCTATAGTCTATGGGGTCACAAAGAGTCAGACAGGACTTTGCGACTGAACAACAGCCCAGACTTTGGGATTACTCTTCCACACAACAGGAAAAGAGCCCTTGGCTATGTTTTTAAGGGTTGTTGGGTTTTCTGGACGATAAATTATGAGAGGCTTAAGCTTCATATTTCCAGAAGCATTGCCACCAAACAACAGAGTTAGCCTGTCCTTTGCTGCTTTATAGCCTGGCATCAACTTTTCATCCTTACCGATGTAACTTTTGTCTGGCTTCTTCTTCCAGTATAGTCCTGTCTCATCCATGTTAAAAACCTGCTTAAATAAATATATAGCTTCATCAATAATTTCTCAAAGCATTTCAGGAAATTCCTGGGAAGCTACTGTATCTGCACTCTCTGCCTCACCACTTCCTTGCACATTGTGAAGGTTGGCTCTAGCCTTGAACCAATGAAACCAGCCAAGGCTGACATTAAAAGGTGCCCTCTCATTCTTCAGCGTGTTTCTTCTCTAAGTCCTCATAAAGGCTTTCTGCTTTCTCTTGAGTCAGCATTAAGCTGAGTGGGACTGAACGCTGATGCTGATCTTGCCTCTATACACTGAGCAATTTCTCCATCTCCTCCTTCACTTTCCCTTTCTTCTTTGATATCTTCATCATCAGGACAGCAGATTTCACATGTTCCATGATCTTGTCCTTGTTCTTTAGAATCATGCTGATGGTTGAACGATTCGTGTTGTAAGAATGAGTGACCATCCTTATGCCTCAATCCACTCTCAATTATTTTCACTTTTGTTTCCATCATTATTTGACACTTTCTAGTAGTCCCAGCTATATCACTGTTGCTTTTACGCTTGCTTCTGGACATCCTGGGTTTGAAATAAAGACACTAGTGTACTCTATACAGTACTGTACAGTAAAGTACACACAAGCACAATCAGGGACTTCCCTGGCAGTCCAGTGGTTAAGAATCTGCCTTCCAATACAGAGGACTCAGGTTCGATCCCTGGTCAGGGAACTAAGATCCCATATGCTTCAGGGCAAGCCAGCACACCACAGCTACTGAGCCCACATGCCCCAAATACAGAGTAGCTCACACACCACAACTAAGACCTGACACAGCTAAAAATATATTTAAACACACACACACAGCCAGGCCTTGGTGCCAAAGCTCTATGAGAGCTCACACTACACTGATGAATACTCCCTGTCACCTCCACCACCTTATTCCCACAGTGAACCCCAGCTTCCCCCTGCCTTCCCCAGAAGATGCTCCACGACCAACAGGTAGGCCTGGCTCAGCCTCCTGTGGAGTCACTGCTCCGCCCTGTGTCCCAGGGTGCACGAGACACTGTGTGCACCTGCCAAAGGTGACATGTCTCTTTCCCCCAGTCCTGTGGAGTTCCTTCTATAAAGCCCCGCTGGCCTGCCAAGTCAATAGCTCTGGGGGTTCCTCCTTCTGATGCCAGACCCCCAGGGTGGGGAGTCTGCTGTGGGGCTTAAAACTCTCATTCCTCTTTGAGAACTTCTGTGATGTAATTATTTCCCCCAGTTTGTGGGTCACCCACTTGAAGAGGTATGGAATTTGATTATATCATGACTTCACCCCTCCTACCGTCTCACTGTGGTTTCTTCTTTATGTCTTTAGATGTAGAATATTTTGGGACAGTTTTCAGTCTTTTTATTGATGGTTGTTCAGCAGTTAGTTGTGATTTGGGTGTGCTTGTGAGAAGAAGTGAGCTGAAGTCCTACTCGGCCACCTTGTCCAGGAATTCCAGCCACTTTTTAAAAACTCTATAGCGGGGACTTCCTGGGCAGTGATTAGACTTCACACTTCCAATGTAGGAGCTGCATGTTCAATCCCTGGCTGGGGAACTAAGGTACCACATGCCTTGTGGCATGACACACACACACACACAAAAGCAGCTTTTGAAGGACTCTATAGCTATTTTGTGAAGAAGCAGGGAAGGATGATGAAATCCTTTATTTGCAAGCATTTGTGCCATTACATCAGAGAAAGTAAGAAAGGAGAGGGTATAAGAGTGAGAATGTTGTTGTTGTTCAGTTGCCAAGTCACATCCGACTCTTTGCAACCCCATGGACTACAGCACACCAGGCTTCCTTGTCCTTCACTATCTCCCGGAGATTGCCCAAGTTCATGTCCTTTGAGTTGCTAATACCATGTAACTGTCTCATCCTGTGTCGTCCCCTTCTCCTCTTGTCCTCAATCTTTCCCAGCATCAGGGTCTTTTCCAATGAGTTGGCTTTTCGTACCAGGTGGCCAAAGTATTGGGCTTCAGCATCAGTCCTTCCAATGAATGTTCAGGGTTATTTCTTCTAGGACTGACTGATTTGTTCTCCTTGCTTTCCAAGATACTCTCAAGAGTCTTCTCTAGCACCACAGTTCGAAAGCATTAATTCTTCAGCACTCTGCCTTCTTCACTCACTTCCAGCTCTCTCATCTGTACATGACTACTGGAAAGACCATAGCCTTGACTATATGGACCTTTGTCAGCAAAGTAATGTCTTTGCTTTTTAACGCACTGTCTAGGTTTGTCATAGCTTTCCTGCCAAGAAGCAATTGTCTTCTAGTTTCATGGCTGAAATGTTGCTTCAAACTGTAACACCTCTGCTTGAGCTAGCTGCCCCAGGCTCTTACACCCACATATTCATCCCTTCTGCCACCTTCCATTCCTTTCCGGCCCCAATTCCTGGCACGGGCACTCAGGACTGTCTCTCCTTTCTGGGAAAAATTAGAAAATTCTGTGTTAATTTCTGGGGCACAGGACTTAGTCTGGTATCACCATCTATGACCCAAGAGGGCACCCAGGAGCCACTCCCAGGGCAGGGCAGTTTTCATCACTGTTATCTCATATAGGGGATGAAATACAAATGATCGCCAGCTGGGTTTCTCAGACTTTAATTGAATCTTTAATTTAAATCTTCCTTTATAGGAAGGATCCTCTAAATCTGAAGTCCATTTGGTAGCATCCACAGCTGAACCAAACTGGGACCCTAGTGAGGGAAGAATGCCCTTACTAGAGCACCCCCTATTCATGAATCTCTGCAGATCTTTGAAAGGGGGGACCAAAGCAAAAGCATTTGAACATAATTCAAGAAATGCAGTAAAAAAAAAATCAAAACCTTTCTGAATTTTTCAAAAGGATTTATCAGGCCTACAGATGTCATACTAATACAGATCCTGAAGCCCTTGAAAATATTAGAATGGTAAATTTGACCTTCCAAGGGGCAAAGTGCCTTAAATGTCAGGAGAAATTGCAAAATTTAGATGCTTCCTTTGTAATGAACCCTTCTTAATGGGTAGATGTTGCTTTTAAAGTGTTCAATAGGGGGGGAAAAAAAAAACAACCAGAAAAAAGAAAATGCCCCCTTTTTTGGCAGCAACATTGGGTTTCCCAGAGGGCAGGAAACCCAAAAAGAGGTAGACCACTATGGGAAAGGAACAATGTGCTTACTGTAAGGAGGGAGAACATTGGAAAACAGAGAGGAACACTCTGATGAATGAAGAGGCCCAGGGTACGCCTTGGACTTGAACTATCTAATTTCCCACAGCAGCCCTGGGCAGAATTGACAGTGGGGAATGAGCTGATTAACTTTCCCGTAGATCTCACCTTGAAGTTTTACCGCAGAACAGCTTGACATCAGAGTCCCACCAGAACTTGCTTTAAGCCTATAGATGGCGCTCATGGAAACCCCAGGAAAGGAGACAGAGCTTCCCCTCACCCACCCGCCCCCGGGTCTACAGAAAGGGAAGACCGGAAGTGTACTAATGGCATCCCAGGGAAGGCCAAAAACACAGGGCCACTGCGCATCCCATTGAAAGGGACACTGGGACACTAATCTAAAACAATATATTCTGAGGCAAGAGAATTACTTCTTCCACAGATTGACTTGTCAAAATACCAGCTAGATTATTCAGAAAAGGACCAAGAGAGGGCCAAAGAGTAAGGATATACCTTGGACACTGTGGCTGCACGTTCATAACAGAATCATACATTAAAAAGGAACATCTCTAAAATATGTCAAGAGACTAATTTTACCTGGGTTAAGGCCTTGCAAGTTCCCCTGCTACGGATCAGTGGCTTCTAGAAGCAGGCCTAAATTAAGCTCCTTTAAAATATTGTGGGCTGTTCCAGGTGTTAGTCCAGGTGGGAGAATCTATAAATGCTCTAAAAGACCTAGCATTATCAATTATGCTAAAACTTTGGGTGCTATAATAACCTCTGTTCATGAGTTGGCCTCCAGTAGGTCTGTCTATCCAGCTGAAGTAGATGGTAATTTCATTGTAGCTCAAGTGTCAACCAATTTTGTTTAATTTTGTCCAAATTCATTTTGGGAACTGGAACCAAAACCCCAAGTTCAATTACAAGTAAGACAAAGTGCTAAGTGGTTTTATCAGGTTCAAATGGTTGTAGATAAAAAATGACTGGCTAAAGAGTCTAAGGAATATTTGTTGCCTCAACTCAGTAGGAATGAGCCAGGAAAGTCTTCATCCCTTTTCCTTATAAGATTGTGAAGTAGATATAGACTGTGGGGAATTGTAATAGGGAAGAAACTTTGTATTCTACTACAAGTAAGTCAGGAAAGGAATGTTGCCTATAAACTTAAATTATACATCTTGTCTCTGGGAACCCTGCCTCCTAGGTAATGAGCATTAAGCTAAAATACCTTTGGTTTCAGTTCAGTTCAGTTCAGTCACTCAGTCGTGTCCAACTCTTTGCCACCCCATGAATCGCAGCACGCCAGGCCTCCCTGTCCATCACCAACTCCCGGAGTTCACTCAGACTCACGTTCATTGAGTCAGTGATGCCATCCAGCCATCTCATTCTCTGTTGTCCCCTTCTATTTTGGTTTAGTTCACTGGAAATATCCTGACAAGGCCCACCTGTGAATGACTGCCGGGAGAAAGAAATTAGCACATCCCCTCTGGAGCCCGACCTGAGCCAGGAAAGGTTTGACTTTACTCCCTCCCCTTTTAGTATAAAAGAAGCCTGATTTCTCTTTTTTTTGAGGGGGGGTTCTTTTTAAATTTTTATTTATTTATTAATTTTTTTACTTTACAATATTGTATTGGTTTTTGCCATACATCAACATGAATCCACCACGGGTATACACATGTTCCCCATCCTGAACCCCCCTCCCACGTCCTTCCCTGTACCATCCCTCTGGGTCATCCCAGTGCACCAGCCCCAAGCATCCTGTATCATGCATCAAACCTGGACTGGCGATTCGTTTCATATATGATATTATACATGTTTCAATGCCATTCTCCCAAATCTTCCCACCCTCTCCCTCTCCCACAGAGTCCAAAAGACTGTTCTATACATCTGTGTCTCTTTTGCTGTCTCGTACACAGGGTTATTGTTACCATCTTTCTAAATTCCATATATATGCGTTAGTATACTGCATTGGTGTTTTTCTTTCTGGCTTACTTCACTCTGTATAATAGGCTCCAGTTTCATCCACCTCATTAGAACTGATTCAAATGTATTCTTTTAATGGCTGAGTAATACTCCATTGTGTATAGGTACCACAGCTTTCTTATCCATTCATCTGCTGATGGACATCTAGGTTGCTTCCATGTCCTGGCTATTATAAACAGTGCTGCGATGAACATTGGGGTACACGTGTCTCTTTCAATTCTGGTTTCCTCGGTGTGTATGCCCAGCAGTGGGATTGCTGGGTCATAACTCAGGCAGGATGGTTCTTTGGGATACCAGTACACCACATTCTCTTTACTTTCTAAGTAAAGTCACTATTTCTTGCCCTAAGAGCTCGTCTCTCAATTTATTCATCTATAGTGTGGCGGGCAGTATTATCTTGGACTTGGTAACAGTGATAGAAACCACCCAAAACTCAGTGGCATTTACATGCTTATGTTTATGCAGTTTAGACCAGGTTTGTCAGGCCAGTTCTACTCTGCATTATGCTGGGACTAGAACATCTGAGAAGTCTTCTTCAAACACATATCCGACAGATGCCTCAGCTCAGGAGGCTATTCATATCTCTTCTTTCTGCACACCTCCCCATGTGGCTAACTTGGGATTTGTCAAAATGGTGCTGAGTTTCCAGAAGGAGGAGACCAAGGGGACAAACCCAAAGTGCAAATGCCTCCTATCAAACCAGCACTTAGTTCACACCTTCAAATGTCCCATCAGCAAGAGGAACAAATCCAAAGTTAATGCTGGAAGGGACTATAAAAGACATTCATAGCAGAGAGCAGGGTTCTCTGGGGCCAAAAGGAACAGTCAGCCAGAGACACCAACATGAGATTTCCAGTTCAAACAACTAATACCGGTGAGTACACTAGAACAGCTTCTGACCCAGGCTCTTACAATCTATGTTTTGTTCCTTGAAAATAAAAAACATACAACAGAACTAAACTCTGAGAAATTCATATTTATTGTGCGGACCTATATTTTGCAGCAGCAGCATTCTATCAAATGACTAGTTCATTATTCTAGTATAAACTGCAGGGATGACATTTAACACTTGTTGCTCAGCCAACTTTTACTCCCTAGTTCTTTTTAAATAAGATAAATAGAATGGAAAATATGAGCTGATTCGGGTCAGACCTAGAAAATCCCATTCTTTCAGTATCTCCCTTCTCCTGACAGCTTAAATGGCTATTTCACATCTGGTGATTAAGAATGTAGTTTTTACCAGAGGCTACTGCTGACGGAGTTCAGACTCCTGCTCCTGATTGTCTCTGTCAGAGGAATGAGTGTCTTAGGCAGACAGGGAAGCTGTAACCTCTTCCTGCAATAAACCAGCAGCTCACTGAGCTGGCACCAACTGCTTCCATCGATTTTTCTTTACAGATAATTGAAAATGGCTCATATGCTGGTATTTCATACCCATCGTCAGTGACAAGGAAAAGGCCTTAGTTTCTGTGATTGTATCACGGTTCTCATTGCAAACCTTAGGTGTGAACTGAAGAAGCACTTTCCTTTCTGTGGACGTACCCCCACCCCAAGGACCCCCCTCCAAAACAAACAAAAAACAAAACACCAAAATTCAGAGGAACCAGGCCAATTTCAGAACTGAGATGAAAAGTTATGGATAGGGGAAGTGTACAGAGGCTTCGAGCAATGGGAATAAACACAGAAACTGAAAATGAACTTATGAGGCATGTGGAGTACATGTTGAATATCACTATAACGCAAACATTGTCACGCATGCTCAGTTGCTTCAGTCGTGTCTGACTCGGCGAATCTGTGGACGGCAGCCTACCAGGCTCCTCTGTCCATGGGGATTCTCCAGGCAAGAATACTGGAGTGGGTTGCCATTTCCTCCTCCAGGGAATCCTCCTGACCCGGGGATTGAACGTGGATCAGAGAGTCAGACAGCGCCACCTGGGGAGTCCCAAACATTGTCTTAGGTTTTAAAATTATGAAAGAATCTTCCAAAGTTTGGTTAATATAACATCTAAGTTTAAAACTTTGGTGGCTTTCAGAAAAATGAAGATAGTTTAAAAACAGGTAAATTAAAAAAAAAATGTATTCAAAGACTGAAACTAAATTGTTAATACACACTGTGTGCATACGCACGCATTTCCAAAGGAAGAGCAAAGTATTTCCCTCTTAAACAGGCAATACACACGGACTGACATACTATGAAACACGATCAGAAGTCAAGCTGATGGATTTTTTTTGCCTTATTAATTTCAGACTTTTTTTTTTAACTTTTCTTTTAAGTTCCCAGGTAGCTCAAATGGTAAAGAATCTGCCTGCAATGCAGGAGACCTGGGTTCGTTTTCTGGGTCAGGAAGGTCATCTGGAGAAGGCAATGGCAATCCACTCCAGTATTCTTGCCTGGAGAATTCCATGGACAGATCATGTGGTTGCAGAGTTGCACACAACGGAGCAACTAACGCTACACTTGATTTACAATACTGTGTTCGTTTCAGGTGTATAGCATCCTGATTCAGATGTTGTTATTCAGGTGCTAACTTTTCTCCAATCTTTTCCGACACCATGGACTGTGCCAGGCTTCCCTGTCCTTTACTATCTCCCAGAGTTTGCTCAAACTTATATGCATTGACTTGGTGATGTCATCCAATCATCTCATCCTCTGTCAGTCCCTTCTCTTTCTGCCCTCAGTCTTTCCCAGGATCAGAGTTTTTTCCAATGACATGGCTCTTCACATCAGATGGCCAATATTTTAGAGCTTCAGCATCAGTCCTTTCAATGAATATTCAGGGTTGATGTCCTTTAGGACTGACTGGTTTGACCTCCTTGCTGTCCAAGGGACTCTCAAAAATCTTTAGCACCACAATTCAAAAGCATCAATTCTGAAGTGCTCAGCCTTCTTTATGATCCAGCTCTCACATCAGTACATGACTACTGGAAAAACCATAACTTTGTCTATATGGACCTTTGTTGGCAAAGTAATGTCTTTGTTTTTTAAAATGCTATCTAGGTTTATCATAGCTTTTCTTCTATTAAAAGGAGTAAGAATCTTTTAATTTCATGGCTGCAGTCACAATATGTAGTGATTTTGGAGACCGAAGAAAATAAAGTCCGTCACTGTTTCCATTGTTTCCACATCTATTTGCCATGAAGTGATGAAACCAGAGGCCATGATGTTAGTTTTTTGAATATTAAATTTTAAGCCAGCTTTTCCACTCTCCTCTTTCACCTTCATCAAGAGACTCTTAGTTCCTCTTCACTTTCTGCCATAAAGGGTGGTGTCCTTTGCATAAATGAGGTTATTCATATTTCTCCTGGCAATCTTGATTCCAGCTTGTGATTCATCCAGCCTAGCATTTCTCATGATGTACTCTGCATATAAGTTAAATAATCAGGGTAACACTATACAGCCTTGACGTACTCCTTTCCCAATTTTGAACATCTATTGTACCATGTCTGGTTCTAACTGTTGCTTTTTGACTTGCATACAGGTTTCCTAGGAGACAGGTAAGGTGTCTGGTATTCCCATCTCTTGAAGAATTTTCCACAGTTTGTTGTGATCCACACAGTCAAGAGCTTTAGTGTAGTTAAGGAAGAAGAAGGAGATGGTTTTCTGGACTTCTCATATTGGCAATTTGATCTCTGGTTCCTCTGCCTTTTCTAAATCCAACTTGAACATCTGGAAGTTCCCATTTCACATACTAATAAAGTCTAACTTGGAGAATTTTGAATATTACTTTGTGAGCATATGAAGTGAGAGCAATTGTGTGCTAGTTTGAACATTATTTGCCATTGCCTTTTTGGGGGTTTGGAATGAAAACTGACGTTTTCCAGTTCTGTGGCCACTGCTGAGGCTTCCAAATTTGCTGCCATATTGAGTGCAGCACTTCAACAGCATCATCTTTTAGGATTTGAAATAGCTCAGCTGGAATTCCATCACCTCCACTAGCTTTGTTCGCAGTGATGCTTCCTAAGGCCCACTTGACTTCACATTCCAGGATGTCTGGCTCTAGGTGAGTGATCACACCATCGTGATTATCTGAGTCATTAATATCTTGTTTGTATAATTTTCCTGTGTATTCTTGCCACCTCTTCTTAATATCTGCTTCTGTTAGATCCATACCATTTCTGTCCTTTATTGTGCCCATTTTTGCATGAAGTGTTCCCTTGGTATCTCTGATTTTCTTGATGAGATCACTAGTCTTTCCCATTCTATTGTTTTCCTCTATTTCTTTGCATTGTTCACATAGGAAGACTTTTTGATCTCTCCTTGCTTTTCTTTGGAACTCTGCATTCAGATGAGTATATCCTTTCTTTTCTCCTTTGCCTTTTGCTTCTCTTCTTTTCTCAGCTATTTGTAAAGCCTCCTCAGACAATCATTTTGTTTTTTTGCATTTCTTTTTCTTGGGGATGGTCTTGATCCCTGTCTCCTGTACAATGTCATGAACTTCCATCCATACTTATTGAGGCACTTTGTCTATCAGACCTAGTCCCTTAAATCTATTTCTCACTTCCACTGTATAATAGTAAGGGATTTGATTTAGGTCATGCCTGAATGGCCCTGTGGTTTTCCCTACTTTCTTTAAGTTTGAATTTGGCAATAAGGAATTCACGATATGAGCCACCGTTAGTTCATGGTCTTGTTTTTGTTGACTGTACAGAGCTTCTCCATCTTTGGCTGCAAAGAATATAATTGATCTGATTTTGACCATCTGGTGATTGGAAGGAGGTGTTTGCTATGACCAGTGTGTTCTCTTGGCAAAACTCTGTTAGCCTTTGCCCTGGCTCATTTTGTACTCCAAGGATAAACTTATCTGTATTCCTGGTATCTCTTGACTTCCTACATTTGCATTCTAATCCCCTATGATGAAAAGGACTTTTTTGTGGGTTTTTTTTTTTTTTTTTTGGTGTTAGTTCTAGAAGGTCTGGTAGGTCTTCATAGAACCATTCAACTTCAGCTTCTTCGGCATTAGTGGTTGAAAATCCAAGTCAAATTGATAGACTTGGATTACTATGATATTCTCTTCAAGAAAATTAGGGATACTAAGGGAAATTTCATGTAAAGATGAGCACAATAAAAGATAGAAATGGTATGGACCTAACAGAAGCAGAAGATATTAAGAAGAGGTGGCAAGAATATACAGAAGAACTATACAAAAAAAATCTTCATGACCCAGATAACCATGATGGTGTGATCACTCACCTAGAGGCAGGCATCCTGGAGTGTGAAATCAAGTGGGCCTTAGGAAGAAGCATCACTATGAGCAAAGCTAGTGGAGGTGATATAATTCCAGTTGAGCTATTTCAAAACCTAAAAGACGATGCTGTGAAAGTGCTGCAATCAGTATGCCAGCAAATTTGGAAAACACAGCAGTGGCCACAGGACTAGAAAAGGTCAGTTTTCATTCCAATCCCCAAAAAAGGCAATGCCAAAGAATGCTCAAATTACCACACAATTGCACTCATCTCACATGCCTGCAAAGTAATGCTCAAAATTCTACAAGCCAGGCTTCAACCGTATGTGAACCGTGAACTTCCAAATGTTCAAGCTGGATTTAGAAAAGACAGAGGAACCAGAGATCAAGTTACCAACATCCATTGGATCATCGAAAAGCATGAGAATTCCAGAAAAACATCCACTTTTGCTTTATTGACTATGCCAAAGTCTTTGACTGTGTGTATCACAACAAACTGTGGAAAATTCTTCAAGAGATGGGAATACCAAACCACCTGATCTGCCTCCTGAGAAATCTGTATGCAGGTCAAGAAGCAACAGGTAGAACTGGACATGGAACAACAGATTGGTTCCAAATCAGGAAAGGAGTACATCAAGGCTGTATATTGTCACTCTGTTTATTTAACTTATATGCAGAGTACATCATGCAAAATGCCAGGCTGGATGAAGCACAAACAGGAATCAAGATTTCTGGGAGAAATATCAATAACCTCAGATACTCGTAGGACACCACCCTTATGGCAGAATGTGAAGAGGAACTGAAGAGCCTCTTGATGAAAGTTAAAGAGGAGAGTGAAAAAGTTGGCTTAAAACTCAACATTCAGAAAACAAAGATCATGGCACCTGGTCCCATCATTTCATGGTCCCATCACTAGATGGGGAACAATGGAAACAGTGAGAGACTTTATTTTCTTGGGCTCCAAAATGACTGCAGATGGTGACTGCAGCCATGAAAATAAAAAATACTTGTTCCTTGGAAGAAAATCTATGACCAACCTAGACAGCATATTAAAAAGCAGAGACATTACTTTACCAACAAAGGTCCGTCTTGTCAAAGCCATGGTTGTTCCAGTAGTCATGTATGGATGTGAGAGTTGGACTACAAAGAAAGTTGACCACCGAAGAATTGATGCTTTTGAATTGTGGTGTTGGAGAAGACTCTTGAGATCCAACCAGTTGCAAGGAGATCCAATCAGTCCATCCTAAAGGAAATCAGTCCTGAATATTCATTGGAAGGACTGATGCTGAAGCTGAAACTCCAATACTTTGGCCACCTGATACAAATAACTGACTCATTTGAAAAGACTGTGATGCTGGGAAAGATTGAAGTTGGGAGGAGAAGGGGACGAAAGAGGATGAGATGATTGGATGGCATCACCAACTCAATGGACATGAGTTTGGGTAAACTCTGGGAGTTGGTGATGGACAGGGAAGCCTCGAGTGCTGCAGTCCACGAGGTTGCAAAGAGTCGGACACGACTGAGTGACTGAACTGAACTGAGGTTTTGATATAACAGTCTCTCTTTCTCTACATATGTATGTATGTGTGTGTGTTTGTGTATGTATTTATATACATGATTGAAGTTGCTGATGTTTTAAATTCAAACTCATTTTAATTATCCTGCATTTGTATTCTTCTCCTCACAATTACTGGTTTGATACCATATTGGTGTGTGTATAATTTCTTAACCTTTACTGTATGTTTGCTTTTACTGGTGAGCTTTCCTTTTTCATAATTTTCTTGTATCTAGCTGTGGCTTTTTCTTTTCCACCTAGAAATGTTCCTTTCAGTTCAGTTCAGTTCAATTCAGTTATGTTCCTTTAGCATTTGTCATAAAGCTGGTTTGATGGTATTGAGTTCTTCTAGCTTTTCCTTGACTGTAAAAGTCTTTTGACATCTCTGTCACATCTGAATGAGAGCCTTGCTGGGTGGAGTAGTATTGGCTGTAGGTTTTTTCCTTTTTTCTCTTTAAATATATTATGCCACTTCCTTCTGGTCTGCAGAGGTTCTGCTGAAAAATCAGCTTGATGGTCTTATGGGGGGTTCCATTGTATGTTATTTGTTGCTTTTCCCTTGTTTCTTTTAGTATTCTGTTTGTCTTTAATTTTTGTCAGTGTGATTATATGTCTTTGTGTGTTTCTCTTGGGTTTGTCCTGTATGAGACTCTCTGCAACTCCTGGAGTTGGATGACTGTTTCCATTCCTGTGCTAGGGAAGTTTTCAGCTATTATCTCTTCAAATAATTTTTAAGGCTCTTTTCTCTCCCTCTTCTCCTTCTGGCACCCCTATATGTGAATGCTGGTGCATTTGGTATTGTCTCAGAGGTCTCTTAAACTGTTCTCATTTCTTTTCATTGTTTATTCTTTATTCTTTTCATTTTCATTCTTTATTCTATTCCATGACAGTTATTTCTACCACTTTGTCTTCCAGTTCACTGATTTGTTCTTCTGCCCTATTTATTCTGCTGTTGATTCCTTCTTGTGTATTTTTCATCTGAGTTATTGCATTCTTCAACTTTGTTTGGTTCTTCTTTATAGATTCTAACTCTGCTAAGAATTTCTTGTAACCTCTTGCTCTGCTGCTGCTGCTAAGTCACTTCAGTCGTATTCGACTCTGTGTGACCCCAGAGATGGCAGCCCACCAGGCTCCACTGTCCCGGGGATTCTCCAGGCAAGAACACTGGAGTGGACTGCCATTTCCTTCTCCAATGCATGAAAGTGAAAAGTGAAAGTGAAGTCGCTCAGTCGTGTCCGACTCTTCGAGACCACATGGACTGCAGCCTACCAGGCTCCTCCATCCATGGGATTTGCCAGGCAAGAGTACTGTGCATCCATCTGTTTTCCCAAGTTTCTGGTTCATCTATAAAGATGATAAGATCATTACTCTGAACTCTGTTTTGGGTACATTGTCTTTCTCCACTTCACTTAGTTCTGAGGTTTTATTTTGCTCCTTCACTTGGAACATATTCTTTTGCATTCTCATTTTGTCTAAAACTCTATTTACATCTTTATGTGTATAGTGGGTGAATTACATTTCTTGACCTTGGAGAAGTCACCCTCTGTAGGCGATTTCCTGTGTATCGCAGCAGTACAGTCCCCTCTCATCACCAAGGCCCAAGGAGCAGCTGGTTCCACTGCAGGTTCTGACCAGTGTTTTCAGACTCAGACTCAGTTTGCAGGCTGCAGTACCATACTTTTCTTGCCTCTGGTGACTGCCCCATGATGGATGAGGCTGGTCTGGAGGCTCATGAGGTCTTCTTGGTGGAAGGAGTTGCTGCCTGCCCACTGGTGGGTAGAGCTGGGTCTTGGCCCTCTGGTGTGCAGGGGTGTGTCAAGTGGCATATGAAGAGGTGGCTGCGGGTTCAAGAAGTTTTTAGGGTAGGCTGTCCGCTGATCGCTAGTGCTGCATCCCTCCTGGTTGGTTGTTTGAACTCGGGTGTCCCAGCACTGAATCCCACAGGCTGTTGGATAGGGCCAGATCTCTATGCCAAAGGCCCACAATGGCTGCATTCAGTCAGAGTTCACATAGGTGAACACTCCTTGCTATGTTCACCACCAGCTTTTATGACCCCAGAGAGAGCCAAAGCCACCTCCTTAGAAGACCCTCCAACACCAGCATGTAGGTCTGGTCCAGGCTCTTGCAGAATCACTGCTTTTTACCCTGGGCCCCACTGCATGCAAGACTTTGTGTGCACTTTCTAAGAATGGAGTTTCTGTTTCCCCAAGTCCTGAGGAGTTCCTGAAGTCAAACCCTGTTGGTCTTCAAAGCCGAATGCTTTGGGGTGCCCTCCTCCCAGAGCTGGACTCCTGGGCTAGGGAGCCTCACATGGGGCTCAGAGCTCTCATTCCTGTGGAAAAACTTCTACAGTATAATTATCCTCATGTTTGTGGGTCACCCACCTGGGTGGTATGGGATTTGATTATATTGCAAGTGCACCAATCTGTTGTGGTTTCCTCTTTGTGTCTTTGAATGTGAAATATCTTTTTTGTAGATTCCAGTCCTTTTCTAATGGATGGTTGTTCAGTCTTTTGTTGTGGTTTTGGTTTGCTTGTTAGAGGAGGAGAGCTCTACTTCATCATCTTGTCTCTCTCCTCTCCATTTCAAACTTTTGGCTATATTTATTGCATATTTTCACTCAATCTGTTTTCAGAGTTGTACCTTATCACTGTCAAAGTTTGTATATCTTTAACTTTTTAAGACACATTTTTAAGCTACAGGGAATAAAAACGATTGAGGCAAACTTAAAAGGTTAGGACTTCAATGTCAAGCCAACTGGATTTAATGAACTAAGATATCTAAAGTGAGAGCATCTTGCCTGTCCCCTATGCCACAGTGCATTCAGTTCAGTTCAGTCGCTCAGTCGTGTCCGACTCTTTGCGACCCCATGAATCACAGCACTCCAGGCCTCCCTGTCCATCACCAACTCCCGGAGTTCACTCAAACTCACATTCATCGAGTCGGTGATGCCATCCAGCCATCTCATCCTCTGTCGTCCCCTTCTCCTCCTGCCCCCAATCCCTCCCAGCATCAGACTCTTAGAACAGTGTTATAAATATGATATTATGCATTTCACCAATGTATCATCCCCAGCATATTTTCATAGGTTAACTTACTATGTGGGCTTCCCAGGAGGCTCAGTGGTAAAAACTCCACCTACAATGCAGGAGAAATGGGTTCAATTCCTGGGTCTGGAAAACCCCCTGGAGAAGGAAATGGCAATCTACTCTAGCATTCTTGCCTAGAAATCTCAAGGACAGAGGACCCTGGCAGGCTATAGTCCTGCTGCTAAGTCGCTTCAGTTGTGTCCGACTCTGTGCAACCCCATAGACGGCGGCCCACCAGGCTCCCCCGTCCCTGGGATTCTCCAGGTAAGAACACTGGAGTGGGTTGCCATTTCCTTCTCCAATGCATGAAAGTGAAAAGTGAAAGTGAAGTCGCTCAGTCGTGTCCAACTCTTAGTGACCCCATGGACTGCAGCCTACCACGCTCCTCCATCCATGGGATTTTCCAGGCAAGAGTACTGGAGTGGGGTGCCATTGCCTTCTCCAAGGCTATATAGTCCATGGGGTCACAAAAGAGTTGGACACAACTTAGTGACTAAACAACAACTTACAATGTGCTAGGCATTATTCTAAATATTTTTCTAGACAATATCTCATTTAATGTCCATAACAACTCCATTTGGTTGGCAGTGGTGTTTTCTATATTTCTGATGAGGAAACTGAGGTTCAGAAAGAAAGAGAGTTATGTGGACTCAGTTTATTGTTAGCACCATAGATGCCAAACCCAGGGCTGTCCACACTGATTCATAAAATGCCAAGCAGGAAAGAAATCCACTGTGACCCTCTTACATTCAGCAGTGAAGAAGAAACACCCTTTCTCATTAGCTATCATGACCACATCCTCTGTGTGGTTTTAACACATAATGCTGATTAAGCATCCATGCTGTGGGTAAGTTCTGGTCCTTTCCATCTGTATAAAACTGAACTAATTATCTTTACACCTTTCAAGTGATAGACTATAGAGTCAAGGAACTAGCAACCTGTATTAATCTCTAGAAATAAAGACACACAAAATTCCAAGGTTTGAAACCTATAAGAGGTGTGGGATTGAAGCCATAGATGTCTTATAGAAAAAGACATTGTAGATTTTTAAAATGCCAGTCAGCATGACTACTATGTCAAATATTGCTCAAACAGTATACTTTGTGGGAGACTTTAGCGGTTTCCAAAGTGAAGGCTTTAAACAGTGATCAATTTGAAGCTTTTCCCATCTTTATAATGAGTCTTCTATAAAAAGATTCCCTTCAGGGAATCCCACCACTTGAAAGCAGAAGGAGGTCCAGAGACCATCAGTTGTTCAGACTTGTTTTACAGATCAAGAAACTGGGCTCCTCCAGAGCAGAACTGGGCCTGGAATCCAGTGCATTTTTCTTCTACCACAAGTATCTGCTTCATCCTCATAATGCCTTCAGCTGGAATCTAAAGCATTCGAATGCTGCAATTGTGATTCAAGCTGCAGATGAGAAGTCCCTAAGCTTTGGTGCAGTCTCCCTGTCACTATTGAGCTATGTGATCCTGAGCAGTGTTCGAAGCTCTTGCATCCACAGTTTTCTGCTCTGCACACGCAGGTTGATGGCCATGGTGTCTGGAGACCTTTTACTACTGTGACATGTAACTCCGTGATTTAATCTATTTGTAAATGAACTTCTACTTTTCACAAAGTACAGGGCCTTCTTTTTCCTCATTAAGACTCTCTGTATTTCTAAGAAAAATGGCTTTGGAACTAGAATTCCAAAGATAGACAAGCTCTAAAAGATACAATAGGCATTTTTAGATATGTAAGAACCCAATTAATTTCCCTTATTCCTAGTTTTAATAAGCATTTTGTGGCTATCCATCAACAAATCAAGGAATTAAGACATGGATATCAAGAAGTAATAAGACAAACGCTGAAGCCCAAAAGAAGACCATCCTAAGAAAATAATTTTTCATCATCCCTAGGAAACCATTTATCAAAACTAGAACAGGAAGCCAGTGGACTCTGAGAAGGATGCCTTCATGAGAAAGAACTGGAATGGATTCCAAGAATCATTAGGGAGTTAGATGACACTAGCGACATTTTCTTTTTTTTAATTATGTGTGTACGTGTGTGTTTTATCTTTCCACAGAATAAAAATAACCAACACCAAGGGAAAGAAATTCATAAATCAGAGAGTACAAATATGAAGCAGAATGATTCAAATAGAAGTCAGAAAAGAAACTATTTGACCCAGATAAAGGAACATTGTCTTTCACCAGCATTGGGTCTGGCCTTGAATGTTATCAGAAAGGAATGTGGTTGTTGCACATTATGACCCCTTGCAGGGCACACAAACCTGCCAGGCTAATGCAACCCCCCACTCCTGCTTTCAACTATTAGAATGAAATTTGACAACACACAGAATTTCTAATATTGATACCACATAGGGGTCAAAGCTTGCTTCGGTGACAGGGAATATTGTTAACAGATGTTGAGGAGGAGAAGAAGGGACAAAAGATGGGGATGTGCTGAGATTCACATAAAACCATCACTGCGGTTCCCCCTGTGACCAGAGAGGGGCAGGAAATGGGACTAAAGGGGGAAAACACAGGAGATGGTAATGTTTTGTTAAGAAATAAAAGCTGGATAGACAGGAAAGGTGCAACCTGGCTAGTGGCAACAGGCATCTTCCCCAGTCTTGTGGGAGCTGACTGCTGTTTCTTACCATCTGGTTCTTTTTCCAGTGTTGGGTACTTTCCTCATTTGCATACCCTGGTAAGTATTTCATTAAATACTTGAGTGCGGGGTCTCTGCAGAACTCTAGGGTTATTTCTCTGTGTGGATCTCTTCTCTCTGATACTCAGTTCTAGAAGCTCTAGCTGCCTTGGTCTCCCAAGGTCTCAGCTCTTTCTTACCAATTTAGGAAATCTTCCAGGCTCTGCCTCAATTTCTACTCCTTGGGCCACTGCCAGGAAACTCTCTGAAGTCTGTAAAAATGAAGAAATCATAGAGCTAATTTTATTTAATTCTCATTTCTCAGGGATTACTGTCTTTCTTTGCCTGAGTCCAGTGTCTTAACAATTATAGTTTTATATATAGATTTTAAAAATTCAGTTAGAGTAAATCTGGTCTCTCTTAGTCCAGATTTACTAGACTAGAAGTCTAAAAGTTTTTTTTCTGCCTTATCAGGGATCTCTTTTAGTTTCTACCATCCCCAAAACAGGCAATGCTTCATTTGCTTCCAAATTTTGAAAATCGAATTTAACCCCCTAAAGGATAATATTTACACCAACTACACGTAACAGCCAGTAACCAAAGAAAAGAAACTAATTGTAGTTCTTAATTTTTATTCTGTACATGTCCACACAATTCACAATACAGAAAAAGTGTCCAAAAAGTAACTGTAACTAGTCAATGTCTTTTTTCAGAGATTAGTTCAATCTCCCAAATTAATTCCAGTGAAAATCTCTGTAGAGCAACGTGGTGATCAAGATAGTTTGTATAAATAGGAAATGCCAGAAAATTAGGGAAAAATACTTTATGACTTTGTTACAAAAACTCCATTCTCCCGCAGCCCACCCTCCCCACCCACCCTCCATTTTATGTTATCTGGATCCTCCTTTACCTGGCAATAAACTTCCTCATCCTCCTGCCGCAGATGCTACTTTGGTTTGGATTCCACCTGCCAGCTGGCAGCTTTGCAAAGGCGTGACTGTGGGATGTGGTAGGGCAGAAGCAGAAATCATGAAAGAGCCCTTTATAATGTGGCTGCAAAGCTTCCTACAGACATAGCCTTCGAGAGTGGACTCCCACAGCCAAGGGTACTCAGGATGCCCAGGAACGTTATCCCACTCAGAAATCAAATTAAATGAAAGGTATTCACTCTTCTGGAACTGAGATTGTCCTCTATTTCTTAATTCTTTACAGGAATGGTTTTCATCATTTTCAATCAGCTATATAGTCCATATAATATTCAGATTCATGGTTGCCCACTTCATCATTGGTAATTTTAAAAAAAACCCCACGGCCTAACTTTTTAACTGAGACTAATTTGGACCCTAACTTTTCTAAGATGTGTTTTGCAAAATATTCTGTTGTCTTAGAATATTTTGTCTATTAAATTTCCAAATCTCACTACCCAGGATGGCAAGAATCCCACATGTCCCAGCCCACAATCAGGATGTTAGCAAGCATCAAGCTAGGTGCCAGTTGCATTGGGAATTATACATGTTATCAAAGCCTCAGTCCAACTAATGGGGGAGGGGGACAGGGAATGAAAAAGTTTACAGTTAATAAAACCTAAAAGGTTAGGAACCATTTGGATTCATCACACAAAGTACAATAAATATCAAAGCTAGACTCTACCTTAAAAATTGATCTCACTAACATATTTGAGAGAATTACCCACAAATTTAAAAAAATATATAAGGTAAACCAATTTAGGGCTTTCATCTATTTATTTTTACAAGAAAATTCATAATAATCTATTTCTATAATTCTTAAGAGGAAAGGTTACATGTAAACCCCCAAATAGGAAAGTCATAGTCTCAGAATTTGTAAGGATTATGAAAAAGTCCCTAAATTGTCCTTTATTTTTCTCAGATTTTATCGGAGTCCTGCACAAGTCCACAGTCTAATCTCTGAACATTTGGAGAAACTCTTTCAAAATCAACCCAGTCCTTTGGAAAGCTCTGCTGGAAAGTTCTTCCTTCTATTACCAGAGCCCTGTTTTCTCCTAAATTCTAGACATAATCTAATTCTTCTAAGCAATATATGTTGACTATTTCACAACTGAGAAACTCTTTGTAGCCACTCTAAACCACTTCAATTTTTCTCTGTATCTTCTGAATTTGCTTTTCATGAGGATCAAAGTTTGCTGAGAGTATATATTATGCATTTGTGGGTTGCCATGGCAATTTAAGACTAGCGCCCTATTACTGTATTACTCTTGAGAATCTTTTTTTTTTTTTTCCCTATTACTCTGCTTTTTCTTACCTTCCTGAGCCAGAGGCAAGTGGGAAGGGTGAGAGACAAGATGGAGTGGGAGCAATTCTCTGAGCAAGCCTCCAGATATGGGTCCACAGTTAACAACTATCTCAGGAACGACTCTCACCCCCATGCAGCCAACCTGAAATCTAGGAATTCATGGAAGTAAGGGAAGGTAGGCAATTAAAACTAGTTCACAAACAGAAACATCCCGGGAAAATTAGTCTAGGGATGGGAGGTTAAGTCCTGTTTCATGACAACAGGTTACAGAAATTGCCTCCATGCCTTTTTGTAGTCAGAAAATACAGAGATCTTCTGCCCGTTCTCCAAGCTCCAGTTCCAAATGCACACCCCAAACAAAAAAAAATGGGGAGAAAGTAGGAGAGTGAACACTAGATCCTTTGTTTTCACTTTAATTCCTGAATTTGTGACTTATGACTTAGGAGAAATATATATCTTATTTAGAGATTTGGGAATTGGCTGGCAGTGGTGAGTGTGTGTGTAAGCAAAGCAAATTTTTTTTTAAGGTCATGAAATACCGGCTTCTAAATGGTCTGGGATATATTTACAGTGTCTGGTATTTTTACAGAAATACTTTCATTGCATCTATATGGCAGGAACTTGAAAGAAGGGGGCTGTAATTGAGTTCTGCTCCAGTCTAAAATCATAGAAATTGAAACCTGGAAAACATCACAGAAGTCTTAGTCCAAGCAATTGCTTTAACATGATCCCTGATCTGGTTGTTCAATATTTACTTATATGCCATAAGAAACATCAGCTGTGATAAGTTCACTGTTTTTTAGGAAACCCAATTCATTTTTCTGGATGTAATGTTTAGGGAAAATAAAATCCTTACATAAGAAATAAAGCTGCCTCCCCTCCATGTCTGTTCCTGATCTCGTCTGTCCTACAGAATTTGGACCTCATAGTCCTACTTAAGCCATCTTCTCCCAACATTCCTATTCATCTGGCTCCCTTCCAGATCAAACACCCCTCTTTTACATATTCATCAACTGCCCACAGTGGTGCCTTGTAAATATGAGATTAGGAATAGAAGGATATCTCCAGCCCGTTTGCTCTTTCTACCTCAAGTGTGGCATCTTCAGTGTTAGGCCTCTATGTATTGTGTTGGCTAAAAAAGTTTGGGTTTGTCCATAACATCTCATAGACAAGCCCAAAAGAATATTTTGGCCAACCCCCTACATGAATGTGTATGATGGATTTAGCCTTGTATACTCACCCAAAACTTTAAGCTTTGGAGTCTTGAATGGCAAGACACATTTTGGTGCAGTATTCTGAAATAATATTATTCCAGTAGTGACTTTCAAGGAGAGAAAATAATACCAACATTTAAAAATGCTGAGAATCACAAAGTAGAGAAGCCAAGAAGTCCCCCCTCAGCGTATTTTCGTAAAATCCATCCTGGTGCCAAAACATTTGGTCTTTTCTCCCCCTTGAAATGTGTCCAACCTGATAAGCCTCTGTATGAGAGCAAAACCCCTAAATTTTTAATTTCATATTCTCCCTCAGTCCTAACCAACTCATGCTATGGAATCTTAGGTAAATATTTTTTCAAGGAGGCACCTTCTAAATGATGGAAATCTGAATGATGGATGTAAAGAAGCATTGAAAGCAATGGTGGAAAATTATTTACTTAGAAAACATCTATTGTAGACACATTAGTCTGGAATATCTGAAGATCTTAGCTGTGCTACGGTTCTACCACTTACTACATGGATCAGTGTTAGTCAAATTCATTGCTCTGAGATTCTATTTATTTATTTTAAACACATTATATGCATTAAATCTCAGGGGTTTGCATTGAGGCTCAAAAGTGTAAAAAATGCATCAAAATGCCTAAGTAACATTCTAAAATCATTGAAACTGTTACCAATACATTGTACAGATTTGAGTGGTTAAAATTATTTTTATTGAAAGCTCTACGCACTAGAGGATTGAGAAACAATTTTCAGTTGCTCCCACCACTACAGCCTCCCATGTCAAATGCTATTTGGCTCAAAATACTGACACTATGGAAAAATGGGCAAAACCAGAATCATTACTTATTTTCATGGGTAAGCTCTCCCTTGTAATTACCATGCCAGGAGCAGAAGCCAGGGAACTTTCCAGGATTGCCTTTCATGGACATTTGCTTGGACCTCAAACATCTTTTAGGCAGCGCTTTCTCCTCTGATTATACCAGATTACAAGTAATTCTAAGAATATCAAACTGCAGCACGTTTTTATCCTGAATTTGAATAGACAGTAAAACAGATTTCAAATAGGACTTTTAAGGATGCCTAAGAATATTCATCAGAATCCATGGTGCTTCCAGAAGTAGAGTTATACCTCTTGGTATGCTTTCTTTTCATTAGCTCTTAAACTCATGCTTAGTTTTAAGATTTTTAAGTGATAACTAAATGTCATTCTCTTTAAGACTTAGACTGTCACAAAGTGATATTTTAAAAGATTAAAAGTCAAGATTTTTATAAAATTTTCAAAGGGATTCCTCCCTTTCAACAAAGTCATTTTAAAAGAATATTTTAGAAAACTCCCAGAATCAAATCCAGCCCCCTCAGACACATGTCCAAAATCACAGCATCCCTCCAGGTGGTCCACATAGCCTCTGCTTAAATACTCCCCATTACTAAACGTTTCTAATTCTGGGACAACTCCACTGTTTGATGATACTTATGCTTCACCTTTCTTCAGTCAAAATCCAACTGCAAGTTTTGCCTCTTGTTCCTAGTTCTGTCCTCGAAAATAGGATAAACATCTGGGCTCTCATTTTAGTAGTGTTTCTAAGTCTCATCTTGAAGTCTTGGTTTCAGATCCTTTTTTTTTTTTTTAGGAACAGTGTCAAGACTCCAAGAGAAAGGGAATGCAAACTGTGGCTTCTTTCATATTCTCGTTTCATATTTCATAGAAATAAAACATGGTTAGGCTTGAACTTGCAGGGCATGCTCCCCAGTACCATGGGCTTCTGTACAGAACTTATCAGATTGGAATTTGTATTTTCTCCTAGACTGAGTTCCGTGAGGCCAAGAGTTCTCTCTCTTTCAGTCATTCTTATATCCTTTGTATGGTGCCTGCACCAGAGTAAACATATCTTCAAATGCATGATTAAATATATGATTGTATAATTGATTTGTGAACAGATGACTGTGTGTAAAATGACTGAATATATGTATAAACAGATTCTGGAATATGTCCACCATGAAGATACCATCCAAATATTCAAATCTCTACTTTAAAACATAATGCTTCAACAGCCTAATAATTATTTTTTATGTCTTTTTTTTTTTTGATGGGGGGCAGGTTGGGGGGACAAGTTCAGTAACTGCCAGTGTCCTGGACAAACAGGTTGTCGTGAGCACGATTCCCCTCTTAGTTTCTAGTTTTAGGTTTCTCTTTGTGAGGTTGTTGTTTGTTGTTTAGTCGCTAAGTCATGTCTGACTCTGCGACCCCATGGACTGTAGCCCACCAGGCTTCTCTGCCCATGGGATTTCCCAGGCAAGAATACTGGAGTGGGTTGCCATTTCCTTCTCCAGGGGATCTTTCCTACCCAGGGATCGAACATGCATTGCCTGCATTTACCATTGAGCCACCAAGGAAGCCCATAAGATTTCTCATTCAACTGTGGCGAGATAGCCTACATCCATAAATAGCCAACAGGGGTAAAACACACACAGAATCCAGCCACCCAGGTGACTTCCTGGGGGCACACGGTTTATATCACTGGGTGTGGAAGAAGCTTCTATAATTGTGTACTCTCATTTTTGACTAGGACAGAAATTTGCTCCATCTATCTGGGAAATTACTTCTCAGAATAAGACCTCTTGTAACTGTGCAAGATGATCAAGGTCAGTGGGAGTCTATTTGTCCTTTAGGCAAAATGGATACTTGTCCTGGAGGGTAATTTTATTTTGATCCAGTTTGAACATAATATCTGGGGGAGACTCGGGCATCTGTATAATGGAATTATTGAAGGTAGTGGCAGAAAGTCCAGGAGTGGGACTACTGCTATGGTCAGACAATTGAAGGGACCAGAGATGGGATTATGACCAGGAAATAAAAATGGGTCGGCGCCAAAGTCAGTGTGAGGGGCCGGGCAGAGGGAAAAAAAAATAGGACTTAAAATAATCAGCTGAATATGGCATTTAGAGAATTAGAAACTTGAGATAGTCAGAGATGGTTCTAAGACCTGGGCAGAAGCAATTTTATACTAAATAAATGTTAAAGATCAGAAAACTCTCTAAAGGATGTTACACTTTTCCCCCTAAAATAAAAATAATCCATTTAAGTAATTAGTTTTATTGGATGGTTACGATGAGCCGGTTTAACAACAATCTACTTTATTTTTAAATAGCATAACTTAATATAAGATGCTGTTTTCAGTGATTTCATTAGCTACTCTTACTGGAAGGAAGCCAAGTTACTCAGACCCTACCCATATCCAAGTTATGACACCTTTTTGGCGGGAGCTTGCCAGAATTAAATATCATTAGGCAGCCTACTGACTGTCAGTCCTGTAAACTCAGCCTTGTAAAGATGTGTAAGAGTGTCACAGAGAAACTCTCCACTCGAGATCCACAAATAGCATAGACAAGTCTCGAGGCTCAGGTAGGTTGCATGCTTCATGGAAGGTAAGAAAAACAATCATAAGACCTCTTGGTCACAGATTTTATGACACAGGCAAGAACAAATGTCATGTGCATTTGAACTGCTGCAGTAACAGAACTGGGCTTAGTAATAGGAAAAATAACAAAGAAGAAAAGAAAAATTTCCTATTACCTTATCTTTGCCCGTTGGAGTTAACCACACAGGCACAGATGACTAGCATGCTTATAAAATGTTTTTTTAAACTTATGCAATATATGTGTATAGGATATATACACATATATGTCTACAATTAAATACATCTCTATGTGTGCCTGGAGGCTTGTATATGCAGAGTATGTCTGACATATGTACAAGCAACAATGTTTATCCGTGTTCCCACTGTTTATCTCTAGGGGCCGAACAGAGGACTCTATACCAGCAGAGAGCAACACCTTGACACTGCATGTGATACTCATCTGTGGTATTAGAACTTCTTCAAAAAAGCACATTCAACTTTTATAATTTAAAAAACCTAAACATTTAAAATAAAATTGACATGGGAAAAAAAAAAAAACACTGCTGCCCCACATTTTTCAAGACATGAATATTATAAGGTGTCCAGTCAATAAATCCTGGCAATCCTTTAGGCAAAGAAACTGTTATTAGGTCTAAATGGAAACTACTTGCTTGTTGAGGATCTTTCAATGTAAACGGACCTGCCTACACACTCAGGCCAGCTAGAACAGAAGGATGGGAACAATGGAGCACGTGTGAGGCTTTCCAGCACTTGCTGCTAGTTTCAAGGCTGTGTACTCGCCGGTTAAATTCTCCATTTCAGACACTGCATTCGTTTTAGGTTAAAACCTCTGTGTGTGCGCTCAGTTGTGTTCGACTCTTCGGAACCCATGGACTATAACCTCTACAGAGGTAACTGAAACTCTGAAAGTGAAATTCCCGGCCGTGGTGTTTATTTTCTTCTTAGCTTCTGTTCTTTATCATAGTCCTTGAATGTGATAAGCACAGCACAACTGGGTCCTTTTTCATTAAATGCATCATATCAGAATATAAGGCTACCAGAAAATGACTAGCTTTAAGGTTATATAATGTTGGCTTTTAATAACTCTCCATTTCTCACGCCTCTATCTGCCCAATCTAAAAATGGAATCCCAGAGCAGACAGGAGCACAACGCGAAGAGCTCTCCTGAGCCAAACACAGAGGAATGGCAGCTGAGCCAGCTACACTTGGCAGTACTGTCTCAGTAGGTTTTGTAGAAAATTGTATTTCCATAGGTGTACAGTTTCATGTCTTTTAAAGTTACGTGGATTATCAGACCAGCGCCAGACTATTTGCTGCCATGCTTCCTGATGGCCCAGGAGAGGGGCTACTACCTACCTAAGCTATGTTGGAGACTCCTAGAGCACATGCCCTTCTCTCTTTTCTAAAGCCCAGGACTGTCACACGCGGTGGCCATTTTTTAAAAAAAGCTACAGGAGGTAGATTTAATGTTTAAACCATTAAATAGGTCACTATTCTGACCATTTCTGATGCTTTTTTTCCCCTCAAAACCTAAGTTCTTAGGGTGTTTGCTTTTTCAAAGAGATATTTGCCTTTGTCCTATGTCATTCCCCCATCAATAATGTAGGACATTAATGTCTCTCTTTTTTGGTTTGGAACAATTTCCAAATGCATCAGGACCCCTACAGTAGTCATTGCTTCATCTATTTCCATACTGAAGATTTACGTGTGACTTCAGCTGGAGCTATTTGAATTGGCCCACAGCCACCTGCACCCTCAATTTTCTCTGGGCTGTTTGGAAGCATCACAGAGAAATATGAGATGGTGGTTGGTGAGAACAGAATCCTTCATCCCAGCGATCGCTATGTGGCCAAATGCTTGGCTCAATATAGGGCATGGAAGGCACCATTCAAAGCCAGATTCCAGTCTGTCTAAAGGATTATATTTCTGTCATCACAACATCTCCTTGACAGTCTCACCAACTGAAAAATTCCCAGCAGAAGCCCAGTGATTAAATTCTCCTGGAGCATGTTTCTTTCCAGCTTCTGGAAACAATCTACTGCAGTCCCTTTGGCCCTTGCCAGAAAACCCAAAAGATCGCTCCATTTCTAAGACTGATGTATGAAAACAGATTCTGCTTTCCACAGCTGAAAATAACGCCAACAGTTTGATTTGGAAACAATTAAGGGCAGATGTGGTCCCCATCCACTGAGAGGCTGTTCCCACCTAATACAGTGTATCATCTCTGTACTTTCAAAATGACACGTGACCAAAAGGGGTTCAGATAAGCGAGGCGGCACCACTGGACTTTAACTTAAATGCAGAGAGACAATCATTTATGCTCACATGCAGAAACACAAAGGAAACACTTGGCTTGTGTCTCAGAGCAAAATGGAAGAAAGCTCAGAAGACATTGGTTTAGTTTAAAGCAAAAAGCGTCACCCACTTTCACTTCTGCCTTATGCCCAGTTTTCTCTGAAAGTGAGGAGACTTTTTCTCCTGATTCTTTAGTTATGAGAGAGTGCCTAACAGAGGTACCTGGAAGTACCAACTGGTCTGTGGCATGATGAAAAGCTGTAATTCTACTGCCAGCGAGATGCTTCTAGTTAGAATTCCAACAGTAGTCGGCACTAAGAACATTCTGGCAGGGGAAATAGAGAAAAGGATATATCCGACCGCCCTGTACATGAACAGCGGGGGTACAGTGCTATCAGGTATGACCCTGGAATCTGACAACAGCAGTTGAGGCATCCATCCAAATGATCCAGGCATCTTGAAAGTCTGGCAGTGGAGCTCGTAAAACAAGGCTTTGTCCTTGGGACAAGGCTCCCTCAGGGTAACGAAAACCAAGACCTTAGAAGGAAAACCTAAAGCGGGCCCCTTCTCAGCACTGCACCCGAACCTATTAGCCTCTGTGCAGCACTCTGGTGACTGTTTTCTACTTAAGTGAGTTATTTTGACATATGTTGCTACTTTTGCTTTTGCTGTTTTATTTCAAGTTGATTAGCCTGCTTTCTACTATCAGTCAAAACGCCCAACAGTAAACGCTGTCGTAGTGCTCCATTTCCTGTCACCAGAGTTCCCACTCACGGTTCTCTGCTCTGCAATTTCAACAGCACTTAAAATGGAGTGGTTCTGCAAACCCGCTACGGGCCTTGGTGAGAATCCACTGCCCATCTCTGCTGCAGCAAAAGGCAAAGATGGCTACACGTAGGCAGTACGGAGCTGGGCCAACAGCCCAAGCTGAACCAGTCCTCCATGGCTCTTGGCAACAGTGCCGCCACCTGGGCTGACCCCTGGGTCCCCCTCCGAGGTACCACTCAACCCAGGAAACTCCCATGCCACCTTGCCGCATCTCAGAGATATTGCACACAAGCGGACGCTATCTATGTGGCACTCCCAGCTCCTATATAATGAAAAAGGGTTAGGGAGGGAGAGGAGACATGCAGAAAGGTCACTAAGTAGTCTCGGTATATTTAGTCTTGGAAGTGGAAGCGGTTTTACAGTTATATTTCTGCAGGACATCCAGAGGGTTTGAAAAGACCTTCAGAGTCTCGTGGTCTTCAAAGACTGAATGTAAAGAGAACAGATCATATATATTTTTTTTAAATCGATGGGTTGTTACAGTAGAATTGTGCGGTACAGGAGAAAAGTGAATGCATGGGGGGCGAGGGAGCAGTGCCATTTATACGAACATCCTTGGATCTTTAAAATAAATTATACAGGTGAACACAGAAGTTCATGCTACTTGCTGGAAGCAATAAGGATCGAATTTTGTGGAACTCGCAGTCCACAAATCTCCAGGTGTCCTGCCTCGTCCTCAGCGGGCTATCATGTTCTGTGGTACATCTTGGTAGCCCTTAAAACTGGTGGCATGGTCTCAGATAGATTCTTGCAGGAGAGACAGATTTATGGATTCCATCAGCTTCTTCCAGAGGAGCCGCCCGATCACCAGGAGGGCACAGGTGAGATGCTTGTTGAGGTTCTCTCAGCCTGTCTACCAGGGTCAAACAGCAGTTTCCAGGTCCTCATGGCCAATGATCTTATAATTCTGGCGGCTTTCCAGGTAGGCAGCCAAGTCTGGGTCCCCGGCCTGTTGGGCTCTGTCTTGAGGTGTCTTACCCTGTAGGTAACAGTGAAGAGGAAAGAGACACGAACACTTTGGAAACATTTTTTAAAAAATCATAGAAACAGAGCAGCTCAAAGATAACTAAAACTGATCTTTCCATGTTTTCTGTTTGAGTTGATGAGATACTTTCTAAATCTATTATTGCATCAAACGTGTGAGATATGCAAGTTCAAAAGAGATGATCCCTTTTCAGAGGTGGGGCTTCCATCAAAGGAAAGGGAGGTTCATAGAGTAACTAGTTACACAGCAGCAAATTGTGTAGCACAGGAAGTATGAGAACCCAGATTCTCTCAGAGGGGGATAGAAATCACTGAACAGAAAGTAGGGAACCAGGCATTCTGATTTCTAGTTTGGAAGTCTTTCTGTGATACTAAATCCTGGGAAATAACAAGCAGAAACAAAGAAGGAGGGATGATCAGAAACAATTTAAAAGGTGTTTCTTCGCTGGTTTCAAACTCTTCAGTTTGGTTCTCCCTAATTTAGAACTATTTTATCTCCCTAAAAAGTAAGTTAATTTCTGATAATAAAAGTGATGGGTGTTGAGTACAGAAATCTTGGGAAAGTAGAAAAGTATAAGTAAGCAAAAATCACCAGTAATTCCACTATACTAAGACAACTGCTATTACCCTTCCCATAAAGGAGCTATTTTCTTATTTCTGTAGCTCTACACACAATTAGTTTTATGAAAACTAAACCATACTTTGTGTATATACTTAGGTAATGTGCTTTTGCACTTAATAACATATAAAACCTCTATGTCATGAAATGCTCTTCTGCATCATTGTAAATGACTCTATAATTTTTTGCAGTCTATTATAATGTTGGGTTTCCCTGGTGGCTCAGCAGTAGAGAAGCTGGCTGCCAATGCAGGAGGTGTGGGTTTGATCCCTGGGTTGAGAAGATCCCCTGGAGGAGGAAATGGCAACCTACTCCAGTATTCTTGCCTGGGAAATCCCATGGTCAGAGGAGTCTGATGGGCTATAGTCCATGGAATTACAAAAGAGTCAGATACAACTCAGTGACTGAACAACAACAAATTATAATGCTATATGTATATTTATTGATTTAGGTCATACCTGAATGGTCTAGTGATTTCCCTACTTTCTTCAATTTAAGTCTGAATTTGGCAATAAGGAGTTCAGGATCTGAGCAACAGTCAGCTCCCGGTCTTGTTTTTGCTGACGGTATAAAGCATGGGCTCTAAAATCACTGCAGATGGTGACTGCAGCCATGAAATTAAAAGACACTTGCTCCTTGGAAGAAAAGTTATGACCAAAGTTATGGCAAAGACATTACTTTGTCAACAAAGGTCAGTCTAGTCAAGGCTATGGTTCTTCCAGTAGTCATATATGGATGTGAGAGTTGGGCTATAAAGAAAGCTGAGCACCGAAGAATTGATGCTTTTGAACTGTGGTATTGGAGAAGACTCTTGAGAATGCCTTGGACTGCAAGGAGATCCAACCAGTCCATCCTAAAGGAAATCAGTCCTGAATATTCATTGGAAGGATTGATGCTGAAGCTGAAACTCCAATACTTTGGCCACCTAATGTGAAGAACTGACTCATTAGAAAGGACCCTGATGCTGGGAAAGACTGAAGGTGGGCAGAGAAGGGGAGGACAGAGGATGAGATGGTTGGATGGCATCACTGACTCAATGGACATGAGTCTGAGTAAACTCTAGGAGTTGGTGATGGATAGGGAGGCCTGGTGTGCTGCAGTCTATGGGGTTGCAAAGAGTCGGACACAACTGAGTGACTGAATTGAATTGAACTGATGTATATTTATACACGTAATATTTCTGAAATGAGGCCAACAAACATAAGTCAACCGTTAAAGGAGGAATGGTCTTCATTATTTTGAATGTTTATAGACATACTTAACCGTCCTTGACGCTTCTAATTTTTGTTCAATGGTATCTACTTAAAAATGATATTGTTTTAAAAATTTTTGTTGGCGTATAGTTGATTTACAGTGTTGTGTAAGTTTCTGCTGTATAGCAAAGTGAATCAGTTATATACTCTTTAGATTCTGTTCCCATATAGGTCATCACAGAGTACTGAGCAGAGTTCTTGTGCTATATAGTAGGTCCTTATTAGTTAGTTATCTATTTATATATTATAGTGTGTATATGTTATTCCCCAATCTTCCAGTTTACCCTTTTCCTCCTCCCTTTCCCCCTTGGTAGCCATAAGTTTGTTTTCTACGTTAGTAACTTTATTTCTGTTTTGTAAATAGATTTATTTGTATCATCTTTTTAGATTCCACATCAGTGATACCATATGATACCTGTCTTTCTGTGTGTGACCGACTTCACTCAGTATGACAGTCTCTAGGTTCATCCATGTCACTGCAAATGGTATTATTTTGTTCTTTTATATAGCTGAGTAATATTCCATTGTGTATATGTACAAAATGATATTAAGTTCTACGGAAAGGATAGAGGCATGATCACTGTACCAGATAAATAGTTCCATGTATAAAAATGCACACAAGTATTACAGAAACTATCAAACACTTCTCAGCCTTATCTTTTGCAATGGATGGTATCAACTTCAATTAAGTCTGATCCTAGTAGCCTACAAGGGCATGTGGAATAGAAGATAAAAGGGATGTAACAATGGCTCTAAATGCTCTAAAATTTTTACCTATTTAGTTGGGATTTAATATTTAGCCATAGCTTCAAGTTCCTATAATTTTATTCAATTTGGTTACAGTACTTGTAGCTTATCTTTTTTCTTCCGGAATATAGATGATTTATAATACTGTGTCAGTTTCAGGTATACAGCAAAGTGATTCAGTTTATTTACACACACACACACATATCCCAATTCTTTTTCAGATTCTTTTTGCATATAGGTTATTACAGAATATTGAGTAGAGTTCCCTGTGCTATACATAGGTCCTTGTTGATTATCTATTTTATTTATATGTAGTAGTATGTATATAAAATAGATAATCTCCCAATTTTTCCAAAACTTTCACCAAAACTCCTAATTCCCCGCCCCCCAACCTTTCCCTTTTAGTAACCATAAATTTGTTTTTAAGGTTTGTGAGTCTGTTTCTATTTTGTAAATAAGTTTCTTTGTATCATTTTTTAAAGAGATTATCTTGTCATCAACATTAATGAGGTTGAGATTCCCAGTTTCTAAATAGAGGTGGAGTGAGTGTGCCTTTGAGTTGATTTTTAAGGAGCCATTTTCTATCGAGAGAAATTCTCTCAAAATATTGCTTCTCTCCAAAAATTTCCAGGAGAAGACCCAGTCATAATTATGATATTCAGCTTTCACCAAGCATAAAATTAGGGAATGGAAAAAATTAGAGGATCCCTGAAAAGGATGAAGCATAGCTCTATTACTCCAAACGGTAAGCTCTCTAAAACAAAATGTTGGGTGCAAACGTAGGTTATACAGAAGCATGTAGTATAGCTTGACTTTACCTACTTGCAGGAAATGAGAGAGAAAAATGGACATACCCACATGTGAGGAGAAATCATTAATATTGTAATGGTATATCGGTCTAGATTGTGGGATTTCTAGCAGTTTTTACTTTTTAAAAAATTTTTGCATTGCTAGAGTTTTCTGTGAGGCTGTACTATATTTATAATAAAAATAATAAAACTTTGCATTTTGAAAAGAGGATATACATACATAACACAAAATAGAAATATCAAGGAACATTGAGTCCCTTTATTTGATTCAGAAACTTAGATTAAAAAAGAACCATCTGTTCTGGGTCCAGGTCTCCTGGCCAGTCTCTTCTTGGTCCCTCTATTTCATCTTGCTCCTCCCTTCTACCACCTGAGTTGAGACCAGTCTCTGGTGCACAGGCAAGGGCCCTGCTGTGTTCAAGTGGCTCCAGCAAGAAAGGCCAAGCCCACCTCAAATCTTGGCCTCTGCTGATCTTGCTTCCCTGGGTTATGCCTCTCACTAAGGTTACACATCAAAGCAGTTGAATGCAAATATCATCTGGGAAGAATATCACAGTGAGTAATTATCTGCCATTTGGAATCTTATACCCAGTTAGCTAACCAGACAGGTAATAGATCAGCTAGAAATGAAGACCCGGCTTAATAAATTCAATAGTCTAGATTTATCAGAATTAAGACAGCCAGGGACCTCAGAGAGCAAGGATCTGGTGGGTCACAAGGGAAATGAAGAATCAAGCACTGAAACTGGTTCAGAAAGGACAGAAAGGTCCATATCAGGGAGAAAGCCATGTCACAATGTACTGCAGTTGGAGGAAAGTCCAGAGTGAAAACCACACACAGCTCCCATTAGATTTATTTAAGTGATGAGCAATTCTGAAGTCATCAGTAGGCTTGTACGTTACCTGTTTCTTGTCTACATTCATTGACGCCAAACTTAGGTTACTTAGCACATACTTAATGAAGTCCTCACATATATTAAAATTCTTCTCTGTAACCTGCTACAGTTAAGTGGCTTGTCCTTTCTTAGAGGGTGCTTTAAAACTCAGAGCCAACCATGACCATGACCTCAGATCATCATAGCAAATTACTCTATGGGGTTGATCTCTATTAACTCTTCTCTCTGCCTCTCTTTCCCCTTGAGTCCTGAGGTCAGAGCGTTCAGAGGTCTATGAAGCCCCTTGGACAAGCACACACCCTCCCTTTGTGCTTATACATTTAAACTGCAGTTTCTCTAAATGAAACACTTTATTTTGGCCTCCTTTTTCCAAAGCCCCAGGCACTTCCATAAGTACAGAAAGGATGCCTTTGCTCCAAGGCAATGGAGCCAGAGATCCTGCCCTGGGGGAGGATGCCTGCACTCACTCATCAAGTTACCTTGGAGTCCGTCTTTCTCAGAGATGCGCCTGCGTCCACCAGAAGCTGGCACACGGCCCGGTTCCGCTGGCAGGCTGCCTTGTGCAGTGCGGTCTCACCCCTAAATCAAAGATGAAATGGGTAAAGGGCTGGAGGCGGGAGTGGGGGTGGGGGAAAGGGGGCAGGGAGGGAAGTGAGGGTCGCATCGTACCCCTGCTGCTGACCTTCTGTGCCCCCTGGCCACTTTCCCACCTATGGTTGAGACCACAGTTGCAGAGCACGAACAGGGGCGGTGGCTGACCGGGGTCCTAAAAGTACCCTGAGTTGGTCATCGTCTCACCATAACACCTGACTCCAGCCTCTTTTTCAGTGTTGGCTGGTTAGGTAGGCTGAGTGATTTTGTTTTATATGACTACTGTCTGATGTAAGTACTCTTCAGTGGCACTCTGAAATAGACTGATGTGCATAGACATGTCTGAACAGTGTGCAGCCACTCTGTGTAGACATTCCAGCTATGTCCCGTAGACATCGGGACATAGCCGGAATGACGTGAGGTGAAGTGCACACAGGAGCAGCACGGAGCACCACATCGCAGGGCTCAGTAGACCACCTGGCCCTGGGAAGACCACCTTCTGGGACTTGACTTCAAAGACCCAGGAGGCAGCCACTCTGCCCGACCCGCTGATTCCTTGTGAATGGAAGGGGAGGGGCAGACCCAGAGGATATCTGGGAGGGACAGTAAGAACTCTGGGAGAGTTCAGCAGCCCGAGTCACCTCTAGTTAGCGGCAGGCCTGAGGTCAGCCCACTTGGGATGGGGAATAGCCATGGCAAAGTGACTATTTCTCCAACCCCCACAGACAGCAGAGAGAGGAGAATATTCCCATCCTGAGTCTAAAATTGAAAAGACACTTAATGCCAAGCTAGGGTGAATGACAACCTTGCTGATGGGATCTGTAGTACGTGAACAAGCTCCCGTAGCAACGGATGGTTCCTTCCTTGTCAGTGACTCATGACTAAACCCCTCCTACTTTTCTTCCTTCCGGGCTCCTTAGCCCTTCTCCACTCCACTGACTCAGTGGACATGAGTTTGAGCAAACTCGGGGAGATAGTGAAGGACAGGGAAGCCTGGTGTGCTACAGTCCATGGGGTCACAAAGAGTCGGACACAACTTACAGACTAAACAACCACAACTCCACCCCACCCATTCTTTATCCTTGTTATATTTCACTGCAGTTCTCTAGAGGCTCCTCCTGACTTTCAGGGTTAGATGTTTTTAGCCTTTCTTTGTCCCTGCTTGGGGAATAGTAACTGTTGTGCTATTCTGGGAATAAAAACGTTGACAACAAATGTTATCAGTTTGGGGGCCAACTGCAGAGCTGGTGAGTTTCTGAACCAGAATTCCTCTTCTGAGGCACAAAACATGGAAATGGTTGGAGCCACTATGTTCCTGGTTCTCCAGTGGTTGCATATAACTTGTCCCATTCTAGATTTAGCACAGAGAAATTGTCTCACTGCACAGAAAGGGTGCCTTAGGGCATTAGGGCTTAATTTGCTTATAAACCTCAGTTGAGAAAGAGTAAATGGATGGGTAATTAAGAGCTAAGTACATTAGACTTCTCTGCCATTCAAGGTGCACCAGTGCAGAAGTACCTCCCTTGAAGGAAGTTTTAAATGATGACCAGCAATGGTTATGTATGCAATCATCATGACAGGTACCATCTATTTTTACTGTGTAAACTTTGATTTAGAAGATTAGCTCTACAGTCATAAAGGCAAGTGAAACTAGGACATTTTTATATGATCTCAAGAAGACAATCTAGACTACATAATGCAAGGCAACACTCACGTTTCACTGTCTGCCATATCCAATAACTCGGACGGTCCTAAAGAAGAGGAAAAGCAAGATGCCCATCAGAAAAAAGTTCAAAAAATTACCATTAATAAAAAACCAAAACTGTAGTCACAGAATTAAAATACTTTGGGAGGCTGAATAAGAGCAGAGTATTTAGTTTCAGGGATAATAAGACCACCTCCCCCTCCAAAAGAGAAATGCTCCCTCCAACTCCCCTTCATCAATCTCTCAATCATCACCAGGCAATATGTAGAGAATGGGAGATAAAAAAGAATATAGCCTCTGCCTTCAAGAAACTTTCAAACAAGCTGAAGAAATAAAATTAATAGGGATAGAATAAATTAAGAATAATTAAGTGGCTATCTAAAGAGGAAAAGGAGAATCAGGTGGGCTTTAAAGTCTACTTTTAGCACAGGTTGTTCGGGAAGGTCTTATACAGCATACCATTAAAACTACAAGAGACTGTATTATTAAGTGCTCTTTATCTGACATAACACTTAGCAGCTTACACTAAGTCAAGACATTATCTACCCCAATTTCTTTATTTTAGAAATAGAGTAAAATTCTATTTTTCATAAAATTTCCCTCCCCAAATCTGGAAGAAATGTTATATATAAACATCAAATGGTTCTATATGCTTCATCAGGAATTGAAACATTCTGAGCTTTCACATTCACAACTTCTTATTTGTTCACTAATTTACTCAATTCAACCTGCAAACCTGCTTGGAATGCCCACCTCTCCCCCTGCTGCACTACTGCTTTCCTCCAAACCCTTCCTGCAACTTCTTACCTGCAGGTATCAGCTGATCCACATTTTCTCCAGAAAGCTCTCTATTACCACATTCTTAACATTGCATTAGATGCCCTGCCCATGTGTTCCCTCATTTTGTATGTTAACCCTATTTCCTACAATTAGGAGGGTAATATAATTAACCATCAAAACTGAGAGTATCCCTAACAAGTAGGGATATACAATCACCTTACTGATCATGACACTTGTCAAGCCATATTAAAATTACCTGCTGTCTTGTCTCTCTCCACAACTAGATTCTGGAAAACCCCTTGAAGTTGTGGCAGATGCCTTGTCCAACACTGTGTCCTCCGTTGGTGACTGGCATAGAGCACGGTGCCAAGCAGAGGCTTAAATGTTTGTCTGAATTAATGAATAAGGAGCCTGGCAAGCTACAGTCCATGGGGTTGCAAAGAGTTGAACACAACTGAGCAAATGACACACAAACAGATGGAAAGGTATACAGTGTTCTTGGACTGGAAGATTTTGACTATGCTACCCAAAGCAATCAACAAATGCAATCTCTATCAAATTACCAGTGCCATTCTTCACAGAACTAGAACAATAAAGTTTAAAAATTTTATGGAAATACAAAAGACTCCAAATAGCCAAAGCAATCTTGATGAAGAATGGAGCTGAGGAGTCAGGCTCACTGACTTCAGACTATACAAAGCTACAGTAATCAAAGTTGTTTGGTACTCGCCCAAAAGCATATAGATTAATGGCACAGGATAGAAAGCCCTGAAATAAACTCAGGTACCTATGGTCAATTAATCTACAACAAGGGAGGAAAGAATATACAATGGATAAAAGAGAGTCTCTTCAATACGTGGTGCTGGGAACACTCGAGAGCTACACGTAAAAACTTGAAATTAGAACATTCTCTAACACCTTACACAAAAATAAACTCAAAATGGATCAAAGACCTAAATGCAAGAACAGAAACCATAAAACTCCTAGAGGAAAACATAGGCAGAACACTCTGACATAAATTGCAGCAATATCTTTTTGGATCTGTCTCCTAGGCTAATGGAAATGAAAACAAAAATAAACAAGACCTAAGTAAACTTAAAAGCTTTTGCACAGCAAAGGAGAGCATAAACAAAATGAAAAGACAACTTCCAGAATGAGGGAAAATATCTGCAACAATGCAACCAAAACATGCAAATAGCTCATACAGCTCAGTGTCAAAACAAAACAGAACAAAAAACCCATTAAAAAATGGGCAGAAGATATAAATATTTCTCCAAAGATAATATGCAAATAGCTAACAGACACATGAAAAAATGCTCAACATCACTAATTGTTAGAGAAGTGCAAATAAAAACTACAATGGGGTATCACCTCACACCAGTCAGAATAGCCACCATCAAAAATATCTACAAACAATAAATGCTAGAGAGGGTGTGGAGAAAAGGAAACCTTCCTATACTGTTGGTGGTGACCAGCCACTACGGAGAACAGTACAGAGGTTTTTTAAAAACTCAAAATAGAACTACCATATGATCCTGCAATCTCATTCTGGGGCATAAATCAGAGAAAAACATAATTCAAAAAGATACATGCACCTCCATATTAACTGCAGCACTATATACAATAGGCAGACATGGGAACAACCTAAATGTCCATCAACAGATAAATGGATAAAGAAGATGTGGTGCATATATATATGCTGGGCTTCCCTGGTGGCTCAGATTGTAAAGTGTCTGCCTGCAATGCGGGAGACTTGGGTTTGATCCCTGGGTTGGGAAGATTCCCCTGGAGAAGGCAATGGCAACCCACTCCAGTACTCTTGCCTGGAAAATCCTATGGATGGAGAAGCCTGGTGGGCTACAGTCCATGGGGTCACAAAGAATCAGACATGACTGAGCAACTTCACTTCACTTCACATATATACATGTGTGTATATATATATATACACACACACACACACATATATATATATACACACACACATACAGTGGGACACTACTCAGCCATAAAAAGGAATGAAATAAAGCTATTTGCAGCAACATGGATGGACCTAGAGAGTATAAGAACTAAGCCAGAAGAGAAAAACAAATACATGATATTGCTTATATGTGGAATCTAAAAAAAAAATTATACAAATAAACTTATTTATAAAACAGAAAAAGACCCTCAGACATAGAAAACAAACTTATGGTTACCAAAGGGGAAAGGAGGTGGGCAGGATAAATTAGGAATTTGGGAGTAACCAGGAATTTGGGAGTAACCTAAACACACTGCTACATATAAAATCGATAAACAAGGGCCAATTGTATAGCACAAGGAAGTTTACTCATCATTTCATAGTTTTGAAAAAGAACATATAGATACATTTTATTTTCAATATACGTGTGTGTGCGTGTGAGTGTGAGTGTGTGTGTGTGAGTGTGTGTGTGTATATATGTACACACACATTAAACTGAATCACTGTGCTTTATACCTGAAACTAACTTAACACTGTAAATCAACTACACTTTTCAATGAAAACAAAAGTCACTGGTCAAGGGGAAGGGAGATGTTCACAATCCTCCTGGTCATCCAGGAGCTACATCACCAACCTCCTCTCCTTTCTTTCCATATATGGTCCTTAGGACAGGTCAATCTTCTCTTGAAACATCTGTCCTATTACTTGTTCCAATTTGTCCTATTTGACAAATACACTTCCTAATAGGTCTCCGTCAGGGACATAATGAGCGTGCAGGACTGTTACTAAGAAAACATATAAAGATCTAACATTTAGATTTCTAGGCTTCAAATTCATCATGTGTCCTCTGTCTCCCCAAGTATTTAAAACATTGAGGTTCACAGTCTTTTACTTGGAACTACCCCACCTCAATTTGTTCTCAAGGCTCCATTTTATTTATTTTTTGTATAAGCTAAATCAGTAGCTGCATGATCACCCAAATATTTCTGAGACTCTCCCAGCTCTGAGAGCTTGCTCCCTCCAGCTATCTAAAGCAGCATTTTCTACCCATATACCTAAATCTTTGGAGGAACAAATGGCAATCCAGTCCAGTATTCTTGCCTGGAAAACCCTACGGACAGAGGAACCTGGTGGACTACAGTCCACAGGGTCACAAAGAGTTGGACGCGACTGAGCATGCACTCACCTAAATCTTACACATTCTTTAAAAGCCCAGTGTGTGACAAGGTCCTCTGAAAAGGCCACCTTTGACCCCATTTCTGAACTCCCATAACACTGGGGTCGACCCCTGTACTGTGCATTTGCTTTCTGAATGTATGCCTTATCTCCTTAATTATTCTACATCTTTTAAGTGTAAGAACACTTTTTCTTACCCTTCTAGCACATTCCCTGTTTCACAGGTTCAACGAGGATTTTATTCATTCATGTTTGTTCCTCAGTCCTATGATTCTAAGGAAACTGGAATGATAACTCTCCACCCCATCACCCCCTGCCCCACCAAAATCCCCCTAATGTGTCAAGCAGTCTAGTGCAGTGATTAAAAGCGAGGGCTTTGGTGCTGAACATCCTTGGTCCCAAACTCCAGCTATCTCTGCCCCTCACGAGATCTCAGGCAAGTTCATTTTATTTCTCAGTCTCTTGATTACTGCACAAGTAAATTATAATTAATAATACTATTTATCGCATAGCTTTGTTATGAGGTTTCGTAAGTTAATACAAAAAAAGTGCTTAAAACAGTAGCTGGGGACACTACATGCAATGTGTAAAGTTTAGGTATAATTAAGTGTTCTATTCTCTGACATAACACAGCAGCTTACATTAAGTTAAGGTGCTGGAACATCAATGAGGGAAGGAGATATAAAAGGGTGCCTTGGCTCCCACTAACATTTGAAGTAAGTGTTGACTCCAATTCAGTGTTCTGAGAACCAAGTGCTCCAGGCCTATTCAGTCTTGGCTGAAGCAGCCTCCACAAGGTCAGGAGCAAGAATGCTTACAGAGCCCAGTGGTCCTTTTAGAGAGCTCCTGTCACTTCAGCAAAGTCATTCATTTTGCAAGGAATTCCATGAACATGAGCAGTGGCCTCACCAGTGTCTGTTCCCACCATTACTGATAATCCTGTAACCAAGCAGGACGCTATGGGGACTTCTCCTGGGGACAGACACCTCCCACATAGCTCCTCTTTGGAGCACCTAGAAAATAGTATCTGATGCACATTTCTGAGTTGTTTTACAGATGCTGAAACCACCAACAGATGGAAGAAGTTAACTGATGATCATGAGCCCCCAGACCTACTGGCCCCTAAGGATTGATAACCTTAACCTCTGTGACACTGCCGTGACCTCACCATCAGATGAGCTGATCATATACTCTGCAATGCCTCTCCCTCACCTGGCCTTTAAAAATACTTTGTTGAAACCCTTTGAGTTCGAGGTTTGGGGACACAAGCCACCTGTTCTCCATGTTTGGCCCTGCAATAAACCTTTCTCTGCTCCAAACTCTGATGTTTCAGTTTGTTTTGGCCTCGTTGTATGTTAGGCACACAGCCTCGCATTTGGTAACAACTGCACAAATATTTAGGCAGTAGGGGTCTCATCTCATTTCCTCAGCTCTGTCACCTGGTACTCTCAGAAGTGCAACCACATTGGATCCGTGGACTCCGGGGTCCATGCCTCTGTGCAGTGAGAGGATGATAAAGCAGTTTAATCTGTGCTAAAAAAGTGGGACAAAGAAAAGAAGCTTGTTTCTCAAACTCCTGACAAGAATCACTATAAATGAAGCCAACCCAGCAGGATTCCAGAGCTGATCGTCTAATCTGGGAGTCAGGCATGCCTAGAGCTGTTTATTGTCTCCTCCTTCCTCTCCAATCCTCTGTCCTTGACAGAGATGCAGATACTAAAACAAGATGTATCTTTTTGCTCTTAATTAATACCCAAAGAAACTTCAATTAAAGGTTTTAGAAAGACGGACTCTGGAAAGATGGACTTAACTGACAGCAAGAAGATTTAGGAGAAGAAAGGACAAGAGGAGTGCATGCCAGGTGGAGTCTGAGACAGAACTGTGGTTTCCCTCCCTATGTGTGTCTCCAGTGACCTACTGGGAGCTATTTTTAATAGTGTATCAAGCTATCACTGCTATGTGGAATCTAAAACACGACACAAATGTACCTATGCATGAAACAGACTGAATCAGGGACACAGAGAATAAACTGGCGGTTGCCAAGGAGGAGAAGGCTGGGAGAGGGATGAATTGGGAGTTTGGGATTAGCAGATGCAAACTGATATATATATATAATGGATAAACAACAAGGCCTTATTGTATAGCACAGGGGCCTGCATTCAGTATCCTGTGAGAAGCCATAATGGAAAAGAATATGAAAAAATATGTGTGTGTGTATATAAGTACATAAAACTGAGTCACTTTGCCGTATAGCAGTAATTAACACAACACTGTGAATCAACTGTACTCCGATTCAAAGATAAAAAGGAATTTTTTACAAAAATGTACATGAGTAGAATTACATTTTGCAAACAATAAAAATTAAGTTTTCTTGGAACAAAAATAGTGCATCATGCTGTCTAATAGTGCCCTGTGTAGATTAGTAGCATAAGATAAGATATGGAGGTGGGAGCATGTCCAGAGAAACAAAAACCATCAACAAAGACCACAAGTATATTCCCTTGAAAGAAAGAAATACATGTGAAAAAGCAGCAACTATGATTTTTGGAAAAGTTAATTTCAGCCTCAGCCATAAGGGAAAGAAGAGGAGAAAGAAAAAATAAAGATGGAATTCCTTCAAGTAGATCAATGGGGGAACATTTGGGTTTGGGCTTAGTTTGTTTGTCATGTGTACATACGTTCTGATTGTGGACACTATGCATCTCCCCTAAGGAATTGGAAGGAATGCCATTAAATTATCAGCAGAGAATTCCTGATTGTTCCCTGAATAGAAAAAGTCTTGGCTTTCTGTCTCCCCAGGGTTTACTAAAAGTCCCACAGTTCAGCCCCCAGCTGACCTGCACTGGGAAGCAACCACTGAATCTCTATTGAGGGGATATAGGTACAGATTTCTCCATGAACGTTTCAGAAGGTGATCGCCCTTCCATAGTCCTATGCCAGTTATCAGTAGAATCCTGTATATGATATTCATTTCAAACTACCCTGAATTGTGGTTGTTTATCTATGCTTTATTTCTCTCACTGAGTTTTAGGAATACACAGGGCAGAGACCATATATTATGGGTGAGCTTTTGCAAGTCTTCCAGCTTTACTACACTTCAGTTTTACCACCTGTCAAGTAGAGATAAGAGAACTTACCTTGTGGGCTTGTTGTAAGAATCAAATACACAAATACACATAAAGCACTCAGAACAATAAAGATGAGCAGTGATTATTACAATAATATTTCTGTTTAAGTGTATGGGACAGACTTTTTGAATGAATGAATGACATTTAAAAATCCACTTGGATCTTGGCCAATATCACACTTTTTTTCCTAAGAGAGAAAGATCCATAAAAGGAACATGGATTTAAAAAAATTTAAAAAGCTATGCTATCTGAGAAATGGTCTGAAAAATAAAGGGGAAAGAAAAATACATTGTGGGTAGAAACACATCAGTTTTCGGATGTGGGTCAGGGAATTCAAAAAGAAGCAAAACTTCACAAATGTCCCAACGTTGAAAAAGTGACAGCGTGGTAAGTAGTCAAACCTTCCAAACTTCAAATCGACTGCCCAGGCAGTGCTCATCCCAGAGGCTCTTCCAGGAACCCATGCAATTGTATCATCACCATTGCGCTTGTATTATATATGATGTGTCTTTTGTCACATGCATCCTTTAATTTGCTTCCCACACCGAGCCATCCAAATCCCCTTTGCTGTCCCCCCCACCTCCCCGTGGCCTCTCTCCCTCTGGACCTCATTTCCCATTAGTCTCCCTGACGCTGCCAGCAGACCATTCCAAATCCTCCTGAGCGCCGACAAAAGCTGCACAGATGTGGGGAGAGCCGGCACTGGGAACTCTCAACAGCACCGCCATCCTGTCCCAGCGGGACGGGGGTCGTTTCTCTTGGGGACCAGAGGCAGAGAGGGGGGTGGGTGAAAAAAAAAAGAAAGAAAAGAAAGACTGAAGGCAGAAAAAGAGGGAAGACAAAGTAAGCCATTGAAATCAGAAAGGAAATGCATGAGTGAGATTTCTATCAGGAAACACAGTAGGGGGCGGGGGGTGGGGGTGGGCGCTGGGAGAATAAAAACAAAAGAGCGAAATGTGCCCGGTGGTTAAAGACTAAGACGCCACAAAAGTCTCAGGGAGGGTACAACGAGGGAGGAGGGAGTGGGCAAAAATATGGTTGAAAGGAGTTGAAAAGCAGGAACCGCTGGGGGGTGGGGGCTCTCCGCTGGAATCCCTCCCGTCCTCCTCTCTCCACCCGGTCCTTGTGGTATTCTTAGGCTCTCTCTCCCACCTCCATTCTCTTTTCAACCCTCCCATTGCCCAAATTCCAGTTTTTTATAAAGGGAAGCAGCATGTTGTGTATTTAAGAGAAGAAGTCCCAAAGAAGATGAGGGACGAGAAAAATTCAAGCCTCCTGTGGCTTTTGAGAAATAACCACAGGTCCCATGGCCCCCCAGCCCGTGTTTAAAAGAGCCCTGAGAAGAGAAATTTGTGGCTGAATGTGGTGCCTGGGAGAATGACTAAGCTCTCACGACTCCCATTCAAGAGGCATCCTGACTGCAGACCCCCACCATCAATAAGACATGAAGAAGAGGGTGAAGCAGAGAGGAGAGAGGCGCTCCCTGGAGTAAGGATGCAGGAGGCAAACAAGTCCCATCAGTCATGCTCCTTGAAAAGGGCCCTCTGATTTCTTAGGACCCTTGTCTTTAAAGGCATCTTGACAGGCGGGTCTTTGAACAGTCTTTAGGATTTATATACTATAAACCCAAGGAAGGACTTGAATCAAGTTTTTAACACAAAAATTAAAAAACTACAATTTCAAGAGGTTTGCAGCAACCGAGATGGCAAGAAGGGGTGTCTCTTGATCTTTTCCACAGTATGAAATCTGCATGGATTTATTCTTTTATTTATGTGAATCCAAACTGATCAGATCCATCCACCGTAAATCTAACGTTAACTTATCAATATGATGCCGTAGTTTGGTAGACATCTCTGAACCCCAGCCTCACAGAGGCATCTCAGCAAAGGCTATTTTCCATCAAATCAAGGGAATTTCAGAGTCAGCATCATTATTAATCAGGCAAGACTATTTGCTGAGCAGAGACCACACTAAGAAGATGATTACAGAGTAGAGAAAGTGTCATGTTTTCTGTGTATGTATCCCTGACTTCAAGAACACCGCAAAGGGCTTGCTGCAATTTAAGAGAGATGACTAGTTCTGCAAAGACAGTTTTCAATTCTAAATGTGCAAGTTTATAAAATCATATCAGCAACTAAAGATATTAAGACAAATGACAACAACAGAAATGGTTGAGCCAAAGTGCTCAGCTCTTAACATGGAGAATTAGGCGGACAATGTCAATAGATTTCACGTCCATGCTCCTCAATAACTAGAAATAATGAAGTTGATGTTAAGAATGAAATGGACCATCAATTCAGTCAACCTGAATTGACTATCAGGTTGATAAATACTAATTTTAATAAAAATCAACTACAGATCAGTTTTTATTATTTGACTGTAGGAGAAGGCAATGGCAGCCCACTCCAGTACTCTTGCCTGGAAAATCCCATGGGCAGAGGAGCCTAGAAGGCCGAATCCATGGGATCCCTGAGGGTTGGACACGACTGAGCGACTTCACTTTCACTTTTCACTTTCATGCATTAGAGAAGGAAATGGCAACCCACTCCAGTGTTCTTGCCTGGAGAATCCCAGGGACGGGGGAGCCTGGTGGGCTGCTGTCTATGGGGTCGCACAGAGTCGGAAACGACTGAAGTGACTTAGCAGCTTAGCAGTACTAAAAAGGTTAAAAATCACCACCCATCAATACCCAACAGTGATCTTTGGACTGTAGATCATAGTCAGATTTTATTTTCAGACAGAAGAGATGGATTTGGCTGCATGATCTTCAGAGTCATACATCTACCGGCCAGTTACAGACCCACGAGGCAGATGCAGTGACCGTGAGAACTGCCTGCCTGTGAGCGAAGTGGAGGTGATTACAAGAATATCGTGTTTTCTCCTTAGTGTAAATATTAAAGTGACTAATTTACAAAAGCTAACCAAAAAAATGAGAAAAATAAGCTTCTCCCTTCCCCAAGTTACTAACAAATTCTTCCTGTCCTTCAGTGTTGATACAAAGAGCTATACCGCATGATTCACTCTTTGCAAAATCTCTCTCTCTAAACTGCATGATTCACTCTTGGGATCCAAGAGAAAGGAGTTCGGTGTTGGAATGTCAGGCTTTGGTGCAAGTACTCAGAGATGTGCCAGTTGGATTTCATGGCAGGAAAAGTGTGTGCTCTGATCTACAGCTTGGTTAGAAACTCCAAGCCCTGGGATCTTGAGTTACAGGGGCCTTTCTAGGCCGTCTTATGTAAGGCAATGGAAAGAGAAATGGGTGGTGGGGGTTGTGAAAATCCATGGTGTTACAGCAATACCATCTCAAGCCTCCTCATTCAAGCCCCTGGGGAGACTCAGCTGAAAAGAAGATTTCTGGTTTTTAGTGTAAGCATGTCCCCAATATTGCATGGGACATACTTCTGCTAAAAAAATGTTATCGTGTCTTGTATTTTGATTTGCTAAATCTTGAAGCCCTAGCTTAGGACCCTAAACCAAGGGAAAATATAAAATCTGAGTACCAGGGAATTCCAAGTGAGTCAGTAGTTCAGGATATTGAGAAGATCACCATTTTCAGCTGAAGAAGACAGAGAGTAAGGGAGGGGACAGATTGAACACATCCATTAATTTTGGAGCAGAGAGGTCTATTTCTCCGACCCTTGAGCGGGGGCTGCCTCCATGACTCGTTTCAGCTGACAAACTGCCACAGAGGTGAGGCAGACTTCTCCAGCCTGGCCTCTGAATGTCTGGAAGCTTCCATTCTCACCCTCCTGAAACCCAGGGATCGTCATGCTGTGAAGAAGCCTGAGATGAAAGTCCAGGTATCCCAACCACCCCAGCTGACAGCCCTGAACACGTGAGAATCCATCTTAAATACAGACTCAGTCAAAACTGCAGTTCCCTGCAGCCTGACAGGTAAGAGCAAGTGAGATACCAGCAGATCACTGATGAGAAAGGATCCCAGAACCAGGGACGGGAATTCCTGCTCTTCAGGAGAGGTAGAGAGGGGAGGAGAGAGAATTTCTAAGAGGTCTCATCACTCTAATAGATAGCCGGTATCTCACCAACCCTAGAGAGGTACTTGGGTACCGAGCAGATTAAGGTGTGAGGGCAAGCACTCAACTTCATGGGGTAAAAGCCAAACCAGGAGGGAATATCAAGATGACAATGATCAAGATGACAGCCACCAGGAGAACTTGAACCTGAGCTAAAAGCAAACAAGGTGAGGGCATATATCCAAAGCTCACCTTCACTTTGTCCAGGGGAAATTCTGAGATATTTTCTATGAAGAGAAAAATAACTATGGAAGCTTTGTGACCTGTACGCACTGTCTATGGGGCTGGGTTCTCATATTTGGTTCTGCCTGTCACCAGCTTTCGGAAGAGTCACTACAGGAAAACACCTACAGTTTGTGTGTGTGTGCAAAAGGCAAGTAGAATTTATGCCACCATTGTCTATTCAAGTCATTGTTTAAAGAGTCATGCTTTAATTGCTGGAGGCCGAATGGTCAGGGGAGTGGGAGACAGAATATACACACCCCTGACACAGCACCAGGAATAGATCTAAGCTTTCTGGGGCAGACAGGCTCGGGACAATCCAATCTAGCCTATGGGGGTTGTGGTGGGGGGGAGCGGGGAGAAAGCGTCTAATGGTGACCATCCTACTTGGATACCCTTTCCTTTTCCTAAACCACTCTTTCTGCCATAATTCAGGCCAAGGGTTCAGGCAAATTCTCCATGGTGAGAAGGTATTGAAGAGAAAAGCAAGGCGAGTCAAATGGGACTGAGAGTCTAATCCTTTCCAAGGTCCTTGTAAAGCTTAAATGATAGGATGTGTCCATTCTAAGCACGTGGCATACAACCAGTGCTCAAGAAACGGCAGCTCTGTTAGTTATCTCTTTGTGACTTTACAGTAGGATTTAAGAGTCCTACATACAACACTTTCAATTTAATGATGCATATGATTATATTTTTTATCCTGCAATTGCTTGACAACAGAGACTTTATTTTATTTTTGTGTGTGTGTCGGTTTATGGCAGATAGTTCCTGTGAAGTACCCCACAAATATTTGATGAATGAATGAATGGGTACATAGAATAAGACATGTTTGCTGAACTGAATAAAAAGAGGAATAAAGAGGAATGTAAATCAATACACAGAAAACAAATTTATGGTTACCAAAGGGGAAAAGGAAGGGGAGGGATAAATTGGGAATTTGGAATTAACAGATACACCCGACTGTATAGAAAATAAACAGCAAGGACCTACTATATAGCACAGGGAACTATATTCACTATCTTGTAATAATCTGTAATGGGAAAAGAATGTGGAGAAGATTAAATATATGTATAACTTCTCAGTGGCTCAGCAGTAAAGAATTTGCCTGTAATGCAGGAGACATGGGAGACATGGGTTCAATTCCTGGGTTGGGAGGATCCCCTGGAGGAGGAAATGGCAACCCCCTCCAGTATTCTTGCCAGGAAAATCCCATGGAGAGAGGAGCCCTGAGGACTACAGTCCATAGGGTTGCAAAGTGTTGGACAAGACTGAGCAACTGAACATACATGTCTTTAACTGAATCACTTTGCTGTACAGCTGAAATTGACATACTGTAAATCAACTATATTTTAGTTTTTAAAAAAGGGAATGTGACTGTGTACCAAAGGGAATGTGACTCTGTACTAAAATGCTTACTATTTACAGCCAAAATGTGGATACAATGAGGGTAGGCCATTGGCTCAGTGCTAGGGCTCACAGAAAATCTTTTAGGATCTCTGTATACCTGAATTCAGCAGAGCCAGAGATTCCTCAAAAACAGCCAAGCTAGGGAGACTTTGCCCACTTCTATCTTATTTTTCAGTCCTAGAAACACTATAAACCAGGGAAGCAGTCAAAGAAAGATTTGATACTCCTCTGACGTGTCTGTGCCATTAAAGGGCTATTAGAGGTAGGTGCTGAGGTCACCATCTAACACCAGATTACAAATCCAGTTAGGAGGCTGTCCAGGGGGTGAACATGGCCTGCCACAGAGGACACAGCAGTACCAGATATTTTTTGAAGAGAATAAAAGGTGACTTGAGTTGAAAAGGTGAATGAGATTCAAATAGAAAAAAAAAAGGGAAACTAGAAAGATGGAAATAAATATGCACATTACTCCTCAGACTGATCAGCTATAAATATGGATTAGGTACCTGGTCCCAACTCGTTAACTTCCCAAAACCCTTCCCCAAACAGTACATGATGCCAAGTCCACACTTGGTTTTGTCTTTCATTTTGTAAGTAATCAGCCCTCAAATACCCTGCAAAGGCCTTGATATGGAAATGATTCCTGTTAAGGTTAAGGTGGTTAAGGTACAGATAAAGGTGCTTGGTTAAGGTGACCTGTGTCACGGGTCTGGAATCCTGGCTCTGTCATACAAGCAAGGAGAGTCAGCGAAAGCTCAAGGGTCTCTCCACCATTCTGAGGACAGCCTGGATGAAAGTCAACTTCGAAAATGCAGTCTGTTTCATGGATAATTGATTCTTGGTTTGCTATGCCTACTCACCGTGGTCAAGGATATATTTCACAATCTCCCCGTTGCCGGTTTTAGCTGCGTAATGAAGGAGTGAACAGTGGTCTGGTCCCTGAATTAGCAGGCTGCCTCCGTTTTTATAGCTTTCTATTAGCTGCAAAAGAGACATAGGAAAAGCAACTCAGACAGAGTCCGGAACAAGGAAAACAGCTAGCTGGTGATAAAATAAAAGTAATGTAGCAAACCACAAATGTCTCCAGCCTCAGAGGACACAGGGAAAAGTCAAAGAGATGAAGTAGCATTCCTGGGTTGTGTTATCACTCAAATAGATGGCCAGTGTCTCAGCAAATTCCGGAGAGGGTAAGTGGGTACTGAACAGCCTAAGGGAATGGAAGCATGCTAAATTACTTGCTCCCTTTCTGTTTTTTTGTCCTTTTCTGGGCACTGAAAGAATGAAAGAGAGGAGAATGAAAGCTTCCCTATGTAGGCTGAGCGTTCTTGAGTTAAAGAACAATTAAGTCTATAGGCAGGAAGAGCTTGATGTCTGGTAGTGACGCTCCCTCCGCCCTTTAACTTTTTCTGCCCTCTCTAATGAGCCCAGTTACTGAGTACAGAAGCTGCTCGCCCCTTCCCAGCATGAGGTCACACGCACAGGCATCCAGTAGACACATGCACAGCCATGTTTGGCTCCCTCCTTCATCCAGATCTGCAGTCTGCCTGCCTTCTATTTATCATCCAACACATACCACCCAACAAGGCTTGAGATGATCCATGGGTTGAGAACCAAAAGGGTTCAGAGAATGTAGTAGTAGAAACCTAAAAGACTTCCAAAAGACTGGGGGAAAAACAGATTTTTCAGCCTGAGAATTAGGTGCTAAATAAGGACACAGTCTTAAGTTTGTGAAATACTGCACATTACTGAACTGTAACGTAAGTGAAAATGGATCTCTGTTCTCTAAACTGCAATAATCAGAACAAGGGCCTTACTAGAGCTTCTAAAATGTAGCTTTAGAATAAATAAGAATCAACTAACCCAGCATGTAATAAGCAAAAGGAATATGTGTACCACCAAGAAGTTAGATAGCATAGCATTATTAAAAACAAAACTCATAAGGTCAAAGAGAGTATACTCATAGTTCATACATTCACACAAATACAACTATAGATTAGCCATGTGCCAGATGCCAAGGAAACTAACATGAATACAACTTGACCACTGACCTCTAAGCCTCCAAGACCTCACTGTCCATGGGAGAGAGAGTTTTTTAAAGAATTGCACAGAGATGAAGAGGACAATGAGGAGGGTAGCACAGGGCACTAGGAAAACATAAAATAGGGGATGGAAAAAACCATGGAAGACTTCCTAGAAAACTGATCAAAAAGGAGCAATTGACTGGAAGTAAGGAACACGGGGCTTCCCAGGTGGCACTAGCGGTAAAGAACCTGCCCGCCAGTGCAGGAGATGTAAGTGATGTGGGTTCAGGCCCTGGGTTTGCAAGATTCCCTAGAGGAAGAACGGCAACCCACTCCAGTATTCTTGCCTGAAGAATCCCCATGGACAGAGGAGCCTGGCAGGCTACAGTCCATAGGGATGCGAAGAGTCGGACATGACTGAAGTGACTGAGCGTGCACAAGGAACATAGAGTTTTCATGCCTAAATTGAGAAGCAAAGGAACAGGAAGAAGTAGCTGTCTTCCATGACAATCTAAGAATCCTATTCTGTTCAACTGTACTGTCTCACAATGGCACGTCCATTCTTTGTGGGAAGATCCACAAAGGATTTGGGCTCACAGAGTAGCAGAGACCCAACCCATCAGCTGCCCCGATTTTGCCTTGCTGTGGTGTTCATAGACACTGTGGCCATTGGGCTAGTCCATGGGTGTGCTGTGCAGCCCGGGGGATAGGAGCTACGCATGACAGCCTGCACGCAGGGCTGATCCAGGGTCTATTCTCAGTTCACTGGTGTGCTTGGACCTTGCTTCCCCTTTCAACTCTCCCATTCTCCCCCTCCTCCCTCACACTCGTGACACACACACCCAGTTGAGTATTTAATATTTATAGTACTTTCTACATGGGACAGAGAAATGGAAGAAGATAAAGAAAAGGAAGGGAAAGTACTTGGGAAGGAAAAGAAAGAAAAAAGTGAAAATGAAAAACCCTAAGGCTTTATATTTTACCTCTCAGTAAATCAGATGTTACTGAGTCATTTCTCAGTCATCTAGGAAAGAATTATAACAGAGAATGAAATAAGGCAACCAGCCGAATATAGCGATTTCCCTTCTCTCACATAATTCTCTGTTAAGTACCAAAGAAGTGCAGTAACATGCCCAGGGCCCTGGAAAATCTGTTGCCTAGACTAAAAGTATATACAAAACAAAATGAAGTGGTTTCAAAGGTACAACAACATTTTGCAAAATTTTCTGGCTTAGAAACTCTCCAAGAGGAGGGATCAGGTCTGAACTCATGCCTTTTGCTCACAGAATCCAAAAAGACTTTGCAGGGAATATAGGATAATATTTGGTTTAATCCACTGCTTGGAAATGGCACTGAATTCAGGTATATACACTGCTTAGAGAGCACTTTCCTCTTGTGGCTAGCAATTCCTAGTAACACTGTGATCTGGTCGTGGCACGGGCACCATTCCCAGGGATGTGTGTCTGAAGATGACAGTTTAACAAGATGCTGACAATCTTCTCAGCCCTTGTTTTCTGCTAGTAACCTGTTAACAATGTAGCTCTGAGGTTTCTCAGTTTATTCAACAGATGTGCTTCCAAAGAACTTGTATACAAGAGCCTGTGTGTGTGTAAAAGTCGCTCAGTCGTGTCTGACTCTTTGCGACCCCATGGACTATACAGTCCATAGATAGGATTTTCCAGGCCAGAATACTGGAGTGGCACCCTTTCCCTTCTCCAGGGGATCTTCCCAATCCAGGGATCGAACTCAGGTCTCCTGCATTGCAGGTGGATTTTTTACTAGCTTCGTCATTAGGGAAGCCCAAGAATACTGGAGTAGGTAGCCAATCCTTTATCCAGCAGATCTTTTCGACTCAGGAATTGAACTGGGGTTTCCTGCATTGCAGGCAGATTCTTTATTGACTGAGCTAGTGCTTCTTAACTTTCTTTTAAGGCTTCTGGGTTCTCAATCTGGGATAGTGCTGAACTTGAGTGAGTTGGAGCCTCTGCCTGGGAAAGTTGCTGATAATACAGAGCAGATCAATGCCATTATGGTGTATACAGGGATACCCAGGCAGTCTTAAGTCCAGACACCGGAAAATAACTTGGGACCAAATATAGCTTTCCAGGTATTCATGGACTATATTATACTTTATAACAAATATTTGTCTCCCTGCTACGTTTAACTATTAAAGGAACATGGATTAACACTGTATTAACAAAATAGCTATCTTGGGAGAGTCCCTTCTATGAAGTTATAGGAACAATCTTAAGAGCTTTATGTGAATTTTATATTCAATCCTCACAGTAAAGCAAAGAGAAGAGCAATGTGATTCCATTTTACAGATGAAGAAATGGAGGCCAGAGACAATTAGGTAATTATACAAAGTCTCATATATAGTCAAAGGCAGAGCCAAGATCTGAACCCAGACATTCTGACTTCAGAATTTGCATTCACTCAGGAGGCAGCAGTTTCCTCTGAACTAAATTCTCCAGAAAACATGAGCACAAATCACAATATTCAAGGCAGATCAGAGTATCTTCTGATTAACTGTGATCCCCAGAGTTCAAAATGACAATAATGTTGCATGATGTTGTCTCTTGCTTAAAGAAAGTATTTCTGGGTATTGTCCAGGTTATTCTTACAGATGCATTCATTTAAAGACTTGGGCTGAAAGAAATCTTTCAACTTCAAATATTAGTTCCAGATAGCAGGAACCCAGGGCACTATGAGCACTGTCTCCTGGGGACATGTACCAGTTGTAACCAGTCAAGGCAGACAGCACTGTGCCTTTGCACAGACCCTTTGCTGTTTGGAGACATGGCGATGCTACAAGGACTCCTCTCACCCTCTCTGCTCAATTCTCAAAAAGAACATCCTTCTGCCTTCTACCCAGCTAGCACCAGGGGGATGGGAAATGATAAATGGGATCATAAAAATTTGGTGAGAAATTATGCTGATTTAGAGTTCTTAAAGAATCACCAAAAGTTCTGGTAGGAAGATATCTTACCTTCATAAGATCACCAGCTATTACTGCCTGCAAAATTGCTGTGAAAGACAAAAGAGAGATGTCCCATTAGTAGAAGACCCTCTCATGAAAATATTACAAAGGGCTGGATCCATATTTGGGAAACACAGTCTACATTTGGGGTGGGGGTCAGGGGAGGAGAAGCATGCCAAAGGTTGAAACGTGGGACAGACTGAGGCCTTCTTTTCACCCCTTCCCTCCCTGGGCATTCATCTTGTACATCATTCTGGAGCCAACAGGAACCCCCTCCAGCCCTGGTACAGAAAAGCGAACATGAAATGTAGAGTCATACATACTGGATTCAAATCTTAGCTCTGACCCTTACAGGCGGTGGAATACTAGGTGAGTTATCTAACCCCTCTGAGCCTCAGTTTCCACATCTGTAAACCAGCAAGTCTCAATTATATCAGATCTTTGAAAGGGTTTATTAAATCATACAAATGTTCTTATCTCATCCAGTGATGCAGAGTGCCTGATCATTAGGATTGTTTCTGCTCCCTTTTTCTAATTCCTTCTCCTTTGTCCTTTGGGGGTTCAAAAATTATTAGTGATTTTGTGTTCTATAATTATAAATAAATACCTACTGCTATGGAAAGAAGGATTAGAAGCAATAAAGAAGAAACACATATTTTAATTATGTTCTAAAGAAAGTAATCATACATTTAGCATAAAATTCATTGGTGATTCTTACAGAAAGAACTCTGAAAGTTTAATTAAACTAATTGTAAGGCTACTTGGTGGCGGTGGTGGTGATTTAGTCGCTAAGTCATGTCCGACTCTTGCGACCCCATGGACTGTTGTCTGCCAGGCTCCTCTGTCCATGGGACTCTCCAGGCAAGAATACTGGAGTGTGCTGCCATGTCCTTCTGCTTAGCTGAGGGGAAAATAATCTAAGTACCTGTGCATGTCATGTAGGGTGCAGAAGAAAAATGAAATAAATATAACTAATAAAACAGGAAAAGAATATATGACTGTCTAATGGCGGTTATGATTCCTAAAGGGGACAGTTGTATTAGGTCAAAAATGGTCCCTTTAGAAAAATACCTATATTTTAAAATTGCTCAAGAAAAAGATCATTTTAAAGTTTTAAAGTCACCTCCCCCCCAAATTAGAAGGTTTGAAGTTTATTTTTCAAAGTATCCTTTTACTCTTATTTCAGAGTCTCTCGTATACAGTTGGCCAAAAATGCAGTATCAAAGCACATGGTGCCCTTGACTATCACTGAACGAAGCCTGTGAAGCTTTCATCACGCGCACTTATGGGCCCTGGGTGATCAGAGCCAAAGAACCACAGACACGTTCAACTTGTTCAGAGGCCCAGGGCCGAGTGCCTTCCCTCTGACCAAAGCAGAAGTCTCGGAAACCTTAGGAAATAATGACAGCTGCTTGAGCACAGAAGGGAGAATGAAGGAAGAAGAGCGAGAAAGGAAGAAGAGGAAAGAGAGGGAAGAATGTTTCTTCTCCGTAACAAGCTGTCTAAGCTGGGACTATGGCTCCAGGCGCAATAATGCTCTTTGTACACAGTCAGTGTGCACCGATCAGTTGTTGAACTGACAGAACAGAGTGCTAGTTGCTCAGTCATGTCCAACTCTTCTCGACCCCATGGACTATAGCCCATCAGGCTCTTCCGTCCATGGGATTCTCCAGGTAAGAATCCTGGAGTGGGCTGCCATTTCCTTCTCCAGACAGAAAAGAGAGCAAAGAGGAAAGGAGTGAAAGGCAATGGAGATAAAAATAACAGAAAAGGGGACTTTCTAATGGTCCAGTGGCTAATACTCTGCACTCCTAAAGCAGGGGAGGCGGGGTTCCATCCCTGGTCAGAGCACTAGACCCCACGTGTCACAGCTAACCGTTCACATGCCATAACTAAAGATCCTGTGTGCTGCAGCTATGACCTGGCACAGACAAGTAAACAAATAGACGTTTCTAAAAAATAACAGAAAGGGAATTAATAAAATGTTGTATGTCAAAAGAACCTAAGAAACGTGTCTCATTCTTCCTTTTACAGATGGGACACTGACATTTAGATGGAAATGACTCTCTCAGGGCACAGAGACCATGGTAGCTCAATCACCCCACAATGCAGGTCCCTGTGACCATCCCAGGCTCTGTCCTGTGCCCTCTGGGAGTTCACCCTGTAGTAGCTCTCCAGGGCTCTGTGGGGCCTAAGGAAAATGAAAGGAAATAGTCTTTAACTGGAGTCTAATTCCGATCTCTGCAATTTACTTGTTGTTCAGTCGTTAAGTTATGTCCGACTCTGCAACTGCATGGACTGTAGCACACCAGACTTCCCTGTCCTTCACTATCTTCCAGAGTTTGCTTAAACTCGTGTCCATTGAGGCGGTGATGCCATCCAACCATCTCATCCTCTGCAGCCCCTTCTACTCCTGTCCTCAATCTTTCCCACCCTCAGGGTCTTTTCTAATGAGTCAACTCTTCACATCAGGTGGCCAAAGTATTGGAGCTTCAGCCTTATCATCAGTCCTTCCAATGGGTATTCAGGGTTGATTTCCTTTAGGATTGACTGCTTTGATCTCATTGCAGTCCAAGGGACTCTCAAGAGTTCTCCAGCACCACAATTTGAAAGCATCAGTTCTTCAGCACTCAGCCTTAGGAGTCAAACTTTTTAAATCAACTTTCTTATCTAAAGTAAGATTAACAGCTGTCCTGGTCACCTCTCTGTAGTAAAGATGAAGCCAAATAAGCACTTTATAAATAGGATAAGTTATACTGACAGAAGGGATAGATTATAGTACTTCTGTGACTACGCATAAAAACACATACACACACTTCAGAAGGAGCCTAGCAAGGAGGGTGAATTGGTGTGTGAAGTCAACCGGGCATATGGCTGTTTATACGGCCCTCATCAGAGGTGAGGCCAGGCTGCAGGAGCCAGTGAGATGGTGGAGCTTTCCCAAGATGTCAACTCTGCATGAGAGGGCAGGGAGAGGGAGGCAGGGGCAAGCACGAGCAATTGCAGGTGTGGGCGAATGACTCAGTTTGGGCTTTTACGCTACAGGATATTCTATATCCATTTAGGAGAGAAAGAAGGCTAGGGTAACTGCCTGACAAGGCAGTTGGTGAAAAGCCTTGAAAATGACACACAGACTTTCCTAACAATACAGAGCCTGCATTTTCAAGACCACATTGAAACACTTCCCAGACATTTAAAAGAAATAGAAAAAAGAAAGAATAAAGGAGAGAGAAAAGTAGAATTCGCTAACTTAAAGCACCAGTGAATAACATTTGGTGCATATGACCAATAAGTCAGGATGATGAAAAAATTCTCCAGGATAAATACTATTGGAAGAGTACTGAACATGAGTGAATGGATGAATGAGAGGCTGAGGGGAAACTCACTGGCTACCTGCCGAGTTCAAAGGATTGTTGGAGGAGGTGAAGTTAAGCCAACTTGTCCACAATCAGTGGTTTCATTAGCAAAAAAAGATTTGGGAAATCCTTAAAAGATGAAGGGAAGATACAAACGAGGACTTGTAAGTTAAGAGGCTGTCCGAAGGGCCCTGGGAAGAGGTCTGCACGATCACACCTGAGGCTGGGTTGTCATACATCATGACTGTGACGTTCCAGTGGGACCACTCCGGTGAGCACCTCTTCGTCCAGAGAAGGGACCTACATTTTTATCCTGTGAGTATTGAGAAGCTAAGGAGGAGTTGAAAGTAAATCAGAGAATCACGTAAATGTCCTGACGCCTGCCAGTTTGATTCAGCCCCTCCCTTCCTGCGAACAGAGTTGCGACCTGCTCTCAGCTCATGTGCCCCCATCACGGCAGCTTTCCATTGCTACCTCACTCCACTCCCAACATCTTTATTTATGTCTTTTGGTTTCCTAGCTTCCCAATTTAAAGTCCCCCTGAACAGACAGAAGAGCGTATAAAAGAATCATAACCACAAATAATTTCCAATTGTACTGAGATGGAAAACATGAATATTTATTTTTAAGTCAAGCAATACACTCAAGGGTAGCTATTATGCAAACATTATTAGGCACAAGGCCCTCTTCTCTGCTGATTAATGTCCTTCCCTCCTGAACACTGTTGTTTAAGATTTCCTCTGCATAAACAGAGCTTGACTCCATTAGTATTCAACTCCAGATAATAACCTTCTGAAAGATCAAGCTTAAAAACAAATAATGAATTGTTATGATTACAGCATTATTTTTTTTTTTTATTATTTCTTCAGCTCAGAGCCTGCCTTCTGGCCTTTTCCAAAATTCCTTCATATAGGGTAAACAATGCTCCCAAATTCAAAAGAACAAGAGAAGTTAAATGGCCAGTGGGATACAAGGGTTATTGAGTATATGACTAGTAGGTTTCCTGGATGATTAAATCACATAAACTTATATAGTCAGACAGGAAAGTAAAAGGGTAGAGGACTGAAAAGTTTGTCATTTTCAGAGAGTTTAGAAGTTGAATCATTAGCTTATAAGAAACGACTTATTTTTCCTTCAGCACTGTGCCTCCTGACAACTGCTGAACAGTAAGCATCCTGAGACAGAAAGCTGTAATGGAAAAGTCAGGACTACTGGGAAGGAGTCAAGTGTCTTCCTCTTACAGCCCCTCTTCGGCCTGGATTCCCAGAAGCCCAGACATCCTTAGACATCTGTGCACAGAAGGAAAAAAGTGACTCCCTCGCATCATGATGGGAGAAAACAGTCCATGGGCCACGGGCTGGCCCACCTCCTTCTGCCAGGCTGGGCCCTGTTCCAAGCTGACTGTACAAAATAAACTCCATCCTCTCCGAAAACTGATATTTTGGCAAGAAATCCAAATTAGGAAGGGATATATTTTAACTGAGTTTAGAATCATATTGCCTGAGTTTAAGGCTTGTGAGCCTGGCGGGCTACAGTCCATAGCGTTGCAGAGTCAGACATGACTGAAGTGACTTAGTACGCCCGCACATCATTAACTAGTAGGCAAGTTAGTTTAACCAAGCTTCAGGTCTCTCATTAGGAAAATGAAGATAAAATCAGTTCTTCTGAGACTCTGCCTTGCAAGTAAGCTCAAGGAACAGTGACTGTGACCACTGTGGTTTTCTGTGTAGAACACCATGGAATACTGATGTTAACACCATTACACAGAAATGAATCACTTCTTAGCTGTGAAATGAGGTGAGACTCAAGTCAATTACAGTTCTAGAACACGTCACATGACTAATTCCAAAGGGATAGTTTAAGGTTGCAAAGTCTGCTTTGCAACAAAAATATTTGCAAAAAAAAAGCGTACTGAACTTGGCAAAGCCACAATGCTTGTAAATCTCAATAAATCAACTAAAATAACTATAAACAGAGTCACAACTCTGAGCACTTGTGTCTATTTAAAAATTTTAACCTTTCATGTTATTTTGCAGTTTTAAAATTAATGTTCTGTTCCTGATTGTCACTTGTTAATGATAGCGGCCATTTAAATCTTTTATTTTAATTGTGGGAGAAAAAGATTAAAAGTAACAACAAAAACTGTTGAACAAAAATGGCTTCTGGAGGCCTACGGGGTAAAAATCAGCCGATTCACTGAGATTCATAAATATACATCTGACTTCGCCAAGTTCTGCATACATTTTACTCCTAAATATTTACAAAGCAAGAATCAGAACATAAAATAATGTGTCAGGAGTCATATTCCACATTCCAGAGCTCTATGTAGCCTTAGTCTAACCCTTGCATTTAATAGAGGAGGAAAATGGTGCTTGAGAAGTAACTTTCCAAGGTCACACAGGTAGTTAGCAATCCAGCTGAGAGAGACAAAAGGATGCTAGTTTCTTTTATTTTTATTTTTTAAAAAATATTTTCTCTGAATCTGAGGTCAGCGTTCCTTCCACCTTCTGTTTCTTCTGTAACTGGGAGCAGGGTGGCAGAAATTAAAACAATCTCAAACAAAAGCTTCACAGATGCATCAGACAGAAAGTGAAGTCATTTTATGGCTCCAGGCTCCAACCCTTCTTACACCAAAGCAGAGGCTGAAGAACCAGCCCCCCTATGGCCAAGGTCAGGTTCACAGTTCCCTTGATCTGATCACAACAGGTGTCTTCACACTTTTCCTTTCTTAGTATTGCTCAGCCCCACAGAGGCTGCACTCCCAGGTGCCTGAGAGCTTACTTCTCTGAGATCCATATTTCTACATAGTTTTTCCTGTATTTTCCTCATCAGCAGCATTCTGTCCAATTTCTCTGCTTCGTGAACAGCAAACCCTGGTACATCAGCAACAAACGGTGAAGGCTCAGCTCCCCAAAATGGAATTTAAAATAAGCATCAATAATAGCAAAGGTAACCTAACACACATTTCATGGTATGGATAACTACGCTGAATTATGCTAATCAGACATAAAGGAGGAAGCCGCTCATGAAAATACTGTAATTAATATTATTTTACATACTCTTACTGAACATTCCCAAGGTGAAAGAAAAGAGGAATTAGATATTGCTAAAGACCTCTGCATGTTAACTGAGGCCTCAAGGAAGTTTTGACAATTGATAATAACATATGTTGCCAAGTTATTTATTAATAGTAATAGCCAAAGCACTAAGGGTTCTTAATAATATATTAGAACAAATTTAAGATTATTCTTCTAATGACACACAAATCTGTATCAGTTCCCTATCCTTGCATAGCAAAACATTCCAAAACATAGTGACTTAAAACACGACAATTATTTATTTTGTTCAAAAGCTGAAGCTTGGGCTGGGTTAAGCAGAAATTGTTGTTTCTGCTCAATCTGGCATCAGCTGGGGCAGATTCACTGAGAGCTCAAAGATCTGCTTTCAAGATGATCACACACATGACTGCTAAGTAGGAGCTGGCTTCACCTGGGAGCTCTGACTCCTCTCGTGTGGACGTCCATGGGCTGCCTGGGCTCCCTCTGGAAGTGATGACTGTGTTTCACAAGCAACCATTCCAAGGGAGCCCAGTGCAAGTCACCTTGCCTTGGACCCCACCACAGCGTCACGTGTGCCCCGCTTCAGTCTTAAGTTTGTCCATATTCAAGGAAAGGAGATACACACCCCATAGCTCAATGAAAAAATAGTCAAAGACGTGTTGCAAGGAGAATGTGTGGGATGGGAGACAATGCTGTTTGAGGAAAAATACGATCTGTCACATCCTACACTTGCATCATGATGTGCTTGGAGTCAAGGGGTCGGTGCTGACCTGCATCATGATGTGCTTGGAGTCAAGGGGTCGGTGCTGACCTTCAGTCAGTGTTGGGAGATGCCCAAGAACACTTGTGTGACAGATACAATGTCATCTGTTTTACATTGAGCATCTCAGCAGATAAATAAAAAAGGCTGAGAACTACTTATCTGAAGGACCAGGTTTTTGGAGTAGGAAGAGGAAAGGCAAGTAGAAGACTCTGCAGACAGCAAATGCTGGTTGAGTTGAATTAGGAATTCTATATAAGGTATTAAAAAGCATAGACATCACTTCGCTGACTAAGGCCTGTATATTCAAAGCTATGGCTTTTCCAAGGTCAGGAGTGGCGGCTGTGAGGAGATACCCCACGTCCAAGGTCAGAGAAACCCCAGTAAGACGGTAGGTGCTGGACTGGCTGTGAGGAGATACCCCACATCCAAGGGCAAAGGAGAAGCCCCAGCAAGATGGTAGGAGGGTGGATTCATGCTTAGAATCAAACCCCATTCCTGCCAGAGATGCTCAGAGGGCTCAAACAAACCTTGTGTGCACCAGGAGCCAGAGACCCCACAGATACTGAGGACAGAACTGTGTTTGAGCATCTCCTGTGGAGGTACGGGTCAGCAGTGGACTGCCACAGGGCCAGGGGCTCTGGCTGCAGCAGACCTGGGTATGGCATAAGCCCTCTTGGACAAGGTCGTCATTAACCCCACCACAGAGCTACCAGAACTTACACAGGATTGGGAAATAGACTCTTGCAGGGTACAGACAGAACCTTGTGCACACCAGGACTCAGGAGAAAGGAGCAGGGACCCCACAAGAGACTGACCCAGACTTGCCGGGGAGTGTCCAGGAGTCTCTGTAGAGGCTTGGGTCGTGGTGGCCTGCTGCAGGGTTGGGTGTAGCAGTACATGCATGGAACTTTTGGAGGAGGTCCCCATTATTCTTCATTACTTCCACCATAGTTTGCTGCTGCTACTGCTAAGTCACTTCAGTCGTGTCCAACTCTGTGTGATCCCATAGAAGGCAGCCCACCAGGCTCCCCCCGTCCCTGGGATTCTCCAGGCAAGAACAGTGGAGTGGGTTGCCATTTCCTTCTCCAATGATGAAAGTGAAAAGTGAAAGGGAAGTCGCTCAGTCGAGTCTGACTCTTAGTGACCCCATGGACTGCAGCCTACCAGGCTCCTCCGCCCATGGGATTTTCCTTTGGCCTCAGGTAAATACCAAGGAGGGAACAGAGCCCCTCCCATAAACATTAAAACACTTAAAGATTCACTGAGCATGACCCCGCCCATCAGAATGAGAATAGTTTCCCCCTCAGTCAGTCTCTCCCATCAGGAAGCTCCCATAAGCCTCTTATCCTTCTCCATCAGAGGGCAGACAGACTGAAAACCACAGAAAACTAACCAATCTAATCACAGGGACCACAGCCTTATCTAACTCAATGAAACTATGAGCCATGCCGTGTAGGGCTACCCAAGATGGACGGGTCATGGTGGAGAGTTCTGACAAAATGTGGTCCACTGGAGAAGGGATTGGCAAACCACTTCAGTATTCTTGCCTTGAGAACCCCATGAACAGTATGAAAAGACAAAGATAGGACAACTGAAAGATGAACTCCCCAGGTCGGAAGGTGCCCAATATGTTACTGGAGATCAGTGGAGAAATAACTCCAGAAAGAATGAAGGGATGGAGCCAAAGCAAAAACAACACCCAGTTGTGGATGTGACTGGTGACAGAAGAAAGGTCTGATGCTGTAAAGAGCAATATTGTATAGGAACCTGGAATGTTAGATCCATGCTGCTGCTGCTAAGTTACTTCAGTCATGTCTGACTCTGTGTGACCCCATAGACATGAATCAAGGCAAATTGGAACTGGTCAAACAGGAGATGGCAAGAGTGAATGTCAACATTCTAGCGAAATAAAATTTTTAGTTCCGAATCAGCGAACTAAAAGGGACTGGAATGGGTGAATTTAACTTAGATGATCATTATATCTACTACCGTGGGCAAGAATCCCTTAGAAGAAATGGAGTAGCCATCATAGTCAACAGAAGAGTCCAAAATGCAGTACGTGGATGCAATCTCAAAAATGACAGAATGATCTCGGTTCGTTTCCAAGGCAAACCATTCAATATCAAGGTAATCCAAGCCTATGCCCCGACCAGTAATGCTGAAGAAGCCGAAGTTGAACGGAGCTGACTGTGGCTCAGATCATGAATTCCTTATTGCAATTCAGACTTAAATTGAAGAAAGTAGGGAAAACCACTAGACCATTCAGGTATGACCTACATCAAATTCCTTATGATTATACAGTGGAAGTGAGAAATAGATGTAAGGGACTAGATCTTATACAGTGCCTAATGAACTATGGAAGGAGGTTTGTGACACCTTACAGGAGACAGGGATCAAGACCATCCCCAAGAAAAAGAAATGCAAAAAAGCAAAATGGCTGTCAGAGGAGGCCGTAAAAATAGCTGTGAAAAGAGAAGCCAAAAGCAAAGGAGAAAAGGAAAAATATACCCATTAGAATGCAGAGTTCCAAAGAGTAGTGAGGTGAGATAAGAAAGCCTTCCTCAGTGATCAATGCAAGAAATAGAGAAAAACAATAGAATGGGAAAGACGAGAGATCTCTTCAAGAAAATTAGAGCTACCAAGGGAATATTTCATGCAAAGATGGGCTCAATAAAGGACAGAAATGATATGGACCTAACAGAAGCAGGACATATTAAGAAGAGGTGGCAAGAAAACACAGAAGAACTGTACAAAAAAGATCTTCATGACCAAGATAATCACGATGGTGTGATCACTCACCTAGAGCCAGACATCCTAGAATGTGAATTCAAGTGGGCCTTAGGAAGCATCACTATGAACAAAGCTAGTGGAGGTGATGGAATTCCAGTTGAGCTATTTCAAATCCTAAAAGATGATGCTGTGAAAGTGCTGCACTCAATATGCCAGCAAATTTGGAAAACTCAGCAGTGGCCACAGGACTTGAAAAGGTTAGTTTTCATTCCAATCCCTAAGAAAGGCAATGCCAAAGAACGCTCAAACTACCGCACAATTGCACTCATCTCACACACTAGTAAAGTAATGCTCAAAATTCTCCAAGCCAGGCTTCAGCAATACGAGAACCGTGAACTTCCAGATGTTCAAGCTGGTTTTAGAAAAGGCAGAGGAACCAGAGATCAAATTGCCAACATCTGCTGGATCATTGAAAAAGCAATAGTTCCAGAAAAACATCTGTTTTACTGACTATGCTAAAGCCTTTGACTGTGTGGATCACAATAAACTGTAGAAAATTCTGAAAGATATGAGAATACCAGACCACCTGACCTGCCTCTTGAAAAACCTGTGTGCAGGTCAGGAAGCAAGTTAGAACTGCACATGGAACAACAGACTGGTTCCAAATAGGAAAAGGAGTACGTCAAGGCTGTATACTGTCACCCTGCTTATTTAAATTATATGCAGAGTACCTCATGAGAAATGCTGGACTGGATGAAGCATAAGCTGAAACCAAGATTGCCAGGAGAAATATCAATTACCTCAGATATGCAGATAACACCACACTTGTGGTAGAAAGCGAAGAACTAAAGAGTCTTTTGATGAGATTGAAAGAGGAGAGTAAAAAAGTTGGTTCAAAACTCAACATCAGAAAACTAAGATCATGGCATCTGGTCCCATCACTTCATGGCAAATAGATGGGGAAACAGTGGAAACAGTGGCTGACTTTATTTTTTGAGGCTCCAAAATCACTACAGATGTTGACTGCAGCCAAGAAATTAAAAGACACTCCTTGGAAGGAAAGTTATGACTAACCTAGACAGCATATTAAAAAGCAGAGACATTACTTTGTCAACAAAGGTCTACCTAGTCAAGGCTATGGTTTTTCCAGTAGTCATGTATGGATGTGAGAGCTGGACTATAAAGAAAACTGAGCAGGGAAGAATTGATGCTTTTGAACTGTGGTGTTGGAGAAGACTCTTGAGAGTCCGTTGGACTGCAAGGAGATCCAACCAGTCCATCCTAAAGGAAATTGTCCCTGAATATTCCTTGGAAGTACTGACACTGAAGCTGAAACTCCCATACTTTGGCCACCTGATGCGAAGAGCTGCCTCATTTGAAAAGACCCTGATGCTGGGAAAGATTGAAGGCGGGAGGAGAAGGGGACGACAGAGGGTGAGATGGTTGAATGGCATCACTGCCTCAATGGACGTGAGTTTGAGTAAACTCCAGAAGTTGGTGATGGACAGGGAAGCCTGGTGTGCTGCAGTGCAATAGGTTGCAAAAAGTTGGACACAACTGAGCGACTGAACTGAACTGATGGCTTTTCCAGTAGCCATCATCATGTATGGATGTGAGAGCTGGACCATAAAGAAGGCAGAGTGCCAAAGAACTGATGCTTTCGAACTGTGATGCTGGAGAAGAGTCTTGTGAGTCCCTAAGGTGAGAGCAAGGAGATCAACCAAGCAATCCTAAAGGAAATCAACCCTGAATATTCATTAGAAGGACTAATGCTGAAGCTCCAATACTCTGGGCACCTGATACAAAGAGCCAGCTCACTGGAAAAGACTCTGATGCTGGGAAAGATTAAGGGCAGGAGGAAATGAGGGAGGCAGAAGATGAGATGGTTGGATGGCATCACTGACTGAATGGACATGAATTTGAACAAATTCCTGGTGATAGCGACGTACAGGGAAGCCTGGTGTGCTGCAGTCCATGGGGCTGCAAAGAGTTGGACACGACTGAGCGACTGTACAACAACAACCACACAAGGTGTGCTCTCATTAATCATCGAATGTGAGAGAAGACTGCGCCTCCTCTTTCTCTTCTCCAGTCAGGCAAACACTCATAGATTTTGAGTCTTATGTTCCTCGAATTCTGCCTACTGGTGTCTTCTCCACTGCTGAAATAGAGCGTGTGGGGTACAGAGCAAACATCTCACATATTACGTTATCACCTCTTCTTCATTGGGATGAACCCATCAGTGGTTAATGTAAAGACCATTCAATGCTACAGTGGTCTAAGACTCACATACCACCTGTGCTAAATTCCTTTTAGCATGTGCAACCATAGATGGAGACATAAATAGGTTTTGTGTCTCTCTAATGACAAATTCAATTAGTCCCTGCTAACTGAATGCATGACTGTATATGGGTTCTTTCCATCTGCTGCAGCAATCTTTCTGAAGTTGCTATTAGCATGGAAGACATCTCCTGTTTGCAGAAAAAACAAACAGCCCCCCACCCACCGCCCCTGCATTCAGCGTTCCCTTCTGGCAGAGAACGTGCACCTTGCTGCCAGAGCACCAGGATGTGCTCTGTTCACAGTCACTTCCATTCCTCTTACAGATCACTGGAATTAGCCATAAACCTGAAGGAACCAGATGCCTCTGCCAAACATCTCATTTGTTTATCTCTTGTTGTGAAACTGTTTTCCGGTTATTTTTCGTCTTTAAGCTCCATCTCTGCAATTAAGCCACAAGCACAGAGATGGTGTTTTTAGTTTTTTCCCTCTTTGCTTTATCCATATGCCACCTTTTAATGAAAACTCTCTAGTACAGGAAATATATGTAATGCGCACTAGCCACTTGGTCTGGTGATTCACCTAGCCAGGTGAATCATTTCAACACTCTTCAAACTGTGGGTCAAGGGAGATGTTCTAAGGAATAGAATAAAATCTATTTTACTGCCCCTGCTACACATGGCAGTTGATTTTGGAGCTGAAAATATTTCCATATCTTTTAAAATTATATCATGGTGCTTACCAGATGCAGTGAAACAGCATTATAAGTATCTCAATAAACCAGAAATGTTTACATATGGGTCAAGTCAGAGCCTTACACTAAGCAACAACACATGTTACTTTCTAGAACGCTGGTTGTAAGCCTTGTGTTAGTTACTTAATTGTGTGACTCGTTGTGACCCCGTGAACTGTAGCCTGTCAGGCTCCTCTGTCCATGGGATTCTCCAGGCAAGAATACTGGAGTGGGCTGCTATGCCCTTCTCCAGGGCTTAGTTCCTTGTTAAAACAAATGTCACACGTTAATTAATTTGCTTTGGGTACTGGGTTAGAGAAAAGTTCACAGGTTAAAGGGCCAACTGGGTTCATACTCTTTCAGAGTCACAATATGTTACTTTCCACCAACTGTGAAAATATGCAGTGACAGTTACTGGGGGCCAGAGAAGTTCTTGAAAATTCCTTCTTGACAGTCTGTACAGCTCAAAATTAATGGTTTTTCTAGTGATGACAGATTAATGTCATTTTCATATGAAGTGGGTCGACACACTTTTTTCTTTGTAGTGCCCTCTTCGAAAGTAATATCCAATTATTCCCATAAAACTAGAAAAATATAAATTCATCTTTAGCATCAAGATTATAGAATTATTTATTTTTGTTCAATAAATATTAAGCCTCCATCCACAGTGAGGATTTTCCTATTAGTCAGGGGTTTTAATCTGATTACAACTGACTGAATTCATGAACCCTAAATAATCGTAGTACACAATAACACGCTTTCTCCTTATCGTGTGGATAAAGTCATACATATTAAAATACTTAGTGCATGGCAAACTGCTTTAGGAATGTCAGAGATTAAAAAGGAAGTTCTAGTATTTTCCAAAAGTTGTTCATCCCTAGAATGCTGAGAGAATTTAATTTAGACTGACAAACTTTGTTGATTTTTTTTCTTTCCTGGCATTTGGATGATGAAGCATCATCCTGAGAGGGCCAGAGAAATAGAAGAACTAAGAAATAAGGTCCCTGTTCGCCTCACAGATGAGAGGAAGGTGCCCAGGAGAAGACGGGCTGCTGGCCACAGTCCTGACAACTTTCCCCAAAGATCTTGGGTGACAGCATTGGGGCTGGGGCTTCATTCTTTCCCTTATTGTCAGGCTGCCTTCCTCCTGTGACAGGTCTCCTTATACTCATGCGATGTATTTTAGCAGTGTCCTTCAGGACGTCTAAAAGGAACTTAGGTTGGAAAAGTGTGCTCGTATATCATTCACCGATAGCCACAAGCAGATCTGACGGGGCTTGAAAGTGACGGATGGTTATTGGTTTTAACCAAACATCAAGACTGTGTGGGAAGTGGCGTTTAAGGCCAGGATCCAAGAACAAATGATTGTGCTCTTGAGCTCAAACTGATGAGAGGTCTACAGGTCATCCAGTCACTGGGATGTCCGTTGAGTTCCTTGTCATCGTCCAGCAGCATGCTGACCACTCTGTCAGATGAAGACCTTTGTGACTGAGAGGAAGACTACCTTTAGCCCCAACAACGGCGTAGCCCTCTCTGGAACAAAATAAAGCCAAGGAGGAGTTGACACAGCAAAAGTCTACGCAGCCCCAACAACTGTGTAGCCCTCTCTGGAACAAAATAAAGCCAAGGAGGAGTTGACACAGCAAAAGTCACTTTCAGGGACACAGATCAGTGAAATGCACTTCTAACAGAAGTGTACCATTACAGTATAGAATCCACCTGCAATGCAGGAGCCAAAGGAGACATGGGTTTGATCCCTGGGTCAGGAGAATCCCCTAAAGGAGGAAATGGCAACCCACTCCAGTATTCTTGCCTTGAGAATCCCAAGGACAGAGAAGCCTGGCGGGCTATAGTCCATAGGGTCACAAAGAATCAGAAACGACACTATTTTTCTAAAAGATAAAACTTTTAGAGTCCGTCCTTACTTGTAAAAGTGAAGACAGACAAGAAGATTTATACCTGGAATTAGGTTATAATAAAAACATGAATTTTGACTCCTCCCATATCAGCATGTGGGCTTCCCAGGTGGCTCAGTGGTAAAGAATCCACCTGCCAATGCAGAAGACATGGGTTCGATCCCTGGGTTGGGAAGATCTCCCAGATCCCCTGGAAGTGGCAACTCACTCTAGTATTCTTGCCTGGAAAATCCCATGGACAGAGGGGACTGTGGGCTACAGTTCATGGAGTCATAAAGAGTCAGACATGACTAAGCACACACACACACATATCTGTCATATGCTGATATGCATATGTGGACAGCTGTGAATTGGAAGCATAGAAAAATCAAACATTTTGTTTCAGAGGAATGAAAAATAAGCTTTAACTTTCACTTAAGTATTATGCTAAGTTGATGAAGCAAGATCACACCTTAGAGGCAAGAGTAATAAAGTTCTTGGTTAGTTCTAATGCTTGCTCTACGGGTAAGATACAAAATAGAATAGGCTTTAGTGTATGAGTTGAACTTCAATGATCTTTATTAAAGAGCAGATTTTACTGTTCAGCTTCTAAGAAAGGAAATGAAAATTAAACCTTCATCCTTCTAGGGATTCATATATTCTAAAGACAGAAAGGTAAGAGTAACTATAAAGTGACATGGACACAGACACAGACACAGGGAGCCCTGCTTGCTAAAGTAGCATGATGTACGGAACAATTTCCTAGGGAATTTGTTAGAAATTGTTTCAAAAGGGAAGATTTGCACCGGCAAAAAATGATGGGAGGAAAGTTTTATATAGAGAAGACACACTGGCATAGAGGCATGGAGGGCAAAGTGAAAAGCAGTTTCACCTGATAAAGAAGGAAAACTGAGGGACCTCCCTGGTGGTCCAGTGGTTAAGATGCTGCGCCTTCAGTGCCAGGGGCGCGGGTTCGATCCCTGGTTGGGAACTAAGAACCCACATGCTGTGCAGCACGACCAAGGGGAAAAAAAAAAAAAAAGAGAGAGAGCTAAAATGGGGGCAGGGAACAATGAATCATAAATAGAGGGCGCTTCCAACATGCAGAGAGCAATGTGAGGTCAAAGATTTTTTTTTTTAAATGTCAATGAAAATCACTCAGCAATTCCATTTTCCAAATATAACCTTGGCCATGACCATCATTCTTTTCCTTGAAGATAAAAAGAGCTTAAATATAGACAAGAGGGAAAAAAGGAAAGGTCACTGGGAAATCAATACCAGAAGAAGAATGTCTGTGAATGGGTCATGTTTTCTGAGAACGAGAAGCCCTCAGGGTTAGTTGAGGAAGATGCAAGGACCAAAGAGACACCTGGTCAGACAAACAGAGCAAACCGCTGCTGACACAGAATGGCTGGAATGCCGTTTTTGTTACCTTATAAAACAGCACTCTGATTTTTCCGCAGTGGCTGAAAAAATTGCCTTCACTTCCTGGAGTGGAAAGAGGGGATGGGAATGTCACCAGGCTAAGCACAACTGAGTGGATTCTGGCTGATTACAAGCCCCGTTTTCAATAAGCAATGAGGCTTTGCTTTGTCAGGAGAGAAGCTGGAAGCTGCATAATTAAATAGTAATGTATGTTGCTACTGTGATAAAAAAAAATAAAAAGCTACAGTGTGAAAGCTGCCTGCAGCCTTTATGCACTTTCAAAGTTCCTGTCTTTTTGGAAGATGGGTGCATGGTGAGGTATGGAAATAGCAGAGCTGTTTGTCATCCAGGCAGAAGTAACAGACTGGCACTCAGTTGCAGGAATCCACATGCTAATAGGGCATACGAGTCTCCAAAATACCTTTCCAAAATGGAAGATGACATTATTAGTTTTGCCTCATGTACTTCATTGTCCAATATCCTTTCCTAGCTTAGAGGTCTGAATCTGTAGAACAGAAGGGGTCTCGGGTGTCAGCCAGCTTGGCCAGCTCAATGAAGAGACCAAGGCGTGAAAGCGTTGCTCTGCCCAGGGTACCCAACCTGTGAAGGGTGGTGCCTGGACCTTCTCATGCTAAGACCAAGGCTCTTGGTCTATGCCTGATATCACCATCCGTGCTCGCCTGACCACTGCCCAGAAAGATACAGTCTTTCTCTGTCTGTTGGGCTTCCTAAAGGAGTTGTTTAGTTCCTGTAAATTTATAAAACAGGCTTAAATAAAGTCATAAGCCCATGCAAATAGGATCCAGCAGGTTTACTCATTTTGGTTATTTGACCTTGATTGTTTCTCTTGTTCTCTGTTGCATTTTTACTCTCTTGCTGTGTCCCTTTCTTTTGTTAATACTTGCAAGCACACTATGTACTAGGCATAGAGCTAAATGCTTTCCCTACATTATCTGATTTGATCCTCATGGGAAGCTGACAGTAATATGTAGTATTATGGCTATCAACCTCATCTGAAGGATGAAGAAAGTGAGGCTGGCTGAGGCTGACATCTGCTCAAGGGCACACAGCTAGCGTGTAATAGAGCCAGGCTGACAAGGAAGCCTTTCCTCCCCCTTATTCGGCTGTACAGACTGTCAGATGGCACTATGGTGATGAACCCAGGTCCTCTCTTCCCACCATTCTCCTGGTCAGCCATGGGGGATGCAAGTTTCGTTGTCTCCATGCCCCATACTTTTCTGGCTCTGATGAGTGAAGGTGCAGAAAATAGAGCTGCAGAGCTGGTGAAAGGAAATGCAGAGGTGATTAACCTCTCACAGGTATTATGTGGAGTTGTGATGTCTGGAAGAAGGGATGATGCAGGAAGCTAAGAAAGTCATCCCCTAAAATTCAGAGCATCCAAAATGGACCCAGAAAAAGAGGCTGATATAGAAGGCTGGCAAAGACAGGGAGCATTCAGTTGACTTCATTATTTTGCTAAAGAAGAGCTGGACTGATGATGATTTTCCTAGCTCTATGCAGGAGAGCACCGGCCTAAGAAGCTATATTTTTTTTGTGGGCAGACAGAAACACACACTGGAAAACTGCTTCTAGATTCTGGAACGTACAGGTTGAAGTAACACATCCAGAACTAACTTCCAGGAGCCAATCGAAAGAAAGGGCAATGCATTCTAATATTTTGCAACTAGTACTTGTGATGAGAGGCTTAGTCTAAGATCATGATTTAAGGATACCAGTTACCAATAGAAGTAACTCAATTCTTTGCAAGAAAAAGCCATCAAAATAGAAAATAAGTTTTAGCTAGAGTAAATTGGGGGCTCTCCAGTGGCTCAGCAGTAAAGAATCTGCTTGCAATGCAGGAGACCCAGGTTTGATCCCTGGGTCAAGAAGATCCCCTGGAGAAGTAAATGGCAACCCACTCCAGTGTTCTTGCCTGGAGAATCCCAAGGACAAAGGGGCCTTTCTGACTCCATGGGGTTGGAAAGAGGTGGACACGACTGAAGTGACTGAGCATGCACACACGCACAGAGCAGATTGGCTGAAAAGTTTTCACTGGCTTTTAGGGTTTCTAGTCAAGTAGAGGGAGAAGGCAATGGCAAGCCACTCCAGTACTCTTACCTAGAAAATCCCATGGATGGAGGAGCCTGGTGGGCTGTATTCCATGGGGTCACTACGAGTCAGTCGCGACTGAGCGACTTCACTTTCACTTTTCACTTTCATGCAATGGAGAAGGAAATGGCAACCCACTCCAGTGTTCTTGCCTGGAGAATCCCAGGGACGGCAGAGCCTGGTGGGCTGCTGTTTATGGGGTCGCACAGAGTCGGACACGACTGAAGCGACGCAGCAGCAGCAGCAATCAAGTAGAACACAGACAAACAGTGTGACAATAACCATGATCCTTATATAAGGACTGTACTATTATTAATACTATCATAGCTGCCAATGTACCTGCTTCCCCCTCGGTTTAATAGGTACCACTATAAACCAGATAAAATCACTGTATAGAGTAAAAAGCTTAAACAAACAGTTTGAACTTTAGTTCAAAAAGCAAGCACAGTTCACTTCTTCATCTCTGCTCTCATATATGACTACATAGGGACCCAGCCAGGCATTTCTCACTTTCTTCTTAAACACTTACCTGTAGAACAGGGGATGTATCTGTAGGAATGAAACCTATGAAAGCTTCCCTCGTTGCCGGAAGATCCATGACACAGCCGTGTTTGATGACCTCTTCCCACCCATCCACTTAAAAGCAAACCAGGAGGTTAGCCTTCCTCCCTTCCTAGCTCTCTCCTTTTTTTCTGTTACTTTCTCATTTTGCAATGTTTTTAAATCCTTTAACTTAAATATTCTCTGAGGCCAAAGGCAATCTAAACTGAAGCTGTACATAAATCTTAGTAAAGAATGCTCCCCACTCAACACACACAGATATCTATAATTAGTCTTCAAGAGATAATTAGATAATGATCACCAGCAAAGTCTTCCAAAGAACCCAGAAGGCTCAAAGGATTATAGAGTTACAGTCAATAGTCAGATTTAATAAGGGGGAGTGAGAGAGAACAGTAGGGTCAGGGAAGAAGTAAAGTAATATAACCTGATTTCAGAAGGCCCAGGGTAAGGGTTTGTTTTGTTTTGTTTGCTGGTTCTGTTTTGTTTTTGCTTTTCATCAGCAGTGATTGTCTGTTTTCCTAGGAAATGTGAAAGAAGACAAGCCAAGGAAAAGCGTGCTGCCATTTCTGATCCCTTCCTTTCACAGAGCCTCTGGGGAGCACCCAGTGAGACCACCATTAAAGGCCATCTTTTCAGCACAGTAGTAATGAATTTCTTTGGAAAAGGACCAGCACTAACCTATCTTCTACAAGAGGGAACAATGTTAATGAGGCTACAATGGAACTCAAAGATGTGTACTGAAGGGTGTGTTTGCCAACATCGCATACTGCAGCAAATGCAACAGTGAGACTTGTATAGAGAGAATCAACTCTGTGCCAGGGCACAGCACAGAATGGGGCAACGTCTCTATTCATTGAGTGTAGAGTTAAATAGGAAAGGCAGCACCGCCCATGGGGAGAAAAACTGGAATCCACTCAAAAAAACCAGTGAATAGGGAAGGAGAAATCATGGGCATTTGAGCTGTCAGAAAAATTCATCATTGTTTGTCCTGAGAATTGACGGAGGTGGTTCCAAAACACCGAATTAATGAGCACCGAGGAGGGACTGGAATGAAGGACAAGGAAGGTGGTCTGCCAGAGAGATAGTAGGAGGGCACAGCAGCCGCACGGATGTGTGAGTACGAGGGAGATGGGATCTGGAGATGGGCCACAAGGAGGGGATAGAAGTAATTCATTAAGGCAACAGAAGCAAAACCAGGATGGAGAAGAACCTCGAGAGCGAGCGCTAAAAAGTTTGAATCCAAATAAAAAGCCAATAGAGGCTTCCATATCACAAAGTGACCTGGGGCAAACACACACACACACACGCACACACACACACACACACACGCACGCAGAGCAAAAACAAAACACTCTAACCACTTTGTACTAGCTAGCCCAAGGTCACTGCAAAGCGGCATACTGCAATGGCCAATGATAAAAATTCTTCCCAGTAAGGCAGTTAAAGATCAGCAGATGTTTCCATCTGTACCATTGGCTATGTTTACTCATTACATTTTACTAATAAATAGCTTGTAGAATATAAAAGAGAAGAATATCTAACTTTCTTAATCCACTCTCTGTTCTGGTCATAAAATACTGGGTTGTTTAAAAAATTTGTTCGGGTTTTTTGGCAAGATGTTATAAAAAAAAAAAAAACCCTGAATGAACTTTTTGGCCAACCCAATAACGGTCTTTATATGTGATATTTCCTTAAGGAAATAGCTACTTTTCAAGAATTCTACCTCTTTAAAGAGTGAGTGCTACTGACAGGAAATTAGATACCTGTTTCTTTGATTGTGGAAGTGTGGAGGTGAAATAAGCAGACAAGAATATAGCTTTAAATTGTTCTTCTCTGTTAAGGGAACTGCTCACTGATATGAGAAGAAAAAAATAAAACCTCTTTGTTAATGATCAGCTCCAACCCAATAATTTTGAGGTCTCTTTTCAGCCAAAAGAATCAAGATTTCCTATTCCACTAGCTCAAAACTTAGCCATGCTATTGAGAGATTGTATAGATGGGTTAAATGTGGGATCTGGATGTAGAGTATCTGAGTTCAAATCCTAGTTTTAAGCCTTACCACCTACACATGTGACCTTGAACAAGTCATCTAATAGGTCCGTGCCTTATTTTCCTCATCAGTAAAATGGGAATAATAGTAGTACTATGATTGTACTGAAAATTAAACATACATAAAACATTTAGGGAAGTTTGTTCAGTATATAATAGTTTGGTGTGATCTTATAGTTATTTAATATCTCTAAACCTCAACAGAAAGCCTCTTAAACCAGTGGTCCCCAACCAGTTTGGCACCAGAGACTGGTTTCAGAAGACAATTTTTCCATAGATGGGAAGGGGGTAGTTTGGGGATGATTAAAGTGCACTATATTTATTGTGTACTTTAATTCTATTATTACTACATCAGTTCCACCTCAGATCATCAGGCATTATATCCCAGAGGTTGGGGAGCCCTGCCTTAAGCCACTGCCTAGAACTTGTTAATTTTTAATAAGTACTAACCTTTATTTTCTAGTTTTAACCACACATATTATGCCAAGTAATTTCAAAGAAGTAGTTGAAATTATTTTTGTTGAAACATAAGGACCAAAACTATTAATCCCTCTAACCTTAGTTTCTCAAAAATCAATTATTCTTTTTAATTTCAGAAGATAACATATGTTTTAAAATATAACTCTTAAGGTTTGGAACTATTATTTGAATAAAAATGAATACAAGTTTCTTTTTCAGATAACAAAAGGAATGAGATACTTTCTTAACATTTTAGGCCAAAATGCTGGATTTAAAAAAAAAATCAGGAAATGTGGAAAGCTGCTTGTAATACTTACAGCAGACTTTTTGAATATTCCCAGATCTCCACATATACAGAGACAGAGAAACTAGAAGAACCAAAACCACATGGTGAAATTTAAGACAAAGTAACTAGATATCCTTACAAACCTCAAGATTATGAGTGGCTGGAGAGAAGACATTGACAAGTCAAGTGACCTGCATTCTATCAACATCTGTGCAGGGAAGCAATGGGGCGGCTGATGGACCTGAGAACAGGAAGCCTCACAACAGCCAAATGTTCACAGAATAGGACAGTGGGCCAAGCTGAGCACAGATGCAGAAATGGTCAGAAGCTTTCCCTACCTGGAACCTGCCCATGTAGACCCCCAAATAAAACTGTGCCCCCAAAGAAAAAAAGCTGTGCAAATGAATAAAAAATAAAGACGACAAAGGACTTAGCAAGAAACTTGGTATTGTATGGGACTAAACACAAAAACAAAGAAAACCTTTATATGAATCTACTTACATCATCTGAATAAGATGCTCTTTGAATTAATATCTCTGTGTTTCCTATGCATTCTAAACAAGAACCAAACAAGCATCCCTACATACAAACGCAGGAATGGAGAATTTAATTTATATTAATTGAGTCTGGTAGTTTTCTCTGGCAACTGGAAAAGCTCGCAGAAGGAGTTAAAGAACTCTTATGCATAAAGGGCCAAGGAAATGAGCATCTCACCTAGAAGAATCTAAAGTGAACATGAATACAAATTAGTAAAAATGAACACGAAGATAACTCTGAAGAACTTATCTGGGATTCATTCCAGACAAACAAAGAGATGACAAAATAGGGAAGGAGGGTAAGACACACGTGCTATGCTATGCTATGCTAAGTGGCTTCAGTTGTGTTCGACTCTGTGCGACCCCATAGATGGCAGCCCACCAGGCTCCGCCGTCCCTGGGATTCTCCAGGCAAGAATACTGGAGTGGGTTGCCATTTCCTTCTCCAATGCATGAAAGAGAAAAGTGAAACTGAAGTCGCTCAGTCATGTCCGACTCTTAGCGACCCCATGGACTGCAGCCTACCAGGCTCCTCCGTCCATGGGATTTTCCAGGCAAGAGTACTGGAGTGGGGTGCCATTGCCTTCTCCTAAGACACACGTAGGCTATCATAAAAATGTCTAACATGCATCTAAATGGAATTCCAGAAGGAGCTACATAAGTAAGAGAAGGCATTCAGGTAATGCTTGTACTTAAATGTCTGTGTTAGGGGGTGAAAAAGTAGAAAAAGAATAAAAATAAGACAAATGATTAGAGGAAAGGAAGCTATAAACATAAGACACTAATGAAACAGAAAACAAATATATAATACAGAGGACCAATGAAGGTAAAAACTAGTTTCTTAAAAGCCAGTAACATAAACAGATCTCTAAGCCCCTGGTGTGAGAAAGAGACACATACACACACAAGAAGCTGGCACAAACAATATTAAAAATGAAAAGGCAGCTGTAACCTCAGATCTCATAGAAATGACACAGGTAATAAGATAGTATTTAAAAATTTATGCCAACATGAAAAATAACTTTAATAAATGGATGAACTTCTTCAATATAGTTATCAATATTGATTTAATAAGAAACAGAAAATCTATTTCTGTAAACATTAAAAAATAGAAATCAGTCATTGAAATTTATTCCCACAAAGGGAATGCCAGCCCCAGACAATTTTGCTAAGAGGATGTTTCAAGATATAACAGAAACGGATAGCTCAAGCGTTACACAAAGTCTTCCAGATATTAGGAAACGAGGGACAGTTTCCAAATAATTTTATGAAGCTTGGAATACCATACAACAAAAAAGAAAAATCAAAGACCAATCACACTGATGAACATGGATGTAAAAATTCTAAATAGAATATTAGTAAGCTGAACCCAGCAATATACAAAGGAGATATATGTAATAACCAACTTGAGTTCATCTCATGCACATAATAGGTTTTCTATTATAAAATCAATTGATGAAGTGTACCACAGTAAAAGACTAAATGAGAAAAAGCATATTATCATCTCAAAAGATGAAAAAATCAATAAAAGTTAGTATTTGTTGAATTTAACAAATTTGAATAAAGGGTGAAATCCTTAAAAGTCTATCCACAAAGCAACCATACCGGCAGCACCACGACACCTCCATGATCTTTAAAAGCAGTGCTGACTTGTGGATGGCACTGACTTGGAGATCAGGAAAAGGCAATGATGCTGACTGACTACCTCTACGTCTATTCGATACTGTACCAAGGCTTCTAATCAGCACAGAAGGAATGAGAAAAACACATACCGAGCATAATGGTTGGAAAGGATGAAACAAAATTCTTAGTACTTGTAGATAATATTGCTTATAGAATTTTTTCCTTACAAAAGGTCCCTATGAGTATAAATATTAGCAGGAATCTTGAGTTGAGATTTTGAAACAAGATTCTAAGGCAATTGCCCTTTAGTATGCCAACAATAATCACGTGAAAATACAATTTTAAAAATATAAAATATCGCTAAAAATGTTAAGTACTTAGGAATATATTTAACAAAATATGGTCAAAACTTTCATGAAACAAATTATAAAACTCTGTTGACAGGCACTTTAAAAGGTTAATTAGTCTTAAAAAATTAAATACAGAGATGTGGTTGAGATGCAAAGACTCATTATCACAAAAATATCAATCCTCTTAATACGGATGTATAGATTCATGCAATTGCCATGAGAATTGCAACAAAAAACTTGGTAACTTGATTCTAAAATTTATATGAAGAAGCAAAAATCCACGTGTATCAAGACACCTTGGATGAAGAACAAATTTAAGGTAACTCCTAGATAATCAAGATTTCCATCGAATTTAGAACTTTTAAAACATATGAAAAAACTGGCTGGAAACTCAACATTCAAAAAACTAAGATCATGGCATCCGGTCTCCTCACTTCATGGCAAACAGAAGGAGAAAAAGCAGAAGCAGTGACAGATTTTATTTTCTTGGGCTCCAGAATCACTGCGATGGTGACTGCAGCCATGAAATTACAAGATGCTTGTTCCTTGAAAGGAAAGTTATGACAAAACTAGACAGAGTATTAGAAAGCTGAGACATCACTGTGCCGACAAAGGTCCATCTAGTCAAAGCTATGGTTTTTCCAGTAGTCATGTATGGATGTGAGAGCTGGAAAATAAAGAAGGCTAAGCATCGAAGGACTGATGCTTTTGAACTGTGGTGCTGGAGAAGACTCTTGCGAGTCCCTTGGATAGCAAGGAGATCAAACCAGTCAATCCTAAAGGAAATAAACCCTGAATGTTCATTGGAAGGACTGATGCTGAAACTGAAGCTCCAACACTTTGGCCACCTGATGTGAAAAGCCGACTCACTGGAGAAGACCCTGATGCTGGGAAAGACTGAAGGCAAAAGGAGAATGGGGGTTACAGAGGATGAGACGGTTAGATAGTATCGCCAACTCAATGTGCATGAATTTTAATGAAATGTGAGAGAGAACGGAGGACAGAGGAACCTAGTGTGCTGCAGTCCACGTGGTCACAAAGAGTCAGACATGACGTAGTGACTGAGTAACAACAAACCTATGCCATCCCTATGTTTAAACCACAGAGACATTCTTGCAAATGGACACCAGGAGGAGTTATAAAAAAGAATGTTCATAACAATATTGTTTATAAAAAGGACAAACCCAAACAAAAACACCCTAGAGTGCACCTAAACATTAATCAAAATTTGGACATGTAAACTGTTCTATATTCATACAGTAGAACTATATATCAACATGATAGCTGCTCATCAACAGGATGAATCAGAGAAACACTATCGTGAAACAAAAGATACAAATCATAGAAGAGTTTGCAAAAGAATTCAACTTAAAAAAGTGCAAAATAAGCAAAACTATATATAGACACAAACATATATGTGGAATACATATATAATATACATATACATATATATTCATATGTGGAATATTCATATGTGTAATAAAATGATAGATAACAAGGAAGTTCTTAACAAAAACGCAGAACAGTAGTCATCCCATAGGAGAGGGAAGATAATGTATAATAAAGGCAAACACAAAGCTTCCAGATTGCCACAAATATTTTACTGTTTAGGCTGGGGGCTGAGTACTGAGCCCCTTGGCTATAATTTAAACCAAGCCAATAAATTTTATATATTTTTATGAGTATTTCTATTTCACAAAATCTATGTACATGGATATATTTATACTAGAGAGAAAAATGAACATATGGTATTCGAGCCAGAGACAGCCCCTGATGTATTGAGCTCTGGGTCAGTCCACTCTGTGTTTCCCTGCACGACCCACTGCAAACTAAAACTGCCTCAAGCATTTCAGTGGCTCATCCTTGGGCACTCACACGAGTGACTGTGGATGTTACATTTTTATTTCAGGATAACCCCTCGTCCCATTCTTGTTCACTGTGTTACATCTGCAACAGCAGAAGTACCATGTAGCGTGAGGACCATTTTTACCAACAACAGGTCTAGCAGGTAGGATAGGAGAGGGATACCTGTTTCAGACATGCTGGGGGAATCAAGATTGCTTGGCACTGCTGCTCCAGAGAGTCCATGAATGTCCTTAACTTTGTAAGTGAACAGACACTGGTTGGAAGCTGACCCTCGGTTGCTGCCTGGGTGTAGATAGCAGCAGCACAGAGGCGATCTGAGTAGCCTGAAAAGCAAGAGGTTAAGACGACAGGGCAAAATCTGAGAGCTCCGAGAAGCAGAGGCAGCCTGGGCACTGGAGGTGGCTCCAGGGGCAATTTAAATGATGAAGTAATAGGCACGAAATGCAGTGGAAACTTGGAGGACAGGGCAATCCATCATCACCAAGCTTATCTTCTGACAAAGACTAGGACTCGGCTTCCAGCTGTAACATTCAAATGTAATGTTCCCCCTGGGACTCAGCATGGCAGGCTTCCCTGAAGCTTCAGTTTCACTCAGTTAACTAATTATGAGAGAATGTGACATTAGTATTTACTTTTTCTACAGGGACAAATCATTCCCAGCAGGAGGGAGAAGTTGTTATTTTTGGTCTGTTTTGGTTTGTCATTAAAAAGAAATCACTCACAGTAGTAAATAAACTCTTGTTAGAGGGAAATGTTTTTCTTTCTACAATTCGATCAATTCACCTGAATGGTGACACTCACTTCTTTTGTTCTCTGGGGACATGGTGAGCAAATGAACAAGAGCTGAGTATTTAGACTAGGTGTGAAAATTAACACCACCACCAACTTATGTAAGAGCTCTTGAGTTTCCTCCCCTAAAAACTGAGAACACATTTACTGTGTCCTGTGATTTGTTACAGATGAAATGAAATGACATAACTGAAACACTTTAGCAGAGTGTTTCTGCCTAAGAAGCACTCAATAGATTTCAGCCTTTATTCTTAACAACTCTGATATTCTGGTGCAATTGGTTCTACACTTCATTTATGCCTTAAATTATCAATTCCTCATATCTACTGATCCTGCATCTAATGAGACACTGGCCCTTTATCATTGCAAGCTAAATTGTGTATTTTTTTTTACCCCTCCTCACCTAGACAAAAAAAGTTTCCAGTGAAATTTAATATTTAATGATAATGTTGAAAGAAACATTTCTCACACGCCCTCTCATTCCCAGCACATCTTTTAACTTGTCAAAGGCAGGGCATAATGCTGAGCGAACATCATAGTAAACACATATTTCCCCATCCACCGTGGACAACAACAGCATTATGTTAGGGCTGCTTTTCGCAAATGGGAAAGTGATTTCACAGACAATTTCACAACTGAACTCACAACAATCCCATGAGGAAGGCAGGCAAGGTAGATACGAACAGCCTCGCTTTGTGGCCGAGGAAACTGAAACCAAGAAGGAAAATGACAAAGCCACGCTAACCAAAGCACATTTTCTGTAAAATGGTGATAATCTGAGGGGACTGAGAAGGTCAGGGCTACCGGACTCTGGAAAATGAGATTTTCTCAAGAACAAAGTCCGTTTTGGGGATGCCCAAAGGGACCAGTCAGAGTGAGGGACCGGATCACTGCGGAAAGCAAACGAAATAGAAAAGCAAGAGGCACTGAGCTTTCTACTCTGATTTCATGACTGCCGATGTGCCTTGACTTTTCTACCCATAACTTTGAGAAAGCAAAATTAGTAGTTCTTACTTCTCTTCCAAGTATATTGCAGTGTTATTATTATACACAAACACAGCTTGATGACACGATACGTAAGGTTTTATGCAAACCACAGCAAACATGAACACTTTAAAATGTATAAACATAAGAAAACACATTTTAAGTACTAGTAGAAAATCTTGGTGATAAAGGAAAAGAATATTATTCCACGGATACATGGGCCAGAAGATGAAAATCAGATGAGATTAGTTACATCATCATTGTAAGTTTATGTTACATATTTGAATCACTTTTGGAAGTTGCAGAATCAAATTAAGAGGCATGCCATGTAATACATGTTTTGAAGCCATGAGGATGGAAAAACCCTAAGTTTGGATAATGTTCCTTTAACTGATCACATACACCCATTTTCAAAATAATCGATTCTGAAGTGCTGTCAATACTGAACAAGCCTTCCTGGTAGTCATCACCTTTCAGGACTCCCCAGGATATGGGCAACGCTCACTGATAGCTCATAATCCTTAAGAATTCCCAGTGGACTATGGACTATAGAAATGGAATTCTAAAGTCTCACTCCCTTTTCTTCTGGAATAGGGAATAAGTTCTTATACAGAGAAGAAGGTGAATGCAAACAAAGTTCATTACAGTAAACCCTAGTTCAAAATAAATACTGAACATAAGTTTCTGGTTTATCATATGAACCTGAAATCCAAGGACTCCTAAATATGCAATTTAAAAACCCCAGTCATACGAACACTGATGGACAAAATAGCATACAAGAGTAGGTCATCATTAGGTGGTCGATACTTGACTTGATAGGCCTGAACATAACTGCCCTATGATTTTTCATAAAACACGACACAACTTTATTCCAATGCAGAGAAAGACGTTATGGCAGCAGAACAGGTCTGCTTAAAAACTGCCCCCTCTCTCGTCAGTATATTCAATTAATAAACATCTTTTGTATGTTTGCTGTTTGTTGGGATCTTTATCAAAGAACTCACAGTCTAGCAGGGAAGACAGGTAAATCAAGCATCAAAATTTTAAGTCAAATTCTAGAATGAAGAAAAATGTGCATTGCATTTTTAAGCAGGGTAGAAAGCTCTCATGGAGGATGGATGATTGACAAGTATAAACTCTCTTTGACAAAAAGGAGGAGGGACTTCGGTCAGAACAGTCTGGATAAAAGTGGGAAACATGATAAATATGGTGAGTTTCAGAAACTATACATACCACCTCATGGCTAGAGCACAGACAGAAGGGAAAAGATGCCCAGAGAAACAACAAGCAGGAGAGGAAGACAGAGTCCATCATTTAGGACTTTCTAGTTCAGGTTTAAGTTCAGCATTGGAAAGAAGAATACAACTATTGGTCTAGTGAAAAGGTTTCACCCCACAGGCAATGGGAGTAGATTTTTGCCATAATCAGTTTTGGTGATAGGCAGTTACAAAGTGAAATAAAAGAAGGAATTCTAGAGGAATGGCTATCAGTTAGAAGACACTTTTAAAGGTCCAAGTAAGACATAGAGAGGCCCTAAACAAAAGGAATGGGAATGAAAAAGAAAACAGAGAAAAAAGTAGTATAAAAAATAGGGTTGGCAGAATTTAGTGACCAGGTAGGAAATAGAGGGTGAAGAGAAAAACTTAAAACATGTCTTTTATTTTTTTACTTGATTGCCTAAATAAATCATGGTGCCTTAGCTGAATTAGGAAGAGCATGAAGGAGAACATCCATGGTACTCTTACAGTCCTGGCTTATCCCTCTTTTATAAGATGAATTGCATTTTGTTTTGTATAGCAGCTGGTATGTGGCATTCCACCAACTCCATCCCCCAAAAAATCCTTGAGGGAGAAAGCTGTGTGTCACGCATCATCTTGTCCCTGCACATAGCCCCACACAGCATACCTGTATAACATGATCATATAACTGACCCACTGTAAACACTTAATAAACATTTTTGACCGACTGATTGAATATACACACAACTTCAAAGCTTAGCTGAGACAAAACTATACACATTCTCCTTTGAGTAAGATAGTTGTCTCTTAAAATGTAAATAACTCATCTTAACTGTGTGACAACTCAGACAACTACCACTCAGCCTCATATCAGACTCATAACATCCTCCACACATCTCAATGTCCCATTTGGAAGGGACTTTAGGAAATATGTACTACAACCCCCATTTTAAAGGTGAAATCTGTGACTCAGAGAAGTCACACGACTAGCCCAAAGTCACAAAAAGTACAGCTGACCCTTGAACAACATGAGTTTGACCTGCCCAGGTCCACTTGTGTGAGGAATTATTTTCAATAGTAAAAACTACGGCACTACAGGAATCACAGCTGGTTGAATTCAAGAAAATGGAGAGATCACAGATACGAAGGGTCAACTCTAAGTCACACACAAATTTCTGACTGTGTGGAGGATTGGTGCTCCTAATCCCCACATGGTTCAAGGGTTAACTATATCCACAGATGGGACAGAAATCAGAATACATTAAACTTTACAATATTTGTCAAACAAATAAGTTGTAACAGATCTGAAGATAGTACAAGATACCAAATTCAGCTGGGGTGAATTAAGCTTTTAAAAGCATTTCATAATTGGCACTTAAAAAAACACAAGACAAACATCTTAAAGACATTTTCTTAAATGATTCTGCTGACAATGAAATGCAAGGACCACAGCTCAACTTTCACCTTTGAATTAGTATAAGTAAGACAGATTCTTACCGTGATCTTCTGAAGAGACTGGTGACCTAAAATGAGACAATAAGCATGATAAATCTTTTGCAAGTGATACTGATAATTCTAAGTACAATGATCAAGAATAATCTTGTCGAAATTACACCATGAAAATTCAGTTAAACAGAAATTCAATACAGTAGATGGTATAATTAATGTGTTGGTTGTATGATATATTCCAGTGAGTAACTCCCAAAGCTTACCTGGATTAGTTAAGTGGTAGATCTTTTACTAAAAGAGTCTATTAGTGGGACTTCCCTGCTGGTTTGGTGGTTAAGAATCTGCCTGGTAATGCAGTAGACATGAGTTTGATTCCTGATCTGGGGAGATCCCACATGCCACAGAGCAACTGAGCCTGCACACTGCAACTACTGAAGCCTGGATGCCTAGCGCCTGTGTTCCGTAACAAAGGAAGCCACCACGACGAGAAGCCGATGACCGCAACTAGAGAAAGTCCTCACGCATCAGGGAAGACCCAGAGCAGCCAAACATGTATAAATAAATAACATTCAAAAAACAGTCTGTCGGCATGGTGATGTAAGACTGAAACAAACTTAGTTAAACGGTCTGGATTTATCACACACAAAAAAAAGAACGCACAGAAATGTGATGATGGACAAAATCCTTGCGATGCCACTTGTGCCCAAGGCCAGCTCTCCAGAGAAAATGCCAGGGAGGTAAATAAGCCCCAGATTAAGTGTCTATCGGTAAAAAGAAATCTACTTGGACAATAAAAAATGAAACCAAAGTAAAAAGCAATGATGTTCCCTAAGCATTATTGGTTTTTGCTTCCACTGTTTGTGGAATTTAATGTTTGAGTGATATGACATAGACACTTTATAAGTTGGCTTTGTGTTTCTAAACCTATCAGAATCAGGATTAGACAACAGGGCAACCACTGGGGTCCCACAGAATTTTCACAAATCGGTGACTTTTACCTATCATTTGAGGCTCAGGTTTAATTACGACATTAAGATACCAATGGATGGGACTTTCTTGGTGATCCAGTGATTAAGACTCCTTGGTTCCAATGCAGGGGGTGTGGGTACCAACTCTGGTCAGGGAACTAAGACCCCACATGCCACAGGGCATGGCCAAAAAACAAAAATAAAGTGACATTAAAGAGAATAAAGAAGCCAAAAGATACCAGTGGATAATGCATCAACCCCTTTCACAATTAAAACCTTTTCTTTCTCAGCTGACTACATATTAAGTTAATTGGGGCAATACAGACACAACCTTGTGGATGAATTCCCCTCAAGCTTGAAAGATATTGTCTTGACTACCAACTCATGCTTTACTTGGGAGAAAGAGATGTATACTACCGTCTTCAGAGGTGTTGGAAGTTTGAAGGGAGAGGCAAGAAACCAGGAGGGAGGGGTCCTTTCTAAATGATGGGCCCTCTGGGGCCCATAGCAGGGAGATGACCAAAGGCTAATGTGTGAGTTTGGTAATAAAGCTACCAAACTTAAATAACTAATATTTATATGTAGTCATAATACAACTAAACCTAGACAGCATACTAAAAAGCAGAAACATCACTTTGCCAACAGAGGTCTATACAGTCAAAGCTATGGTTTTTCCAGTAGTCATGTACAGATGTGAGAGTTGGACCATAAAGAAAACTGAGCATTGAAGAACTGTGGTGTTTTTGAACCGTGGTGCCGGAGAAGACTCTGGAGAGTCCTTTAGACAGCAAGGAGATCAAACCAGTCAATCATAAAGAAAATCAACCCTAAATATTCATTGCAAGGTTGATGATAAAGCTCCAATACTTTGGCCACCTGATGCGAAGAGCCAACTCATTGGAAAAGACTCTGATGCTGGTAAAGATTGAGGGCAAGAGGAGAAAGGGGTGATGGAGGATGAGCTGGTTGGATGGCATCACCGACTCGGTGGACATGAGTTTGAGCAAGCTCTGGGAGATAGTGAAAGACAGGGAAGCCTGGCGTGCTGCAGTCCATGGAGTTGCAAAGCATCAGACACGACGGAGCAACTGAACAACAACAACAATATAACGTTTATGAGACAGGATGCAAACATTGAGGCAAAAATGATTCAATTGGGACATAGTGGTTGAAGGACAATTTTAGCTACTTTGGGATGCCCAATACCATTTTACTTTATCTACTGATCAGAAATATTTTTGTCCATTATGTGAACAAGCAGTACAGTAATACAGACATAGGAGTAATGGTGATACAGCCTTAACTTTCACTGGGTGGCGAAGTGTGAAATTAGTTCAACCTCAGCCGTCTCTTTAAGTAGACATTTGCATGTGAAGACTACAGAGGGTCCCAAGATCTGGTGGAGAGTTAAGCAGGCATCTGGGAGGCAGACACAGGGAGGGCCCCTGACACCACCCTAAATCATCTCTGTGGCATCTGCTTGAGAAATGCCACTGGACCTCCCCAGGTGGAGCTGACCTGTCCTCTCCCTAAGGGCCACTGTTTCATACTTTCACACACCAGCCTTCTCACTAAGCTGTGGCGGCGGCGGTGGTTTAGTTGCTAAGTCGTGTCCAACTCTTTGCAACCCCAGTGACTGCAGCCCACCAGGCTCCTCTGTCCATGAGATTTCCCAGGCAAGAATACTGGAGTGGGGTACAATTTCCTTTCCCAGGAAGGAGATCCCTTCTTCCCGACCCAGGGATCGAATCTGCCTCTCCTGCTTGGCAGGCAGATTCTTTACCACTGAGCCACCAGGGAAGCCCCACTAGGCTGTGAGCTCCTTGGAAACTAGAACCATGTCTTATTTAGAACACAGAGGATCCCTGATTAAAAGGTATCAAATGGCATTAACTTCAGCACCATACACTAGAGTTTGGACTCAGACACATTCTGGAACTCTTCAAAAATCACATCACCTTCAAACTACCTTCTAGTCTGCCAGCTCCTAGGTCAGCTAGGAAGGAAGGACCCAGGGAGTGATCTGAAACTTCAAATTAGTGACGATGTGGGCACTCTCCAGGCTCCACCCCACCCCAGACATGCCCACCATCCAATAAAGGACCAGAGGGGCCTGAACAAAGGAGCAACAGGATTGACATGTACACACTGCTATATTTAAAACATAACCAACAAGGACCTACTGTATAGCACAGGGGACTCTGCTCAATATTCTGTTCCAACCTAAATGAGAAAGGAATTTGAAAAAGAACTGACATATGTGTATGTATATCAATCACTTTGCTGCACTCCTGAAACTAACACAACATCATTAATCAACACCACTCCTGCACAAAATAAAAATTAAAAAGGAAAAAAGAAACTGGAGAATTTTTTAAGCTACCCAGGACATAAAAAAGAGCTAGTAACAAGGAAACATCTTCATTCCTGGTGTTTTCTGATGAGAAGTAAGCAAAAGCCTGTCTTGGATGGTTCACAATTAATTTCTCACAGAGTTATAGGAATAAAGGAAAATCCATGCCGATGGATGGACCACTAGATGTCTCAGGTGGAAGACCCGGGAGGAAGGGTTTTTGCTGCCTTTCTGTAGAAGCAAAGTACTAATATTAAACCTGAAAAATTCCAGATGGCTCCATGAGAGCCCCAGGGGGATGCCTTCTGCGGTATGTCCAGGCAGCGGGGAAGAACGATCGATTTCAGACTGTTTTCTAAGGATTAGTCATGTTGAGTTTCTGTGTGGAATGTCTCCCACACGCCTAGGTTTGTGGAATTTTAAGACATATGGAGTATTTCAATCCTCACTCAGCATTTCACCTTTCACCGGAGCGAGTCACTAAATTATTCCACTGAGACAGGCACATCATCCATTATCGCTGGAAATGGGCATAAAAAGTTTTATGGAACTTAGCTCAGGAGAGAAGAAATACCATGAAATCAGCAGTATACACAGTTATTTTTAAAACAGAGAGGTTGAGTCCCGGGAAGAGATAACCTTCCTTAACCTGACAATGCAGGAAGGCAAGAAAGCTCCCTGCTTTTCCTCCAGTTGCACCTGAACGACTTGAAGTGTTGTCCCAGCCTGCTCATTTCTCCTCCACATACATTTTATCCTGGAAAAAGTATCTACTCTCTTAATGCTGACTGTAGCTTTGCTGCTGCTGCTAAGTCGCTTCAGTCGTGTTCGACTCTGTGCGACCCCACAGACGGCAGCCCACCAGGCTGCCCCATCCCTGGGATTCTCCAGGCAAGAACACTGGAGTGGGTTGCCATTTCGTTCTCCAATGCATGAAAGTGAAAAGTGAAAGTGAAGTCGCTCAGTCGTGTCCGACTCTTCGCGACCCCGTGGACTGCAGCCCACCAGGCTCCTCCATCCATGGAATTCTAGTGCTCAAATAGCTCCAGGATTTAGAGTTTGCCTCCTCACTTTTTTCCTCACCACTGGTTTCTTTTATGATGGGCTTCCCTGGTGGCTCAGGGGCAGAGAATCCACCTGCCGATGCAGGAGATGCAGGTTAGATTCCTGGGTTGGGAAGATCCTCTGGAGAAGGAAATGGCAGCCCACTCTAGTATTCTTGCCTGAGAAATCCCATGGACAGAGGAGCCTGGTGGGCTACGGTCAACAGGGTCACAAAAGAGTCAGATACGACTTAGTGACTGAACAACAACAGGATCTTTATACTTGATTTTGTCCTGTTTTGTTTGTTTTGGTATTATTTCACATGTTTATTTACATTCCATTCAAATCCAGCAGAGACAGTGAAAACAGAAATTCAAGTCCAGCATTTAAAAATCTTTCACCTATTTTATTAACCCTGAATAATGATTATTCAGATCTGAATCTTTCCATTTATAATGATTTGAACCTGAATATCTGTTACTTGAGACCCTCTTAACCACCAGGCCCTAAATGTGATGTAGATTGACAAAGAAACAAGACATCAATTTCAAGGAACACATAACTTAGTGTAGGAGGAAAATATCTAACCAAATGATTATAACGAAAAACTGCAATCATCAAAACATGTATGAGTAAAGAGCACAAAAGAGAGGAAGACCAATGTTCTTTCAATGCTTTTTCAAAAAAAGTAAAAGAAGGCTTCAAAACTCAAGAACTGTCTGAGCTGGGCTTTTTTTTATTTTTAGTTGGCATATAATTGCTTTTAAAATTGTGTGTTGGTTTCTGCTGTACAATGAAATAATCAGCTTAAATATACATATATCCCTTGCCTCTTGAGCCTCTCTTCCACCCCTCATCCCACCCCTACAGTTCAACACAGAGCACAGAGCTGAGCTCCTTGTGCAATACAGCAGATTCCTGCTGGCTATCTAGTTCACATATGGTAATGTATATGTATTGCCAGCAAATTTGGAAAACTCAGCAGTGGCCACAGGACTGGAAAAGGTTAGTATTCATTCCAATCCCAAAGAAAGGCAATGCCAAAGAATGCTCAAACTACCGCACAATTGCATTCATCTCACACGCTAGTAAAGTAGTACTCAAAATTCTCCAAGCCAGGCTTCAACAATATGTGAACTGTGAACTTCCAGATGTTCAAGCTGGATTTAGAAAAGGCAGAGGAACCAGAGATCAAATTGCCAACATCCGTTGGATCAATGAAAAAGCAAGAGTTCCAGAAAAATATCTATCTCTGCTTTATTGACTATGCTGAAGCTTTTGACTGTGTGGATCACCACAAACTGAAAAATTCTGAAAGAGATGGGAATTCCAGACCACCTTACCTGCCTCCTGAGAAATCTATATGCAGGTCAGGAAGCAACAGTTAGAACTGGACATAGAACAACAGACTGGTTCCAAATAGGAAAAGGAGTACGTCAAGGCTGTATATTGTCACCCTGCTTATTTAACTTATACGCAGAGTACATCATGATAAACACTGGGCTGGATGAAGCACAAGCTGGAATCAAGATTGCCGGGAGAAATATTAATAACCTCAGGTATGCAGATGACACTACCCTTATGGCAGAAAAGTGAAGAAGAACTAAAGAGCCTCTTGATGAAAGTGAAAGAGGAGAGTGAAAATGTTGGCTTAAAGTTCAACATTCAGAAAACGAAGATCATGGCATCTGGTCCCATTACTTCAAGGCAAACAGATGGGGAAACAGTGGAAACAGTGTCAGACTTTATTTTTGGGGGCTCCAAAATCACTGCAGATGGGGACTGCAGCCATGAAATTAAAAGACGCTTATTCTTTGGAAGGAAAGTTATGACCAACCTAGATAGCATATTAAAAAGCAGAGACATTACTTTGCCAAAAACGTCCATCTAGTCAAGGATATGGTGTTTCCAGTGGTCATGTATGGGTAAGAGGGTTGGACTATAAAGAAAGCTGAGCACCAAAGAATTGATGCTTTTGAACTGTGGTGTTGGAGAAGACTCTTGAGAGTCCCTTGGACTGCAAGGAGATCCAACCAGTCCATCCTAAAGGAAATCAGTCCTGGGTGTTCACTGGAAAGACTGGTGCTGAAGCTGAAACTCCAATACTTTGGCAACCTCATGCGAAGAGCTGACTCATTGGAAAAGATCCTGATGCTGGGAAAGATTGAAGGCAGGAGGAGAAGGGGACGACAGAGGATGAGATGGTTGGATGACATCACCAACTCAGTGGACATGAGTTTGAGTGAACTCTGGGAGTTGGTGATGGACAGGGAGGTCTGGTGTGCTATAGTCCTTGGGGTCGCAAAGAGTCGGACATGACTGAGTGACTGAACTGGATGCGTATGTTTCACTGCTCCTCTCTCAACTCTTTCCAGCCTCCCCTGTCCCCACCTCGTGTCCCCAAGTCCTTTCTCTTGGGGGAAAATGCATGCCTTTCTATTGTTGCTCTGCAAATAGGTTCATCGGTACCATTTTTCTAACTTCCAGATATATTCATTACTATATGATTATTTGTTTTTCTTTTTGACTTACTTCAATCTGTATAGCAGACTCCAGGTTCACCCACATCTCCAAAATATACAAACATCTCATGCAGCTCAATATCAAAAGAATAAATAATACAATCAAAAAATGAGCAAAAGACCTAAACAGACATTTCTCCAAAGAAGATATCCAGATGGCCAGGAAACACATGAAAAGATGCTCAATATCACCAGTTATTAGAGAAATTCAAATCAAAATCACAGTGAGGTAGTCACCTCACACTGGTCAGAACGGCCATCATCAAAAAAATTTATAAATGATTTGGGCTTTGAAGGATAAGTAGAAGCCTATTAGGTAAGTAAGAAACAAAGAATTATTTCAGGTGGAGGCTACAGGCATATGAGAAAGGATTAGGATAGAAAATTTCACAACATGTGATCAGATATACAAGCAACTTAGTGTTGCTCGCATGTAGAGGAGTCATAAACATTATGTCTAGAGCCACAAGAGGGAGGGGCGTTTCATACAGAGGCTGAGGGGCTTGTCATTTAGGTTCTAAGCTACACGGAGCAAAGTTCTGATGCAGAGAAGTCACAGCGTCTCATCTGAGCTTTTGATCGTGCAGCTGTGGACAGGGCAGATCACAAAACAGTGAGAATAAAGTCAGAAGACAAGCTACAGACTAGAATCGCAGAACCTCTGCATCTGTGTGCTCTTCAATCCTTTTTGAAATCCATGGAAAATAACAGGGACAATGAGAAACAGAAAAGAAAGCATCATCTCTGGCTAAACTAGAAGACGTCCCTAAACCGGAATTATTAGATATGAAGAGCTACTAAGTCTAGTAAAGTTGGACCACATTCAAGGATACAGAATGTGTCCATCTTAAATGAAGAGACAAGGTTAACCAAAGCCCTTAGCTCTGAGCCATTCAGGAGCAGAAGCAAACCCTAGAGGAGAGTGCTGCTAAGAAAGAGTATGAAGACTAGAGACTCAAAGTTTCTAGAAACCCACCAACCTTCTATCCCTAATTATTCATCCCAAGCAGTAGTTCTAAAAAGAACTCACCCCAAACAAATGTGAGTTATGAACAAAAGGGGATCAGCAGGACATCTACACAAAACTACCCTAAGAAGAGAGCAGAACAGGGATTTCTGACAGATAAAACACAGGCGGAGTCCGCACTAAAAAGACACGGCAAGAAGCAGGTAAAAACTTAATGCTTCGCCATGAGATCAATAGATGGAATAAGGGGAAGAAGGAAGAAACAAGGGAAGGGAACAGAGTCTAAACAGAAACTCAAAGAAGAAACACAACAGTCAAAAAAAAAAAAAAAAAAAAAAAAACTAGAAGACCACAGCAGAGGACGAGTGTAAAGGTTTACCCAGATCTTTGAATTATTAAATCATAGAAAAAACCTGCAGGCTTTCCCTACTGTGTCCCCACTGCACTGGGGAAATAAAAGGATTAAAAGGAGGTGACTCACAATTAAAACTGCATTAAGAAGGAATCCATTCATTTATTCATCCCTTCAAATATCTGCTTTGTGGAAGAGTTTTGCTTTTTAAGCCACTCTGATACACTTTTCTATGAATCTTAATTTGAACATGGGCTAGTGAAAGTTCCCTTTCCAATGTTAACCCCACTTACTTGAATATTCATACTTTTCTTTCCCTTCAAATGAAGGCAAGACTTCTCAAATGAGAGTATACATGGGAACCTGAAAATAAATGCTTTCCTGGCAGCTCAGATGGTAAAGAATCTGCTTGTAATGCGGGAGACCCAGGTTCCATCTCTGGGTTGGAAAGATCCCCTAGAGAAGGGAATGGCTAACCTCCTCCAGTATTCTTGCCTGGATAATCCCATAGACAAAGGAGACTGGTGGGTTACTTTGCTACCATGGGGCTGCAGAGAGTCAGACATGACTGAGTGACTAACACTTTTCAGGAAAATAAGACATTGCTTTCAGATGGGAATTATATAGTTTAACTGGTAAAATATTTTCATACTGAAAATTCCATAGCCATGTTATGGCTATGGATCTCAAAGTAAAAGTCACTTGAATTCTTAACAAAAAACAATAAAGTAAAAAAAAAAAAAAAATCTGAGTTTTAGACTGTCAGCTTCAGGAACGTCTCCAAGGTCTGCTAGGGGATAGGTTTGTTCTCCTCTGGAAAGGGACGTTTTCAAGAAAAAGGAAATATGAAATGATCTACTTAAATACAGTTATAGCATCTCAGAATGAATCATAAGATTAGTGTATGCAGATATCAACAATCCAAGGGGATGAGACATGAAGCACACACTGGCTGCAGCTGCTGTCCTGGACGGTACTGCTTCTAGACCGTGTCGTCATCAAGACACAAGGAACCTCTGAGAATCACAAAGACACTTGTGTAGATTGCCTTCCATCAGCAAGCTTCCCCTCAAGGCCTCTGATTTTTCAGTCGATCAATCACAAGGCTTAAGGACACTGAAAAACGTGCCCAGTTTTCTACCAGCGACGTAGTAATAAGAGAGCACAAGTGTGTCCTGGTTATGAAGGTGAAAGTCTTTGAGAAATATGCCACTGCTTGTGATGTTTTATTGCTTCTAATCAATAAAGCTAGAACTGAGATGATGGGCATCATGACTAGTTCAGCCTTTATGGTGTGTTAATATTCTTTGCCGTACATTTTTGATACATGCATTTTCTTGGCAACTTCTATGAAATCTGAGATGCTCTAAATCTACAAGCTCTTCCAAACATGATATCTTTTGTATTTGAGTAATACTGTTCTGACTCTACTTTTTTAAAAGGCCTCTAAAAATATTCTGTCTTCCTTTTTTTTTTTAATCCCATGGCTTTATCTTGATAGTATCCATGGCTTTCTTTCTTGGCCCTTCCTTGGAACACCTGTATCATTTCCCCACTAGGAAAGGGGTAGATCTATAGACTATCCATTTTGCAGAATCTTTCCTAAAGATAGATCAGATGAATATTGGGGTGCCACCTATATTGGTCTACTACTTTTTAGAGAGGATCACTCACAAATGAACATCAATCTTTCTTTCGCAGGGTACCCAACACATAAGACTTTCTACTTAAGAGTTTCTAAACCATCACCTGGCTTGGAGTTGGCAATGAACCAGGTCACCACACAGAGGTGAGTTTGGAATGAAAATATAGCACAGGTGTAAAAGGCACTTCAAAGAAAGTGAAAGCATTGATTGCTCAATCATGTCCAACTCTTTGCTACCACATGGACTGTAGCCCGCCAGGCTCCTCTGTCCATGGAATTCTCCAGACAGGAATACTGGAATGGGTTACCATTTCCTTCTCCCGGGGATCTTCCTGACCCAAGTCTCCTGCATTGAAGGTGGGCTTTTTACCATCTGAACCACCAGACACAAACACAAACATTCGTATTCTGAAAATACGAATGGGACATTTCTATAAGAATGTGGATAGGGGAGGGGAGCTCTGAGATATTTCCTATCCACTTACAGGCCTGGCTGGATGAGCCGAGGCCCCCTTCATTTTCTGGTTGCCATTATGAAATTAGAATAGAAAACACAGGAAGAAACACAGTGTGGTGGTCCAGGAGCCACGCTGCCTCTAGAATCCTCCTGGCACACTACAAATAAACCGCCCTCAGGTGTGAAGTCTTCATGAACAAGCAAGTCCATGTCTGCACTTTGAAAGCAACTCTCGATGTATGTTTCACCAATTTTCCTTTTCATGCCTAACTTTTCTCTGAACACTCCAGCTTTTGGGATGAGGTCCACAGCAAAAACACTACTTTCTCTAAGCAGAGGGTGGATCATCCATCCTACTTAGGAAGAGAAAGAGAAGCGTCTGGTTTCTTCTAGTTTTATGTCAACTCTATTCTTTCCCTCTCTCCTTTGTCATTCTACGTTCACTCCTTCTGCCCTCTCCTGACCACAGCCCTGAAAGTTCCCTGGACTTGCCCACTTTTCTCACACTTTGGTGAAACCTAGTATCTGTGCATATAGGCTCCCATCATGTGCTGATGCACTTATTCCTACTGAAGAACATGAAGAACATTCAGGCTTGATTTGCAGAGATGTGAATGGACCTAGAGACTGTCACACAGAGAGAAGTCGGAAAGAGGAAAATAAATTGCCAACATCTGTTGGACCATTGAAAAAGCAAGAGAATTCCAGAAAAACATCTACTTCTGCTTTATTGATTACACCAAAGCCTTTTTGACTGTGTAGCTCACAACGAACTGTGGAAAAATCCTTCAAGAGATGGGAATACCAGTTCACCTTATCTACCTCCTGAGAAATCTATAGGCAGATCAAGAAGCAACAGTTAGAACTAAACATGGAACAATGGACTGGTTCCAAATTAGGAAAGTAGTATGTCAAGACTGTATATTGTCACCCTGCTTATTTAACTTATATGCAGAATACGTCATGAGAAACGCTGGGCTGGAGGAAGCACAAGCTGGAGTCAAGATTGCCAGGAGAAATATCAATAACCTCAGATATGCAGATGACACCACCCTTATGGAAGAAAGTGAAGAGGAACTAAAGAGCCTCTTGATGAAAGTGAAAGTGGAGAGTGAAAAAGTTGGCTTAAAGCACAACATTCAGAAAACTAAGATCATGGCATCCGGTCTCATCACTTCATGGCAAATAGATGGGGAAACAGTAGAAACAGTGTCAGACTTTATTTTTGGGGGCTCCAAAATCACTGCAGATGTTGACTGCAGCCGTGAAATTAAAAGACGTTTACTCCTTGGAAGGAAAGTTATGACCAACCTAGGTAGCATATTAAAAAGCAGAGACATTACTTTGCCAAAAAAGGTCTGTCTCATCAAGGCTATGGTTTTTCCTGCGGTCATGTATGGATGTGAGAGTTGGACTATAAAGAAAGCTGAGCGCCAAAGAATTGATGCTTTTGAACTGTGGTGTTGGAGAAGACTCTTGAGAGTCTCTTGGACTGCAAGGAGATCCAACCAGTTCATCCTAAAGGAGATCAGTCCTGGGTGTTCTTTGGAAGGACTGATGTTGAAGCTAAAACTCCAGTATTTTGGCCAACTGATGCAAAGAGCTGACTCATTTGAAAAGACCCTGATGCTGGAAAAGATTGAGGGCAGGAGGAGAAGGGGATGACAGAGGATGAGATGGTTGGATGGCATCACCGACTCAATGGACATGAGTTTGGGTGAACTCCGGGAGTTGGTGATGGACAGGGAAGCCTGGCGTGCTGCGATTCATGGGGTTGCAAAGAGTCAGACACGACTGAGCAACTGAACTGAACTGTATGGATGTGAGAGTTGGACTATACAGAAAGCTGAGTGCTGAAGAAGTGATGCTTTTGAACTGTGGTGTTGGAGAAGACTCTTGAGTGTCTCCTGGACTGCAAGGAGATCCAACCTAAAGGAAAGTCCTTCCTAAAGGAAAAGTCCATCCTAAGGAAATCAGTCCTGAATATTCACTGGAAGGACTGATGCTAAAGCTGAAACTCCAATACTTTGGCCACGTGATGTGAAGAACTGACTCATTTGAAAAGACCCTTTTGCTGGAAAAGATTGAAGGCAGGAGAAGGGGACGACAGAGGATGAGATAGTTGGATGGCATCACTGACTTGATAGACCTAAGTGTGAGCAAGCTCCAGGAGCTGGTGACGGACAGGGAAGCCTGGCATGCTGCAGTCCATGGGGTCGGAATGTGTCGGACACAACTGAGTAACTGAACTGAACTGAACCTATATATGTGGAATCTAGAAAAATGGTACAGATGAACTTATTTGCAAAGTACATCTAGAGACATGGACATACAGAGCAAACACATGGGCATCAAGGAGGGAAGGAGGGGGTGGGATAGATTGGGAGATTGGGATTGCCATACATACACCACTATGTATAAAATAGGTAACTAATGAGAACTGACTGTATAGCACAGGGAACCCTCCTCAGTGCTCTGTGGTAACTTAAATGGGAAGGAAATTCAAGGAAGGGGAGATATATGTGTACTTGTGGCTGATTCACCTTGCTGTACAGCAGAAACTAACACAACATTGTAAAGCAACTGCATTCCAATTTTTAAAAAAGACAACATTCAGGCCTGGGCAAAGTTCCCCAGGCTGGACTCTTGTCTCCTGCCTGGGCCATTATTGCTAGCTGTCTGTTAACAAACTCCTGAGAAATGGCCTGAGTGGAAACTGATTTCCCAGCTAGACATCCCGTCCAGGCTCATTTCAAGGGTCCACACACCACTGCTGCAGAAACACCATCTTTATTTTTCTCTTGTTTTATATTAAAGTCACGAGGCTTCACAAATTGAATTTATTTCCTGCAACTGTGGATGAACGAAGAACACTCAGTTTAAATCAAGCCGGCCTAGGGATGATTTAATATGGTCTCAAAGCATGACTGTAGGTAATCATCTCTGGGCAACAGCATTCTCCCTTGCGCTTCCTTTGAGGATGTGCATTGCCTTAGGATTGCTATGCCCAGCCCATGACATCATCTTGAGGGCTTGAGGGAGCGACAGTGAGATCATGGATATAGGTGACATCTTCACCACCATCACTCCAGCCCCCAAGCATCTCCAACAAGGTAAAATAGAACCAGAAATCCCTTAGCACTGAGAATCTCCATCAATTATACAAGCCTCTCTTTGTTTTCTTTTCCTCCCTGCTAATTATGAAAATTGCTATTAAGACAATGAACAAAGCACATACAGTAAGGCAGCAGGCGAGAATAAGAGTGAGAGAGATGAAAGTTACAGCAGCCTCACAGAGTGGCATTGAAATGGGAGAAAGACAAACACATTCTCTATTCAAGTGGTCACAAACCCATTCAGGGACTGCCAAACAGCCTCAAAGGTAACATTCACCACCAACAGAGGGGAGGGTGCGGAAAGAGGAAGGAGAGAGATGGGCATTTGTGTGGAGGTGGGGAAATAAGTTCCAGGACTCAAATAATAAGGCTGTTTGGTGAGTTCTTCTCCTTTGATGTAAATTTCTTCTAATTCTGTTCATGCTCATAGTTTCCTCCTATTCAAATATATACCCAATGGTCCCCACGTGAGCTGTACTTGAAATATCCTCTGTGTTTTTAAATAAGTTCCTGTGTTTAGTTATATTTGCTGTTTTGAAAACACCCCTGTTTTACCACTTGCTTGTATAATTCGGTTTCTCCTGTGCACCCTCCCTAATCAGTCTGCAGAGTGAGGAAGCCCTTAAACGCTCTTTGAGCTTGAAACTGTACTGCCACCTACTGTTTATCACTAAGAACTGCAACAAAGGGAAGGGAAGGTGGTGGAAATGCAAGGACAAAGGGGGCAAAAGTGGGAAGTGGATACAAGAAAAAACAGGTTAAAAAAAATGATGTAGAAGAATCTAATACTGTCCAAGTTCCTTCAACATGAAAACTGGACTATCATACTTTTTATTATGTAAAATCTGAACACTCCAGGGAAATATTTTAACATTTTGAAGATAATGCAAAAATAACAACAACAAAAAAACTGCATCAGACATTGTACAATCACGCAGAAAAAAAGATGTGATGGCTCATATTACAAGTCAGTCTTTGCAATATAGTTTCCTGCCTAGTTTCTAAAAAGAGATTAAAGGAATAGAAAAGGCATGCTATTCTAAAATCTGATCAAGGGAAATATACCTGTGGAGAGCTGTCTAGAGCATTAGCAAGGAATACGTTTTAGAAAGAGTTGCCGGCTTTAGCCTAATGACTCTGGGAACCCTGGCCAACAACTCCTGTTGAGATGCAATCCAACAGGAGTTTTCTGAATGTGGACTTTTTTTTTTTTAAGCATAAATTGAAACATGAAGCTCTCAATTGTGAGGGCAAATCACCTGAGTGCTACATTCAGTATTAACACAAGCCAATGTGCTCAGTTGCTGCAGTCATGTCCGACTCTTTGAGACCCTAGAGACTGTAGTCCGCCAAAGCTCCTCTGTCCATGGGATTTCCCAGGCAAGAATACTGGAGTGGGTTGCCATGCCCAATTCCAGGAAATCTTCCTGACTCAGGGATTGAACCCACATCTCCTGCAGTGCAGGTGGATGCTTTACCCACTGAGCCACCTGGGAAACCCATTAAAATAAGAAACTTATACAAAAAACTATCTCACATACCACAACATGCAGGAGAGATAATATTTATCTTGTGGGGCCAGGGTGATTGAGCAAGGCTTACCTACAGCTAATTATTTTTATGAAATGCCATAAGGACTTCTGAATCCAGCATCAGAAAATGGAAGAAAAAAATAGGTAGAGTTGGGAGTGGCTCTGCTGCTCCTCCTGAAGATAACTGTCATATACTCTGGAAGTTTTCCTGTCAACATCTCCTCCCATCTCACTCAGTTCTCAGAAGAGGAAATTACGTTCTAGACACTGGCATGAGAAACAAAATCCAAAAAAAAAAAAAACCAAAAAACCCCAAAAAACCTCTCTTCCCCACTCTTCTGTGTCCAAAAACAGGGCAGTTTCTATGTAACATTTACATTGTAAGCAACGCAAAACAGGAAAGGAGCTGTAGGAGAAAATGAGAAATTGATATAGATAAATCATGGTGCGTTCTTCCACTTCTGGCCTAGCCACTGAAAACAAACAAATGCCCATTCCTATACTGCCATAAAAACACTCTAACTCCTCCAGTGCAGAAGGAGACGGGAGTTGTTTTCCCAGTTTTAGAATGGTGCTTAAGTGATTTTGTCCCCAAAGGCTCTTGTCACCTTCTGACTTGCTTTCCTTAGTGCCCTATGGCACTCTGTGTGGTTGGAAGGAAAGAGAAATCCCCTGATTTGATTTTAAAGAAGACTCAATAATTTCCTGAGATGCCCTTCCCACTGATCTCTGCCTCTCAGCAAACTCAAGGAAAGTGCTTTCCTGCACAAATTGCTCTCATACTTCCCAATGCTCTGGCTTTGTCTTGTCTCTTTTAGTTGGAAATCCGAGAATTCTCTTCCACCCATAACATGTTGATAGTTTATGGTTCCCCACAAGCCAGGTTTTTCCCTTCTGTCCAAAGAATATTCACAACCTCTTCAAGAACTAAACCTCACTACCAACATAATTGAGACATATGACATAGGCTTCTCAGGTGGCGCTAGTGGTAAAGAATCCACCTGTGGGTTCAATCCCCAGATAGGGAAGGTCCCCTGGAAGAGGAAATGGCACCACACTCCAGTATTCTTGCCTGGAATTCCTTGGGCAGAGGAGCCTGGTGGGCTGCAGTCCGTAGCGTCACAAATAGTCGGACACGACCGAGTGACAGCGCATATGAGCATGGCATGGGAGACATGCATAGGCTTCTAGGAACAATTCTTTCTCCCGGCTTCACCCTATGCTGTGCTCGTCAATAGCACCTACCACGGCCAGTGTCCACCAGTCACCTTTTACTGCCTAGCTTATAAAATAGCGACAGCTCTCTGAGTCAGGGATTCAGCGCATCTTTATTACTATAGTATGTTAATTTCCTGGATCCAATTGAGGAGCAATTAGAGAAAGAACAGAGCACCATTTCTTATTAATTATTTTGCACACATAAAAGGAGAGAGCATTATTATGTGTTTGGCAAGAGAGGATAATGACTGGAGGTAAGTTAGGAGAAAAAGAAGAAAAAAGGAAGATACATGCCAGCTAAACTGCACTTTCTCCAGCTTGAGTGATTAGCCAGGGAGAGCAAGATTTAGAGTCATCAAAGGTAAGTAGGGATGGGACCCAACTATCTTCGTGAGGCAGACACAAGAGACTGTCTCTATCCTGACAGCACTGATCTCATCTCTGAGATAGATTCCAGCAAAACCTGCCTCCCACTAAGAGGATTAATTTTCTCCCTCTTATCTGATTTTGATGCTTGAAGGATATTTCCACAACCAAAATCGCTGCCCAATAGCCTGTCTTCCTGTTGAGAACCTGGAGCTTTGACAGCAAGCACAATTATCCTTTTTGTTAGAATCAGGCCATCACCTAATGTTCCAAGAAGAAATTGGGTAAAGTAAATAGCTGAAGACACGACAGGCAAGCAACTATTACTCCTATGTTCAGACCAGAACTTCTGAGTTTTGGGAAAAGGTGAAGTTTGGGGTCTATCTTCTTGATAGGGTGGTTCAGAATTCTAGACTACACTAAAAAGACCAATTTTTTAAAGTATTATTAAGTGTTTAGGCTATCCTTACATAATTTTCCAGTTGTACAAGCTTCCTTAAGGACACTTTAGGTAGAGTGATGTGAAACTGTCATGGAATATTCAATTATTTGACAGGCATTTCTGCTGATGAGGGCTTCTCTGGTGGCTCAGACAGTAAAGAATTTGCCTGTAATGCAGGAGGCCTGGGTTCAATCCCTGGGCCAGGAAGATCCCCTGGAGAAGGAAATGGCAACCCACTCCAGTATTCTTGCCTGGAGAATCCCATGGGCAGAGGAACCTGGTGGGCTATAGTACATGGGGTCACAAAGAGTCTGACAGGACTGACAGACTAACACTTTCACTTTTCTGGTGATATAATGATGAAAGTGAAGAGGAACTAAAAAGCCTCAATGAAAGTGAAAGAGGAGAGTGAAAAAGTTGGCTTAAAGCTCAACATTCAGAAAACTAAGATCATGGCATCTGGTCCCATCACTTCATGGGAAATAGATGGGGAAACAGTGGAAACAGTGTCAAACTTTATTTTTTGGGGCTCCCAGATCACTGCAGATGGTGATTGCAGCCTTGAAATTAAAAGACACTTACTCCTTGGAAGAAAAGTTATGACCAACCTAGATAGCATATTCAAAAGCAGAGACATTACTTTGCCAACAGAGGTCCATCTAGTCAAGGCTATGGTTTTTCCAGTGGTCATGTATGGATGTGAGAGTTGGACTGTGAAGAAGGCTGAGCGCCGGAAAATTGATGCTTTTGAACTATGGTGTTGGAGAAGACTCTTGAGAGTCCCTTGGACTGCAAGGAGATCCAACCAGTCCATCCTAAAGAAGATCAGTCCTGGGTGTTCATTGGAAGGACTGATGCTGAGGCTGAAACTCCAGTACTTTGGCCACCTCATGTGAAGAGTTGACTCATTGGAAAAGACTCTGATGCTGGGAGGGATGGAGGCAGGAGGAGAAGGGGACAACAGAGGATGAGATGGCTGGATGGCATCACCAACTCGATGGACATGAGTTTGGGTGAACTCCGGGAGTTGGTGATGGACAGGGAGGCCTGGTGTGCTGTGATTCATGGGGTCGCCTAGAGTCAGACACGACTGAGAGATTGAACTGAATGATGAAAAGCAGATACTTCTCTGATCACGGGCAAAAGATGAAGAAAATAAGCAGAGAGCCCTTTAAAAAGCCTCCTTTTTCCTTAGAGGCTTACATTTTCATTAAATCTTTAAATATTCATCCTTTTGACATAAAAATAGAAAAGTGAAATCTAGAGGGAGAAGCAAATTCTTTTTCCTCTTGTTTCCAGAACACTCTATGCATATATCCATTATAACACTTGTCATAGGGAACTATGATAATTGGTTTGTTGAGTATTTCCTCTAAATATATAATATATTTTCCCATAGAATATAAGTTCTTTAAAGATGATAATTTATCATTTAGTTCTACATCATCAATGCCTAAGTGTGTGTGTGTGTGTATATATATATATATACACACACACACACACACACATATATATACATACACACGTATACACACACACACACACACACACATATAGCTCCTACCTAGAAGGTGCTGAATATGTATTTTCCCAAAAAATAAATGACTAACTGAATGGCTCAACCCATTTTTAGATTCCAATCAATCCAATGGAATCCATTTAAATTCCAATGCCAAAAATCCAAATCATAAATCATACCAGATACCTTATCATTCAACTTTTGATAACACTGTCTCTTGATAGAGACAGAAATGCTTTACTGATCATAAAAATCCACCAGTCCTGCCTCGGTCGCAGACACCTGAGCACACGGATGTCTAGACTGAATGTCTGCCTTTGGGTGGTTCCCTACGCTGTCTCTCAGTGTCTTTTATTTTTACCCGTGTGACCTTCACCTTAGCTCTTCCAGGCTCAGGACTTGGGGACACTAAGAAAAAGTGCATCTCCTTCAGTCAATTTTGGGGGGTTTCACACAAACCAAAAGATAAAAGACCTAGGAAATACTACTTTTATTCATAAACTAAATAATATCTTCTGGTCCCTTTACCTGTTTTCCCTTAACCTATTTAATTCAGTGGTAAGTCTGTCCTTTCTCAAAGATAACTTGAAAAGATCATATAAGAGTTTCCACTGAGTGCCTATTTTTTCTTTAATCTCATAGATCCTAAAGTCAGGAAAAGTCTTCCTTAGGAATCAAACAGATTCTGTCTGCTAAAATTTTAATTACTTCCTTATGAATCTTCTGTCAAAATCTAATCTTGTTGTGAATTGTTGTGGTACAATTAATGATGACAGCAAATGTGTTTCCAGAAACATGTTATTTTACTAGCACTTTTATAGACACTAAAAACATTTTTCAAAGAGAAAAACATTTTCGAACATCTTTAAAGACAAATTCATTAAGGTCGTAGCAGTAACAATGTGAGTCAACTATTTCTCATCAATTTATTATAAACATTGGTTCATAAAAATTGTTTTTTTGTTAACTGTGTTCATAGGATTTCAAGACCCTATATGTGTTGTATAGCCTTCTTTGGAATTGTTGTCTCCTCTAGAGGACCTGTGTAAGCATGGTGTGTGATTGGTTGACTCAGGACTTGGAAATCATAGACAGACATATGTCTGTCTGTCTGTAATAACTTCATCCCTCTCCTGGATTTCAAGACCCTATATGTGTTGTATAGCCTTCTTTGGAATTGTTCTCTCCTATAGAGGACCTGTGTAAGCAGGCAAAACACACACACACACACGGAGTATCTACATATCTACATATATTATTACCCAAAGTTTCAAAAAAAAAGATGGGTAAAGGAAATAACTGAAAACAGGAGAGGGATGAAGTTATTACAGACAGACATACATATGTCTGTCTATCTATGATTTCCAAATCCTGAGTCAACCAATCACAGACCATATACTATGTTCACAATCCATAGTTGGTTGAATCCGAGATGCTGATCTGCAAATCTGTAAATACAGAGAGCTGACTATGGGACTCGAGGATCCATTTGATTTTGGTCCTAAAATCAATTCCCTGCAGATACCAACGGATGACTCTATAAATCTTTCTTTAAAAATTACAATGTATCTACAATGGAATTTTAATATAAATGTAATCAGTTCCAGTAAGAACAGAAATCTAATTCATTCTATGTGTTCATTCTGTTTGCACTCCCTGAAGAGGGATGGAGCTTGATGCATCTTAGAAGTGAAAGCTAAAACTCTGAGATGGAGCCTCGCTCCTCTCCCTGAGGGGAGAAGAGGTTGGCTGGGTCAATTAGAGTTTAGAGGGGAAAGAGTCACCCGAGCAGGAGGAAGAATGAGTTGGGGAAGCACTGGAGTTGCATTTTTGTTTGCCTTTTATATTTTAATCTTCTTAGAGTTTTGTCTGTTTTGAAAGAACCAATTTTTAGAATTTTTATTATTGGTTAATCATTTATTTTGTCTGTTTTGTTCTCCTTGTCACTGATTTCTATCTCTATTATTTTTCTTCCCTCTTGTTTCTTTGTCCTCTACTCTGGGACTCTTTCTCCAGTTTATCAAATTGAATGCTTTATTTGTATGCAATCATTTTTCTCTTGATAAATGATTTCTAGTCATAAATCATGCTGTGAATACCACTTCTACCATTTACTGCAAATTCTGACAAACAGTATTTTCGGTTCCAAGAATTTAAAACTTCCCTTTTCATTTCTTTACAGAGTGGGTTATTTAACACAGTGAACAAGATGTTAAAATTGAACTTTTACTATCTCCAAGTTGACTGGGACTTTAAAGCTAAAAGCAACAGATGACAATTGTGCCTACAATGTTATGCTAATTGTTCAGGTTCCTTCACATACTGCTTTTTCAATGTTTCCAAAGGGAAAGTAAATTGTGCAATATTGAGCAAAGCTGAATCTGTGTGTCTGCCCTGCAATAGACACACACTGCAGAACGTTCACTGTATTTTTAAATAATAAGATATTAGAAATCAGGAATAAATAATGGCATATTTGTATAACACAATATTCTATACCAAATAAAATGATTTAAAATCTACATATATCACATACTGAGCAGAACCCTGTGAGGCCTTCCCAGGACAGGTCTCCCTCCCCCATATCCTCTGCTGTAGCTCCTCTGAAGTAACTAGATAACAGTATCTGAAATATTTCCAGAGATTTTCAGATGCTAAAACCACCACCAAATGGATGAAATTACTTGATGATCATGAGGGTATAGCTCTTAGATTTTCTGGTGCCTAAGAATCAATCGTCCTCAACCAGAGAACTGTGTATGAGCTGATCACATACCTTGTGGACCACCCACCACCCACCTTGCCTTTAAAAATGCTCTGATAAAACTGCTCCGGGAGTTTGGAGTTTGGGGGGCACGAGCTACCCATTCTCCTTGCTTGGACCTGCAATAAACTTATCTCTGCTCCAAACTGATGGTTCAGGTTTTTACGGCCTCACTGTGCATTGGGCATACAAACTTGCATTCGGTAACGTCAATACGAGTAACGTTTAAAAATTCAATGTTGTATAAGTGGCAAGCTCTAAAAGTGTATGCACTGTTCATTACAGGTAATGATGAAAAGATAACACAAAACCAAAAAAACTCCGTAAAACAATATATATTTTTATGATATGGTACTATGTTATGGATAGAAAGACTTAATGCAAGTAATAACATAAAACAATAACATATTTCAGCATTGTTGGCACATTAGTATTTTTCATATAATGTTTGTATCTATTTAGACTGGAGCATATTTAATAAAATAAAAGCCTATCTCTAATATTTGTTTCAGTCTGTTTTTTAAAGGAAAAAATGCTTTAAAATTAATTCTCAACTATATTTACTTGTGGGTAAATTTGCAGCCGTGCATATTTAACGAGCATACATAGCCTTCCTAGATTGTAGAATTTTTCACTTTTACAAATGCTAAAAAAGATAGATACCAAAATAAATCCTTTTGGGGCCCTGGGGCTGTGGGTACCCTGCCTTTGCACTGGCCCTTCAGGAAGACAATGAGGTATGGAGGAAAAGCATAAAGTCAGAAGTCAAGAAGACCTCATTCAAACAGCAATCTCCACATTTGTTATCTTGAGTGACTTAAGATGAATATTTTAAACTCTCTGAGCTTCCAGTTTACTCATCTGTTAAGCAATGTGAAATTTAAAAGGTGTTGAAACAGTTAGGGATAATTTAACAAAGCACACAGGAAGTATCAATACTAGCTATTACTGACCTTATGATACATATGTACATAAAATATATATATTGTTATGGAATAACTATAATTATACCCATTTGTATCAAAGATGATCTCTGAAGTAAATAAAGAGATGTTCGTCCTAAGAAATTAATGAACACATGTACACGTTTTCCAAATTAATAGACAATTTGAGTAAGGTAAAGTACTTCCCTGGTGGCTCAGATGGTAAAGCATCTGCCTGCAATGTGGGAGACCTGGGTTCCATCACTGGGTGGGGAAGATCCCATGGAGAAAGAAATGGCAACCCATTCCAATACTCTTGCTTGGAAAATTCCATGGATGGAAGAACCTGGTAGGCTACAGTCTATGGGGTCGCAAAGAGTTGGACACAACTGAATTACTTCACTCTCTCTCTCTCTTAAAAGTACTTAAATGATTTAAAGCAACCATTTTATTTTGTTCATACGTTCTGTGAGTCAGAGATTCGAACAGAGTCCAGTGAAAACAACTTGTCTCTGTTACACAGTATCTGGAGATTCAGCTGGAAAGACTCGAAGCTACAGGTTCCAAAGCTGTTTTGTTTTCTAATTCACTTGAGAGAAGGAAAAAAAAAATGTAAGAGAGTCAGCTGCTCTAGTGCACTTAAGACCTTAGTGTATGTGCTAAGTTGCTTCATTTGCGTCCAACTTTGCGACCTTATGGACTGTAGCCCTCCAGGCTCCTTTGTTCATGGGATTCTTGAGGCAAGAATACTGGAGTGGGCTGCCATTTCCATCTCTAGCCGATCTTCCCAACCCAGGGATCGAACCACGTCTCATATCTCCTGCATTGGCAGGCAGGTTCTTTACCACTAGTGCCACCTGGGAAGCCCATTTGAGAATTAAGTTGTATAAATATTCAGGAAAACTAGTAGCTGCCAACTGAAGATCAATAAAATAATGAAAAGAAATTCCTAAAAGGATAATAAATCCAAATAAAAAGGAGTTGATTTGAAGAACTTGGCTCTTACATAAAGTGCACATTTACTTGTGATTCTTGGAAAGAATATTTACTGTCTTAGAAATAATCTCACATATCATGATATGTATTGACACACTAACATACTATATACAGAAAAACAGGGTATTGGAAACTAGATTGAGATCATGCTCCACTTTTTGCAAACAGCCTGTATATAAGAATAACCAAAACATACATCTGGTTTCTCTAGGCTTAATTTCTATTCTATGACTAATTAAAACTAATTTTCAAATAAATCTGCCTGAAGCTAGATGGCCACTTTTTTGGCTGTCAGTGGGTGGCTGACTCAGTCTGATTCACAAACCTTAATTCCGTATACAAAAGAAATGAAAAAACAGCCTGAATTGTAAGCAATCAAAATGCTATCAGAAACTAACAACATGGTTTAATTAAAAAGGAAAATCCATAGAAATTCACCTTTTCCTTTCCATTCTTCACACAATAGAATAAGAGGTAGTACAGGGAAGCAATTAAAATGAAGTCACCTTTTGCCCTTGGGGTGTTTGAGTAGAACCTTTACCACCAAAATAATTAGCTTCTGATTTCTCATTTTCCTCCTCTTTGTCATACTGAAATTGCTTCTGGTCTTATAAACAATGCATTGTCCTGCCTCTTCAGTTAACCCTAGGCTTCTGAGCATCTCAATAACCTTATTATTTTATAAAAAAAGGTAAGACTGCATAGTTACAATGCCACTGTCCCCATTCGATTAGGACCTTGAATAGGACTGGAAATTAGCCTGATCTCCTGAATTACAATGAACTTTTATATAATATCTGAGATAGGGTTGTTAGGGGAAACCACTGACCAAAACCACCCACCCTCACCAGGGTAGTATAGTCACTATTTGCCTGAGTAATCTTACAACAGGAGGTCCTGGTAAGGAACATGGAATTAACAAGCCACCACCAACTGAAAGATCAAAGGAGAGAGAAGACACCAGACCATATGTCCTACCAGCCTCCCAGAATCCTTCTCGCTGGAATCCACCTTGGCTGAACGATGCGAAAGCCACTGGGAAGGACTCTGAATCAGAATGATTGGCCAGAGACAACCCCAAAATTAGTCCCATCAACATAAAACCTGAGACTGAGAGCCACGTGGCAGAGCAGTCCTCCTGGGTTCCCTTACCCTGTTGCTCTCTGCCTGGGCACCCCTTCCCAATAGAGTTTCTTGCTTTGTCAACATGTATGAGTCTTTGGACAAATCATTTCCAAGTGTTAGACAAGAACCAACTCTCGGTCGCTGAAAGGAGTTCCCCTCCCTGCAACAGGGTGTCTGGTCTGGAGTCAAATCAGTTCAGTTCAGTTGCTCAGTCATATCCAACTCTTTGCAACCCCATGGACTGCAGCACGTCAGGTCTCCCTGTCCATCACCAACTCCTGGAGTTTACTCAAACTTATGTCCATTGAGTCGGTGATGCCATCCAACCATCTCATCCTCTGTCGTCCCCTTCTCCTCCTGCCTTCAATATTTCCCAGCATCAGGGTCTTTTTGAATGTCAGTTCTTCACGTCAGGTGGCCAAAGTATTGGAGTTTCAGCTTCAGCATCAGTTGTTCCAAGTCTTCTCTAACACCACAGTTCAAAAGAATCAATTCTTTGGTGCTCAGTTTTCTTTATAGTCCAACTCTCATATCCATACATGAATGCTGGAAAAACCATAGCTTTGACTAGACGGACCTTCGCTGGCAAAGTAATGTCTCTGCTTTTTAATATGCTGTTAGGTTGGTTATAACTTTTCTTCCAAGGAGCAAGCATCTTTTAATTTCATGGCTGCAGTGATTTTGGAACCCCAAATAATAAAGTCTGTCACTGTTTCCACTGTTTCCCCATATATTTGCCATGAAGTGATGGGACCAGATGTCATGATCTTAGCATAAATAAATGGGTGCAAATGATTCTGTTTGTGCACAGAAGGTGCACCCTGAACCTGTCCTGTAAAGAGGGGTGACAGGAGGGAGGATTCACAGGGCATGAGGGTACCAACACTGTTGCAAAACCCAATTCCCATCCCTCAGACGAAAACACACCCACTCTTCTGACCTATAAACAAACACTTCATCAATTACCCAGAGACTAAAACACAGCACACGCAGCACTGCAGGCGAGCCACTGAAACCTCCTGGCCACATCACACAGCACAGCCAGAGGCTCAGAACTGGAGATTCATGAAGCTGACTGCTAACAGTCCATCCCAACGTTCACACAAATAAAACACTTTACATCATTTCCAGACTATTCATGTCACACTCAGGCATGTCCTTGCGATATGGCATCTGGTAAACCCTGGGATCACTTCTAGGGAAGCCAACACTGCTGAGGTTCAAAGTACTGACAGGTCCATGTGCAGGGTCTCACTGAGGCTCAGCAGCACGAGAAATGGAAAGTGAGGCTCCATCGGAGCTTGACGTGGGTAAAAGGGTGCATGTGAAGAAAATGTCAAACCACAGGGCGATACAATCATGAGAGAGCTAGGGCACCACTGAGAAGAGAATGCTTCCCTTCGGTGAGTGCCCCACGGAATCCCCTCCCAGCAAGCCCAGCGACACAAGGACAAGAGAGAGAATGCTCTTACTGTAGCACTCGGGAGTGGCTGAAATCTTTCAGATCCGAGTCTTCATAATGCGGGCTTATCATCCCCAGCCCACTGTCGCTCAGCATGCGTTTCCGGAGAGCAGGATTCCACCAGTCCGTCATTCTAGGAGAAAGAAGGACACCAGACACTCAAAGTCAGGCATGGGACTCATCTGCTCTTTCTCAGGGTGAGTTTTGTCTCCAAACGAGAGGAGAGCAATTAATCTTTATGGGGGTATTTATAAGCATTTCATGTTTACTTGGGCTTCCCTAGTGGCATTTAGTGGTAAAGAATCCATCTGCAAGCAGGTGACACAGATTTGATCCCTGGGTTGGGAAAATCCCCTGGAGAAGGAAATGGAAACCCACTCCAGTATATTCTTGCCTGGAGATTCCCAAGGACAGAGGAGCCTTGCGGGCTACAGTCCATGGGGTCACAAAAAATTAGACATGACTGAAGCCACTTGGCACATTTTTAGTTCACTTAATTTTTTCAACAGTCAGGCTCTCTTTGGATGTTGCTGCCCTATTTATAGATGAGAAAACTGAATTTTGAGATTAAGTAATTTTAAATATGACACAGATAAGAAGTAATGGCAGGGGACTTTCCTGGTGGTCCAGTGGTTAAAACTTCACTTTCCAATGCAGGGGTGCAGGTTCAGTTCCTGGTTGGAGAGCTAAGATCCCATATTCCTTGTAGCCCACGAAAACAAAACATTTTAAAAAAACCCACCAGAAGTCATATTGTAACAAATTCAGTGAAGACTTTATAACATATGGCCCACGTGAAAAAAAAGTAATGGTGACTGATATCTTATAGAAACATAGCCATTCTCTTTCATCATATCCCTGTTGCTAGTTTATTTCCAGAGGGGGCAACAAAAAAGAAATAAGAAAGGAACTGATTCAAGTTCTTGTGGATTTGCAGGCTACTTTATCTTTGGAACCAGAGCTAATAGCGAGTGACTGGGAGGACAAAGCCCAGGGAGAGCTTGGCCGAATAGGCTCAGACTTCATCAGACTGAACACTACAAACCAGACCTCGTTGAGGGGAGAACACCTAGACTCCAGCAGAACCACAGCTAACAGGCGTGACATCTCACACGGCCTTGCCCGTGCCCTGCCAGGACTCTCCGGGTTACATCAGGCCGTCCTTTGTGCCAGTCGGCTGTCCCTTCAAGACACAACAGCTCTGGGATTACTAGCTCTGGTTCCTAAACACAGCCATCTATCTGTTCCAGCCACCACTTCTATCTTTTCCTGGCTCCCCAGAGACTCGGTATGTACCCCTGATATCAGCTGGCCTGGTAGACTGGGAGATACCCAGAAATAGCAGCCACGGTCAAATTAGTGAACAGGGTGAACAGGCATGAGGGTTTTACCTCAAGTGCACATGCCTGTTAACACTGTACAGGTATGTGTCCACATTTGCACACGCCATTTGAGTCCATGTGTGTCTGCTTCCTGGGGAAATCCTTATTTTAACTATTTACCTTCTATGTACCAGTAAACCTCTAAAGTAAACCATTCAGCTTCACGAGGGCAAAGGTTTCTGTGTTTTCACTTGCACACTGCTGTTTCTTTACCTGCCACATAGAAAATTCTAAAGAAATATTTCTGAAATTTAAAATAATCTAGAAATATTAATATGTTGGTGGTTCAGTATGGTGGTTAAAACATGCATGGGCTCTAGCCTCAGAAAACCTGGGAATAAATCTAAATTTTTTCCCCTTTACTTTCTGCGCAATAGTGGCCAGGTTACAAAAACTCTCTAAACCTCATTTTGCTTACATGGATTTAAGACAGCAATAGTACCAAATTTGCAGGGTCATTGTGAAATGATGACAATTTCAATAACATAATATTTAATGAGTGTCCACCAAGTGCCACAGACGGCCTTAATTTTACATGTATCAATTCATTTGTTTATTTTAAAATTAACTTATCTCTTTGACTGTTTTGTACCTTAGTTGCAGTGCACAGGCTTAGTTGCTCTGTGGCATGTGGATCTTCGTTCCTTGACCAGGGATTGAACCTATATCCTCTGCATTGCAAAGCAGATTCTTAACCACTGGGCCACCAGGGAAATCCCTCAATTCATTTAACTTTAAAAGCATTTTCTGAGTAGGTATTGTCATTTCCATTTTACTGATGAGGAAATAAGCATAGAGCACATAATAGTAGGGATATAAAATAGGCATTTATCATAGTATGTGGCTTTTAATAAGTTCTTGATATTTCATAATTATTGTTATATGATATATATATATATATCATATCTATATCTATATCTATATCTATATCTATATCTATATATATATATATATCTATATATATATATCAGGCTGCCTGGATACAGGGAAAAAAAGGAGAAGGATTAGGAAGAGGAGGAGGAGAGGAAGAAGAGGAAGGAGGAGGAGGGGAAAAAAGTCAAACCACCTGTGTAATTTTTCAGTGTGATAATCTAGTAATCTAGGCATTCCAGACGTACATGGGCTGTGTGCTGTGGGAAGTGACTTCAATTTTGTCTGACTCTTCGTGACCCCATGGGCTATAGCCCACCAGGTTCCTCTGACCACAGGATTCCTCAGGCAAGAATACTGGAGTGGGTTGCCATGCCCTCCTCCAGGGGGTCTTCCCAACCCAGGGATGGAACTCAGATCTCCTAAGTCTCCGGCATGGGCAGACGGGTTCTTTACCACTGGCGTCTCCAGACGTGCACAAATACTAGTACCTTCTAGTTTGGCAGGAAGTGTTGGTGTGGGGGGTAAAGACGGCTCAGACATGATACAGATCTGAGTGGGAAAGAGTGATTCTACCCAGACATTCACAGACCGACTTACAATGCGACCTCAGGAAACACAAGAAAACCTGTACATCCAAACAGTTTGATTTCATTACCTATCCCAAGCACGAGGCGAAAGCAGACATAGATGTCAGCCTGCAACCAGTCTCACCACAAGGAATAAGCCCACTTACCCCGAGGCTTGCTCCACCACCAGGTCAGGCATTCCCGGGGGTGTCCCCGCCTGCTGTGACAACACCATATCTGGGTCCAGAATAAAAATCTCATCTTGAGAAATCTCCATTACAAAGTGCAAATGTTCCTAAGGAAGGAAAAGAAATCTGTCAGATGACTTATGCTATGCTATGCTAAGTTGCTTCAGTCGTGTCCGACTCTGTGAGACCCCATAGATGGCAGCCCACCAGGCTCCCCCGTCCCTGGGATTCTCCAGGCAAGAATACTGGAGTGGGTTGCCATTTCCTTCTCCAGTGCATGAAAGAGAAAAGTGAAAGTGAAGTCGCTCAGTCGTGTCCGACTCTTCACGACCCCATGGACTGCAGCCTACCAGGCTCCTCTGTCCATGCGATTTTCCAGGCAAGAGTACTGGAGTGGGGTGCCACTGCCTTATAGGATGCTCAAATCCATCATTTAAAGAATAACTAAACAAAGCTATTTGGTCCTGAGGAATACTGAAATTTTATGACATAGCAAATGACCACAGCATATTATATTTTCAGAGGGCTGACCAGTGACCTTCCTCCCTGAAGGAACATGATAGCAAGAGGCTGAGGAAGGGAAGAGTGGAATCCTTGGTTTGGGACTCTTTAACCAGGATCCTGTCAGGTATAAGCAGAGATGGCCTTGCCTCTTTTTCCCAAATACTATCCAAGTATTGACACCCTACATGCAACTTGGTCCAGTATGTGCATACAATGACCTGGACTTATACCGTCAGGATCTGGTCAAAGCTAAGTGGCATGGCTAATAACTGGTTTTATCAATGGGTTCCATTCTATACCTTCTTTTACATGAGAATTTGGACAGTGTGTGTCCAAATTCCACTTGCAATCATTGGGCATAAGCATTTTGTTTTCTCACTACCAAACTCTGGGAAGTGGTGAGTTGAAACTAAGTGGCCTACAGATACATTTGAGGTTGCAAATTTGCCAATCAGAAATGAAGTTAAAAAGGCATAAAATTTGGCAAGGAAGCAGTATAAGAGCAGTGTGAATGAAAACTTGGAGTGCAGGCTGGTGACAACGTCGACAAGCCTACTTATCTTCTGGACTCATTTTCAAGGTCAAACCATATCACCTTGAGGTCACAAATCACAAACATGTGAGGACAAGTAACCAGCTCATGGCTGAGACTATGAGTATCATTCCAGAATTGTATACATTTCAGTGTTTTTGTTGGGGGAAAAATGTGTAAGATTAGTATAGTTACTTGGGAATTTTTCACTTTCACAAATAGGTTCCAGAAATCTTACCTGAGATCTGTCTATTCGATAAAAGCGATCAGCAGAAGTAGCTAGGGGGGAATAAAAAGTATATGGGATTCAGAGAGTCCTGTGTTATGGCACCAAATTTACAAGCTTCATTCCCACCATGACACTCCAGTCTTGCTGGATGACTGGCCACTCCCTAAATCTACTTAGAAAAATTCAGGACTTCATGCCTCTGTGGCTGCTGTTCCACTGCTTAGAAAGCCCTTCCCCAGGACTTCCCTGCCTGAAGGTTCAATGGTTAAGACTCTGAGTTTCCAATGCAGGGGACACAGGTTCAATCCCTGGTTGGGGAACTAGGATTGAACCCGTGGCTCAACCAAAAAAATAAAAAAGGGCCCTCCCCATTACACATGACTATCTAAATCATTTAACTCATAAGCTTGGGATTAAAATTATACACAACTACTAAATGTAAAATATAGACAATAAACAACAACCTACTGTATAATACAGGGAACTATACTCAATATCTTGCAGTAACCTATGATGGAAAAGAATCTGAAAAAGGATATACATATATCTGAGATATATACATACAAATGTGTGTACATGTATATATATGTGTGTGTATATATATCTGAACCACCCGAAACTAACACAAGATTGTGAATCAAATATATTTCAATAAAAACTTAAAAAAAGAATCATGTCCTAAGAACCAACTTGAATGCCACCTCTCCTGTGAACCCTTCCTCAGCCCCTTCCTCCCTGCCCCAGATAGAATCAGTTGCTCCCACCTCCGTGTACATTTGTAATCTGTTTACACTTCTTATAAAACTCTCTTCACTGAGAACTCTCAGACCAAGATATCTGCCTCTTTAAAGACCTGTTTCATTTCTTCTTTTATGTCTCAAGATACGGGCACAGAACCCTCAACAGAGCTGAAACTCGATATGTATTTATCAAGTAAACAAAGCTAGAAAAAAAAAAATCTGTAGGTTGCCTGATTTCTGAGGAAACGATTCTCATTTTAGAAAAAAAAGAGCTTGAATTTGCAGAGTTAGGGACCACTTCTGGTATTAAAGGAATCATTTCAGTTTAAAGCTGAGTCCCTGAGCCATGTCTGAAGAAAGCTAAAACAAAAAAAAATAAAGATTATTTAAGCATTCCTACAAAGGATTGGGCTGTGTGTGTAGTTTGAAGGGAAAAAATACTTAATGATAAACTCTGGGCTTCTAGAAATTAATCTGATTATTCCTAATATTGAAAAGAATTATGTTCCTCCTCATTTAAATCTAACAGAGTCCAAATATTATACATAGATTTTCTACAAAGTACATAGTACTAGAGGGAAAAACTCAAAATGCAAATAATAGTTCAAAAATCATACATATCTAACAAGTAGCTTCTCTCCAAACGAAATAAGCTAAGAAGCAAGATAATCGTGGTTCTTACCCTCTAAAACCAAGAGCAGGGAATACCTGCCTGAGAAGAACTTAACCTACTTTGTTCTTTTAACTATGACTGCAATCTTGAAGCATTTTAAACACAGCTATTTCTAGAGTAAATGTAGTATCTAGGTTAATGCCATTAACCACACTTAGAATTTTATCTAAGACCATATACAATTATATACATTCCCATGATTTTCTTAAATATAAGTTGTTCCTCTGCAGATTCAGGAAAAACAAATGACTATGTTTCTCATCATGAGGGAATAAAGGACCTGGAGGGAAAGCAGTGCCAAATATCTTCAGAGGCAGCCGACAAGCCATTAATGAAAACCGATGTCATAATGTGTGTGGATGAGATTCGACACAGATATGGGTGCTCATCTTCATAAAACGTTCACACCCTCACACAGCCCATCATTCTCTTGTCCACATTTATAACCTTTCAGATGTACACAGAGCTAAACCAAAGAGAGGCATACAGGGAAAGCCCAATGTCCGCAGAGATGAGAGGTAGCAGACCCACTGGGAGAATCTAAGCAGAAATGTACTGTAAAATGAGTAACTGCACAGAAAAGTGGGATTAGACAGCCTTTAGGGGGATGGATGGAAAATGGACTCATTAACCACATTAACCAATCAGAAAATGACCAACCTACTATGTACCCAACATGTCATGCTCAGCAGAGCAGACGTGAATGCAACTGAAAATGCCCACCCTTTCACAAAAATGTGTAACTCATTCTGAGATGATGGCTTACTGAAAATAATATGGAAGTTCCAAATATGCAAACAGCATGCAAATTAGTACCTATTCCCCCTGCTGATGAAACCCATCTACCAGCCTGAATTGAAGACCAGGCACTCAACACGTTTTTGGAAAAGGGGGCACAGGAAGGGACGTGTTAGCTTGAGCGATTTGACACTGAGAAGTTTGGCCAGAGTTAACTGACTTGCTTTGAGGGAGATAGCTTCAGAAAAGTGTGCTGCAATATCAGAAAGTCCACATTGTTTGAGATGCAAGTACCAATCACGTGGAGGGTTCCTGAACAATCTTTCGGAAAATTAGAGTCCACTCAAGCCATCAATGCTTTGCCCTGAGGCTTCCCGAACCCCCACCCCTCCAAAAATACAGAAACACTCACCATCTAGAAAGCACCACCGTGGGGAGAGTCTCTGAGCTGAGAGCGCCCTAGGGAAGGAGGTTTCGTGGTCCTGGAAAGACACACACACATCCTCATGGCTCCATTTGAATGAGCTGAGAGCTGTTCCTTACTCCACATTCTGCCCCATCACCTATTTCTAAGAGTGAGCATCCTTTCCTACTCAAAGCATTGGTGAGAGATCGAAGCAAAGTTTTCACTGGAAACACCCACAGGGGCTCTGCTTGGAAATTATTTATTTCACATAACAACTCTCGCATACAATTTCCAGGAGGTTTTCTATTTTTCCATTAAGCATTCATAAATTCTATAACTTGGGACATGTACTTCCTTTGGGAACTCTTTCTTCCCCTTTATGAAGCTGAGGACCTAGTGGCAGCTGGCTGTCATTTGCATTTCAGTTCTCCACACAGGTGTAAAAATGTCCCCTACTAAAAAACTCTCTGCCACTCACAATTTTTTAAAACATAAAATGCTAATTTATAAGAGGATTTGGGGCGTTCTGGACTGGACTCAGTGAAACTGAGATAACTGATAGAAACGGTATAGATTAGGAGGGAGGGCAGGTCTCTGTGGGGAACACACTGGGACTTTGACCCTTATTAGCAATCTGAGATGTTCGATTAGAAGGAGCATCCTTGGAGAGAGGCTGGTTGTTCATGACCTTGTGTGTACAGAGGGGGACAGGAGAAGGATATGGGAGAAACAAAGAAGAGGTTAAGAAGAGAGCGAATCAGAGTTTATGCGCTGAGTTCTTCGGAGGATGAACTTGTCCCACATGGTCCTGGGGCAAAGCTTCTGCTTCAATCAGTGAATCTTAAAGCATGAACCCTGGGCAAGCAGCATCAGCTTGGGAGGTTGTTAGGAACACAAATTCCCGGGTGCCACCCCAGATCTACAGACACCCTGGGGTGACACCCATCAATCGCTGAGGTGAGTCTGATGTATGCCAAAGTTTTAGAACCACTGGCCTAAAGTAACAGGGACTAAAATTGCCCATTATTAGGAATCTTGGGTAGATGGAGTTTTTACATGAGTTGATTCTGCAAATTAAATAATGAATAGAGGAAAATCTGGTCTCACTCAGGACTGGTAGCAAAATTTATATGTAGAGATGTAGAAGTGATATAGCATAGATATAGAGATAAATATAGACTTCTTTCTTGAACTGGCTTTTGGGCTACATGAAATCTTGACATGTACCTATTTATATGAGAATTGTGTTTAACATTTTGGGAATTATATTTTGACACAAGTGATATATTAAAGAAACTTATGATTCTTAATGCATTTTTATAAAACAGCTAAAGCTACCAGTGATCATACTAAGAGGAAGACAAATATAATACGATGTCACTTATATGTGTAATTTTAAAAAATTGATATAAATGAACTTATTTACAAAACAAAAATAGACTCGCAGATTTAGAGAACAAACTTATGGTTACCAGGGGTAAAGGGTAGGGGGAGGATAGACTGGTAATTTGGGATTGACATGTACACACTGCTATATTTAAAATAAAATGCCTTTCCATGAAAAAAAAAAAGAGAGAAATACCTTAAGAACCTTAACGTCAAAGACAAATGTATACTGGGATGGATTAAAAGTGGACCAGAAGTAAAGAGGAACAGATTGTCAAAAAGGAAATCATAATAACCCAAAGCCAAGATCTGTCCATTTCTTCACATTCTTGATGGACCCGAACAAATGAGGACCACAGAGGGGATGCAGGTCTTCTGTACTCACATAACTTTTTCAGTTTGTCTATCTACACCCTCAATTCTCCTAACCAAAAAAAAGGACCAGAAGTGGTAGTGGTGTTAGTATGGAGATAATAAAAAAACTTGCTGTGACTTTGCCTTAACCAACTCTCATTGCTAACACATTGTGGGTATTATACCAGGTAGACTGTGTCCTCACACAGGACTTGGCACACAGGTAGAGTGGGTGAGCCTGGCATTAAGAATCCTGGATTCAGGGTCAGCAGGAGCATGAACAGCAATGCAGTGCAGGCCAGGAGTCAGACTTGAGAAGGAAACGAGGGAAGTAAGGAAACAAATCGCCCCACCAGGAGGTCGAGGACTGGCCCCCAGGATTTCACGAGGCCATGGAGCCATCGCACAAGGATCCACTCTGACAGACCTGGCAGCATCCTTGCCACCAAACAGTGACAGCCGGAAGAATGGCCAGACATGTTTGCTTTGTGAACGCCACACGTTAAAGTCGGTATAAAAAGACAATTTCTGATGGAGCCACAAAAGCTCAAAAGCAAGCCCCTTTCCACACTGATTGTAGACACTTCAGAAATGTGATTGTCTGAACGCAGCTACATTTCTGAAGACAGTCACATAATCCCCTGAGCGGTGCCACTAACCACCATGTCAACAGCCTTCAGGACTAGTTTAGGGCTTCTTGTCTTCTCTGTCCTCTCAAACAGCATAATCAAATCAATGATTCATCAAAGAGATAAGATACTTGACTTGCTCATTTTGTGATCTGTTATTTTTCTTCATAGAAATAGTAGGACTTAGATGAATGCGACTGTCATGGCTGTACAGTGTGGCCAGACTGATATAACCCTGGATGTAACTATGCTCTCTCTCTCTTAAAACTGCATGCTCTTTAAATGAGTAATATTAACAAATACTGCTAATTCCCCAAATTCCTGATATGTGAATTTTCTCTTTTGACATATTCTAATGGAAAATCTGTTCTCATGCTAAAAACAGAGCATGCACAAAAGCAAACCTGACATTCCTCAGATATATATTTTTGAAAGTCAACTGGCATGAATCATATGTAATTGATAAGGAAATTACCTTAACCACTATCGGGCAAACACACACCAAACTTACCCTTAATTTACATTCAATTACTCGCTACTAATTCACACATAATTTCATGATTGTGCAGCCCCATTAAATACTCCACTAGGTTATCCAATTAAGCAATATTCACCTAGCATTTAACTACACCTTTACTGGGAATGAAATTCTTTTTCTTTCATAAAATTTAGGGAAGATATAAGCAGAAACAAAATAGAAGTCCCTTTGAATTGGGAATTTCTGCTTCATTTAATAATGTCTAGTCAATAATTGCTACTTTTAAATTTCTCTTATGTATCCATCCAAATTTCTTCTTTGCTGGTCTTGACATTTCCTGCATCTAACCCATCTACACATTCATTTTTCCCTCTCTTTCCATCACCAGGCTATATAGCAATATCTCTTACTTATCAAATCTACTCCTTTACTACCCACCATTCTTGCAGAAGAAATGTACAGAAATGGGATACCCATTTGCAAAGCCAGCTTTGAAAGATGATGAAATAGTGATTGTGTGGTAGAAGATGGAAATGAGAGATATTCCAAAATTTTCAAGAGCCCTTTTCTGGCGAGAATGTCTTCCATTAACAACAACAACAACAATTCTGTGTGTGTATGTATATGTGTGTGTGAGAGACAGAGAGAGAGAGAGCTGTCTTGCTTTCACTTGTAATGGCAAACAGAATCTGGCCCCAGGCAAGTCTTACTTTAATTCCCCATTTGAGCCATTTCTTACAGTTTTGATCTAGCACCCAAAAAATAACATTCTTCAAATTCTCTACCTAACTCCTGTCCTTGTCTAAGACAAGATAAATTAATTCCCAGGAGGACTCCCATGAACTGGTTTCAACTCCTCCATTCAGACACTTCTAGACTCCAAACCACAAATTAAGGAGGGAGATACTTCAGAGAGAGGAGGGAGATGAGTAAGGGTAGCCAGTAGCAGAAAAGGAATGAGTCAAATATTTGTTGACACATGCTGTTTGCCCAGGACTAGACAGAGCTCCGATGGACTACGGAACAAACCTATCCTCTAGGAGAAGATTAGGCATGTAAAAAAAAGAGATCAGAGGATGAACAAATGGCTATAGAGTCAGATTTGACCAAGAGTGTTTTCTTATGAGGTCTTCCCTGGTGGCTCAGAGGCTCTAAAGGATGAAAGAACTTTTTGAAATTATTACTTCTATAGTGAAATATTCCAACTATTCTAGAGTTATTCTAACTAAATTGATTCTTAAAGAGGAGGAATCAACAGATCCATTTTCAGCTATTATTGAGTCCTATTGTATTTATTAGGGCTTTGCAGGTGGCGCTAAAGAACCTGCCTGCCAATGCAGGAGACATAAGAGATGTGAGTTTGATTCCTGAGTCAGGAAGATTCCCTGGAGGAGGGCATGGCAACCCACTCCAGTATTCTTGCTTGGAGATTCCCATGGACAGAGGAGCCTGGCAGGTTATAGTCCGTGGGGTCACAAAGAGTCGGACACGACTAAAGTGACTAAGCACACACACACACGTTGTATTTATTAAAACCTCAAATTATTAGCTCATAATAGTTTGAAAACACACTTCTGTGTGCCAACTTCACCCATACATATGGTGAAACCCTGAGTGTCTACAAAATCCCTAATTGTCCCTGGTTCCATTGCGCCAGCATATCCATAGATAGCTCTTTCTACTTTCCTTTACCTCTTTGTCTCTTCCTGTTCCTCTTTCTCTCTCTTTCCACTTTTTTCATCTAGCACTATCACTGGCCTTGTCCCCACATGTCCTGAGAGCCATCAGAATGACTCAGGGCTTCTCAAACCCTCACAACTGACATTTGGGGATGGATAATTCTGTTGCAGGGAACTGCCCTGTGTATTGTGGCATGTTTAGCAGCTTCCTTGACCTCTACTCAGTAGATTCTGGTACTTCCATGTCCCCTAGTCATGACACACAAAAATATTCAAATTGCCCAACTGTCCCATCAGTTCAGTTGCTCAGTCATGTCCAATTCTTTGCGACCCCATGGACTTTAGCACGCCAGGCTTCCCTGTCCATTAACAACTCCCAGAGCTTGTTCAAACTCATGTCCATAGTGTTGGTGATGCCATCTCATCCTCTGTCATCCCCTTCTCCTGCCTTCGGTCTTTCTCAGCATCAGGGTCTTTTCAAATGAATCAGTTCTCCCCGTCAGTAGGCCAAAGTATTGGAGCTTCAGCTTCAACATCAGTCCTTCCAATGAATATTCAGAACTGATTTCCTTTATGATTGACTGGTTTGATCTCCTTGCAGTCCAAGGGACTCTCAAGAGTCTTCTCCAACACCACAATTCAAAAGCACCAGTTCTTCCATGCTCAGCTTTCTTTATGGTACAACTCTTATATCCATACATGACTCCTGGAAAAACCATAGCTTCGACTAGACAGACCTTTGTTGGCAAAGTAATGTCTCCGCTTTTTAATATGCTGTCTAGGTTGGTCATAACTATTCTTCCAAGGAGCAACCGTCTTTTAATCTCATGTCCCATATGAGGGACAAATCTCCCTCAGCTGACAATCACTAGGATGTTTGAATCTGCCTCTATTCCTTAGTAACCTTACAACTTGGAGTTTAAAAGAGATATAATGAAGTCCAGGGAGGGAGCAGAGAAGAAATCACTTCACAGTAGGAGGCCTCAAGATCAATCTTATTAAGTAGGTGGACAAAGTTCAATTTGCCTATGAATTCTAGCTTATCTGCCAAGGTCAGGAATATCCTGAATCTGCTAGCACAATGCATTTTGTTTATCAAGTTATAACTTTACCAGTTACAGGTTACGTGAGCTGCATTAGGATTGGTGGGGGGTGGGCTTTGTGTTTAGACCTCAGAGATGATACAGGCAGGAATTTTCAGCAGGCTACAAATATCCAATATATTCTTGTATAACTTGTAAGGCCTTGTCAGGTTAATACAAGGTGTCATTTTGAGGCTTAGGGCTTTGTTGGCATTTCAGTATGAATTTGGGAAGGGAAGAAACCAAAGCACTTCATTGCTTCAATGGCTAGGAACTGCCATCCGGCTCATTAATAAGGTGTCTCGGGGACTTCACACCTTTCCAAAGCCTGGTTTTTCTGTTGAGTTTTTTTTCTAGCCTTAGGAAACAGTCAGCTAAAATCCTAGCTGCAAGTTAGTGAGCCTACAGGAATTTTGCAAGTTTTCAAACTTACTGATGTTTATTCATTCCATGCAAGTTAATTCTTAAGTACATTTACTTCCATCTCATACATAAGAAAAGTCATTAGAAAGCATTTCAGGCTTTTTCTTGTTCACCTTACAGGTCTTTCTCCTAATCACTCGCTAATCTCAGACCAGAGATGCTGATATTACCAGTTTCTGCTTTAGGAAACAAAAGATCTAGTATTAAATTTCCTGCCAGTTGGTTTGGTCACTTTCTGGATAAAACAAATGCTACCTCTAGCCCATGTATTTTATACGCACAGGAATATATTGGAATCAATCTATGTCATCTCAGCCTCCCCTTAGCATTTGACTTATTTCATCACTTCTGCCTTTTTTGAAATACGTTTCAGTTTTGGCTTTCCTGATACCATCTTCTCCTTGATTTCCAGCTATTCAGCCACTCATCTGTCTCCATGACTCTTACTGACTGATTGTTCTCTTAACCTTGTGTTCTTCTTGACCACTCACTAGACACATATGACATTGAGCTCTTACTGACTGATTGTTCTCTTAACCTTGTGTTCTTCTTGACCACTCACTAAACACATATGACATTGAGCTCTTTTCTTTATGAAAACTCTCCCTAAGTGATGTCTAGCCTGATAGGTTCAATGAAGTAGCATTCCTTTGCTGCTGCTGCTTTTGCTAACAACTCTCAAATTTCTGTGTCGAGGAATGAATTTTTCAATGAGCTTTGAAAGCCATACATCCAATTTTCTACTCATCAAAACCTTTTGCATCTAATAGGCAGATCAAAATCATTGCAGCTAAAACAGAACTCTTCATTCACCATCCCTCCAACTCATTCCTAGTCCTGTCTGTCTGTGCTTGTAAATCTCAGCCAAATGAGAATGTTTTTATATCCCCCTACTCCTTGTCTCAACCAGCTTTCCGATGCTCTGCTTAGGCAATTTCCTCACCACCTTCTCCCTACTCTCTAGCCATGTTAGTTCAAACATCATTTCCCCTCAGGTAACCTACATATTTAATGAGCAGATTCTGGGCGTCCCTAGACAACCTTATTCCAGCCTTCTCTTAATACCCAAATGGCTCCTGATTTTTATAACTCTTCAAGGAAGTATGTGGTGCAAAGTAACACCCTGACACTCATCTTTGATCGCTGAATTGGTCATCCTATCTGGTCAGTGCACAAACTTTTGGAAGTGACATTTATAATGCAGCAGTTTTGACACCAGGATTTGACCTGACTGCAAACAAACAACAAAAACAGGAAGATTTTGACACAGATAAGTACCATTAATCCTTCTGTAGGTTATTATGAACAAATAATCAATAAAATAAATGTTCTTATCATATTCTAGAGTCCCAACCATCCCCTGCTATCTGCAGACTTGTACAAACACAGCATAAAGAAAACACAGTACAAAATATCCATATATCAAAACTCTCATGCCAAAATGGCTACATTGAATAAGTCAGGATAATAAATAAATGCATCATAAAACTAATTAGAGGAAATGTTTGGGATGCTTTGATAAAGCTGCAAAGGTTTAAAATACCATGTGTAACAATTAAAAATTCTAAAAAAAGACTTGAAATCTATGGCTAGCAGTGCCAATCCTTAAAGGGTAGAAATCAACTCTAGTCTTTAAAAACACTTAAAAAATAAAATGATATCTAGGTAGTGACTCTAGGTAGATATGCAAATAATGGATACAAAAAAGGTTGTGCTCTATCTAGAAAATACAGTGAAATTTGCCTTCTAAGGGTTGGTGTAAAAAAAAAAAAAAAAAACAGTCCCAGAAGTAGAATTTATTTTCTCATAGTAAACACATCTAAGTGAATTTTTGTCCTTTCTATTGGAGCCAGATGGAGGGCAGGATTCTGGGATAGTGGGGTACTTTCTCTGAGAGATAAACAGACAAAGCAATAAGAACACCAGGGCCACTTCTGTCATCCAGCCTTGGGATAATTAGGCTGCTTTGACTGAGGGCATAGCTATTGACCTACAGGGGAAGAAAGTTACCTGGAGGCTACAAGGCACAGGGGTCTTCAAATCGTTTTTGCAAAATGATGCTTAACCGGCAGTTTCAGGGGTAGTATAATAGACACCAACACCCAGAATGAGATGCTACCAGGAATTACGATTTAGACATTTTAAGTCCTTCTCCCACATGGAAGTATATAGGGTCTAGGAGAAGATTTATTTGGAAGGTGTCACTGGCATGCTGTGTCTTCCACACACCCCTCCCAGCTGGCAAGGGTACCGGGCTTCTCAGGGATAAGGGCTTTTATGGGACAACTGAGAGCTACTTTGCATGCATCACTTACAATTTGGTGTGATGCTGTGCACTGGTATCTAAACCATGCCTGGGAAACCTAATGGGAAGAGGATGGCTTGCAGAGGCCTGTGCTACACAGCAGAGATGGGAAAGTGAGGGAGAGACTGCGCTCCCAGGGAATGTTGAGGCAAAGGTAGCTGAGTGTTCTCCCATGGACAGGAGATGGGTTACTAGAGAGAGGCAGGCTGGGTTTATTGGATTCTATCTGTGAAACCAGGATGGGACAATCAGATTGCATTTTGGAAAGCTGGTTTGATGGTTGCGGAAGCACAGAATTTACTTTCTTGTTTGTAAATGAGAAACCCAACCCCTGGTTGTTCCTGGCAGCCATTTTGGATCAGGAAAACATCTTGTCCAGGGGTGAAATTTCACAGAAAAGAGAACAGAGCAGAAAAACCAAAAGAAAAATGGAGTTTGAACCGTGGTCAAATGGTACACAAAATTCACCCTGGATCTGAACTTTGTGGTGAGGTAAAGCGAAAGACTCCCCGTCAAGCTAGTTTGAGTTGCACTTTCTAGTATTTGTCACTAAAAGCACTTCATTTTATAATCTCTAAAAGATCTGGGAAGACAGCCACAGCCCAATTTGTGCTAGACTAGAATTGTCCATTTTTCAGGAAAATGCACAAGAATCAAAATGCCAGCTTCAACTTGGCTTTTGGAGTGAATTCTATCCCTCAAGGAAGATGTGGAATCTAATTCAAATGAGACATTAATTGAAAAATGGACTTCTTTTGGCCAGAAGGTAAGAAACAAGGAGAGTCAATTATATGTTACCTGGTAATGAACTCTCTGGGAGCCAGAAGAAACTGACTGCAGGTCCTAATGAGAAAATGGAAAAAAAAAAAATAAAAACATACCCATATATCTTAAGACTATTTTGAACAAGCTGCTTCCACGACTCCATCAACTAAATGCCCAATTTTATATTATTAAACCCATCTGGAAAGCATCTTACTCTCCCCAATCCCTCAAGGTTAAACAATGAAGATAATGCCAAAAATAATAAAAGCACAGTAAGTTGGACTGAGAGAAGAAAGGCCATTTAGCTACTGAAACTTAGAAATCCTAAACAGTGTTTAGAGGTGAGTGGTATAATTTCAAGGATAGAGAAGACCAAAAGTAAAAGACAGGCGATTTTGTTGTAATTAATGGGGGTCATATTTAACTTGCACCTGGACTTTTGGCTTGTGAAATAAGCTGCTTAGGTCCCTTTAGGCGCTTAGGAAGAATTTATTTATCTAAGACCAAAAACATACTGTCATGATAATTGTGTTTATACCAGTAAGTTGCTTGGCAAACAAGATTCCATAGACTCAAAAGAAAATCGCTGACCATCTCTGCATGATCACGAAGTGCAAATTAACAGGACTGAAATTAATGAGGTTTTACTGGAAGATTCTGAGAGCCAGGCTCCCTGTATAAAGTTTTATAACTAAGTCATTGCCACTGTCATGTCCTACAGGCTTCCTTGTTAATGAGCATAGTGATTCTATTTACAGATGTCAGCAATCCTGAGTACCTTTGTCCTCACACCTGCTTCCCACAGGCTTTATCAACTTACTGTCCAAGCCCAAGTTTAAAACTCTTCCTCTTTATCTGTGCTTGCTCTTTACTTAAAAAAAAAAACAAAAACAAAAAAAAAACCCCTACTTTTAGTTGAATATTTGTGCAATGAGCCTAACCGTTAAGCTAATTTTCAACAAAGTCAATTCACCAGTCAACTATTTTGCTATTGTGGGATCTTAAGTTACCCAAGTATTTTATATTAAAAAAGGTTTGTTATCAATTATGACTTTTTTATTACAGGTTTTTTTGAGGGAGGATCTACAATAAAAGAATATTATTTTGGGGAAAAAAAAAGAGCCATCTACTATATGTTCTGGGATTGATTTGGGCCTGAGTCACATGCTAAGAAGTTTACCAACTTTAACATGCTCCCGTTGTCTTTGGTAAATGTAGCCAAATTAAGCCACAAATATAAACCCTGTTGACTTTTCTTCTCTCACCCTTATTAACAGTCACAGTTCAGCATCTATCTCAAAATATTCTGCATTCCCAATTCCAACTCTATCCAAAACAATGCTGAAGAGAAAAATTAGTACATTACTTTATGCCTCCTACATGAGTTTATATCCACCAAAAGAAACAGAATCTAATGTTCAAAGCTAAATCTTTTGCAGCCCCGAAGCTGCAAAATTTGAAGGGATTTAAAACACTATACATCTTCTTTATTTGTGATATTTATTTATGTATAATGTGTTGTCTGGAAGAGAGTTGCTCATCTTGGGGTATTTATCAAAATCACCCAACAGCTTTAAAAATAAAAATGTCTTGACCACATCCCCAGAAGTGATTCTAATGTGCATCTTTCACCAAGAAACAAAGATGAAGAAGTGGCTATTTGTGTGTGTGTGTGTGTCGTGTGTGTTTTGCCATTTTCAGGATAAGATACTGAATACTCTCCCTTGAAGTTCTGCAAAAACAACCCATGACCACTGTAGTGAATCTGGGTCTCTGGGCTTTGCAGGTGCAGTTCAAGGGAATGTCATATATGAGACTCCCCTTTCTCTTTCTCAGTGGTAAGACCGGATTGAGAAAAAAATAATAGATTATTCCTTTGTATTCTGACACAAATTCTTCTGAGATAGAGATTTTTCTTTCCTGTAGAAGTTACATTAAAAAAATAAACCTAGTTGTCTCTGACTGAAGTTTGTACTAGACACAAAGCATTAAGTAACCACAAATCTCTATTTCCCTTTATTATTTATCATGCCCCTTGAAATTCTGTAGAGTTCAAAAACCACAGGTGAGCTGTCTGGCAAGACAAGGACTTCCAAGCAATAGTTATGGATCACACTGGAGCAACATCGTGCTGTCGCTAATCCCATCAACCCTTTCCCATTCCAACCACCTGAGGCTGAGAAACAGCAGTGGGGGTGGGGAGGGAGAGGATGCAGTGTATGCTTAAAAGACGAGAAAGACAAGGCCACCATTTTCCCATTTCTCCCCAAATCCCTCATTGTAGAAGTAAATAAAGATGGCTGGTAATTGTAGACAAAAATGGAAAACTGAGCAGCATAAATAATTGGCTAAAGAAACTCACCTCCTGCAGGCGATCTATATACATACGGCAAGTCTCCAAATCACAGTCTCCACGTACAACTAGAATGCCCAGTGGGATGGCTGAGGGCAAAGGAAAGAGAAAGTCCAAAATAACATATTTGATTTTTCTATTTTGGCATAAATGCATTTTTTACGGTTGAAAAAGACCTCTCATAAACAATACTGCTTTTTTGGATACTTCACTCTCTCCCAGCACCTCTCCTATGAGCTCAGTCTCTTTACTTATGCAGTTTTCATATTTTTTCCTTGCATGATCCATGTTGCCCCTCGCCACCTGGCCAGCCTTCACTGCGCTTTGTCTCAGTGGCCCTGACGTGAAATATAATGTCATGGAAACTGCAGACTGACAGGGCCAGAGGCTGTTCACAGCCAGCTGCTAATTTATGCCTGCATTTGAACAGCCAACGTACCAGGGAGGAATTAAAAAATCATGATTCTGGACATTTACCCCTTTCCCTCTTAAATGCATGGGATTTAATCTTTCTGTCACTTATTAGTTCCCTAATAAGAGACCCAAGCTACTCAAGGCACTATTGCTACCTGGTAGCCAATACCAGAACTAAACAGGCAAGAAATACTTAAAAAAAAAAAAAAATGCTTCTAGAAGGTTCACAGCTATAAAATCCAATTGATTTTAAAGATGGTCAGTGTAAATGTGGTAGCAGCAGAGCTTCAGAAATCAATGAGGAGGAGCTGTTAGGGGCTTTAAATATTTTTTCTAGGTGGTAGTAAATGTCACAGGATGACTTTAGTAGATATAGCCATAAGATTGTCTGAAATAATGAAAGTAGTCTCCTTCCCAAAACTTCAAAAAAAATGTATGTGTACATTTCTGATTTTATAAGTATAGTTATATTATTAAACCCATGATTTTAAAAACATTTCAAAATCTTGAATCAACCAACTAGAGATTAACAAGGAGGTGACAGGACAGTGGTGTCCACTAAAGATTTTTAAAAATCTTTCACTCATTGAATTTTTAAAGCCTCCTCATTGATAAGTAGGTCTGAAAATGCAAAGTGCTAGGACTTTAAAAATGAACCATACAGACAATAAAATACATTTAAACTCATGGGAAAATCTTGAACTCACCAAGTTGTAGAGAAGACACACATATGAAAAATAAGATATGGAACACAGGCTATAGTAAATGCATGAACTTAAGTCACTTGAAGACTAGGCGAGAGGGACTAATTCTTGCCTGGAGGGTAGATTTTAGGCTCTCTGAAGGATATGGAGCCCCACTGGTTTTTTAGAGAAGCAAGAGTGGTCTAGAGAAAAAGAAATAGAATTTGTTTCTCAAAATTACTCCTAGATTGGCTCCTTAGGAAGATCAATACCACTGTCTCATACCTCTAGGTGTCCAAAGTGCTACACAATTAAACTGGAAGACATCCATCACCCTGTAGAGCTATGTAAGCCTATGAATCAGTACGGGCTCTCTCACCACAGGAATAAGACTTATTTCCTTTACAACCCCAATATCTGGTAGATATGTAATAAAACTTTGTTTTTTTCATACAAAGGGGTGGAGGGAGGAGGAAGACAAGCTTAGAACCTGTGCAAGTGTGAAAGAGAAAGTGTGTCTTTAAGAACTAAGTCTATACAGGATAGACAAAAAAGGGATTCAGAAGTGAGAGTAGGCAGTGGGCATTATGTTGGAGCTTGCCTTTGTCTATTCTTCCAGAAGCTAAGCAAGAGAACTGTAAGCAAGTATGTGAGTGTCATATGTTTGGGGGAACAATAATCTGGGGAAATACTTTTTCCTCTCTCTCTTTTTTTTTTTTTTTTGTATATAGCTAGAAATATCCAAAAAGAAGTCTTCAGTATGGCAACCATGCATCTTTGAAAGGAATGAAAGGGAAATTCAATAAAGAGATTCCTAAAAGTAGTGACTAAAGTAATTATCCTCAACTAGACTACTCAATAGGTTCAAATAAGGTGATCTAGTTAAGTAAGAGAAGAATAAGGATTTCTAATCTTTGACGAATGAGGAGGAAAACCTAGAATTTTGGCCTAGAAAGTAAATCACAGATTGTGGAATCAGAATACAACTATACTTATCATGAGAGTCCATATCTGAATCTTGTTTAATGAAATTTTCTCTTAATTTCAAATGTGCAAATGCAGAGACATAAAATTCCATTAATATTTGCCTATTTACTTAAATGAGGAAGCATCTTATATGGGAATGCAGGAATTTGGTCACCACCTCGGATCTCCTCCTTACTACCAATGCTTGGAGTTAATCTGGTCATAAATTCAATATACTTGGTAGAAGATACTTTAAGCTACACTTAGAGATTGGATATTCTAGACCCAAAATGATGAATGTCTAGGAAAAAGTTTTCAAAGATGTGTCATTTATTTCTACTAAGAGTATAAAATCAGCAACTTTGCTGATTCCTCAAGTAGCTAATTAAGAGAAATTGTATTTGGTTGATATTAGCTATTCAAATTAGGATTAAAAAAAGGAAAAAGGCATCCTATATCACAATTTCACAGTACAATCACTGGCATTTGTTTGTCAAATTTATCCTATGAAAGTACTACTGTGCACTAGAAAGAATTTATTGTCATTCTCTCTTGGATTCATAGCCCAGTGCTCTGGTCTTACAAATGACTCATGTTAGCTGTTTGGTCTTGAAACTTAGTTCCTTTGATCCTTGATCTTAGACAGCATATTAAAAAGCAGAGACATTACTTTGCCAACAAAAATCTGTCTAGTCAAAGCTGTGGTTTTTCCAGTAGTCATGTATGGATGTGAGAGTTGGACTATAAAGAAAGCTGAGTGCTGAAGAACTGATGCTTTTGAACTGTGGTGTTGGAGAAGACTCTTGAGAGTCCCTTGGACTGCAAGGAGATCCAACCAGTCCATCCTAAAGAAAATCCGTCCTGAATATTCATTGGAAGGACTGATGCTGAAGCTGAAACTCCAATACTTTGGCCACCTGATGTGAAGAACTGACTCATTGGAAAGACCCTGATGCTGGGAAAGATTGAAGGTGGGAGGAGAAGGGGATGACAGAGGATGAGATGGTTGGATGGCATCACTGACTAGATGGACATGAGTTTAAGTAATCTCCAAGAGTTGGTGATGGATGGGGAAGCCTGGCATCCATGGGGTCACAAAGAGTCGGACATGACTGAGCGATTGAACTGAACTGAACTTGATGCTTGGATTGAAGGCTATAGGATTTAGAATAGGTATCTTCTAGGATTTGGGGAAGATTAAACGCAATACTATATTCAAAAATGAATATCCAGAATATCAACATTAGTTCTTCCTCACTCCCTTTACTAACTTTTGAGCCTCTTGAGCTAGAAAATTGGATAAACCAAAAATCTATTTTTCAATGTATCGTGCCACAAGGATTAGCTGGTAGTAGTTCTGTAAGTTATATTCTGCTGATTTAAAACTAACTTTTACTCTTTGATGGAAAAGATAACTGTAGTACAAAAATACTGTAATCTGACACTTCTGTTTGAGGCTTTAAATGGTGAAGAGAAACCAGAAACTTGAGTAAAATTACCACCTTCCTTTTACACTGCTGACAACCAATTGCCAAACCTCAGTGACGCTTCCTTCATCTTAATTGGGAGCAGTGAGAATACTTCTCACCCAAGCATTAGCATTACTATTCCTGATCTTGATGATTCATCGTATTTTAGTGTTAGAAATTTTATTTGACTGCAATAAGCATCAGCCAATACTCAACCTACATAATGGAACTTTTATTGCAGGGCTCAAATGGAATTTACAAGTTCTAACTAAGCAATAAAGAACAAGCTGGTTTCTATGTTAAGAAGGCAGATTTAACACATACTTGCTTCTCTTGTGCCAGAAACGCTACTAAATTACAGCACATGCATTTTAAAAAAGATATAAACCAACAAAAAGAGAGAGTGAGGAGAAAATGGCAATGGATAAAGCACATGGAAAACTCATAACTGACTCAAAGGCCCTAGACAGTCTAATTCTAAACTATACATGGGGGTGGATAAGAACCAACACAATTTATACTGTAAAACCGTCAGAAGATGCACTACCCGGAAACATCATTTGCAGTTAAAATAAGAATCACTGGATTTTAAATCACTAGATTCTACCACCTACTCTTGGTTAGGTGCAGTTACTTTATAGAAAATGGGGATTAACTAATCATCTATGGAATGCAGAGATATGCAACTTGTTCCTCTCACTAGACTTTCCAGAAAGCTGGCAGCCAGACCACACATTCTTAGAAAGAGATCTGAAGAGTCTTCTCTGGGGAATCCTCAGAGAGTTAAGAGAGAATATTCCCTCCATGAAATATAAATATGATTATATTAAAAGATGAAGAATATGAAGAAGAAAATGGGTCATTATTCAGAGAACAAATAGGTCCTTGAAACTTGATAGAATGGAGTTTAATAGAAGGGTTAGAAGATGAAGTTGAAGAAATCTTTACAAAAGAAGAGCAGAAATAAAAGGAGGCATAAGAAAAGGTAAGGAAAATAAGACTGACCCAGTGGTCCAACTTTCCAATGACAGGAGTTCCAAAAATCAGAAATAGAAGTCATTATCAGAAACAAACAAAAAATCAAGACTATTTCTTAGAACTGAAGAACATCAGTTTCCAACTTGAACTGCCCAACAAGCACAATAACTAAAAGACAACAGGAAGACATTTTACTTTGAAATTTAAGAATATTGGGAACAAAAAGAGGGGTCTACAAATTTCCAAAGAGGAAAAATTAGACGGCAAAGAAAATGGGGATTAGACAGTTTTAAACTTCTCAAAGGCCATTGCACAGTCACAGAAGCAAGGAAGCAATGGGTTCAGAAGTCTACAACTTTTACGCATAATTCAAACCACCAAACAAGTTCAAAGACTGAATAAAGGACATACCCTCCACTAAAAAGTTACTGCAGAACTTGCACCAACAAAAGTTGTATTTGGAACAAGAATGAGGAATGCATGGGATATAATGGGGAATCTAACAAAGAAAAAAAAAAACCCTCCAAGGGGATGGGGCTAGAAGATTCTAGGGTGACAGACACATTGGAGCACAGTGACTCAATAGGCCGAGATGTAGAAAGCTGTCATCACCGAGTCTCACCATCACAGGAGAGTTATTTGTCAACCTAAGGACAGAATGTCTAAGTGAGTCTGAGCCAGTTTTCTAACAACCACCCCAAGATTTACTCTGCTTTAACCTGTTCTTGAGAGCAACAGTTAGGTCTTGGTGAAGGAGAAAAATTCAAAGAAGTCCATTCCTTATAACGACAGTTCCACATGATAGCTAGAACCCACCCTTACACCTTACCAAATGCTTTCCAGAATGCAATCATGACCTTGCCCACTAAACCTCACAGAATGGGTGCACAGGTACTCCTGGGGAAGCTGAAAAGTGTTAGTCGCTCAGTTGTGTCCAACTCTTTGTGATCCCATGGATTATGGCTCCTCTGTCCATGAAATTCTCCAGGCAAGAATACTGGAGTGGGTAGCCATTCCCTTCTCCAGGGGATCCTCCCAGATATCGAACCCAGGTCTCTTGCACTATTACCATCTGAGCCACCAGGGTAACTGAAGCCAGACACTATTCCTGAGATTCTTTCCCGATCTTGACAGCCTTCATCTAAAAGTCAAAGCATCGTCACTTCCTTGCACAGGGAGGTTTAAGATTGCTACTTGATTTTTCAAAACTGCTGTATCTGAATGAGGGATGCAGATATTGATGGTAAATACATACATATGAAGAAAATGGCAAATAGAGAAGCCAGCATACTGGGATTATCTTGGTAGAAGAGGGATAAGGTGAGGTATTTGTTCTGCTTCTTAATCTTAGTGGGAGGTACATGAATGCCCATTTATTATTAATCTTTAAGTCTATGCATTATATACACATACATATGTGTGTGTGTATATATATATGTATATGGGTATAGGTGTATATACATGTGTATATATATATGTATATGGGTATAGGTGTATATACATGTATATATATATGTATATGGGTATAGGTGTATATACATGTATATATATATATGTATATGAACATTTATGAACAGAACAAGTATGTGTATGTGTTATGTATATTTCTGTGTACAGTCTCAGAACTGAAAATAAGAAATACAACCTATCTGTGGCAATTGATTTTACTGATAGTGGTGCCAAAGTTCATTGTATATTCTCTGCAATGTTTTCTGTGAATTAAAAAAAATTCTATATTAGTATCAAATAGGAAAAAGTAGAGAAGTCATCAAAAGCCCCCAAATGAAACCTAGTGTTGCAATCCATCTCTAGTAATGGACACCAGGCACATTGAGCAGTCATGACTTCATGGCTCATCATGGCATGTGTATTTGTTTGTGGGTTTGTTTATATAATAAGCAGCAGGATTACCTCGCTGCATTATCTGGGCCTCAGAAGTCTTTAGAGAAGCAGTGTCCAACAGACCTATCTGTATGTCCAATACAGGAGCCACGAGCCACATATCAAACTAAGTCCTTGAAATGTGGCTTGCATGACTGAGAAACTGAATGTTTATCTTATGCAATTAAAGTTTAAATAAACATATGTGGCTAATGAGCATTATGGTTTGTTCTCTGTGGAACCAAAAAGATGAATGTCCTTAGTACCAGATGTAATATATGTCAAAACCATCCATGTGTCAATCATCCCAACCAATACAATATTGTAAAGTTAAAATAAAATAAAATAAAAAAAGGAGAAAAAAAAAGAAAGAAAAAAAAATCCAACAAACAAAACTTCTTTGGTCTTTGCCCCTGCCTAGCTGGATCCAGTGTGCTTCCTAATTTCTAGCAGCAGTACTCCTTGGTTGACTGAGGACAAATTTATTTCCCTTACTCTATATCCTACCTTTCTTAAACAACTTCTCTGACTCTCCTTCTATCAAAATATACTTTCAGATCCTTCTTGGCACTTTAGTATAAATGAATAATAATTAACTAAAGGGTTAATCCTTTAAGAACCATCTGAGTTTTAACATGTTTGAAACCTAAGCTAACACTATTGTCATAAACTGAATGATTGTGGCCCCCAAATTCACATGTTGAGGTCCTAACCCCAGTATGATGGTAACTGGAAATGTGCCTTCTTTGGGAGGTAATTATAGTTAGATGGGGTCATGAAGATGGGGCCTTCATGATGGGATTAGTGCCCTTGGAAGAAGAGATGCCACAGAGCACTCGCATGCTCGCTCTCTCCCTCTTTGGGAACACAGCATGAACCCAGCAGTCTACAAGCTGGGAGGAGCGCTCTTACCAGAAACCAAATCGGCCAAATCAACCAAGTCCTTGATCATAGACTTTCCAGCCTCCAGGACTGAGAGAAAATAGATCTCCATTGTTTAAGTCACCAGGCTAGTATTTTGTTACAGCAGCCCAAGCAGACTAAGACAATGACAAAACTATGACAAATACAGGTACAGAAATAGGAAAGATTGTCGAGTTGACTGGTGATTCTCAGCCCTGAGAAAATTATACTACCAATTACCTCTCTATAGCTAAAACACAAGCACTACCCTACCTTCCTTATCAGGCTTCACCATGGCCTCCATTAACCTCCTTTACCTATCTCTGCTTATTTAAATGCCTCATAATCCAGAAGGTGATTAAATTAATTGGTTGAGAAATCCATTATATATTTCATATCACATGCTCTCAATTTTATGTCTGAAATAAAATGCCAACAGTTCATGATAATTAATTTTGTCTTCTACAGTTGAAGTTAGGACTACCTGAAGTCATTATGCAAATTTATGTCAAGTAGTGAATAAATTAACACCATTCATCTTTAACAAATTCAAAATTTTCTAGCAACCAGTACACAAGTATACTCTTTTATCTATAAGAAACTTCTAAAGTATATATGCACTAAAAGAAAATATATGAAATATGGTTTCTAAAATATATATTTCAGCACAGTTGATGAACAGAGTCAGGAAATAAATCTGATGTAGGCTCAGATATCTATATATGGAACTGAATTGCCCAAAACATTGAAAACCAAAGTTCTTAGAGGCAATTACATAGAAAATTCCTATAGTTTCCAGAAAACTTATAAAATATTTTTCAGAGTCAGAGTGTGTGTGTACATATGTTAGTCATTCAGTCGGTCCAACTCTATGCAACCCCAGGGACTGTAGCCTACCAGGCTCCTCTGTCCACGGGATTCTCCAGACAAGAATACTGGAGTGGATTGTCATGCCTTCCTCCAGGGGATCTTTCCAAGCCAGGTCCCCTGCACTGTAGGTGGATTCTTTAACATATGAGCCACCTTAAGAAAACTTGAAAAACATTTTTAAACAGTCAGAAATATAATGCAAAAGACAACCCAACTGTTTCCTCAAGACAGTAAGTTATTTGACTGAAGACAAAAGATCCTTGGGGACCAAGTCTTAAATGAACGCCCCTCCCCACTCCCCAAGATCTCTGTAGCCATTTTATTCTGGTACCACCACAGAAGTGTGAGCAAACTGAATTAAGGTCGGTGAATTCACAGTGTACAGGAATCTGAGGTGAACAAAACTGCAAACTTCATGAGTTCCCATATGCAAAACTCTCCTGCTGGACTGAATGAGGAGTGCTCATCCTCACCTCACCCAGCTCTTCTGAACCTCAGCCTGGTGGTTCAGAGAAGCAACCATGATAGCAGGAGGAGGGTGGCTGAAGTCATTCGTTTTCTTCTCTTAGTGAATCCCACCTCCACCTTTGGACTAGCCAGCTGTGCCAAAACAGGCTTTGTGCATATGTATATCCTGGGAGCATACACTAAACTATAGTATATTTAAAGCTATACCTAGATAGCATATTTAAAAAGCAGAGACATTACTTTACAACAGTGGTCCATATAGTCAAAGCTATGGTCTTTCCAGTCGTCATGTACGGATGTGAGAGTTAGACCATAAAGAAGGCTGAGCATTGAAGAACTGGTGCTTTCGAACTGTGGTGCTGGAGAAGACTCTTGAGAGCCCCTTGGGACTGCAAGGAGATCAAACCAGTCAATCCTAAAGGAAATCAACCCTGACTATTGGATGGACTAATGCTGAAGCTGAAGCTTCAATACTCTGGCCACCTGATGTGAAGAGTTGACACACTGGAAAAGATCTTGATGTTGGGAAGGACTGAGGGCAGGAGGAGAAGGGGGCAAGAGGATGAGATGGTTGGATGGCATCACTGACTCAATGGACATGAGTCTGAGCAAACTCCGGGAGATAGTGAAGGACAGAGTAGCCTGGCATGCTGCAGTCCATGAGGTCGAAAAGAGTCAGACATGACTGAGCGACTGAACAACAAAAGAGGAAAAAGACAGTAATGATTATGTGATATGAAGAAGGAGAAACAAGAATGGGAAGAGGAAGAAAAGGAAGAGCAGGGTGGGAAGGAGCCAGAAGAGGAGAAGACAAGGTACTGAACACAAGCCATGTACTTGTTTTATGGTGTTATTTAATCTTTACCACAATCCCAAGAGGTGGATATCACTAGTCCAATTTCTAAAATGAGGAAACCTAGTCTCAGGAAGATGAGGTAACATGCCCTGAAAGGTCATGGCTTCCACATGGAGCACCCGGGTTTCATCCCAGGCTTCTCTGACCAGAGAGCCCGTCTCCTGCATTATCCCTCCTTCTCATTAATCCTGGGCCTCACAGGTGATGGAGTCTCTCCTTTCAACACTGAGTTCAGAGCAGTGAAGCCAGAAACTGGTGACAGGCTGACCGAGGAGTGAGGGCAGAATGACAAGTCCTGTACCCAGAGCTCCACAAGAACCGGGGAAAGGCTGTGACGCTCCGGAAGCAAGGCCAAGGTGAGCAATTTCAGCCTGGGACAAAGGAGTATGGCCCTGGGAGTCAGAAACTAGGAGTCAAGATACACACATGCTTCATAAACACACCTGGCAGGGTGGGATCACTTTTAAAGACATGCCATTCCCTTCCCCTTTTTACTTTTAAAGACACACCATTCCCTTCCCTTCCCAATAGGCCAGCTTCTGGGACTGTGATAAATCAAGCTGTTGATGAGTTCTAACCGTATCTGCAATGTAAGAGTCACCGAGTTAAACTATTTCTTACTTTATAAAGAACTACATGCTACTAAAATATTGTGAGCAGGATTATGGGGGCAATAGAGGCAGCAAGAATATATCTGACTTTAATCAGAATCATTATGGACAATCATGTGATTTGTGTTGCTATTAAAATGACTGCATTAGAATTTCCCATACAGAGCTGATGAGCTAATTGACAGCATAAACTGTGAAACCATGTTCTCAACTGAAGTGGAAAAAGTTCATTATGTCAGATGCACAATATATGAAAAATATTTCTCTCAGATTTTTGATAGAGCATTTACTTAACATTAGTTTTGGGTTGTCAACATTTGATATCATTAATCTGGTAGTTTTTGCTGGGATAGGTTTAAACTACATTAAAACATTCATTTTAATGTTTGTTTATTTTTAGTAAATAACTAATTAGAAAAATCAGAATGGCAGATGTTTTTGATCATTTTGAGTACTCAATGAACTTATCTTGTCCTTGATTATTCTCCCATATAGTATGTGAAGTCTCCATGCAAAGACAGATATCATGGTACCTGGGTCACGGTGAGGATTAAAGATATCAGTGTCTGCAGAACACAGTATCTGTGATTCAATTCTATATTCATTCCTATAAGCCTTATTAAATTCATGGATTTCTTCTAATTCCATATCAACATGTACCAGCCATTCATAAAGTCACTTTCAGCATATCAAAGGTAGTGACTTCTACAGCAGATGATATTGTATCAAAGCTTCTAAAGGCCAAGCCTAAACCAAAGCATATAAATGAAAGAATCAACCAAACCTGCAAGGAATCACAGCTGGCTGCTTTATGACACAAGCGAAGACCTTTGGAGCCAAAGCAAGAAACAGCCACCTTTGCCACAAAATCCACATGAAACTGTTACTGAGATTTATAAAAGGGAGAAACTGCACAGCAGCTAATTCATTCCCTGCAAGAGACTGTGATGTGTTCAACAAGGTATCACGATGGAAAGAAAGGGCTGAAAGCTCAGCATTTAAAAAAGAAAGGATTTAATTATCTGACACATGAGCAATTATAGTGCAATTCCTGTTCAAACAGAGTTGTAGCTAAAGGAGCTATTTACCCATTCAAATCACAAAGATATCTTCAATGGGATCATTAAAAGAAGGTGTGAGACCTTAGGGAAAAGCGTCTCAGAAACTGCAAAGGTTTACAAAGATGGGATTTTAAGCTCTAAATATATGCAGAAAAATAATAGAATTGCAAAGGCTCTGTTAAGGCTAAATAAAAAGGTTGCTGCTTTCTGAAAAGGACAATAAATGTAACAACGGGGTTAAAAATTTGTAAAACAGAAACGCATTCTGAATTTTATGGGTAAAACCATCAAATACACATATAATCTTAAAATAAATGTAGTTTATGCTAACACTCTTCAGAGATACACTTTTAAAAGGCTGACATTCCCTTAAGCATTAATTTTAGGTTTACTGACATAATCAATACAGTTTGTCAAAGCTTTGCTATCTTTCCATCAGTTTGTAAGCAGTTTTAAAAAGACCCTGATGCTGGGAAAGATTGAGGGCAGGAGAAGGGGATAGCAGAGGATGAGATGGTTAGAGAGCATCACGGATGCAGTGGCATGAGTTTGAGCAAACTCTGGGAGATAGTGAAGGGCAGAGGAGCTGTCACGCTGCAGCAGTCCATGGGGTCACAAAGAGTCAGACACAACTGAGCAACACAAAAACAACAGAATGCCGTCTTCAGAGGCAAAAGGTCTGAAAAAGAAATTTTTCCCTAGAAAATAAGATAGGAGTGAAGCCAGGTAAGCTTGGGTTTGGTAGTTATATTTTATAATAGAAATAACATCAAAAGCATGATCCATAATAGAAAAAGTTGATGACTTGGACTCATAATAAAAACTTCTGCTCTGTGAAAGGCACTGTTAAGAAAACAAAAAGACAAGACAGAGTGGGGAAAATTATTGGCAAAACATATACCTGATAAAAGACCAGCATTCAAAATATGCAAAGAACTCCTAAAACTCAACAATAAGGGAGTCAATTAAAAAGTGGACAAAGTATCTGAACTGACATCTCACCTAAAAGGATGCACAGATGACATATAAGCATATGAAAAATGTGTTTAAGATAGCATGTTATGGTTGTTGATTAGTCGCTAAGTCAAGTCTGACTCTTTTGTAATCCCATGGACTATAGCCCACCAGGCTCCTTTGTCCATGGGTTCTCCCAGGCAAAAATATTGGAGTGGGTTGTCATTTCCTGCTCCAGGGTATCTTCCTGACCTGAAGATCGAACCATCTGCAAAGCTCCTGCATTGCAGGCAGATTTTTACTGCTAAACCACTGGGCTTTCCATTCATATGTTATCAGATCAGATCAGATCAGTCACTCAGTCGTGTCTGACTCTTTGCGACCCCATGATTCGCAGCACGCCAGGCCTTCCTGTCCATCACCAACTCCCGGAGTTCACTCAGACTCACGTCCATCGAGTCGGTGATGCCATCCAGCCATCTCATCCTCCCTCGTCCCCTTCTCCTCCTGCCCCCAATCCCTCCCAGCATCAGAGTCTTTTCCAATGAGTCAACTCTTCACATGAGGTGGCCAAAGTACTGGAGTTTCAGCTTTAGCATCATTCCTTCCAAAGAAATCCCAGGGCTGATCTCCTTCAGAATGGACTGGTTGGATCTCCTTGCAGTCCAAGGGACTCTCAAGAGTCTTCTCCAACACCACAGTTCAAAAGCATCAACTCTTCGGCGCTCAGCCTTCTTCACAGTCCAACTCTCACATCCATACATGACCACAGGAAAAACCATAGCCTTGACTAGACGAACCTTTGTTGGCAAAGTAATGTCTCTGCTTTTGAATATGCTATCAAGGTTGGTCATAACTTTCCTTCCAAGGAGTAAGCGTCTTTTAATTTCATGGCTGCAGTCACCATCTGTAGTGATTTTGGAGCCCAGAAAAATAGTCTGACACTGTTTCCACTGTTTCCCCATCTATTTCCCATGAAGTGATGGGACCGGATGCCACGATCTTCGTTTTCTGAATGTTGAGCTTTAAGCCAACTTTTTCACTCTCCACTTTCACTTTCATCAAGAGGCTTTTGAGTTCCTCTTCACTTTCTGCCATAAGGGTGGTGTTATCTGCATATCTGAGGTTATTGATATTTCTCCCGGCAATCTTGATTCCAGTTTGTGTTTCTTCCAGTCCAGCGTTTCCCATGATGTATTCTGCATATAAGTTAAATAAACGGGGTGACAATATACAGCCTTGACGGACTCCTTTTCCTATTTGGAACCAGTCTGTTGTTCCTTGTCCAGTTCTAACTGTTGCTTCCTGACCTGCATACAAATTTCTCAAGAGGCAGATCAGGTGGTCTGGTACTCCCATCTCTTTCAGAATTTCCCACAGTTTATTGTGATCCACACAGTTAAAGGCTTTGGCATAGTCAATAAAGCAGAAATAGATGTTTTTCTGGAACTCTCTTGCTTTTTCTATGATCCAGTGGATGTTGGCAATTTGATTTCCGGTTCCTCTGCCTTTTCTAAAACCAGCTTGAACATCAGGAAGTTCATGGTTCACATATTGCTAAAGCCTGGCTTGGAGAATTTTGAGCATTACTTTACTAGTGTGTGAGATGAGTGCAATTGTGCGGTAGTTTAAGCATTCTTTGGCATTGCCTTTCTTTGGGATTGGAATGAAAACTGACCTTTTCCAGTCCTGTGGCCACTGCTGAGTTTTCCAGATTTGCTGGCATATTGAGTGCAGCACTTTCACAACATCATCTTTCAGGATTTGGAATAGCTCAACTGGAATTCTATCACCTCCACTAGCTTTGTTCATAGTGATGTTATTAGAGACTTGAAAATAAAAACAACAATGTGACCCTATTACACATCTACTATGACAGATAATGGAGAAGGCAATGGCAGCCTGCTCCAGTACTCTTGCCTGGCAAATCCCATGGATGGAGGAGCCTGGTAGGCTGCAGTCCATGGGGTCGCTAGAGTCGGACACGACTGAGCGACTTCACTTTCACTTTTCACTTCCATGCATTGGAGAAGGAAATGGCAACTCACTCCAGTGTTCTTGCCTAGAGAATCCCAGGGACGGGGGAGCCTGGTGGGCTGCTGTCACTGGGGTCGCGCAGAGTCAGACACGACTGAAGCGACTTAGCAGCAGCAGCAGCAGCATGACAGATAAAATAGAAAAAAATGAACAATTCCAAATGCCAATGAAAACCTGGAGCAACAGGAACTCTCATTTTTGGTGGGAATGCAAAATGGTAGAGCCTCTTTGCAAGACAGCTTAGCAGTTTCTTACAAATTTATACAAACCCTAACCCTGTGATCCAGCAACTGAACTACTTGGTATTTACTTATTTATTTATAAAATGAGTTGAAAATTAGGCCCCCACAAAAATTTGCCCATGAATGTTCATAGCATCTTTATTTTTAACTGCTGAAACTTTGAAGCAACTGAGATATTCTTTGATAGGTGGAAGGATAAACACGGTGGTTATCACACAACAGAACATTATTCAGCCACAAAGAGAAAAGAGTTTCTGAGCCATAAAAGATAATGGAGGAAACTTAAACGTATACTGTTAGGAAAGAAGCCAGTCTGAAAAGGCCACATGCTGCACAATTCCAACTATATGGAATTCTGGAAAAGGCAAATCCAAGGAGATAGCAAACAGATCAGTAGTTGCCCGGGACTGAAGCACAGTGGGTAGAGAGTGACGCTGTTCTGTATGATACTGTCATGGTGGACACATGTCACACCTCTGTGAAAACCCATAAAACTGTAGAACACAAGAATGAGTCCTATTGTGAAGTATGGGTTTTATTTAATAAGAATATACTACTGCTTTTGCATCAATTCTAACAATGTACCACTCTCACACAAGAGGTGAACAGTAGGAGAAATTATGTGTACTGGAGGCTGGGGGGAGGTTGAGGGGATATATGGAACTCTACTTTGACTTCATTTTTCTGTTAATCTAAAAGTTATCTAAAAGGTAATGTCTATTTCATGCATTGAACCTGGACTGGCGATCTGTGTCACATATGATAATATACATGTTTCCAGGTGCTCAGGGCTGGTGCACTGGGATGACCCTGAGGGATGGGATGGTGGGAGAGGGGGTTCAGGATGGGGAACACATGTACAACCATGGCTGATTCATGTCAATGTATGGCAAAACCACCACAATATTGTAAAGTAATTAGCCTCCAATTAAAATAAAATAATAATAATAGTAAATTAAGAAAAAATAAGTAATGTATATGCAGAGTACATCATGAGAAACACTGGACTGGAAGAAACACAAGCTGGAATCAAGATTGCTGGGAGAAATATCAATAACCTCAGGTATGCAGATGACACCACCCTTATGGCAGAAAGTGAAGAGGAACTCAAAAGCCTCTTGATGAAAGTGAAAGTGGAGAGTGAAAAAGTTGGCTTAAAGCTCAACATTCAGAAAATGAAGATCATAGCATCCGGTCCCATCACTTCATGGCAAATAGATGGGGAAACAGTGGAAACAGTGTCAGACTATTTTTCTGGGCTCCAAAATCACTACAGATGGTGACTGCAGCCATGAAATTAAAAGACGCTTACTCCTTGGAAGGAAAGTTATGACCAACCTTGATAGCATATTCAAAAGCAGAGACATTACTTTGCCAACAAAGGTTCGTCTAGTCAAGGCTATGGTTTTTCCTGTGGTCATGTATGGATGTGAGAGTTGGACTGTGAAGAAGGCTGAGCGCCGAAGAGTTGATGCTTTTGAACTGTGGTGTTGGAGAAGACTCTTGAGAGTCCCTTGGACTGCAAGGAGATCCAACCAGTCCATTCTGAAGGAGATCAGCCCTGGGATTTCTTTGGAAGGAGTGATGCTAAAGCTGAAACTCCAGTACTTTGGCCACCTCATGTGAAGAGTTGACTCATTGGAAAAGACTCTGATGCTGGGAGGGATTGGGGGCAGGAGGAGAAGGGGACGAGGGAGGATGAGATGGCTGGATGGCATCACCGACTCGATGGACTTGAGTGTGAGTGAACTCCGGGAGTTGGTGATGGACAGGGAGGCCTGGCGTGCTGCGATTCATGGGGCTGCAAAGAGTCGGACACGACTGAGCGACTGATCTGATCTGATCTCATTGATTTAAAAAATCAAGAACAAAGAAGGAAAAAAGAAACCGTTCTGAGTTTCCCTCAGACAGATACTTTGCTGTTACCAGAGAATAATGACATGCAGAAAAACAAACATTATTTGCTTTCTTAGCCCGAGTGTACCCACTATTCAAAAAATCAACAAGAAGAAGATTGGGGCTGGAGGGGAACATCAAGGAGGGGAGGTCGTGGACCAGAGAAAGAAAAGCCCTAAGGGAGGATGGCAGGGCCCACCTGGAATCTTTCCATGTTACCTCATTAGTTCTGAATGTGTCAGGGTTATCAGGGCACGAAAATTCTAACTTGATGGCTGATGATAATTAGACAGAATGAGTTGGCAATAGTTCAATCCAATTTTCTCCCTGCATACCACAGGTTTATCGTACAACAACCTGTCATTGTTACCTGCCCACCATTCACCTGGAACCAAGAGGGGAAATTAATGGGCATATTAGCATTCAAAAGGAAACATAACACCCCCCATCCCACCGTGCAGTGCCTGGGTCTGTCAAAGGTTTCACAACCCCCTGTGCTTGTGATGAAAAATGATCCTAGAGTTTGAACTTCACGGCTTGAGCTGAACTGAGTCCTCTCCCCAGTTAATTTAAAATGTCATCCATAAGATAAAAGTCACTATGCAGTTTCCATTGCATTTGATTCAATGATAATATTTTGAAGATGTGCTTTTCAGAAACCAGCAGGTTCTCTACCAATCTGGGTTTCAAACTACAGGTCAAATTCTGCTCTTTATTCTGATGGTATACAACCTAAGAAGGCCATCCAAGGAACAGGCAAGTCACTTTTCTTTTCAAATGCTCTGGGCAGTAATAATCTTGAATAACAACTTATGGTATTCATGTTCATTTAATTTGGCAAACTTGTATATATAAAGGATTGTGCCAAAATATTTTTCAGGTCTACAAATCATACATTTAATTAGTCAACAAACAAGTTTTAAGGATTTTCTCATGCCAGAGACAGTCTTGTGCCAGACTCCCATGCCAGGAGTTGGGCATACAATACCAAGAAAGACACACTTCCTGCCCTCAAGGCGTTACAGGAGAGTGGGAAAAGGGGAGTGATACAAAGACACCCTCCTGATGATACACACTGTGCCAAGAATGCTGATAGCCAAGGACCAAGTGCATTTAGGACCACAGTGCAGGATCTACTCCCCTAAGGAGTTATTTCCCAAGTAAAGAAAACAATGACATTTGACAGAAGACACAAGAGTTTTTCTAGACAAAAGGACTTCTCTAAATCTTAGATCATCCTTAGACTCTAAGAAACCACGGCATGAAAAGCAGCAAATACTCAGGACTGGGGAAGTTAGGGAGGTGCAGAGTAAAAAGGGCTGAGGCCACAGCCAGAGGTTGATTTGCTTATGTTAAGCAGCTGGCACTTTATTCTCAAAAGGATTGGCAGATGAGCAAAGGTTTGCAGCACAAAATGGTTTCAGATTGACACTGACTAAAGTGGGGCTTAATATTGCCCTCAACTTGACTAAACTTTGGACAAGCTTCTTCCTGATTGAATGGCCCTGATCTCCCATTTGCAGAGTACTTTATTTAAATAAAAAAAAAAATTATGTATTTATTTGGCTGCACTGGGTCTTAGCTGTGACATGCCGAATCTAGTTTCCTGACCAGAGATCGAACCTGGATTCCCTACATTGGGAGTGCAGAGTCTTAGCTACTGGACCTTCAGCAAAGTCCCCAGTACTTACTTTAGAAAACTTGCTGCTGCTGCTAAGTCGCCTCAGTTGTGTCCGACTCTGTGCGACCCCAGAGACAGCACCCCACAAGGCTTCCCCGTCCCCGGCATTCTCCAGGCAAGAACACTGGAGTGGGTTGCCATTTCCTTCTCCAGTGCATGAAAGTGAAAAGTGAAAGTGAAGTCACTCAGTCATGTCTGACTCCTAGCGACCCCATGGACTGCAGCCTACCAGGCTCCTCCATCCATGGGATTTTCCAGGCAAGAGTACTAGAGTGGGGTGCTTGCCTTCTCCGTAGAAAACTTGCAGTTATTAAATTCTTTCTCTGCCCTTTTGAGAGGTAAATCTTTTCCCAGCTATCTGCTGGTTCTACAACGCTGGACGTCATTTCCAAAGAACAACCCTGGATGTCACTCCCTAAGACTCTGGGACCCGTCTCTTTGAAATGTAATTGTTGGAGACTTCTTTGCTAATCCAGTGGTTAGGACTCTGTGCTTCCGCTATAGGGTGCCCAGGTTCGAGCCCTGGTTAGGGAACTGAGATTCCACAGGTCATGTGACGTGGCCAAAAAATAACAAAAAATAAAAGAACAAGATGAGTTAAAAAAAAAACAAACCCTGGAAACAGATACATGAAAAATAAACCAATAAAAAAGAAATGTAATCATCCATGAAAAAGAGTACTCCTGTTGCCAGCCTCAACAGGTGGCTAATAAGTGACAATTAGCAAATACAGACAGCCTAATCAAATTGACTCAAGTCCTCCAGTATTTTTCCACTTGTTCACCCCAGTTCTTGAAAAGTCTCGGTCTTTTGTTCCAGCAGAGTTCACTTTCTTTCCCCATTGCCATTGTCTTGACCCCTGTTGCAATAGTCTTGAATAAAGTCTTCCTTGGCTGTTTAACTTTTCTGTGCAATTTTTCTTTGACAACATATTAGAGAATCCTTTGGCAATGTAGAAGGCAAATTAATGGAAGACAAGGTGAGTGGCAGGAAGGTGAGTTAGGAAGCTAGAGCAGTAAACGAAATGAGCGATGCTAGAGTCTGGAACAGAGGAGGGAGAGTGAAGATTAGAGAGAGACACATGGAGATATTACAAATCAGCTCCATAATCAACTGGATGGTGAGAGAGAAAGGAACCAGAGTGGCTGTGGCACTTACCACCTTCTCACACACTTGGTGACAACACAGAAGACTGGGGCCTGCTGAGCTAGAGGGAGGGTGGGAAAACCAAGAAGGCAGGAGAGAGGGAGGCTGTGGAGGGAGAGAAAGTAGAAATAACATAAAAGTAAGTGGCCCTTGGAAAGATGGTTGATAAGAAGCACTTATAAATGCCTCAAAGGCAACTGATAACACCTAAAATATCTGAAAGGGACTTCAGAGTTAGAATGTAGTTACAGGCAGAATTGGGGAAAAGAATATTCTCAAGTCTGGAGAATGAAAAGCAGGCAGGGGGCTTCCCTCATAGCTCAGTTGGCAAAGAATCCACCTGCAATGCAGGAGACCCTGGTTCAATTCCTGGGTCAGGAAGATCCGCTGGAGAAGGGATAGCCTACCCATTCCAGTATTCTTGGGCTTCCCTTGTGGCTCAGCTGGTAAAGAATCCACCTGCAATGTGGGAGACCTGGGTTCGATATCTGGGTTGGGAAGATCCCCTGGAGAAGAGAACAGCTACCTACTCCAGTATTCTGGCCTGGAGAATTCCAAGGACTGTATAGTCCATAGGGTCGCAAAGAGTCAGACACGACTGAGCAGCTTTCACTTTCAGAGTAAGGGGGGAGGGAAGGGGAGATTGTCATTCCCCAGACATCCACCCAAGGCTCAGACCATGTCATCTAGGGAACTAAGAGTCACTGATTCTTTTCTTCTTATCTTTCCAGTCATCAGCATACAGCACATGATGAATGGAGAAGAATAGGTAAGAAAGAGAAGTTCAGAAAAAAAAAAAAAAAAAGATGTTGAAGCAGTTTTCTGAAGAGATGAAAGTGGTCAGGGAGAATGCAACTCAATCAAGGCTAATATGTTTAATATGGCATGAGCTTTCTTTTTTCCTACTTTGGATAAATGTGGTTCATGTATTACTGCTAAATGGAGTAGGAAATGGCAGCCCATTTCCAATATTCTTGCCTGGAAATATCCACAGACTAAAAAGCCCAGCAGGCTACAGTTCATGGGGTCACAGAGAATTGGACACAACTGAGAGACTGAACACATTACTAGTAATAATCCAGGAGCAAATAAAGGGAAAAGGCCCAACGTGTTTAGTCACTCAGTCATGTTCAACTCTTTGTGACCCCCTGGACAGTAGCCCACCAGGCTCCTCTGTCCATGCGGATTTTCCAGGCAAGAATACTGGAGTGGGTTGCCATGCCCTCCTCCGGGGGAGGGGGGGGTGGTCTTCCTAACCCAGGGATCAAACCTGGGTCTCTCACATTGCAGGCAGACGCCTTACCATCTGAGCCACCAGGGAAGCCCAAAAGTCCCAATACGGTCTTCTAATTAACAATAGAAACCAAAGGTCAAGGTCAAACAGTTCTAGAAAAATGTCATATCTTCCAACATAATCTGAAAGTTTACTGACAATGATGTAAAGTTCTATTTTTGATGAAAGGAATTTCATTTCAATGAAGATTTCTAATGTCTGATACAATGAAATTCTAGTACAACAAGGTGGTTTATAAAATTCCTTGGAATACACTGCCAGTGTTAAATATGACAGATGCATTTAACTGTAAGGTTCTAGAAGGCGCCTGACAAGGACATTGGAAAATAATGTAATTTTTGTCCAGGTACGTTCATTCGGAAGGTAATATTTGCAAAATTCCTGGATACAGGGAAGAATCGCCACTGATAATTTACTGCCAGCGCTCTAGTATTTGGGAGGGAGGGCTTCCCTTGTAGCTAAGTTGGTAAAGAATCTACCTGCAATGCAGGAGATCCAGGTTCAATTCCTGGGTCGGGAAGATGCCCTGGAGAAGGAAATGGCAACCCACTCCAGTATTCTTGCCCGGAGAATCCCATGGACAGAGCACTACAGTCCGTGGGGTTGCAAGAGTTGGACACAGCTTAGGGACTAAACCACCAACAAGTACTTAACAGTGACACAAAACTGTTGGCTACATGGTTTGGCTATTCCAATACATGTGAAAATCAAAATGAAACATTAAGTGTTCAGAAGCAAGGATTCATAACCATACTCAAAATTTAAATACTGAACTCAAAATGATGTTTAGAGACACTGGTTCACATCTCTTTCACAAGTTTAACATGCTACTGTCCATTACACATGATGGTGATGGGCAAGGTCACTGACAGATGCTGAAGGAACATTCAGTCATGCAGCTCTGAACTGAGCTGACTGGATACATGTGAAGAATTAGTCACAGAAGATGTCCTCAACTCTGTTGTAGAGGCCCCAGTCTCTTTGTGGAAGCAAAGAGTAAACAATGCAGACAACTGCCATGTAGCAACGTGAACTATGGTGGCCTAAAGGAAAACACATTGCCAGCATTTGACAACCAAGGGAACACTCCAATTCTGCTTATCAGTGACTCTGGAAGGAAAGCAGTGCACCAGGGATTTGGGAAGCCCAGTAAGAATTAAAGAGTGCTTTCCACCAGTATGAACTTGGAAGGCCTGAAGCTTTTATCTATGTAACGAGCAAATAAAATTGTGGTTCTGAATCAATCTGCAAAGTGGTTATTTTCAGACCAGCATACATTTCTGTCCTTGGTTCTGTTCAGTCCAGTATCTTTACCCATAAACTGGATCAACATACAGAATATCCAACTTGCTGAGGATCAAACTATCATGCTATCTCTGACTACAATGTTTGGCTAGAAATAGCCTGAAATTTATATTACCCTGTGTTTAAGTTTCCAGTTTTAATTAGTCAAATTCCCAATGGAGAATTATTTAGCTTGACAGTAGTTTGGGCAAACAGAACCTTTAAGAAAAGGTCAGCATTAACATTTTAGTCTTCCATTTTCCTTAGCTCATTCTGAAACATCTAAAGAAAGCAATTAGCTTATATTCCAATACCCTGAATTTGGAATAGCTGGGAGGTTGGGCTTTCTAGGTGGCTCAAGTGGTAAAGAATCCACTTGCCAATGTAAGAACCTCAGGAGACTTGGGTTCACTCCCTGAGTCGGGAAGATCCCCTGGAAGAAGAAATGGCAACTTATTCCAGTATCCTTGCTAGGATAATCCCAGGGACAAAGCAGCCTGGCTGGCTACAGTCTGTGGGGTCACAAAGAGTTGGATACGACTGAGTATGCAAGCACAGGCCAAAAGATACTACAAAGAGAGAAACTTGGAGGTTAGTGATGCATGAGCCTAATTTCTAGTACCTAGAACAGTTTGGTACATAGTAAGTGTTCAATAAATAGTTGTCACATGAAGCGAATGAATGGACTCAAGGATTCGGGTGTGGGCGTGGTTATATCCTGGTCTTGGTTCAAAAGCAGGTGCCAGGTTATGCAAGCAAGATGGTGATTTCAGAACAGATATGTTTCCCACACTGGCCCCTCAGATCCGTGATGGAACTGAAGCCCTCATTCTCTCAGCTGCTCAAAGTGCTTGCTCTGCTGCCAGTTCACAGCCGAGTCCCTCTCTAAGAAGAACATGACCTCACTCACGGCTTGCTTCCTCCCCACAGACAGCCTGAACACTCGCCAATAACGCTTGCCTCAGTTGGGACCATTCTAAATGGCCATCCCAGGTTCAAATGTCCATGCGGGAGTGCTCTGTTACAGTCGCATCAGGGCTCGGTTTGTTCCTCAGCCCAGTTCTACTGCTCGCTTTCCACATTCATTCTCCTCTTGGAGCGTCTCCAGTAAACCTCCTACACATTAAGCTCAAAAGTCTCAAAGTGTGTTTCCCAGGGAACCCAACCAAGAACAAGAACTATGATCCCAAATTTCTTCCTGAAAGCACATTTCTGTAAGTGCACAGCTATGTCTTTACAAAGAAGGGGAACTGTGTATTAGAAGGTGTACTGGGTTAGGAGAGAGAAGATGTAAATTCTTATTAAAATCCTGTTGCAGCTACATGAGCCTGTGTGAGGCCACCGCTGGAAGTGTCCCTGTAACGGTGACCACTGGACAGTGTATGCAACAGCACTCTGTAAACCAAGAAGCATAATGAAGACTCTTAAGTGTTATTTATTATTAAATATTATAATAAGAGTGGCGACTCTGCTGTGGCTAACACCACACCACCCACATGTTAACATGATGAATGAAAAAGTAATAAGTCCATACAAAGCTCTTAGAAGAAAGTCTTCAAAAAGAAATGTAACTACCATCTGAGTTCGTATACCAGAGTTGGTGACCTGGGAAGGTAACAACAAAACAGACTAAGTTTTTCTATAAGCAGTGAGAATTAGTGATTATTTGTGGGGGGGTGGTGAGGGTGGATACACAGGATAAACCAGCCAAAAGGAAAAATATTCCTTTGGGCAAGACTTAAGAATATACTTCCAACTGATGGTTCTCAAAATGACAAGAACCTAACAGATGAGATTAAGAAGAGGTGGCAAGAATACACAGAAGAACTATTCAAAAAAGCTCTTAGAGCCTGGGATAACCTTGATGGTGTGGTCACTCAGTATAGCCAGACATCTTGGAGTGTGAAGTTAAGGGGCCTTAGGAAACATGATTACGAACAAAGCAAGTGGAGGTGATGGGATTACACATATTTAAATCTTAAAAGATGATGCTAATGTACTGTACTCAACATGACAGCAAATTTGGAAAACTCAGCAGTGGTCACAGGACTGGAAAAGGTCAGTTTTCATTGCAATCCCAAAGAAAGGCAATGACAAAGAATGTCCAAACTACCATACAACTGTGCTCATTTCACATGCTAGCAAAGTAATGTTCAAAATCCTTCATGCTAGGCTTCAACAGTATGTGAACTGAGAACATTCAGATGTACAAGCTGGATTTAGAAAAGGCAGAGGAACTTGAGAACAAATTGCCAACAATCACTGGATCATAGAAAAAGCAAGGGAATTCCTAAAAAAATATCGACTTCAGCTTCATTGACTATGCTAAACCCTTTGACTGTGTGGATCACAACAAAATGAGGAAGGTTCTTAAAGAGATGTGAATATCTGACCACCTTACCTGCCTCCTGAGAAACCTGTATGCAGGTCAAGAAGCCACAGTTAGAACTGGACATGGAACAACAGACTGGTTCCAAATTAGGAAAGGAGTATGTCAAGGCTGTATATTGTCACCCTGCTTATTTAACTTATATGCAGAGTACCTCATGCAAAATGCCAGGCTGGATGAATCACAAGTTGGAATCAAGATTGTCAGGAGAAATATCAACAACTTCATATATGGTAACACTCTAATGGCAGAAAGCAAAGATGAACTAAAGAGCCTCTTGATGAAGGTGAAAGAGGAGAGGGAAAAAGCTGGCTTAAAACTTAATGTTCAAAAAACTAAGATCATGGCATCTGGTCCCATTACTTCATGGCAAATAGAAGGGAAGAAAGTGGCAACAGTGACAGATTTTATATTCTTGGGCTTCCAAATCACTGTGGATGGTGACTGTAGCCACAAAATTAAAAGATGCTTGCTTCTTGGAAGGAAAGCTATGACAAACCTTGATAGTATATTAAAAAGCAGAGACATCACTTTGCTGACAAAGGTGCATCTAGTCAAAGCTATGGTTTTTCCAGTAGTTATGAACAGATGTGACAGATGAACCATAAAGAAGGCTGGGCACCAAAGGATTGCAGCTTTTGAACTGTGGTGTTGGAGAAGACTCTTGAGGGTCCCTTGGACAGCAAGGAGATCAAACCAATCAATTTTTAAGGAAATCAACTCTGAATATTCATTGGAAGGAATGATGCTGAAGGTCTAATACTTGGGTTACCTTATGGAAAGAGCCGACTCATTGGAAAACACTGTGATGCTGGGAAAGATTGAGGGTGGGAGAATGGGGTGACCAAGGATGAGATGGTTGGATGGCATCATCGACTCAATGAACGAGAGTTTGAGCAAATTTCAGCAGACAGTGAAGCCTGGCATGCTACAGTCCATGGGGTTGCAAAGAGTCAAACATGACTTAGCAACTGAAAAACAATAATATCAACACTTTAGGCTACTTCCTTGTCTGAGACCTAACATCATTAGCAACTAATAAAGTAAAGCTCTGGAAACTTCTCACTTTCTTGTAAACAAAGCAAGGCTTTGGATCATAAACAAGGTTAGATAATGAAGGGGATTATATTCAAAATAAGATCATTATCCTTCAGTCGAATATCCCCTTGGCATCTGAGTCTTGGAAGACAAGGAGTGCACTCATGTATAAGCCAAGAAGATCTCCAGAAACTGACAAATCAGGGTTTTGATGCTTTCAAAAAGCCAAGGAGTTCAAGGTTCCAAATTTACCATATGGCTCAGCATTCCTCCCAGGCCACTCACTGTACAGCTCTTCAAGTGACTATTTCAAATTCTTTTTTTCCTTGACCACTGACACACTTCCCTTCCCTACCGTTAACTTGCTTGCTTCTTATGTCACTGAGAAAATAAAAGTAATCAGAATATAACTCCTTCCTCTTCTTGGTACCAAATCCCCCACCTACATGCCTCTGCGCCTATTCCTCTGTCTTCCCTTGTATCCTCTGGGGGACTTGCCCCATCCCTCTGCTGTGCACTGGACCCCATTTTTGGATACTCCAAGGCATCACTCCTGCACCTGGCCCTCTCTATCCTGATTCAAGTTCTCACTCTCTCCTGGACTGGCCCATGAGCACACACACCAGCCTATGGAGCTGAACTAGCTTACAAATCAGAAAACAAAACAAAAAATCCTCCCTTGATTCCACATCCAGCCCCCCCTTCCATTTCTCTTCTTTCCATTTAAACAGTTCAGAAGGGTGATCTACATGGAAGCAATTCCTTTGCTCCCACTTGCACCTGGATCTACTCCATTCAGCTTCTTTCCTCTACAACCTCTTGTGAGGTTGCTAATAACCACCCTTTACTCAAATCCAATGGCCAGTTCATAGCGCGCATCACCCTCCACCTCCACAGAGCATTTGACACCACTGCCACTCTTCTTTTATAAAATAAAAGAATTTATTTCTCTCTTGGCCTTCAACTGACAAGCTCTCCAGTTTTTTGGATTTTGCTAGCTCACTCTGTGCTCCTTGGCTCCACTTGGGTCTTCTATATCAGCCCCACCTCTAGGCACCAAGTTGAAAGTGAAAGTGCAAGTTGCTCTTTGTGACCCCATGGACTTTACAGTCCATGGAATTTTCCAGGTCAGAATACTGGAGTGGGTAGCCTTTCCCTTCTCCAGGGGATTTTTCCAACCCAGGGATTGAACCCAGATCTCTCACATTGCAGGTGGATTCTTTACCAGCTGAGCTACAAAGGAAGCCCAAGAATACTGGGATGGGTAGCCTATCCCTTCTCCAGCAGATCTTCCTGACCCAGGAATCGAACCAGGGCCTCCTGCATTGCAGGCAGATTCTTTACCAACTGAGCTATTGCTGAGGTCAAAGTCTCAGAGGCATCCTTGAATTACAATTTCCTCCTACATGGTGCAGCTAAACCATCATATGATCTTACCAGCATTATCTCCAAAATAGACACCAATTCTGCTGCTTTAACTTCCCTCAACTTTCAGCATACATATCACTTGGAATATCCTGTAGGTCTTGTATCTGGTGCCCTGAATTCTACTTCCACAATCCAGCAGTCAATTCTCCACTCAGCAGCCAGAACTATTCAGTATTAGTACATACATGTGAAACTCCTTCTCAAATAATTCCTGGACCTTCTCATTACATTTGGAATAAAACCTGAAGCCTCTCCATAGCCTACAAGCCCCCTCCGTGGGCCAGCCCTTTCTTACAACTTCAAAACTTTTCTCTACAACTTCGTACCTTTCTCTACCCAACTAACGAGATACCAGCCACATGGATTTCCTTGTACCTTAAATAGTTCAAAGGTGTTCACATTACAGGACCTTAGCACTGGCAACTCCCTCTGCCCAGAGACACTCTTCCCTCAGATACCCTGGTGTGCATTCAACCTTTACTTTCATATCTCTGCTTAAATGCCACCTTTTCAGAAAGTCTCTCTCTGATCACCTTAGCAAAAACAGGATCCTATATCACTTTCTCTATTTCCCCTGATAGAATTTACTGATGTATTATACAATTTATTCACTTATCTGTCTCTCAAATGGAGTATAAGCCATATGAGGGCAGGCACTTTTCAGTATCCGTCATCTGAAATATGGTAAGTAGCCAATAAATATTGGGTTGGCCAAACTGTTCTTTTGGGGTTTTTCCTTAAGATCTTACAGAAAAACCTAAATGACCTTTTCAGCCAATCCAATACAAGCTGAACTTATGAATGGATGATTTATTTGGAGGATTGAGGAAGATTCAAAAACAGAAACTTGTTCAACAAACCAGAGTCTGGTAACTTCAGAGAATGTCAGTTTAAATATAAAAAAGCATTTGAGACAGTGCTGCTAAAGATTTAAAAACAAATATGCTTTTTTTTTAAATTTTATTTTATTTTCAAACTTTACATAACTGTATTAGTTTTGCCAAATATGCTTTTAAAAATATTTTATAAAAGAAAACAACTACTCCTAAAAAAAATAAGAAGCATAGTGATTAAATAAGTATCAGAATGTCAGACCCTTAGACATTTTCCTTAAGTGTTTTGGACCTCAGTTTCTGTATACATGTGCTTCTCTGGTGGCTCAGATGGTAAAGAATCTGCCTGCCAATGCAAGGGACCTGGGTTTGATCCCTGGGTTGAGAGGGAAGATCCCCTGGAGAAGGGAACAGCTACCAACTCTAGTATCCTTGCCTGGAGAACTCCATGGACGGAGGAGCCTGGTGGGCTATACAGTCCATGGAGTTGCAAAGAGTTGGACACAACTGAGCGACTAACACACACACTTTTTATTAAGGGTAAATAGAAGATACAGACAGGAGATAGGGTAGAACAGTAAAGGAGGCTAAACACAAAGCTCTTGAGTAAATTTCAACTCATGAAAATAGAAATAAGCATAAACACTGGCAAAGGAATGGACAGTGTCCTTCAAGGGACAGACTGACATCATTTAACTCGTCAGACAGATTGCAAAATGGAACATCTACATCCACCAAATGGAGGTCTAATCTCCACTGAACAAGCCTGTTGTCAACTTGTTAAATGAGGGGGAAAGATTCAATTTTAGATGAAGCAATCGATAGGGGGAAAAATCCATGTTCTTAGCAAACTCAAAGCAAAATGCACAACACATTTTGACACTTGCAATCACTACAACGAATGATGTTGGAACTTTAAAAACTTTCCTAAGTAAACACATCGGGAGGAAAAATTTTCAGTCCTGTGTAATTTCTATAGGGCTAAACACTTATTATGATACAGTATGTTCTGAGGAAATATGGAGTTTAACCACTGCATTTAGGAGATAAGACAACTGAAGCCTAAAGAAGGTAAATGCATTGCCCACGGTTATTCAACTAATTAGTGGCTAGCCTGGCTTTTGTCATTCTTGCTTATATAGTCCATCCCTTCCTGCAGTTATTTAAATGTTGTTTACTAAGGAAATAGACACATAGTGTTTCCATGGCTCTATCATAATCCTCATCTTATGAGGAAAAGCTCCTGCAAGTCAGGGATTATTTCTGCTTTTCTTTTTCCACCACTGTTTGCTCAGTGAAACCACTCAATACATGTGTACTGAATAAATGACATTGTAATATTACATGTCCTGATTTCATCTTGCAGTACCTGGCATTTAGGGTGAGATCCAGCATATAACTGACACAAATGGATAGTTTTTGGAAGCATGGATGCCTCGATTTGTGAATGGCTCCAGCATTTTGGCATGTTTATCAAAGGCAAGTGAGTCAAACATAAAAACTGGAAACAATAAAAAAATCCAACGATCCACATTCTCCTGTTTTGAAGATGAGTGAAATATGGTGACTCATAAAGAATGGCACAGGGAATGGAAAAAGACAGTAACTTTACAGTGGAGAAACCTGGCCCATACAACCTACCAGGAGATCAGGTTACCATCACCAGGCATGTCGTGTGGGCATCAGGTAACCCCTGATGTGATGGGGAAGAGTACTTTACCTCTGCAGGGTTCTTTCCCAAAACCTATGACTCTAATCTAATTATAAGTAAAACAACAGAGGAAACCATAATAGACGATACTGTGCAGGACACTGGCCTGTATTCCTCAAGACAAGCAACGTCATGGGGGATGGGTGGGGAGGAAAGGCAGAAACTGTCAGAGACCAGGGGTGACTGGGGAGCCAAGCCAACCCAAGGCACATGGTATCCTGGATTAGATCCCAGAACAGGAAGTCCTGGGATTAGTTAACAGTAATAAAGCAGTATCAGTTTCTTTGACAAATACACTATAAAAATATAAAATGTTTAATAACAAGAAAAACTGGGTAAGAGGTACACAGGAATTCCTAGTACTATCCTTGTAACTTTTGCGTAAATCTAAAATTATTCAAAAGTAAAGTTTGTTTTTAAATATTTTGTGATGGATAACAGTTGATGCACTTAAGAAAATGTATAGGGACTTAAGAGAGTTTGTAGATATCTGACCTGATCTCTAAATAAGGATTTCATAGGTAGAAATATCTGGCCATCACAGCCATCCCCAATAAAAGTAAATCAAATGGTTACTTATATTTTCTTCCTGTAATACATCCTAGTGTTTTCAATCCTCTTTTTGAAGTGAGTTGGAAAGTGGCAATGATATGTGCAATTTGGTGAGAAGATACATAAAAACAGGGCAGCAGCTCTGAGCCTGACTTTCGGAGCTGTAGATTGAAGGGCAATGCCACAGCAGCGTCTTTCATAACAGCAACCCCAACAATCATAGTTACCATTTTGGGAAAACTTGCTAATGTTGCCAGGCTGTGCAGCATGGGTTTCATATACAACATTACTTTTAACCCTCAGCACCCTAAGAGGCTGCAATTATATTCTCATTTGAGAGATGAGAGATTTGTTCATCAGTAAAATTACTCTGTCAAGGTTGCAAGCAAGATGCAAACCCAAACATTTCGAGCCTTTTACTAAATCATTAAACAAGATGAAGAAAGTCCCTAAGGACAACTGCCCAAATATTTAACTAGCCATAATCATCAGTCAGATAATATACTGAGATATTATAACTATATAGATATACTAAATTGTAAATGGCCAGATAATACCCATTGTACTGGATGCTGTTTGTAAAAGGGTGGTTGAACATTGTATTTTATATACAAAAAATGTTAGCACCTTCAACCTTTATAGGTTACATCTGTTTTCAATTAGTTTCAAACTGGTTTTTACTTTTGTGTTTAGGCCCTAGAATCATATGAATCATCATGGCCATTCAAACAGGCAGAGGAAGCTGAAGCCAGAAGTAGAGTTTAGTCAGCTTATCAGAGACAGAGTTAGATCTTGGCCAGTATCAAGTTATTCTAAATACCAACCTATATGCCATGTGTCAATGAAACTTTTTGTACTTAGAAATATAAGAAATTAAAAAAAAAACTCCCCTTTGCCTAGACTACACGATTATATGCTGTATTAGGACTCATTTATATACTTCATTCAGATATGGGAGTGAGTTTCTGCTATAATTATTATAGCCTTACATTAAGAGTTATTTTTTTAAGTTGACCACTTTCTCTTTATGTTCTAATTCACGTTGAATAGAATTTCCTCTCTTGGACATCATAACCATTATCCTGAGGATTAATAATTCATAAATCCAGGGTAAAAGACTTTAACTGTTATAAGTAAGTCTGAAATTTATCAACAACAGCAGAGGGAGAGACCGGCAAAAAACTCTACCTCTCGGTATTGTTATATTTTAAAGGAGAAGCTGCCAGGTGAGTTGGGGCTAATGGAAAAGGGATAGGAAGTATTTAAAATACTATAGCCAATTTTCTTTTTTTTTAATTTAAATTTATTTAATTAGAGGCTAATTACTTTACAATATCGTATTGGTTTTGCCATACATCAACATGAATCTGCCACGGGTGTACACGTGGTCCCCATCCTGAAACCCCCTCCCACCTCCCTCCCCGTACCATCCCTCTGGATCATCCCAGTGCACCAGCCCCAAGCATCCTGTATCCTGCATGGAACCTGGACTGGCAATTCATTTCTTATATGATATTATACGTGTTTAAATGCCATTCTCCCAAATCATCCCACCCTCTCCCTCTCCCACAGAGTCCAAAAGACTGTTCTATACATCTGTGTCTCTTTTGCTGTCTCGCATACAGGGTTATCGTTCAGTTCAGTTCAGTTCAGTTGCTCAGTTGTGTCTGACTCTTTGTGACCCCATGAATCACAGCATGCCAGGCCTCCCTGTCCATCACCAACTCCCGGAGTTCACTCAGACTCACGTCCATCGAGTCAGTGATGCCATCCAGCCATCTCATCCTCTGTCGTCCCCTTCTCCTCCTGCCCCCAATCCCTCCCAGTATCAGAGTCTTTTCCAATGAGTCAACTCTTCGCATGAGGTGGCCAAAGTACTGGGGTTTCAGCTTTAGCATCATTCCTTCCAAAGAAATCCCAGGGCTGATCTCCTTCAGAATGTTATCGTTACCATCTTTCTAAATTCCATATATATGCATTAGTATACTGCATTGGTGTTTTTCTTTCTGGCTTACTTCACTCTGAATAATAGGCTCCAGTTTCATCCACCTCATTAGAACTGATTCAAATGTATTCTTTTTAATGGCTGAGTAATACTCCATTGTGTATATGTACCACAGCTTTCTTATCCATTCATTTGTTGATGGAGATCTAGGTTGGTTCCATGTCCTGGCTATTATAAACAGTGCTGTGATGAACATTGGGGTACACATGTTTCTTTCAATTCTTGTTTCCTCGGTGTGTATGCCCAGCAGTGGGATTGCTGGATCATAAGGCAGTTCTATTTCCAGTTTTTAAAGGAATCTCCACACTTTTCTCCATAGTGGCTGTACTAGCTTGCATCCCCACCAACAGTGTAAGAGGGTTCCCTTTTCTCCACACCCTCTCCAGAATTTATTGCTTGTAGACTTTTGGATAGCAGCCATTCTGACTGGTGTGAAATGGTTTCCCCTAAAGTCAGGTATGAGACAAGGGTGCCCACTTTCACCACTACTATTCAACATAGTTTTGTAAGTTTTGGCCACAGCAATCAGAGCAGAAAAAGAAATAAAAGGAATCCAAATTGGAAAAGAAGAAGTAAAACTCTCATTATTTGCAGATAACATGATCCTCTACATAGAAAACCCTAAAGACTCCACCAGAAAATTACTAGAGCTAATCAATGATTATAGTAAAGTTGCAGGATATAAAATCAACACACAGAAATCCCTTGAATTCCTATACACTAATAATGAGAAAATAGAGAAATTAAGGAAACAATTCCATTCACCATTGCAACAAAAAGAATAAAATACTTAGGAATGTATCTACCTAAAGAAACTAAAGACCTATATATAGAAAACTATAAAACGCTGGTGAAAGAAACCAAAGAGAACACTAATAGATGGAGAAATATACCATGTTCATGGATCAGAAGAATCAATATAGTGAAAATGAGTATACTACCCAAAGCAATCTATAGATTCAATGCAATCCCTATCAAGCTACCAATGGTATTTTTCACAGAGCTAGAACAAATAATTTCACAATTTGTATGGAAATACAAAAAACCTTGAATAGCCAAAGCAATCTTGAGAAAGAAGAATGGAACTGGAGGAATCAACCTACCTGACTTCAGGCAGTACTACAAAGCCACAGTCATCAAGACAGTATGGTACTGGCACAAAGACAGAAATATAGATCAATGGAACAAAATAGAAAGCCCAGAGATAAATCCACACACTTATGGATACCTTATCTTTGACAAAGGAGGCAAGAATATACAATGGAGAAACGACAATCTCTTTAACAAGTGGTGCTGGGAAAACTGGTCAACCACTTGTAAAAGAATGAAACTAGAACACTTTCTAACACCATACACAAAAATAAACTCAAAATGGATTAAAGATCTAAACGTAAGACCAGAAACTATAAAACTCCTAGAGGAGAACATAGGCAAAACACTCTCTGACATACATCACAGCAGGATCCTCTATGACCCACCTCCCAGAATATTGGAAATAAAAGCAAAAATAAACAAATGGGACCTAATTAAAATTAAAAGCTTTTGCACAACAAAGGAAACTATAAGCAAGGTGAAAAGACAGCCTTCTGAATGGGAGAAAATAATACCAAATGAAGCAACTTACAAAGAACTAATCTCAAAAATATACAAGCAACTCCTGCAGCTCAATTCCATAAAAATAAACAACCCAATCAAAAAATAGCCAATTTTCTCTATGCCAAAATAAGCATAGTCATTAAAAGGACTGCCATTCTGTGATTATCATGGAGTCCTGCCTTACAGAGAGAAGCAAGGCTTTGTAAGACAACAAACATCTGAGTTTATAATCTAATATAAATAATAAGCCAGACACATGAGCAAAATTCTATTAAACAGTAAAGGCAAACAGCCACATGCTGTCTGGATGAATCACTTGGTGTATAATCAAAAAAGGGAACTAATTTTTTAAACCAGTAATGTAGGACTGCTCTAGTTTAGACTTCAATGTTGATGATAAATGAACGACTGAAGTGGGAATCACCCATTTTGTTCTTCTGGGATGCAAGTCAGAGCACCTTCCTAGAGTCCCTTTTATCTCAATATGTTCTCTGCATTTCACTTTATTAACGCTTCTGAAATAACCTATTTTGGTATGTACTGCACATTTGGATTTGAACTTGTTTTTCCCCTTTGTATTCAATTTGAACTGTCGGTCTCCCCATGCATCTGTAGTCTCTTGCAAGTTGGAGCCAGGGAAAAAGGGTGAAAGTGAATAAGAATAAATTCACAAATACTCAAGGACAAACTTCCCTGAACAACTGCAACTGAGAAGCATCATCACCATTTATTAAAAATAGAATGACTGAGTTGGTCACTTTTACTTCTATTATGTTGTTCTTCTCAAATCTTTAGAATGAGATAATGCTTTAATTCCCTCTTTGAGCGTTTCTTTGTTCTTTGGGGTCCCAAGATATGGCTGAATTTATTGGGCTTATATTTATACCACATCACCTCCTCCAATTTCAGATCAGAAGTTCCCTCACAGAGATGTTTTATCACATAAGAGATGATGAGTAGAGCACTTGCCAGGGAATGTCATCTTATAAAAACTCAAGTCACAGTTACTTCTGGCCAATAGTGGACAGATAATGCCCCAGAAAAGATAGATCATTGGAATCCACAGATAAGCCTCAAATCTCATTTCAGCCAAAAAGTTCAAATATTTCCCCACTCCCAACTGACTCTCCTCAGGATTCTTCATAAGCTGCAAAACATTTCTGGCTTGAGATCCAGGATCTTTGTAATTTTTCAAACTTAAGCTATTTGTTTAGAAGTTTGTAAGAAAAAGAACATAAAACACCATTCTGTATCATTAGTAGCCTCTAAAAGTCAGTTTAGTTTACATTGTAGCCACACATCCCATTACAAACAAATAGGTCCACCACCTTACAGGTGAACCGAGATTTTGCACTAGTCTGTAATCTCATTTACATTAGAAAATACAGTGTGCCATTGGCAGAAGGGGGAAATGCAGAAGTTCAGGGGATTGCTACTCCTTCACTTCCAAGCATTCTTACTAAAGGGAACGAGAGAGAAGGATGGAGTGAGAAGACTGGGGAGAAGCTAAAGGTTACTGACGTTTACAGAAAGGGATGAAGAGCGTTGAAGAAGATGAAGAAGCAGTGAGGGGGTGAGAGAGAAATGCCACACAGGATGCCCTGGTAGGTTCAGTGTCTGGACTATGGGGGCTGGGGGGTGGGGGTGTGGATCCATGCTCTTTGCCACACCCAGATCTCAAAGTCCCTGCCCACCCTGAGACTGTCCTGGATTTTGGGACTTCCCTCCCGTACACCCAACTCCAGATTATAAGTTCAAGAATCAAAGCTCAGAAATGTGCCCCCTACTCCATTCCTGCCAGTTTTAACTATCTGCATCTTCTACACCTGTAGGTAGGTCCACACTTGGAGGCAGTTTGAGTTTTAGTTCATAAATCTCTGGTTCTACACAACACTTCTTTCTCTCTGCTGGCATCCCTGTCTGTGCCCTTGGATACTGGCCCTCATCTTCTCAAACTTTACTGCACTTGACTATCAGCTCCCACAGTTAAGAAGGAACCCAGAACCCTAATATCTAAAACACCTATAGTCTTAACTGCTTCTGGTAAACCCTCCCCAATTACTTCACATATCATATGCAGACATGGATCTAAAATAGTGACTAGAATGTAATAAATGCCCAATAAATATGAAATGATGAGCAAAGTGAACTAATACTTGGTTATATATCTAAAGAAGCATATGGAAAATATGAACATTGAGAAGGAATTCATACATTGACTCAATTTAAGATTTAGGAAACACTGGCACCTCATCAATGACTCATTTTACCACGACATTTACAATGCTGTGGATCTTTCTTAGATGTCATATAATCACATAACAGCTAGAAGTGAAGGAAGTGTCTTCACAGATAACTGTCACACTGGCATGAAGAATGAGGACAGTAATTGGTAACAGTCTCCAAGAAGAGATGCATGCTGTCTTAAGAATTTCCTAGATGTTATTATACCATATGGTGTCACCAACTTTTTGCTTTTCTCATTTTATGTAAACCTGAGACTAAACTGGTTAATAAACCAAGAGATCCTAACACAGCATCAAGAGCAGAACTACTTCATTCTAATTTCCTTTCCTAGTTCCATTTTCTTCAGCCTATATGGCATCTTTGGGTTCACATGTTACTACGCTTCCCTACATTTCTTTAACTATGACTTCCGGACAGAGATGAATCTATCCATTAAATCAAGGAAGACCAAAAGACTGAAAATGAGCTGATCCCATTACACCCCTTAGGCACTTCCAACTTACAGGCTTCCCGGAGTTTCTCTTTGTCATAGTGGAATCCTTCATAGTCTTGTAAACTGATTTTGTTCACCCGGATCCTCAGACGGTCTGGAACAGACTGGGGACTGCAAAACAAGAACCAAGAGGTCAGACATCAAGGATAGCACGGAACTGAGAGTCATAAGCCCCTTGCTGGACTAAAGGCAATACTGACTCTTTCTGCTAAGAAAAAGAGTCAACACTCAAACCAGAATCATGGGTTCTTGACCAGAATACAGCAATTATCTGGAGAACATATCTCTGGAAACCTCAGGTTTCTGGAATTTAGGTAATAACATGGGAATGAGCAGAAAATGCTTCTGGAGCCTATTCATTTTTTTTTGTTTGTTTTGTTTTTTACTACTAACTTATTAAAAACTCCAATAATACCATGTGTTCAGTTCCACAATAAATCAGATGTAGCTAATCTGAAATGGTGAGAAGTGGTGTAGAGCTGGAAAGAACTGCTTTAGCAGATATGCCCAGAATGGCTTGGCTCTGAGAAGAGACAGAAAAACATGAAAAGCAGACCAACAAGCCAGAAAGCACAGGACTGAAAAAGAAATGGCTCTGCACACCTCAAACTCCCTGAGAACATTTCTCAGTCAAAGCAAACTACAAATAAATGTTGCCCATGATGATGCCACTGAGCACCCCCAAATGGAGAAAAAGTGTTAAAATAAGTACAAAATACATTCTTTAGGAAGAGGCTGAAGTATTTCATTCATTTTAAAAGAATTCAACCCAAACTGGCTCAGGATAGATAGTGAACAATTAAAAGGGGGTCATACCAAACTTTCTAAAGTATCCTATTTACCCTCAGAATGTTTTTACCTGGATTCCTTGGGTGTTTTTAACTCAGATTTTCAAAATGGTTTAATCATGGGCATCAGTTTAGTGAAATAATTTGATCTACATCATCACCACTATGGAATAGTACATTTCTTTGATAAATTAGTATGACACAATCCCACTTGTCTTTATGGCTTCTGCTATCTTGTATTATGGGATGAAAGTTCCCACTGACTAAAGCAGAAAGAAGAGCATTAGTCCTCAATTCACTTCAGGAAGGGAGGGACAGGAAGGAGACGAAGAAAGGAAGGAAAATATAGACAGAAAGAAAAAAGGAAGGAAAGAAGAGAGGAGGAAGGAGAGGGAGAGGGAAGAAGGAGGAAAAAGATGGATGGAAGGACAGAGTGATACTTTTAAAATATTGTCGGATACCTCCACCCCTGCCTCACACACACACACCACACACACACATGCACCCACGCATACACAGTTTCATTGCAACTCTGAAAGAAGGAGAAATAATTTCATTCACTTGTCTAAAAATTCCTTTTAGGGCAAAGTATAATAACTCCCTTCATACAGATTCCAACTTAACGAGTACTGATGAATAAAATTGACATGAATATTTAAGTTGGGATGGGAGATGTGGTTTGAAGCATACTTGTGAATATGCAGAACAGACTTTTTGTATCACGCATCCCTATGCCACCATTTACAGAGAGGGCGCCTGAGGTTCAGAAACATGAAGTGAGTTTAAGGTCACAGAGCTACTGAGTGACAGAGCTGGGAGCAGAGTCTTGGATTCTTTACTCATCCCTTTTATGCTCCTTCTATTATATGAGGCCAAGGATCCCAAAGATTGACAGCAAAGCCCTAGAGCCTGGATTAGCAGAGTCAGATGATCCCTATGTGGTGCTCAGACTCTTGTTAATGAATAATCGGCAGTGGGGTGGTTAACTAAACTGTTGGTACAAACAGGAGAATGCAGGACAAATAATACAAATGAGCATCTTCATTTAGAAGAAAGTCTGACTACAACATATTGTTAAGTGAAAAAAAAAAAGTCATGGAAACTTACATATGGCATTATCTCTTCCATGTGAAATATTGAATTCAGGGTTTTACAGAGAAGGATCTGAAGAAAAGGTTCAATAGGCTGTCTGAGATGGTTACCTCTACCTGGTGGGATTTGGGGATTATTTTTTACTCAGTTTTATCATTTTTAGAAAAATAATATTAATATAATCATTTTAAAAGTGCATTAATATGTAAATAGATGGTAGTTCAAGGCATGAGTAAAAGGAAGGATTATATCAATGTTAGGTGTTAGTGTTAAGTAGATAGGAAAGAATCAACAGAGTGACCACACAATGTTTGCACCAAATGCTCATTTTGAAATTAAGAGGGGCCTGATCTTTCTTTTTTTGGCTTCATGGCACAGCATATAAGATCTTAGTTCCTCGACCAGGGATCAAACCCGTGCCCCTGCAGTGGAAATGTCGAGTCCTAACCACTGGACCATCAGGAAAGTCCTAAGAGGGGCTTGATCTCTTTAATGTCAAGTTCACCTTAATGAACTGCAAAGATTATAGTTAGCAAGTATTCAACAGATAAGAGGGAAGATGGAAGCATAGTATATGGCGGCTCAACATACTCTGTAACAGGAGAAGAGAGAGGGCAGAGGTTGAAGAGTTCCATCCGAACGTGTTTTGAGACCATGATTTTGGGGGCTCCAGTGGCCGTGGGCTCCAGTCCTCTCCAATGGTCTGAGATGTCCAGAGCTGGGCCACCACAACAGCCGCAGAGCGGGAAATGGGATGCAGAGAGGGACTGTGGAGCAGTCCCGCAGCCCTCCTCCGGGGGCTCCCCGTGGGCTGACCAGCGTGAGCCACCTTTCTCAAACCCATCAGTATCTGCTCTCTGTCCACACACTTCTGCCTCCCAGGTTCTCATCCAAACTCACTGATTCCCACCACACACTACTGTCCCACCAATCTTCTGGAACTTTCCAGATCCCAAACAAATTCTCAAATATTATCTCACTTCATCTCCAGAATGGAGACCCCCACTACCCACTGGATATGCTGTTTTTCCCATTTCCTACACGTTCGCTCTCCTACTATCGTCTCCCATCTTCTCTCAGCACCCACAACACCTCCCACCTCTCCAACAGCGGCAGCCTCTTAACTGGGTTACCTGGCTTAACTCCAGCCTCTGACTAGGGTTCCTGGAGTCTGCTGCTGCTGCTGCCGCTAAGTCGCTTCAAATGGTGCCCTAGATCAGGTCAAATGTTCATCAACAGAGGAATGGATAAAGAAGGTGTGGTAGATATATACAACATTACTCAGCCATAAAAATGAACAAAATTCGGTAATTTGTAAAGACCTAGAAACTATCACACAGAGTGAAATCAGAGAAAAACAAATATTCTATATTAATGCATATATGTAGAATCTGAAAAAAAAATTGGTATAAATGATCTTATTTACAAAGCAGAAATAGAGAGACAGATGTAGAGAATAAATGCATGGATACTAAGTGGGAAAGAGGATGGTGGGTGAAATTGAGAGATTGGAACTGACATATATACCGTATTGATACTATGTATAAAATAGGACACCAATGAGAACATATGGTATAGCACGGGGAACTCTACCTAATATTCTGTGGTGACCTAAATGGGAAAGAAATTCAAAAAGAGGGGATATATACACACACACACATAAATATATATATATATATATATCAGTTCAGTTCAGTTGCTCAATCGTGTCCGACTCTACACATACATACATGTATAGCTGATTACTTTGTTATACAGTGAAAACTAATATAACATTGTTTTCAACAGAGTAGAGATGGGAGACGGCTCAACCAAGTGGTTAAGAGCTCAGACCCCGACTTAGGTTGACTGGCTCAGAAGTCAAGTTCCAGTTACCGGTCAGTTGGGAACCTGTGCTTCAGCTTCCTTGTGGGAAAGGTGGGAATAACAATGTATTCACCTCACAGGGGTGTTATGAGAATCAGTGGATCAATAAATACAGACAATGTGCTTAGAAAAATGTCTGGCACATTATAAGTGCATCCTATAAGCTATTATCTGTCTAATGGTGATTCTGAAGCTTGTTCTTTCAGGTGAGGTTCTGCCTAATAAACACGAGTGCCTGCTGCTGACAAGCACAGAACAGAGACCAGGGCACACATGGGAACTCCCCCGACACTTCTAACATGCTGCCGGGCTTCCTCGGGGGCAAACTGTCTAGCCTGGCTGGTGTCATGACTGTCCCAGATCTTCTTGCACTTGGTATTTTACAGCCCGAGTGATAACGTGAAAACAAACAACTAGAACACAGGGGGAGAAACGTGCACAGAGATGAAATGAAAGTCAAGTAATTCAAATATGTCCTTTGACGACAAAATATATCGTGTCCCATTAACGGCTGACTGGAGGTGGAAGATGACAAAGCTGTTCCTTGGACTCTGGGGAATAGCATTGCCATTAGTTTTCTAAAATTAAAGTTTGCCAAGAAAGTTAGTAGAGCATAGAAGAGACTAACAACCTGGTAAAAGTAGATTTGCCTCTGTGCCAACATCTGCCTGAAGTTCCTCCAGGACTAATGTAAGCTCTGTATCGGGGTTCCAAACCTGACTTCCAAGGAACCCCTCAAGGTCCCTGCAAAGGACTCAGCAATCATTGAACGTCCTTTAAAATGGGGACAATGGCCTCAGGCTATTGCCTTCTCGCTGATTTCCTCTGAAACATCAAGAATGAGCTCCTTGTGTAGACTGGAAGTTGATGCTCTGAACTTAAGTCACAAATATCCTCATTATGACTTTCTCAACAACCATAATGAGAGCACCTCTTGCTAAAGTCACCAATAGGGGCCTCCAAGAACTCCAGACCACACCTTCCCCCTCCACTTGCACACATCCAGTACCCTGAGATGCTGGGGAGAGGGGTGGGAAGAGGTGGACTGCCATGAAGACAGCTCCCTGAACACAACTTGCATCTCATTCTCATCGCTATCTGCTCTCCTGCAGTTCCTGTCAATAGATTTTTTAAACGGTCTCTTCAAAAACTTTCAATCCTTAAGGGTTAAATTCCTCCCTTGTGTCTCCAAGCTTCTTCATCCTCTCAGTCAATTTCCTTACGACCCTCTGTCTCTCTCAGGCTGGTAACAGACTCCTCTCATCCCAACCTCTTATGTACAGACACCCCTTGTGGACAGAAGGGATGAGCTGGGTGCTTCTGTTCCCACTTCTAGACAACTGACATCATATAATCTCATCTTCTTATTTGGAACAGGAATCACCTGAGAGTTGTACCACTTAATATTAAGACAATAAAGCACAGTGCATAAAGGAGGACATAGAGTCAGAAAAATCTTAGCTCCAATCTGAACTCTGGCAATTAGTACACATTTGACATAGACAGCTCTGAAGTTATCTTCTCTAAACCATTTTCTGATCTAAAAATGAGCACTGAATGAGGAGCTGTGTGTAAGACAGCACATTCCTGGTAAATAAGTGTTCAACATAATGTTTCATTGTTGTTTTGTTATGAGCGACTGAACTGAACTGAATGCTCCTTCAATTTCCACAGGCCTTTTTCTCTTTTTAATTTAGTCCTGAATAATAATATCACAGAAGAAACCAGAGTCATAACTCTAAATAGTAGTTAGTAGATGGCTAACCTAAAGGAAATCAATCCTGAATATTCATTGGAAGGACTGATGCTGAAGCTGAAACTCCAATACTTTGCCTACCTGATGCAAAGAGCTGACTCATTTGAAAAGACCCTGATGCTGGGAAAGATTGAGGGCAGGAGGAGAAGGGGACGACAGAGGATGAGATGGTTGGATGGCATCACCAACTCAATGGACATGGGTTTGGGTGGACTCCGGGAGTTGGTGATGGACAGGGAGACCTGGTGTGCTGCAGTTCATGGGGTCGCAAAGAGTCGGACACGACTGAGTGACTGAACTGAACTGAACTGAACTGAACCTGGAGAAGGCAATGGCAACCCACTCCAGTACTCCTGCCTGGAAAATCCCATGGATGGAGGAGCCTGGTAGGCTACAGTCCGTGGGATCGGGAAGAGTTGGACATGACTGAGCGACTTCACTTTCACTTTTCATTTTCATGCACTGGAGAAGGAAATGGCAACCCACTCCAGTATTCTTGCCTGGAGAATCCCAGGGACAGAGGAGCCTGTTGGGCTGCCGTCTATGAGGTTGCACAGAGTCGGACATGACTGAAGCAACTTAGCAGCAGCAGCAGCAGATCTCTAACCTTTGCAGGGTGCAAGTCTGTTGGTGCAGGTTGGGAGACAGGGTTCATCAGAGTTACAAGCTCATCCACTGGATGAGAATGCAAGTGGGGACTGTGAATGCAAGATATTCTATTAAAAGATAGTAAGGATATAAATCCTAATTCACATTACAAAGGACAGCCTTAAAGCTGTAAAATGATTCTATATTTTGTACCTTGCAATGTCTTGTTTCAACCTTTTTTCAACGGTTCATGTGGACAGAGGAGCCTGGTGGGCCACAGTCCATAGGGTCACAAAGGGTTGGACACAACTGAAGCAACTTAGCACACACATACACATGATAAAGGCCCAGTTAAATTGTATTTCATCATAGAAACCAATGAGTCTACATAGTGTGTGGTTACGGGTAGCAGTATAATGACCTATAATTTAACTGGGCCTGTGTTACTCATGTATAAAGAGTTTTCGTTTGCACAGCAGAAAAGCATCACAGCTCTGCCTGCCTTTCTCTCCTGAAGCCTGATTTAATAATGAGGAGGAGGAGGGGAGGAAGAGGAGGAGGGAGAAAAGAGAAGAGGAAGGAGGAGCAGGGAGAAGTAGCAGTAGCGACAGTGGTAGTGTGGACGTGCTAAGTGGCTCAGTTGCGGTAGTGGTAGTCGCTCAGTCGTGTCCAACTCTTTGCAACCCCATGGCCTGTAGCCCACCAGGCTTCTCTGTCCATGAGATTCTCCAGGCAAGAATACTGCAGTGGGTTGCCATGCCCTCCTCCAGGGGATCTTCCTGATTGAGGGATTGAACTCATGTCTCTTGCATCTCCTGCATTGTCAGGCGTGTTCTTTACACTAGTGCAGAGAATCCCAGGGACAGAGGAGCCTAATGGGCTGCCGTCTATGGGGTCGCACAGTCAGAAATGAATAAAGCGACGCAGCAGCAGCGGCAGCAGCCACCTGGGAAGCCATAGCAGATGATTTAATTTCTTTCAAGAAAAGTAAATGTGAGATTCTATTCAGTCATAACATAGATAGGACAAAGGATGTTTTAAACTAATCTTTAACAGAATCCTGGAGAAGGAAAAGGCAACCTACTCCAGTATTCTTGCCTGGAAAATCCCATGGATGGAGAAGCCTGGTTACAGTCCATAGGGTTGCAAAGAGTCAGACACAACTGAACGACTTCACTTTCACTTTTCACTTTAACAGAATCCATTTGAATCGGCTCAGCTCTTGTTTGATGAATGGACTTTGATTAAGATATTAACTTCCAGTGTGAATTCTTGACATGAAAGACTATTTCTTCCTTCCCGTGGCGGCTCCAGCACCAAAAATAGAGTCAGTCTCTGTTGTTTACAATACCTGATTTTGAACAAATAAATGAGTGAAACGCAAGAAAGTCAAATCCTTCTGGGACTCTGAACAGCCCTGAGGCTTAAGCACAGTTTGGAATCAGACCATCTGTGAGATGCTCACTCCAGAATTTTGTCTTCGGAAGCCCCAGGCAAGCCCTGCTTTGGCTGTCCATGACTGTCATTGGCTCTCTAGATTTGGAGGTAAATCCATGCTGGGTTATGCATTCCCACTCCCTCAGATCTTATTTCTAGTGGGATCTACACAAACCAAGAGGGCAGAACACACAAATAAAGAGAATGTCCCTACTAGAAAGGCACGTAAACCACTTCAGGACTACTTGTTCTTTAAATAATGGTGAACCAGAAGCATTCACTACCACATCCTCTTATTGTCTATCAAGCTGGGCCTGATTTAAATATACTCAAGGGCCTTGCCTTTAGCCACTTCCTAGAATTTGCCTGTTTATCTGAGAACATATCGAAACCGTGACTGATAATAACTTATCCAAGTGGGCCTCTGTACATTGAGCAGTAAAACCAAATCAAGTCAAAGCTTCTGAAGAGAGATTTAAAATGGACTTTTGACACCTGCCGGGTTCAGAGAGAGCTCTAATAATTCAGTTGTCTCCCGCCTAGAGCACAGAACAATAAGTCAGGACTGGGAAATAAATTGTGAAAGGCTTTTTGAATTTGGAACGAAGGATAAACCAAAATCACATTAGCAGCAATCATGACTTCCTGCTGTCTGACATGTTTTTCTGGAGAAAGTCCCTTTATAGGTTGTTAATTCTTTTTTGATAGGAGTTGACTAAGTTCTTGGCTCCTTAAGACATCCATTTGTGAGGTGGCTCATATAACATGTCATAGCTTACAAATTATTTGAGACAGCTAGCCTTCCAGATCCCAACAAGATAATGAAATTAAAGCATTATGGGGTTGGGAGAGATGTTAGATGTCATCTAATTCAATATCTGGTTTAGACTGCTGTAAGCCTTTGTCAATTCTTCCTAAACAATATAAACCTCTCTCTCCATGTTTCTGTTTATTGACCTTTCCTATACTATTTGGGTCAGAATTGGATATTAAGTCACTGAGGTAATCAGCCACTGGCACTAATGGCAAAGACATGTAAACTTTAAGCATGAAAGCTAGACACACATCAAAGAAATGTGTGCTGCTTTCATGGCAAATACACTACAAATAGGCTACAAGTACCAAAGATCAAAGCGCTTTTATGCCACTGGTTGAAACAAAACTTCATTTTAAAATTTTCTTGATATCTTCAAATGCACATTTTCATGCTTCCACTAAAACTGTAATACATTTCTAAGCTTCTGAAATTGTAATCAGTGGATATACAATAGAGTAAAATTAGCATTATTAGGTTCCTGGCATTTTAAAGAGAAGAGAACAAACTCGTAGCGGTTTTAGTCCGAGGCCTCGCAAAGCATCTAGACCAGTACAGCGGTTTCATCATTTCTGCGGAAAGGAAAAAGAAACAGGCCAACAGCTTTGATGAGTATGTCAGATTCTCCTCACCACCCATTTGCTTTTGAGGCAGCGATTGCCACAGATGCTAAGGACTCTAATTAGGACTCAGTCATCTAATGCTGAGATTTCATGTGGAACCACTGCACGTAAACTTAATGTTACAACTTCTGGGTACCAGAGACACAGATTTATTTTTTAAGTCATAAATGCTCAAACTCTCCTCTCCATAAGGTCACACAGTCTCCTCACTTTCTCCTTTCCCTTTATTCATGCATTTTAAATTCCCTTCTAACCTCTCACCCTAATTCTCCCTTCCGCAGCATTTCACTCTGTGGTTAACTTTCTGCTCCTTGAAGCTCTTTGCTCTTGGATTTCAATAGAAAAAACTCCTGGTTTCCCAAGTAAATTTCTGCCTGCTCCTTCTCCCTCCTCTAAATGTCTTCCAAATACATACGCTTCTGGTGTGTGTGTGTGCGCGTGCTTAGTTGTGTCTAACTCTTTGCAGCACCATGGACTGTAGCCCTCCAGACTCCTCTGTCCATGGACTTTTTCAAGCAAGAACACTGGAGTGGGTTGCCACTTCTTACCCCAGGGGATTTTCCTGACCCAGGGATGGAACCCACATCTCTTGTGCCTTCTGCATTTGCAAGCAGATTCTTTACTGCTAGCACTGCCTGGGAAGCCTCCTATGCTTCTCTGTGCCGGGCTTAGTCACCAGTCGTGTCAGACTCTTTTCAACCACATAGACTGTAGCCCACCAGGCTCCTCTGTCCATGGGGATTCTCCAGGCAAGAATACAGGAGTGGGTTGCCATACCTCCTCCAGGGGATCTTCCCAACACAGGGATCGAACCCAGGTCTCCTTCATTGCAGGTGGATTCTTTACCAGCTGAGCTCTCTGAAAGTGAAAGTTGCTCAGTTGTGTCCGACTCTTTGTGACTCCATGGACTACTGGAGTGGATAGCCTTTCCCTTCTCCAGGGGATATTCCCAATCCAGGGATCGAACCCAGGTCTCCCACATTGTAGGTGGATTATTTACCAGCTGAGCCACCAGGGAAACTCAAGAACACTGGACTGGGTAGCCTGTCCCTTCTCCAGGGGAATTTCCCCACCCAGGAATTGAACCAGGGTCTCCTGCGGTACAGGCAGATTCTTTACCAGCTGAGCGCTCTATCCCTCCACTGAAACCCTCCCAGACCAAGACCAGACTCCTATCATCCTGCGACTAGACTACCTATGCTCTTGTACCCATTCACGCTCTTATCCCACTGCACAGGCAGCAGTTAGTGTAAAATGTCAATGTGATCGTGATATGATGGTTTTGTTACCTTCCCTTGTATGATGTACAAAATAAATAAGCTAAAAGGATATACTGCAGAGCATAGGGAATACAGCCAATAATTTATAATAACTACAAATGGAAAAAAATCTATAAAAATTCTGCATCACTACACTGTACACCTGAAGTGAATATAATACTGTAAATCTCAATAAAAAAAGAACAGAATGCCCAGCTCTCTATATATATCTAACTTCACATCTCTCACAGTATGTATTAAATATGAGGCTTTCAACACCTAAGTTACTGCTTCTCATCTAGACTCACTAATTTTGCAATGGGAAACAAGATTTTTCACGGTTAACAGACTATGTTATTCATTCCACCGAATCATGTGTGATGCATATGATGCATCGTTGTCCAGAATGGGGACCACTCAACAGAATTTGGTTCAAAGGAAAAATCAGTTCCCATTACTACATCCAAACAGGAAATAATTGCAGTGCTCACGTTTCTCATCATTGCTGTGCTCTCCTCATGCATGGAGTTGATTCTCTGGCTGCCTCTGGTTAATACTAGTGGAGAATTTCTACTTGTGATAAGACACCATCTACAGAGGTAAGAACTATGAAAGTGGAATCTCCTTCCCTGGTATTTGCTGAACTGGCAACCAGGGATGACAACCTTTGGGGGAAAAAAGTCTGTTAGGAGTTTTAGAAATTAAGTTCCCACTTACACTCTTTTTATACTATTTTATGCTTAAAAATATGGGAGTATTGAAGAGGAGAAAACTATCATGATGAAAGGCAAAGAAAACAAGTACCACAGAAAATAATGAGGGGTTTAGGATGGGGAACACATGTACACCCATGGCTTATTCATGTCAATGTATGGCAAAAAACACTACAATATCAGCCTCCAATTAAAATAAATAAATTAATTAAAAAAAAAAGAGGGATGGAAATCAGAGAGAGAGAGGGAACATACATTTTCGTAGAACTCTATAAATTCAAATGGCTGGGATGAAGAACAGCTTGTAACAGGAAATAAAGAACTCAAGCCATCTCATCATGCCTAACCAAAAGCATTTACACTTTATGAAATAATTCCATGTAATGAAGGTCTTGTATTTAAAAGTGACTAAAGATTCTATCATAAAATGCTAATCTGAGCTACTCTGAGTACCCTAGCCTTCAAAAGCATACAGAATTATTTTGCTCTTCTGATTGTAGAGGACCAATAATCACTATCTCCAATGAAGTAAGGAATCACTGGGCTTGAAGTAAGGAATCACTGGGAGATAATGTTACTCCCAGGTCATTTAAATGGCTTCAGATCGCATGTGCTCCAACAGGAAGAATTTTTCTTTTTACTTCAGGTTTCAACGTTGATATAGCAAATGAAGAAAACCTTACATGTATCTGCCATTTAAATGGCAAAAATCTTCCCTTGGGTTTGTAATCACTAACTGTTGTTAATGTCCTGCTCTTATTTGCAACTGATGAGAAAGCAGACTTTCTTTCCTAGAAAATAGTGTGGAGTAAGGAATGGAGGTTGAGTAGTTCAGAAAGTATCATTTCACAGAAGAAAACATTTCTAGCCTTTCACAAATATCCTGAAAGACACTGAAAGCAGGCTTAAAGCCTAACATATTTGGTCATCCTCTAGTAACTAAGCACTCTGGTGATTCAAGTGGAGGTATCTGAGTGGGTGTCTGTGTAACATCAAAACAACTTTTTACCAAAAAGAAAAAAAAATCCTAGCATGTTTATAATTTAAATATTTTATATTTAATATTTAACATTTAATTCACCTAAAAACTATAGAAAAAGAACAAGAATTTAAAACTGTTTGTAAGGGGAAAAAAGCAATGGCCAAAAATGCATAAAGCAAAAATGGAGTGAAAATAAACATAACCATCTACTGTGGTAGAGAAATGTAACTCTAATTAATTTGAGGAAGGGTTGGCTGCATGAATTACAGGATGTGTTCTTATTGAAAAGTTATCACGCAAACTGTGTGGAATGAGCTCTGCATCCCTAGGAAACAGGCTCAGTAAGGAGAGGATTCCATGTTTTGTTTCATATCAAGAAAATAAAAAGTATTAGCCTTACAACAAATGGCATTGCCTAAGAAACACTTCCTTTAATGGTTTTAGCCTTCTATAGAAAACATCCATGACGTACATTTTCTTAAAATCTGGATATCAGAGAAAGGATGTTTGCAAAGTCATTTTGTTTTTAATAGGCAGTATTTCACTGTGCTACGTTTTGTCTCATTTTTCCCCCAGGTCGACTATGGCTTCCCAAAGTCTGCAGTACTCACTCAGCGGGGCTGCACTGGGCTCAGGAGACAGACATGGCTTCATAACCCTTCTATCCATCAAGCTGCAGCTGGTGGAAAGCTAAGCCCCCCACTTGCGACACAGATGGGTCCCCACTCCCCTGTGTGTCCTTGTCAGAAATCCAAGAAGAAAGAATTGGAAAATCCTTAAAATCCAACTCTCCAACCCAGCAAATTCAGCCAACTAGGAAGAAGCTTTTCACCACCTTTCTCTAATTTCTGATCCAATGACTAAAGAAATTTTTTTCTTGGAATCATTCTTCCTGATGGCATAAAAACAGACAGACTAAAGACGTATTGCTAGAACAGAACTTGAAAAGGTCATAGAACAATTCTGTGACTACCACAATTACTCATCAGTACAGATAATTTTTGTAAAGTTTGACAGTAAACTTGGGGAGAGAAAAGTTCCTTGAGATAAACTTTTAGTGTGTAGACAAATTACTTGTATGATGATGATGAACATGAAAATACCTGCTACCAGTACTAAAAGAGAATAAGAAAAGAGAGGGAAAAAGGTTTCTGTTGAGAAATAATTGGGGTACTTTTGTTGGTCCAGTTAATTCTATCTTCTCATTTATCACATTAAAGTACCAGATGGGCCAGCATTTTGGCCTAAAAGTTAATCTGGACTTTTTTGTAAGATGTCATGGAAAAACCCAAATGAACTTTTTGACCAACCCGATAGATCAAGCCTTTACTAAAGGCGGTATCCTAACATACTCATAAACCAAGAACCTTTCTTCAAGGAAATGTGTAATTGTTTTACTTTACCTAGGTAACAAAACATCATCTGACCAAAAGACTTATTTATGCCCCAATAAGAGGACATAAGTCACTTGAAAGCAGTAGAGCCTAAACGATTAATTAAGAAAAATAAAATAATTATAGCTTTCTGTAATATAAAGCTGAAAAGTTTTGGCCTTTTTGTTCCATTTGTAATTCTAACTCCACATTCGTTTTAATCAAATATCTTAGCTGAAAATTTTGGAACATGCTGCATTCTTTTTAGAATTCCATTTTCTGACATAAAATGTGTGACACAAAAGTTCTAGGGATTAATTAAATCTAGCATCAAGAAGTATTTTCTTTTCATGTCTTTTAAACTATACTCTTTTTTCATTTCATATAAGCATTTCAGGGTATTATGACAGATGAGAAAAACTCAATTGCATTTGTATAATTCAATTGAAACTCTCACAAATGAAATGCACATTGCATTTCATTACCACCTCAGCAAAGCAACCTGAAATAAACCCTCCTGCAACACTCAAAACAAACGTCCAGATTTCTTTGTAATTGATATGTTCTTCATACTCCATGGCAGAATATAATATAGTTATCACTGCAGTACTGGAGTAAAAACTGAGATGTTTCTTTTTTTTTCTCTGAATGCAGCAATTTTATGACTAACTTCACAGTTGTATTGGTATATCTAAAGATATAACTATTTTCTAAAAGTATATAACTTCATTTTTATTATAATAATGCCTTAGGAATTCAGATCCGAGCAAAAATTTGAAGTTCATATTGTGCTGTGCTCAGTCATGTCGGATTCTTTGCAACCCTATGGACTGTAGACCACCAAGCTCCTCTGTCCATGGGATTTTCCAGGCAAGAACGCTGGAGTGGGTTGCTATTTCAACTTCTCCAGGGGATCTTCCCTGAACCTGCATCTTCTGCATTGGCAGCAAAATTCTTTACCACTGTGACATCTGAAAGTGAAAGTCACTCAGTCGTGTCTGACTCTTTGCGAAACCCCATGGACTATGCAGTCCATGGAATTCTCCAGGCCAGAATACTGGAGTGGGTAGCCTTTCCCTTCTCCAGGGGATCTTCCCAACTCAGGGATCGTAGCCAGGTCTCCCACATTGCAGGCAGATACTGTGCCATCTAGAAAGCCCCAAATGCTGGGGATGTTGGGAGAAATCATAGGTATGCTAAATTTCAATGGGTGTTTCTCCTCTTTTAGAAAATATACCAGAAGCTCTTTAAAAACCTTTTTTGAGAGGAGGGTGCTTCATGGCTTGTAGGAATCTTAGTTCATATTGTAAGCCATTTTAATTTACAAAAAATAAATTTTGGCCTAGAGAGGTAACTGACCTTATCAAACGAGAAGCTTCCTTGGTGGCTTAGATGGTAAAGAAACTGCCTGCAATGCCGCATACCCAGGTTCCCATACCCAGGTTTGATCCCTGGGTCAGGAAGATCCCTTGGAGAAGGGAATGGCAACCCACTCTAATACTCTTGCCTGGAAAAATCACAGTTAATTAATACTTAGAATATGCTACAAATAAAAGAGCAATGTCCTTTAGCCTCTTAGACAGTTTAATTTAAAAAAATTTAAAGAATTAAACGATCAATATATGTAAAATACACAAAGTTCAGCCTTCATGTAGTTGGTGACAGAAGAAAAATCCTAAAATTTATTCAAATTTTTCTAGTACAGTGTTATGGGCTAGATTGTGTACCCCAAAAATCACACATTGAAGTCCTAACCCTACTACTGAAAAAAGTGACTGTATTTGAAGATAAAGTCTTTAAAGATGAACTGAGTTAAAATGAGGTCATCTGCTGCTGCTGCTGCTGCTGCTAAGTCGCTTCAGTCGTGTCCGACTCTGCGCGATCCCATAGACGGCAGCCTACCAGGCTCCCCCGCCCCTGGGATTCTCCAGGCAAGAACACTGGACTGGGTTGCCATTTCCTTCTCCAATGCATGAAAGTGAAAAGTGAAAGTGAAGTTGCTCAGTCGTGTCCTACCTAGTGACCCCATGGACTGCAGCCTACCAGGCTCCTCCGTCCATGGTGTTTTCCAGGCAAGAGTACTGGAATGGGGTGCCATTGTCTTCTCCAGAGGTCATATGAGTGAAACCTAATTCAATCTGACTGGTGTCCTTATAAGAAGAAGAGATTAGGAGATGGGCAGACAGGGAGGAAAGACAGTGTGAAGATCCAGGGAGAAGATGGCTATCTATAAGCCAAAGAGAGGCCTCAGAAGCAAGTAGTCTTTCCAGCATCTGCATGTCAGACTTCCAGCTTCCAGGTCAACAAGGAAATAAATTTCTGTTTAAGCCTCTGTATCTGGGCACTCTGTTATGGCAGCCCTAGCAAAGTAATACAGATGCCTATTGAAAAGATGCACTAGGAAAAATAACACACTTTGTTTTAATCCTAAAATTATGGCTGATAAAACAATACATAATAGAAGAATGAGAGAAGTCTAATTATTCACTTTCCGAAATCCCAACGTGACTTGGAAATTTCTCCTGGCTTAATGTCACTGTTGGGATGATCAGACCTTAATTTCTGACTCTTTTCCTCAAAGTCAGAGTATGTGGAATAATCTTTAAAAAGTCGTTGTTGTGTTTATTGGACTGTTACCTCTAACTTCAGGCTTTTTCATTTTTAATTTTCTAAAATTTACTTTGATTAAACAAACACACTCATGAATTTTCCTCCCCAACAGACTATACCCAAACCTTCCTGAGGGCTTCCCAGGTGGCTCAGCGGTAAAGAGTTCATCTGACAAGGCAGGAGACACCAATTCCATCCCTGAGTTGGGAAGATCCCCTGGGGTAGGGAATGGAACCGGCTCCAATATCCTTGCCTGGAAAATTCCATGGACAGAGGAGCCTGGCGGGCTACAGTCCAAGGGGTCGCAAAGAATCAGACACAACTGAAAACCTTCCTCTTTATCTTGGAGCTCACTGGGCCCCATGCCCTGCCCCTTGTACAAACACCTGAGTTAAGTATCAGCTTCACTTTTTTTGTTGTTGCTGTTTTTCTTCTTTTGAAGTGACCTTTTATTACACAAGAAGTGCTGACTTGCAAGACTGTTTCTACACCTACGCAGCCATGAATAATTCATCTGTAAATTTTAAAAGCAATGAGATATAACTTTAAATGTTGAGGGAGTCCTAATGCCCCTTTACATAATTACAGCAGATGCTGGAGCCACGATCACCTTTGCCGAGAGAACACAGGCACCATCCGTCCCCCGAGGATGTGAGCAGGACCCGCCCCTACAAGTCTCTTTTGCAGACTCAACACCATTACAAACAAGCCGAAAAGACTCTCCACCTTCTTTAGCTGTGCGAGAATTTATTTTTAACTGGGGTTTGTCATTCTGACATTTTTCATATAATAACACAAACTTCAAACCTGCAATCCTAGAGATTCACACATTTGAAACACTCAAAATTGAATTCTAACGTGTTATCTCTGAGGTTTTCTTAAAAGGGGGAGTTTATATAGTATGATTTGATTAAAACTCAGCAGTTACATATATAAAAATGCACACATACAAGAAAATGACCAGAAGTTATATCAACAGCACAATTCAGTGCCCTAAACATCACCCTCAAGCAGCCCTGGATGTTACCTTTTATGACTTACAGCACCTGATCTTGGGCAAGTTTCCCAACATTTCTTATTCTCAGTCTTCTCGTCTATGGGGTGGGAATGATAGCAATCATTATCACATACAGTTATTAGGATATTAGATTTGATCACAAATATCAGGCCCATATTATCTCTCTGGCTAAATGAAAAAATCCACCCAGGTTCTTGCTGAGAGCAAGTTGAAAGTGTACACAGCCTGGCCCCCTGATCGGTACTAAGGATAAAGAATGACCCTGTCCCCACCCCAGGGCACATCTCACCTACTTCATGTCTTAGATCCCTCTGGGGCAGATCTTCATAGAGTCTAGGGTCATGCCCTGAACTTTCACATGACAGAACTTCAGAGCTGATAAGAATCCCAGGGACCAACTGCATTTCTTTTTAATATCTGAAAAACTGAAATTCAAAAAGGTTACTATAGGATACAATCGGGTCATCACAAGGACAAAAGCAGGGCTCACATATTCACTCAAAACAGAGGCTGTCTTTCTAGGGCTTGGGGTCTACAGAATGAGGAAGACCCTGCAGTTAGAGACCTGGGTCAGCTCCTGCCGCCCCCTGGTCTTTAAGGCATTAAAGGCCCCTGCCCCTGCTACCTGGGTGAGAACAGAAGTGCAGGTGGGGTGAAGAACTGTTGTGGAAACTCGCAAAGCACAGAGGGGAAAGAAATCAGTGAGCTGAGGTGCAGCCTGGATTCAAGTCTGGAAACTGGAATAAGATGAATTCCACGAGTTCTCCTTTCCTCTGGTGTATTGGTCTTATGGAACCAGCAGAGAAGGGTGGCAGAGGAAGAAAGGAAAGCATGACAGTTTGACATAACTGAAGGTCTAGGAACTGTGGACAGTGGGGAGTGAAATCACTAGAATTCAGAAGATGTGGGGGTGGAAGCGAGAGAAAGGAGGGAGCAGAAAAGACCAGTGAAGCCCAGCAGTTTCCTCTGCTCAGAGGATCAGAGTGCAAATAGCTTTATCTTCCAGAAAGCCTGAAGCTAACTCTTTTATGGAATACCGTTGCTTTAGAAGGTTTTGTTAGTTTCTGTTGTTCAGCAAAGTGAATCAGCTGTATGTATACATATACCCCCTCTTTTTTAGATTTCCTTCCCGTTTAGGTGGCCACAGAGTATTGAGTAGAGTTCCCTGTACAATTCAGTAGGCCCTCATTAGTTATTTACTTTATACATAGCAGTGTATATATGTCAACCCCAATCTCCCAAATTCATTCCATCCCTCTTTTCCCCCTTGATAACCATAAGTTTGGCCTCTATGTCTGTGAGTCCATTTCTATTTTGCAAATAGCCTAACTATTATGCTTTGCCATTTGATTCTGAAGTAGAACTGAAAGAAATGTCACTTGCTCAATCACCGGATTCAACAATTCTCTCCTGTTCATTTAAATTTCATTTTTTTCTTTTTCGTTTTACAGCTGCATTCACTGGGGGAGGGGGGTTGGAGTGTGTGCTTACCCTCCTTACTCAGAACCAGAATCCGCTACTGCCTTTCTTTTTTGGCCATGCCACAGGGCATATAGATCTTAGTTCCCCTGATCAAGGGTGGAACCCGAGGCCCTGGCAGTGAGAGCACTGAGTCCTAACCACTGAACCACAGGGAATTTCCTCTGTTGCCTTGTAAGCAGAGATATTTTTTTAAATGGCTATTTTTTCCCCCTTTACAGACATGTGCTTATTGAAATCAGTCAAAAATTAAAGTCAATTTAAAAAATGATATATAAACCTCCTACTCAGAGATAATCACACATGGATACAATAATAACACAAGCATTAACAACAAATACATTCACAATTTTGTGCATCTGTTCAGTTCAGTTCAGTTGCTCACTCGTGTCCGACTCTTTGTGACCCCATGAATCGCAGCACGCCAGGCCTCCCTGTCCATCACCAACTCCCAGAGTTCACCCAGACTTACTTCCATCGAGTCAGTGATGCCATCCAACCATCTCATCCTCTGTCGTCCCCTTCTCCTCCTGCCCCCAATCCCTCCCAGCATCAGGGTCTTTTCCAATGAGTCAACTCTTCGCATGAGGTGGCTAAAGTACTGGAGTTTCAGCTTTAGCATCATTCCTTCCAAAGAAATCCCAGGGCTGATCTCCTTCAGAATGGACTGGTTGGATCTCCTTGCAGTCCGAGGGACTCTCAAGAGTCTTCTCCAACACCACAGCTCAAAAGCATCAATTCTTTGAAGCTCAGCCTTCTTCACAGTCCAACTCTCACATCCATACATGACCACAGGAAAAACCATAGCCTTGACTAGACGAACCTTTGTTGGCAAAGTAATGTCTCTGCTTTTGAATATGCTGTCTAGGTTGGTCATAACTTTCCTTCCAAGGAGTAAGCGTCTTCTAATTTCATGGCTGCAGTCACCATCTGCAGTGATTTTGGAGCCCAGAAAAATAAAGTCTGACACTGTTTCCCCTGTTTCCCCATCTATTTCCCATGAAGTGATGGGACCAGATGCCATGATCTTCATTTTCTGAATGTTGAGCTTTAAGCCAACTTTTTCACTTTCCACTTTCACTTTCATCAAGAGGCTTTTGAGTTCCTCTTCACTTTCTGCCATAAGGGTGGTGTCATTTGCATATCTGAGGTGATTGTTATTTCTCCCAGCAATCTTGATTCCAGCTTGTGTTTCTTCCAGTCCAGCGTTTCTCATGATGTACTCTGCATAGAAGTTAAATAAGCAGGGTGACAATATACAGCCTTGACGGATTCCTTTTCCTATTTGGAACCAGTCTGTTGTTCCATGTCCACTTCTAACTGTTGCTTCCTGATCTGCATATAGGTTTCTCAAGAGGCAGGTCAGGTGATCTGGTATTCCCGTCTCTTTCAGAATTTTCCAGTTTATTGTGATCCACACAGTCAAAGGCTTTGGCATAGTCAATAAAGCAGAAATAGATGTTTTTCTGGAACTCTCTTGCTTTTTCCATGATCCAGCGGATGTGGGCAATTTGATCTCTGGTTCCTCTGCCTTTTCTAAAACCAGCTTGAACATCAGGAAGTTCACGGTTCACATGTTGCTGAAGCCTGGCTTGGAGAATTTTGAGCATTACTTTACTAGCATGTGAGATGAGTGCAATTGTGTGGTAGTTGGAGCATTCTTTGGCATTGCCTTTCTTTGGGATTGGAATGAAAACTGACCTTTTCCAGTCCTGTGGCCACTGCTGAGTTTTCCAAATTTGCTGGCATATTGCATGCAGCACTTTCACAGCATCATCTTTCAGAATTTGAAATAGCTCAACTGGAATTCCATCACCTCCACTAGCTTTGTTCATAGTGATGCTTACCTAGGCCCTTTTAGTACCACCACAGTTGGTTTTTGGATCCAGAAATTATGACCCCCAAAATAATAATTCATGGAGTAAAATATGGGCAGATTCCTGCCCCAGGCATGAAGCCCTCTTCTGAAGGTTTAACAGGCCCAGAGGTGCTATCCATCCTGAGGTTCCATGAAGGTGGTGTGTTCACCACTAAGCTTAATTCATTCCAAGGCAAACCATGTCTGGTGGGTCTTCTTGGCTACTTTAGAGGTAAACCTCATCGTTTCCAAAGGCATGCATGTAAATTTCTATGTTGACAAGGCTCTTCCTACTCCCTGAGAGAGTCCAGGGTGTGGAAGAGTGAAGTTTACTGAAAGAAGAAAGGAAAAGAGAAAGGGTTTTGGAAAACGCATACAGAATCTTATTTTCTAATTAAAGGGCCAGTACTGAATAAACAAAATAAATAGGCCTTTCATAGCATATTACACAATTCAAGAAAATGCTGAAACAAAAGGTTTGATGTGACTAGTTGGAGACAAAATGACCAAATTTTTAGAAAGCATTTCAAAGAATTTTCTAGTTTACTTTCTTGGCCAGAGGCATGCAAATATTAAACCACCTGTGACCAATTTGTATTTTTCCAATCATGAAGATGAAAGATTCTTGGTTCTCTCTTGGTTTTGTCTCAAGAAATAAATTATTAAACTCAACTCAAAAGAAAAAAATAGACACATCAAAAATATTTCTCTTTCTCTTAGTAAAACTCCCTTTCTTCCTAAAACAAAAATCAATTTGCTTTCATCCTTTACCAAGAAGCCATCACTTAATTGGAAGCAAGTTTAGAATGCAGTCATAGTCAGGTTGTGGTCAAAGGTAACAATTCACACTTTTTTCAAGGACCTGTGTCTAACTCTGCCTTCCCCAAGATAACAAGCAAATCCATGCAGTTTAGCATTGGGAAACATCTTGTTTATGTTTAAATTTTGACTGTTGTGCAAGATTGCCTATTACAATTAACATTGGTTGGTTGCAGTTCAAAACACACTGGTTTCTCTGCAGAGCTTAGCTATGGTACCCTCTGAGTTACTGTATCAGGTAAAAAGAGGATACAGTGTGAAAACTCTCTGCTTTAAAAGACAGCAGATGGAGTTTCCCAGTGGTCCAGTGATTGGGAGTCTGCCTTGGGATTCAGGGCATGCAGGTTCAATCCCTGGCCAGGGAACTAAGATCCCACATGTCATGGTGTAACTAAGTCCACGTGTTGCAACTACTGAAGCTTGAGTGCCACAACTAGAGAGCCTGCACCCAGAAACAAAGGATCCTGCAAGACACAGAGATGATCCCCTCTGTTGTGCAGTGACTAAGACTCAAAGCAGCCGGAAAAAAAAAAAAACAAACAAACACCCCAGCAGAGCAGTTCTGGTTCTGGGTGAGCAAGGTAAGCACCCACCATTCTTTTCCCCCAATGAATGCAGCCATAAAACCTGGACAGAATGCATAAAACAGGTATTTAAGAACTCAAAAAGTAAATGACGGGGAGAAGACCAGAATTTAAAATACCATCCAACTAATGGTGAGTTCTCTCCTCCTTTGACCTCTAATCCACCCTAGTCTAGACTCCAGGCAGTACAAAGCCTAAAATGGACAACAGGCAAAGGCAGAGAAAGCTCTAGGAGAGCCCTTGAGCTGATGTGAGGATAGGAAAGGGACTATGAATGAGTAGAGAAACTGGGGAACATCTTCCTCTTTTATTCCTGCTCCATCTTCTCACAATTCAACACTCAGGCAATCTTGCTGTGCTGGCGGCAGCAATTACAAAGGTCTTAGGCACTTAAAACTATCAAGAGAGGAAGGTAAACAACAGGCTACTACTGCAGAGCACAGGGAACTATATTCAACATCCTGGGATAAACCAGAATGGAAATGAATATGAAAAAGAATGTACATATGGATAACCGCATTACTTTGCTGTCCAGTAGAAATTAACACTAACATTGTAACTTGACAATACTTAAAAAAAAAAAAAATCTTTAAGGAAGGGGAATCTTCCTCTCTGATAAGAGGAGCTGTGGTCCCAAGAGGGTGGGATAAACGACCATGCTTCTCTTTCTCTTCCGGTCCTTTCCTTCCCTGGTCCTGGAGGCGGAAGAATGAGGTAACTAAAGCCCTAGCATCCTGGCTGAAGGATCTGAAAAGGGAGCCCCAAGAAATGGGACAGTGTGGAGTGCAATGAGAGAGAGAGAGAGAGGCAGGAGCTCGGGGAAGCAACTCCACAGGGACGTTCATGAACTTGGGTTCATCCCTCAACTGCAAATGTGTGAATCTGGCCCTAAGCCTAGTACCACAGACTTTGGGAACTAAAGCTACAGAGCAGACCTCCACTCAAATTCCACCCTGCAACTAGGTGGGGCACACGCCAGACAAACAGGAACAGCACTGCAAAGGCTCTGAAAATACAGCTAACGCTCAGAAGATGAGTCAGAAGTTGTGGTCTGAAAGCTGATTCCACTGCTTTCTAAAATGAAGAAATGATTAAGCAAAACACATATCTAACAAAGGCTTGGATCCAAAATACTGGACCATCTTACTCAATAGGAAGAAAACAAACAGCCCAGTTTAAGAAATGTGCAAAAGACTTGAGAGGATGATTCACTGTAGAATATATAAAAGCTGGCAAGTAGTCATATGAAAAGACACTGGTATTAAATGATTAAAATTTTAAAATATTGACATTATTCAGTGCTGAAAGCGATGGGGGACAATAGGAACTCTCATACACAGTTGGTGGAAATGCAGAATGGTACAACCACAATGGAAAATAGTGTGTTGATTTCTCATGAAGTTACCAGATGACCCTGGACTCCCTCCCACGTGTTTAACCTGGAAAAATGAAAACTTAGTTTTTACGAAACTTGTTAATCAATGTTAATGCAGCTCTATTCAGAATAACACAAACTGGAAATAACCCAGATGTCCTTTTGGGTTATTGGGTAAATAAATGGAAACATCCATGCAGGGAATACTATTTAGCAACAAAAAGGAACAAATTATTATTATATGCAACAATTCTGATAAATATCAAAGATGTTATGTTTACGCAAAGGAACCAGTTATAAAGGTTGCATATCGTGTGATTCCATGTATACAGCATTCTCTATAACACAAAACTGGGGCTGCCAATTTTGGTGGCTCAGACGGTAAAGAATCTGCCTGCAATGCAGGAGACCCAGGTTCAATCCCTGGGTCAGGAAGATCCCCTGGAGAAGGAAATGGCAACCCACTCCAGTATTCTTGCCTAGAGAATTCCATGGACAGAGAAGCCTGGTGTGGGTTACAGTCCATGGGGTTGCAAAGAGTCAGGCATGACTGATGCAGCTAACACTTTCACTTTTTCAAAACACAAAACTATAACAATCAGTGGTTGCCAGAGGTTGAGATGAGAGATTCAGGGGTTAGAGGGTGTGATCATAAAGGATATAGATTACAAGGCAGCTTTTTGGAATGACAGAACCCTTCTATAGCCTGATTTTGATGCTGGCTAAATGGATCGATACATGTCTTAAAAGTGGGAACTATATATCAAAAAAAGTCAATTTGACCCTATATTAATTTTAAAGTATAAAAACAAATATAATAAATACTCAATAAAAGGTTATTCACATGAAGTACAACCAGAATCTCTATTTGGACGCTTGTCACACTGTGTCATAACTGTGTTAACACTAGGTCTATTCCTACAGTGCATCCATTTCTCCAGGGCAGTATCCTTAGCTTTCTAATCTCTTATCTCCAGACTCCCACAGAGTATCTGGCATCTAAAGTAGACACTGAATAATATTTTTCAAAGGTAAAAAATGAATACATTAGATGTAACCAGTTCACATTATTTCAGTTTGGTAAAGGAAGAGCAGGAGAGAAACAAAACTTAATGAAAAGAACTCCTAAAAGTGAAAGAGTTCCAGAAAGACTCATTTTACAGTTACACACTTTTGGGGGCTTTTTGGGCGTGACCACATAACATTAATATTTATGATTTATGAGATAATGCATGTATGTAGTCTTCAACAGGGATTCTACTGTAAAGGCATTAATTATAATGAATTTATTAATTGAGGGACTGCTCTAATAATTCTTTGAGGAACACTGGGGAGGCAAGGGTGAACGGGGTGAAGGGGGTCAAAAGGTACAAGCATCCATTATAAAATAAATAAATCCTAGGGATGTAATGTGGTGACTACATGGTGACTAGAATTAATAGCATTGCATTGTCTATTTTAAAGTTGCTAAGCGATCTTAAAAGCTCTCATCATAAGAAAAAACTATTGATGATGATAGATACTGGGTTTCATGGTAACATCTTATGGAAAAAGTTGGATGAACTTTTTGGCCAACTCAATATTAACTAGACTTACCGTGATGATCATTTCACAATATAAACAAACACTGAATAATTATGTGGTACACTTGAAGCTAATATAATGCTAGCTGTCAATTATATCTCAATAAAAAAGAAAAAAAGTAAGAATGGCCAGGTTACAAGGTATGTTATATTAAGAAGAGATAGCAAGAATACAAGAAGACCTATACAAAAAAGATCTTCATAACACAGATAACCATGATGGTGTGATCACTCACCTACAGCCAGGCATCCTGGAATGTGAAGTCAAGAGGGCCTTAGGAAGCATCACTATGAACAAAGCTAGTGGAGGTGATGGAATTCCAGTTGAGCTATTTCAAATCCTAAAAGATGCTGCTGTGAAAGTGCTGCACTCAATATGCCAGCAAATTAGAAAAACTCAGCAGTGGCCACAGGACTGGCAAAGGTCAGTTTTCATGCCAATCCCAAAGAAAGGTATTTCATTCCAATACCATTTCATTCCAAAGCCAAAGAATGCTCAAACTACCACAGAATTGCACTCATCTCACACACTAGCAAAATAATGCTCAAAGTTCTCCAACCTAGGCTTCCACAGTACATGAACCAAGAACTTCTAGATGTTCAAGCTAGATTTAGAAAAGGCAGAAGAACCAGAGATCAGATTGCCAACATCCATTGGATCATAGAAAAAGCAAGAGAATTCCAGGAAAAAAAAAAATCTACTTCTGCTTTATTGACCATGCCAAAGCCTTTGACTGTATGGATCACAACAAACTGAGGAAAATAATTCAAGAGATGGGAGTACCAAACCACTTGACCTGCCTGAGAAATCTGTATGCAGGTCAAGAAGCAATAGTTAGAACCGGACATAGAACAATGGACTGGTTCCAAAATGGGAAAGGAGTACATCAAGGCTGTATATTGTCACCCTGCTTATTTAACTTATATGCAGGGTACATCATGTGAAATGCTGGGCTGGATGAAGCACAAGGTAGAATAAAGACTGCCGGGGAAATATCAATAACCTCAGATATGCAGATGACACCATCCTCATGGCAGAAAATGAAGAGGAACTAAAGAGCCTCTTGATGAAGGTGAAAGAGAAGAGTGAAAAAGCTGGCTTAAAACTCAACATTCAAAAAATGAAGATCATGGCATCTGGCCCCATCACTTTATGGAAAACAGGAAAACAATGGAAACAGTGACAGACTTTATTTTCTCAGGCTCTAAAATCACTGCAGATAGTGACTGCAGCCATGAAATTAAAAGATGCTTGCCCCTTGGAAGAAAAGCTATGACCAACCGAGACAGTATATTAAAAAGCAGAGACATTATTTTGCCAACAAAGGTCTGTGCAGTAAAGCTATGGTTTTTCCAGTAGTCATGTATGGATATGAGAGTTGGATCATAAGGAAAGTTGAGTGCTAAAGAATCGATGCTTTTGAACTGTCCCTTGGACTGTTTTGAGAGTCCCTTGGACTGCAAAGAGATCAAACCAGTCAACCCTAAAGGAAATCAGTCCCTATTATTCATTGGAGGGACTGATGTTGAAGCTAAAGCTCCAATACTTTGGTCACCTGATGCCAAGAACTGACTCATTAGAAAAGACCCTGATGCTGGGAAAGATTGAAGGCAGGAGGAGAAGGGGATGACAGAGGATGAGATGGTTGGATGGCATCACCGACTCAATGGACATGAGTTTGAGCAAGCTCCAGGAGTTGGTGAGGGACGGGGAATCCTGGCGTGCTGCAGTCCATGGGGTTGTAAAGAGTTGGACATGACTGAGCGACTGAACTGAAGCCAACTCTGGAAATTATAGCTTTTCTCTGATGTAAAAAAAAGAAAAAGGTACAGAACATAAAACTTGTAGTGAAATAATTCATTTACTTTATTTTGTTCTATTGGATGAAGGCACTAAGTACCTTTGATTTGTTGCCTTTGTTGTCACTCAGCCATGTCCAACTCTTTGCAACTCCATGGATGTAGCTCGCTGGGCTCCTCTGTCCATGGGATTTTCTGGGCAAGAATACTGGAGTGGGTTGCCCTTTCCCCCCACCTAGGGGATCTTCCTGACCCAAGGATTGAACCTGAGTCTCCTGTGTCTCCTGAATTGGCAGGCAGATGCTTTACCCTCACCAGTTCAGTTCAGTTTACCCTCATATATGGTCAAAACAAAAATTTCAAGGGTCTCCTTTGTGTAAAGCTGAAATTTCCCCTGTAGGCACATATTAATAGTATGCCGCAATTCCTAATAATTTATGCATTATGTTGTCAAAACCATGACTTCCTCCCTAATTAAAAAAAAAGTCATAGGAAAGCTAAAGAGAAAAGATAATTCAAGTTGCTTTAGGAAAGTAACATTTGCTTTAGAAACAGCATAAAGAGGTTTCTCCCAAAGGAAAGATCATCTGTAAAAAAGAGTTGTTATGAGCAGAGAATAGCTGATACAAGAGTAAAAAAAGAAAAAAAAAGTTTAGCTCTCTAAACTGGAATCCTGACTTTCGTGAGGACCAAGGCAAGGTTAATGTGATTCTCAAACACTGCTGCAAACGGCAGCATGGGAGTGGGTCTAAGCTAAGTTTACGTCTGCCATAATATTGGCTTGGCCAAAAAGTGAATTTGGGTTTTTCCATACAATCTTAGAGAAAAACCCAAACCAACTTTTTGGCCAGCCCAATATATAAAGACAATGCTTATTATTGTGCTTGGATTTTTTTCTCCACTTTCCTTGCTCTATTGGACAGTGTTTAGTTATCGAATTTTTAGAATAATACTCTAATAAATACTTATTATATAAGTTATCAGTTACACATATATGCACTAATTAACATAGCATATATAAGTATAAAATACTTTAGATCAATAGTCAAGTTTTAAGTGGTCATATCTGGGGTCCTGTTACACTCTATGAAAACTAACAGGACAGTTCACCTTCCTATAGCATACATGCCTGGAAAAAGAAAAGAAAGGAACAAAGAGCCTCATTTAAATTATATGATGAAAACGAACACAACCAAAGCTTACGTGGTGATAGAAATATGACAAATATCACCCACGTGTCTGCTGTTGATATTCTCAATTGTTTGAACTCTATCAACAAAGGTGCTGAAAATAATGAACACTGAGAGCCATTCTGGACTCAAATTTATTGAACAGGACTTATGTAGAAAAATATACCCCAGTAACAGCTGCTAAATTAGAAAGTAAATACTATCTTCTTCTTGTCTGACCAGTCAATACTGAGTTCCATGAAAGTATAGGGTTGTTGTGCTCAACCCTAAATACCAGGCAGAAAACAGCATCGGACACAGAGCAAGTACAAAATAACACTTTTAGAAAAACTTTTTGTCTTATATACAGGGTTATTGTTACCATCTTTCTAAATTCCATATATACGAGACAGCAAAAGGGACAATGATGTATACAACAGTCTTTTGGACTCTGTGGGGGGGGGGGGATGATTTGGGAGAATGGCATTGAAACATGTATAATATCATATATGAAACGAGTCGCCAGTCCAGGTTCGATGCATGATAATGGATGCTCGGGGCTGGTGTACTGGGACAACCCAGAGGGATGGTACAGGGAGGGAGGAGGGAGGAGGGTTCAGGATGGAGAACACATGTATACCTGTGGCGGATTCATGTTGATATATGGCAAAACCAATACAATATTGTAAAGTTAAAAAATAAAAAAAAAAATTTTCAATAAATGAATAAATTAGCATGTTTTCACAAGATTAGAGTTGAAAGTAAAATTATATAATAACTGAACTTTAGGAATCACATTGGCACATCCCTGGATGTTAGATACTGGCATGGTTCTATTTAGACATGCATTCTTTCATTCATTCCACCAACCAACAAACAATTCTTTCTAATTTCAGAATACTTTGTGTTAAGGTCTGTGATCAGGACTGGGAATACAAAAGTCATAGGAAGATACTGCAAATGATTTCAAGTGGCCTAAGTGTAGTGTGGGATACACACAGATATAGAGCTAATATAATTAGTACCAATCAATTATACCTTGAGAACTATAATAAGTACAACCTTATAATAGTGAATTCCAATGAGGACATAACTAGTTCTACCAGAAATAATCAAGGTATAGTTCTTAGCAAAGGCAGTTATTCAACTGAGCTCTGAGAAATACAAAGGATACTGATAGATAAAAAACAGCAGATTATAAATTGTTAAGAACATGAATTTTGAAAACAGCCTGCAGAAGTATGAATCCTAGTCTACCACTTATTAGCTGTGTGACTTTCCTGAAGTTACTTAACTTCTCTGTTCATCAGATCCCTCATATATAACATGGAAGCAATAATACCACTTATAGCATAGGGGTGTTGGGGAGTAAGTTAGTTGACGTATGTAAAGCACCTTTAACAGCACCTGAAACATAATATAAGTATATGTAAGATGGAGAAGAGAAGCAAAGAAAGAAAGAAGAAACAGCATAAAAAAGTCCTGAAGTGCTAAAAAAATAATTTCTTTCTGTTCTTCACCAGCAAAAAAAAAAAAAAAAAAAAGCATAAAGTGTGCTAAGTACAAACTACTATGTATAAAATGCATTTTGCCAACTCATTAACAACTTTGGGTCATTGATCATTTATTACCACTACAGATGCTCAACCCGGAAAAATGCACAGATGCACGTACATACACTGAAAGCTCCACACATATCAATAATTTCAGGGGACCATCCACAGAATCAAGGGTAGCGGGTGCTTCTTTGCACATACGTACACTCAAAGCTCCACACATATCAATAATTTCAGGGGTCCATCCACAGAATCAAGAGTAGCAGGTGCTACTTCAAGGTCAGAGCCATAGATGATGGAATGGCCTAATGGGTTTACTTTCCATAGAAATCAAAGCTTGGTATGGAATTTCATACAACCCTGTGCAACTTTGGACCCTGAAGTATCTAATCAAAAAACTTAAACTGTGAACTCATAGGAAACTGAGATGAATAGAACACAGAGAACTTTGCAGCTGCGTCTCAAATCAAAGAAGGGCTAAAGTGGACAATCACAGCAAGGTGGTTCTTTGTCTGAGAAGCAGACCTGTGAAGGACGAGGATGCAGGTCCTCTGGCCCTGAGGAGATGAGGCTGAGAGACACAATGTAATAACAGAACGGTTTTGTACTCACATGGTGAAGGAGCCTGGGGGGGCAGACACTCTCCGCAGGTCCGCAGCTTGCACCTGATGGATACTAGAGGCAGCAGGGAATGAGCAGCGAAGACAGTCAGCAAAACAGCGTGGACAGACAGGGAACAAGCCGGGAGAGAGAAAGAGAGACACACAAAATTTAAACAGAACTTAAATGAGCGCGTCACCAAACAGTGAATGAAAAGAAAAGGAAAACCAAGCCAGCCACAGAAAGAATCCAAAAAGCCAGTGATAGCGACGAAGCCAACGGGACACATGGCAGGGCCGGGGCTCAGGCAAGCCGCAGACTGGGCCATGAGGCAGGGTGCCTGCAGCTGCTGCAGGAGCGTGGTGCTGCTCGGGGCTGCGGGCACCACGGTCCTCTCTGGCTCTAGGTCTCACAGGGCATCCATCTGTGCGTGTGCACAGACACACACACGCACACACACACACACACACACACACACACACACGGGTGGTAGGCTGGCCCAATCAACTCATCTTCCAGCAGAATCAAGGTAAGCTGAATCGTGTAACAAATAGTCCTCATGATTCCAGGGCTTTGTTGAAATGTTCATGTCAAAAGAAAAACCATCTTGAACAGAGCCACCCAACAAAAACTTTACGGTCATACCAAGAAAGCCTAATTTCATCACAACGATGCTGTAATTCCACTGATACTCTTGGCAGTGGAGTGAAACCATTGACTTCTCTCTCTTCTCTACACCTCCTTTTAAAAAAAATAAAATAAAAGAGAGGGTCTTCCATGGCTACCACAAAAGATAAAATGTGGAACTGAAGAAATGAAACCCCACATTTCCTGTTACTTTTATGTTATTAGTAACAGCTCTTACTCTCTCAGACCATTTGAATGGTTTCAGTATAAGACTTTTCCCCAATCCGTCTTTTCCCTATAACCCTACTCCCTCATTTCTGCTGGGTATGTAAATTCTCATATGAAGCCTCCCACGAATTAACTCCTTATTATCCTCAAAGGGCTATCAGTTATCACCAATAGTACTTCTCAGCAGCCCAGGATGGTGGAACCCAGTTGCCCAATTCATAGTCTGCCAACTGAAAATCTTTCCCTTGGAGTATGCAGTCACCCTTCACATTGCTGTCTTAATTACTACAGAACTCAGGCTAAGATCTTCCTAAGCACCTGAGTTAACGTAGAACTTCTGATCTCCTTCCAGAGTGCCTTTCAAATAGCAAGATCAGATTTATCTAGCTATCATGTTACTATAACATGAATATGAACCTACACAAACCTGCTCAATTACTTTTGGGGTGGATGATATTTATTAGCGTCACATCTGAAGTATATTCATAAACCATAAATGACATATAAAGGCATATGCTCCGTATCAATGGGGTGGGCAGAGGAGGGGGTAGTGAACCTAATGGGCGAAGCTAGTCTTTTAGTTCGTATATGGTAATAGCAAATGTGATCACAAGCCAAGAAATATTTTTTTAGAAATTTTTTTTTCTTTTTGCAGAAGTAAAGATCTAGGGGCATCATGAAAACCATTTAGCTGTTTATCATGAGATTTTCTCCAGCCATCCACGTGTACCAGATCTTGAAATTCTTAAGCATATATCTTCCACTTGCTACCATAAAATACGATCAAGAGATTTTCTATATTATTTTTATACTCACAAAGTTTTAGATTTATGTTATTTTGGAATCGGTTTCTGAGAAATGCAACAGATGGAACATTATAGATCTGGTGCCTGTGGGAGTCCCTTGTTCAACATGTAACATTAAGACTCCGCACATAGACAGGCACTGGGGACTCTGCGAGGAAAACCCCAGGGTCTCCCCCCAGAGCAGGGGAGACAAGTCAACCAGTAAGGTCACTAGTTTTGATAAACGGTGTGACAGAAGTAACAAGAGCACTACAGGTACGCCGAGTGGTGTATGGAACGGCCGGAAGCAGAAGGAAAAGGATTCTCAGGGAAAGTGATGTGTCTGTCGATGGGAGTGTGAACTCGAGCCAAAGCGAAAAGATGAAAGGAAGGAAGGGACAAACTCAAGAAGAGCAACAGGAGAGCAGAAATACGATGACGTTCAAGACAGGCCCTACTGCTCTCTGTCTGGACTGCAAAGGTGAACTTTGCACAACGGTGGCCTAAAGAACGAAAAGCTTGATGGACTCACAACGTGGAAGAAAACACCTAAGGAGGTATCCATGGCCAGGCTTCCCTTACACTGGAAACTCCACTTGGAAATTTAGTGGAAAAAGCTTGATTTCCAAACAGAAAGAAGTGGTCTAATCACAGGGGGTGAATAATAGTAGTGGGTGACAGATTTTCTAAAAATGCAGTGTTGAAGGATAATTGTAATAAGTAGGAATCAAGATCTTTGCTAATCTTTAAGATTATATATATATATATGTCCTTTTAAGAAACGGACAGAATATTATTACTGCCATTTCACAGAAGTTTATCTTCGAGTCTGAGGCTGCTTAAATGGAGGCACCACTGCCCCCTGGTGGCAAGTAACTGCATTTTTGAGATGAAATTGCTTCTTGAACACCCTCGCAGCTAAATCTGTGAAGTCACATCATATGTACCACATGTACCAAAAAACCCAACTCTTTACATTTGATTTTAATACGTGAAGAAAGCCGCAATAAATTCTTAATACAGTTTCTGAACAAAAACAACTTTTTTTTTTTCTCAAGGGCAAAAATTGTTTGAAACTAAACACCCCAAAATAATTACATGTCTGATAAGGCTACTAAGGGTAGAAGCACCAGGCATGAAAATGAGAGCTGTTTGCCTGTAGATACTAAGAATTTTTAGCCCTGCTAACAAGTGACCTACAAGTGACCCAAAACAACCTGGACTATCTCAGAGAGGACTTACCACTTTGTAGTTCAGATATTCTCTTAAACTGATAGTTCACAGCTTAACTCTGAACATTTTTAAGAGAGAGTATGGCCAGCTGTATACTGCTGCTGACACCTTGCCTGAAACTTGTGAAGTGTATATCCAACCTAATAACAGGGAAAGGCGGAGGATAGCAAAAGCAGCCGAAATGACCCTAGAGTTTCTCGAGCTGCAAAATGTACACAAAATGAAAAAGGCAACTACACCAGCCCTGTGGATAAGGATCTAGGAAAAATGCTGGGCAAGCGCAGAGTGATTCTTGAATAAGGGCGCAGAGGAGAGAAGACCCCTCAAGCTTAGAAGTAGAGGCTACAGAGGAAAATGCTTTATGAGCCCCGTCGAATGCTACCCTTCAACATCTGCCTTTCCCGAACAGGGGTGAAGCTTTGGCAGAGAACGCCTGTGTCACGGGTTCATTCTGCACACTTCTATAGTTGTCACGCTGGCTCAGTAAACACCTTGGCAAAGCATGCCCTTGCTTCGCAGGCACTAGAGGAAGCCAGCCATTCAGTACAAATACATAACCATGCATCACGGGCCACAGACAGGAGGAGCACCTCCGAGGGTACCTCACTGTGACACAAGAATGGCCAAAATTCAAACCGGGAAATGGCCTTGCCTTAAGTCAGGTCAGACACAGGGTATGATATAGAAGAGGCTCAAAATGATGCCCCAAATCCCCATGTTTCGTCATCCCTTTCTCTAACCCCAAATAGACATTTTCAATCAAAAATTAGGTAAAGGGACTCTATAAAATGAATATGCACTCAACATAGCCAGTCATTATCACCTTTTCCAAATCAGTTTATCAAAGCACCCAAGAAAGGAAAGGGTCCAGGAGGGGTACATTTTGTTCAGGCATTGAGTCATGGGTCAGGTCTCATCTATTAGATAACAGGATGCTCTCCAGCAATGGAAAACCTGAGTCGAAGCATCAGAGAATATAGGACTCCAAACTGGGAGCATTGGGAAAGGGACAGTCCACTAACAAGCAGAAGGAGATGCAATATGGGGAGAGGTGAGCCAAAACCCAGTTCTGCCAACCTTCTGCCCTGGAGAAACCAACAATCTCCAAATGACCAGGGTCAAGAAGAGGAGACCAACAGTGCCTTCTTAAAATGAAAGCAAACACGTTTAACCAGACAGGCTTTATGACCCTGAACCACTCAATGATTTTCGGCTGGTCCCAGTCAATGTATACTCAAGTGGGTGGTCGGTGAAAAAGCATCATCAATCTAACATACAACAATTACTCCTGAAAGAAGCGTGTGGTTACCGTATAGTAAACATGAAGAAGAAATATGTGCAAGAGGCCAAGGGACAGCTGAGGTTCCTGGACTGTTCTCCTCTCTCGGCACAGGGAGGCCTCCGGCCATGCACATGCTCAGTGCCCTGCTCGCCGCGGTCTCCGTGTTCACAAAGGGGGGCGAGGGCAGACTCACTCATTGAGCAAAGGCATGGATGTTCTCCTCTTGCTCTTCTGCACCATGTTGGCCTGGTTCCTCAGTGAGATCCGAATCATAGCCGGGGCCAACCTGCAGGGCTCCCCATCCACTTGCATGGGGATGGATTTGTAAGTTAGCAGCATGACCTCCCGACACTGGTGCAGCCTTTCTCCATGGCCTCCGACTTGCAGGGCAGCCTGTGAAGACAAGAGGCAAAAGGAAGCAAGAGCTTAGTGCCTGAGTTACTCAGGAGGGACTACCCTGGTGGTCCAGTGGTTGAGACTTTGCCTTTCAATGTAGGGTGTGCGGGTTCAATCCCTGGTCAGGGAGTTAAGATTCCACATGCCTCGCAGTCAAAAAACCCAAACATAAAAACAGAAGCTACATTGTAACAAATTCAATAAAGACTTTAAATATGATCCACATTAAAAAAAATCTTAAAAAAAAAGAATTACTACTCAGGAAACCCAGAAACCCCAAGTCCACTGCATATAATCAAAAGGTCTTTGAAACATACTTAGTGAAAGCTGTTAGTTGTGAGTAAAATGGGAAACCTTGGGTAAATCATGAATACAAATAAGCTAAAATGTTTAAACTTTTGAAAGCTTGATCGCAAATCCTCATTGACAGCCACTTTTTGCTTTTATGTATTTTCAGCCTTAATCATGTTAGGTTAATACAAAAGCTCTTTTTGTTATCTACTTCCATTAAATAACCAATGTGTGCAAAACAGAAAGAATATTAAAAAAGACAAAATACATAGTTTAAGACAGCTACTATACTATAGCTAATATATAAATATATTTATATATTATACAATTATTATAGTTATATATTAAATATTCATTATATTAAAATATGCTACCCATCCTTAGAAAAATTTTCAAACTTCAGGCAAGCTTTTCCTTCTTACCTAAAACCTCCTCAAACTACTCCTAATCTGTATAAGATCAATGAAATGCAAAATAATAATCCTCAGTTGAAACCATTCTGAAGAGTAAAGCAGCTTTGAGGATCAAAATCAAGCACAATAAGAGCTTGGTTCACTACAGTAGCCACAAAATGAAAAGTCAATCCAACATTAAAATTCTGCAATGAATTAGCATAACTTCTCTGCCTAAGTAAAAAAAAAAAAAAAATACTTTAGTATCACTCACCCTTACAAGGATGAACTAAAATCAAATAATATGTTTGGTTACAGCATACACAGAGACTGCCCAAACTGTCTTATACCGTTTGATGAACATTTTTATACACATATATGAATCTCCATCCAGATTAAGTTTTAGGCAATTTACAGCAACCAGAAGGTTTCCAAGTGCTTCTGTCCAATCTCCGATCTATTTATACTCCTCTCACCTCCCACTAACTGATTTCTATTACCATAGATTCAATGTGTTTGAACTTGAAGTTCATAAAAATCATTCAACATGTAGTCTCATGTCTGACATCTTTTGCTTATCATTATTTCTGAGTAATAGAAAAGTATCAGAGAAGGCAATGGCACCCCACTCCAGTACTCTTGCTTGGAGAGTCCCATGGATGGAGGAGCCTGGTAGGCTGCAGTCCATGGGGTTGCTAAGAGTCGGACACAACTGAGCGACTTCACTTTCACCTTTCACTTTTATGCACTGGAGAAGGAAATGGCAACCCACTCCAGTGTTCTTGCCTGGAGAATCCCAGGGATGGCGGAGCCTGGCGGGCTGCCGTCTATGGGGTCGCACAGAGTCGGACATGACTAAAGCGACTTAGCAGCAGAAAAGTATATTTATCTACTCTTCTTCTGGTAAACATTTGGCGGTTTCAAGTTTGCGGCTATTATTGAGGCAAACTTTCTTGTATTTCTTGGTGGATACATACATACAATGAGTAGAATTGCTATGCTGTAAGTTTAGATGTATATTTAACTATAGTAGATACTACTAACAGTTGTTCAATCAGATCAGTCCAGTCTCTCAGTCATGTCCGACTCTTTGTGACCCCATGAATCGCAGCACGCCAGGCCTCCCTGTCCATCACCAACTCCCGGAGTTCACTCAGACTCATGTCTATCGAGTTGGTGATGCCATCCAGCCATCTCATCCTCCCTCGTCCCCTTCTCCTCCTGCCCCCAATCCCTCCCAGCATCAGAGTCTTTTCCAATGAGTCAACTCTTCGCATGAGGTGGCCAAAGTACTGGAGTTTCAGCTTTAGCATCATTCCTTCCGAAGAAATCCCAGGGTTGACCTCCTTCAGAATGGACTGGTTGGATCTCCTTGCAGTCCAAGGGACTCTCAAGAGTCTTCTCCAACACCACAGTTCAAAAGCATCAATTCTTCGGCGCTCAGCCTTCTTCACAGTCCAACTCTCACATCCATACATGACCACAGGAAAAACCATAGCCTTGACTAGACAAACCTTTGTTGACAAAGTAATGTCTCTGCTTTTGAATATGCTATCTAGGTTGGTCATAACTTTCCTTCCAAGGAGTAAGTGTCTTTTAATTTCATGGCTGCAGTCACCATCTGCAGTGATTTTGGAGCCCAGAAAAATAAAGTCTGACACTGTTTCCACTGTTTCCCCATCTGTTTCCCATGAAGTGATGGGACCAGATGCCATGATCTTCGTTTTCTGAATGTTGAGCTTTAAGCCAACTTTTTCACTCTCCTCTTTCACTTTCATCAAGAGGCTTTTGAGTTCCTCTTCACTTCCTGCCATAAGGGTGGTGTCATCTGCATATCTGAGGTTACTGATATTTCTCCCTGCAATCTTGATTCCAGCTTGTGTTTCTTCCAGTCCAGTGTTTCTCATGATGTACTCTGCATATAAGTTAAATAAGCAGGGTGACAATATACAGCCTTGACGAACTCCTTTTCCTATTTGGAACCAGTCTGTTGTCCCATGTCCAGTTCTAACTGCTGCTTCCTGACCTGCATACAAATTTCTCAAGAGGCAGGTCAGGTGGTCTGGTATTCCCATCTCTTTCAGAATTTCCCACAGTTTATTTATTGTGATCCACACAGTCAAAGGCTTTGGCATAGTCAATAAAGCAGAAATAGATGCTTTTCTGGAACTCTCTTGCTTTTTCCATGATCCAGCGGATGTTGGCAATTTGATCTCTGGTTCCTCTGCCTTTTCTAAAACCATCTTGAACATCAGGAAGTTCACGGTTCGCATATTGCTGAAGCCTGGCTTGGAGAATTTTGAGCATTAATTTACTAGCGTGTGAGATGAGTACAATTGTGCGGTAGTTTGAGCATTCTTTGGCATTGCCTTTCTTTGGGACTGGAATGAAAACTGACCTTTTCCAGTCCTGTGGCCACTGCTGAGTTTTCCAAATTTGCTGGCATATTGAGTGCAGCACTTTCACAGCATCATCTTTCAGGATTTGGAATAGCTCAACTGGAATTCTCTCACCTCCACTAGCTTTGTTCGTAGTGATGCTTTCTAAGGCCCACTTGACTTCACATTCCAGGATGTCTGGCTCTAGGTCAGTGATCACACCATCGTGATTATCTGGGTCATGAAGATCTTTTTTGTACAGTTCTTCTGTATATTCTTGCCATCTCTTCTTAATATCTTCTGCTTCTGTTAGGTCCATACCATTTCCGTCCTTTATGGTTCTATTATAATGCATTTGAGTATCAATTTATAATGAAGTAAACAAATCCTTAAAAGGAGTGAATACTAACTGTAGCTCAAAATCTAAAAGATTTACTCAAAAAGGGAAATCTATATATTATCAGCTTGTTTCCATACTTCTCACCTCTATCTTATGAATGAGGAATAAAAACTTGTTAACTGAGATTTGTGAAGTCAACTTCCACTAATTTGGTTCCCAGGTATTTGTATTTATTTTGTGCTTTGAGCTATTTTTGCACTCACATTAATCTGAACAATAGAAACCTGTTTATGTATAAATGCAAAGATAAAAGAAACACAAAAGAACAGAAAGGAGGGAAAGAAAATAGAACAAAAACTGAAAAGAACTTATCATTATTGAACACGTTTGATGTTAAAAAGCATTCAACTGTAACCCTTACATACAATTTTATTCAATTAGTAGAACAAGGAGGCAGAGGAGAATGAAGTGAGAATTTATTAAAATTCTTTCTAGCCTATTACCCAATCCTGTTACTCAGCTGAAAGTTTCTCTGATTGTACTTACATGACCCATTTAAGTTAATCTATGGATTTGACGCACTATTAGCATCTCCAGGACTTTCCCAATATATTTCCCTTGTCTTCAAGTAATTCGCAGTCCAATATGTATCTGACAAAGCTGTATCCCTTCATTCACTGGGAGAAATACCAGTTTCTTCCTTTTTCCTCAGTCTTGACTAGGCCTAATGACAAATAAAGGGCTTCTCTGGTAGCTCAGCTGGTAAAGAATCTGCCTGCAATGCAGAAGACCCCAGTTCAATCCCTGGGTCGGGCAGATCCCCTGGAGAAGAAAACAGCTACCCACTCTAATATTCTTGCCTGGAGAATTCCATAGACAGAGGAGCCTGGATGGCTACAGTCCTTGGGGTCGCACAGAGTCAGACACAACTGAGCGACTTTCACTTTCACTTTTCAATGACAAATAAAAATGCAGAACCAGCCAAGTAAGTAAGTTACTCCTTGGGTCTGACAGGACTTGAAACTACTTAAGTACTTTCCAACCCCTTGGTATCAGAAGGCTCCCACAGTACCATAGAGCATGTTAAAGCATATTCTCGGCCTCAATGGTAGATCGATAGCAAGTGCAACAAACAGAGGTAAACAGCTGTCAATGGCAGTTCCACTGGCATTTCAGAATCAATCCGAGATCGCTGCACAGGCACAAGAGGAATTATAGTAATTAGCTTCTCAGAACAAAGACAGCTCTATTAGTGTTAGCACAACCATAGTAATTTATTTTTGGAAGAAGCTAGACTAAAGGTAATTTTTAAAAGACTTGCTAGAAATAGGTATTTTTCATCATTCAGATGGGTGTAGGCTTCACACCCTATAAGGCACAGGCTCTAACAACCATAATCATGTCCAGGATTTTTGAATCCACCAATAAAAAAATCTATTGGTATATTAATGACAGATATTCAATTGTCTGTTCAACCTAACATGTATTATATCATTGTGAAAATGTCAAATATTGCCTTTTTGGTAGTATATGAATTTGGAGGAAAACAAAGCTAAGTACATCTGTTGCCATTTACTGTCCTACAGTCACTAACAACTTTAAGTCCACAGGAATAGCATGAGATCTGTCTTTCCGCAATATGCTTCTCCCCAGAACACCATTCTTCATCTCTCTTCAAATCTCATCCTCCTTCTTACTACTCACATCCTTATTCCACCTGCTGCCAGATGATAGGATGGACAACTCTGGGTTGGGAGACTAGAAGAGAAACAAGGCAAGTCCTCCAACGTTTCCTCCTCCCCACTGACAGGGAGAGACTGGGCACTGACTCCCAGACCGAGTCCCTGAACAGAAATGCCCAAGGCAGCAGTCAGTGATGTAGATAAGAAACACGGGAGACAATCAGCAACACGAAAATCTGTTCTTCTTTTTTTTTTTTTAAGATGAACAAAGTAACCTTGTAATATCAAATAACACAAAAAAGGGAAAATTTGTTTTATTAAAAAATAAAACAAAAGAGGATAAATATATTATGTGATTGTACATGATATCAAATATTAACCAAATAAGACGGGACATTAATGTGCATGATAAACAGAAATAAGTATCTTCCTTCCTCTTTAGATTTTATCAACAGAGCAACTGAATATTCTATAGTTTGAAAGCAACATAAACACATTTTTATTGGAAGCCCACATATAACTATCATGAATATCTTTCTAAATAAGAATATTGTGGGCAGCTACTCAAATCAAGACATACATTACATTGGGAAATTTGTAACTCTTCTCTCAGAATATGTCATGAACACTGCAGTTTTAATCAATTAAATGTGCAGTTACTGTTCTGCAAACTGTAAGCTGTGAGTGTATCTGCATAGTGTACATGAACTAAGTTTAGAAGTCATATTATGAAGATCTATATGTTAAACTGGAAACTCTAGATAAATTTCTGGAAAAACATAACTGCAAAAATTGGTATACTAAATACAGAAATCGGATAGCTTAAACTGGTTTTAAAAATGGAAAGTTATCAAAAACGTGTCTCATTCCAACCCCACACCAAAATGTGCTAAGTGGACTTAGATGTTTTACAAGTTTATCCAAGTTTTAAAGAAAGACAGTGTCTAATAAAATTTGTTTTAGGAAATGATGCTAAGGCTGAGATAACAAAACCAGATAAGGGCAGCAACAGAAAACAAAATTTTAACTGAATTTTATACCAATATCACATACCAATATAATTTTAAGTATCATGTGATAGCACTAGTCTGTGGAAATTTTTTAAATGATACAGAAGAACTTATTTATAAAACAGAAACAAACTCCTAGACGTACCAGACAAACTTATGGTAACCAAAGGGGAAAGCAAAATGTGGGGGATGCTGGGGGAAGATAAATGAGGAATTTGAGATTAACATACACTACTATGCACAAAATATGTAAACAATGAGGACCTAACAGGGAACTATACTATCTTGTAAAATGGAAAAGAATCTAAGAATATATACACACACATGTACCGAATCACTTTGCTGTATACCTGAAACTAACACAACACTGTAAATTAATTATACTTTAATAAAAATAAAATAAAGCAAAAAAGGAAATATACTTTCACCACATTACATTTTAAGTGAAAAAACCATTATCATCCAAAAGATGCAGAAAAAAATAAAGTTAGTGCCTTTTAGAATCAATTGTTAGAAAACCAGGAATAGGACATAACTTATTTAACTGATAAAAGGCATCTACCAAAACTCCTAGAGAAAACATTATTTGGAATTAAGAAACTATGAAAGCATTCCTTTCAAGGGACAAAATGTTCCACCAGTAATGCAAGTTTTCAGCATAGTAGTGGAGGATCTTAAACAACCTAGTAAGTCAACAAAATAAAACTGGAAGAAAAAGGTTTGGAAGAAAATAAAAAGCAAACCTGGTAATATTCCCACAGGTATCATCCCATACATAGAAATTCCAAGAAAATTCACAGGCCAAGAATTAAACCTCATAAGAAAGGTACGCTATCAAATAAAAAATACAATAGTCTTCCCCTTTCCTGGCCATAACTAAGCAAAATCATAATAAAAAACATAAAAAAATAGGATGTCATATAATATCAGCAAAATCAACAAAGCAATGCATGAGACTCTTAGGCAGAAAAATTTTAAACCATTGGAGACACAAAGGAAAACTTAAAGAAATGGAAAGTCATGCCATACTCATGGATGGGATAATTTAATAATATTAATTTCCTCCAAAATAATAAATTCAATGTAATTCCAAGTGAATATGAGAAATACTACTGTGAAGAATCTTGTCAAACCAATTCTGTAATTAATTTCAAAGAATAAGGTCCACAAACGACTGAGAACCTTCTGAAAACAAAGAAAAATAGATGATCCTTATTAAACATTGAGATGTGTAATTCAAATAGAGGTGTTTGCACAAGACAAGACATAAAGGTCAAAGGAAATGAATTGAAAGCACTGAATAAACCCATATGCATGAGGACGCAAAATATTTGAATATGGGATTATGAATTACTGGAGAAATCATAGATAATTTAGCAAATGGTGCTGGGAATACTTCTTCCTATAATAGAGAAAAATTAGTATTCTAGCTCACATCATACACATTATCAACTCAGATGTATTAAAGGACTAGGAACAAGAAACAAAAATATAAATAGAAAAATTAGCTGGGAGAAAGAGAGGAGAGAGCAAATCTTTCTCCTTAGCTCTCTTTTTCTCAAGCAGTATCTGGCTGTGGCTGATTCTTCTCTGTGCTTCCATTTCCCACAGGCAAGCACTCTCGCCCAGCCACCCCTGACTCTATGGTCCAGCCCAGACAGGTAGCAAACTACAGCAGTGACCGACCCCAGCTCTCATGGCCTGATTCCTTCCTCTGGTCCCAGCTCCCGCCTGATGACCCTTGCTGCAGAACCCATCAATGTCACTTCTCCAGGGTTCCACCCCTGCCTAGTGGCCCTGGCTCCTGAGTGCTGGTAATATTGTCTCTTCCCTTTATCCCTCCAGCCTTGGAGGTTGCAGAGAATTTCTGCAGTTGCCGATCCATGGATCGCTACCTACAGGTTACTTCCTTCCAGTTCTTCTTCTAACATCCCATAATTTGTCCCCTGGATTAAATTTCCTCAATTGAACTACCTCACATGGGTTATTTTCCCTGTCTGACACACAACCTTAGTCACCAAAATGAGAAATTATTAAGTAATTTGCAGTGGCACCATTATCATCCACTCCACATTTATCTATACAAGTTTTTACATGCTGTTTTATTGCCATGAAGCAACGCCATTAAGTTTTATTGTTTTCCATTTTATCAAATATTAAGATTTCAGGATATGGGTATGTTTTAAAATCCTACTTCAATGCATTCTGTAAGCGGTCTATATACAATCAGCAATTGTATTGCAATTCACTTCATTATTATCCATATGAGTCACTATTTACAGCAAAAATAGCTCCATAGATTCAGTTTCTCTGTATGTTAAGTAATGAGTTTTTGGTAGGCTATTATGGCCTGTTTTCACACTAGCATTTTATGATGCTAGGAAATAATTTCATGTTCCCAAATTCTATCACATACCATCTAGAGTCCCCTGCCTTACTTTAACAGTATTAGCCATAGGACTAATGCATGGCCAGTATGAAGCAGAAGACTGTGAAAAGGAAAGGGCTTTATTTGAAAAACTTGCCTTCTGCTCATAAAAATTAATCTAGGCATTATTGAATACTCACTAACTGTGGTACTGGAGAAGACTCTTGAGAGTCCCTTGGACTGCAAGGAGATCCAACCAGTCCATGCTAAAGGAAATCAGTCCTGAATATTTATTGGAAGGACTGATGTTGAAGCTGAAACTCCAATCCTTTGGTCACCTGATGCAGAGAACTGACTCATTTGAAAAGACCCTGATGCTGGGAAAGATTGAAGGTGGGAGGAGAAGGGGACAACAGAGGACGAGATGGTTGGATGGCATCACTGACTCAATGGACGCAAGTTTGAGTAAACTCCGTGAGTTGGTGATGGACAGGGAGGCCTGGCATGCTGCAGTCCATGGGGTCGCAGAGTTGGATACAACTGAATGACTGAACTGAATTGATGGGTCAAGAATGTTTTTGTGAAACAGGTAAGAGTCTTATAATGTAGAAACCTAAGTACTCCTTCTCAATGTGGTTTACTTGTATTATTTATTATTCTTAGTTGCTCAGTCATGTCCAACTCTTTGCATCCCCATGGACTCGGGATCTTCCTAACTCAGGGATTGAACCTCAATCTCCTGCATTGCAGGCAGATTCTTAACTATCTAAGCCACTAGGGAAGCCTCCTGGTATACTTATGTCTTTCTCTATTTTTGTTCAATTGAGGTAGATTAACTATTAAGGAGAGTGAAAAAGTTGGCTTAAAACTCAACATTCAGAAAACTAAGATCATGGCATCCAGTCCCATCACTTCATGGCAGATAGATGGGAAAACAGTGGCTGACTTTATTTTTCCGGGCTCCAAAATCACTGCAGATGGTGATTGCAGTCATGAAATTAAAATATGCTTACTCCTTGGAAGGAAAGTTATGACCAACCTAGACAGCATATTAAAAAGCAGAGACATTACTTTGCCAACAAAGGTCTGTCTAGTCAAGGCTATGGTTTCTCCAGTAGTCATGTATGGATGTGAGAGTTGGACTATAAAGAAAGCTGAGCATCGAAGAATTGATGCTTTTGAACTGAGGTGTTGGAGAAGACTCTTGAGAGTCCCTTGGACTTCAAGGAGATCCAACAAGTCCACCCTAAAGGAGATCAGTCCTGGATGTTCATTGGAAGGACTGATTTTGAAGCTGAAACTCTAATACTTTGGCCACCTGATGTGAAGAGCTGACTCATTTGAAAAGACCCTGATGCTGGGAAAGATTGAGGGTGGGAGGAGAAGCAGACGACGGGATGAGATGGTTGGATGGCATCACCGACTCGATGGACATGGGTTTTGGTGGACTCTCGGAGTTGGTGATGGACAGGGAGGCCTGGCGTGCTGCAGTTCATGGGGTCACAAAGAGTCAGACACAACTGAGCAACTGAACTGAACTAAACTATTAAGGTGAGTAAATGAGAGGCAAAAAAGCCACAAAGGGGGCTCTTCAGCTTCTCTGCCAAGACCTAGCCTGGGATTCAATGGTGCAGGTTGGAAAATCATCATCTCCATGGGTTCAAGCTATTTTCATATCAATCCCCTGAAATCTGCAGTATTATGACAGAGTGAATACAGTACGATCAAACAATTAACAATAGCCTGGGATCAAACAAATTTGTATAACTAACACATCCTATTGATTTTTTCTTTTTAACACTAGCCTAGTAGCATCCATCCCTTACATTAGACTTAGTAGAATATGATGCTAAAACCGTATCAGCTAAGTCACAATAAAATAAAAGCCAGACTCCATACAACACATCATCTCTCCAGCATATAATCAATCATACTAGACAAAGAAGCAAGAAAATGTGATCCATGATGAAGAAAACACTTTTGAAATGACCACTAAATTGATTTAAGAGCAAACTGAACAGCATAAAAAAGAAAGGGTCTGTAAACGTGAAAACAGAACAACAGAAATTATTTAATCTCAAAAACAAGAGATGAAATTGTTTTCCAGGATCTGTGAGACAACAACAAGCCATCTTTAGTACACATAAGGGAGTGGAAAAGGAAGGAGCAGAAAACACATAGATGAAAATACTCCAAATCTATGGGAAAAAGTCAAACTCCAGTTCCAAAAAGATCAATGAACCTAAAAGAGGATAAATACAAAGAAAATCATGTGGAAGTTAGAATGATGCCCACCACGAGCACCACCGAGAAAAAGATGCCTGCATTCTAATGCCCAGAAACTATGAAAACTTACAAGCCAAAAGGGTCCTTTCTGTTATGATTAAACTAAGGATGTTGAGATAGGAGATTATTTTGGATTATCTGAGGAAGGGGCCCCCAGTGTCTTCACAAGGGTCCTTGCAAGCAAAGGAGGGAGGCATGAGAGTCAGAGGACAAGACGTGAGTATAGAAGCAGAGGTCAGAGTGAGGCAGGGCCATAAGCCAGGGGATGCAGACCACCTCAACAAGTGGAAAAAGACAAGGAACTGGGTCCTTTCCAGAGTCTCTGGAAGAAACACAGCCTAACCGCCCACTTTAGACTTCTGACCTCCCAAACTCTATGAATAAACGTGTGTGGTCTTAAGCCACTATCTGTGGTAATTTGTTTACAGCAGTGACAGAAAAGCTAAACAAACACAGGGAGGCTTAAACACTGAAGAAAAATCTAAAAATCAGAGAAAAAAGATACATTACACACAAGGGAACAGTGATACAGATGGTAAGTGGCTGTTCATCCCTAAAACATGGAGGTCAGAAGAAAGTGAAACCACATATTGAGTTTCAAAGCGACTGCCTTGGTGGTACAGTGGATAGGAATCCACCGTCAATGCAGGGCACATGGGTTCAATCCCTGGTCTGGGAAGATCCCACATGCCGCGGGGCAACAGAGTTGTGTGCCAGTTACTGAGCCCATGTGCCACAACTCCTGAGTCCATGTTCCTAGAGTCTGTGCTCCACAACAAGAGAAGCTGCTGCAATGAGAAGCCCGCACACCACAACTAGAGAAGGTCCCCACAGCAATGAAGACCCAGCTCAGCCAAAAATAAACAAAGTACTAAAAAGAAAAAATAAAGTGCTGAAGCAAGCCAGAAAAGAAACTAGTCAATCCAGTATTCCATATTCATAAAAATATACTTCCAAAAAAATGAGGATAAAATAAAGACACTCCAGAAAAATTAAATACGAAATTACTTACTGCCAAGAGAACTGTCCTTTAAGAAATGCTAAGGGAAATCTTTCAAACTCAAGCAAAATGATACGAGATGAAATCTGATCAACAGAAAGAAGTGACAAAAGCTGGAAATGGTGAATATGTGGGTACACATAACAGACTATGGACTGTTCTTTCATTTCTAAATTTCTTCAAAATAATAATAAAAGCAAAAATATTAATACTGAAATGTGGGGTTATATATATGTCCAAGGGTAGCACATTAAAAAAAAACCTAGTACAAAGTAAGGGAGATAAAAATGAAATTATAAGACTAAAAGGTCTGTAATATATTACTTTTATCAAGAATAAAGGAGGGGATTTTACAGACATTAAAAGAATAATAAGAGAACATTGTGAACAACTTTATGCCAACAAACTTAATTTCTATGGAGTGGACAAATTCCTTGATAAATACAGTTTATCAACTGACTGAATAAGAAATAGAAAATGTGAGTAATTCTATATCTACTCTTGCCTCAAGAGAAATCTCAAGCTCTGAGAATTAAATTCTATAAAATGCCTAAGGGAAAAAATAATACCGATCTTATACAAATCTTTCAAAAGCCAGACATTTTCTATCCCAATTTATGGGTATAACCTTGATACCAAGACCCATAAAGGATATTAACAAGAAAATAAATTTATAGACTAGTATCTTTCATACACATAGCCACAAAAATCCTTAACAAAATACTAGTAAACTGAATCCAGCATATTAAAAAATGATAATACATCAAGTGAGGCTTATCTTGAAAATGCAAGATTAGTAATTCTTTAAAAAAATCAGTGGAATCTGTGATATAAAGAAAACAAAGGAGAAAATTAGGTCACTTCCATATATACCAAAAAAGAGCATTTGATAAAATACATCACTCATTTGTGGTTTAAAAAAAAACTCTCAGAAAACTGTTCATAGAATCATAATTACTTAATTACATAAAGGTTTTTCATATCTAATGAAACATTGAATGCTCCCTCCTACAATCAGGAATAAGGCAAGCATGTTCATTTTTACCACTGTTACTCAACATATTGCCAGCTCATTCACTAAGGCAAGAAAAATAAAAGGTATGGGGTTTCCCCGGTGGCTCAGATGGTCAAGAATCTGCCCACAACGTGGGAGACCCAGGTTTGATGCCTGGGTCAGGAAGACCCCCTGGAGAAGGAAATGGCAACCTACTCCAGCATTTTTGCCTGGAAATCCCATGGACAGAGGACCCTGGTGGACCCCTGTCCATGGTGTCACAATGAGTAAGGCACGACTGAGTAACTAACACCCCAAGGAAATAATAAAACTTGTCCCTATTTACAAACCCACTCAATTAGGTCAGAAAACCCCAAAGAATATATCAAAAACTACTAGAAGTAATGAGTGAATTTAGCAAAGTTGCAAGACAAATATCTACACATGTGTGCACATACATATCAGTTATTTCTATGTATTAGCAATAATGACTCGGAGAAGGCAATGGCACTCCACTCCAGTACTCTTGCCTAGAGAATCCCATGGATGGAGGAGCCTGGTAGGCTGCAGTCTATGGGATCACTAAGAGTCGGTCGCGACTGAGCGACTTCACTTTCACTTTTCACTTTCATGCAATGAAGAAGGGAATGGCAACCCACTCCAGTGTTCTTGCCTGGAGAATCCCAGGGACAGCAGAGCCTGGTGGGCTGCTGTCTATGGGGTCACATAGAGTCGGACATGACTGAAGCGACTTAGCAGCAGCAGCAGCAATAATGACTACATGAGAAATTTAAAATAATACTACTTAAATAGTATAAAATACTCAGGAATGAATTTAACAAAAGGTATCCATAGACCTGAACTGCACTGAAACTACAAAAGACTGCTAAGAGAAATTAAAGAGCAACTAAAAAATAGAGAAATATATCATGTTTCTAGATTGGAACACTCAATAAAGTTAATATGCCAATTTTTCCTAAATTTATCTATAGACTCAAAGCAATCCCAATTAAAATCAAAACTTTTTTTTTGTAGATAGTAACTGATTCTAAGATCTGTATACAATCAAAAGATGTATAATCACTAAAACGCTTAGAAAAACAGAGTGAAAAGATTTATATTACCAGGTTGAAGACTTAAAAGAAATCTATAGCAATCAAAACAGTATGGAAGTGGCATAGGATCAACAAATCAATGAAACAAAATAGAGTTTAGAAAGAGACCCACATACAATCAAGAGGCAAAAGCTCCAAGGCAATTCTATAGAAAATAACTGAAATTCTACACAAAAGAAAAGAATCTATAGGCAATTCTATAGGAAAGGAAAGTCTATTTCACAAATAGTGCTAGGGAGAAAACTGGATAAATATATATCTTAAAGACAAGAATCAGTCCAGTTCAGTCACTCAGTCATGTCCGACTCTTTGCAACCCCATAAACTCCGGCACGCTAGGCCTCCCTGTCTATCACCAACTCTCGGAGTCCACTCAAACCCATGTTCATTGAGTCAGTGATGCCATCCAACCATCTCATCCTCTGTCGTCCCCTTCTCCTCCTGCCCTCAATCTTTCCCAGCATCAGGGTCTTTACAAATGAGTTAGCTCTCCACATCAGGTAGCCAAAGTTTTGGAGTTTCAGCTTCAACATCAGTCCCTCCAATGAACACCCAGGACTGATCTCCTTTAGGATGGACTGGTTGGATCTCCCTGAAGTCCAAGGGACTCTCAAGAGTCTTCTCCAACACCACAGTTCAAAAGCATCAATTTTTCAGTGGGAATAAAATTCTTTTATTTCATCTCTCATGTTATTAAGAAACTTGCAAAGTTTTAGATAATTGTATTTTTTTTAATGAATCTTAAAGCTACTTTACAGAATATACAAGATTTTGAGCTGAATCATACACTTATACATAAAAGCTAAAACTGTAAATCTTCAAGAAGAAAACAAAGGAGAATATTTTCCCAACCTTTCCTGGAGTAGGCAAAGATTTCTTAAGGACACAAAAAGCTCTAACATGAAATATGCCTATCTCATAAAACTGAAATTTGTAAGAATGTTTAAACTTCTTCCCATCAAAAGAAACATTAAAAATTTAAAAATAAGCAGACTATATTTGCACTAAACATATGCCAAAAGACTTGTATGTAAATGGTACCTGCAATTCACAGATTCAATGCGATCCCTATCAAATTACCAATGGCATTTTTCACAGAACTAGAACAAAAAATGTCACGATTCATATGGAAACACAAAAGACCCCAAATGGCCAAAGCAGTCTTGAGAAACAAGAATGGAGCTGGAGGAATCAACCTTCCAGACTTCAGATTATACAAAGCCATAGTCATCAAGCTGTATGGTACTGGCACAAAAACAGAAATATAGACCAATGGAACAAGATAGAAAGCCCAGAAATAAACCCATGTACCTATGGGTACCTTATTTTTGACAAAGGAGGCAAGAATATACAGTGGAGCAAAGACAGCCTCAACAAATGGTGCTAGGAAAACTGGACAGCTACATGTAAAAGAGTGATTTTAGAACACTTCGTAACACCATACCCAAGGATAAACTCAAAATAAACTCAAAATTTTCCTCAAAATTTCTTAGAGGAAAACATAGGCAGAACACTTGACAGAAATCAAGGCAAGATCCTCTATGACCCATCTCCTAAAGTAACGGAAATAAAAACAAAAGTAAACAAATGGGACCTGATTAAACTTAAAAGCTTTTGCACAGCAAAGGAAACTATGAACAAGGTGAAAAGACAACCTGCAGAATGGGAGAAAATAAGAGCAAATGAAACAACTGACAAAGGATTAATTTCCAAAATATATAAGCAGCTCATACAATTCAATACCAGAAAAACAACCCAATCAAAAAGTGTGGAAAAGACCTAAACAGACATTTCTCCAAAGAAGACATACAGATGGCTAACAAACACATGAAAAGATGCTCAACATCACTCATTATTAATGTAAATCAAAACTACAATGAGATATCACCTCACACTGGGCAGAATGCCCATCATCAAAAAGTCTACAAACAATAAATGCTGCAGAAGGTGTGGAGAAAACGGAACACTCTTGCACTGTCGGTAGGAATGTAAATTGATACAGCCACTATGGAAGACGGTATGGGGATTCCTTAGGAATAAAACCACCATATGATCCAGCAATCCCACTCCTAGGCATATATCCTGAGGAAACCAAAATTGAAAAAGACACATGTATCTCATTGTTCATTGAAGCGCTATTTACAACAGCTAGAACATGGAAGCAACCTAGATGTTCATCGACAGATGAATGGATAAAGAAGTTGTGGTACATATATACAATGGAATATTACTCAGCCACAAAAAGGAATGACTTTGAGTCAGTTCTAATGAGGTGGATGAACCTAGAACCTATTATACAGAGTGAAGTAAGTCAGAAAGAGAAAGATAAATATCATACTCTAACACACATACACGGAATCTAGAAAAATGGTACTGAAGAATTACTTACAAGGCAGCAATGGAGAAACATACATAGAGAACAGGCTTATGAGGGGAGGAGAGGGTGAGATGAATGGAAAGAGTAGCATAGAAACATTACCATATGTAAAATAGATAGCCAACTGGAATTTTCTATATGGCTCAGGAAACTCAAACAGGGGCTGCATATCAACCTAGAGGGGTGGGATGGGGAGGGAGATGGGATGGAGGTTCAAAGGGGAGGGGATATATGTATACCTACAGTTGATTCAAGATGAGATTTGACAGAAAACAACAAAATTCTGTAAAGCAATTATCCTTCAATAAAAAGTAAATTAAAAAAATAATAAAATAAATAGTGCCTGTAATTCAACAATAAAAAATAAACATGCCCATCAAAATATGCAAAAAACAGATTTTTTAAAACACCAAAAAGACATAAAAGGTAACAATAAAGATAACATGTCTTACTCTCATTTTTTGTTGGACATAATTGACTATATAAAACATACATAATTTCTTTCTTTCTGGGATGTAATTTTATCCTCTCATTCTGCTTCACCAAGTGTAATATTATAATAGCTTTTTGTCTCTAACCATGAACACATTTCAGCACCTGTTGGGTATTAAATTCCTATCACTTCTCATCAGGTATTCTTATACATTGCTATTAGGCAAGTAAACAGTATAAAATTTCTATAAAAAAGCTTTATAATTTGTATTAAGAGGCTTTAAATGTTTATGCCATTGGATCAGTAATTTCTCTCCTGGGGATATGGCATAAGAAGATAATTTAAAATGTAAAATGAGATTTATGAACATCATGTTAATTACAGGAGTTTTTAAAACCACCAAACATCCAGAAACCTAAAAGTTCCATAAAGGAAGCATTTCATGATGAAATAATTATTATATAAAATGAGAAATATTTATAGAATGAAAGAGTAGGATTTTACTTATGATTCCATATATACTTAAAAACATGGAAATAAGGCAACTGAAAGGAAATACTTCAAAATATAAATACAGTTCATTATGGATCATGTAATTATGACAAATATCTTTACTTTTAACTCTTATACTTACAAATGTTACCAAAATAAATGTTAATATTACCCTTTTCTTTAAAAAAAATATCTGGTATGTGTATAACTTCAACCTTGGGAATTTCTCTTTGTAACCTTTCTTACCTTTTGCTTTTCTAATTCATAAATACAAAAGAGCCTACATATTTTAATTTTGATTAACAAAAAGAGAGCTGTCTATGCTTTCTTTAAAGTTCAGGAGACTGAAATCTTTGGATTGCCTACCATGTAGCAAATTAGGCTCCCAATTCCTCAATCTGAATAATGCTTTGAACTGTCTTGAAAAGTTTTAGATTACTTACAAACAGACTCAACATGAAAGAACCTTCACAGCTATAATGGCAGAAAATTGTGACAGAAATAAATAAATGTTACAATGTCTGAATATAGTCTGTTCAGTTCAGTTGCTCAGCTGTGTCTGACTCTTGGTGACCCCATGGACTGCAGCACACCAGGTTTCACCATCTATCACCAACTCCCAGAGATTACTCAAACTCATGTCCATCAACTCGGTGATGCCATCCAACCATCTCATCCTCTGTCGTCCCCTTCTCCTCACATCTTCAATCTTTCCCAGCATCAGGGTCTTTTCAAATGAGTTATTTCTTTGCATCAGGTGGCCAAAGTATTGGAGTTTCAGCTTCAGCATCAGTCCTTTCAATGAATATTCAGGACTGATTTTCTTTAGGATGGACTGGTTGGAGCTCCTTGCAATCCAAGGCACTCTCAAGAGTCTTCTCCAACACCACAGTTCAAAAGTGTCAGTTCTTCGGTGCTCAGCTTTCTTTATAGTCCACTCTCATATCCATACGTGACTACTGGAAAAACCATAGCTTTGACTAGGCAGACTTTTGTTGGCAAAGTAATGTCTTTGCTTTTTAATATGCTGTCTAGGTTGGTTATAACTTTTCTTCCAAGAAGCAAGTGTCTTTTAATTTCATGGCTGCACTCACCAACTGCAGTGATTTTGAAATGAAGTGAAGTTGCTCAGTCATGTCCGACTCTTTGCGATCCCGTGGACTGTAGCCCGCCAGGCTCCTCTGTCCATGGGATTCTCCAGGCAAGAATACTGGAGTGGGTTGCCATTTCCTTCTCCAGGGGATCTTCCCAACCCAGGGATTGAACCCAGGTCTCCTGCATTGCAGGCAGATGCTTTATCCTCTGAGCCACCAGTGAAGCCCTTGGAGTCCCCCAAAATAGTCTATCACCGTTTCCATTGTTTCCCCATCTATTTGCCATGAAGTGATGGGACTGGAAGCCATGATCTTAGTTTTCTGAATGTTGAGTTTTAAGCCAACTTTTTCACTCTCATCAAGAGGCTCTTTCATTCTTCTTCCATTTCTGCCTTAACAGCAGTGTCATCTACATATCTGAGGTTATTGATATTTCTCCCAGCAATCTTAATTCCAGTTTGTGTTTCATCCACCCTGATATTTCACATGATGTACTCTGCATATAAGTTAAATAAGCAGGGTGACAATGTACAGCCTTGACATACTCCTCTTCCTCTTTGGAACCAGTCTGTTGTTCCATGTCTAGTTCTAACTGTTGCTTCCTCACCTGCATATAGATTTCTCAGGAGGAAGGTCAGGTGGTCTGGCATTCCCATCTCTTGAAGAATTTTTCACAGTTTGTTGTGATCCACACAGTCAAAGACTTTTTGGCATAGTCAATAAACCAGAAGTGTATGTTTTTCTGGAACTCTCTTGCTTTTTCAATGATCCAGCGCACGTTCACAATTTGATCTCTGGTTCCTCTGACTTTTCTAAATCTACCTTGAATGTCTGGAAGTTCACAGTGCATGCATTGTTGAAGCCTGGCTTCAACAGAGAATTTTGGTCATTACTTTGCTAGTATGTGAGATGAGTGCAATTGTGCGGTAGTTTGAGCATTCTTTGGCATTGCCTTTCTTTGGGATTGGAATGAAAACTGACCTTTTCCAGTCCTGTGGCCACTGCTGAGTTTTTCTAATTTGCTGGCATATTGAGTGTAGCACTTTCACAGCATCATCTTTTAGGATTTGAAATAGCTCAACTGGAATTCCATCACCTCCACTAGCTTTGTTGGTAGTGATGCTTCCTAAGGCCCACTTGACTTCGCATTCCAGGATGTAAGGCTCTAAGTGAGTGATCACACCATCATGATTATCTGGGTCATGAAGATCTTTTTTGTATAGTTCTTCTGTGTATTCTTGCCACCTCTTCTTAATCTCTTCTGCTTCTGTTAGGTCCATACCATTTCTATCCTTTATTGTGCCCATCTTAGCATGAAATGTTCCCTTGGTATCTCTAATTTTCTTGAAGAGATCTCTAGTCTTTCCCATTCTATTGTTTTCCTCTATTTCTTTGCACTGATCACTGAGGAAAGCTTTATCTCTCCTTGCTATTCTTTGGAACTCTGCATTCAACTGGGTATATCTTTCCTTTTCTCCTTTGCCTTTCGCTTTTCTTCTTCTTACAGCTATTTGTAAGGCCTCCTCAGACAACCATTTTACCTTTTTGCATTTCTTTTTCTTGGGGATGGTCTTGATCCCTGTCTCCTGTACAATGTCACAAACCCCTGTCCATAGTTCTTCAGGCACTCTATCAGATCCAATCCCTTGAATCTATTTGGCATTACTACTGTATAATAGTAAGGGATTTGATTTAGGTCATACCTGAATTGTCTAGTGGTTTTCCCTACTTTTTCCAATTTAAGTCTGAATTTGGCAATAAGGAGCTCATGATCTGAGCCACAGTCAGCTCCCAGTCTTGTTTTTGCTGATTGTATAGAGCTTCTCCATCTAGAAATAATTACACTTTACAATGTCTGATTATGGTCTGAATGAAATCCAAAAAGGTAACTGGGTTACCGAGCACCCATGAAGAATCATCTTAATTAATAGGAATGCAATTCAACCAGTAAAATGAACTGAATACTTCTGTCTTGAAATGTTCAATTATAAGATAAATAGTCTAAAAGAAATAATCTTTTCTCCCATTCTAGTAATTCTATTTCAAATTTCTCTTAAAGGATCACTCTGAATATTTTATATACACAAAAACAGACATACTTTTACCCAAATAACTACATTGTTCTCTTTATATAATCATCTTACATAGATGCATGTTTTCAAATAATTTACGTTCTCAGAAATGTAATCAATATAATATTGATTACAAATGTAATCAATATAATTTCAAGGAACGTGAAATTTAAGGACTGAAAATAAAGCACTTTAATTATTGAATTAAAAAAAATACACGGTGTCTGCCCTATGGATAAGTACGTGTTAGTCCCTCAGTTGTGTCTGACTCTTTGTGACCCCATGGACTGTAGCCCTCCAGGCTCCTCTGTCCATGAGATTCTCTGGGCAAGAACACTGGAGTGAATTGCCAGTCCCTTCCCCAAGGGATCTTCCCAACCCAGTGATTGAACCCAGGTCTCCTGCTAAAGAATTGCAGGCAGGTTCTTTACCATCTGAGCCACCAGGGAAGCCCATGTTATATGGATAGTAACAACAACAACAATTTGATACTCATATACATCAATAGTAAGTTGTATATGAGTTTTGGGTTGTTGTTTTTGTTGCTCAGTTGCTAAGTCGTATCTGACTCTTTGCAACCCCATGGACTACTGCACGCCAGGCTTCCCTGTCCTTCACTATCTCCTGGAGTTTGCTCAAACTCGTGTCTCTGAGTTGGTGATGCCACCTAACCATCTCATCCTCTGCCACCCCCTTCTCCTCCTATCCTCAATCTTTCTCAGCATCAGGGTCTTTTCCAATGAGTTGACTCTTCACATCAGGTGGCCAAAGTATTGGAGCTCAAGTAACGTTATTTAAATTACATGGGATGTTCAAAACTGTGCAGTTTAATCTACATTTAATAATTTTACAATTTCATGTTCTCTATACCAACTCCTATCTATTCTTTTTCTCCTTTACCTACTCATGACAGGATGGGAGAGATAGATAGAAAGATAAATAAAGATAGAGATAGAATATTAAACACTTTATCCCAACCTAGTGAGTTCTCTGCACATTTGTATATCTTCTTAGATGTCTCACAGGGATTTCAATTTTGACTTACATGAAACAGTTCATTTTTGACACTTTTATCCTTCTTTTATATTTTCTCTCTCATATAATATTGTCACCTTTAATGACCTATGCTGGCCACCCACCCCTTTCTCACCCTCAAGATAAGTTCCTATCCATTCATCAACTCCTTCTGTCTTCATCATCATTTTCTTTACTCAGGCTTTCAGATACTCTCATCTCTTCACCTGGACTTTGGTACCAACTTCCTGATTTGTCCATCTGTCCCCAAAAGTGTAGATTCTCATCACTTTCACACTGAAATCCAGATAACTTTTCTGAGCAACTAATCCAATCCTGTCTCATGTCATCAGTTGCAAACTCCCCAAAACAGTTAAAACAACAAATTAAAAAAATATATATCTAACTCTTTCTGCCCTTCATTCACCATCTGCATCACCACCCTGAGCCAACACTGGTCCTCCTGGTTTCCATGTTCTCTTAAACTGATGCCTCTATGAGTGTGGCCACTTGGCAATCTCACCCAAAAAGACTCCAATCTGTAAACATGGTTCTTTCTATCCTCATTCCACATCCCTTTCCCCCAGAACTTATTGTCTCAGTCTGTGACTGCTCGTTTCCTTCCTCACCTCCCTCCCAACACTGGACTGTGGGCACCCTGAGGACACTGCTTTTTTATTGGTTCATTTTGTACCTGTTTTATCTAGCAAGTGTCACTTATGGATTCAATAAGTATTTGTGATTTCAACAACTATTCAATAAATATTTATGAGTGACACTAAATGAATGAAAGCAGTGAGATATTTTAAATAAATATTGCCTAGCATTTACAAAATCCCTATTAATTAGAGACCAGGTTTGATCCCTGGGTTGGGAAGATCCCCTGGAGAAGGAAATGGCAACCCACTCCAGTATCCTTGCCTGGAAAATCTCATGGACAGAGGAGCCTGATGGGCTGCAGTCCATGGGGTCACAAAGAGTCGGGCATGACTGAGTGACTAACACTAACTAACTAACTAACAAATCCATACCATATTTCCCCAGTTTTGCATGGCCTTTAATGATCCAACCTCAGAAGTTACACAGCATCAATTCCACTGTACTCTATTCGCCAAGTATTTGTAAGCCCACGTAGAGTCAAGGGGAGGTTATACAGACTTCAACCCTTGATGGGAGAAATCCTCCAAACCTGGTGCCAGTTTAAACCCACAGTCACCGAAGGACACTAGTGAACTAAATTACTTTGAAAATATATGAATAAAAGACTTGCTTGTCCTGCTTCTCTGAGACAAACTGTATAACTAAGTAATCAAAGAGTGTGTGCTCAGTCATCTCTAACTCTTGCGACCCCACGAACTGGAGACTGCTAGGCTCTTCTGTCCGTGGAATGTTTCAGGCAAGAATACTGGAGCAGGTTGCCATCTCCTACTCCAGGAGATCTTCCTGACCCAAGGATTGAACTCACATTTCTTGTGTCACCTTTATTAGCGGGAGGATTCTTTACCACTCTGCCACCTGGGAAACCCCAAAAGTTGGGGCACATGGCTTAGCTGCTTGGAGGCACGTGAGATCGTCCCAGATTAGGGATCAAATCTGTGTCTCCTGCATTGACAGGCAGATTCCTAACCACTGAGCCACTATGGAAGCCCCAACCAAGCAGCAGGTGTAGGAAAAACTTCTCCTTATAGAAACATCCCAGTTAACAAATGAAGAAAAGAGTCAGAATATCACTGCTGTGCAATCCCTGATGATTCCTAGATCCTGACACTGATCATCAAAGACTATTATTGAGAGGGAGAGAGAGAGAGAGAACCAGACATTACATACCCTCCTTTGGAAAAATAAAACATTACTTACAAAAGAGATTTGGAGAAATATGTGTCTGATGAATCTATATCCAACTATCAACTTAGCAAAAACAGGTAAAAGAGAACAGCACATTATTTAGACTCTGTGGACATTATCAGCACAGTTCTGACTCAGGGAAACTTCACAGGACAAACAGCCTGGACTCTTTAATAGATAAATGAAAAAAAAAAAAGACAGAGACGGGTGCTACAAAGACTTAAGAGTCATAACAACTAATCACCATGAATGTACTTTATTTGAATCCTGATGCAAATGAACAGAACAAGAGAAAACAGATGACATCTGCAAGACAATTATAAATTGAGCACTGAATAGATATTTAGTAATATTAAGATGCTATTGTTTTTAAGATGGTATGATTGTATTCATAAAAGGAAGTCTTCTTTTTTAAAAAACATATTCAGAGATACTTATGGGTAAAATTATATAATGTCTTAGATTTAGTTCAAAATAATGTAAGAGAGGAGACCATAGTTGGAGACAGAAATAAGATTGCACATGAATTGGTAATAGGTTAAGTGACACCTGCCAATGCAGGAGACATAAAAGACATGGGTTTGATTCCTGGGTTGGGAAGAGCCCCTGGAGAAGGGCATGGCAACCCACTCCAGTATTCTTGCCTGGAGAATCCCGTGGGCAGAGGAGCTTGGAGGGCTACAGTCCGTATGGTCGCAGAGTCGGACCCAGCTGAAGCGACTTTGCACACACGTGTGTGTGAGGCTTGGTGACAGTGAATGAGAGTTCAACGTGCTGTCAGTTTCTCCAGTGAACTTTTTCCGTAACAAATATTTATTTTGCAAACACACTTTACTGATGCCCCAAAGTCAAAACTCCTGGGTAAATTCTCCAGTGCACTTTGTGATATCACCCCTGCCTGCCTCTCCAGGACCATCTGCATCACTTTCGCTTTTCACCTCTTTTTAAGCTACATAAAAATGACTGTAGTCTGCACAGAAGACTGTGCTCTCTCAGACTACCAAGTGTCTGTACATTTCCCTTTTTCAAGACTGCCAAGTCCTATTCTTCTTCACCTGGCAAAATTCATTCATCTGTCACATTTCCTATTGCCAATTACAAGTCTCAGGTTCTCTGCTGTGGACTGGCGATACACTAGACTGATGGATACCAGTCAGCTGCCATTCCCACACGACACTCCACCCCTTCCCTGCCCTCTTCTCTGCCCTGTGAAACTGACCCCGTTAGACCTTGTAATGGCTGGAGAGCAAGAACTGTACTGATGTCTCCAGCTCTCTCCCTGACAGGCTGGCACAGGATGACTGCTTTCACTTAGCAAACACTACTCCTACCAGGTGGTCCTTCCTAAGTCATTCTTTTTCTGGTACAGCTGACTGCTTCCTTGCCTTTGCATCTTCAGCTCAGGAATACCCCACCATCCATCGTCACTTCTCATAAACCTAGTGCACTACTTGTAAGAGTCCATCCATTAAATTCTCCTCTAATTACCCAGTTTCACTCTGCCTTCTCCTTCTTGTTCAGACTTTAATTATACAACTGTAAGGAGAAGGCAATGGCACCCCACTCCAGTACTCTTGCCTGGAAAATCCCATGGACGGAGGAGCCTGGTAGGCTGCAGTCCATGGGGTCGCTAAGAGTCGGACACGACTGAGCAACTTGACTTTCACTTTTCACTTTCCTGCATTGGAGAAGGAAATGGCAACCCACTCCAGTGTTCTTGCCTGGAGAATCCCAGGGACGGGGAGAGCCGTGGGCTGCCGTCTATGGGGTCGCATAGAGTCGGAAACGACTGAAGCGACTTAGCAACAGCAACAGCAAGCAGAAACAACCCAAACCAAAGAAAGACTTCTAAACAGAATCTAACACAGATATAGACTGAAAAGTTATATAAGAGGAAGAGGTAAAGCACATTTGAGATAGGCAGCACATGCAATGGTCCTGTGGTGCAAAGAAGCAAAGGATGTCCAGTGCTATAGTTGACTTGAGAAGCAACAAGCTAGAAAGCACAGAGGGCAGTGGTAAAGGATAGAGATTTGGAAAGAAACTCAATTTTGCAGTAAAGATTTAGTTTGTGATCTTGAGAGCAATGGGAAAGTGTCTCATATTCTCCCTGCCCTCGTAGGCCTATGTAAGGGATCATCTTCCTTTAGCCATTCCTTGACAGCCTTCTACAGCACAGCCAGGACTAGGAAACTCTCATGGCAAAAAATTCAAATCATGTTCACTGGATTAGTGAATAAATGAATGAGCAAAATAACACACGACCAGGTTTGTGACTTTCTTGGGCACCTCCAAACATTCTTCCTTGTACATACCCTAACTGGACTTATTCTTATTTGCTCTTGGCTGAGTCTTTATCTATAATTAACATAAAGACTTTGGAAAGAAAGAGTTACATATGAGCTATGTATGATCTTGAAAATTAGATCATTCCCAGACCAATCTTTTACACTTAATGACCATTTCATTCTAGACACATCAAATGTAATGAGCAACATCACCATCTCAGGAGATGGACATTCTTTTCATAATCACAAGAGTTTATTCTGTTAAATCTCACCAATTCAAGGTGATGGAGGAAAAGTCACTTGAAATCCATGAGATGGATGAAAGAGAGAGTTGTTTTAGGTTGTTTAGAACAAGAAATACAACCTTCTAGCCTTGGGTTATAACAGCACGAACTAAGTGCTAAGAAGCTTTATTTTCATTTGCTTTACAAACTGATGGTATGGCTGACCTATATCTGATAAAATGATATGCAAAATTTTTAATTAATTTCTTTATCATTCAATAATAAGTTAAAACACAAGGCTAAAACCTGCTTGCGATTGACCTTATTCTATACATTTACTTATCTAATGCCAGGAACCAAAATTAAAGTGCAAGGTGATCTCAAAACTGGCAAGTGTATATTCATTAATGTCATGAGAAGTCTTTCTATATTCAGATATTCTATGATAATGTAGATGCCCATCTTATGCTTAAGTGGGTAAAATGGAGATGAATGCAAATGACCATGTTCTTTTTTATCTAAACTTGAGTCCTCCATGAACCAACAAAGTATCAAACAGCAAGATTTCTACATCAATGTTGGGATATGTTTGTGGCATAATGTTATGTAATTAACATAAAAACTTTGCATTTCATTCCAATAGAAAATATCAGGAAAAGTAACAAATAATATTCATTTACCTTTGAAGTTCAAACAAATAGGCATCAACTTTTTTTAGTGACACAAAGAATGACTTTTTGCTTTTGGCTTCCCCTAGCAACTCTACATTGCATACAGTTTATAAGTTGATAAGCCAGGAGACAACATTATACCAAAATCTTGTAAAATGAATCAACTCTCATTGTGACTAAAACATAGTTTACTTCAATAAAACAGATGTATTGCTCACCAAAGATGCCATGGTGAATCCAATGACTTCAATATAACCATCATCATGACGCTGAGGTTCAAAGTCATGGTGATCTCCTGGGTTCCCCCAGGGCATTGTGCCAGCACAATATCTGCAAGAGAAGAGTAAAGTCAGAACTAGAGTGTGTGCCAGTCTTCTCGTGATCACCATCAGGTAATAATTTATAGTTTGATCTGATGTTGATTTCACAAAAGAATGGCTTTCTACTCTTGGTTCATGTCTCCCAATAGAAAAGAAAATGGGTTTATCCCCTTCCCCTCCAAGTATCAATTTATGAAAACGGGTCAAAATTTGACAACAAAAGCATCCCATGGTGTCCAACTTTCTACTAATTCATTATCAACTTTTTAAGTTTTTATTGGAGTATAGTTGTCTTACAATGTCGTGTTCGTTTCTACTGCACAGCAAAGAGAATCAGCTATAGTATACATCCATCCCCTCTTTTTTTCCCTTGGACTTCAAAGAGATCAAACCAGTCAATCCTAAAGAAAATCAATCCTGAATACTCATTAAAAGGACTGATGCTGAAGCTCCAATACTTGGGCCACCTGATGGGAAGAGACGACTCATTAGAAAAGACCCTGATTCTGGGAAAGATTGAGGGCAGGAGGAGAAAGGGACCACAGAGGACGAGATGGTTGGATGGCATCACTGATTCAATGGACATGAGTTTGAGCAAGCTCTTGGAGATGGTGAAGGACAGGGAAGTCTGTGTGCTGCAGTCTGTGGGGTCACAAAGAGTCAGACATGACTGAGTGATGAACAACAGCAGCAATCCCCTCTTTTTTAGACTTTATTCCCATTTAGGTCACCACCAAGCTTTAAGTAGAGTCTCCCCTGTGGCATACAGTAGATTCTCATTAGTTATCTATTTTATACATAGTATCAATAGTGTGTGTGTGTGTGTGTCTTACTCTATAATTCACATAGGCCTACTTTCTATGACATCCCATGAGTTATCAATAGGTGGTGTCAGAATTTGGTCTTGGAGGGAGACATACACATGCCAGTAAGAGAGGAAAAGAGAATCAATCTGGGTAAGTATCAGCAGTAAATACATAATTAAGACAATGAGTACCCCAGGATGAGGAGGGGGACAGTAACTGAAGATAGAGGAGTGGAAAAGGGATGAGACAAAGATGTGAGATCAGAAAGGGAAGGGGAAGTCAGGGAAACTGAAAAGTAGAATAAACCAAGTCCAGACGGGAGATGGGAAGGAGCAAGAAGAAGAATAAGGAGAAGAAAAGAAAATTAAAGCAAGCTAACAAATAATGTTTCCTGAGAATCTAGGCCCCCTACTTCAACGACTAAGATGAAAATACTTCTGGAATAGGTTGTAAGGGGCTAAACTGAGCACGGCCAAAAGTCATCAGGAGACTATGCTTTCCCAGACATAGATTTACATACACTTCTCATTTCAACCAAATTCAGTCTAAATATAACTTATTTGTGGATTTTTGTGTCTGAGTTGTCTGGTTTGCAAATAACAAAGAGTCAGGGATCCATCCCTTTCAAATCTTGGCTTGGGAGCCTAGAATCTAAATTTAAGACCACTGAGAAATGTGCTTATTTTGAGACTAGTTAATCTTAAATACCCCTTTCTCCTGAGGTATATAATAGCACCAAAGAAAGCTGACATTCTGGCTAGAAAATGCTGCTCTAATTGATCCTATTTTTTCAAAGCAATCATCTGGCAACGATTTTGAATGAATTCCATGCTGAAATCAGGCTGGAAGGTTTCCTAATAGCTTTTGGGAAACTAAGAACACGTATTTATGCAAGTCCATCATTCCTGGGGAGGGTGACAGGGTGGGGGGGTCTGTAATTGAGAATTACATTAAAATGTCTCGGTCCACAGGGCTGCCTGGGCTTCTTAAGCATGTGTAAGTATACTCCATGCATGCTATACCACATACATGAAAAAATACCATAGAGAACAGTAAACAAAGCAAGTAGGAGAGAAAATGATCAGGCCTGGAGACTCTTAATAAGTCATTAAAGTAACTAATTTTCACCGCTTGTACCTGGAAATTTTCCATCATGAAAACAGAGAACCTCAGGTCAAACAGAGTTCACGTCAAACCAAGGAAGACAATAAGAACAGGGCTTACCTGGGTATATTTAAAAATACTATACACTGGAACTTCAGTTCCTGGATCTTTGGGGTAAGATCAGTCCCATCACACTGCAACAATCAGAGCAGAAAAAGCAAGGGTTTTGAAGCAGGTGCTAGTCTACAAGCCAACTTAGCCGACAAGGGCAGGTACCAAAGTCTCACCCTTGTCCTTGTCTGTTGCTGACGTGGATGGCCATTACTGTGACTGAAAATTTATTCTAACTTTCCCAGCTCCAGAGTTCAGGGCTTGGTTTTGCTTTGACTTCATGTAAAAACAAAGCTGCCATTTGACCAAAATGTTTTTCTCTGGTCTCAGAATCCAAGGAACTCTCATTATTCTTAATCTTGGAATGTGATTAGATACTTAGGCTTGTCGTATCAACATTAAAAGATTTAGGTAGGTAAGTAGGTTTAGTCGCTAAGTCGTGTCTGACTTTTGCGACCCTATGGACTGTAGCCCACTAGGCTCCTCTGTCCATGGGATTTCCCAGGCAAGAATACTGAAGTGGGTTGCCATTTTCTTCTCCAGGAGATCTTCCTGACCCAGGGATCGAACCCCGGTCTCCTGCATTGCAGGCAGACTCTTTACCAACTGAGCCACCAGGGATTGCAAGATATTGAATATAGTTCCCTGTGTTATGCAGTAAATCCTTAAAAGATTTATGAACACTTAACAAAAGGACAAAGCCTCAAGATGAGGCAGTAGTAATCTCTACCACCATCATCTGATTCAAAAATAGTCATGCATATGACCATTTATTTTCCCTGATTTTTGAGATAATTTGTCTTTTGAAAATGTTCAATGTAATATTTTGAAAGAAGTTAGTAAGGAATATACCCTGCATTTTTTTTTTTCCCCTAACTATCTATTATAAATTAGCATATCTCCATTAGTGATTTACTCTTATCAGTGTAATCTCTTATAGACTGCAACTGGTCTTCTGAGATGAACCATTTCATTGGTTCTGGATGTGACTATGGGTTTCAAGGGCCTCAGGTTGGCTTGGCCTCAATACCTTTGTGTGTGGTTTCCCTGACCCGCTTGGGGCTTCCCTGGTGGCTCAGATGGTAAAGAATCTGCCTGCAATGCAGGAGACCTGGGTTCAAGCCCTGGGTCAGAAAGATCCTCTGGAGAGGGGAATGGCTACCCACTCCAGTATTCTTGCTTGGCGATCTCCATGGACAGAGCCGCCTGGCGGGCTACAGTCCATGGGTCGTAGAGTCAGACATGACTGAGCGACCAGCACTTTCACTTTGCCTGACTGGTTAGTGCTTTCCTCAAGAGCATCCTCTGACTGCTCAAGGAAGAGGCTTTTCGTTTCCCTTTCTCATTTCCCACTGGTGACAAACGCCAAAAGAGGAGCACTCTGGTCAGGACTCTAGGCCTCTTGATGTCAAAGGTATAAAGCCTGGTTTTTATCTGCTCTCCTCACACCCTCATCCAGAATGTACCCCACCCCCACCCCCCGTCTTCTCCTTGGGAGACAGGGTTAAAGCATTCCCAGGATCCTTGCAAATTTCTGAAGGTTTCTTCAGAGGGACTTGCAATCCAGGTTACGATGATTCTGCTAGCCATCAAGGTTGTTTCATTCTCCTCCTCCCAGATGATCTTAACACAGACTAGTTTTCATGAACATTCTCAAAAACTGTTTCTGGGAAATCTTATAATCCTAAACAAGCAAAGTATTCTCAAATGTTATTTAGATTGGAATGAAGTTCTAGACATTGATCGAAGGTGTTTTCACAACACTTTCAAAATCTTAAACACACATAAGGTCTCCCAATTTAAGGACTTGAGTTGATAGATGGCTCTACCAGTGAAGAAAAAATGTAGATGTTTTAAATGATCAAAACTGAGTGTTGTAAGCAACTAAAACTTTCAAAAAAAAAAAAAAAAACCACAGCATGTGATATCTTAATAGTATGCAAAGCAGCACTGTTGCATTACAGCAAAAATCCTATACTTATATATTACTTTATTTAGAACAGAATTATTTTTTTTTAATTTTCTACTTTTTCCACCTGAAAAAAACATAGTGATTCTAGAAACTCAGCAAATTCTATGAAGATGCACGCCTTACAATATTTTACAAAATTTTCCTATATATTATTGCATTTAAACTTCACAACTCTTTAGGACTGCAGTTTTCAATTTTCTCCCTACTTCAAACACACAAAGGAAAATATTTCCAAACAAAAAAATCTTCCTGTGTACAAGCTCCCATGTGGATGAATTGAAACAAGAACACATGTGCAGTAGAACAAAAGAAGGATGCATGCAGGGTTTTGTTACTATCCTCTGGGGGGGTGTGTGTGTGTGTGTGTGTGTGTAGTATTTGTGCACATATTTTGTATTTCTGTGAGATTAGATTATTAACTATTACATCAGAAACACTGACTTCACCCCGTGGCAAAGATAAGATAGTCTGCTGTTATGTGTACATCTATTTGCTCTGAATTCCCATCTTTTCAGTCTCACTCTCAGTGATGTAATTGTAGAAACACCCTTGTATATTTCTGTGTCATAGCACAATGGTAATTGTTGTTTCAAATGCATGTGCTTTTAGTCATATAGACAAACCTGAATCCCAATTGTTAAGACTTAGTTTCTACTGTTTTTTTTTTTCTCTTCATAAATAAAAGATGATTACACAGAACAATCCACCTGGAATATTATACCTACTGGCTGATATCATACCTTTTCTAAGTTTCCGGCTGCCACTTTGGCCTCTCTGCAGGCTTTTTTTAATCCCTGTTCTATGGCCACCCATGCCTGAGAAATTTCTCAACAGGAAGACTGCCAGATGGGGGAGAAAAACTCTCCAGTGGTGTGGAGACACACGGAGTTTAATTTCCACCCAGCTGATTTAGACAGTGAACACCATTCAGTATAGTCAGTGCCCTCCACTCACTGGCTCTCCAGGCAGGTGCTACAATGTTCCCAATAATGCAAAAAAATACTGGGACAAGAAGGAAAGTTTAATTTTGGCTATTTGCAGGCCCCCACAGAAGAAACAGGTTAAGTCTCAGGAAAGGTTGCTGCTACTTAAATAACCATCGTTTTATCAAAACTAAGATCGTCACAGTTTAATGGACTATGTCTCTTTCTCGTATCTAGATTTAAAAATGCAATATTCCAGTTTTCAAGAGTTGCTACAACTAAAGGATACTATCTTTTCATTAGTATTTTATGAGAACTGAAACATATGAAAGTGATGCCACAGGCTGTTAGTGGTAATGTCTTTGTTTCAAATGATTTAGGAGATTTGTGTCTCCTATATGGTTTATTGGTGTCAAGAAAATTGAATATTTATCTTAGGCTCCTCTGCATTCCTCTATAAATCCATCAGTTTAAGGTCATATATTTTTCTCTATTTGTATGTATACCTTTTATCCTACCCCCTTCTGTCACAAATGCTATTCTTTATCCATTCCACAATAAATCCAAGCATTGCTGTATCCCCATTTCTTTTTCCTCATCTGTATATTTTTCTATTTCATGTTTCACTTTACTTATACAGGTATGTGCAACAAAATCATGCTCATTCCCTCTTTCAAGGAAACACTTTATCTTCCTTAATAATTAATGATATGCTATTTTAAAATACATCTCTTAGAGAAAAAATGACTTCCCATCTCCCTTGCCTCCAAGATGAGTATCCCCCAACTTGGGATAGAGATTCAGAAGTAAACAGCAGCCAAAAAAACTCGTAAGTGGTATGACCAGGCTAGAGAGTAAGTGACCACAAAATACTAAAATCAAAGTATTTTTCTAAAATGAAGACTCTTCAAAAAAAAAATAATAAATAAAATAAAATGAAGACTCTTCAGATAGCCTGGGAATAAAGCTAGTTGTTTGGTGAACATCTATTTCTACTTCAAGACCCAGCTCAACATCCTTGCTTTGATGACTTCCCTGACTACACCAGGGGAAGTTTGCATTTCTCCTTTTGCGCCATCAGCATATGACACGAACAGTCGCATAGCAACATTTATTCTATTGTTCTACCATGAGTTAGGTGCCCTTCAGCATGACCAAACCATGAGTTTTTTCAGGAGCAAAATCCATCCATCTTATTTAACTTCATCCTCTGTTCAGTGCCCAACACATAACTGAATGCTCCTGAATGTTGGCTGAACACACCACACTCAGTTCAGTTTAAGTTCTATGCAGCCCGCTGATTGAGTACATAAACTGGTATTTGGGGTTTACGTTAGGGACATGATATTTACATTCAAAGGGAAATGAGTCAACACGTGCAATACTTACGACAACTTTAACATGTTTGGATAAATCTCTAGAGCTTCTCTGTAGGAAATCAGAAAAAGCTGCCTATACCACAAGGAAAGAAAGAAAAAAAATGCTTCATTACACAGTTATGCCAAAGCCCTGCTTCTGTGATAGATAGGTCCTAGGAATTCTGAGTTATGCAAAAATACAAAATGTAAAACAAATTCTCTAGAGTAAAGTAGTGCAGAGGCTGTCAAGTTGAAATCTTTCTCTTTGTTTTCAAAATGTAACTTATCATAAAATTTAAGATAGCAGTAGGAGAGAGAAAATATAGGTAATTTCAAGGGTCAGTTTGGAGATCTGACAGCCTTTCCTGACCTTCCTGTTCATCCAGTAGATGCTGATAAAATCTTTAACTCTCCACTGAGACTGTCTTGTTTCGCCTCTTTTTTACTTTAATCCCCTCTATCCAGTGGTATAAACTTAAGCACACTTTAAAAATTAGTATTTTGGAGGCCCTCTTTTTTTTTTTTTTCTTTCTAGCCATTCACATCCAGGGATGTCCCTGAGAAGAAGTAAAAAGAAGAGTGCCCCTTTATTTCATTTATGCTTCCATGAAAAAACTCTCCATGGTCTCTTAATTTTGCATCCAAATGTCAATGCATAGGATACATACCCTTATGAAAACTACATTCTTACCCAAGACTTGCCATACATCTTTCAGTCTACCTAATTTTCCAGTTCTCTAGCTTGACTTTGATGTTTGCTTTTCACACCACTTCTTGACTATCATTCCCACTCAGCGTCAGGGCTTTAAAGTTCAAAGATAATGAACTCTCTGCCAACCGACTTAAGAAATATACCCTTACTTTTATTCTTCAACCAACACATTAAGCATTAACTCTATATAAACATAGGGCTTGCCGGGTGGTACAGTGGTAGAAAATCTGCCTGCAATGCAGGAGACCTGGGTTCGATCCCTGGGTTGGGAATATTCCCCTGGAGAAGGAAATAGCAACCTATTCCAGTATTCTTGCCTGAAGAATCCCATGGACAGAGGAGCCTGGCAGGCTACAGTCCATGAGGTCACAAAGAGTTGGACATGACTGAACACACACACACATACATAGACACACATGTAAACATCTGTGATGTGTATGTAATTATTAGCATAGTATATTAGCATCTCTATTACCATCAGTAAATTAGTATAAATCACATGTAATCATTAAAAAATGAAATGTATACTTACCCCTGCATAGAACATTTTATTTCGAAAACGACTGTTGAATTTCTCTGGATTTGCTTCTGTGAAAGGGAAAAGGTGGTTTTGTTACACAGACTGCATTAGAAGTAGTGAGTTAGATTAGCTCCTCCATGTTCTCTCTGTCCCTCCCCATCCCAAGGAACCAACAGCTTCATTATCGTGTTTCCTTCAGTTATAGGCAGTTGGCACAATAGCCCAGGGATACAAAATGTAGCCCCAAACTGTCATCAGTGGCAATATCAACTGAGACATGCAAATTATTAGGCTCTACCCTAATCCTACTGAATTAGAATGTCTGGGGGCTGGGGTCTGGTCTAGGAATCTGGTTTAACAAGTTCTCCAGGTGATTCCCATGCACATTAAAGGCTGAGACACTCTGGACTCTATTCAAAATAGAGGAGCAGCGACAGAAGAAAGAGGGAAGGGAGAAGGGAGAGGGTCCATTGTCTGCTTTGACCTCCATGGAGCACAGCTTCCATAAATGATGTATGCAGCTCAAATTTAATATAGGGAATTTGGATAAAAATCAATGAAGAATTTGCTGTCAAGTTTGCAAGAACTCCTAACTACCATCTACACTCTTGTTTGTGACAGGCCTCGAAAAACCATTTGATTTAGCAAAGATATGTAAATATTATATATATATATATATATATGTATATATGTATATGTATATATGTATATCTATGCAGCTTCCAGATGGCTCAGTGGTAAAGAATCTTCTTGCCAATGCAGGAGATGCAGTTTGATCCTGAGGTTGGGAAGATCCCCTGGAGAAAGAAATGACAACCCACTCCAGCATTCTTGACTGGGAAATCCCTCCTCCCAGAGGAGCCTGGGAGGCTATAGTCCATGCAGTTGCAAAGAGTCAGACACAGGTGAGCACGCACATATAGACAGATATAGATACATACAGATGACCTGCAGAATGGACTCAGGGCAAAAGACAGCAAAGGCTCTGACTAAGAATGGCTTAATTTTGTGTTTGTTCCTGGATGTTATATAGGCTGAAGACCATAAATAGATTAAACAAGAATCTTCATCAGAGAATGTTCACATGAATTCAAGGGATGATAAATCCCTAAATGAAATACTATCTCCTTACACTCTTTCTGATAAAATTCCAAGACATTCCAAAGGAACCCACTGTCAATGTTCGTCTTCTGCTATTTTGTTCATTTGTTATCCTTTTTTAGGAATAGCTCTTTCTCCAAGTCATTTCTCATCAGACAGCTGACTGACTTGCTGAAAGTGTCCAAATCCCAACCCTGTATTTGAATGGCAAGCATGACACCAAATGGCAAAGTTCACAGAAACCAAAATTTCACCTACAATAGCCTGCCTTCTGGCCCCTATAATTCACATCCTTCACATGTGAAAAACACATTCACTTCCTCCCAGGTCCCAAAAGGTCTCATTCCCATTACAGCATCAACTCAAAATCCAAAGACCTCATCTAAATCTCATTAGTTCAAACTTGCCAAATCTCATCATCTAAATCATCTAAATGATTTGGCTCTGAATGTAATCCATTTATAATGATGACGAAACCCTGGGTATAATCCATTCCATTATTTTAACATATTAATCCCATCTTTGTGTATAGCACAATAACATATGTGCCATTAGAATGGAATCCAAAACTCTACTTTTATCTGTAATTGGTCTTGCCCATTAGGGAGATATTAGCAAATATAAGTTTAACGCTAGGTTTGTAAAAGCCAATAAGCAATTTGAACGCCATATAATTCATGTGTGCGTGCTAAGTTGCTTCAGCCGTGTCCAACTCTTTGTGACCCCATGGACTGGAGCCCACCAGGCTCCTTTGTCCATGGGATTCTCCAGGCAAGAATACTGGAGTGGATTGCCATGCCCTCCTCCAGGGACTCTCCCCAATCCCATGTCTCTTACCTCTCCTGCATTGCCAGGCAGGTTCTTTACCACTAATGCCACCCAGGAAGCCCATATAACTCATACATCTTCCAAATTATCTGCATTGGATATTAACCCAATCTTAAGACATCAGTTATGTATACATAAATGACTTCAAAATCTATGCCTAGAGTGACAGTATCACCTTCAGTTAAAATTCTATGTGTTATAAAAATCTTTTCTTTCAAAGTCACTGCACCTTAAGGACAAATATTTTTACCAGCATTATCTTCATTTTTCTAACACCATGGCAAAAATCTTTCACTCTGTATTAACTTGTCATCTAACCCACCTTTATCACAAGCTCCTTTGTCCCTCTGTATTTTTCTTTCCTGTCTGAAATGCCCTTACCCATTTCACTTCTTGTCTACATCACATTCCTTCTTTATTTCCCACCATATTCCCTCCTACCCTTTCTGGAAACTTTCCCCTGATACTTTTCTTCTGTCAACAATCCCCACCAAACTCCCATACTACTCACTGCCTATACATCCTCCCCTTACTATATACTCCCTCTACTTTTATTTGTCTTTTATATATGAGCCTATTCTCCAATTTAACATTCCATTCCTATAGCAGACATTTGAGACCGCCACTGGACTTGGCACAGGAGGATAAAAATAAGAGAGTCTTTTGCCCTTGTGTTGTTTAAAGAGGGCAGACAGATCTGAAAATGAAAATGAAAAATGTCACTCTGTATATGCCATAAAAAGATGTCTATATAAGATGACTCCACGGACTGTAGCCCGCCAGGCTCCTCCGTCCATGGAATTTTCCAGGCAAGAATACTGGAGTGGGTTGCCATTTCCTTCTCCATATAAGATAAAATGGGGGTGGCAGGGGAGAGTGGGGTCCACACACAGAGAAAATCAAAAGTGTTCCAGAGGCAAGTACACTTGAATCTAGAATGATGAGTAGATGTCACACTGAGGTTCACGATGGAAAAGAAGGTTACAGATAGAGAAGCTTGGACAGGGTTTCTCAAAGGCCAACTGTGCCTGAGTCTCACCACCTGGGCAAGAGCCTGGCAGTGTGTCCTTTGCAGCGATGGTGAGGGTGAAATTTAGCAGTCCACTGAAAATAACACCTTTTCCAAGAAATCTGTCAGTTCACCATATGAATCATGAAACATTCATAATCCTTTGAAACATGCTGATCTGCATGCCTCTTTATATTCAGAGAAAATAGCAAATCCTAAATCAAATTTAAATACTGCCTCTTCAGGAGTCATAATTGTATTTCCTTGACCTTGTAGTATAAGGTTCAAATCCTCTGAATAATAAGCAATTTCAATGAGGGTATGACTCGAGTGTCCAATCTCAGACTAAAAGTTTGATGTGTTTAATATCCTTCATGTCCCCCAAAGATGACTATCTAATTTACATAGATGGCCAAGTGAGACCTAGCTTTGCTACCTGATAACCATAATCATTGTTACCATGACTATATAATAGTGGACTAGAATATTTTCAGTGTACTTCCTCAAGTACTGTCATAATGCAATAGTGTAAAGTACTGGCAAGATTCCAACCGACAATTAAATGACCAATCCTATTAAATCTCTGAATTTTGTTCCAAATGTTCTGTTACCAACAGTTCAGCCAGACATGGCTTAGCCACTTTGAGAAGAATAAAACAGCGTCCATTTTCCTATCAAATAAAGTATACCTTCTTCTTTTCAAAATCACTTTTTAAAATTTATTTTTTGGCTGCACCACACAGCATGTTGGATCTGACTTCCTTGACCAGGGATCAAACCCACATCCTCTGCACTGGAAGCATGGAGTCTTAACCACTGGCCCAGCCGGGAAGTCCAATATACTTTCTTTTTGATCAAATTATTCAAAGGTTTGCATTATTTACATACAAAGTGAATCAAAATGTTCAGCCTTTCTTTACTGCTTATTTTCTTTTCTACTGGTAATTCTAAAAGCATTTACACAGAAAACACCAATAATAAACTGTCTCAAAACGAATGTCATTTTAATTGTTCCTTCTAAAAGAAATACAATACAGATAGTAATAAAAGTCTGCAACTTTCCCATGTCAATTTGATGGGCTATTTCATATCTATGCCAAAAACTTTTTGCAATTGAATTTTTTAGGATTCTGCTTAGTGAGATTTGTATTTATTACCCAGTCCATGTAAATGGATTGGCATTATTCCCAATTTATTGTATGTTTTGACTAACATCTAGTAGGTTATTCTATGCAAGGTTATTTTTTTTGGAATGGCTCTCATGAGGCTTTGAATCACTCTGCAAGTATCGGATGCAAATGATACAGCTTTGTCATGAAGTCACAGTCCCTGAGCAGCTGCATTAGAGAACAGTTTGGAGTCTCAACTGTGGTTTGCATGGCTTCCAGCCACTATCTATCAACAAAAATAAGTACATATGACCCTAATGAAAATGAAGCCTCACTTTCTTCCTCCTCCTCCTGCAGTGGAGCTTGAGATTTCTTGACTATCCAAGTAAAAACATGGGAAAACCCCAAATAAACAGAAAACAGCCAAAAAAAAAAAAAAAGAAATTAGCCTGATGGGCTTCCCTGGTGATTCATTGGTAAAGAATCCACCTGCCAATGCAGGAGACACTGGTTCGATTCCTGATCTGGGAAGATCCGACATGTCACAGAGCAACTAAGCCCGTGCACAACTATTGACCTTGTTCTCTAGAGCCTAGGAGCCGTAACGACTGAGCCCAGGTGCCACAGCTATTGAAGTCCACATACCCTAGAGCCCGTGCTAGGCAACAAGAGAGGCCACCGCAACGAGAACCCCCTCACACCGCAACTAGACGGTAGCCCTGGCTCACCTCAACTAGAGAAAAGCCTGTGGAGCGATGGAGGTCCAGCATAGCCAAAAATAAATTATATTAAAAGAAGAGCTTGAGTAATTATACCTTTCATCATTAATAATGATTTCTTTTTTGCTTAATGCAAAAAAGATGGACTAACAGATTCTAAAAAGTCCACACCTCTGGTATAGACACATCAGCCAATCTGTTTCAACATTTCGTGTATATTTATTGTGTACCGCCATCTCTAGATCCTCTCCATGAACATGGTATTCATTACTCTCAGTCAGCATCAATCCTCCCTGACCAGCTCTTTAGTCACTGTTCTTCCTCTTTTTTTTTTTTTTTTTTAAATCACTTCTTGGTCGTTCACTGACTTTAGTTTCTAGTCAAACCTAAAGATTGGCAGTCCTGAGTCCTGGAGCACACATCCGGTCCTGATCTTTACTGTCTTTGAGACCCTAAACAATGAGGCCTCGGGGTAACATCTGTAATAAGCTTCTATCTTACTGAGCTCCCAGGGTCACCATGAAAGTTCAAATGGAGAAACAGCAGTAAGCACATGGCGGGCGCTTAAGTGATATGCAAGCAAAAGGGGACACGCAAAACACCCGCTGGAAACTTCCTCCCTGGGAGACGGAAACGGGACGCTGTCCTCACCTCTGGATTCGTGGAACTCCAATGTGACGTGCGCATCGAATCCGAGGCTGAAGTAGTTATTGAAAACATTCAGAGGAAGCTGCAATGATGAACAAAGGCAGAGGTAAAGTTGAAAGCCAGACACCTGTCTGTGGGGCAAGTCCCGGGGAGAAAGACCAGTCACAACCCAACGCAGGGGTGTCTACATAGAAGGAACAAGGGATTTTTGAATTAATTCTTTAGGGAAAGCTCAACTCATAGGATACTCCCAAGAATTTTAAATAGTTTAGGAAACAAGAGACACAACACAAATTATTAAATGAGAATCATTCTTGTGGATATTATAACACGAGAATCTTAAGGGCTGAGGGATGCACATTTGTAACAGTTACAAAGGATGATTCACTAAACAAACTCTGCAAATAAATTTAATTGTAAGGATCACATCTAACCTTCTTAATCAGTGGATGCACATTTTTTGAAGAACTTATGGTCAGCAAATTAATATTGCAACTGAAAATAAATACAATTTACCCTTATTTTCTAAAAATCTATTTATTTTTGACAAAAGTCATGTAAGCAATAAGCCAGTGGGAGCCATTTAACTATTCTCAACCTAGAGAAAAACTAAAAGCTAGTTAAGACAGTAGCACTGACATAAACACACTACCATGTGCGAAACAAATAGCCAGTGGGAAGTTGCTGTAGCACAGGGAGCTCAGCTCGGTGCTCTGTGACGACCTAGGGGTGGGATGGGATGGGAGGGAGGGGACACATGTCTACTTATGGCTGATTCACACTGTTGTACAGCAGAAACCAACACAACATCATAAAGCAATTATCCTCCAGTTAGAAATAAAATATATGTGTGTGTGTATTTATTAGTATTCAGATTTTTATTTACTCTATTAACTCTTAGATCTTTAATAGGACCATGAAATATGCAAACACAAACACACAGAAATATACATAAGCCTCAGCTTTCCTTGCCAGAGTCCTCTGGGTCCCTGGCTGTTACTGCAAGTTGAGTAAAGGGGAGAACAAACTATGTAGTCTGAAGTCCTGCATTAAAACTACAAAGCTGACATGATCTGAAGGCCTTTGGTTTAAGGTGAGAACAATTAGGAAAGCATGTGGGAAATGCTAGAAGGCATATGGTAATTCTTCCACTTTTTCTTCTGCAACTCAGATTGGAAGGTAAATGTTAAAGTAAACAGAGGGGAAACATTATCTCAGCCTGGATGATGTTTCCAGATAATGATCAGGTTTATCCTCCAGAGAGAAATGCACTCCTCTTCTATTAGAAATAAGTGTTTATCCTCAAGATTTCAAAAATTACTGGGTTTCCTATGCCCCTTGATCAGTAAGATTTTTCTCTTTGACTAGAGCAATAATCTTGTCGCAGTAAGAGAAAAACGAAATGAGAGGAAGAGTCAGAAAGAGAGCAAGAGAGAGATTATTAATAATACAGAAACACAGAGATTGAAATAAAGGATGAACCCATCCATGGAAGGCTGACTCAGAGCATGTACTGATTCAGAGGTCAGCTCAGCCCTTAGAAGTGGTTACAAGTGACTGGAGAAGGGAGAGAAACTAAACGCACAGAGCAATGCCAAAACATGTCTCACTCTCCTGGCTTCACATTTGAGAATATCCAGTTCCTGCACTTAAACGAAAATACAAGTCCTTAGGAATGACAGCAAGGGTTGGTGATCCTGCCAAAAGCACAGATATGTTCATTTCTACCATTTATGTTCTTTTGGCTACAATTCTAACCCATGTCTCAGCATCCACTGATAACGTAGGAGAACATCTGGTCACCATACTCTAAATAACATTACAATTTAATCTGTTTTAAGAGTTCTTATTCATATTTTCCAGGAAAAATTGCCCCAATTTCCTACACATCTCCTTACAAATCCACTTTTGAAACCCTTTAATTATCTGGATTAATGTCCCCAGGCTGCATCAAGAAGCCTTTCCATTTCTTAAGCTGTTGGGAAGAGAATTAAATAGAGATTGCTATTGAGGGCCTAACCATTCCAAGTTGAGTGGGGATAGGACCTTAACATTTCCATATGGCACATTTCTTTGTACTTTAGCTGTTTTATGCCCAGTTTCTATAAGTCAAATATATTACAAAGAAGTATTATATCCCAAGACGATACTTGCTTAAACAACACTGTGACCTTACGAACTCAAGGTCAACTGAGCAATCATGATAACTACGAAAAACCTTAGTTTCTGGATCATAGTTTAGGTGGAAAACACTATGAAGGTAAGACAAAACACGTTTTAACCAATTTTAGTCAAATAAGTAACTTGAGCTTCTACCACAACTGGTGAGGATCTTGATGCTCATCAATAAAGGTGCATTTGTTGTTGTTCAGTCAGTAAGTTGTATCTGACTCTTTTGCGACCCCATGGACTGTAGCCCACCATGCTCCTTTGTTCATGGGATTTCCCAGGCAAGAACACTGGAGTGGGTTGCCATTTCCTTCTCCAAGGAAAGGTGCACTGGTTTGGTCTAAAATGATACTGGATTCAAAGGCACCATGAAATCCTGGCTTCATGATCCAATAGAGCAGGGATGCTACACAGATGCTGGGCCTTCACCCTATATCTACTTAATCAGAATCTCTGGGAACAGGGCCTTGTGATCTGCATTTCAGAGGCACACTGCCTGGAGTTTCTTACACAACAAAAATGTGAAAACACTATCACGAAAGAAAAAGGCAAAGTAATAGAAAACAAGTAGCTACTCAAAAACCTATCAGATTTATATGAAATTGAAGCCAGAACTTAAAACTGAATTTTCCCCTGAAGCTCTACAGTAGCATTTTTATAATTATATCCCTTGGTTTGTGAGATACAAGTTTAATCACTGAAGGAAAAACGCTAAGTCAAACATTTATTTAGGTGTATCTTCGCATCCCAAACAAGTGATGAAATTGGAATTTTTGCTATCAGATCAGAAATCTCAGATGGTATCTTTCTATTGAAAGACCCTGTGCCTAATGTTTTCAGGCCATATGACTTTTATTTTTTTAAATCTTCTCATAGTTTTAAGACTTTGCAATGAATCTGAAAGATTAGAAAACTGATATATTTCTTTCTGGTGTGGAATTTGAGGACAGAGAATAGCTCCCTGCGCTACAGAAGCACTTAGAAAATCTTGATCTTTAGAAGTCTATGGGGCAGAATCACTGGATAGCATTATTCTCACAGCCCTAGTAGCCATAACCTCTATAGGAGGTAATCAGACATAACCCTCTGGCCAGGAATGTATTTCCTGTGGCTCAGGCAGAAAATACTCCAGGGTTCCCTTTCTGCAGAAGGGAAAACTCTCTAACCTTACACACGCCATCTTCCAGCTCTTCAGGAGGCAAGTCTGGGTTTCTTTCCACGTGGAGATTCCAGCGATCCAGCTGTACAATCGTCCCATCTTCTACTTGGCAAAGGATCTTAGAAACAGGCTCATCAGTGTAGCCCTAAGGAATCAAAGAACGAACACACTGCTGTCTGGAATAGTGGACAGTACAGCTAAAGGTATTGAGAGTTCATGCCAGGTGGAGACCTTCTGCTACAGCTCTCTCTTTATTTTGCAATTAACAAGGCTGAGAGTAAACTGTTTTCCTTGAGATATTTAGAATTTAAGACAATAGTCACGGGTACTGTGCACAGAAATACTCTCTCTAGTTGGTTTGAGCAGAAGAGTGACTTCTGTCAGCAACCAAAAAGTAAAGTCAATGGCAGTTATTTGAGAGCCATGCTGGATGGCTGTTTCTATCAGAGTGAAAACAGATTTCCCCATGTCTCGCTCTAGAGAAATTTGGAGGATACACAGAACAAGTGTATGTGGAGGAGCAGGAAAATAATCAAGCAACATCTGCTAGGTGATTTCTCATATTCCATTTCACTCACCTCTCCCTGACCTTGTCCTAAGACACCATCCCTTTCAGGATCTAAGGCAAGTCCGACTGATGAACAGCCCTGCTAGGGAGCTATCTACTTACTCCTTGAACATACACGACTGATGGCATGATTATTAAGGATGATCAAGTCACTGATTTAGATAAGAGGAACTAATACTGATAAATACATTAGCTGCTTCATGAGAATATATTATTTATACTATGCTTACTTAAAATTGAAAAAAGACCTCTGGGAAATTAATTCACCCCAGGCCAAATAAATATCTGCTAATATCCTGACATAATTATCACACATGGGAGGTTAATACACCCAAAAGCCAGATTAACACCTGCTAATATCTGAAGATAATTTTCATCGAGCCCAGCTCAGGCAATAATTTCCTATGAGCAGTTAAAAAGCCAGTCAGGCAGCATATGTTAGCATATTATGCTTTCTTATTTTCCTAATACTGTAAAAAATATTAATGATGATAATAATAGTTTTTAAATGACTGTTGTTGCTGTTTAGTCACTAAGTCAAGTCCGACCCTTTGCAATCCCACAGACTGTAGCCCACCAGCCTCCTCTGTCCGTGGATTTACCAGGCAAGAACCCTGGAGTTGGTTTGCTATTTCCTTCTCCAGGGGATCTTCCTGACCCAGGGATCAAACCCACATCTCCTGTATTGCAGGAGGATTCTTTACCACTGAGGCACCTGGGAAGCCCCTTTTAAATGGCTGGTTAGTGGCAGATAAACTACTTTCAACAAGCCTGCCTGTAGTTGACTCCAGGGTGAAAAGGAAAATTGGTTACCTGTATAGCCAAAAGCCTGATGACATTGACCAGAAAACTAAATGCTCAAACAAAGCCATGACTCTTCCAAAGTAAGAATCAGAAATCTGAACCAGATGCATCAGGGCAGGACTAGGGGTCAGGAGCAATTTGAGTCTCTGTAATTGCTTAATATGAGGACCAACCCACCCCCTGGATACCTGTGACTACTGTCTTTTCGTGGATACCTCAGACCCAAACCTGTGTACTAAAACCCATTTTTAAAAATAAAACTTCCTCTTCTCTAGCTGACTATAGATCTAAACTGAAGATAAAACCATGGTTCACGGGGACCTTGATTCTCAACTCTAACTTGTTCCTTGAACAAGAGGAGCACATGTGCCGCCACTGGAGCCTCTGTGGATTCGGGGACTCCACTGCTTGATGACGTGGGCAGCCCCTGAGAACATGCTTACCCCTCCCCAGTTGAGAGTCCGAGCCAGGTCATTCCCAGTCCCCAGAGGAAGGACCCCGACGGGAGGCTGAGGGCTCAGCTGCAGTTCATCCAGAATGGAGAGGATCCAGCCCACCTACAGACATTTGGGGGCCAGAAGAGAGAGAAGAAAGATAAATAAGTTACAAAGAAGACAACCTGAGAATAGGAGGCTTTAAAAGGGCAAAACAGAATAGGCATATTTTTATTTAAGAATCCAGCAGCCAGGAAACAGAAAGGGCACTTATCGCAAGCAGCTTCAATGCGCCAAGCCTCTTCAAAGGGAAAAAGAACCATTTTGTATACATCATTTCATATAAACAAAACGAGACCCGTTCATCACGTGTTTAACTAGTATGTGTATGTGCTCAGTCATATTTGACTCTTCGCCCCGTGGACTGTAGCCATGGGGTTGCAAAGAGTCAAATGCAGGCTCCTCTGCCCATGGCATTTTCCAGGTAAGAACACTGGAGTGGGTTCCCATTTCCTTCTCCAGGGAATCCTCTTGACCAAGGGACTGAACCCACATCTCTTGTGTTTAACTAGAGATCTACTTTAAAATTCAAGAGAGTTTACAATTTAGGGAGGTTGGTTCATCCCTAGGGCATTTCAGGAAATCAGACTAAATCTCAATTCTGGCTCACACTGGCGTTGTCATCTTGATTAAATATTTAACCTCAGTAAGACTCATTTATTTGATTTTCAAAATGAGGATAATAATACCTACCTCACAAGACTGTTTATAGATTAAAACTAAAACATATATAAAAACCTTGATATGGTGCATAGCTGATGGAAGTACTCATTAAATGGTTACTCTGTACGTTATCATCTTAGAAATTAGTAGTGCTTTCCTAAATACCCCTACATTCCTCTTAATGAAACATTAAAAAACATAATTATGGATGAACTTAGTACTTATTATAAGTTTAGGCAGAAAATGGATACTTATACACTAGAATCATATTCCTGTTCTATCTTTTTCTAAGATAAATAATACTTGGTATTTTGTCTTATTATAACTATTTAGAAAAATTACCCCAAACTTGGAAACAGCAAAAAGAAACTTGAATATTGTCACAGTGTCATTCTAGAGCAGCATCACAGGCTTATTTAGGAACTTTATGAGTGTTAAGTTACTGAGAATTTTTGTCCTGTAGAGATACAAACATTGAGAAGAGAAGATCACTTTAAATGCTCTGATTCTATTCCCCCATCAGAACATAAACCAATTTTGTCTCAAATTTAGAAAAATTATTCTGGTATAAACTACATAATTCTTTTCCTCTTCTTCTCCAATAAACTGGTGGTATTATCTTGCTAACTCGTTTATTACAAACCTAAATAAAGTTTTTAACATTTACTGATTCTAAAGTTGTTTGAGAATCATGTTTCAAATTTTTTAACAGTACATTTATTGAACACTACTATATATAAAGCATGGAAATAAGGAATTGAAATATAAAGATGAGTGAGACACTCTAAGATAAGGCAGAATGGTTGCTCTCAAGGATTTACAATTAACAAAAAGAGGGGCATACTGATCTTTCCTGTGTGCCAGTCCCTGAGCAAAGCTTTCTACTGAATGATTAAACTTCAAAACAACTCTCTACAATAGATATAATTTTCATTCCCAATTCGTAGACAAAGAAACCAAGGCTTGAAAGGTTCAGTGATGCCTTAACATCACATCATTTATATGGTAGAGCTGACATTCAAAGCTAGGCTTGCCATACATCAAAGGCCAACCTCTGAGCAACTCTGGTGCGAGGAATGTTTCAGTAAAGAACTAAACTCAGCTCCCAAGTGGCCTGACCATCCCAGAGTCAATGGCATGGACCTTTGGGATCTTTGGAGCACTGGGGAATCCTTCAGTTCAGTTCAGTTCGTCGTTCAGTCATGTCCAACTCTTTGCGACCCCGTGAACTGTAGCACGCCAGGCCTCCCTGTCCATCACCAACTTCCAGAGTTCACCTAAACTCACGTCCATTGAGTCAGTGATGCCATTCAACTATCTCATCCTCTGTCGTCCCCTTCTCCCACCCTCAATCTTTCCCAGCATCTGGATCTTTTCAAATGAGTCAGCTTTTCGCATCAGGTGGCCACAGTATTGGAGTTTCAGCTTCTACATCGGTCTTTCCAATGAACACCCGGGACTGATCTCCTTTAGGATGGACTGGTTGGATCTCCTTGCAGTCCAAGGGACTCTCAAGAGTCTTCTCCAACACCACAGTTCAAAAGCATCAATTCTTCAGCGCTCAGCTTTCTTTACAGTCCAACTCTCACATCCATACATGATTATTGGAAAAACCATAGCCTTGACTAGATGGACCTTTGTTGACAAAGTAATATCTCTGCTTTTCAATATCTGTCTAGGTTGGTTTTCAATATCTGTCTAGATTGTTTTCAATATCTGTCTAGGTTGGTCATAACTTTCCTTCCAAGGAGTAAGCATCTTTTAACTTCATGGCTGTAATCACCATCTGCAGTGATTTTGGAGCCCAGAAAAATAAGGTCAGCCACAGTTTCCCCATCTATTTGCCATGAAATGATGGAGAATCCTTGGAATCTGCTTAATCAAATTCAGTTTATTTGCAGATTTATTAACTGAGCTACACAGAGGCTATGTTATTTGCTCAAGATCAAATAATCAGAAGCGAAAGAAACAAGAGTCATAACCAGGTCTGCTGACTCCTTATCTAAAACCCTTTCTCCTCCATGGTGACTATTTTTTAGGATGTCAAACTTGCCCATCCATCAAGAAGCCTAAAATTGTGCTTACCTTTTAGAAAGGGGTAACACAATGCCGGCCCAAGGCAGGAAACTAAAAATTCAGATCTACAGGGGAGTCCACAAGTCCCCTCATTCGCTCAAACTGAGCAAAACACCCCTAGACAAGTCCTCAGATTCCCACCCAGGGCTTCTTTAGCTCTTCTTTGACACAATACTCACTAAGCTTGCTATTGAAATAAAAGGAAAAAAAAAAGCCAGACGCTAAAGTAGTGCTAATGACTGTTAGAGGTTGTTCCTCGGCCACTGAAAACACAAATGAGATCAAGTCAAAGCAGAGGCCTCTAATAAATGATAAGAAGGGGGTTTAAAGGTCATGAAAAAGGACATGAAAACTCAGAAATCCCAACAATCTGGGCTCCCTGACTACAGCTGTAAACAACCCTGAGTAGAACCAGAGACTCTGAGAAAGGAGGTGGAACTTACTGGAAATCTAATTCAATATCTCATATACAGCAGAGAAAAGAAGACAGACTCTTTAACTTCTCTGCGAGATGCTCTGGCAGCTCCCCTATTCTGATTTATACTCACAAGTCAAATCTAAGTTCTTTTAGGTAGATTTAAATTAGAAATATTTTTCTTGTGGTCCTTTGAAGTAGGTCTGTCTTTTCTGGATAAAATAATGCCATGAGTTCACACTTTGAACATTCTATTTCCCTCCAGACATAAAAATAAGAGGGAAAAAAAAAAAGTCTCCGTGGGTCAGAAACAAAGAAAGCACAGAGGGGCAAGCAGAGGAAGCCAGGCGTTTGGCTTCTGTCTGATTACAGGGGATAAAAGTTCACCCCTTGCTGGCAGGAGGCTGTGTATGAACCAGACTCCCTATGTGGTCAGAAGAAAAGAGGCCAAGAAGAGAGGGTGAGGAGCCACCGCCTGAGGCTGTCATCCACAGAAAGCTGTGATGCCTCGGGCTGGAGGGATAAAGCTTCTATTAGTGAGCTGAAATGCCCATGAGTTTGTTGACACACCTGAAACACCCCTGACCCAGGGTTAGGATGGAGCCCTAACCACTTACAGAAAACCCAACTCAAGCCTCAGGATCCTGGACACCATTCAAACTACTAGAAAAGATGAGTACAAGGGTGCAGAGAAAGAAAAGGGAAAAATCAAACACAGCCAAACATCTTCCTCTGAAGTTGAGCCTGCGGAGAGAAATTCTAAATACCAGGAAGAACACTAAGAGTAAGACAGACCAGAAGGTCAGAGAATAATTTACAACCCATGAAACACAAATAATTGTCAAGTAACTTTGAAATAAGTGTCCCATAACTTCCACGAATTGATAAAGTGTCTCCTAATAGATTTTTATTTTGTGTGTCAAACTTTATTTTTTTGGGCTCCAAAATCACTGCAGATGGTGACTGCAGCCATGAAATTAAAAGATGCTTAGTCCTTGGAAGGAAAGTTATGACCAACCTCAGCAGCATATTTAAAAGCAGAGACATTACTTTGCCAACAAAGGTCCATCTAGTCAAGGCTATGGTTTTTTCAGTGGTCATGTATGGATGTGAGAGTTGGACTGTGAAGAAAGCTGAGCGCTGAAGAATTGATGCTTTTGAACTATGGTGTTGGAGAAGACTCTTGAGAGTCCTTTGGATTGCAAGGAGATCCAACCAGTCCATCTTAAAGGAGATCAGTCCTGGGTGTTCATTGGAAGGACTGATGTTGAAGCTGAAACTCCAATACTTTGGCCACCTCAGGCGAAGAGTTGACTCATTGGAAAACACCCTGATGCTGGGAGGAATTGGGGGCAGGAGGAGAAGGGGACGACAGAGGATGAGATGGCTGGATGGCATCACCGACTTGATGGACATGAGTTTGGGTGAACTCTGAGAGTTGGTGATGGACAGGGAGGCCTGGCGTGCTGTGATTCATGGGGTTACAAAGAGTTGGACACAACTGAGCGACTGAACTGAACTGAATAGATCTTTGATCAGTATAATTGTCCTCATTCAAACTTTAAGAATTGTTCCTTTCTTTTTCTTGGAAGGCTGCCAAGATTCCACATGAAACTGTGGTGTGATTCCACAAAATGGCAAGAGTCCTCTGGACCCTCTGACTCGTCACCATCTCCTTTCTGTTTTAGACTTGGCTTCTCCAGTGGCTCAGATGGTAAAGAATCTGCCTGCAAAATAGGAGACTCAGGTTTGATTCCTGGGTGGGGAAGATCCCCTGGAGATGGAAATGGCAACCCACTCCAGTATTCTTGACTAGAGAATCCCTTGGACAAAGGAGCTTGGTGGGCTATAATCCATGGGGTTGCAAAGAGTTGGACATGGACTGAGCTACTTTTGCTTCATTTTTAAGCATAAAAGGAAAACATACAGTTGATTTGAATGTAAGGGATCTTCCCCTTTCTTACCAGTTGATCAGGTTAAAAAAAAAACAACTGCAGAAATAGATTCTCTCTCCTTTTCCCAATAGCCAGTTTGTTGTTGTTCAGATACTAAGTCGTATCTGACTCTTTGCAATCCCATGGATTGCAGCACACCAGGCTTCCCTATCCTTCATTATCTCCCAGAGTTTGTTCAAACACATGTCCATTGATTTGGTGATGCCATCCAATGGCCAGTTAATCAACTATTTAATTTCCCCCTGAATACAAGCAGGCATTATCAATTACATAACCCTTGGAGTCATCAAACGTCTCCTGCCTTTCACAGCACAGATTTTTTTGTCTTGAATCCATAGTTGGCTCACAGTTCTTTGGCTAACGTGGGTCTGGATCTTTCTTTCACACAACTCTTGGATAATGTTTCTCATCCAAGAGCTATATCATCACTACCCAACAACCACCTCCCACAAGGGAACATAACCCAGGAAAGGCACAGAGATGGGGTAGACTTGCTGGGTCAGAAGCCTGGCTCTTTCACATACTGGCCAGGTGAGCTTAGGCAAGTCAGTTAACCTAGTTCCCTCCTATTTAAAAAGGAGTAACAGTACTTGCCTCATATGGGCATTTTATCAATTAAATGACATAAAGACATTGATTAGCAGGTGCCTGACAAATAGGAAACCCTAAAATTAACATTTACTGCTCTGCCTTAAGCTATATTTTTCTTCCTTTTTCTTTACTTCATCCATAAAAGCCCAGTTTCCTAGAAGCAAAATACCTTTTTCCTGTCTCTCCACTTCAAAGTTGAGCCTTGAATTTCACAGATCGATCCCAACACTGACTGCCAACAAGTCACAAAGTCTTTCACAGACTATCAAAAAAAGTAAAAGCCAAGCTGTACTATAGCAGAAAGGTGAAAGAGACAGGGGATGGGGGTAGAAGGGGCAGGGCAGTGGTGGGGAGAGACTACAGAACAAATACACCTACAAGAGAGGAGGCATAAAAGATCTTCAGTAATAGTCCATGTCTCTGCCCCTATGAGAACAAAACTATATAAAAAGTCTTAAAGTCTGTTATCAGCAGCTCTCCCTTCCCAGGACCCAGGACCCTGCTCCTGCTGGAAGTCCAGATGCATATTTGTGGGCAGGACTGTGTTTGTAGAGAATTTTGCATTACCCCAAATCATCTCCACAAGCACCTCTTCAATTAAACTTAATTAATTGCAGCAGTGGACACTTAGCATATTTCCCATCCCAACTGAAGAATGGGCAGAATCATGTTCCAGGTAGCAGAGCTCCTTCCTGCCTTCATGTTAGGAAAAGCAGGGCTGACAGACCTAGCACACCAGGGTCCCCGGCTTCAGCCCTGAGCAAAGCAGCCCAGCCCAGAGGCCGCAGCAGTTGCGCGATGCTGCCACCTCCTGGCCACATTCAGCTATAACTATCGCCAGATAATTTCCCAAGTGCAGGCGGAGCAGTTTTCATTCAGCAATATGCTAGCTTGAGAACGGACTGAGGGGCCGGCGAACAGGATCGTGAATTGACATTTTCTTTGAACAGAGCGGGTGCACAATTGCCTTTCCTCATATTATCTGCAGGCAGAAGAGTAAAGGATTCTCATATGAAGAAATCAAAAGAACGAGGGGAACGTTTCTGCACCCTGAAAGACCATCCAAAGACAGCATTTGACACCTAGGTTCCCTTCCTAGCATGTACACTGCCATTTGTCCTTTTGATATTTTTATATTTGCACTTAATAGTTTACAAAGTCACTCTATGGTAAGATAAATGTTTAAAATCAGCGCTAAAGGATTGAGAAAAAAGCCAAAATACGAGTTTTTGTTTTTTTTTTTTTAATACAATGTAGACTTTAGGCTGTCCATTCTCTCACTGGCATGAAGACAACTGAGGTTACACCATGCGCTGCTTCTCAAGAGAGTCTGGGATGTGGAGAGGTTGAGAGAGAAGACGCATGTGGAACAATTTTCTTGCCCTGTCAATTAGAAGGAAACAGACCTTTTTTCCCTGTTCTGCGGCTGCAGTGAGCCAGGGCATGGGCGTGCCTTCTGTTTAGCATGTATCCTCACCTGGGGATGCCAACTGAACCAGAAATAAGCATGCTGTAGTTCAAGTCCATCTAACTCCAGCCCTTGGGAAAGACATCAACAGGATTAAGGGTGGACCTTTGGGTCCAGCTCAGTTCATCAAGACCAAGGACAGGGTAATGACAGATCACACTGCACCTTAAGGATCCTTAAGGAGGGGAGGGGACCTGTGACTTCAGTGTCTCAGTTTACAGACTCCTTGATAGTTAAGCAGCAGCCATGGGGAGTTTGATGGCTGGAGATGTGGTCACAGAAAGCACAGAATGCAAATCTACCCCATGACAAAAGACAGAATATGTCTAGTTTAAAACATGAAGATTTGAGATCATTCTGAGTTATTTTCTCTCCGCCTAGAGATCAAAGATGGGACCAGCCCGCTGGATACCTGCAACTATGTGACCATCTTGGGATTCTGTAAACCAGTTACAAAGAGCCTGAAACTGTGGCACTGTCCCCCGCAGCCACCACTGGCCAGGTGTGGTCACAGACTGCTCAAATGTGGCTGATCCAAACTGGAGGCGCTGTAAATTTAAAATATAGGCTGGTTCTGGAGACAATACAAACTGAGCATGAAATATCCCATTAGTAACTTTACACTGACTGTGTGTTGAAATGATAGCATCTTGGATATACTGGGTTAAAGAAAATATATTATAAAATCAATTTCACCTGCTTCTTAGTTTTTTAAGTGTCTTCTAGAAAACTTAAAATTAAAGACTGCAGCTTACATAATAGTTCTCCTGAACGCCAATGGTCTATACTAATACAACGCTACAGCTGTGAAGACCCTGAGGGATCCAAATGTGTCTGTTTTCAGACTTAGAACATCTCAGAAGGGGTTAAGGAACTTGCCAAAAGCCACAGCAACGGTGGCACAAGCATCTCTTCCTCTTCCAAGTGCAGTATATGCCTTTGTACTTTTTAACAGCATCAAATTAAAGTAACTCATACTGAAGCCTAAGAACTTTTTTCCAAATTAATACAAGATGTCTGTATATCAAATAATACTTTGTATATAAACTGATGTGATTAAGGATTAACATATCATCATCCCAACCAGTCAAAAGTATTCCATTTCTGATTCTTCCTAGAGCCTTGTCACTTAAAATTCTGACAACCTCTACAGTGATAGACATACTCACTAAATGAAGGCTGAGCACCTGATGTCAAACATATACCCGGCACTCAGGAATTATCCTTCATTTGCCAAGAGCCAAGAGTTTCTCTTCATGACTCCATCAGCAGGCCTCTCCTTCAAACAAATGCTCAAAATTAAAAGTTTCTTATTCTAAACTGATCAAATTAAAAATGTTAATCATGTACCTTGATAAACACGTCATAAACCCCAGATACCTTTCACAGCACAACTTGTTTTGACAAGGTAAAATAAAATCAAATCTGGGTTTACATAAGGTAGAAGATATGCATGGAGAAGGCAATGGCAACCCACTCCAGTACTCTTGCCTGGAAAATCCCATGGACAAAGGAGCCTGGTGGGCTGCAGTCCATGGGGTCGCTAAGAGTCGGACACGACTGAGCGACTTCACTCTCACTTTTCACTTTCCTGCATTGAAGAAGGAAATGGCAACCCACTCCAGTGTTCTTGCCTGGAGAATCCCAGGGACGGGAGAGCCTCGTGGGCTGACGTCTATGGGGTCACACAGAGTCGGACACAACTGAAGTGACTTAGCAGCAGCAGCAGAAGATATGCAAAGTTTTGATTCTACATGATTGGACTACAGAGGTTACCACTGACAAAAATAATTAGCTCAAAAGAATGTGTCAATTCTAAGGGAAATATACCACTTTTCATAGCTGTTGTACATATAAATGTCTACTGCAGTTGTGAACTATGTAGAAGGATGTAAAAACTGAAGCTAGGATCATAGATAAGGTACCAGGGAGGAAAAAGCACCCAGAACATAAATGAGAAGTTACATCTAGGCTTCTGGAAGACCTAGATTATGGTCTAGGTCTTCCAGATACCTAATTATGGTATCTGGAAGATACCAAAAAGATACCTAATTATGGTATGTTTAAAGAAGAGATGCTAGAAAAGATAACAAAAGTAGGAGAACCAGGTAGTATGTGAGTCAAGAAGGTGACATTAATGATACCAGAAAGTATTTCTAGAAATTCAACACTGTGATTGGATCTGCTCATTACACTCCTTATGTGTGTTGCTCATTAGTTGCTCAATCGTGTCCCGACTCTTTGCAACGCCATGGACTGTAGCCCACCAGGCTCCTCTGCCCATGGGATTCTTCAGGCAAGAATACTGGAGTGGGTTGCTATTAACCCAGGGATAAAACCCATGACTCTTTCACTGCAGGTGGATTCTTCACCATCTGAGCCACCAGGGAAGCTCAGAAATCATTAGGGTGGTACTGAATCTCACTCATTATGGGTTTTGTCCCATTGATGGCATCTCCGACTCAATGGACATGAGTTTGAGCAAACTCCAGGAGATAGTGAAGGACAGGGAAGCCTGCTACAGTCCATGGGGCTGCAAAGAGGCAGGCACAACTTAGCGACAACAATAAATCTCTCATTCTGGGTTTTGTCTATTAAAGTGTGCCAGGCACTCTATTAAAACTATTCTCCTGAAAACCACCAGTTATCTCCTAGTTTCCAAATCCATACTAATCCTTCAGTCTCTTAATAATATAATTACTGTCTGTCTTGAAACTTCTTTGGGGGTTGTTTTCCTTGATAAGACTACTGATGGTCCTTCTCCTTCGATCTTTTTCTCTTCTATTGAAATTCAGCTCTGACTCCATAATTACAAATGTTTCACATGTGTCTGGACTAGGCTCTTCTTTCTCTTTCCTTTATGCTTTGAATTTCCATGTTTCCAAACATTTCTCGTCAATACCACAAACCCTAGAACAGTGCTTTCTACACATACCTGCTGAATAGAGGGAAAAAAGCCGTGAGGGGGTTGGGGGTGGGCAGAGAGAGGTGATGAGAGACTCAGGGGAGAAGGGGAAGTTTGGAAGGTGGAACAGCCAGTCCATGATGAAGCCCAAGATATGAAGATGGCACAGGCAGCCAACACGGATTTGAGGTAATTGTCATTTGAGAGAGAGAAAGGACCCTGAATTCAGGATACCAGGAGTATCCCAACAGTCAAATCATTCTGGAAAGCACCAGGTTAAACAAAGCAAAATAGGTTTGGCTTCTTTAAGACTTTATAATGAATTTTATAAGCTAATAATGTGTATCAGAGTTTCAAAGAATAGTAAAAACTATTTTCTCAACTGAAAATTGTTTTCCTCTCTGCAGAAAATCTTAAAGGACTAGTGGAATCACTGTTTAATTTCTTTCTGGTTGTGCTTATTAGTATATAATGTGTATTCAGCACAGCATTAAGTGCTCACGTGCTGTGAGAGATAAAATTAGAAGATTCTGTTGCTACCTTTGAGAATAAAACATTCTAATTAAGAAAATTAGAGAAAAGCCAAAGATAGTTCACAATAAAATCCTATGAGATCGGACTCTAAATACAGAAGAAAAGATACTGAACAGCAAAATCTAAATGTCACCATTCTCAATTATTTGCCTTTGCTAAATATAGCAACATAAGTAGAGGGCAAACTGAGAAACAGATGAGACAAACTGGGGAAAATACACTCGTGATATTAAACGTCAGCCCAATTCCATCTTTTCTCCTAAAATGACTCCAAAGAGGATTAACTGTGATCTTTAAGACAAAATGTTGGTCAATATTCTAACTTTTATTTCCACAAGTAAAAAAAAAAAGCAATAATTCAATTGTGTATGCATATTTCTCTTCCAGAATTGTGACCAACTATTAATAATATCTGGAAATAGGTCAGTTTCTGTTTTACAAATCATTTAGTCATCTATGATCTTCATTCTAGTGCTCTGGCTAGAAGATCACTTCTAGTGATCATAAGATCATTCTAGTGATCTAGTGATCTTCATTCTAGTGATCCTTACTTTGTGGATCAGAGAGACACAGGACAGGAGAGGGGGAAACAGAATTTAGAAAGACCAAGACTGAATCCTTAAGGGCAATAACAAGAGTCCCTCCTAACCCTTACGGGCTTGGATTCACATAAGAGACAAATGTTTTAGGGCAGTGGTCCCCAACCTTCTGGCACCAGGAACTGGTTGTATGGAAGATAATTTTTCCAAGGACCAGGGTGGGGGGAGGGTGGTTCGAGTGCATTACATGTATTGTGCACTTTACTTCTATTCTGATTATATCAGTTCCACCTCAGATCATCGGGTATTAGATCCCAGAGGTCAGGGGCCCCTGTTTAGGGGACTGGAGAGACTGTGAGGTGGGAAGAAGAAAGACACATGTTTTCAGGAGAACAAATGGCAGACGGAAGAAACAAGGAAGAGAGCCGGATTCTCTTTCAAGGACCTACCGTTCCATCCCCGCCACAGGCCAGAATCCGCAGGTTTGGTACCTTCCTATACAACTCAAGCCTGTGGAGGAAACAGGAAAAAGTTAACAAAAGAGCCTGTCCCTGGCCACTGCAGAGAGCATTATTCCAACACACAGCACAAAAGAGGGGGAGGGGCAGGTGAAGAGAATGTATAATTATGAGGATGGTAATACCTTCAAAACTAGTTACAAAGCGACTCGATCTGAGTGATCACAATAGGACTGACTCCAACAGTCAGATTAGAGGCTGGCCAATCAGATTAGAGGCTGGCAGCCAACACCGTGTTTAAGTGGCCAGTATTGGAACTCCTAGCGCTTATTTCCCATGACTCCTATTAATGTGTCAACTCACATTATTTCCCTCATTAGTGTCAACTTCCTTCTTTTTCTTTCCAGTCATTCTCCTTCTCCTTTCTCAAAGAAAACCATCATTGATCAATAGTCCTTATAAGTCTCTTCCTTATACTTGATTAGCTTTCCTCAGATCTATTTATTTTTCAGACTTATACTTCCCACTCTCAACCCTAGAAAACCTTCTTCAGAGAGATGGGACACCCCACCAGCATTATTACAAATGCACCCACAACTCCACTCACTCGCTAATACTAAAACCTCCATTTATACCTCTCAGCCCAAAGAGGGAAGATGTACCGAATTTTCTTTATTTTGATTTTGTCTTCTTGAAAATTGATCTTTCCTGTTGTCTCTGAAGAAAATGCAATGACACTTCCCCTACTAAACTGTCTGCTGAAGTGAAGATTCTAATGGCTCTACTCCAGAAACATCACCTTATTTACATCAAATGACATTTTGCCTGAAAACAATTTCTGTCTTGCCATATTCTTTATGGTGATCTATGAAGTTATCTACCTAAGGCCTAACTGAAAATGATAAAATCTTAAGAAAAGTAAACATAAAAGGGCAAAACCCAGGATTGTAGATTTGCTTTAATAGATCTGAATGCAGATGTATTAATAGATGTGTAATAGAATGTATAATAGAATGATGTACTCTATTAAAAAAATAGAAGTCTTATAGCAAACTCTAGTGGCAAAGAAGTTCATAGATTAGAAGAATGATAACAGAAATTAATTTTCATAATTAATGTCCTCCTGCATGCTTAAAATGCATAATTTACCCATTTCATAGAGGAATATTATTTTTCTAGAAATTATCTGATAAATTCTCAGAAATGATCTGAGTGCTTCTTTGCCTCTGATATTACTTATTGAAAAGTAATTAGTATCTCTTTAGCTCTAAGGTTTAACAGATGAAATCTGAACTATCTTACAGATGGGTTTTCAAAAGGGAACCAGACAACAGCAGAAACATCCCTGGCTCTTTCCTACCATACACCCTTCCACCAAAAGGAAGATATAAGATACATGTCACCTACAACTAGACTTTATTTTCCACCCCTTTCAACAAAAAATAGAGAATGAAATTTCTGAGAGGCCCAAACAAGGGATTAAACAGGAACTAGAATGTCTCCCCTACTCTGCTATGGAATCTACAGGTATAATCAATTCACTAGTTTCACAAGTGCTCATGGATGCTACACACAATCTCTAAATCAAATAAACAAACACATTCATAAACAGATCATGGCCATTCTCCACAAAGATACACTTGTTCCTCTTAAGGTACATCTCCAAAGCCATACATGCAGAAGTAGAAAAAGGATGGATCCTTTCTCAATTCAGACTTGCCCCTTATCTACAGTTACATGTGTCTAAGCAACAAACACACGAGGAGTTAGTAACACACAGGATATGCGTTGAATGAAACTTAGCGAAGAGGGGAAACATCAGGTGAAGTTTTAGAGGGAGAGTAGTAGAGGTGAGCAAGTAGATGAAAGACAGAAAATACTTCACAACGTAATCAAATAATAAACCAGGACCCCAAAATAGAAAGATCTCACCCGCCTGAAACGGTATGAACCACAGAGGGTATTTCCAGACTTACGCATCTTTCGGTCCTTCCTGAGAAAGGTCAAAGACTTGCCGTGGATTCAGGTACCACATGAACATCTGTAGGACTTTGGTTCCCTGTAACAACAACAACAAAAGACAATAATAGAAAGAGGCTTCCAAATATTAGCTCCTCATTTAAAGAATAAAAATAGATCCTGTTCTGAAAAATAATATCAAACAGTATAGAATAGTAGTTAAAACTCATGGGTTTTGGCCATCTCTATACATAGGCTGAATGCCTACATACATGCTGTTAACTTATGTAACTCTGAGCAATTTCTCTAATTTCATTAAGCTCAGCTCTCCATGCAGAGATAAAAACGCCTACTTCACAGTGTGCTGTGTGCTAAATCACTTCAGTCGTGTCCAACTCTTTGTGACCCTCTGGACCATAGCCCACTAGGCTCCTCTGTCCATGGGATTCTCCAGGCAATAATACTGGCATGGGTTGCCATTTCCTCCTCCAGGAGATCTTTCCAACCCAGGGATCCATCCTGTGTCCCTTACATCTCCTGCACTGGCAGGGGAGTTCTTTACCACTAGCACCACCTGGGAAGCCCTTCACAGACCTGTTGCAAAGATTAAATACACTGTGGATGGCATGCAGTAAGTGCTTAATGACTGAGCCCTATTAGCTTGTGTCATCATTATTTAATTCATGAAAATCCACATAGGAAAGTTAGTCAACTTATGCAATTTAACATTAATTTTTATTTTATTGTGCAGATTACTAGGGTCTTTGCATAATATGAAATATGGACAGTATTAACTATATATAATTTTCTTGAAATAAATGTTTTTAACCACAGCAAAAGTATCTCAGGCTCCCCATTATTTATAATATATGGTGTTTCCAAATCTTACTTTGATATTTTTCAATTTCCATGTCTATACCTGTATCTATTTCTCAAAATCATTTCTGGAGTGTCTCGAGTAATTGCAACATTTATAGAGCTGTCATCATGGCAAATACAAGGCACTTCTAGAGGTCATTTCCTAAAGTGAATTGAGAAAAACAATAAAAGAATAATTTTTCATTCCGTTCAGTTGCTCAGTCGTGTCTGACTCTTTGCGACCCCTTGAATCGCAGCACACCAGGCCTCCCTATCCATCACCATCTCCTGGAGTTTACCCAAACTCATGTGCATCGAGTCGGTGATGCCATCCAGCCATCTCATCCTCTGTCGTCCCCTTCTCCTCCTGCCCCAATCCCTCCCAGCATCAGGGTCTTTTCCAATGTGTCAACTCTTCGCATGAGGTTACCAAAGTATTGGAGTTTCAGCTTTAGCATCAGTCCTTCCAATGAACAGGACTGATCTCCTTTAGAATGGACTGGTTGGCTCTCCTTGCAGTCCAAGAGGTTAGGCAATATCAAAAGAGGTTTAAAATTGAGTAGGGTGCCTCACTTTAGATCACTATCAACCACAGCAAATAATATTTGATTGGTTGGGCAGCATCTGTTGCTTCTAATTATAGTCCCTTAACTAGCTATCATAATTGCTCTTTCTTAAAAATATTCCTGTTTGTATTCTTATATTCTGTATTTGAGAGTCATCCTATTATAGTAGAAATAGCACAATATTTGAGTCAGAGCTAACTTGGATGTTCTAACTGGGTAACTGTGAACATTTATAATCTTGTAGAAATTCAGCATGTAAAATACGGCAGTGTCTGCTTCCCAGGGTGATTATGAGAATTGAATGAATCAGTAATAGTTACATATCCAGCACAGTCCATGGCACAAAATAGGCCTTTGTAAATGTTAGTCCCTTTCTTTTTTGCTCCTTGTTAATCTATTCATTAAATTACACTTGAGGGTGTGAGGGCTAAAGTGTAGTTTATAATTATCACATTGTTATGCCAGTTGTTGCAGAGGCCATGGTAGGTCTTTTTGTTCCACATCTCATCCAAACCTATAATTTAAAAGTTCTGCTTTATCGTGTGCTTGCTATAAATTTAGGAATAACACTCTATCCTTAATTATTACAACTAACCCAATCCTTCAGTTTCACCAAATGACATGCTTCCCTTCCTATAAAATTCAAACATAGGTTTAGATATATAATGGTAACTAAATACTAGACTGCTCTCTTCTTTCCATACCAGAGCTTGGTATCAAGTCAGTTGGGATTATTTCAGGTAATCTTTTATGTTTCATAGGTAACACCAGAGTCATTTTAATGACCGATTGGCTTATTAAAAAATTCCAACTGACTTGCTAGAAAATTAAATTTTCACTTTTAGATTCCTAGGGCAATGTGTATTGTCAATGTTAATTACTCCCTTCTTGTCACCTTTGGCTCTGGTAGAGTGTGCATTTCAATTTCAGCTTCTCTTACACATATAATACTAGGTAATTAACACCTTTCAAAAAATACAAATAAGAAGCATTGAGAAGGTTTTTTTCAATCTTCAAATTTCTCTAAAAGGTTTGGGTGTTCACACTGTTTTGGTTTTTGCTCATTCTGTGTGAGGTAGAACACCTAACTGTCTACAGTTATCCTTTTGAAGAAGGATTATTTTTTAAGGCTGGTAAATTTTGCACCCCATGCTTCTAGGAGGCGCCACTGACAATGCAGTCTACTGGAATGAGGCGCTCTGGAACTGAGCAGGGGTGACTGGCATAAACACACAAGGCTGCCCTTAAGCGTTTACCTTCAGTTTAGTTCAGTTCAGTCGCTCAGTTGTGTCCGACTCTTTGCAACCCCATGAATTGCAGCATGCCAGGCTTCCCTGTCCATCACCAACTCCCGGAGTTCACCCAAACCCACGTCCATCGAGTTGGTGATGCCATCCAGCCATCTCGTCCTCTGTCGCCCCCTTCTCCTCCTGCCCCCAATCCCTCCCAGCATCAGAGTCTTTTCCAATGAGTCAACTCTTCAGTAACCTTTCTAAAATATATTCGTTTGCGAAAATGGTCAGTGTCTGAATAACGCATTGCACTGTATTAAGTCAATCTTGGTGGGTAAAGAAAAGAAGCCTAGCACACATTCAAGTCAGGTCTATTAATTCTGCTGTTACCTCTAGGATGAGCTACTTTAGGGCTTTAATAGATACAATTTATTCAATAGAATTGAATGGGTGGACAAGTACTAACTCACCAGGAAAAGGGTGATTTCTTTCTTTCTCACAGACAAGATTAAGTCTACTCCATCATTTACACAGTTCACTAGCAGGTTCCAAATACTCTCATAGTCATCACATGCTATATGCCTTGCAAAAGCTGAATTTCTGGGCAAGAGGTTTTTTTTTTAGTTTTCTCTAAATTAAAAAAAAGGCTATTATACATCAATTCTAATACACTCTGAAGAGTGTTCTCATACTCAAGGTTGTAGCTGTAATACCTCAATCTTTTTTAAGATATTGTGAGATTGGATATTCCTACGGAATGTTAAAACATTGTTCTCTCCAGCTCTAGGTGTCAGGAAACAAAATGGGACATCATAGACAATAGATACACTTTTATCTATGAAAATAGATACACTTTTCTAGATAGAAACAAGCAGTATTCATCCACTCACCTACTAAGGGCCAGGTACAGTTTTAGGTAAGGGAATCAGGAGATGGACGAGACAGAGAAGATTCTTGCTCTCAAAAGGAAGTTCTCTGATTTATTCATAGAATATAGTAATTTGGGGGTAAAAAGAATCAACTAAGAATGGGTCAGTTCAAACAGCAGCACATCAAGCACTGAAATTCTCATATAAGGCTAAATGGTCTATGCTACTAAGCAAACTTTGGTTTATATCATGGAAATATTTTCTAGATCATGAAAAGAACTGTCCATAAGAAACATCTGAGGAAAATCTAACAGCAGGAGGAAGAGGTGAAGAAATCTCTTAACCCAAACAATCCCAAAGGAATTTATGCAATAAATCTGCGTTAGGCTCCTAACCTGTACCCATGTGCGCACCCAGGAGCTCAACACAAAATAAACTCACTCACTAAAGATGGTCAATGCTATGTTGAAGATGCCAACTGAAATGCATGAGTGGCCAGTGCAGATACTCAAAGCCCAACTGTGGGGACTGGACAAAGGCTTCCTATATATGATGCTTGAACTTTGTCTTGAAAGATGAGTAGAGTTAACCACTTGTTTTTAGATGAAGTAGACAAAAATGTTTTAGGCACAACCCATGTGAAGCAGCAAGACGTATCATGGAAAAACTATATCCCTTGCAGTCTTTGGACCGTAAGGCTGAGGTGGTGGGAGATGAAACTGCACAAGTGAGTTGCAGATTAATTCATAGAGACCAGGGGTCCCCAACTCCCAAGCCACAGACCACCTGTGCACAGCCTGTCAGGAACCAGGTAGCAAAGCAGGAGACGAGTAGCAGGTGAGCGAGGGAAGCTTCATCTGTATTTATAGTTGCTTCCCATCACTCATATTACCGCCTGAGCTCAACTATCTAGTTGAAGGAAAATAAGCTCAGGGCTCCCACTGATTATGTATTATGGTGAGTTATATAAATATTTCATTATATATCACACGTAATAATAATTGAAATAAAGTGCAGAATAAATGTAATGCACTTGAATTATCCTGAAACCATCTCCAACCCCACCGCCCCACAGTCCAAGGAAAAATTGTCTTCCACGAAACCAGTCCCTGGTGCCATCAAGGCTGGGGACCGCTGATATAGGCTATGGAGCTTGGGCTTTGTTTTGCAGGAAATGAGAGTCCCTGAAGTGCTTGAATCGGGAGAACAGGACTTACATTTTGATACATCAGTGTCACTACAGACTAAGGAGCTAGACATCCAGGCCCTAGACCTATCAAAGGGGCCAGATGCCTTGGTTTGTCCTATACACTGATGTCTGTTCTCTAAAATTCACCCTCAACATGAAGGTAGGGCCTTTGGAAATGGCACACAAAAGACACGCAACATCACTAATAATTAGAGAAGTACAAATCAAAACCACAATGAGGTCATCACCTCAATGGTCAGAAAGGTCATCATCAAAGAGTCTACAAACAATAAATGCTGGAGAGTGTAGAGAGAAGGGACCCTCCTACACTGCTGGTGAGAATGTGCATCAGTGCTGCCACTAAGAACAACAGGATGAAGGTTCCTCAGAAAACTGAAAATAGAGCTACCATATGATACAGCAGTCGTACTCCTGGGCACATATCCAGAGAAAGGTTTGATTTGAAAATATATATGGACACCAATCTTCATAGCAATACTATTCACAATAGCCAAGACATAGAAGCAACCTAAATTCCATCACAGGTAAATGAATAAGGAAGATGTTTTATATATATCAGTTCAGTCACTCAGTCATGTCCAACTCCCTGAAACCCCATGAAGTGCAACACGCCAGGCCTCCCTGTCCATCACCAACTCCCAGAGTTCACTGAGACTCATGTCTATCGAGTCAGTGATGCCATCCAGCCGTCTCATCCTCTACCGTCCCCTTCTCCTCCTGCCTTCAATTTTTCCCAGCATCAGGGTCTTTTCAAATGAGTCAGCTCTTCACATCAGGTGGCCAAAATATTGGAGTTTCAGCTTCAACATCAGTCCTTCCAATGAACACCCAGGACTGATCTCCTTTAGGATGGACTGGTTGGATCTCCTTGCAGTCCAAGGGACTCTCAAGAGTCTTCTCCAACACCACAGTTCAAAAGCATCAATTCTTCAGCACTCAGCTTTCTTTATAGTCCAACTCTCACATCCATACATGAGTACTGGAAAAACCATAGCCTTGACTAGACGGACCTTTGTTGACAAAGTAATGTCTCTTCTTTTTAATATGCTGTCTTGGTTGGTCATAATTTTCATTCCAATGAGTAGGCGTCTTTTAATTTCATGGCTGCAGTCACCATCTGCAGTGATTTTGGAGCCCCAAAAAATAAAGTCAGCCACTGTTTCCACTTCTCCATCTATTTGCCATGAAGTGATGGGACCAGATGCCATGATCTTAGTTTTCTGAATAAATGCATATATATATATATATGGAGAAGGAAATGGCAGCCCACTCCAGTATTCTTGCCTGGAAAATCCCATGGATGGAGGAGCCTGGTGGGCTACAGTCCATGGGATCACAGAGAGTCAGACACGACTGAGTGACTTCACTTTCATTTTATATATATGTGTGTGTGTGTATGTGCATATATATATATATACACACAATAGAATATTACTCATCCATAAATAAGGTCATTTGAAGCAACAGGGATGGAACTAGAGATTATCATATGAAGTGAAGTAAGTCAAAGACAAATATCATGTGATAACACTTAGATGTGGAATCTAAAACTATAATACAAATGAACTTATTTACAAAACAGAAACTCACAGACATAGAAAACAAACTTATGGTTACTAAAGGGGAAAGGGGGCAGGGGACACATTAGCAGTTTGGGATTAGCAGATACAAACTATTATATAAAACAGATAAACAATAAGATCCTACTGTAAAGCACAGGGAACTATTACTCAACATCCTTTAATAAGCCATAATGGGAAAAAATACACACATATTGAATCACTTCACTGTACACCAGAAACACCACAATGTAAATCAACTATATCTCAATAAAAAAAAAAGAATAGTGGTTTTTGATTTATGCTTAGGTTGAACACAGTAGAAAACAACATCTTCTTTGAGGTTGTTTGTTCAGTACTTAGAAGTAGTTTGGGGATTCAGATTTGAAGTTACTCCTGTCTCCTCTTTCCTCCTACCTGGGTTGACTTTCCCTGGCCTGACTCAGGACGGGTGCCCCCGATGTGGGAAAGCCTGTCCACGGATAGGGGTACAAACTCGGTCAGTATGAGCCTGTCCACAGACTGAACATCCTTTCCTCCTATAACCTGCTCATAAGCTCCCTGGGAACTCCCATCCAAGGGTCCAACTCATGCCATGCCTGAACCCTGGGATTTCACACTGAACAGTGTAAGTACCCAAGGTCTGGACACTTGACTCTAAGGACTGCTTGGCTAGAATAAATAGCAATCAGATCCCCTGCTTACAGGAAATAAAGCCTATATTTTAGGAAAACTTGAAGCCTAACCTACAAGAACATTGAATCACTATGTTGGACACCTGAAACCAATATAATATTATAAATCAGCTACAGCTCAATTAAAAGAAAGACATCTGCCTAACCATGCATGTATAATCTATGCCACTGAAGATGAAATTTGTGAAGGAGACCCAGTAGGAAAGCAGGAAGCATTGAGAGGCATCAGAAAGGCCCATAAGACTCAGGCACAAATGTGCTAATGAGTCAGGGGCATCCAAAAAACATTAAGAGTTGAAGTTAAAGCGGAGAGATGCGTGAGCAGTCGGGCCCTTTCTCGAGCCCTCAGGTTTCCACACTGAGAAGGGGATCACGCAGGAGTCAAGTTTATCTTTCTTCTTGTCTGCAGGAGACAACACTAAAGTTGGTATCGCAACCCCTAACTCTAGTGACTGTTCCCTCACATAGCTCACATCCCATCAATAACAGCCATACCACCAACCTCCAAAGCTTTGCAGAACACCCAGCATGTGTCTACCTGAAGGGTTAGAAAAAGAGACAATTACTGTAAAGCACCTGTTTAAAAGAGGCTTCTCTGGTGGCTCAGATGGTAAAGGATCTGCCTGCAATGCGGGAGACCTGGGTTTGACCCCTGGGTCGGGAAGATCCCCTGGAAAAGGGAATGGCAATCAACTCCAGTATTCTTGCCTGGAGAATTTCATGGACAGAGGAGCCTGGTGGGCTGCAGTCATGGGGTTGCAAAGAGTCGGACAAGACCAAGCGACTAACACACAAACACATGTTTAAAAGAAGTCATTGTTTAAAAAATAAGATATAAAAACCGCCCCCATGTTCAGCTCAGTATCTTCCTGCCAAGTGTTGGAAATTTTCTGAAAAAAATACTGAAAAAAAAAACAAAAAGAGCTATAGGCATTTTACTTGCCAGCAGATGGCGATGTAGTCTAATTAGCTGAAGAACAGATATCTAAGGTTTTTTGTGTGTGTCTAAGTGTGAAGCCTAACCTTCAAGAACAGAAAGGGGTAAGGAGAGTACTTTATATCTAGACACAGATGAGCAAGACAAATCAATTCTTAAAAGGCAAAAGCCCTGATTTAACAATCAAAAAACAGAGTCCAGGAGATCTTCCTGACCCAGGGATCGAACTCACGTGTCTTGCATCTCCTGCATTGGCAGGAGGATTCTTTGGAAATGGGAAGCCCCATTTCTCTACCAATTGCTGTAAACTCCTGCGAATCAGTGTGGTCTCCGAGCTGCAGCAATGGCGGCACCAGGAAGCTTGTCAGAAAAGCAGGATTTCAGAGGTACCCCGACTCACTGAATCAGAATCTGCATTTAAACATGATCCCCAGGTGATTCATGCACACAGAAGCTGAAGAGGAAAAAAGGCCATGATTCTTAAGACTTGCTAGACAAGAAAATCATCTAGGAGCTTAGACCAGTTAAGGCGCCCTGTCCTTACAGGTCTTAGCATGGGGTGGAGTGGACGTCACTGTCTTTAAAGGCTGCTGGAATCTTTAAAGGCAGTGGCAGTTGAGAACCACTTCTCAAGGACTAAGAGATGACCCTCTTTGAAGACAGTAAGGACAAACTGAGATGCTATTTTTCAAACAAAAAAATAAACCTTCATCTCCAATAAATTCTCACCTACTGTGCTCCTCACACAGGGCCCAGGTAATCTCAGAAACCCTGATATGACTCTGACGATGTGTCCCTAAATGAGTTCCACAAAAGACTGATGTCAGAATTATCTGAGATGCTCACCAGTGGCATTCCTGGGCCTCACCCCAGACACACAGCACCAGATTTTACAGGGTAGCATATGTCTAACAAGTGTTTCCATGGGCTTCATTTACACAGAAATTTGAAAACTACTGGACTATAAGAGGGGAGAGTAAGAGGTACATATTCAGACAGAAATTCCTTGGACTGAACCCTAACGTCAGGATGAAATTTCCTGAATTTTCCCCAAACTGAAAACTTCAGATAAAGATTCTGATGAATGGCATTTCAAAGGCTGTCTGAGGATGTCAAACACACGCAGAGGTCATGTTACTAATCTCAACTTGTCTCTAAGGTAAACGTGAATGGTCTCCTTGTCGAAGGAGAACACCACATCATGTCAGGTTTGAGCACAGAATGCCCCCCAAGGAGAAACTCCAGGTAAGAAAGCGCAGGCACACCCTTCCCCCTTCCTCCTTCCTGGGGATAACCTGCCTTGTTTTCACTGCCACCCTCTGTTCTTCTCTGCCTCTTGGTCTCAGCTGTGGCTCATTTGGGTCAGAGAGTCAAGGGAGCTAAGGAATAAGAAACTCCGCTCCTATGATTCCGTTCTGCCAAATGGGGTGGTTTACTTCATTCTCTGAGCGCCCCCACGCTACAGCTGACTCATGTGCAGTGTGAAGGGCACAGTATGGCCACAGCTAGACCTAAAAGAGGAGTTAGGTCACCCCTGACCATGACTCTGTCCTGCTCACCAGAGCTGGGGGTTGGGGGGTGGTTACAGGTATAACATCCTAACACTGAAGAAGGAACCATAAATATATGAACCATAAATATATGGAGGTCAGTTTGAAAGATTCTAATTATAGATAGGTGTTTGGATTTCTCTACAGCTTTTTCAACATTTCATGTTGTGCTTAGAAAGAAGGTTCTTTGTATTTATTATGCTTAGTAAAGAATTCGAGGGACTTTCCTGGTGGTCCTGTGGCTGGGACTCCAAGCTCCCAGTGCAGGGAGGTGGGGGGAGGGCCTGGGTTGCATCCCTGGTCAGGGAACTAGATCTTACATGCTGCTAAAACAGGATCTAAAAAAGGATCCTAAAAGAAAGGATCCTGCACTCTCCAACAAAAGATCCCACACGCCGCAGTGAAGAATGAAAGCCCCTGTGCCACAACTGGGACCTGGCAGAGCCAAATAAATAAATATTTTTTTAAAAAAGAATTCTACTTTACAGAGGAAATACACAGAAGTTTAAAGTTACGCATTATTCATTTTGATTTGCTTAGTCACATTTCTGAGAATCCTAGGTACTCTGGAAGTGACCTCATTAGGGCAATGCATTCATTAGCCAAAGTGCCTCAAGTGACAGCAAAGTCATGAAGCTTTTTGCTTCTAATAACAGGCCAGTTTTAAAACCTGAATACCTCACTGTGATCTCAAATTCTTCAAACACATTTCAACATCTTTCCCAAAATAATTCTTCCCTTTCCTGAAAAATCCATTGATAACAAAGCCACTTTCCAGATAATCAGCTGGAAAATCTTGATGCCTTACTTCCCTTTAAGTATCCCATTCCTCCCCATGCCCATCTATTCATCCACATGCCCATTCATTCATCCACACAGCCATCCTTTAGCCCATAGGTCTACACATCCATTCATTGGTCCATCCATTGCGCTCTCCATGCAATTTTTAAAAAATTTCATTAAAGCATATTTGATTTACAATGTTGTGTTAATTTCTGCTATACAGCACAGTAACTCAGATATACATATATATAATATATATATTATTTTTCATATTCTTTTCCATTATGCTTCATCACTGGATGTTGAACATAGTTCCTTGTGCTATACAGCAGGACCTTGTTGTTGAGGGAAAGACTGGGAGTTTGGGATTAGTAAATGCAAACTATTTTATATAGAATGGGTGAACAACAAGGTCCTCTAATTTATGCTAACGAATAGCCTCCTGACTTATATGTATTCTCAATATGCCTAATTAATCTGCCATCATATTACTCCTTTATTTAAAAAAATATTTTTCAAAACTAAAAAAAATCTTTAAATAGCAAAAATACACAATTTTTTTTATATAAATCCAAAACCCTCAGCCAGGATTTAAGACACTGCTCCACAAGTTCTTTCTAATCTTTAACCACATTTCTAATAACTTAATATGTATTCTCTACCCATCATATTGTGCTCAAAATGAATCACTTTCATCGCAACACCCTGCCTTCTACACATACTGCTGGTTAAACAATTATAGTTCATTCCTATGCACTATGTGGAGAAGACAGTGGCAACCCACTCCATTGTTCTTGCCTGGAGAATCCCAGGGACAGAGGAGCCTGGTGGGCTGCCGTCTCTGGGGTCGCACAGAGTCGGACATGACTGACGCGACTTAGCAGCAGCAGCATGCACTATGTACTAGAAATCATAGGTTCAGAGGGGCAGCCCCAGGCATTAACAAAGCCTGTGTCTTTTCAGTACAGACACACATAGTATACACAGTACAGGACTTAACGCTGCAATTTACATAGTACACATGTGCGCCATGGACTTTAGGAGCATAGCAGACAAGCCAATTAGTTTTGAGCAACTGTTCAGAAAGGTGCTGCTGAGCAGTAAAGGATGAACGTGAATGTGATGCAAGAGAGAGGAGGGAGAGGGCACGACCCTGGTTTCCTCTGCATAACTGAGTGGTGTCTGTCTTCTGTTTCAGCCCTTTCCCTGACACCATTTCCTTATCACTCCCAAGTGACTGCTTGCCTCTGAAATTTCACAGCACTTGCGGTCTGATCCACTCAATTGAGAATTCACATCTCCTTAATGTTGCTCAGATTCTTTTTCCCATTCGCCCCTTTTGTGTCATTAACAAACACAATATCCTTAGAAAATTCACTTCTGCTTCCTTGAGCTGTTTTCTATTTAGTGAAAGAAGAAACAATCTTAGATCATCTCTGAAGTCCCTCTCTTTAATAATTTATACAGAGACTGAAACAGGAAAAGGCTGTACCTTAACTGGACTGCCTCCTCCTCAAAAGCAGAGATCATCTACAATTTTCTAAATGTCTTAAAGGAAAAGCTTATAAGAATTTAATTAATGCATTTTACATAGACTCTTAAGAGAAAATGTACCTGACATTAATTAGCATGTGGAGCTCAGGTGGCTAAAATCATGGAGTCATTTACATTAAATAACTGCACTGTGTTCCATGGTCCCCAACCACACCCTCAACCCTAGTTAGGCTTCGGAAAGACTAGACCTGCTGCTTCTGCTGCTAAGTCACTTCAGTTGTGTCCGACTCTGTACAACCCCATAGACGGCAGCCCACCAGGCTCCCCCGTCCTTGGGATTCTCCAGGCAAGAACACTGGAGGGGGTTGCCATTTCCTTCTCCAAAGCATGAAAGTGAAAAGTGAAAGTGAAGTCGCTCAGTCATGTCCGACTCTTAGTGACCTCATGGACTGCAGCCTACCAGGCTCCTCCATCTATAGGATTTTCCAGGCAAGAGTACTGGAGTGGGTTGCCATTGCCTTCTCCAAGACTAGACCTAGAGAGGAAGTAAGATTCAGAGCAAACTGAACTTCACTCCTGAGAATTTCTCAAGAGGTAGTTTTAGGATCACCATCATTACAACATGAAGATCATCACTCAGTAAATCAAAAGAGCAGGATGTTAAAAATAAATTCTCTACTTACAACATTTATTTTCCATATTCTCTACAATGTTAATATAGACATTTAACAGAACAATTAATATTAAGAATTTTGGGGGGACTTCCCTGGCAGTCCAGTGGTTAAGACATTGCCTTCCAATGCAGGGGGCATGAGTTGGATTCCTGGTCAGGGCAGCTAAGAAACCACATGCCTCATGGCCAAAAAAAAAAAAAAAAAAAAAAAAACAGAACATAAACATCAGAAGCGATATCGTAACAAATTCAATATGCTCGGTCAGTCAGTCTTGTCCAACTCCTTGCAACTTCATGAACTATAGCCCATCAGGTTCTTCTGTCCATGGAATTTTCCAGGCAAAAATCCTGGAGCAGGTTGCCATTTCCAACTTGAGGGGATCTTTCCAACCCAGGGATCAAACCTGAGTCTCCTGTGTTTCCTGCATTGGCAGGTGGGATTCTTTACCACTGCATCACCTGGGAAGCCCCAACGAATTCAATAAAGACTTTAAAAATGGCCCACATTTTAAAAAAAAAAAAAAGAATTTGGAGGTTTCCCTGGTGGTCCAATGTTAAGAATCCACCTTGCAATGCTGGAGACACCTGTTTGATCCCTGGTCCAGGAAGATCCCATATGCCACGGGGCAACTAACACCTCCCACAACTACTGAGCCTGCACCCTAGAGCCCAGGGTCTACAAGAGAAGCCACCACACCGAGAAGCTTAGAGCAACTGGAGAGTAGCCCCCACGTGCTGTGACTAGAGAAAGCCAGCGTGCAGCAATGAAGACCCAGCGCAGCCAAAAGTTAAGCAAATACATAAATAAAAATAAAAATAATTTTGAAGAAGGAAAGGGGGATAATATTTCTTTAAATGAGAAGCTTTACTATAATTAATGTGATCTGGAAAATACCCATTAACTTTACTAATAAGAACAAGCATGATCTTGGGTCAATCTTAATGCTATGATTTTCCTACTTATACGAGGTGACTAAAACAGTTTTAAATCTTTAAGTTGCTTAGCGTGACACCTCAGGGAATCTTGTCTCAAAACGTAAAAGGTGCACTTAATGGACACAGGAAATATCATCCAAACTCGCATGAAAGTCACAGCAAAACCAGAACCCACAGAGGAGTAATGATAAGAAGCCTCAGAGAGTGGGACGAGAATTAGATGAGGAGACAAAGACCTGGATTCTAGAACAATTTCCAAACTTTAAAGAGCTGTGTACATTAAACATGTTATTAAATTTTACTTCTCTTAAGGCTATCTATTATCCTCAAATGAGGTCGATATTAATCATTCTATAGGACTTGGGCAAAGACCAAATGAAATCTGTGAAAGGTGATATATTTTTGGTAGCCTTGGTGGTGTTTGTTGTTCATGATTATCATGGATAATAAATCATTATTCTCTCTTTCCTCTGAAGACAGGAGAAAAAGTAGTTGAGTCTCAATTACAGCAGAAAGAAACACAGGTGGTGATTCAGATGGTAAAGAATCTGCCTGCAGTGCAGAAGACCCGGGTTCGATTCCTGGGTTGAGAAGATACCCTGAAGAAGGGAATGGCGACCCACTCCAGTATTCTTGCCTGGAGAATTCCATGGACAGAGGAGCCTGGTGGGCTACAGTCCATGGGGTTGCAAAGAGTCAAACATGACTGAGCGACTCACACACACACACAAGCATATGAAGGGCTTCATAACTATAGGAGTTGAGAAAGCTGAAACACTGAGAGTGTGTAGCAGGAACTTTCTTGAAAATCTGTAAGAAAAATGTTAGCAATTAGGTTTTTAACACCTCTAGTGAAGCTTGACGTGGAAGCAGAGGGGTAAATCCTAGAACCTTGAGGTTTCGCCTGGCCCCGTCAAGTGCAAAGCTGTGCCTTACTGGAGACCGGCTGTCTTCCAATGCTAGGAGTCCCACGTAGTGCTATTTCACTTGATGCCAGGAAATATGTTTTCAAGAAAGTGTTGAAACTTCCAAGTGAAACCCATGAAAACCGACTTACCTGGTTGCCTCCACTCTTGGGGTTCACGAACACAAGCAAAGGTTTCATGAGAGGAGAAGAGATAGGTTTTATCACAAAAGGACGACCTTTGTTTTCCTGCTAAAGAAAGAAAGCAGCACTATTGAGACATACATCCACGACTTGAAAAGCAGCCCCAAAGCAATGAAAGTGAGGTATTGCTAGGACCACTGCCACTCCCCACTGCATCCCCCAAATCAACATATCCCCCCAAATACACTACATCTTGTTTCACAGGGCTTACTCAACATGAGAAAGTGTCTCAAACTATAACTTGCCCTCATGTTATAAGGGCAAGTTATATATAACTTAGCCATGATCTTTTTTTTTTTTTTCTATAGGCTTGAAGTGTTCTAGACACATTCTAGCTCTCATCTTCATCTTTATCATCTTTGGGACAATACTTCCACAGACAAGAGCAAATACTTTGACTCTCAAGTGGCAAGAGCTTTTGTGTGTATATTTTAAAGGAACTGGCAGAATCCCAGTGTGGTTAGGGTATGGTGAAGGAGAGTGGCAGGAGGTACATCAGAAAAAGGAGCTCAGGCCAGGTCAAGTCAGACGGAGGAGACGGTGGAGAGGAAGGTGGATTTCCCTGGACCATCACCCTCAAGCACTTACTTCGGTTCCTCTTTTGCTGGCTTTTCTTTTAAAGCTTGTTCTCTTCTTCTTCCGATTGGACGCCTTCAGGGAGTTCTGTAGGGAGAGAAGGGAACCCTGAGCCAGGAGGCCGACGGCCCGCGAGCACGCCCATGCAGGACCATGTAGAAGGTGACGGCGGCGCATGCTGTTCGGCAGGGCATGCTTCTCATGCTTTGACACTTCCAAGCCACTGCTCATGGGGAAGCCACACACAGAACCCAGTCGCGTGCTTCAGTGAGCGACTGACTCCCCACCCCACGGAGAGGCAGGGAGTTAGAACCCTGGAGGCTCTCATGGACTCACATAACAACACATGTTATACCTGCCAACCCTCCCAGTAAAAATGGAAGAATCCCAAATTCTCTGAGGGGCTCCAGTCTCCCGCCCAACCAGGTCCGTCTCCCGCCCAACCAAGTTCAAGAAGTTCATCTCCTGGTATGGAGATCACCTATGTGGAAATGTAAAAAAGGAGGCCATTTTTCACGTTTTTCTTTTTTTCTCTTTTTTCCCCCTCTGTTTACTTTTTATAGGAGATGACCTGTTCATATAAAATGACTCAACCCCACTGAAATGTTATGATCCAAGTCTTCTATCAGCATTCATGGCTTGGTTTTCAAAATGCAAAGAGTCAAGTTACTTATGACAGTAGACTGTCAGTCACTGCTCTTCCTTTTTCTGGCTAAGGACCCAGTGGTTTAAAAAAGCCCTCCCTCCCTTGGCAACCTTGATCTTTTTCCTCTCACAGAAGCACATCCAACTTGAAACACAGGGACCCCACATTTACTTTCCCTGTCTTTCTCTTTCTAGGGAACGTATGGACCACAACTCTGATTATTTCAGCTATTTACTCTTAATATTTGATACAGATGCTTTGAGAAGAACCTCTTTCTGGGAACAGTCACAGCTCCCTGGCTGAAGGCAAGGCAAAATCAGATTTAATTAGTGGAGAGTCCATAATTAATTAGATGGCCATCTTCATAAAGACAAGCTATTACTACCATGACATAGATGTTTTACAAAGTATTGAAAGCTTGAAATACAAAATTTTTAACTTAAAAGTTTACATAAGTATAGACACATGCATTGTTTGAGCAATTAAATGTTTTCAAACAGCTTGAAGAAACTTAGGTATCTATTTTTCAACACTGTATTTTTTTCTTAGAGCATTCAAAATTAACCTTTTAGTCTAGAGTACATCATATATGAACACATCCAAGTTACTAAGACTGAAACTATTTAGCTTTTATTTTACTTGCATTTGGACCAAGAAAAAAAAAGTTGATTTGTGGCCTGTGCTCACCAAGGATGAAGGAAACTTTCTTGAACCACCATTTGTCCCAAGGTTTTCTTCCCCCATCATATTAAAAGAGTCTTCAGGTTTTCTGAATCTCACCAGAAAAGAAATCCAGAAGTTCACGGGTGTTCGCGATGCCAGGTGATTTCTCATCACTCACTCTAGACTATACTTCTCCTGCAAATAGATCTCCAAGTTTCCAAATTCCTCTTTAAATGGATCTATTATCATGTCCCTCTTGGGAAACTTCTGCATTCTTTGAGTATTTGCTATATTTTGACTACTTCCAATTTTATTAAAAGGGAAGAACAATTACTCAGAACTTTCAAATGCTTAATCAGTCGAATATTCCAAGTAGAGTGCTGAAAACTATTAGACTGGCAGAAGCAGTATCTGTTACTTATGGCAATTCATGATGCTTTGGGTGTTGGTACCTGGGCCCCAACAAATATTCTTATTTAATTTGTTTAGGGTGAAACCAATGCAAAGATACTTTTTAAAAGCTCCCCAGAATAGAACAGATTACAACAGGATGGAATAGAATAAAATAAAATAATAAAAGCTCCTGGGGAATTCTAGTGTAGCCAGAATTGAGAACCTCTGTCTGAAATACAAAAGGTAGAATGAGGAGCTGTGTGTACTGCGTATAGTAAAGCCAATCACTGGGGTAAGAAGCGTGAGGTGTGGGATTTGACAGACTGAATTCTGAACCTCCCTGTTACTAGCTCCATAACCTTGGCCAAGTCAAACTTTTGAAATAAGTTTCTTAATTTTCAAATGAAGGGGATAATACCTACCTCAAAGGACAGTTGTGGAGTTTAAATGAAAGAAAAAATGTATGTAAAGTAGTTAACCTGGTATCCATCCCATGAGAAACACTTTGATCAATGTTATCAGTCGCCTCTTGATGGCTATATATCCCCAGCACAAATGCTTGGCACACAGTAGGCACCCATATCATTGTGGAAATAATAAGTCAGTATTTTTATAATTCACGACACTAACTGAGTCTTCCCTGATTTCAAAAAGGGTCCTTAGGAAGTGGGTGACTCTTTGCTAATTTCTTTTGTTTTTGTTGATTTAGTGCCAAGAGCAATGCGGGACACCAAACACTTTCGGCTCTGGACAGGACTCAATAATTAAACTCCAAGAGGTAGGAGACATGAACCAAGTTGAGAGACTGTTTCCTCAACTTGCTTGATCACAGAAATCACAGTTCTTCAGGTGATCCTGCTGATCAAGTGTGTTTGAGAAGAGGGTTAGAAAAACACACCAAAATAAGGCTGTATGTCTGAAAAAGGAGCAGGCAGGGGACTCAGCTCTCATAGGGAACAGACAGACAAAAATAGCCTTTGTTTTAAACACAGATGCAAATGCTTCCAAACCTCATCAAGCCACACGCACCTGAGGCCTTCATCTCACAGAACAAGAAGGGGGAAAGCTCAAGCACAGCGGTTGACTTACAGTACCTGGACGCTTGTACGTGAGCTCTGAGTAAGCTTACCTCCCTACGGATGGTCAAAGAGCAAACGATAAGCATTACGGAGCTTCACACCTCCAAATTCCCCAGGCTTCTTTCTGTCCTTGTGTAAACATGTATCTCTGTCTCAGTACATCACTTCTTTTAGAAGGCAGCTTAATTCAGTGAGGAACAGATGGATGCGAAGGCAGATTCAGGCTGTGTTTTGGCCAAGACAAGTCTTCAAGCCTTGCTAATCCACAATAGCACTTACTCTGCCTGGTCAGTCTTGTGAGAGTTAAATAAACATGGTTCCCAAGAATGAAAAAATTATACCCAGACGTTATTATCTAGAATTGTTGACAAAACAGCCAAGAAACCTTTAATACTTTTCCTGGGTTCTAAAACAAAGCATCGCTGTTATCAAAAGCAGCTAACTCAGTGATGCAAAGGGTTCGCTCTACAAGTTCAACTGTCCAAACAGCGAAACGTAGTGCTCTTGTCTGGATTTTTACGTTCTTCTGATTCCAACAGCATTCACCCCTGTACATTCTGTGCCCACTCTTTTGTGAAATTCCTAAGAAAAGATAAAGGATTTTTGTTTTCTTGTCCCAGGTATTGTGGTACAGGATTACCTTACCACAAAAATAATCCTATCAACACAATCTTTATCACAGTTATGACGCCTTCCTGGCCTGTTATGAAATCCTACAGGTGAATGACTCCACTGTGAATGAAACCCAACTTACTACTCTTATTAACTCTTGGGATTTCCTCAGGTGACAGGATCACAAAGGATCAATTATAACAACAAAATCTAAAGATATGATATCTTACTTCATCATCCCAGATGAAGTCTTCCTCCATTCACATGCTGGACAAAACTCTGATGGATAACAAGAGGGCGCTCCATGGACTTTGTCTATAAAAGGATATTCTCACTCTGCCCTGCTCCAGCTTTAGCATTGCAGCAATGGTTGTTATAAGGACAGGCAAGCAGAAGAATCAAGAAAACTTACTCCAAAAGTTAAGGACAGGGTCTCAGCAGCTTCTCGGGCATATTTGGCCAAATCACAGCAACTTGTCTCACACAGCAAGTGTGACATTTAGATTGACCAAAGGAAGTCTTTGGCATTGGGCATTGAGGGAGATTGTTGCTCATTGCTATTACATACCATGGGATCCCTAGCATTTCAAGATGATCCCATCATAAGGAATAAGGACTAGCATGGAGAAAGCCCATACAAGGGTAGGCAGGAGTTGATGGTGACGTTTTTATAAACAGACCACTAGAAATAATATAGATATCCACTGGGAGGGAATTTGCTTAAATCAACTATAAAATATCCATAGCAGTTTAAAAGGAATCAAATATATGTGTATTAATATAGACTTTTCCCTATGATTTTTCAAATAGAAAAGCCAAATTTTGAAGCATTAAGTAGAGAATGATGTTATTTATTAAAAACACACACCTCTAGGGTCCCCCCACAAATGTGACCTCACAAAAAGTTCATGCCGCATGAGTCTTGCTCCATCAGCTCCAAGTGCCTGTACTAGTATTTGAATATCTTTAATCCATTCATCCAAAGCATTATCCTCTAACATTTTCAGTCCAGAGGACAAACACTGACATTTGTAACTTCAAATATAACTTGGACTTTATATTAACTGATTGAGGCTTGGTCACTAAAATTTGGGTTTTTTGTTTTTGTTTTTCATTTTAACTCCTTTCAGTTATCTGCCTTCCATCATCTTTTCACTTCCAGGTCTCACCAAGTAATTTGGTGATGAAACCTAGCAAATCATCCAGCAAGTTTTCACACAGCGCCCAATTCCACAGCTGGTCACAGAGTCATTATCCACTCAGAACCTGCCATCTTTCCACAGAGAATGAAAATATATGGTTTAATTCCACCTCTTTACAACTCACTTTTTCAGACCATAATACACTTGAGTAAATTCCCTTTACTCTTCTTCTTTAGAGCCATTTATTTAGACACAAACATCACAAATAAAGCCGACTTTATTTCATGACCCATCTTCACTGCTGTTCTCAGTTAGATCCTATTGGCTCGCATTACCCTTCCCATCCCTCTTGCCAGGGATGTGGTCCACATCCTTCAAGACCAAGCACCCTGGGCAGATTTTCCATTGAGCCTAAGCTGTTCCCCATGATGGAGGCAGCTCAATTCTGCTTCATGTCCCATCCGTGTTTCTACATCTTAGGTGGCATTTACCCCTTTGCGCCTTAGATATGCACGCGTCTCAATGACCATGGCTGATGCAACCCAACTCTCTGGCCCCTTCCTTTCACCTCCATATGTGTGTCTCTCCCATGAGATGCACACCAGTCCAATAGATATCCCTTCCCACTCTTTCACAAAAAGCTTATTTGTGTTTTTCCATAAGATGTTAGGGAAAAAACTTGAACAAATTTTTTGGCCAACCCCATATTAAGGATTTACTTGTGGCTGAATTCCTCTCCAGAATCAAATTCACAAAGACTCCAACCAATGATTTAGGTTGTTGTGTCTATTTTCCTCCCTGGGAAGTACACTGTTTGTGGACATCAAATGAACATCTGATTCATCTTTGGACCTTCTGCTGCAGGCAACAGCATCTTCGAATGTGGTTAATTAAACAGTTATTTAATTCAATTAAGGCTCTTCTCCTTTATCATTGTTAAGCAGTGTCATAGAAAAACAGGTAGGTAGGTGCTTGTACTCAGTTGTGTCTCCCTCTTTGCAACGCTTTGGACTGTAGCCCACCAGGCTCCTCTGTCCATGGGATTTTTCAGGCAAGAATACTAGAGTGGGTTGCCATTTCCTTCTCCAGGGTATCGTTCCTGACCCAGGAATCGAACCTGTGTCTCCTGTAGCTCCTGCATTACAGGCAGATTCTTTACTCGCTGAGCCATCAGGGAAGCCCCAGTGGAAAAACATAGAAATATATGGTATAGGTGGAAAGATACATAAACTCTAAATGTTCAGAAAGCATTTTATCTGCTGTTTTCCATCTACTTTCCAAATTTTCCTTTTTTTAAAAAAAAAGATTTCCCACCCAATGTCTCCAAATAAATTCTCTAATCTTACTGCTTCCACACCATCTGTAACAGGTTGCCACCCATGCCCCATACTCTGTAAACTACAGCTTTGACTTATCAATGATCTGGTTTCAAACACAAGGACTTCTCTCAACCCTTGTTATTTTTTTCATGTCTACAGAATTGAACATTGATGACTGCCCTATTTTTCTTTTCATTTTTTAATATTGAAACTTCATCCTACCATAGTTTTCTGTCTAGCAAACATTCTCCTCCTCCTTCCATTTCCTAGGGGTGGATGTTCTCCTTGTCTCCTTCTATTCTTTTATTTAGTAAATGAGCAGGTCTTGACTGTCTCCCCTGGGACAGGGATTGGGCTAGTGAATATACAATCCCACTCTGGTGTGAAATACAACAGCTACAGTAATACTTCGAGGTACACTTGGAAACACTGTAGATGCCATGCTATGGCCCCTACTCTTGACTCTTTCTACCCCCTGCACTGGGTCTCTCTCTCACCCTCTTTACATCTGCTTTCGCTGTAACACAGAAGGTTCAGGGGTCAGTAACTTCTATCCTGACCCCTGTATGACTGTCCCATTGTTTTCTGTTGTTGCACAGCTTCACCTGACACCTTGTGCTCCTAAAAGTCAACAAGAAGGAAAATAGCAAGAGCTAAAATCTGAGGGGTTACAATGAGCCAGGTACTGTTCTCTCTGTGTTAGTTTACGTGTTTTAGCTCACCAGTCCTCAAAAAGGCTCTATGAAATAGGTACAAGTATTATTTACCCTTTACAGAGGAGAAACTGAAGTAGAAGGGATTAAGTTGAGATGAAACAAGTTATTAAGTGGCAGAGCAAAGTTATGAGTCCAGGCTGCCTGGTTCGCAAACCAGAGCGCTTCACCACTACCCTATTGCCACTCTGTCCCCTCAGGCTCATTATACACCACCTTTTATACAGAACTTAATTAGTTAAATTACTTGATGACTTTGGGACCCAGGGGAGAAGGGACCACCAAAATTTTTAAAGTTATCTAATTCATCAAGGCTGGTTTTAGCAACATGGTACAGTAGCATGATATATCATTAACAGCTTGGATTTCAGAATCACAATTTGTGGGTTCAAATACATCTCATACCAATAATTGTATAGCCCCAGCTAATTTGTTTGACTTTTCTATTCCTCACTTTCCTCAGCTGCAAAGTGGGACTAATAAGAGCACTGTAACAATGAGATACTAAATGTATAGTACTTAAAATACATAATACACGTAAAGCATTCATAAATGTTAGGTTTCATTCTTATTATTACAATGTCCTGAATCATAGATGGTAATAAAAAGGTGGCTTATTAAAAAATTTTGGACTTTAGCATCCTGACTCTGAACTACTTTCCAAAAACCATTCCCACCAATCAGCTTTGCTAAAATACCAACTTATTATTATGAAAATTTACAAATGAAGGCAAACACAAAAGCATCTGTTATGTATTATATTTGCTGGTAATAAGGTCAAGGTCTCTTCATGGAAAACCTGTAGCTAAAAATTGAAGAGTAAAAATTGGAAAATCACCCTTTAACAGCATCTAATGAAATAAAAGATTTAGGCAACAATCTGTAATGGATAAAATTATAGATGAAAGACAGAGGGACAAATTTATAACAAATGGATTAGGATGACAGTTTCTGAATCCTAACACCACTAACAGTGAACAATCTGGTATTATGTTCCATTAAAAGCAAGACTACAGAAAAAGACATCAATACCCATCCAGTCCTTTTGCCAAGAAATTAAACCTGAATCTCAGTCCTTACATCTAAATATTTTTATAAGAAATATGGGTCATGATTTTAAATGAGGATTTAAATGATTTTAAAGCACAATAAGGATACAATCAGTCAAAATTAAAATATGAGCTATGCTGTAGGTAAAGTGACCCAATTTATTCAATAAATAAATGGCAGGAAAAATAAGAGAGCAGAGTGCTATAGATTAAAAGAGATTTAAGAGATCAGTCCACAAAAAGGAAGTTGTAGACTTTGGATCTTAGTTTGAAAAAATAACTGTAAAAAAGATATATTTAAAACAATCAAAAAATAATTTAAGGATGCCACCTCAAATTAATTAATTTTGATGGGTGAAGTAATGGTATGGAATTGTCTTTCTGAAGTATTATCTTTCTGGGAAACAAAAGATTAAACGGTATGCTAAACTTTGCTTTAAAATACCCTAGCAAAAGGAAAAAAGGGAGACTTGCACTTTCAAGAAGACAGAGTAAATGGGGTGGGGGCAGAGGAAACACGGATGTGGCAGTGGAAAGGCGACATAAGGACATGGACAGGGATGGGAGTGTCCTGTTCTTCGCTGACGGTGTCGGCATCCTGGTTCCGATGTTATACCCTGATACTACAGGATGGTACCACGAGGAGAAAGTTTGTAATGGATACATGGGTTCCTTCTGTGCTGTTTCTTAGAACTGCATGGGAATCTCAAAACAAATTTAATTATGAAAAGAACAATACAGCGTGGCAAGGGACAGATGAAACAACAGCAGCAGCAGAAACGTTCATGGTTATAGAATTCATTATGATCATCTCTTTCTCCTCACTTGTGTGCAAATTTCCACAACCCAAAGATCTTTTAAAGTTTACACAAGTAAACTTAGAGTTTCTCTGCAGAGTGATAGTGTCTTCTGGTTTTCCTGTTTTATCTTCAGTCGTCCAAAATCCCATATCACTAGGTCATCCCACATACTCATGCTAGTTAAACAATTATATTTAAAAATATACACACATATATATAATTTTATTCAATCATTCCTTTGTTAAAAGGATAAAGTTTACATGGAGCAAAAATCTCCTCGGAGTCAGGCCTGAACAATCTTATGCTCTTCCCTTTTACTCACCCCCTACATAAACCTTCCTCTGCAGTCAACCTAGTCTCACAGCCCCATGGATATAATTTTGGACAAAGTATACTTGCTCCTGCCATTCTCCTGCATGTTATTCTCTTCTCCACTGATCTAAATCCCATCCATCTTTAAGGAAGCAGAATAAAACCCACCTGCTTCATGAAGCTCTCCCTGATCTTTCCTCAAATTACATGGTTCTTCAGAGCAAAGATCATGTATTACATTCACAGTACTTAGTAGCCTTCTTGATACCATCAAGGTTTTTGAAGAAAACGTGTTGATTTAACTGAATGTTTACTATAAAACAATTGGAGAGAGTACTGAATTTTGGGGGGAAACACACGTACAGAAGAGCTTCTTGGTGGCTCAGACCTAAAGAATCAGCCTGCAATGCAGAAAGTACAAGGAGGCTTGAATACAGAATGAGATTAGCTGTTAAGAGGATAAATTCTACTTTGCCTTAAGGAAAGAGTGTTGCTCTCTAAGCAGGCCTCGTGTACTGGGGAAGGTCATGACCCACAGTCTGCGTTGGGGTTGGAAGTGGTGGGAATCGCAACCCAACACTGAAGCCTGCACCACCGTGCGCCCTCACAGTCACTCCCTGGGGTTGCCCAGGCTGCAAGAGAAGAGAGTCGTGTAAGAATCAGCTGCACGCACCGCTCACCACAGGGCTTTAAGGAACTCAGCAGAGCGCCCGGGCGAGAGAATACATATTAGCATCTGAATGGGGAGCAAGCACTCCTGCTATGAAACTCTGATTTCTTTAGGAAGAAGAGGCTGGTTCCATGAGAGAGCCCAACAGCAGTACAGGGATGGGCTAAGGGGATGAACTGGGAAGCTAAGCATGGGCCTGTGGGGAGGAGTGAGCAGAGATCATAGGAACCCAGAGCCTCGTCAGGGGGGAAAAAAGCAAGAAGCAGCAGTTCCTTTTTCTCTGAGCTGGCCCAGCAGCACCAGGGTCCCGGCAGTTACCTGAGGTTTCTTCACCTTAATGATCCAGGTGGGCGGAACAATAACAGCAGCGTGAGCCCCCAGGGAGCAGGGTTCCTCAATCTGATGCAGCATGAAGCAGGTCACCTTATTGTGAAACTGAAGGGAAAAACAGGCCAGTAAACAATTCTGCACGGAGGGAAATGCCACCGCAAGAAGGAACAAGTGCTTGTGTGCATACTTAAGCACACGCTTGCATGCACACACGCATAGAGGTCCCACGCTCCTCATCACTGCCCAACCAACCCCAGGAACTTAACAGACCAGACTACAAATTCATTCTACTTTATAAACTGATAACAACTGATTACAAGAACTCAGTTTATAAGACCAGCTGAAACTTGATAACCTTTTATAGGATATTTGGAGGGTTCTAGAAAAGCTAATTTTGCACATAATTTTGTTTCACTTGGCTTGTGCTCCTCACAGACTTGGCTGATTTGGGATAATATTGAGAAGGAAATGAAGACAAGCAGAGTGGCATTCCTCCTATCTGCCTCTCATTTTTCTAGCCACAGACATCAATCCTTCCCAGTAGTCCCTCCAGTGTAAGGGACCCAGAAAAAAAAAAAATTGTCTCTTCTAGCGAGTTGTTAGAGGGGAAACAAAGAGACTGCTTCTGCTGGGTTTGTCTAAAGCTGCTGAAAAAATAATGGTCCTAGCACACTTGGCAAATCTAAAGTGCTTTTGATTTTTGAAAGGAAGGAAGTCAATATAGACTAATGATAATAACAATACCTAGGTTCCAGGGGCTTAACTCTATATCCCAATGGACTGAGTAACCTTAGGCCAATTACATTTCCAGTAATTTTTTTTTCTTTTTTGTGACTGTAAAGTGATAATAACGTGTGGTAGCATTTGTTTTCTAATAAACATCAAATCCCCATTATACAATTATGGGCTTTAAAATTTTAATCATAGTGATTTTTTTTTTTAATTAACAGTAGCTGCTACTTAGATTATACTTAATGTGACCACATAATTTATCATCTTAACTGAAACAATTTTAAGAATGAAAGGGAGCAGAGACAATAATTATGTTGGAACAGCAGACATAAATTAGGACTGTCTTAGGAAAACTGTCAAATATAGCCACCCCAATTACATCACATCAGGGCAATTTTATCTTTACCGCTGAGTAGCTTCAAGATCTGACATGATCCAGTGGCAAATTACTAAATCAATTAAGCATGAAATACTACTTAATAAGATAATAAATAATTCCCCCTAAATTGTTTGTGATTTGCAAACAATTTGATATACCAGAGAAATGTCGTTCGAATTCCTTTTTTAAAAAATAATTTTCTCTCAAATCATCCCATCTTCTCCTCCCACTGAGTCCAAAAGTCTGTTCTTTATGTCTGTGTCTCCTTTGCTGCCCTGAATGTAGGATTGTTGGCAACACAATATTGCAAAGTAATTATCCTCCAATTAAAATAAATTTAAAAAATAATTTTAATAATTCAAATAAATCTCCATATGAATAACCACTGCATTTCTAACATGGCAGGAATCTCAGAGACTGCCGACTCCAACTCTCACAATTTACACCTGAGTACTCTAGAGAGTGGAGAAGGAAATGGCAACCCACTCCAGTGTTCTTGCCTAGAGAATCCCATGGACGGAGAAGCCTGGTAGGCTGCAGTCCACGGGGTCGCACAGAGTCGGACACGACTGAAGCAACTTGGCAGCAACTCTAGAGAGACTAAGACGTGTGTCTAAAACTGCATGACTTTTAAGGGGTAGAGTCAGGACCCGAATAAATGAAACCCAGCTCCCAAATACAGTTTTATTTTCTGCTACAGGAAGTGCCCACAGAAGGCACTCAATTTTTTGACATCAAATATCCTAGAAGGAATTACCTATAGTGTTAAAATACACCACCACCATAATCTGTCTTAAAAGGTTTTGTATTTTCAGTCCTTGAAAAATCAACTTCTACAATGTGGGACCCTGGGAAACTCAACGATACATGTGCTGTGATTAGTCGCTCAGTTGTGTCCAACTTTGTAACCCCATGGACTGTAGCCAGCCAGGTTGTTTGTCCATGGGGATTTTCCAGGCAAGAATACTGGAGTGGGTTGCCATGCCCCCCTCCAGAGGATCTTCCCAGGTCCTCCCAGGGTTCAAACCCATGTGTCCTGCATTACAGGTGGATTCTTTACCAACGGAGCCATCAGGGAAGCCCCCAAAGATAAAAGAACTGATCAAAACTCTGCCACAAGGGTCAAGTGAGAGTTGTTTTTTTAGTGATTCGACTGGACTACAGATTCACGAAAAGAAAGCACATGAGTTCATTGTCAAGCAGGACAGTTTCCAAATTAAATCACCTGGGATCAACCATCTAACCACAAACTGGCAGCTACAGGGTAGCAGCATGTGCAGCCTATCTAAGGCCAGGCTGATGCTACCTGGCAAGTGTTGTCTCACCAGATCAGGGAAACAGCAAGCATAGACAGTGTTGGGGACCCCAAGGGCCTAAATCTGCTTCTTCCTTTCCAAGCAAAGGCACTGTCTTGATGGGCCAGTTGTAACTGGCATTTGCACAGTTCCTTGAGTGAAAGGAAACATGTTCCCTTATATTTGTGAACATGTTCTTGAACAGAAGCACAAAGACTACTTGTAAAACAATTACCTGAAAGGAGATAGAAATGCCAAGAACAAAAAGTGTGCCAGGAGGCTGATGCAGCAAACACTGAACTTTCCTGACCAAGGTGTCCCCACCAAGTAACAGCAGATCCTCCTGACATGTGGGGGCTAGTGAAAGTATGCCAGAGAAATTATTAGATTGAACCTGATGGAACTGCAAAGAAGCAAAAGTTTTTCACCCACAAAAAAAGCCAATTTCATGTGTTTCAAGTAAATGCATCTTCCACTCCTGCCTTGTGGCACTAGATAAAGCTGATGTGTGCAGCGCATGTGTTAAGTTGCTTCAGTCAATCATGTCCGAGTCTTTGTGAACCCATGGACTGTAACCCCCCAGGCTCCTCTGCCCATGGGATTCTCTAGGCAAGAATACTGGAGTGGGTTGCCATGCCCTCCTCCAGGGGACCTTTCCGACCAATGCACCCTGCGTCTCTTGTGTTGGCAGGTGGATTCTTTACCCCTAAGCCACCAGGAAGTCTGAAGTTTATCTGCACAGCCTTAACCCTTAAGCTTAAACAGCACAGCCCTTTATTTCCAGGTTGGCTGTGCAGTGAGGGGAAAATATATCCCAATTACAAAGACATTTAAAAGAACCAGTAAATTTAGAGATTAGAGCAGGGATCCAGATTGTTTCTATAAAAGGACTGGATAGTAAATAGATTAGTCTTATGGGGCCATATTGTTTCTGCTGCATTATTCAACTCTGCTGCTGGAGCAAAAACATAGCCAGAGACAACACATAAAGGATGGGCATGGCTGCGTTCCAGTAAAACTTTAGTTACAAAAACAGGCAGCAGTCAGATTTGGTTTACAAGCCATAGTTCGCTAACTTGTGAGTTGGTCTACATTGTCTAGTTAAAGAAAAAAAATATGTTCATAGATCAAAAAAAAATGAACCATCTGGTTGGGACAGAGCTGTTAAAAATGAAAAAAAGAGAAGAGAGGAAAAGTAAAAAGGGAAATTATCATTGGATCCATATGAGTATCCATGTTCAAATGTAAGAAAGAGTAACATTTCAATGAGCTTATAGCCAACTATAACAACATCCAAACCTAAGGAAGAATATAAGCCCACTCTAATCCTAACACAGTCCCATTAAGAAAAAAAATTCACCCACATCAAAAACAGAAGAACCAAGATGTCTGAATTGCTTTGTCAGAGGGATTATCTAAGGTTGCAACTTCCTTCTACACAAGTCGTCATCGATGACCTAGTGTACTATGGGGCAAGTGGGCTTGGAGCGAAAATCCCTCAATTCTAGACTCAGAGATAGAATCAGGAGGGGATTTTCCAACCTGGGGTTCCAGGTTTCAATGTATATAAATAAAGGGGTTAATTTCTAGTTTCTTGCAGTTCATTTATCCTGTGGTTCTAGAGTTCTAATGTGTCTTTCTCCCTCCACAGATCCTATGAGAGAAATAGTACATAAATTAGGATAACGTTCCACTTACAGACAGGAACTCCAGCAATGATATAATTCTATTTTGAGAAAACAGGAGCCCACTTTGTTTTATCTTATCCCCAAACTTACCGCCTGCTTGCACCAGGAACAGCTGATAGCCACAATCTCTTTACTGTGGAAGGAGAATTTTTGCTGGAAGCCCTAGAATATTAGAACAAGAGACAGAGAATTAAAAGCCCCTTCCAACCGAGCATGTATCTGCCCTCCTGAAGTCCAAGGAAGTCAGTAAGGCCAGGCTTAAGGGAGCTGAGACAGCAAATGCCACAGTGGGCACTTATATCTCCACCTTCTACCACCTTTCCTATCACCAAATTCTCTAAACTGTGAGAGAGGAGGCACCAGTATTCGCTTTACCACTGGCACTCAAAGTCAGCCACAAAAACTTTTTTTTCTTTGACCACACTGCATGGCATGTGGGATCTTAGTTCCCTGACCAGGGATTGAACCTGTGCCCTGTGTACTGGAAGGCAGAGTTTTAACCACTGGGCTGCGAGGGAAGTCCCCAAATCATCGGCCCCTCCACCAAGTAAATGAGGTTCTGATGCATTTTTATTTTAAGTTAAAAAGAAGCCTCTATTGGTTCACATGATTTTTTTTTTAACAGTGGTTATCCATCTCAGAGGTCCTACACAACCTTACCATCAAGAAGCCACAAAGAGAGAAATGAAGCAGGAGACAGTCAGGTGACCTAGAAGTGAGAGTCTGGGAGACGTCCAAGGGTGGAGAAGGAAATTCAAACACTCTCATCATCCCCTTGGGATGTCAGGACTCAAAACAAGCAGCTTTCAATTTCCATTTTTCACCAGCAAATGGCAATGAGATTAATGGAATGGCAAACACAATCCTCTTAATGAACAAACAGAATTACTTTTCCATCAAGGAAAGAAGAGACGCTTTTTGGCCGCTGTTGTCCCTAAATAATTACCAGAGAGAAGTACGCAGTAACTCTCAAGGAAATTTTTTTTAGCTTTCCCAAAGCTCACCCATTTCTATCTGCTGTGAAATCTAAGCCAAACAAACTAATGCAGATCAATGACCCAAAACTCTTAAAGCTTTTTAAGTGACCCAAAGCAAACAGAAAGATGTGATGGGCAGGAAAGCTTTAAAGGCAATGAGCTGCATGTCTTGCATAATGTGTACAGATAACTTTGAGTTTAAAGAAAGTCAATTTCAGTCAGTCAGTCAGTTCAGTCCCTCAGTTGTGTCCGACTCTTTGCGACCCCATGAGTCGCAGCACACCAGGCCTCCCTGTCCATCACCAACTCCCGGAGTTCACTCAGACTCACGTCCATCGAGTCAGTGATGCCATCCAGCCATCTCATCCTCTGTCATCCCCTTCTCCTTCTGCCCCCAATCCCTCCCAGCATCAGAGTCTTTTCCAATGAGTCAACTCTTCGCATGAGGTGGCCAAAGTACTGGAGTTTCAGCTTTAGCATCATTCCTTCCAAAGAAATCCCAGGGCTGATCTTCAGAATGGACTGGTTGGATCTCCTTGCAGTCCAAGGGACTCTCAAGAGTCTTCTCCAACACCACAGTTCAAAAGCATCAATTCTTCGGTGCTCAGCTTTCTTCACAGTCCAACTCTCACATCCATACATGACCACTGGAAAAACCATAGCCTTGACTAGACGGACCTTTGTTACCAAAGTAATGTCTCTGCTTTTCAGTATGCTATCTAGGTTGGTCATAACTTTCCTTCCAAGGAGCAAGCATCTTTACACATTATTAAAAGAAGTCCTATCGGCATTTTTGCAGTCCCCATAATTCCTACCTGTCTGCAGCATTTTATATACTAATGAACATTTCCTCCTTTGTGGTCCTCTGGCCTCTCCTGATTTCCTAAAACACATCCCAATTCTCCTCCTTCCTCTCCATCTTCTGTACGTGGACAGGAGACTGGGACCAGTGTCAAACCTTGGTGCTCTGCAATTCCACCTTTAATCCTTCTCTTTTTTGCCCAACCTCAAATCCCACTTCAAGAAACGTGACCTCTTCTTAACACGGGACTTTCCTGGATTCTGAAAAGTCTCTCCATCAATATCCCCTTCTCAACAACTTAAGCGATTATAGAATCGCTCAGTGCAGAGGCATTCACAAAACAAGCATGAGTCTGCTATCCTCACAAAAGCCTGCTTGCAGTGTGGGTCCTTGGCTGGCATTAGGGAACTTGAATTTCAGGAGGGGTTGCCCACTTGAGGGTGGCCCACTGTGCCTGAATTGTTGGTACAAACACCCTGGTGTATGAATAGCTGCTTTCCTTCTGGGAGTCTGGAGGCTGGGTCTGTGCTGGGCAGGGGGTGATTATGTCACCAGACCCCCAAGAAAAACCTGACCACCAAGTCTCAGATGAGACCCAGGAGACAGTATTTCACACAGGTTGCTGCAACCTGTGTTGGAAAAATTAAGTGCGTCCTTTGCAACCGTCAGAAGACTTCTGGTGCTTTACACTTGGTTTCCGCAGGACCTTATCCCATGTTCCTTTCCTCTGTTGACTCTGCTTTGTAGCTGTTTGTTATAATAAATCACAGCTATGAGTAGTATTTCCCACATAGCTCAGTTGGTAAAGAATCTGCCTGCAAGGCAGGAGACCCCGGTTCGATTCCTGGGTTGGGAAGATTGGCTGGAGAAGGGATGGGCTACCCATTCCAGTATTCTTGGGCTTCCCGTGTGGCTCAGCTGGTAAAGAATCCACCTGCAATGTGGGAGACCTGGGTTCGATCAGACACGGCAAATCACTTAACCCTTCTGTCTTCTTCCTTCATCCATCTGGAAGTGGTCATAAAAATACAAACCTCTCCAACACCACTGAGTAGTTATAAGCATCCAATAAAGCAATGCATTTGAAAAGTCCTTTATAACACAGTATACAGAAGGAGCACATTTACTGTTGGAACCTCTTCTAACTTCTTGCTAACAAAGTCCTCCAGTATCCTATGTGTGACTAGCAATGCTATATTCAGTTGTATTAGCTCATCTCTCTACTGACTATTGGCCTTCTGACTTCAGGGAGAAACAGATCCAGTCCAGTGCGGCCCTAACAGCCTGGCTGATAGCAGAAAGCCACCAGGCCAGCCACAACTGGGGCGCTGGGTACTGTGTTTATGTAGAGTTATGGTGGGTCCCTTGGAAATGAGCCTAGTGGCAATTTGCTCTCTGTTTCAGACTCTAGTCTGGCATAGTCACAGTGGGCATGGCTTCAGGGTTACTATCTAACAGAAAGACCTAAGTAGAACACCCTGGCAATGCCAAAGAATGCTCAAACTACCGCTCAATTGCACTCATCTCACACACTAGTAATAAAGTAATGCTCAATATTCTCCAAGCCAGGCTTCAACAATACATGAACCTGGAACTTCCAGATGTTCAAGCTGGTTTTAGAAAAGGCAGAGGAACCAGAGATGAAATTGCCAACATCTGCTGGATCATCAAAAAAGCAAGGGAGTTCCAGAAAAACTTCTACTTCTGCTTTATCGACTATGCCAAAGCCTTTGACTGTGTGGATTACAATAAACTGTGGAAAATTCTGAAAGAGATGGGAATACCAGACCATCTGACCTGCCTCTTGAGAAATCTGTATGCAGATCAGGAAACAACAGTTAGAACTGGACATGGAACAACAGACTGGTTCCAAATAGGGAAAGGAGTACGTCAAGGCTGTATATTGTCACCCTGTTTATTTAACTTATACACAGAGTAAGTCATGAGAAACTCTGGGCTGGAGGAAGCACAAGCTGGAATCAAGATTGCTGGGAGAAATATCAATAACCTCAGACATACAGATGATACCACCCTTATGGCAGAAGGTGAAGAGCTAAAGAGTCTCTTGATGAAAGTGAAAGAGGAGAGTGAAAAAGTTGGCTTAAAGCTCAACATTCAGAAAACAAAGATATTGGCATCCGGTCCCATCACTTCATGGCAATTAGATGGAGAAACAGTGGAAACAGCGGCAGACTTTATTTTGGGGGGCTCCAAAATGACTGCAGATGGTGACTGCAGCCATGAAATTAAAAGATGCTTACTCCTTGGGAGAAAGCTTATGACCAACCTAGACAGCATATTAAAAAGCAGAGACATTACTTTGCCAACAAAGGTCCATCTAGTCAAAGCTATGACTTGTCCAGTAGTCATGTACGGATGTGAGAGTTGGACTATAAAGAAAGCTGAGTGCCGAAGAATTGGTGCTTTTGAACTATGGTGTTGGAAAAGACTCTTGAGAGTCCCTTAGACTGCAAGGAGATCAAACCAGTCAATCCTAAAGGAAATCAGTCCTGAATATTCATTGGAAGGACTGATGCTGAAGGTGAAACTCCAATGCTTTGGCCACCTGATGCAAAGAGCTTACTTATTTGTAAAGAGCCTGATGCTGGGAAAGATTGAAGGCAGGAGGAGAAGGGGACAACAGAGGATGAGATGGTTGGATAGCATCACCGACTCAATGGACATGGGTTTGAGTAAACTCTGGAAGTTGGTCATGGACAGGGAGGCCTGGCGTGCTGCAGTCCATGGGGTCGCAAAGAGTGAGACGCGACTGAAGACTGAGAACACCCTGGAGCCTCCATGATCCCACAGGCAGGTTTTGTCTGGGATCTCAGCACAGCAAGAAAAGCCAGATTCCTAATTACCTATTTATAAATGCTGGCCCAAATCTGATATTATGATACCGATAGATGCCCTAGCTGAATTTCAATTGACTCTGATTGTTAAGGGCTACTTCAATCATCACTATCCAGAAGGAAAACAGGGGTGTGAGGTCAGATGTGCTGGAGCTAACTAACTTCAGAATTATAAATGCCAAGAAGCTTGAGGGATACAGTTGAGTTTTTTAGAATAAAGTTTAAACAACATTTATTCTGAGCAGCTAGAACTTGGTTGCTCTTTTTCTTGTGCACCCAAGGGCATACACCAAATAGCACTCAGTTTTATAGCCTTGGCTGAAACCAGGAAAGGGAGCTTTACTTGAAACAAACTTTCTTATTATGTATTTAACTGAGATTTGGGTGAGGGAATTTCCTGACTGTATTTCCAGTCCCTGTACGATTTGATTCAACCCAAGAGATCTGTTCTTGCCTCCAAAACTTTAACCACTGACAGCAAAATAAACCTCACCATGTCCACTTGCATATTCAAGACTCACAAAAGCAAACCCAAGGGAATTATTTAAGGCTGAATCAATATCCATCTTAGCACTCCACTCCAGTACTCTTGCCTGGAAAATCCCATGGACGGAGGAGCCTGGTAGGCTGCAGTCCATGGGGTCGTGAAGAGTCAGACACGACTAAGCAACCTCACTTTCACTTTTCATGCATTGGAGAAGGAAATGGCAGCCCACTCCAGTGTTCTTGCCTGGAGAATCCCAGGGACAGAGGAGCTTGGTAGGAGGCCGTCTATAGGGTCGCACAGAGTTGGACACGACTGAAGCGACTTAGCAGCAGCAGCAGCAGCAGCAGCAACACAGAGTACTTCATTTTTGCTCAAATACTCCCTTTCATTTTTGAAAAATGTATATCCTCTCTTACGCATATTATGTTTAGTATTTAATAAAATGATCATCCTAAGTTTAATTAGAGGCAAAGTTCATTATTACTAGAAAAACAAAATTGAAAATTTACCATGTTTTAATTAAAAATTTAAAATGAAACTATTATAGCACTCTTGTAAACTTATCCAGTGGGATAGAAGTACTATAGCGATTTGATACAACGTACAAGGAAATTTTTCCCACTGGAGCAGATCTCAAACTGGCTGTGCCATTCCCATGCAACTGCTTTTAACCAGCGGAAGCTGACAGCCAGTGATGACGTTCAGCGTTTCACCAGCTGAAGCTAAGTAACTGAGACTTTTGAGTGACCCAGGTATAGACCCACACCAACCAACCTAAGTGAAAACTTTTTTTTAACCAAGAAAAACTGACGTTTGACCTTTGAGTGACCCACAGGCAAACTCATACCAACCTCACTGAAAACTTCTGACTAATAAAACATGGAACCTATTTAACTGATGATCTACAGACTTACAAATTGTCCTGTACAGAGCTTAACCTTCAATAGTTAATTAGCAAGGTCTTCATGAACTGGTCTCTTTCCTTATAAGTACAAATTGTTAACTTCCTCCCGTCAACAAACTATTCAGCCCAATTTTCCATGAATAGGTATACCCTTGCCTGGCAGTGCGAATCACTGGATATTAGACTAGTTTTATAATATGCCTTTTCCTTGGCTTTATCACAGTGTAAAAATGGTACCATTAATGTTGTAGTTTATGCAAGATTAGGGTTTATTTAATCATAAAAATCTAATTTACTTGAGCATCCTAAAGCCTCCTATACTGATTTTACTGGTTTTAATTCACACATTTCATAAACAGTCAAGATTTTCAAAATGTAGACATAAATTGAAGTAAAACTGAGTTAAAATAAATAATAGCTTTATAAACTGAATTACAGTAACCAATTTTTCTAACTTCTGACAGTGCTGCAAATTATATGAATCTACAGTTACTTTATTAGGATTATCTTTGAAAAATCGAAATTTTTGTTCACTGGGTTTAACTATGTGGCATTAAGAGCTCTGAAAATTTATGTCCTTATTGGTCATAATAAACTCTCATTCAAGGGTAATCATTGATTCATGTACAAAGACTGATATTTTATTATTCCTTGATAGAGCCTTTATGTCCCCCCTCCTTTTTTTTGTAATTACAATTTATTAATCAGAGCCAGTCTTCTTATTCTCAGATAGCTTCTGCTTTTTCTATTAATTTATCCAAAGGCTCTTGCTATTAATACAAGCTACAGGTCAAAAATTGAGTATCCGGACCAGGAGAGGAGGTGGGGTGGGAGGAGCAGAATTTAGAGCACAGGATTCTCAACAGAATCCTGTTACCACAAACTTTTGGCCATGTATCAAGCATTTTTATCCTAGAATCAGAGTGGTCATAAAAATATGAAGAGTGTATGAAGTGCCTAAGGCATGATGTCCAGAATATTTTCATCAGATGCAGATATTTCATGGAAGTAGGAGGCTTAACCTTATAATTAAAGCATAATTGAAATTAAGCCTATAACAATGGGCACAGATCTACATTTCAGTTTACACGTTAACTATTTTAACTATGTGTTCATATTTTTATGACCACTCTGATTCTAGGATAAAAATGCTTGATACATGGCCAAAACTGCATACAAAACGGTAACTGTTAATTTTATGTCTTTGTCCTAGAATACCAGGGAAGTTCCTTATACGAAAATATTTATCTAATGGTACAACTAGCTACAATTATAATAATAATGGTCTTCCATGAAAATTAATGTCCATCTCTGCCCCATAACTGATAACCTTCCCAATAAAAATTATAACTTTAATGTTCATAATATTCACCAAAGTGAACGTCGCTTAGTCGTGTCAGACTCTTTGCGACCCCATGGACTATTACAGTCCATGGAATTCTCCAGGTCAGAATACTGGAGTGGGTAGCCTTTCCCTTCTCCAGGGAAACATCCCAACCCAGGGATCTAACCCAGGTCTCCCACACTGCACACAGATTCTTTACCAGCTGAGCCACAAGGGAAGCTTGATAATATTCACCAAGCAGGTCGTTTTTCGGAAAATTTGTTTTTAACCAAAACTACGTTTTTTTTTTTTTTTTTTGGTTTTGAATTTTATGACTTTTATTTCTATTACTCTTAAAGTTGCAATAAGAACTTCAATTTTTAAATATTCATTTTCTTTTTTTTTTTGAAGTACCATCTGGGGCATTTTTTTTTTTTTTAAACTTTACATAACTGTATTAGTTTTGCCAAATATCAAAATGAATCCGCCACAGGTATACATGTGTTCCCCATCCTGAACCCTCCTCCCTCCTCCCTCCCCATTCCATCCCTCTGGGTCGTCCCAGTGCACCAGCCCCAAGCATCCAGTATCGTGCATCGAACCTGGACTGGCAACTCATTTCATACATGATATTTTACATGTTTCAATGCCATTCTCCCAAATCTTCCCACCCTCTCCCTTGTAGTTGGTAACTGTGATACATCAGTCCTGTCTTTTAAAAAAACGTAGTTAGTAACCAAAACTACGTTTTTTTAAAAGACAGGACTGATGGTATCACAGTTACCAACTACAAATCACTACATATATTCTGAGAAGTCCTATAGTCTATAATCTTGCTGACAGTATGACATTCCAGGACATAACTGGCTATAGTCTCTACCCTTAACTAATGGAGGAAATGCTATTCTGCTGGTAAAACTAATTACACTTTCTTTTGGTGCAAAATTAGACTTTTTCTGTAACAGCTCCCAGACAACTGAGAAATATACTGACAAAACTGCTGAAATTATTTAGATTGTGCTCCTTCTGGTTTCATGAATTTATGACAAAGGAATACCACCATATAATGCATGCTTTAGAGAAATAAAAGATTCTGCTGCCTAGAAACAGCTTTGACTTCACTTTGGGATTTTAATAGTAAACTGATGGGTTTTCCAGCTGTCTCTGATATAGCAACTCTAGCAGGCCTACTTCTGTGAGATTTTGATTTCTACTTCCTCTATCACAGCAATTCTGGTATCTCTACCTCACTTAACATGGATTTTCTTTCTTTTTTTTTTTTTTTTTTTTTACTAATAATTATAGTATTATTATAGCAAAAAAATACAAATTAGAATCAGTCAAAGGAGAGATATATAGGTCAATATCTAGAAGGTTTTGAAACATAGATATCCACTGTCCTCTCTCTGTGCAGTCAGGATGTGTAACCATCATGTCATTCTTGAAAAAAAGTTTTTAATTGGAGGATAGATTTGTTGCTGTTGCTGCTGTTCAAGTTTCAAATGCCATTCTAGTGTTAGATCTACTCAATCCACTCTTCTTGCTAGTATCTAAGATGACCTAATAATCTTTTCACACCAATATACTCAGTCTGGAATGTGCAGAGGCTGCTCAGAGAGAAAAAGGAATACATCTCGAAAAATCTAGCTGTAGGACCTAACCAACATATACCAACAGGAAAAGGAAAGTGTGCATTGGACTGGGTCCTGGGCGGGCAGGACTTAATGTTGAATAAAAGAGGGTTTCTCAATGTGGGAGCATCTACAACAAAGAATTTAACAGAGTATCAGGACCCCCAGAATACAGCACTAACACTAGGAAGCTAAAGTCAATACTAGAATGGGGTCTGAAAACTTGAGTGAAAAATGAGTGTTAAGTGAAAGAGCAATGCCAGAATTGCTGTGACAGAGGAAGAAGGAATCAAAATCATACAGAAATAGGCAAATTAGAGCTGCCATGGCATTCCAGGGACAGGTGAATAGAATTCTATACGCTCCTTGTGGTTTCTCTTCTGCTCATGCATTTTAAAGATTCTCTCTATTAAACACATCAAATTACATAATTTGAGTGTGAGATCTCTTTCCTTCCTGGACCCTAAAAGAAAGTGAAAACGTTAGTCGCTTAGTCGTGTTTGACTCTTTGTAACCCCTTGGACAGTAGCCCGCCAGGCTCCTCTATCCATGGGATTTTCCAGGCAAAAATACTAGAGTGGGTAGACATTCCCTTTTCCAGGGGATTGTCTCAACCAAGGAAATGAAACCAGGTCTCCTGCATTTCAGGCAGATTCTCCATGGTTTGAGCTACCAGGGAAGCCTGGACCCTAACTCTTACACAATGTAGGATTATGAATGAAAACAATGTAAACTCAAGCAGTGATCATAAACATGCAGCCTGGTGGTGAGTGAGTGGTAAAGCAACTGAACCACAAGCAGTCTCATTTGTTATTCATTATATGCCACACACACTCAAACACATTCAAGGATTGCAAGAAAATTAGTCCAAATATTTACTGTTAATTTTTAAAAAGCAGAAAGTGAAACTACAAACACTCTTAGCTATAAACACTTACTAATAAGCCCAAATGTTTTTAAACCATCAGTTTAAAAATTTGGTTTTGGTAAGTGAATATATTTATTACCCCATTCGAATGGATAAACTATGGAATAATCTGCATAGAAGTGTGTGGGGGGGGGGTGGGGTGGCAGGGGGGAATGATTTAGAAATCTCTGGATATGTAAGAATGTACAGCCAACCATACTGATGAAAACTATGCATAGCACAAAAAATCTGAAATGCACCTTCAACCATCTAGTCTGCAAATGGAAAGAGAGTCACTAGGTTTCTTCTAATCCAGGGGATAAATCAGGCTCCAAAGAAGGGTTATTTATTATCCAGCAAGGAGACAGATTTAAGACCACCCCATGCCACAATTGCTTGAGCCTGTGAGAATCCATAAGCAGCTGTATTATAAACACAGGAGATGAATATAATAGTACAGTATTATAGGAACTTTATGTGAAGAGCTGGGACCACAGACTTCCCCACAGTCAGCTGTGATGAGAAGTGCCCTGTGACCAGTCCTATGCCTGGAGACACTGGCCGGGAAGACAGACATGGTCACAGCAACTCAGACTGTAGGTTGTCCAGTTCTTCCTCTGTGGTTGACCACGCCCAACAGAAGGCAAGGCCAGAAAGGAGTGTGTAATATGACGCTAGGGAATATTTGTCACAAGATATACAATGCTTATTGATTTTCTTTTAATAAAATTTCTCTAAATCTATTATAGCTTGAAAACTGCTGAGGGGGTGCCAGCTACTAGGCTGTCCAGTGAAAGTAGTTTTTCCAAACCCTTCCTACTGTTCACATCTCCAACCTTAAAATTGGCTGTGCCTACCTGTTCATTCTCTCTTATGCATACACATGTGCACATTCTTATGGGAAAGTTGTAGACAGTCTATCCTTCACTAAGTAAGAGAAAATTTGTAAGCCCGAGTGCAACACCAGGGCTTTCCTGGTGGCTCAGTCAGTAAAGAATTCGCCTGCAATGCAGGCGACAAAGATTCAATCCCTGAGTCGGGAACATCCCCTGGAGTAGGAAATGGCAACCCACTCCAGTGTTCTTGCCTGGGAAATCCCCTGGACAGAAGAGCCCGGTGGCCTACAGTCTATGAGGTTGCAAAGAGTCGGATATGACTTAGTGACTAATCCACCACCACTAGGGCAACACTAGAAAGGGAAGGAGATGGACCCAATGAAGGAGGGTCATGTGAGGGCAAAGGGCTGACTTCTTTTTGTTTCCAGCTGTGGAAAAGGGCTGGTAAGCATCTTTCAACTCCCCCTCCCTCCTCCTCCTATTTTTATCTCTTCCCCTCCCCCCTTTTTTCCTCCTCCCCCTTTTATTCTATTTTGTCTGCTTTTAATCTATTTTCGAGCCTGGAAAGATTCCAGGCTAGAAAGGAACTATCTGGAAGTCACTGTGTTGAATTGGAGGAGATATTACCAGTTATAATGGAAGAAGGGGCATACCCTTGAGGCTAAAGAATGTAGCCTTCCAAAGAAGAGCTTGGTGACCAATGGCTGCAGCATATTTTCTTTCCAGGCACTGGGCAAACAACAAAATTAACCAAACTTTTTCCCCGGTCTCACCCTCCCCACAACCTAGGTGGCCAAAACTTCCCTGCCTCCCTCTATTGTCAAAAATGCATAGTGGTCAGCTCAACCCAGTGCTTGACCCAAAGGAGTCACATGAATAAATACACTTATTAGAAATGAGTTGATGAGGACTATAATTTCCCAAATTATCTTCCACTCTACGAAATCAAAACATCCTTTATTGAGACCAGCTTCTTGTTGTTGATCAGTCACTCAGTTGTGTCCAGCTCTTTGAGACTCCATGGACTGCAGCATCCCAGGCCTCCCTGTCTTTCACCATCTCTTGAAGTTTGCCCAAGTTCACATCCATTGCATCAGTGATGCAATCAAACCATCTCATCCACTGACACCCTCTTCTCCTTCTGCTCTCAATCTTTCCCAGCATCAGGGACTTTTCCAAAGAGTTGGCTGTTCACATCAGATGACCAAAAAATACTGGAGCTTCAGCTTCAGTATCAGTCCTCCCAACAAGTATGCAGGATTGATTTCCCTTAAGATGGGGAAACAGTGGAAACAGTGGCAGACTTTATTTTTTGGGGCTCCAAAATCACTGAAGATGGTGACTGCAGCCATGAAATTAAAAGACGCTTACTCCTTGGAAGGAAAGTTATGGCCAACCTAGACAGCATATTCAAAAGCAGAGATATTACTTTGCCAACAAAGGTCCGCCTAGTCAAGGCTATGGTTTTTCCAGTGGTCATGTATGGATGTGAGAGTTGGACTATAAAGAAGGCTGAGTGCCAAAGAATTGATGCTTTTGAACTGTGGTGTTGGAGAAGACTCTTTAGAATCCCTTGGACTGCAAGGAGATCCAACCAGTCCATCCTAAAGGAGATCAGTCCTGGGTGTTCTTTGGAAGGACTGTTGCTAAAGCTGAAACTCCAATATTTTGGCCACCTGATGCAAAGGACTGACTCATTGGAAAAGACTCTGATGCTGGGAAAGATTGAGGGCAGAAGGAGAAGGGGAAGACAGAGGATGAGATGGTTGGATGGCATCACCGACTCGATGGACATGAGTTTGGGCAAGCTCCGGGAGTTGGTGATGGACAGGGAGGCCTGGTGTGCTGCAGTCCATGGGGTGGCAAAGAGTCAGACACGACTGAATGAATGAACTGAACTAAACTATTAGCATGGGAAATGAGTGCAACTATCCAGTGGTTAGCACATTCTTTGGTACTACCCTTCTTGGGAATTGGGATGAGGAGTGACCTTTTCCAGTCCACGGCCACTGCTGGGTCTTCCAGATTTGCTGACATATTGAATGCAACACCTTGATGGCATCCTCCTTTATGGTTTTGAACAGTTCTACTGGAATTTCATCGTATCCACTAACTTTATTAACATCAGTGCTTCCTAAGGCCCACTTCACTTCACACTCCAGAATGTCTTTCTGTGGGTGAATGACCACTCAGTTGTAGCAATCCAATTCATTAAGATCTTTTTTGTACAATTCTTCAGTGTATTCTCATCATCTCCTCTTGATCCCTTCAGCATCTACTAGGTCTCTACCATTTCTGTCCTTTATTGTGCCTATCTTTGGGTGAAATCTTCAAAACAAAATGAAGCAGGGCAAAGGCTAACTGAATTCTGCCATGAGAATGCACTGGTCATAGCTAACACCCTTTTTCAACAACTCAGGAGACGACTTTACACATGGACATCACCAAATGGTCAATACCAAAATCAAACTTATTACATTCCTTGTAGCTGAAGATGGAGAAGCTGTATACAGTTGGCAAAAACAAGACCTGGAGCTGACTGTGGCTCTGATCACCAGCTTTTCATAGCAAAATTCAGGCTTAAATGAAAGAAAAGGGGGGAAACCACTAGGACAGCCAGGCACAACTGAAATCAAATCCCCTATGAAAATGCAGTAGAGGTAATGACCGCTGCTGCTGCTGCTGCTGCGTCACTTCAGTCGTGTCTGACTCTGCGTGACCCCATAGACGGCAGCCCACCAGGCTCCCCCGTCTCTGGGACTCTCCAGGCAAGAACACTGGAGTGGGTTGCCATTTCCTTCTCCAGGGGATCTTCCTACCCCAGGGATTGAACCCGGTTCTCACGCATTCCAGGCAGACATTTTACCATCTGAGCCACCAGGGAAGCCCACCTTAAGGGAAGGAGGCCTAAAGGAAGGAGGCCTTTGGAAGGGAAGTGACGTACTGAGCCCTGGATTCAGGTGATGGGACTCATCGACCTCAGGTGCTTGCCAAGGCCTGCACACCTTCCTCCGATGCACGGCCACGCAGGGCAACGCCTTACCTTACCACACTGTTTACACTTTCCCTCCTGCCGACGCCTGTGCACCCAGTGGTGACGCACAAAGTTCTGTGGGAAAACAAAAGTAAATGAATACATTTCAATCTGCAAACTCCAGAACTCCTTTTCTTTTAAGTGTTTTAAGAGTAGAGAGTCCCATGAACAATCATTTAAGCCCATCTTAGCACAAAAACAAGTATGTGCCTGTGTGATTTGTTTAACAATAAACACGAATCCACTTGGGAAAACGAAGCTAAGTCTCCATCTTTGGTGATCTTTCATGTTTGCAGAAACCATTAGTCATGCCTTCTCTCTGCAGCTTCCTGGTGACAAATGCCTGTAATGAATTCCTGGTACTCTGCTTTCTTCTTAGTAAAAACATGGTTTAGGTTTGTGACCTTGGGCTGGGAGGTAACTGAGGTGGGTAAGAAATATTCTTAAAGAAAGGAGGTGAAGGAGAGAAGGACAAAGACATGCATTTTAGAAAACACATGTGTATTTAATGCTTTATAAGTGCCAGGCAAGCATCATACTCAATATTTGTGTTAAGAAGAATTTTAAAGAAATCAAATTCTCAGAAAGAAATAGATCTCATGATTTGAGAGTTTGTTTGTTTGTTTGTTTTTTAACCAGCAAAAGTAGAGGAAGAGAAACACTGAAGAAAACTGATGACAAAGACAAGAGACATGGGCATATCATGAAATTCTGCAATGAGGTTGTCCTTAGGTATTCTGAATGGGATCAGTTTCCAAGGTCTATCCTGGGCTTGTTTGTGTGTGTGCTTAGTTGCTTAGTTGTGTCCAATTCTTTTGTGACCCCATGGACTGCAGCCTACCAAGGCTCCTCCGTCCATGGGATTTTCCAGGCAAGAGTACTGGAGTGGGTGCCATTGCCTTCTCCGCTTAGTCACTTAGTTGTGTCCAATTCTTTTGTGACCCCATGGGCTGTAGCCCACCCGGCTGCTCTGTCCATGGGATTCTCCAGGCAAGAATACTAGAATGGGTTGCTATTTCCTTCTCCAGGGGAGCTTCTCAACACAGGGATCCAACCCATGTCTCCTGCATCTCCTGCCCTGGCAGGTAAGTTCTTTACCACTGCACCACTTGGGAACCCCTATTCTTGGCTTGTGCTGTAGGAAACATGGAAGGTCCTTTTCCTTCTAAATAGATAATCACTCAAGAAGCACATGTCACCCAGCTGTTGGGATGCTTTATAAGAGAGAAAGTGGTCTTCAGGCCTAATGCTACAGGTAAACCCTAGTAACCTACTCACAATTCGTCTCTCTTAGGCCAATTCACCTAAAGTACTTGTTATTGTTTTTATCCTGTCCTTTTCTAAGAACACATACTTTACCTGAAATTAACATTTGTATTGTCAGGCCACACTCTATGTTTTCCCTTTAAAGTAGGCCCTCTAATGTATATTCAATTGCAAATACTTGCTGCTGCTGCTGCTGCTGCTAAGTCACTTCAGTCGTGTCCGACTCTGTGGGACCCCAGAGATGGCAGCCCACCAGGCTCCCCCGTCCCTGGGATTCTCCAGGCAAGAACACTGGAGTGGGTTGCCATTTCCTTCTCCAATGCATGAAAGCGAAAGTGAAGTCGCTCAGTCGTGTCCGACTCTTAGTGACCCCATGGACTGCAGCCCACCAGGCTCCTCCGCCCATGGGATTTTCCAGGCAAGAGTACTGGAGTGGGTGCAATTGCCTTCTCCGTGCAAATACTTACCTAATGCCTACTATCCAGGCATTGTTCAAAGTAAGGAGGGACACAGAAAACAGATCAATGTCAAGAAAAAAAATGTTAAGACATGAAATTCAGAGTGACAAAGATACCTCTAACAAGCATTAGCATTATCAATTCCAAATTGTCACCTCTATTTCTCTTCATTATGTCAAACCAATTTAAATTAAAACTTAACAAAGATCCTGGAGGAACAATGGTCTTTTAACTATAATAAGATATAAAGAAGTATAATGGTCCTACTAATTAGTCTAGTTTTTGTCTTGCTTTTTCTACTGTGGCAGTTTAATAAAATAAGGACACAATTCTTACACTGTTCTCAGAAAGAAGCTAATAATAATAGTTAACATTTCTTGAGTACTATCTCTGTGTCAGGCACTTTTTAAAATGCCTTAAAATACATATCTAATACCATACACAAAAATAAGCTCAAAATGGATTAAAGATCTAAATGTAAGACCAGAAAACTATAAAATTCTTAGAGGAAAACATAGAACACTCTCTGACATAAATCACAGCAAGATCCTCCATGACCCACCTCTCAGCGTAATGGAAACAAAAACAAAATAAACAGATGGGGCCTAATTAACCTTAAAAGCTTTTGCACAATGAAGGAAACAATAAACAAGGCGAAAAGGCAGTCTTTAGAATGAGAGAAAATAATAGCAAATGAAACAACTGACAAAGAATGAATCTCCAAAATACATCAGCAGCTCACACAGCTCAACACCAGAAAAATGAACAACCCAATCAAAAAGTGGGCCGAAGAACTAAACAGACGTTTCTCCATGGAAGACATACGGATGGCTAATACACACATGAAAAGACGTTCAACGTCACTCATTATCAGAGAAATGCAAATCAAAACCACAATAAGTACCATCTCACGGCGGTCAGAATAGCCGCCATCAAAACGTCTACAAACAATAAATGCTGGAGAGGGTGTGGAGAAAAGGGAACCCTCTTACACTGTTGGTGGAAATGCAAACTGTTGCCACCATGGAGAATAGTGTGGAGATTCCTTAAAAAACTGGGAACAGAATCACCATACGACCCGGCAATGCCACTGCTGGGCATACACACCAAAGAAACCAGAATTGAAAGAGACACACGTACCCCAGTGTTAATTGCAGCACTGTTTACAATAGCTAGGACATGGAAGCAACCTAGATATCCACTGGCAGACAAATGGATAAGGAAGTTGTGGTACATATGTACAATGGAATATTACTCAGCTATAAAAAGGAACACATGTGAGTCAGTTCTTATGAGATGGATAAAACTGGAGTCTATTACACAGAGTGAAGTAAGCCAGAAAGAGAAACACCAATAGAGTATATTAACACATATATACGGAATTTAGGAAGATGGCAATGATGATCTTATATGCAAGACAGTAAAAGAGACACAGATGTAAAGAACAGACTTTTGGACTCCTGTGGGAGAAGGCGAATGATGGGAGAAGGTGGGATGATTTGAGAGAATAGCACTGAAACATGTATATTAACATATGTAAAATAGATGACCAGCACAAGTTTGATGCATGAAGCAGGGCACTCAAAGCCAGTGCTCTGGGACAACCCAGAGGGATGGGGTGGGGAGGGAAGTGGGAAGGGGATTCAGGAGGGGAGGACATATGTGCACCCATGGCTGATTCATGTTGATGTATGGCAAAAACCATCACAATGTTGTAATTATCCTCCAATTAAACTAATTAATTAAAAAATGCCTTACATATAATAATAATTTTAATTTTCATGAGAATTTTCATGAATAGAGGTGCTATAGAGTTGATAACTACTAGTAAAACCCTGAATTGGTAAAAACATTGAAATATGTCTATACTGATTGATAAATTGCAGTTCGGTGCTTCTACCATCCCTCTGACTCCTCCATAGCTACCATAGCACCCTCCATGCCCTCAACACTGCACACCATTTCTACCTCCTCATTATTAAGAAATTAGAATGTTAATTCTGGGCATAACAGGTCTCTAAAATTCTGGAGCTCTCTTCTGAAAATAAACCATGTTGCCTGGACAATGCCATTGGGTTCCACCACAAAGTCAGAAAACTGGGCTATGCCCCACTGATGGCAGCTGTCTGTCCAGGTATCAATATAAACAATTCAGGGGCCTATGGCTGCAAGTCCAGGAACCTGCTTACTGTCCATACCTCCAGGTCAGTGCAGAAACTCTACTGGGATGAAGGTACCAGACCCTTCACCTCATAGATGAGGCAGACTGCTCCAGCTTTTCAGCCCACCCACATGAGAAGTACTGCCTGGGAGGACAAGGCCAACTGCCAATTGTACTCTATCCCAATTCACATCATTGTAGGGCAGCTTATCAAAAGGTCTGACTTGAATTATCATCATCATCCTCATTTTACAGACGATGAAACTAAGGTATAGAGTGGTGACTTCAAATGTCAAGGGCTGAGCAAGGATTCAAACCCAGGCAGGCTGGCAAAAGAGCCTGTATTCTCAAGCACTCTGTTGCAGTGCCTCTTCTCTGCTCTGAAGCATCAAGTTCAAGCTCTTTCAATAAATGATTTCAATGACAGTCAGTAGTGGAAATATTGAATACATAAAAATGTCAGGCGGTATTATGAGAGATAGAAAAATTTACTATAATTGCTGTTAGTTTAGCAGAAGCTGGGGGAGAATGAACAATAACACTGAGATGTTAAGAGAAACTCTGCTTATTGAGATTATAAATCAGCTAATGACTCTCCATTTAAGAATTGAAGGAGGGAAACACTGGAAGAATTTGATGCAATTACCTATGAGAAATCATGATTGACTCACGGGATTATTTAGTGAGTGACAACCTTAATCAAAAGATTAAACCAGCAATTTCCACAAATCAACAATTATTCAGAAACTATGAGAGGATGAATCATTTGTGAGGTGACATATATTGTTTGGTAAACAGATTTATAATACCATGTAGTTTAGTTTATTTAGGGAATAAAACAGAACATTTTTAAATTGCTTATTTAAATACTTATGACTCTGCAAGTTGTTGAATATTTTTAATATCACCCTTCCTAGGAAACAGGTAGGCAATTGAGGCACAGACAAAATAACTCATACAAATCACCACTGTAGAAACTGAGTAATTGTCTCTGTGACTTTGATTTGAGATGTCAAGTATCCATCTATTTAGAGGTCTTCTTAGATCTGATATAAATTTTTTTCTATTGCTGCTTAAACATAGCTTGAACAAAGTGAAAGCCAATAAATATGTGTTGAATTGAATGAAATTCTCAACCTAATTTCCTTGACAAATCACATAGCTACCATTTTGGAGGATCATCTATTGTTTTTTATCAGTTAGGGGAAAAAGAACACTTCTAGAGAATCACTGCTGTTTTATCATCCATCTTTCCCAAGCACTTAAATTTTTCATACTATTTCCTTTTGACTATTATTCATTTCTCCTAAATTATTGAACTGAAATTAGACTCAGAAGCCTCACACTGCAAATGTGAGTGTTGATACATGCTGTTAAGATAGCAGAGCAAGGCTTCTAAGACTATAACATCTTTTTATTGTTCATCAATAATCTGAATTATTCATATACCACCGTCAAATACTGGGTAAGAATAGGGTTATTACTTATGGGTGTTAAAATCTTGGCGATCCATTATTTCAGGGATTATTTTCAGTATGGTTAGCAAAAATGTATAACACAATTGCTCAATTATTATCCAAAGCAGCCAGTTCAATTCATAATATTCAGTTCAGTTCAATCGCTCAGTTGTGTCCAACTCTTTGCAACCCCATAGATTGCAGCATGCCAGGCCTCCCTGTCCATAGCCAACTCCCGGAGTTTACTCAAACTCATGTCCAATGAGTTGGTGATGCCATCCAGCCATCTCATCCTCTGTCATCCCCTTCTCCTCCTGCCTTCAATCTTTCCCAGCATCAGGGTCTTTTCCAATGAGTCAGTCCCTTCGCATCAGGTGGCCAAAGGATTGGAGTTTCAGCTTCAGCATCAGTCCTTCCAATGGACATTTAGGATGGACTGGTTGGGTCCCCTTGCAGTCCAAGGGACTCTCAAGAGTCTTCTCCAACACCACAGTTCAAAAGCATCAATTCTTCAGCACTCAGCTTTCTTTATAATCCAACTCTCACATCCATGCATGACTACGGGAAAAACCATAGCTTTGAGTAGACAGACCTTGGTTGGCAAAGCATTACTCATAGGGTTTTTTAAAGTATCTTAGAAATTATAGACCAATCCAAGCAGCTTATGTCTAAGGAAACTGAGTCCATCTGGAATGTTTCAACTTAGAGGAGTCAAACCAACATTCATTAAAAAAAGTCCAGGTATCAAGCACCCCACAAAGCCTAGGAGACAGTGATTAACAACCCCGCTCCAGGTCCCAGCCCTAGAGACACCACTGAGGGAAAAAGAAGCAGAGATGGCCTTGGAACACAAGTCAAACTAATTCTAAAGTGACTGTTTCTTTCATTTACATGAAGTAAACTAAGGTCTTTTAATTAAGAATCCCCATGGGTCATGCATCCCTGGTGGCTCAGTCAGTAAAGAATCTGCCTGCAGTGTGGGAGGCCTGGGTTCAATCCCTGGGTTGAGAAGATGCCTTGGAGGCAGGCATGGCAACCCACTCAAGTATTCTTGCGTGGAGAATCCCATGGACAGAGGAGCCTGGTGGGCCACAGTTCATGGGGTTGAAAAGAGTCGGACATGACTAGGTAACTAAGCACAGCACACAGCATGTGACATAAGAATCATTTCCAAATTGTACTCTTAGAATAAGAGTTCTTAGAGATTTGGGGGAAAATTAACCCCTTCATGGGCTTCCCAGGTGGCTCATTGGTAAAGAATTTTCCTGTGATGCAGGAGACCCAGGTTTGATCCCTAGGTCAGGAAGATCCCCTGAAGAAGAGAATGGCAACCCACTCCAGTGTTCTTTCCTGGAGAATTCCATGGAGAGACCATGGGGTCACAAAGAGTCAGACACAACTAAGCAACTAACACTTTCACTCCTCTATAAACTCATTTGGTCAAAAGATATTCACTGATCACATTTTCTGCATCCTGCTTGGTACAATGAGTTTGGAGCAAACTTCATGAGTGATCTCCCAAAGCTTACACTACAGGAGGATGGTAACAAACAAGCAAATGAGTAATACCTGTAAATAATTATGACTCACAAAGTGCTCTGAAGGGCAGAACAAGGTGCTTTGATAAAGAACAATGTGTGACCTATTTAGAGGTGGAAATCAACAAAGACCTCTGAGGGGCTCTAACTGTAAGAAACAGCTGGTCATGAATAGAGATCTCCAGTGCCGTGACAAAACACACAAATATCAGAAGGTGAAGAATATCTTGATGTGTGCCTCAAGAACTGAAATCCATGTGGCAGACGGATGGGTTGCAAGAGGTTGGCTGGCCCAGCCTATGTGGGGCTTTTGACTTTTCATGCCAAGCCAAGGAGTACAGTTTTCCTCTAAATGACATGGAAACCACTGCCAAGTTTTAAGCTGTAAAATGATATAATCCAATGTTCACTTTAAAAGATCACTCTCTTATATCATGGTGGATCGATGGGGGAAATTAAAGAATCCTGGAGAAGTTACTGCAGTGGTCAGAAGCAAGGGATCATGGTGTCTCAGTCTAGGGCACTGGCAACAGAAATGGAGATAAATGCACAATTTGAAATATATTTTATAAATAAAATTGATAGGGCTGGCAAATGGATTAAGTGTGGGGAGTACCTGAGAGAAGCATCATTATGACCCCCTGTTTTCTCATTTGGGGAGTTGGACCAATAGTCCTCTCATTTTCTGAGATACAAAACAATTGAAAAATATAGTTTTTACATTGATGGCAATAGAGTTTGGTCGGTAAAGTATTATATTTGAGATGACTCTGATACATTCAATGGGCATATCAAATGGAACTCCAAGTGTTGTCAACCCAGACACGATACTGAAAACCAAAGGACTGGAGTTCTCCCAACGCCAGTAGGCACAGTGTAGTCCAGTACTAACAAGCCCAACAAATACGTAGAAATCAGGGAGTGAACAATGGAAGGACTATCCAGTGAAATATTTAAAAGAAACATCAAGAAAGCTGTCATGACAGGACAGCATTTCAAGAGGGAGGAAATACTGAGTAGTTTGAACACATTTGAAAGACTGAATAAGAACAGAAAATAGCTAATGAATCTGGCATCAAGGAGATATTGGCAAGATTTAAAAAAGTAATTTCAGTGAATGGGTAGAGTAAGACCAGATCAGAACAGGTTAAAATGCCCAGGAGGGAAACATGCTAGAAACAGTTTATATGGCTAACACCTTCTGGAACTTTAGCACTGAACACAACACTGAGAATCAGAGCTGCAATTAAGACACAGTTGGTAATTAAGGAATATTCTTGTTTGTTTTTGTTTTTTAAAGATGGGAGGTCTCAGAGCATGTTAATGGTGATAGAAATAATCTACAAGGAAGGTGAGGATTTGAAAATGCAGGCATGGAAGAAATAGCAAGTCCTTGATATGAAGACAAAGGAAGACACTGAAAACACTTATGAAGGGTCTGGCTTCACAGAAGAGAAATAATACAGCTACTGAAAACACATCCCCCCAAATCCTTATGTTAGAAATTAGAAACAATCACAATTACCTATCCAAATGGAAAAAGAGAAATCAAAGGACAGGGAGCCAAATATGGATACCCTGGTTAGAAATTTATAAAGTCCATCTTAAAAAACTCAAAACGATTTCTTCCATTGTCCTAAATAAAACGTCTCCTTCATTTGAGCCATCACTGAGTTATCCCTTGGCCAATGCTATAGTGTATTCCAACGACATCAAGGGTAAACACAACCCTATCATTTTTCTTAAGACTTTCTCACCCTACATATGACCCATAACCAACCTCTTGCTGACATAATAGACAAGCACAGTGGGAACGGACAGCTAATGGGGACAGCTATTTTTATCTCTCTCTACAACCTCCACTGCCAGCCTATTCTCACTCCATGTTTTCTCCAAATCTCCTTGTATTAATCAGTAACAATATTATTCTTCTTCACTGCGTCTTCATTCATTAACTGTCATTAACACCAATCTATACTCAGATATCTTCTATTCCTATCTTACCCAGTCATCAAGCTTATAGCTTTAATTGCTACCTCGAAATGCTGACAATTCACCAATGTCTAACCTCTAGCCCAAGCTTCCTCATAAGCTCTAAACTTATATAACCGCTCAGCTTTCTGTTGGATATCACCAATTGGGAGCCTCAGGACAACTCAAACTTGAGAGTTCTACAACTGAACTCATTACTTCTCTACCATATCCTCAAGGCAATTCATTTGCCAGCATATTTGTCCTTATAGTCAAAGGACAGGGGAGCTTGGCATAAAGCTATGGTTTTTCCAGTAGTCATGCAGAGATGTAAGAGTTGGAACATAAAGAAGGCTGAGTGCTGAAGAACTGATACTTTCAAATTGTGGTGCTGGAGAAAACTCTTCAGAGTCCTCTGGACAGCAAGGAGATCAAACCCGTCCATCCTAATGGAAATCAATCTTGAATATTCACTGGAAGGATTGGTGCTGAAGCTAAAGCTCCAATACTTTGGCCCCCTGATGCAAGCAACTGACTCACTGAAAAGACCCTGATGCTGGGAAAGATTGAGGGCACGAGGAGAAGGGGGCGACAGAGGATGAGATGGTTGGATGGCATCAGGGACTCAATGGATGTGAGTTTGAGCAAACTCAGGGAGTTGATGAAGGATACGGGAGCCTGGTGTGCTACAGTCCATGGGGATCACAGAGTCAGACACCACTTAGTGACTGAAAACAACAAGCCCTGTCCTTGTGTCCAAAATCCAATCAACTAATATATCCTGACCATCTTATTTCCTTCAAATTCACATTTACCAATTTTCTCCATCTCAGTATTACTGTTAGTTCAGATCACCATTATCACTTCCCTAGACTAAGAGAATAGCCAATTTCCTCCGTGCCTCTAACATTGCTGCTCTTGAAATACATGGCATCCCCTCCACACTGTAGCCAGATTAATATATTCTGCTTAAAATTGTTCAATGCCCCTCTAATTGCTATGATGATGAGACATGCAACTTGCATCCTTGCTTATAAGAGCCTTCGTGGTCTCGCTTCTGCTTATCTCTTGGGTCTCGTGCCTTCCTTGTTTGTTCCTCACTTTTGAGCCTGTGTGGATGTGTTCTGTCTAGAAGGTGCTCACTCACCCCTGAGCTGACGATCCCCCGAAACTTCACTTAGATCAATCCTTTGGGTCTCAGTTTAGTTGCCACCTCTTCCAGGTGGAATTAAAATAGACCAAAAGCCAATAAAATACTATTTCTTTCTTACCTTTTCAATTCTACCACCATTCCCTCCCCCTACTTTCTGGCTCATTCAATAGACCTTCGCTCTCCAGGGCATTCTATGAGAAGAAGAAAGGGGAGCAGACACACCCTGAAGAGACTTGGAGGGGGGGTTACTGATTGTATTTGTTGAGATACTGATAAGACACTAATGTGAAATGGAGGGAGACAAGATTTTTTTTAATCCCTGATGACAATGAATCCAGTGAATCAATGGGAAATAAAAGGTGGTATTTGCGCTAGAGCTCTGAAATACTTACTTCTCTTGGTGATCTTGAACCTCCTTCTCGAAATGTTGGTTTACATCTGAAATTAATCTGTCATTTAAAAAGAAAAGTGTATTATATTAGGGAGAGCACCTAACTAGAATTACCCTAAAAATTACCTAGAGTTACCCTAAAAAACCAACAAATCCCATGGGCGAATGACAATACTTGCTGTTATTGTGAAGAAATAGGCCCATACCAGGCTTTTCTCTCTAACCTTTTTATTCCTTTACCCAAGAGTCAACATGAAATGATATCAAATTAAAGCTCAGTAAACAATAGAGTGGATGTAAACTTTAAGCACAGTCCTCCCATTATTAATCTGGTGATAACGTTGGACTTCTAGGTTTTTAAAAGAGCATAGCTGTCAAGAAGTTGAAAATGAGAACTGACGCTTTGTCTTTGAAGTCCAAACACTTGCAGGGTAGCAGAGATTGCAGCAGGTGGCGCTGTCTCACCTTTTCTAGCTGTTCAATGCAGGCGGTATGGACGACAATCTTACAGACCGCACACTTCCTCCTGAGAGCTGATTTCTACAACAGACAATTCAGAAGACAAGGAGAAACGTTAGCAGTCTGCTCTGAAAGGTTCCCTGGTAGTAAAGAGAACATTCAGAAATAAGGCAAACATAAACCAATTTAAAACTTCATCATAGACATTCAATAATATGACAAGCTTCATCAACAGTCCTTTGATCTACTAAGCAGCTACACAGTCACGACTTAGGGTGGCCGAGATGTTCTCTTTACAACATAATTATATACTAGATGTTATATGTTGAGTATATACTATGAGCCAAGTTCTTTATTCTGCTGTTTTTTCCTTCTCTAAGTTTCATGACCTAACATGGTAGGCATTATTATCTTCTAATTTTTTTTTTTTTTCATGTTTACTCTAAGGGGTAGGGCCAACATCCCAGGTTCAAAACAAGCACTCTTTCCCTACAGTCAAAGAGTCTACATTTCAAGGGGCCTTCACCTCGGGGTTTTATTTCCAGCACAAACCTAAACAAACTTACTTGGGTTTCTGCCCAGATAGTCTGGAAAGTAAAAAGACAAGTCTAACTTTTACTAATCATTATCATCATCATAGCAGCAGCAACAGTAACATAACAGCAACTCACATGAATGTACTACCTGCCATGTGCTAGGTATTCTAGGAAGCACTTCACAAACAGTAACATTTAATCCTCACCACCCTGAGAAATAAGACACTATTCTTACTTCCATTATACAGATAAGAAAGCTGAGGCACAGGAAGTTATACACTTAGAGCACAGCAGGGCCAGGTGGTCTGAAACCAGACTCCTGCTTAAAAGCATTACATAGTTTGGCCTCACTGACACTCAGTGCGAGTTAAAAATTCACAATAAAAATACTCCCTGAGGCTGATCTTTTCTCTAACTAAAAAACAAGCAGTAGAGAGGGGGAGAGGAAGGTGTGGAAATCTTGATTCATTGCTCCTACTGCCATGGAAAGTGTAAGCTACCAACCCTCAGGTCTCTCTGTGAAGGACAAGCTAAAAGGCAGAATTGCATGAATAATTTGGGGGTTTGAGCACTGAAAGAAACTTACTATAACAAAGCCAATCTGTGAAATAGCCCATCAAAGCATTGATGTGTGAAAGGCCCCGAGTCCCTGTCCTCAAGAAAGGCACTGCCACAGGGTACATTCTGAGGACTGGCTTCTCCTCCTGGGATTTGATTTTTGAGCTAAGAATTGAGGTGATACTGCTACAAAAGGAGCCTGGAAGAAATGCAAACCAGCACCTTGGGAGGGACAGAATTGGCAAAGAAACTACAGCCTCCTGCCTCCTAGACGGCTCTACCCATTCACACACGGGGTCTCCATCAGACACCAGTCAAGCACCAAGAACACTGCAGTCAGTACTGCGGCAATGACGTGTGTCACCCTAATACCCACTGACTAAGGTTTAGGTACTGTGCTTGCAAATGCTTTCATCATTCTTGGTTTTCCTCTGCCTGAGGAAAGGACACGGTCTGGAACTTTAAGCAAGGTTGGCAATCAATTGATTTTGCAAAAAGACAGGATAAAGGGAAACCCAAGCATCTAGCTACACTACTGAAAAGTGTCTTGGCTTCACTACTAAAAAGAAAGAGGGGATGATGGGTAGGAAGACAAAGAAAGGGTGGGAGAAGGGGAGAGAGAACAAGAATGACAAGTAGAAGCGGCAGCACCAGCAGCGGCAACATCACTCAAGGCAACAGTAATAACATTCTAGGTTTGTAGTTTTTCATGGGCTGAGTGCCCATTAGCAAACTCTTGATGCGCTCCTGTTAGCTGGAACTCCTGGTGGGGACCACCGCTTTAGTGTAACCTGCAGCAAATGCATGGGGCTCTAGAGTCCTGTTGCTCAAGAGTTACAGTGATGCTTGAGAGTCGATCTCATTCTACTCGTTATCCACCAACCCCTAGGAGATTTCACAGCAAGCAAGCAAAGTGACACTCTCATGGTAGCAACCACTTACAGGGTTATTCAAGGCCACCTGAAAAGCCTCCCTCCAGTTAAGTCCTGCCCTGGTCGAGCTTTGCGTCTGACCGTGTGCTCTGCGCTGGGGTCTGCACAAGATTGCATACGGGCTCCATGAGGCTCCTAAGAAGCCACTGGGGATGGTGGGAAGGGACAAACATGCACTCATTGAAGCCAGAATACCTCTTCCTTGCATTGCTTTCTGTCTGGATTTCAAGTCAGAATCTTTTTTGAATACAGGATCTTGCCTGGAAAAGTTTGAGAGCCAGTAGGTTAAGACCGTTCTCTCTCAGTTTCCTAGGATAATGTGCAGTTACACTGATACATCAGGTTCAGTCCCTGGGTCAGGAAGATCCCCTGGAGGAGGGCATGGCAACCCACTCCAGTATTTCTGCCTGGAGAACCCCATGGACACAGGAGCCTGGTGGGCTACAGTTCATAGGGTTGCAAAGAGTTGAACATGACTGAAGCGACTTTAGCACACATCCACTCACACGGATAATATTCATGTGTAATAATTCAAGACCAATGTACTACAAATGATAATATATGAAGAAAAGTGCCTTACACTATAAAACTGATTTTATTTAGACAATATTGAATTTTAAAGGACCTCATAAAATATAATACGTGTTTCTATGCCTTCTGAGGCAGAATATATAAACCATAATCTGAATTTGTCTTTATAATCACAACATGATGCATTTTACTATAGAGAACAGTCATTTTTCTGCTTCCTGTCTTCTTATCAGGCTAGAAGTTGTTGTGTCTGACTTTAGTTGCCCTCAATTTCCTAAATGACGGTTTCTAAACAGCTTATAATCTGATAAATTAGATAATTAAGGTCTATATATAATCATATGCAAAATTAAGTGAATAAATTCTGATTGAAGGCCCCAGGTCTTTTTCCATAGTAGAAAAATATATCGATTTTTGCTTCTCAACTGATGAAAACTGTTTCAGTGAATCAGAAGTCCGAACTGCTGACTTCTTGGTTTATCACTGTGCTTCAATTGGTTCAAGTTCTTTGAAGCAGCTGGATAATAAGCTCCTGGGCAAAAATGCTCAATTCATGCTTGGTTATGTTCCAATTTTTATTTGCAAGATTCAAACTAAATATAAAGATAAAATGCAGGAATCTAGATATTCTAAATACTGTAAGTATTCACCTTTTCTTTAAAAGCTCTTAATTTAAGTCAATACTTTCTTCACTATAAAAAATGATAAAGCAAGAAAAGTCATTCAAATTAAGTTGGCAGATTAGCTGTCATTCTTCTTAGTGGGACAGTTGTGATAGAACCTAGCACCAAAATGCAAATTCAAAAATAAACATGACCTGGGAAGTAAACATGCTTAACAATTATAAAAGTTTAATAATTCGCTCTCTTGATTTAAAGGCCAATTAGGCTTATTGCTTCAAATATCAAGTGACCTCAGTACCTTACCAAGGGTTTCCTCATTTTGTAAAAGGAGGTTCATGAATTTGTAATTGTGTGTGTGTCCATGTGTGCAACATCTGTAAAAACTAGTGGGCAGGCACATCTGGGAAAACTAAAACAATATAGGCTATACTATAAATTACATATGGCACCCCACTCCAGTACTCTTGCCTGGAAAATTCCATGGACAGAGGAGCCTGGTAGGCTGCAGTCCATGGGGTCTCCAAGAGTCAGACACAACTGAGCGACTTCACTTTCACTTTTCACTTTCATGCATTGGAGAAGGAAATGGCAACCCACTCCAGTGTTCTTGCCTGGAGAATCCCAGGGACAGGGGAGCCTGGTGGGCTGCCGTCTATGGGGTCGCCCAGAGTCGGACACGACTGAAGTGACTTAGCATAAATTATATCCCATTATACAATGCTTCCCAGGTGGCGTTAGTGGTAAAGAATTGGCTTGCCAATGCAGCATACACAAGAGATGTGGGTTGGATCCTTGGGTCAGGAAGATCCCCTGGAGAAGGAAATGGCAACCCACTCCAGTATTCTTGCCTGGAAAATCCCATGGACAGAGGAGCCTGGCAGGCTATAGCCCATGGGGCCACGAGTCGGACACGACTAAGGGACTGAGCACACATACAGTGACCATAATTTACTCATATAACCGTGACACCATGAATGATACGCTGTGCTTTAGGATGGTGGGCACAACCTGACCAGCAGACCTACCAGTGACGTAAGAGAACACCTTCCAAGTTCTGGCTGGGCCTGCACGTCTCCCATGCTGCAGGCGCTGCTGGCACTCTAAGCAGCAACAATTCCTTCCAAACTTCAGCTCATCTCAGGCACAGAAGTAAACCAGCCTTAGACCACTGGCACTGGGGATGGAAGCCGGAGAGGGGCTGAAAGGACCAGACGCAATAGTGGTAGAAAGCATGTAACTGTCCCCGAGAAAGAGTTAGTATCTCATCCTATCCCACCTGCCCACTCCCTTTGGTCACAAGTCCCTGATTCATCTGTATCACCAAGCAAGCTATGTTTGCTTCCTTTGAATAAGAGATGTGATTTCTACAAATAATAAAGATCTGGTGGTAGGCAACAGCATTTGATAGAAAGAGAGAGAAGCAAGGGAGGAAAGGAAAGAGGAGGAGAAAGAAAAGGAACCTAGCTTCACAGGTTTATGATTTGTGACAGGTCAAGGCCACCACGCTACAAGGTAACTTAATTCAAATGTCACCCCTAATAATGTGAAATCTGACCCAAGAAGTGTGTATGACAAGGTTGACTGAGCCTCTCCCCAATAAACATCCAGCAAATCTCATGTTTCCCTCAAGATGAGCGAGTCATCGTGCCTCTGACCACATCTCTCCTGCTGTATTTTTAAAGATACCCTCCCCCAATAGACACATACACACACACACACAGAGGTTTAATCACAGAGATCAGAAGCAGAGAAGCAGGAGGAAAAATTTAGTCTCCAGAGCCCATGTGGCCACTCTTTCTCAGCCTCCTGTCTCAAGAGACCTCAGGGGCCAGAGCCTACTGCTGGCCAAACAGTAGTATGGGCCTGGCAGCATCTCATTACAGACAGCGTCCCCAGAACACAGGCTCTCAGATAAAATGCAAGAAACCAATGTTTCCATCAGCCCCACCCCTGTCACAAGGCCACAGGGACAAAAGGATGAATGGCCAGGAAAGTGGCTCTGGGCAGGGATGCAACCACACTAGGAGAGGGGAAGGAAGCAGACAAAGTCCTGGGGGGAGGACGAGATGAGGCGCTGAGTGGTGAAAAGCTGAGAGAAGGCTGGATGACTGTGAAGTAATTAGCCTCCAATTAAAACAAATAAATAAAAAACCAAAAAAACAGAAGGCTGGATGAGGTGGTGGGCTGAGCTTCCAAACTCAGGCTCCCCCAGCTGTCTTCTCCCCAGTAATTCTAAACCTCCTTACCCTTCCCACCTCACAAGAATCATGGTGAAAAAGAGAAGCTGAGTGCTGGGAGTCAGGTAAAGGAGAAACAGCAAGTAGGGCGAGAAGAATTTTATCCTCACTTCTGGACCCGAAGCTCTGTTTACAGGGAGGCACTCTGATGGAAAAGGGAGACAGGGTGATTGGGCCCAGGCAAGGCCATCCCTTCTTCGTCTCCAAGGGTGGAGGTAAAGGAAACCTCCTAAGCCTTCCGAGGGTCAGGAATCCGGCAAATATTTAGTGGGGACTGCCTCTATGGGCAAGGCAAACAAGAACGCTGCTGCTGTCTAATCCTAGGTAAATGGAAAACAAGAGTTCTTTGATTTATTCAAAAACCTAATTAGAAGAAATGACAAGCTTCCTTGGCAAGTGCTACTCCTCTGGGGCGTCTAGGATGCAATCTGCAAATTGGTATTAGGGAAAAAAGACTGACATTATCTGGAGGCTCCATTACTGTGGCTTCAGGGCCAAAGCAAAGGCTTCATGGCCACTTGTGAGGGCGCCTGTCTTTCTCAGATAGAAAGACAGGACATTCTGGACAAATCAAGAGGGTGGGTAGCTGAAGTGCCAGCACACCCCTATTGTGGCCTCTCTTACTTGGCAGGATTGCTACTCTGATGGCAGGATTTCACGAGCCTGGACCTGGGCGCAGAGAGGCCACATGTCAGGACAAGTCTGTGCCCAGGGAGAGTCTCCGAGCCCTCTCTCTCTCTCAAGAGTCTCCTGGAGTGAGACCTCACTCGGTGTGACAGGGTGCCAGCCCTCGCCCTGGGCACCACTGCACATGTTGGAGAGTCCTTCATGTGTCAGGGCGCCACCTGTTTGCACCACGTGTCCTCTGGAGAGGGCTCAGTGGGGGGGCTGGAGCCCTCTGAGACACACCCCATCACCACCATCTGAGATACTAAAGATGCCAGAAGCGCCTCAGAATATATGAAAGAAAAAGGAGCAAGACCAACAGGAGGCTGGGTCAGGGATCAGATAAACTGCAACAGAAGTACTCAGGCAACGCTCACACACACACCAGTACACCTAAATCTGCGGTTCACTGGAATCAGGGCCGTCTGAGGTGTCCGATGTAGTGAACTCTGCATGTTGCTGAAACACGGAGTGCTGAGCAGGAAGTGAAGCGAAGGAAGCTTCTGTCCTTCCTGGGAGAAGCCGCCGAGCCACTTGAGACAAGGAGGACTCGAGACGAAGGTCGTTAACAGGAGAAGGCCCTGCATGGCTAAATGCTAAATGAACAGCTCGGACAATAAAAGCTGTCATTTAGAGCAGAGGCTGAATCAGTAAAAAGCACCTAACAGGGAAAAAAAACACACACACACACACACACAATTCTTTAACTGGGCCTTAAAAGATATATAAATATTTGAAAAATTGAAGACACTGTCGCAGGAAAAAGATCCAGAGTCTCTTTACACAGTAGGCACTGATGCCTCCTAAGAGGAACTGATCCGGCTTCTCGTGTCCAGTGGGGCCCCTAGCCAGGGGCTCACAGGTGTCCATTTGCATGAGTCACTGGGCATTGCATTTCATGGTGGAGTGTGGAGGCTTCTCTGTGTGTTGGGGCAGGCGATCAGGTGGAGGTCCACAAAGGCAAAGAGTAGGAATGCTGGCTGTGGGTCACGAGGAACTCAAAGAGAAATAGCAGAGCAAAACCATTCCCGAGAGGCCCAGGGTTAAAAGGATAAGGTTACAAGGAGATGGGGAGAGTCCCCTGTGTTTCCATACTGCTCTAATCCAACACCAGGAAACACTGCCTGATCCATAATAGGAGCTCAAGAGATGTTCTGGAAGGGAGGGAGAGAGGAATGGAGGGGAGAAGAATGGGTTTGCAGAACAGGCCTTTCTCCTAACATAAGCCCCCAGACTAACCTCAGGCTGGAGAACCGGTGGCTTTGGAATGATGAGAGAAACCTCTTCCCCCTCCAAGGCACAGGCATTCTCAGGGTAGGCAACCCCGAAAGGAGAGAGAAAGTGGGGCCTAGAGGTGTTTGAGGGACAGAAGACCTTTATAAATCTTAGAGGGAAAATGGGGTGTAGAGGCTTCATGGGGAGGACAGCTGAACAAATTTTGTGACAACAAATGGTGTCTTTGGGGAGTTTCAGAGACATCAGACAAGAAGTGTATCTTGCCAAAGGCTGAAAGTGAAAGTATTAGTCACTTAGTCATGTCCAACTCTTTGCAACCCCACGGACTGAAGCTCATGATGGTAGCCTGCCAGGATCCTCTGTCCTTGGAGTTCTCCAGGCAAGAGTACCTGAGTGGGTAGCCTTCTCCAGGGGATTCCCTTCTCCAGGGGATCTGCCAGACCCAGGGATCAAACTCAGGCCTCCATTGCAGGCAAAGCAACCATACTCTAAATTTTAAATGGTGGTTTTTAAGTAATGAGAGTTCATAGTGAAAATCCACATATTAGGCAATGAGGGCCTGAATTGGAATGATAAAGAATGGAGCAGAAGTAAAAGCAGAAAAGCCAGAGTGATGAATCACTGAGAGAGTGGGGCCCTCTTTCCATCTCACGCAGGTCTCCCGAAAGGAGGCCTCAGCCTGGGCTTTATGTCTTTCAGGAATAGACCAGCCCCGGATGGCTGCACTCCAAGTCCACAGTCAGCTTGCTGCCGTGTGTGCAGCAGCTGACTACATGCCCTTGTCTCTCGTACCCTGTTATGGTAGGGACTGCCTCTGAAGTACTGCAATAGAACTCACTGAATGCGCTCTTCAAACAGTAGAGTTTGTTCTGTACTAAGGCACACATTATCTGAAGCACTTTGCATATGAAAGTGTTTATGTTTCCAGAGACACCTCCCCTGAGGAACCGCAGATAAGCCTGTAAATCTCGGGTAGGCAGGACCCATTGGAGCTAAGACACAGAAGGGCCTGCTCCACAGCGCCCCTAGAGACACAGAGAGTAGGAGAAAAGTGCCGTTGTTTGGACATGCATACATTTTTCTATTTCCCCAACAGCCAGTGCATTTTATATTTTTCATGTGAAGAGAAAGAAAACCAAGCTCTTAGAGCAGGAAGCCAAAGGGAAGGGAGCTGAGTATGAAGAATCACATGGAAAAATGAGACTACCACCGGGAAACCTTACCTCTTCTAGAAAAGCAGCCAATCAGGGCTCATGGGAGGAACAATTTGGGAAAAACCAAATTACTAGCTAGCGAGTTAATTCAAAGCTAAAGTTGATGGCTGGTTATCAACTGAAACCTCACTGTGTTTTGACCACTGGATTAGGATTGGAACAAGTCGTGGTCAGAACAGCACAGGTGCATTTTGGTTTTGTTTCTTTAAATAGTTATTTGGCTGTGCCAGGTCTTAGCTGCAGCAAGTGGGATCTCCGATCTTAGTTGTGGCAGGCAGGATCTTTAGTTGCGGCATGTGCGATCTAGTTCCCTGACCAGGGAGCGAACCTGGGTCCCACTCCCTGCAGTGGGAGTGTGGAATCTTAGTCACTGGACCACCAAGGAAGTCGCTAGGTTCATTTTAAGAGGGGAAAAAGGTACATGTCCCTATCTCAATAGTTCACCCTTACAGTGAAACTCCTGGTGGCTCAGGCAGTAAAGAATCTGCCTGCAATGCAGGAGACACAGGGTGGAACCTTGGTCCCACTAGATCCCCTAGAGAAGGAAATGGCAACCCACTCTAGTATTCTTACCTGGGTAATTTCATGGACAGAGGAGCCTGGTCGCCCAGTCCATGGGGTTGCAAAAGAGCTGGACATGACTTAGGGACTCAACTCAACAGTGAAATTTCTACCAAATCAGTCTCTTTAAGAGTGATTTAAAAGTGGCTTATGCTAGAGAATTTAGTTTGTTTTTTGTTTGCTTGTTTGTTTTTAAATGAGAAGAAAGTGATAGGTACAGGCTTCTCTAATGGCCTTTATAAAAAACTGCCACATGACTCTTAGGAGAAGTCTACGTCCTGAAATTTGATTGGGTAACTGGTATACACATCTACTACCTTTTGTACAACTACATAAAATTCAGGTCCAGTTATTGAGACATAAACCAAACATAGATTGCAGCTGTTACTTATGAAATGGATGATGAATGGCCTGCTAAGTTTGTATTGGCTGGTGCAAGTTTAATGGAAACATACCAACACATGGTTGCCCCCAGAACCAGGCTGATGATGCTCTGGGTGCCCCTCATTGACTGGTCCAAGACTGGTGTTCCTTCTACCAGTTTTGCATGGCCATCATGCATGAAAAAGGGACTTCTGAATAATGAACCCCAAGAAATCAAAAATCCATAATTCTATTTCCTATTCCTGATTCTCATTTTACCCAAGGAGATACCATATTTCCATGACTACTATTATTGACTGTCTATGCACTCTGTTACTCTCATCTCTTGTTTTGCTGTGTATTTTCTTCTGCCTGCTTGTCTTTGCCTCATTTCTTTTTTACCATTTGTTTCCTCTGTGCCTCTCAGCTTTGATGTTAGCAGGTTCTAACAGTGGCTGGTCAATAGCTTTAAGTTTATCACGTGTTATCTTTCTGCTTTGTTTCTTCTCAGCTGCTTTTACGGCTGTTCCCTGCTCAGTATTTGTACTCTCTTCAAAGTTATCTCAGATCAAAGCTGCCATGTATCTTTCTGTAGATTGAAGTGCTTCTGTATGTACACAAAAATGTATATAAATACGATTACAAGTATACAGGCACTAATAAGTAGATACTCACGCAACTAGAAAACACAAACACATGTGTACTCACAATTTTCCATCAGTTAGGTGTGAGTTGGACATGTTACAGAAGTCATAGTAGAGACAATGGTGTTTCAATGTTCTCTTAATTGTCTTGTTCTAAGGTAGTGTATCGGGCTTCCCTGGTAGCTCAGAGGTTAAAGCGTCTGCCTGCAATGCGGGAGACCTGGGTTCAATCCCTGGGTTGGGAAGATTCCCCTGGAGAAGGAAATGGCAACCCACTCCAGTATTCTTGCCTGGAGAATCCCATGGATGGAGGAACCTGGTGGGCTCCAGTCCACGGGGTCGCAGAGAGTCGGATACGACTGAGTGACTTCACTTTCACTTTCAAGGTAGTGTATCAAGGGCAAAGCAGAGATCTGAAGCTTGACATAAACTAGGAAACAGAAACCACAGTTTGCCTTTTAATATTTGCCAGCCTGATAGCACCATATATGCCATCTTACTTGCAGCATGATTCCTAATACATTCGCATTATCAGTTTACTCCGTGGAAATACACGGAATTTTTTTTTTCTTCTAAAGTTCACAGCACAAGATCTCTAAACAATAATCTAGAGACATTTACTTTAATCCAGAAGATTGCATCTACTTAGAAAGCCATATCAAACTGTGGTAAATTACCTATCCCTTCACTGTCATTTCCAACATCCCAAACTGCTGAGGACATAATGAAGACAAAGTCTTTCAGTCAGTCTGGCCCAGAAGACCACCATTTCAATTTCCATTCACCCAAAACTGTATCTCCAATTGGCCATGTGGTTTTCCTTCACATACATACAACTACCGATACCATTTTTCAATAAGGATACCATTATCACAAGAGTATTTACCAGAAGGCTGGCAGTGTGATATACACACCATGTGTCTAAGAGATACAGCTCAGCTCAGCTGCACCATGTGGGTACCATTCACCTGCCTTACAGATAAGCAGCTGAGACCCAATGAGACTGAGCAACTTGCCCAAGAGACACTGGCCAGGAGTGGAACTTAGGTCTTTCTGACTCAAAAACATATCCTTCTATTACATCTTACTACTTACCTTTCATTTTACTAGTGATGGATTAGGGGAACAAGACTAATGAAGCTAGGAATCCATTATATTTGACATGATTGCCTTAGATGATCTGTTCTCATGAGAATCCCAAGGAGATGATTAATGACAATCTACCATGACTCCCTGTGCCAAGAATGGTCAATAGCAGTCTCTATCTTCCAGGAGAATCAAATAAGAAGGGCACAACACAGGCAAAACTGGACTTAAAACCCTGCAATACTTGTAGTAGCGAGTGTGGCATCTCCCCGTGAAGAGCCTTAAAAATAAGGCAGAAATTCAAATATCTTGGATTCTAAGTATAATGCTACTTAAATGACAGGGCTTATCTGGGGATTGATGTCTGTATGTGTCTTCCAATAATCTCATCATTGAACTCATTCATTCATTCGGTGAAAAAGGGTAGGGTAATCACCCAGTGCTATACTGTTCTCAGTGCTGAGGATCCAGGCAGAGTCCCGTGCTAAATGAAGCTTATGCTTTAATGGAGGACACAGACATGAGCAAGACGTGATGCTGTTACAAAGACTAGAAAGTGATGAGTGCTGTGAGAGATCTAAAGACTGGAGAAAGGGCTCAGCTGGGCTGGTTGTTTCACCTTCTTTTATTCAGTGCAAGAGAGGAGATGATGACGCGGCTCTGAAGTTAATACCTGGACACCCAGGGTACCCAATACCCTGGCACTGCCTGCTGGGTTTCAGTTTCTGACAACCCCCTGAAACCTCTTTTACTTGAGGAATAACCATCAAAATAACCAATTTTTATTGAGTACTTGTAACTGGCTACATCATGCATTGCTGCATCCACTTTATCTCACTGACAGTTCATGGCAACCATAAGTGGTAGGTATTATCACACTTTAATGTGGCTTATCTAGGCCTCAGATATGAAACTGAGGCCTAAAGAGGTTAAAACAATGAAGGACATCACACAACTAGAAAATCCCAAAGACTAGATTTGAAGCTGGGTCACTTGATTCCAAAGCCTGCATATCTTCTCAAACAAACACCACAGAGCAGACTTTGCCAGTTCCTTGCATCTTTAGAACATCACCTTCTGCAATCTGTATCTGTCTGGCATATGAGGTAGGAAAAACAAAACCAAAAAAATCTCCTAAAATACAGTCAATGTCACCTTGGGGCCAGTAGTAGTTCTGGGTAACTGCTAATGTGAATAATGCTTCAGCCAAGCCTGGGGTCTCTCAGAAACAAGAGGGCTGGTTAGAGCCCTGAGGGACGCTGAAGGAAGAAAAAGATTTTCTGTACACCTGGGCATTGCCTGGGTGACATGTAAATCCTATGCCAAATCACATGTAAATTATTTCTATTAAGTAACAGAACCATACCAATGTCAAGTAAGAACTGAACTGTGCCACACAGGCTCATAAACCACCCTCCACCACACACACACAAATGCAGCTTCAATCTAAAAGTATCATGGAAAAAAAAAAGAAAAGGGTCCAGGTAAGACTCTGCTTCCATTGCAGGCAGCATGGGTTTGATCCCTGGTCAGGGAACTAAAATACCACATGATGCACAGTCAGTTCAGTTGCTCAGTCATGTCTGACTCTTTGCGATGCCATGGACTGCAGCACGCCAGGCCTCCCTGTCCATCGCCAACTCCCAGAGCTTACTCAAACTCAGGTCCATTGACTCGGTGATGCCATCCAACCATCTCATCCTCTGTCATCCCCTTCTCCTTCCACCTTTAATCTTTCCCAGCATCAAGGGCTTTTCCAGTGAGTCAGTTCTTCACATCAGGTGGCCAAAGTATTAGAGCTTCAGCTTCAGTATCAGTCCTTCCAAAGAATATTCAGGACTGATTTCCTTTATGATGGACTGGTTGTATCTCTTTGCAGTCCAAGGGACTCTCAAGAGTCTTCTCCAACACCACAGTTCAAAAGCATCAATTCTTCGGCGCTCAGCTTTCTTTACAGTCCAACTCTCACATCCATACATGACTACTGGAAAAACCATTGCTTTGACTAGATGGACCTTTGTTGGCAAAGTAATGTCTCTGCTTTTTAATATGCTGTCTAGGTTGGTCATAGCTTTTCTTCCAAGGAGTAAGCGTCTTTTAATTTCATGGCTGCAGTCACCATCTGCAGTGATTTTGTGTGTGGCCAAAAAACAAAAATAAAGTATTATTGCAGAACAGATGACTACTATTCTCAGAGGCTCAAACTCTAAAAATAAGACAGACACACACACAGGCTTAATGGAAGTTTAGAACAAACACAAAAGAATTACATAAAGATACATAAAAGTTATGAATGAAGCCCCAGGGTAGTGATTAAGTATCTCTGGGTTTTCTTTCCTTTACATGGGAGTAAACTGCCCCAATGACCACCCCAAAGGGTTGCTATTACTGACCAATATTGACAAGAGGAAAACTGCACTGCATGGGTATTTCTCAAATAGTTTTCTACTGAATACTGAGATCCTACAAGATGATGACAGGTGTTCTGTGGGGAAAATAATGAGTTTTCAACAATCATCCCATCCCCCGAGCAAACATATAGGAAATCCTCCACACCACTGCCCTTCTTTGGAGAAGGAAATGGCAACCCCCTCCAGTATTCTTGCCTAGAAAATCCTATGGACAGAGGAGCATGGCGAGCTACAGTCCATGGGGTCACAAAAGAGTTGGACATGACTTAGCGACTAAACAAGTGCCCTTTTTAGAGTTTCAGAGTAAATATTTGATTGTTAAGGGTGTTTAAGCTTATTTGATTACAAGGTTCTTTTTTTTTTTTAATCACAAGGCTCTTTTAAGGAATGATATCCCATATTGCTTTTACAGGAGTTCAGTGCTCTCCAGAACATTTTAATTTTTTTTTAAGCACACTGTACAAATAGACAATGGTGCTGCTGATGCCAGGTCACCTAGGAGAGTGACCAAACCCTGTAGCTTCCTGGGCTCCATATCTTATCATTCTCTCTAGCGCATAAAGTCGGCAGGGTCTGTATTATATGCTCCTCAGGTATACAGATAACACTCTGTGCGAAATAATTACAGTGATAACGATAGTTGGAATAACAACAATGACTAACTTTTACTAAGGACCTGCCACACGCTGGTCTCAGTTCTGTGTGTGTACCTTGCTGACCTCATGGAAATTCCCGACCATCTGGCCAGACACATATGGGCAACACCCCTTGCACCCCCAGGAACATCCTGCCCTCTTCCTCCACTCACAACCCCTGACTCAGGGGTCAAAACCAGAGAGTCCATCTGAGCAAATGCTTTTTCAGAATTATTCTGGTTGATGGCTCTGTTCTCTCTGAGTCATCTGCATTCATGAGCTCCCCAGCATCCTTGTGGTGGGAGGCATCTCTGGCAGAGAGCAGCGGCCTCAGAGGCTCCACAGAGACGGCATCTTCGCGCCAGCACCCAAACAGCTTGCAAGGCTGGCTTGGGCTCCTGAGCCTCGCTGCCACACTCCCAGCTCTCTCTTTCTGTGAGCCCGCACCCGCCCAGCCAGGCCACCATCTGGAGGTACAGAGCATCAGTCTGCTGTGTTGGATAACCAGAGGCAGCAAGCAGGCGGTCCCAGTGCAGTCTGAGGCTCCCGTTCAGTGTGGGTGCTGTGGGGTGTCCACCCGCCAGACCCGAATGCACAGACGGTCAGAGGTCATCAGCCACCTGTGCTGGGGACCAGCTCTCTCTTCTCGCTCCTAGCACACAGAGGCACGCAAACGAGCATCTGCACATACTGCCGTCCGGTACCCGCATCTTCCGGAAACAAAACAGACAGGACTGTCACCAGCTTCACCATCTTTTTTCCTTTTTAAAACAAAAAGCTGAAAGTTTCCTTCAAATAGGACAGAGAGCTATTGCCCTTGTATTCTTGGGATCTTCCCAATTCAGGGATCAAACCCACGTCTCTCGCATTGCAGGTGGATTCGGCACTCTCTGAGCCACCAGGGAAGTCCCTGTCTTCTTACAAGTTTCTTTAAAAAACCCAGGGATGTAGCCAGCATCCTCGTGAGCAGATGCCGTGGTGCCCAACGACAAGGATGAGGCTTCTGACCAAGAAGAAGATATGGCCTGTGAGATATGGTCCAGAAGGAGTTACTGTGGTTTATAGCAGTCAGTTGGTTCCACCCACGACCCGGGGAGACTATGCGTACTACCCACAGCACCAAATGACAGGGAAAGTGTGAGACTCTCACTGTTGGAGTTAGGCAGAATCCTCCCGAACAGAAGGCCGTGCTGAAACCAAAGTCCAACAAAATTACTGAGTAGCTCATTCAACTAATGATATTGAAGTATAATCAGGGACAGGAGACAAAGAGGGAGGAGGTTAACCTTTATCAACTAATTTAATTCTCCCACCAATTCCAAGAAGCAGATATAACCATCACTGTTTTACAGGGAGACCTGAGATGCAGAGCAGCAGGGCAGAGCCAGGATTTTGATCCAGATCTGCTTGTCTCTGCATCCGAGTGGCTCCTCTCTCTCCACTCCCCCTCCTCCTCCTCTCACCTGGCCTCCTTAATGCAAGTCGTTCATTTCCTAAAACTATATTTGTTTAGTGCCAAACAGTATTAAGGTCAGGTGTCACAGGTGGGGTTGGCCACTTTTGCCAAAGGTGAACCACCAAACACATGAACAAAACAATAACAAAAGCAAAACAGTACCCATCAGCCTACCCACAGAAAGAAGGTGACATAAGCACATTTAAAAATAGAGAAGATATATCTGGTAACAGCACTCTGAAGTCTGTCAGCTCCTTTTCCCTCTTACCCAACCTACGCAGTCTCCCTCACCTTTCTACCTTTCCTTTTCCCATAGTTCTTGGCTTCTGGCACCTACCTGTTTGTCTGCTCATGTTTCCAGAAAGCCACATACCTGTCAACTGAAATCCTCCAGCAAGCCTGACTTAAATGTACCTGTGCGAGGGTATCTGAGAGCCGTGTGCAGGCACCTGTGTGGCCAGGTGAGGTAACTCACTTTAACAGAATGAATACTGCCTTCACTTCCTAGGGCTGCCCTAGCCAAGTACCATACTCTGGGGAACTGAAAGCAATAGAAATGTGAATTCTCGCACAGCCTGATTCTGAGGTGTTAACAGGGTTGGCACCCTTCTGAGGCTGAATCTGTCCAGACCTCTCTCCTAGCTTCTGGTAGTAGGTGCAGGCCTTGGCTTGCAGCTCTGTCACCCCAGTCTCTGCCTGCACCAGGACGTGGCTTTCTTCCCTGTCTACCCCTGTGTGCCCTCTTCAATTTTGTAAGGACACTTGTCAAAATGGATGAGGTCCCACCCTACTGCAGTGTGATCCCATCTTAACTATATCTGCAGCAATCCTATTTCTGAATAAGTCATATCTGGGGGTCGTGGGGGTGAGGACCTCAGCATATTTGGGGGGTACACAATTGACCCCATAACAGCTACTATATGCCAGACGAGGGTTCCAGGCCATTTCATTTGGTTCTGATACTCTACGAAGTAGATCAGTGGCTCCCCACCCACAGTGTGTAACAGAACATAACCTCAGCTGTAGAGTTTGTTTTTAAAATACTCATGTCTGGTCCCACTCTCCAGAGATCCTGATGTGGTAGGTCCAGGCAGGGAACCAACTATTTTACAAAGTAAAATTAAGAAGCAAAGTTTCAAAAGGAATGACAATGCTTATCCAGGAATAAGAATCACTGGGGTCCATCTTAACAACAGTACAATAAATCAGGAAATGGGGGCAAAAAGGAAGTGAAACGCTATGTCCAAAATTCACTCAGTACTTGGATGAAACAAAAGGTTTTCCAACCCAGGTCAGTTTCGCTCAGAACCTCCATCCTTTCCACTACCCAGGTGTGACCATGGCTGTTGGCACCTCTACATGGTGACACAGGCAGTATTCTTAGGTGTAAAAATAAGTGTGCACATCTATGTCCTCTGTGGGTTCTTAGTGAGTGTCTTTGGGATCAAGTATGTATTTGGCTGAACATCTTTGTATATTCTATCAGCCACACACCAGAATGACTTCTACAGAGTGTCCCCATAAGTCATGATGTTGTCACTTACAATTAACTGTCACCTGTCACTCTCAACTCAGTCTGAAGTTTCTAGTACAGGGTACTCATCCCACAAGTATTTGTAGAACAAATGAATAAAGAAACATCAATTTAAGGAAACATCATGAAGTAAAAGTGGTCCTTGCTGGAATTTGTGTGTTTTTTTTTTCAGTTTTTCCCCTCATAATCATGATGGGAAACCATGATCCTTCTGCTCCAATTTCCTTACTTCTGCATCCTTGTCTTCTCTCCAGATGAGAAAAAGAAGCCATTACTACCTTGGGGACTGTCGGTGATTTGGGAACAACTTTAATCCCATTAAATATCTATTCACAGACATTCTACAGTATTAAATGTTGTCACTGGAGGAAATAAGAAAGGAAGAAGTTTAAAGGTAATTTGGTTCAGCCCTGAGATTCTGGAGCACACGTTCCGACAACAGTCTTGATGTCGTCTCTGCCTCACTTGCAATGTCCTCCAATATCAGCCCCCCAGGTCCGTCCATGTATGGCAGGAGGAGGTCCGAATTTGCAGGACGGCTTTGGTTTTAAATAAATTCTGGCACTGTCCCCATAAGCTGGGGTGACAGTTTCACAGCAGTCAGTTTCACCCTCAAGTCCGTCCTGCTTTAGACAATATGGCCGGGCTCCGTCAGCACACAGCCATTTTTTACAACGTGCACTCTGAGTTTCAGTTGAGAAAACATAGACAGACACCCCCATCCATCCTGATTTCCATTCTTACCTAACATGTGCCCTTTGCTGTGTTCCTGGTGTCTCGTGACTGTCTCCTCCCTCGTACAAAGCACCTTCCTGCCTTTGAGTCTGCCCATGTTCCTCCCCCTGCCTGAAAAGTTCTCCTTCCCCACTCTACTTACGTAAGTCTAACCCATCTTTCAATATGCCTTCAAGCCCCATTTCCATGAAGCCTCCTCTGTCTACTCAGCCCACACTGATTTCTCCTTTCTCTTAACTTCCACCCGTGACATTTGCTTTGCTAAATTAGGGTATGGAGTGAAAAGCACCTCTTCAGTGATGGATTCAGTCCTCCTCCATGCTCTGCCTGGACTTTGTTTAGAAGGCTGCAGGTAGCACCTGGTTATGGTAATTTGATACTAAACCCGACAGGTTGGCTTTCTTCAAAGGTGGTTCTTTAAAAGAAATAAGAATACATAATTTGCTTACACATGCTTTTATTTTTTTTCCTTTCAAAACTGTTGCTCAATTCTAAGAGAGCTGCAAATAGAATATTTAAACTGGAGCCCCTCTTGGAGATCTCCTCACCTAACCTCTTATCCAAAGCAGAGGTACACCCCCTGTAGCATCCTTGAAAGATGGCCCCTAACCTACTCATAAACACCCTCTTTGAGCCCATCTCTCCAGGCACCTGTGCTCTTGCTGGTTGTCCTAGCTCTGATTGTTAAAGTTCTTCCTTATAATACAGTATTTGTCAACGTTAAGTTTGTGGCCCATCTGTACCATAATTATTTGAGGTGCTTGTTGAAAATTGCAGGTTCCCAAGTCTAACTCCGGACATACTGAATCAGCATTTGGAGCAAGGATTTAAAAAAGTAATCTACATTGTTAACAGGTTTCCCAGGTGATGTTTATGATACCAAAGTGTAAGATCCACTCTTTTTAAGAGTCAGTGGATTCCATATCTAGAACTTAGCTCTACCTTTCTAACAGTGGAGAGCAATACACGTCCCTTTTCTTCTCAATGTTCATTGCAGCACTATTTACAAAAGCCAAGACATGAAATCAATGCAAATGTCCATTGACAGAGGAATAAAGAAGATGTGGTGCTTACATACAATGGAATATTTGTTGTTGCTGTTTAGTTGCTAAGTCGTGTCTGACTCTTTGTAACCGCACGGACTGTAGCCTATTAGGCTCCTCTGTCCATGGGATTTCCCAGGCAAAAATACTGGAGTGGGTTGCCATTTCCTTCTCTAGGGGATCTCCCAAACCCAGGGATTGAACCCAGGTCTGCTTAGCAGGTGGATTCTTTACCACTGAACCACCTGGGAAGCCCCTACAATGGAATATTACTTAGCCATAAAAAAGAATGAAATAATGCCATTTGCCGCAACATGGATGAACTTAGAGATTATCATACTAAGTGAAGGAAGTCAGACAGAGAAAGTCAAATATACACTATCACTTATATGTGTAATCTAGAAAAAATTATACAAATGAACTTATGTACAAAACAAAAACAGAGTCATAGACTTCAAAAACAAACTCATGGTCACCAAAGAGAAAACAGAGTCATGGAAATGAAGACCTTAAGCATCAAACCTTGCAACCTGGAGATTTCATCCATTGGAAAAGACACCTGGAAAGCCCCCTCTCAGATCCCAACAGAAAGAGACATACTTTGCATCTCTGGCAGGAAGTGACACTGCTTTACTATCACTGTAAAGAGGAAGAAAGATTTTTTTTTTTCCTCTTTACCTGGCAACAGCTCAGCCAATGAAAAACCACTATACTTCAAACTGTCAGATTTCCTCAGTGGACTTTTTGTTTATAATAGCCCTCCCAACTTCCCCATCTCTTCTATAGGAGAGTTTCCTCTCCTTCCTTCTACTACAAAGTTTCCTACACTGTCCTGGGTCTTCTCTTTGTCAATGTCCTTCCTAAAACGTGATGCCAAAATGAGGTGGAGAGAGCAAGCTAGGTTTTCTAATGCTTTTATTATGAATACATATGGACAATTTCAGTAATGATAAAACCAGTTTTGTTCCAAACTAGCCAGTGAGGTAGTATCATTCTGTAAATCTTTGTTAACAGACACACAATGTTGACTTTTCATCGTTGTTTTAATTTGGGTGCCTTTATGATTGGTTGTTCCTTTGTAAATTGTCTGCTCTTCTCCTTTGTAGGTTTTTTTTTTTTCCTCTTTTAATTCATTATGTCTGTCTGGCAACTAAGCCGATTCAATGCATTATCTCACCTAATCCTCAAAACAACATTTCCCTTACTTTACAGGTAAAGAAACTGAGCCTTCAAGAACGTGAAATGAGGAAACACAGTTAGACCTTCAGCTTCCTCACCAACTTATGCCTTCATTTAATTAATGTTTTTGGGAGGAGAGATCTTTATCTTCCAGACACTTTGTAAAGTGAGCTAAGAGAGCCAAGTATTTGGGATGCAAGCATAAGGAAGTTTCAAAAGAACATTAGAAATTATCATAACTCCATTATTTACTTACATCTCCCTAAAATTTCCTTTTTTTTTTATTACTTTCCTGGCCTGGAGGTAATAGTGACCAAGTTATATTCAATTAGTGCTATTTACTGAAGCAAAGGTTAAGGAGGATATAAGTACCTGTTCATATTTTTGTCAAGAGAGGTAATGTATGGCTGACCCTAAAAGACCATCAGAAAAAGATCAAAGAGTAATCTAGAAATAAGGCAGAACCCCATAAAATTACAGTCTATTTGTTGGCAGCAACATCAGTAGATAACAGTTCAAAAGTACACATGCAGGAAGAATTGGCTTTCATTTTTTCCATTTTCCATTATCAAGACCAGTATTTATGCAATTAACTAAGATCCAAATGCTAATTCATCATGTATAGCATTTTAGTCCAAACAGCTGAGCTTCTCTTGGTTTTGGTTAATTTAATCGAATTCCACGCAATTATACTTTAATTGAAAATGCATATGCATAAAGTTGAAATGATGTTTAAATCAACTGAATTTACAACTACATTAAAAAAACGCAAACAACAAAGTACAGATCCGAGTGGGAAACAAAATTAATTTAATCCTACTCCATTTTTCTACCTTGAAGGTGGCCAACACCCAAAGGTCCGGTGTTCTCAACGTCACACAGCCAGTGGTTAACACTGAGACTCAAATCCAGGTTTCCTGACTTTGGATTGAGAGCCTGTACAGCTGTGTCTTTAACTGATATTTAACTGTTCCACCCTCACTCAAACAAACCTTGGCCCTCCAAACTCTCATAAAGTTTTTCAAACAAAATCTATAAACTAGGTATCAAAACAGCTAATGTAATTTTAAAGATCTTTGTTCCCCAGCTTTGTGATTCCAGGCAGCCTAATAAAAATCCTTGGGGTCTATATTCTTCCAGAAACTTTGGCAGAAACTCAATTTCTTCCTTCTTCATTATTCACAGAAACATAGTCATTCGCAGTTTCTAGGTTCTACATTTTGCCCCAATCTTTCTTTCACATAATAAACAAGCATAATCAAAAAGAAAAAAAATTATTATTTGATCAATTATGATGCCAATTTCCCCCAAATAAGAAATAATACATCTTTTCTTTCTTTTTTTTTTTTTACCACTCTAAGTTTCCCATTACTTTCTTTTCGGAACCATCATTTGAAACCACACAAAAATTTTAAGTACACTTTCTCAATACTAAAATTTTAGTTCCTCCCAACTTACTGCCTGGCAACCACGCTCTTTTCACAGAACATAAAGAGGATTTAACATTCAAACATTTAAAAGCCACATATACTCTTAATGTAATTGACTGTCATTCATGTATATATTAATAGTTCCTAGAATTTTATCATCTGGAGACTAGTCTTAATTATTTGTAAGCCTGCACCCACCACCAGACCAAGGTCTGCACTCATCTCCAGCTTTGCCCAAGAGTAGTGCCCTCCACCACACATGCTCCCCTACAAAGGAGAGCCCCCTCCCACAGAGACCCTTCCTCCACACACAGGCCTCTCCCCACAAGACACCCCACCCCCAGACGCGAACAAATACCCACCCTGGTTATCATGACAAAGTAGCACCTTACTCCACAGTTCCACCTCAGAGTCAAGAAAAACACCTAAAACCATTCAAATGAGCCCTTAAATGCCATGCTAATTTGATAAACCCTGTCGGCTGTCTCACAGGGACGGGCTCTTTCAAACCTCTCCTTGGAAATTCAGGCGAGGTGACCCCAGCTGCCTTCAGATTCAATTACCTACAAGGCTCCCCCCACAAAGGCCAGACCACAGGGGAGCCGGGCGCACACTCACTGCAAATCTGACTTGGCAGCTCTCCTCTCCCAGGTAGCACAGGTCTCCCGAGACATTGGTCTCCAGCCACAGGTGCTCTCCGTTCACGGCATTTTCCTGGAGAGAAAAAACACACCTGACTTCAATTTTCTTTTCAGGCATAAGTGGGAGCTGGGGAGGGGGGAGAATGGATCTCAAGTTTAGATTTTTGGAAGAAAACTAGTGAATCCCAGCAGTCTAAAGACTTCTCATTTTATACTCCTGACAATACTGCTGGAGTTGGTCCTACTGACATTCTAGAAATGGAAAAAGGTGTTTGAAAAAATTCTGAGCAATAATGAAGATGTTAGCTCCAAAGATGTTTTAACCATGTCGGTGGTCATCTTTGAAATATATAGTAAACAAGGGGGAAAAACCCTCAAGTTATTCAACCTAAAGCCTTATTCATCCAGGCCCACTGCAGAGTCCACAACAACTGAGACCAAAATTCTATTAAAAGTTGATTCTCTTTAACAAGTTAGCTAAGGAGGATAATAGTATTAAAGTATTTTAAAGACTTTTTGAAAACACACATATTATTAATGGGTAAGTTATGCTTCTAAACCAGAAGCTTCTTAAAAGTTAGTTTTAAGTCACTGTATAGACAAAGCATAACAAATTTCTACCGATTTAAACCTATTACCAGTTCAATAGGGCCTTCACCCAATTCTAAGTTCTCCAAGTTGAATGATTTCCCTGCTTCTAAAAATATTTTCATACTTCCAGTAGCAAACAGAGAATAGCTGTAGGTTTGGAACCCTATGGGCTTCCCTTGTGGCTCTGCTGGTAAAGAATCTGTCTGCAATGCGGGAGACCTGGCTTCAATCCCTGGGTTGGGAAGATTCCCTGGAGAAGGGAAAGGCTCCCCAATCCAATATTCTGGCCTGGAGAATTCCATGGACTGTATGGTCCATGCTGTCACAGAGTCAGACATGACTGGGCAACTTTCACTTCACTTCACTTGGAACCCTAAAAGTTCTCACATAGTGATGGATGAAATATTGGGAACACGTGTACACCCGTGGTGGATTCATGTTGATGTATGGCAAAACCAATACAATATTGTAAAGTAATTAGCCTCTAATAAAAATAAATTTAAATTTAAGATGAAAAAAATAAAAAAATAGAGACTTCCAAGGCAAAAAAAAAAATTAATTAAAAGGCAATGCTCTGCCAGTTATCCTAAATAAATCAAGCTCAACAAACTAAAATATTCTAAAACTGGGAATTTAGTACCCAACTGTAACTTATAATCATCTGTAGAATTTCTTTCCATTGTTTTATTCTTCAATTCATTTAGTAAGCATTTTTCCACACCCCTGGTGCCAGGCACTGGGTTGTGTGCCAAGTCGCATCAGTCATATCTGACTCTTTGCAATCCCATGGACTGTAGCCCACCAGGCTCCTCTAGGATTCTCCAGGCAAGAATACTGGAGTGGGTTTGCCGTTTCCTTCTCCAGGGCATCTTCCCAACCCAAGGATTGAACCGGCATCTTTTTTTTTTTTTTTAGATGGTCTATATTAACTTTATTTATTTATTTTTTTAAATTTTATTTTATTTTTAAACTTTACATAACTGTATTAGTTTTGCCAAATATCAAAATGAATCCGCCACAGGTATACATGTGAACCGGCATCTCTTATGTCTCCTGCGTTGGCAGGCGGCTTCTTTCCCACTCACACCGCCTGGGAAGCCCAGGCACGGAGTTAGTGTATAGTAAAACATAACAATGAACATGGAAACTAAACAAATAATTATAGCAGCAAATACTAGGAATACTTATTACAGCAGAAATCCCACCAACTCTTTTAAAAAGTGAAGTATAAAATGTTGCAGTGGGGGAAAAGTCAAAAATCCTTGATAATACCAATCTAGGCAGGCTAGCAATTAAGTCCTGGTAGGTCAAGGAAGCTGGGTAGGAGCAGGCAAGACCTGAGAGTCAGAGGTGTGAGAGACATCAGTAACTCACTGGGCTGGGAGGCTTCATTCACGCTAGGCCAGTTGGTATGTTCCTGCACTAAAGACTGCCCCTCACCCCCGCAAGCACTCAGGGGCTTGCTGATCACTATCCATGCACAGCAAGCACTGCTACTGCTAAGATGAACTAGCTTCACTCCTAAGTGGGGAACCTGATTAGAAAGCCCAACATTTGTAAGAGAAGAAGGAAAGAAAAAGGTGCTGGATCAAACACACTGCTTCTCAAATCTGATTGCTCATTAAAAAGACCTGATGAGCTTTGACGCATACCTGACTATCATCCCATCCCCAGAGAGTCTGCTTTCACTAATCTGAAGTTTTTAGCAAATACTTGCAGTTATAAGAATGGGAACACCATTTACTGAGCATTAAGGGAGAAGACTAGAGTAAGAGCAGACTTAGGGAGTAAGTCAAGAGTTCAGGTTCTTCTTTTATTCTATTTTCAATTGTGTTATAATTAACATTCAATATATTAGTTTCAGGTGTGTAATATAGGGTTTGATATTTTAATACATTATGAAATGATCACTGCAATAAGAGTTCAGTTTTGAGGATCTGAAATTCTGAGATGCTTATTAAACCTTCAAGTGAAGATGTTGAGAAGGCTGTTTTTTATAAGTCTGAAGTTCAAAGAAGAGGTTTGTACTGTATGAATAATTTGGGAGGCAACCGTTAACTGATCTAAAGCCAAGAGAACTGAATGGAAAACCCTAAGGACTGAATGTGGATGGAAAGCTCTGATTTCTGAACCGTGGAACGTTCCAACATTTAAGAGTTTGAGAACACAGGAAAGATCCAGCAAAGGAGACCTGGATGGAGTGGCCATTGAAGTACGAGGAAAACATAAAAAGAGTGTAACGTTTCCAGGAAGAAAGTGCCCCTAGAAGGTCTGCGTCAAAAGCTGAAGACTGAGAACTGGCCATTGGATTTCTCCAGTGAACATGTTAAGTCACTGATGATCTTGACAAAAGTAGGGACAGTGGAATGAGGAGGAAGAAAGCCTGACGGAATTGGGTTCGGGAAATAATGTTACTGACTTTAGTTTCAAAATGTATATGAAACCCAATTAATGCTCACCGCCTCTACTGTTACCACCTGATCCTCCATCCCCCTGGCTTGGGATATTCCCGATAGCCCCCTGACTGGTGTCCCTGCCCCACTCGTCTCTTCCTTTCCCTGTCCAGTTGCCTCAATCTTCTATCTCTCTCCCTCTTGGTCACTGACGTGCAGTCACACTGGTCTGCTCGTATTTCCCAAGCAGACTAAGCAACCTCTCATCCCAGGTCCACTGAATTTGATGCTTTCTTAACTAAAAATTGTTTTACTGTATATTGTTTACTGTATCCAAATTATTTATTCCTCTCCATTCTGACTTATGTGGTTAATATCTATTTACCCTTTGGTCACCAAATTGAGTGTTACTTTCTCAAAGAAGCCAACACTGACCCTCAAATTGAAGTCATTTTGTTAGTTACTCTCATAAAACCATGTTTACCTCCCATCATTTACCCCAGATGGCAATTATTCATTCATCGGCATGACTATTTGATTCATGTTTCCTTCTTATGCTAGATTCTAACCTTCATATGGACATTAAATGCCCAGCACTTTTTTTTTTTAAGTCGCTTAAGTCGTGTCTGACTCTGCGTGACCCCATAGACAGCAGCCCACTGGGCTCCCCCGTCCCTGGGATTCTCCAGGCAAGAACACTGGAGTGGGTTGCCATTTCCTTGGCACCTTGCAAACAGTAGATGATAAATAAATTTAGGGAACTGAGAAGATGAGACTAAGAATCAACGAATGAATCACATTCTTGTTATATAAGGTTCCAAGGAGTAGAAAGGATAATTACTTTCTTACCTGTCCATTAGCTCAGAGTCATACACCATGAGAAGTAAACATGGATGCCTGAGAGACTTGACAATCTTTCAAAATCATGACAGAAACAGAAGCATGCAAGAAAAGGCCAGTCATGCAAGGAAAACATGAAACATACCTTTCTTAGACTATATTTTCCCTGTCTCATCCTTTTCTTGTACATCTGTCTTGTCCAATGCATCAGAAAGAAGTAACCTTATCCAAAGAGAGGTTTGGCCTTTGCCCTCAACTATAGGATGGTAATTTAAGTGCCTGGGATGTCTTGCCTGATAACGGCATCTTTGTTTACCTGGGGACCCTGGGTCATACTCAGTTCAGTTCAGTCGCTCAGTCGTGTCCGACTCTTTGCAACCCCATGAATTGCAGCATGCCAGGCCTCCCTGTCCATCACCAACTCCCAGAGTTCACCCAAACTCACGTCCATCAAGTTGGTGATGCCATCCAGCCATCTCATCCTCTGTCATCCCCTTTTCCTCCTACCCCCAATCCCTCCCAGCATCAGAGTCTTTTCCAATGAGTCAACTCTTTGCATGAGGTGGCCAAAGTACTGGAGTTTCAGCTTTAGCATCTTTCCTTCCAAAGAACACCCAGGACCGATCTCCTTTAGAATGGACTGGTTGGATCTCCTTGCAGTCCAAGGGACTCACAAGAGTCTTCTCCAACACCACAGTTCAAAAGCATCAATTCTTCGGCGCTCAGTTTTCTTCACAGTCCGACTCTCACATCCATACATGACCACTGGAAAAACCCCAGCCTTGACTAGACAGACCTAAAATAGCACTGACTTATGGTGAGGCATATACCAACTCAGCTTCCAGAGGGTTAAGTGGCTAAGCTTAACCATGCAGGTTATGTCCATATGACTAAGCCCCAATTAAACTCTGGTCACCAAGGTTCAGATGCGCTTCCTTGGTGGCAATACACCATACGTACATTCCCACCATGGCTGTTGGGAGAAGTTAGCTCTGTCACAAATTTACTGGGAGAGAACAGTTGGAAGCTCCTTGTACAGGAATCTCCTGGACTCTGCACCATGCACCTCTTCTCTAGGCTGATTTGAACCTGGGTCCTTTCACTGAATTGGGATTCCTTGGTGACTTAGATGGTAAAGAATCTGCCTGCAATGTGGGAAATCTGGGTTCGATCCCTGGGTTGTGATGATCCCCTGGAGAAGAGAATGGCTACTCACTCTAGCATTCCTGTCTGGAGAATTCCATGGACAGAGGAGCCTGGCAAACTACAGTCCATGGGTTTGCAAAGAGTAGGACATGACTAAGTGACTAACACTTTCACTTTCCTTTCACTGTAAAAGGTCATAAATGTGAGGAAAACAGCCCTCAGTAAATTCTGAGTCCTTCTAATGAATGACTGAACATAAGTGTGGTCTTTTGAATTCCAGAAGCTGCAGGTGAGGGTGACCTTGGGAACTCCTGAATTCTGTATAAAGGTATCCAGCTGGGTGGCATTCACCCATTAATAGAGTAGACAAATAAAATATTGTTTTCTTCTTACATTTCTGGTAAATCTTAATCCACTTCAATATTAGTAAACATAAGCTCTGGAGTCAGGTAGACTTGTTACCGATTAGCTCTATGACCTGCTGCTGCTGCTGTGTTGCTTCAGTCGTGTCCAACTCTGTGCGACCCCACAGACGGCAGCCGGCCAGGCTCCCCCGTCCCTGGGATTCTCCAGGCAAGAACACTGGAGTGGGTTGCCATTTCCTTCCCCAATGCATGAAAGTGAAAAGTGAAAGTGACCTAGGGTCTCTCTAACTTTGCTAGACCTCAGTTCACTCCCCTCTGAAGTTGCAATAATGATTTTACTTCTCTCACGAAATCACAATGATGTTTAAATGTGAAAATGAGTAACAGTCAATGATTTACCCACAATGAGAAGTTAATACAAGTTCAATGCAATTCTTACTATTATCATTGTGGTTGGGTTTTCCTTTCTTGTCTTCCTAATCCATAGATATTGGTATCATCCAAATTTCTCTCCTGGGCCTTTGTAGTCAAGACTGCTAGCCATTCACCAAATTCATTTTCCTCTTCTTCCTGAACACACAGAGTTTGCAACCCAGGCTCACCAGCCACATGACCCAGTTCCAACCATGAACAAGAGTGATGTATACTGTTTTCAGACTTGGTCCACTAAGCCTCTCATGTGCATTCCTCAATACTCTGTTCCCATACTGGGTACCTGGGAAGTTGGTCTTTGCGATGATTTGAAAGTCTTCTGATGAAGTTGTAAGAGTAACCGTCAGTCTGGGTCACTGAATAACTGTGTGGAACAGAGCCTACCCCCAACCCAAACTGGCACAGTCCTGGTTTGCTCTTGGGTGGATTTTTTTCCCACGTAGGTCACCACAGAGCATTGAATAGAGTTCTCTGTGCTCTAGAGTAAGTTCTCATTGTTCTCACTGCTGTTGTTTAGTTGCTAAGTCATGTCTGACTCTTTTGCAACCCCATGGATTGTAACCCAGCAGGCTCCTCTGCCCATGGGATTTCTCAGGCAATAATACTGGAGTGGGTTGTCATTTCCTTCTCCAGGGAATCTTCCAACCCAGGGATAGAACCCGTGTCTCCTGCATTGGCAGATGGATTCTTTAGTTATCTATTTTATACACAGTAGTGTATATATGTCAATTCCAATCTCCCAATTCATCCCACACCCTCCTTCCCCCCACCCTTGGCATTCATACATTTGTACGTCTGTGTCTCCATTTCTGCCCTGCAAATAGGTTAATCAGTACCATTTTTCTAGATTCCACATATATGCATTAATATACTGTATTTGTTTTTCTCTTTCTGATTTACTTCACTCGTATGACAGTTTCTAGGTCCATCCACATCTCCTCTCTGATATTTTACACTGCTATAAAATTAACTTCCTAAAAACACAGCTGTGATTATGACTCTCTCTTGCTCAGGATGCTAAAAAAATTCTCTATTATTTATAAAACAAACTCCAAATTTAATCCCACATACTAGACCTTCCATTAATGGTACCAGTCTGTCTTCCTTATTCAATTTCATACGCAGTTTCATAGAATGTATGAGGCTATGTATCTCAACATAGTCATATTTTCCTTTTCTGTGTCATGTTTTTTATTTATCCCATTCTCCACACCCAGGTACCTCTTTCTCTTCTCTACACATGCATCTTGAAATTCCATCTCAAACGCTATACAACTCAGAGTACCCATCTGTGCCAGACAGAAACAATAGCTCTATTTGTACATGAAGATAGCATTTCTTCTGTAGTAGTAAGTGTTAAAACAATGTATCCATAGATATATAGAGTATCTCTATAGATATACATAGATTTATATAGATCAACCTATCTATGGATAGATCCAGTTACCTAAGAGTAGAGACCCACCTATGTAAATATAGATATGATTCCTTGCCCTGAAGTTCTACCTGAACTCTTAGTAGTAATTAGCTACAAGTAAAAAGATTTAAGTTGTGAATGAATGACCCAAATAGGATATACTGACACCAGAAGCAAACAGTCCACACAAAATGAAGACATTTACTGGCAAAAAAAAAAAAAAAAAAAAAATTCTAAAACAATAAGAAAATTATAAATATGTATCAAATATAAATATCCTTGCTGCTGCTGCTAAGTCACTTCAGTCGTGTCCGACTCTGTGCAACCCCATAGACGGCAGCCCACCAGGCTCCCCCATCCCTGGGATTCTCCAGGCAAGAACACTGGAGTGGGTTGCCATTTCCTTCTCCAATGCATGAAAGTGAAAAGTGAAAGTGAAGTCACTCAGTCGTGTCCGACTCTTAGTGACCCCATGGACTGCAGCCTACCAGGCTCCTCCATCCATGGGATTTTCCAGGCAAGAGTACTGGAGTGGGGTGCCATCGCCTTCTCCATATAATCACTTACTAAGAGGCAAAAGATTAGACCTAGTTACTTCTCAGTGAGCTGTGAAGCTGTACGATTCTATGATTTCTCCAAGCAGCCAATGTGATATCGTTTAAAATTCTCATAATTTTAGAAAATAAAAGACTAGTGAGGGTGCCTGAATCATGCTAGATCTGTCCACAATTAAGATGACTGGTCACGGCCAGGACCTTCACTAATTCATAGATGGTTAGCTCCTCCTGCTTGGCTCAGCAATCTGATATCTTGATTAATCTGACAATGTTTTTCAAAAGAGGGATGGAAGTGAAGAAAGATATCAGGCTGTGTCACTATGGGTGATGACACCCAAGCCTGAAGTTAAAGAGCAAAGGCCTGGAGCTTGTACAGAAGGCACAGGTCTGTGAGGACCTCCTATTGTAAACAAGGCTAAAATGAGAGCATGCGCATGTGCATATGGGCACACACACACACACACACACACATACACACACACACCTGCCTCTCCCTGCCTTTCCATTCACGGTTTCCAAAGATAAAACGACCTAGTTTCATAACCCAGTTTAACCAATCCCACCTGAAGACTCTGTTCCCCTAATCTTATCTCTGAACCAAACTGTGAGGTGAGTGTACCCACTGTTCCATGTTCTACCTGCCTAAAAGAACTCCTTTCAACCATCAGCATCCAGAGGACAGGAAAGGTGGTCGGGATATAAAGTCTGGGTTTGTTTGCATTGAGGCTCTGTTTTCCACAGCCCTCAGCATTGGAGGAAATTTTCCAATGAGGAAAGAGAAAATGAACAGAAATCAAGGATGCCAGATTGAAAACCAATATAGTTTTTTTAAAGAAAGATTTTGGTGGATTTTTCACCATTGCTTGGAGAACTGTTTTAGGCAGTGTAATGGGCAAAAGCAAATTACAGAATAGAGGAGACAGAGTGAAGACCCACATCCTATGTTTTCAGCTTTAAGCATAAAAACAAGGAAGAAATCTCCATGTCCAAAATAAGTCTCCATCCCACAAGAGGCATGTGACATTTAAGAGAAGATATGCATTATCTATGCAATAGACTTACTTCAAAGTGGATTGACTCCCCCTAAACTGGAAGCTTGGATTCCAGCCCAGGAGATGGGACTATTTTTCCCTTTTAGAGCATTACTCCCTTCCTTTCTAGCAATTTCGCCTGTTTTCCCCAAAACTGGCTTGGCTGATGTTCATGGCATGGTGTCAAAGGGAGCAGCCCTGTAGGTTCTCACCATGAAAGGGGAGAGAGGATGCCACTGGGGTGAATGGGAAGATCAAAAACTGTGCAAGCTTTAAGTCTTAACACAATGTACTGGATTAGGAAGGAAATTTTAGAAGAGTTACTTGGAACTCAACAGCATAAACTCATTGACGTTTCAAACAGGCTTTTGACTTTCGTCTTCCAGTGCCCTTCTGGAACTGGAGATCATCTGAGTGCCCATCGGCTCCCAGAGATGTGTCCCTTTCTTGCTGACTGAACAGAAAAGCTATAATCAATTCATCCCTGACATCCACCAGACAGTTACTAGGCCAATGATGCTGTGCAGTCCACTGTGAAGAAGATACATATTTCTGCTTGTTAGCAGAAAACACTGCTCCTCCCTTCCAAGTGCCTCAAATCAAACTATGACCTAGAATAAGTCAACCCAAAACACAAATTTGGCTCTAAGACAATGCCCTATTGGTAGAGATTTTATGTGGAATCAAAACAGAAAGTAAATAAAATAAACAGAACTAATTCAACCAAACAAATGAGCACAGCCTGGCAGAGAACAGGAGTCAAGTCTTTGTAGAAAAGAGCCACATTCACCTCAGGTGAAGCCGACTGTCCGCTGTAGTCAGTAGAAGACCCCAGCCCCGTGCTGAGGCTGGATCTGGCTGTTCCCCATCATTAAGGCTTCTATCCCTGACATGAATGGAGAGGAGGGCCTGTGTGCAGGTGGCAGGCCCAAAGGTTGGCAAAGAGTCATCAAGGAAATGACCCTGTGTGGGGCAGAGAATCTCATAAGTCAAAATAAAATATTTGAGTGAATCACAGCAGAAGAGAAGTTTCCGAACTTTGAGGAACAGACTAAAAATAAGAGATAGTATGCATCACTAAGTAGGGAAATGAGAATATGAAAATGGAACACTTCAAGGAAATTATTAAGTTCAGGGACCCAAAGCATAAAAATTGACTCCCGCAACAGGATTTTTCTGGCCGAATGCAGGGGGGCCTATAGTCTAATCTCACTTGGGTCTCAGGCACTCCACAAGCAGGCCACTCCTCAAAGCTCTTTGCAAGAGGATGTTTAGGAAACAATCATGCCCCTTCTGAAGTCTTTGGTACACACTAGAGTCAGAACAGGACTTCCCAGGTGCAATGCAGGAATCTCAGGTTCAGTCCCTGGGTCAGAAAGATCCTCTGGAGAAGGGAATGGCAACCCACTCCAGTATTCTTGCCTGGAGAATCCTACGGACAGAGGAGCCTGGCAGGCTAGGGTCCACAGGGTCACAAAGACTCATACGTGACTGCAGCAACTGAGCACATGCACACACAGTCAGAACGGGGCCCCCTGAGATTTCTGCAGTAAGTTGAAACTTGGGAGTAAGATTGAAATTCCAGGTTCACCCTGATTGGTCTTCAACTTCAGATGCAGCACGGACAGCTTTTGCATCTGTTTTCTCACTGGTGAAAGGAGGAGAGGGGAGGTAACGTAAGTTAGGGGTCATCGTACTACAGGTTTTTGAGATGACTTTCCACCTCTGACCCTCTGAGGCAAAGAGAATCTCAATGTATGAATCAAGGGGGTTGAATGCAGAGCAAGGTGAATTTCCACAGCCCTGCTCCACCCCTGTTAAGCTGGAAGCATCCTCAGCTCTACTGGGGACTCTTATCTCATCCAAGACAAGAAATCGAAGTTCCTCCTTTTTTACCTTTATTTTGAAATTTTTGCCACTCTTCTCATTTGAGAAACTCTTAATGAGAGGCTCCAACCCAAATCAGCACTTAACAATCAGTAACAATAAAATGATTGATCATTTTAATGCATTTAGTTCAGAAGAGGGAGCTGATAGGAGAGAGGTGGTCACACTGCTTTTTTGCAAGGAAGCAGACAAGGAGGTGGAATACAGGCAATGGTGGGAGGTCAAGACTAGTAGGGCTGCTTTCATACTTTAAAGTTTAGAACAAAGAAAATCCTGGTTTAGCTTTCTGCATGAGCAGGCAAACCAAAGTGGCATAAATGAAGTTGGTGTAAAGCAATTTGGTTAGTAAAAGCCAAAAATTTGGAAGCAAGGGCAAGTCTCAGCAAAAAAAAAAAAAAAAAAAAGGCATTTAAATGTTTTTAACAATCTGCTTCTTCCTCTCTTCTGAGAAAAACCTTTTAGATAACTGTAATAAGAATGTGTAGGGTTGGTTGCTGTCTGGCTTCAGCAATATTAGCCCACAATTATGGGGTTTTTCAGAGTCACATCTTGTAACTCCTTCCATAAAAGATCTCTAAATAAGCCCTGAGATAAGAGTGTCTTCAGAGAAGGCTTTCAATTTTCCCTCTACTGTTAAACATCCCCAGAGTGTTTGCTGTCACCGTGACAATTCATCAGGCCACCAAGATGAAGTGACCGCAACTGAAGGGGCTGAGAGATGAAGGATCAGCTACACACCAGCAGCCTTACTTCCTACTCACTCTTTCCGAACCGTGCACTGCAGCCTCCCACCACCAACCAAAAATACCATTTTGATGAAATATTAGCGCATAGACCTCTTTACAGTAATCTGGAAAATAACACCTCCTAGTCAAGCTTTGGTTCAGGAAGGACATTTTTTCTAAAAGCATTTTTCTGGTAACTCTTTCCAACATCAAACAGGGATGGAGTGTCCTTCCTCACACCCCTGTGGCACTCTTTGAACCCCACCATGCTTGGTGTCACAGAGAAGGCAATGGCACCCCACTCCAGTATTCTTGCCTGGAGAATCCCATGGATGGAGGAGCCTGGTAGGCTGCAGTCCATGGGGCCACTAAGAGTCGGACTCGACTGAGCGACTTCACTTTCACTTTTCACTTTCATGCATTGGAGAAGGAAATGGCAACCCACTCCAGTGTTCTTGCCTGGAGAATCCCAGGGATGGGGCAGCCTGGTGGGCTGCCGTCTGTGGGGTCACACAGAGTCGGACACAACTGAAGCGACTTAGCAGCAGTAGCAGCAGCATGCTTGGTGTCACTGCCCACATTTTAGTGTCAATGTCTTTTCTGCATTCTAAGCTTCTTAAAAGCAGAAACCATATTCCTCACCCAGAATCCCAAGGAACCAAACAGGTTCCAGAACAAAGCAGTTACTCCACAAATGGTGATAGATCAATGAATTCATCAGTGACTTAACTTCTGAATAAATAAACCTACTGGCTGTACAGTTTACAAGGACTTTTACACTCACAACCCCATTTGATCTTAACAACAGACTTGAAGTCCCCCTGGGAGAGGGGGGAGAGGAAGAGGTCACCATTGTTCCCATCTATAGATGAGAACACTGCAGCTGAAAGAAATCAAGTGACTTGACTAATGTCACACGAGGGGCAGAGAAATGATTTAATGGATGCGTGTGTGCACACTCAGTCGTGTCTGACTCTTTTGCGATCCCAAGGACTGTAGCCCACCAGGCTCCTCTGTCCATGGGATTCCCCAGGCAGTGGAGTGGGGTGCCGTTTCTGATTCCAGGGGATCTTCCTGATCCAAGGATCGAATCCACGTCTCCTGCACTGAATGCAGATTCTTTGCCAATGAGACACCTGGGAAGCCTGATTTAATGGGTGTTTCTATCTAAATGATGTAAACTCTCTCTCAATAGAATCTTGCACCTCAAATAGAATCCTATGAGTTTGGATCAGAGGATCTAGAACATCATGGATAATAAACTAACATTTTTGGGTCCCTGATTCTTAGCACATCCTCATCATTGGTCCATATATATCCCTTTTTAAATTTAACTTATGTTTGTTTATGTATTTAATTCTTTTAAATTATGTAAGCACTGGTATCAATATATTCTACATTCTAACCTTTTAGGAGTTTATTAAATGACTGTCCTGGAATAAAGGGAAACTTACAGGAGGGCAAGAGTCTTCCCAAATATTAACTCAACATACACAGATGTGACCTGAACAGTCTAACTGACTTAAATTCAGACTGCAATCTTCAAGTTAACAGCTTTCGTAGATGTCTTTTAGATAAAACATTAAAATCAGCTAATATATATAGCAGACTTCATCAAGGAAGAAAGTTTCATTTCAATTAGATTCAGTCTTTTGCCAGGTACTTCATGTATTACATACATTGGTGTGTGTCCAGAATATAAAATAAGGATGTTAGTAAGTGTGTTCTGGGGGAAGAGGGAGAAATATTACAGTATTAAATGATATTAAGTTATGGCATATGTGCCAAAAACAAAATTTAGTTTACAAAGTCATCTCCTCTCTGGCACCCTGCCATGGTCTTTCTTATGGGAGGAAGAGAACATGGATTATTCCCTCTGTTCAACTCAACCAGAAAGGCTAGACAAGATTCATCAGGACCAGACTGGAATAACCTCAGAGCAGCCTCCTCTGGCTTCATATTGCTTCTGACATTCCTTCAGGAAGGGACAGGCCTTTCAGTCCATAGTTAGACATGTCTTCAACCAAGAGCTTGACTCACCGAAGACTCTCAACAAATGTATTCTAATTGACTTAAGAAACTCACACTGCAATCTTCAATATAACAGTTTTTATAGATGTCTCTTAGATAAAACATTAAAATCAGTTAATATACAGCAGATGCAAACTATTATATAAAAGAATAGATAAACAACAAGGTTCTACTGTAGAGCACAGGGAACTATATTCAATATCCCGTGAAAAACTGTAACAGAAAAGAATATGAAAGAGAATATACACATATGTATAACTGAGTCACTCTGCCACACAGTAGTAACTGGGCTTCCCCGGTGGCTCAGTGGTAAAGATTCCACCTGCCAATGCAGGAGACACAGGTTCAGTCCCTGGGTCAGGAAGATCCCCTGGAAAGGGAAATGGCAACCCACTCCAGTGTTCTTGCCTGGGAAATCCCATTGACAGAGGAGCCTGGAGGGCTACAGTCCTTGGGGTTGCAAAGAGTCAGGACAAGACTTAGTGACTAAACAATAACAACAACAGTAGAAGTGAACACAACATTGTAAACAAACTAGACTTCAATAAAATAAATTTTTAACAAATCAGCTAATATACCTACCCCACTGATATAAGACCCATTACCTTTGGGTTAGGAGAGGAATCATAGCAAACAGGAGGACATGGAGTGCCTGGAATGTAAAGTGAGGTCATCCTCTCTCAGGAAAAATGAAAAAGGAAAGAAAAGCACCAAAAAAGAAAAAGGCAGCTTGAGCTAAGGAAATCAAACTTGGACTTTACGACTTAGTCTCTAAGAGTAAACTCTATTCATCGCCAACTTGGCAGGCAGGGACCAATGAAGCAAGTGCACAGAAGTACTTTTGATTTCACAGCTGCAATCCCAGGCAAATAGTGCTTAAAAGGATTCCTGAAGTTTTAAGCCTAGTCTTCAGTATGTTTGACTTCATAAAAGAAGCTATGTTCCTGGAAATCTGAAAATGGAGCCGGGGCTTAGATACTCGAAGATGGGTCAGTGAACAATACTGAAAATGATCAAGTCTTGTCGGGAGCTACAGGAATCCTGAGAATGAGGAAGACACACATGCAGTGAAGTGACGTTTACATGAAAACGCCGACACCTACGCTCCAGTCCAGAGTCGCTCTGGGCTCCTTCGCTGGACCGTTTGCAACAGGAAGGCTGAGGGGATGCGCAGGAGCCAAGTGCTGCAGGCCTGCCCGAGAGATTGCTTTCCTGCAGCAAGAAGGAAAAAAAAAAACACAAAAACCAACATCAGAAGGTAATACAGAGCTGAAAATTTCCCTTGGGGTAGAAACGATGCCTGAGTTAATCTTGCACGTATGAAAATCTTTGCAAATGTACTGGAATCTCTAAAGTGCATGGTAGGAACCAAGGGTGGCAGGTCTCAAAAGACAGGAAGATTGAGGGGGCCGCCTTAGGGACATTCAGGGAAGACAGCAGAATGCAGGTCTCTGTTTGCAGAAAAAGACCTAAGGTTGAGGTGGTCACAGTCCTTGGACAATTTTAAAGCTGCCAGAGACTAAAAGCAACTAAAGCAGGTTTGTGAGGTCATTGATTAAAATTCCTCCATTTCCCAGCAAAGAGCTCTCCAAGCTGGTCACCACCCCCAAGTTCACTGTTACATATCTCAAGAACATCCTCCCTTGCCCTCGCAGAGGATGTCTACAGTTGACTTGAGGTTCTAAGCGGGAAAAGACTGATTCGTATCCTGGAAATCACACAATGCAAGACCAATATTTTATCAAAGTCTGGGGTAAGAAAATTCCAAAACACGTTGGTCGGATTTTAGGTTTGTTGAGTGGAACATCACAGAATTTGGGTCAGAAAGGAGGGATGGAATCAGGAGAGGTTGAGAAAGTCAAGACTGACCTAGGCAAAGATAAGACATAAGAGGAGTTGCTTTAGCAAGCAAACATGCCTATTGCTGAGCAAAGAGGAGGGAGGAGATAAGGGCAGAGTGGAGAGAATGAGGAGAGCAAGATAAAGGAAGAAAGCAGGGATCGCCCACGAAGAGCTTGTGGTTCCATCATGAATAATAGAAGGCCAATTTCTGAATAGCTCCATCAGAAATGTCAGACAATGGTCTTGAGCTTAAACAGGAGTGCTGATTTGTGGCTTAACTAAGTGGCTCCCTGGAAGGGAGAGGAGCAGTCCTCTTGGGAGTGTCCATGTGTGCTCTGAGAACAACCTGAACTAGAATAAGGGGTGCCTTGTGATGCTGCAGCTCTGAGTCCTGAGTCTGGGGTGGGCTTGGGGCGGGGGTGGGGAGGGCAGGAATCCGAGCTTCCACATGCTTCCCAGGTGCTTCTTTCTGTCTCTAACGGCTTCACACTGCTCTATGGGAGCGTGGAAGGATTTTAATCTAAAATGGAACTAGACACTATGAAATGGAGAATCTCCCACATGTGCCCTCAGGCAAACAAAACCTAAGTGCTAAGAGACTGATTTCCAGTAAATGCCTGATTTTCAGGAGACAGATGCTTATCCCTCCAACACAGAATATCTGCCAAGCATCTCTCCCCATCCTCAAGCCAATGAGCTTGCTGCTTAGAGTCTGTCTGGGCTCTCACCACTTTACTCTCTTTGACCATAAGGACACTGCATCCCAAACTATCGGGAGACTTGCCCACAGCTCGCTACAGTCTGCATGTCCCACACTGCTCTTCCTCTGCTGAGTGCGCGTGTGCTCAGTTGCTTCAGTCATGTCCAACTCTTTGCAACCGTATGAACTGTTGCCCCCCAGGCTCCTCTGTCCATGGGATTCTCCAGGCAAGAATACTGGACTGGGTGGCTGTGCCCCCTCTTCAGGGGATCTTCTGACCCAAGGATGGAACCCGTGCTTCCTGCATCTCCTGTTATATCGCAGGCGGATTCTTTACCACTGAGCCACTCAGGGAAGCCCCACTTCCTCTGCTATTCCTATATAAACTCAGTATCTGGTCATTCAAGCTCGTTTCAGTTCACTTCCTTATTTAGGTGGATAGAACAAGTATCTTGGGCAGGTGAGGGGCACTGAGTACCCCAGGCCTATCCAGGAGGAGGAAATCGGCAACCACTTCATTGCCCACTTGACCCCCCATAGCTCCCTGCAGCCTGTCTCACAAGACATGAACAAGACTGAAGGAACCTGCCACCTCTGACACTGGACCTGCAGATGCACCAAATCCCCAGGGAGGCCCAGATCCTCATACAGAGGAGAAAGGCGACACACCACAGTAAGATGGGATCTCATGACAACCCAGCAGAACCTTGCTGGACTCTAGATGACAGATGATCTCCCTGTACTGTTCACTGACCTCTGCAAGCTCCACCCAGTCACATCATTTGTAAAGGTGAGCAAGGTGAACAGCAGCCCCCAAACCCAAAGAAAGGCTGAGCAGACTCCAGAAAAGAAGCCAGTCAGTCATCAAGGATCAAGTATGCCTGAGAGTTCAGCTGATGTCCAGCCTTCTTCACCTGTCCTTCTTCATCTCCTCCTTCCCCTCACTCCATTATATATTCCATTTTGTTGAGCCATAAGGAAAGAAGACTGGAAGATTCTTCTTCTTCTCCTTCTCCTTCCCCCTCCTTCTTCTCCTGCCTTTTTTCCTCTCTTTCTCTTATATTCCTACACAGGAAGTCCCAGAAACACTGGACAGGTCTTCAGTAATTGAAAGTGATCATATCAAGCTTGCCAGCAGCCTACAGAAGCTCCCACTGGGCAGCAAGGAATGTACTTGCTTTACATAAGCCTCCCAAAACAGTCATCACACATATGTAGGCCTTTAACGAAGACAGTCTGATGACACAATATTTTTTCCCTCACTTTCATCAAGGCAAATAAGGAATAACATCAATTTTGGCCCCTGACTCCAAAGTATATTCCATTTTTTTGAGCCAGAAGAAAAGAATACTAGAAGACTCTTATATGGTGAGACTTCACTTCCTCCCCCAGGCATTTTTTCCTCCAGCTGAGTTCAAAGACCTTCTTCAGCATTTTTCATTAGGACTTTTCTCTGATTTACCCTGTATGGTGATTCTCAGTCACAGTTTTTATCACAAGAAAGTCAGATCTCTGTGGAGTCAACATCTACAGGTTCCACTTTTGATTCCCTAACAGTTATCACAATCTAAATTTAAGTGTTCTAGCCAAAAAAAAAAAAAAAAAAAAAAAAATGGTGCCTAAACACAAAGTCTTAGGACAGCTGAAGAATTCCTGAATTTCAAGTGAATGAGAAAAACACAGATCCTTCATTTTTTCATGAATGGCCACAGAGAGTTTTGATCAGAAAATAGAAAGAAGAGAGGAAATAAAACTCTATTATCACAGAGGACACCACAGGACAAATGAGTTTAACTCATCAGAAGCTGGAGACTGACCCCCCAAAACCTGATTATTTTTGCTGATGAGGACTGCCAGCAAATTGCTCAGAGAGTAAAATTAGGATGCAAGGGATACATACATCTCTAGAAGAGCAATGTGGTTATAAGGTAAGAGACATACTAACATTTAACCCTGGACGCGTGGCTGCATGTATGCTCACTCGTGTCTGACTCTTTGCAACACCATGGACTGTAGACCACCAGGCTCCTCTATCCATGGGATTTCCCAGGCAAGAATACTGGCATGGGTTGGCATTTCCTTCTCCAGGAGGTTTCCTGGACCCATGAATCGAACCCACATCTCCTGCACTGGCAGGCAGATTCTTTACTACCGCGCCATCTGGGAAGCCCTAACCCCGGATAAGCCCAGCAATGAAACCTCAGTCAAATCACACTTTCACTCAGCCTGTGAATACAAATGATTAAGGGCTTTTGTTGATTATTCCCCATTGTGGATGCAAATTTAAGGTTGGCTTTTTTGTAACATTAATAGAAGAAAATTGTATATCTACCACACATAAAAACATTAATTAGGGGGGAAATAAATAAGAAACTTCAAAGTGGCTGCCAGTTTGTAACTGTAAATGGGCCTCACAAAAGGATATTACATAAGAGAGAGAACAGGAAAAATATATAGAAGTAATAAAGGGGGTGGGAGGTAACTTCTGATTATAGCTTCCCATTCTTCCAAATAACCATGGGAGAAAAAGCCTTTTTTTCCAATAGTTCATACATGTATACACACTTTGTTCCAAAATAAGAAAGCAATTTCATTATTTCTCAGGCCTCAGATAACATTAGTATAAGTGATTTTTCTATTTGGATTCATCTTGGTTGCAAAAGATGACATTTAAGAATCTGATAGAATTTGATGTGTATTGAGGGGGTTTATGCTGCAGTTTACTACAATTAAAAGAAAAACTCAATGGAGTTTCAACTTTCATTCTTTCCTCCTGCTCAGAATCCTCCCAAATCCACAGTAAGTAAAACCATGAAATGCCAATAATTCTTTCTATTAACTTTACAAGAATACTTTGTCAGGTGATGACTATAATGGCCAAAGAGTCTTTGAAAAGGTGAAGTGTGATATTAATGGTGAAACAGATACAAAACCAAAATGTTCTAAAATGCAGTTTCAGGCACACAAAGTCACAGTTGATGTCAATTACCTGCCATGAAAGACCGTGAGCATATTTAAAGTACAAAAACCATCATACATTTTAAATAGTATTCTATTATTTCCTTCACTTCATTCAATAAGACTATAAACTCCTAAAGGACAGGGCTCAATTCATCTACTAATCTTATTATGTTCTAGCCCGGGGTAGACACAGCATATATTCAATAAATGCTTTCTGAGTTAATGAATGAACTTGACCAAGAAGCTAAGCCAAACAGCTTGCTGATTAGATCAAGGGTTGAGAAATCTGATTAGGATGATTTGAATTATATCCCAGGCCTTCCATTTCAGTGATATTCTTTCCTGAGAAAGCCAAAAATCCCTCAAAGAAGCTCTTTAAAGCTAAAGGCAACTAGAGGGAGAATCCAGTGTTAAGAAGCCTAAGAGACCTCGAAACGGCTTCATGGTCAACATTAAAATGGAATCTTTTGCTACAGCATTTGTAAAGGGCATATGGTAGTCAATATTTTCTTAATGCAAATTATTGAAATAAACATGCAGCATGTACTCTTCATAAAGAGAAAGGATCTTTTTTTTTTTTTTAATTTATGGGAAAACATGTAAGTGGTTTTTACTGGGCCAGAATCCTTTGTAATTATTCATTCTGCAAATTTCTTTCAGTTCAGGTTGGTTCTCCTGTTCTTCCAGGTTGATGTGGCTCCCAGAATTGATCCATCCCCATCTTGCAAACTCCCTCTCCGAGTGATGCTACCTGCGGAGACAGAATGAGGAGCCCAACTGCTGGGAGGAGAAGCGCCAAAGAGTTAGGAGGTCTCCTTAGCCAAGAAGTCTCTTAAGACAGGCAACTTTCACACTAGAGATCGGTGGACTCATGTCCTTGTTCTAGAAAAGGAACCAGCTGCATCAAAAGTTATTCTGTACCTCGGTTTAATTCCCCAAGTACCTTAAGCAAAATCTTAATTATGGTACATGTTGGTGTTTTCCCTCCATTAATTGCACTAACTTTGCCTATGCTCACAGCAGCCCACAGTGCTTCTTGGTTGATCCAGACAAACTGCCTGTCATGTTAAGGGGAGTCTACTCAATAAAAAAAATTGTCTCAAACCCACACAAATTTCAAATATTTTCCCAGAGATTTATATAGAGGAAAAAACTGTGTAATTATTTGAGCCTAAACCTTAATTCATTTTAATATGAAAACAGAGTATTTTTTGACCATCTTAACATCTATGAACATTTTCAGGAATATAATTATTACTGAAACAAAGGTTGGATTTAGGTACCTAAGGGTTGAAAGGCATTCAGAAAATCACCACTGGTGTTGAATCTTCAACATGTTATACATGGATGACTCTACACTGGTATCTGTTACTTTCACAGTGATTCTCAACCTTTGCCTATGATGGGACTTGGAGAATCAGTCTACTTAAAGGCCTTCCAGGTATTTCTAACATGAATTGTGAGCTGAGAACTACTGTTCTATATAAAGGTGCATGCATCTGACCACTTCATTATGTCTGCTAATGTGACTAAGCCCTAGCATTTATATACTGAAATACATTTATTCATTCACCAATGTATTTACTACTGAATGTCTATTTCATACCAACCACTGTTCTAGAGGTTTAAGATACATGAATGAAACAAGCACACACAAACTGTTGCCTTTGTGAAGCTTCTAGCAGGAAATATATTTTGCCAGGCACTGCTTCATTTTACATTCCTTATATATCCCTCACGAGGCAGGTACTTTTATTATCCCCTAATTTACAATTAAAAAAATTATAGCACAGAATGGATAAGCTACGTGTCCAAGATCACACAGGTGGGAAGAGGTTCAAGTAAGATTTGAATCCAGGCATCTTACTTAACCATGTACGTACTTAACCATGACCCAAACCACGCTTACATGAAATGGTGACAACACACACTTACACAGCAAAAGAGACACATGACACAACCAGCCTCTTGCCATGCTACTTTTGTAGTTGTTGCAGTTATAAGTGTCTGATCTCTATAAGAATGCAAGCTTTCAGAGAGAGGCCGATTAGAGAGGCATTCGATCACACGGGTTGAGAACACACCCTACCTCACCCGTCACCAAGTTGCGTGACCTCTCTTAGCCTTTCCTTGTATTTCAAATCAGAACAATGTTACCCAACTCAGAGAGTAGCTCTGGCCATTTTCTTAAACATGTGCGGGATGCCTGGCACATGACAAGCACAATAAATAGTCATGGCTATTACCGGTCTCGCATATGCATCAGCCGTCCTCACAAGCATCCAGCCAAGATGAGGTATATGGTAAATCTCTGAATAAATATGTGCTTTTTATTTGATTGCTCTCAAATATTCCAAGTTCCCTGGACACTGCTGTTCCTTCGATAAACATTTAACAAGCTTCTATTATGTGTCAGACAGTTCAAAGGGGTTATTCAAACAGATTCTTCTTCCAGTCATCGTAAATAATTCCACGGTTGCCAAAGGAATGAATCACTTTTCTTCCCTGACTTGTCTAACTGCCTAGAGCAAAATTAAGAAGCACCACACACTCCCCTCAGATAAATTTACCAACATATTAAAAAAAAAATGCAATCCAAATGACATTGGAAGTATTTAATGATATTCATGTAAATGACTGCAATACCAAAAAGGCAACTGTTTGTTTGTTTAATCTGTAAAGCGGACTGGCTGCTACATGCCCCTGGGAACTTGGGAACCCACTGTTGGGATTTATTTCCCCAGTCTAGTTCATCGTCAGCACATTCCTAGAGCAGCGCTGGCATGGGGTTGGTGTGCAATGCGGCAATGATGTGGACATGAGGCAACATTTCTTAACTGGGATTCTCTCAGGAGTTAATGACATTCTTCTCCTTAAGATATCAGTTGAGGTAATCCCTGGGGATGGATAAAAAGTAATCATACTATTTGGGGTTGAATTGTGTTCCTGTATCAAATTCATCTGATGAAGGCCTAATCCCCAGGATACACCAGAATGGGACTTTAATTGGAGAGAAGGTCTTTACAGCGATAATCAAGTTAAAAGAGGGAATTAGAGTGGGCCCTAATCCAATACGACTGGGGTCCTTATGGAAGAGACAATTTGGATAGATACACACATAAGGAGAACACCATGTGAAAATAAAGGCAGAGATCCAGGGATGTGTGTATGAGCCAAAGAAGGCCAAGAATTGCCAGAAAACCACAGCACCTAGAGGAGCGAGGCCTAGACCACATTCTCCCCTACAGGGTCAGAAGGAATCAACCAGCTGATCTTAAACTTTCAGCCTCCAGAACTGTGAAACAATAAATTCCTATTGTTTAAAAGTGTTTGGTACTTTGTTAATGACAACTCTAGCAAATATACATGCTTTAATAGCAAATACACTTCAAAGCTAGATCCACAATCTTGATTTAGTATGACAGGGTTTTCCAGTTCAGTTCAGTTCAGTTGCTCAGTTGTGTCCAACTCTTTGCAACCCCATGGACTGTAGCATGCCAGGCCTCCCTGTCCATCACCAACTCCAGTCCATCACTCAAACTCATGTCCATTGAGTTGGTGATGGCATCCAACCATCACATCCTCTGTCATCCCCTTCTCCCCCCACCTTCAATCTTTCCCAGCATCAGGGTCTTTTCAAATGAGTCAGTTCTTCACATCAGGTGGCCAAAGTATTGGAGTTTCAGCTTCAACATCATTCCTTCCAATGAACACCCAGGACTGGTCTCCTTTAGGATGGACTGTTTGGATCTCCTTGCAGTCCAAGGGACTCTCAAGAGTTTTCTCCAACACCACAGTTCAAAAGCATCAATTCTTCAGTGCTCAGCTTTCTTTATAGTCCAACTCTCACATCCATACATGACTACTGGAAAAACCATAGCCTTGACTAGATGGACCTTTGTTGGCAAAGTAATGTCTCTGCTTTTTAATATGCTGTCTAAGTTGGCCATAACTTTCCTTCCAAGGAGTAAGCGTCTTTTAATTTCATGGCTGCAATCACCATCTGCAATAATTTTGGAGCCCCCCAAAATAAAGTCAGCCACTGTCTCCACTGTTTCCCCATCTATTTGCCATGAAGTGATGGGACCGGATACCATGATCTTCATTTTCTGAATGTTGAGCTTTAAGCCAACTATTTCACTCTCCTCTTTCACTTTCATCAAGAGGCTCTTTAGTTCTTCTTTGCTTTCTGCCATAAGGGTGGTGTCATCTGCATATCTGAAGTTATTGATATTTCTTCCAGCAATCTTGATTCCAGCTTGTGCTTCATCCAGTCCAGCATTTCTCATGATGTACTCTGCATTTAAGTTAAATAAGCAGGGTGACAATATAGAACCTTGACATACTCCTTTCTGGATTTGGAACCAGTCTGTTATTCCATGTCCAGTTCTAACAGTTGCTTCCTGATCTGCATACAGATTTCTCACGTGGTCTGGTATTTCTATCTCTTTCAGAATTTTCCACAGTTTATTGTGATCCACACAGTCAAAGGCTTTGGAGAAGTCAACTCCAAAATGTTGACTTCTGTCCCCATGAAATGCTGGGTACTTTTCAATCATAATTCTACCCTTCAGAAACTAATAATACTTCAGAACCACACTCCTATGAAAAATCAGTGTTAAGAACAACAGTTTCACACAGACAGTGAGCATCTGATAAGTTCTATTTGATTCAACAATGAAGTAATGAACAGAGGAGACAAATGCAAAAACCAAAGTCTGTATAAGAAACTGGGTATGATAAACTGATTATTTTTAATAATCAGGAAGAAAGTGCCTAAAAAGACTTCTAACTCTGCTATAACGATAGATAACTTTCTACAAGTTAATAAGACCTTAGCCCCTGTGACATTAACCTCTCTTTGGTCTATAAAATCATGACACATCAGCCTTTCACAGGTCAACGTCTAACTTTTTATGGGGATATAAACTGCCAGCACCTCTATCATTTGTGGATAATTAATCAAATATACAGAGACAACAAAAATATAATATCCAAGAATATCAGGTAAGATTCACATTACTAAGAAGCAAGGTTCTACTTCTTTTGGAGCAGACTAATTAGAATATATATGCTCTAGTAAAATAACATTTAAAAAAAATCAAACAATAACCTTTTTCCATTGTCAGAATTTAGGATAACTTTATATTCCCTACGCATGGTTCAAACTACAAATTAGAATTTGTTGTGTTGCTGTTGTTGGTATTTCCCTCATGGCTCAGTGGTAAAGAATCTGGCTGCAGTGTAGGAGACGTGGGTTCAATCCCTGGATCAGGAAGATCCCCTGGAGAAGGAAACAGCAGCCCACTCCAGTATTCTTGTCTGGGAAATCCCCTAGAGAGAGGAGCCTGGCAGGCTACTCATGGTTTAAACTATTAATTAGAGTTTGCTGTGTAGCTTTATATATGTCTAGAATATTTTGAAAAATCTCATAAAATATATGATCTTACTCTCCAAACAATAATAATAGCAATCTGCTAGATATCCAGTATGCCTTGGACATTATTTTAACGGTTTTCTCTGAGGCTAGAAGCAGATGCTTTCAAGTTTACTAGAGAGCTTGTTGGGGAGTGAGGGGAGCAGGACTGGCAAAGTAAGAAGTTGAACCGTGATGCAAAGCTGGAATGCCCTTCAGAGCTGTCCCAATTTCAGGCAGAGACGCTACTTTCAACCTCCACATCAATCAGTCATTGGGTGCAGGCAGCCCCCTGGAGAAGCATAACATGGTCAAGAGACTCTCTTACGTTGAGGCAATGCCTGAGGAGGGGCTCAGCTGCAGACTCTCAGCAGCCAGTGCTCCTGGAAGCTGAAAAAAATAAGCACCTTGGTCCTGAGAAGGCGTGCGGGCAGCAACCCACAAAATCCACCACACACCTCTCTAACACTCACGACAAACTAGAAAATGGATCATTTTATTATGCCCATTTTACTGATGGAACAACCAACTTTAGAAAGTTTAAGGAAATTATAAAAGCCATCCAGCTCAGAAGTAAAGAGGCCAAGACTAAAGCCCAGATGTCTGGTTCCAATGGCTCCACCCATCTGCATTCCCTCTGAAAGGGAGGAGGGAAGGGAAGGAAAGGCATAGGAGAGAGAAGGATGGACAAGATGGTACAGGGGCTGGGCAGACAGTGGCTTGAAGCAACCCAAGAGATGCTCTGGTGCGTGGAGGGCAGAAGGGCATTTTAAGGACACAGTCTAATGTCCAACTGGAAGCTGAGCTGCTGTCATGGAAATGCCCCTCCTCTCTATTTCCCACCTGCTCTTATGTCTTCAGAAAAGCCTACTCCTGGCTTAAAGGCAGTTGGGTTTTATGAATGTGAAAACTGAAGAAGAGGCTGAATTTTACATCTAGGTCAATGAATATAGAATAGACTGCCTACTGGGATAGAAAGATAATCCGAAATTGAACAAATTTAGAAAAAGCATGAGCCTCAGAACAGAAATAACCTTACGAACGTAAGCCCTTTGGGAAACCACAGAATTTAGGGGAAAGAATTTAGATTTCCATAGGGTTGTTCCCAGTAAAACTGGCAACAGAAATTGTTTATCTTTAGAGCCGTCCCTTCCCTGCTTCCAGGATGGACACTTTCCGACTGCCTTCAGTTTCTCGTCACTCCCGGCGCCTTTGCTGCTACCACCACAAGCTTGTTCAGCTGGTAATGTCACTGAGGAGATAACACAACACAGCTTCATCAACTGAAAACAGTTTAGGACATGTCCCTAAGAAGGGTGTCGACAAGAGACCTGTCTTGTCAAAGCTATGGTTTTTCCAGTAGTCATGTATGGATGTGTGAGTTGGACCACTAAGAAAGCTGAGCACTGAAGAATTGATGCTTTTGAACTGTGGTGTTGGAGCAGACTCTTGAGAGTCCCTTGAACTGCAAGGAGATCAAACCAGACAATCCTAAAGGAAATCAGTCCCGAATATTCATTGGAAGGACTGATGCTAAAGCTGAAGCTCCCATACTTTGGCCACCTGATGTGAAGAACTGACTCATTGGAAAAGACCCTGATGCTGAGAAAGATCGAGGGCAGGAGAAGGGGGTGATAGAGGATGAGACAGTTGGATGGCATCATGGACTTAATGGACATGAGTTTGAGCAAACTCCAGGAGATACTGAAGGACAGGGAAGCCTGGTGTGCTGAAGTCCATGGCAAAGGGTTGGACACGACTGAGCAACTGAACTGAACTGAAGAGACTCGTGAAAATGCAAAAACCTTCATGATCCAAAAGAATGGAGTCAAATGATATTCAAAGTGGTCAAAATAATTTCCCTAAGCTACAACCCCAAATACTGCAAAATAGATGGGGGGAGGGTGGGGTTAGAGGCAGCGACCTACTGCTTACTTTGAGACCAGTCCTAGGATAATGCTAGGTTTACAGAGAGGCTTAAGAACGTAGATATGTCTTCTCAACTGGTGTCAGGGAGAGAGGGTTCCTGGTCATAAAGAAAGCTCACTTCAGATAATTCAGACAAAAAGACTTTCATAAAGGAATTATTTTAAAGTAAGATTACGGGGACTTCTCTGGTGATCCATGGTTAAGAATCTGCCTTCTAATGCAGAGAACTCGGGTTCAATCCTTGGTCAGAGAATTAAGACCCCACACGCTGTAAAGTAACGAAGCCCATGTGCCACAACCACTAAAGCCTGTGCACTATGGAGCCCACGCAACACAACTAGAGAGCTCGTGTGCCACCGTGAAAGATCCCAAGTGCCGCAACCAAGACCCAGTGCAGCCAAACACATAAATATTTTAAAAGGAAGGTTAGGGAGCAAACCTCTCCCTGAACTCAACACTTACAATAAAGCTCAAGAACCCAGAGCATGTGGTGTTGAAGGAAAGAGATGTCAAGGTACCCAGAGACTAGACACCAGGTGAATGTTTGAATGGTGCAATAAACCACAATCAGTAATAATCAGTGTATATCTCAGCCTTCTCTTTAGCAGACAAAGGAAGTACAGGATCATCAATCTCTTCTCACATTTCTTATTTTCAAATCTTTTAGTCACATTTGTAACTCTACCAGGCTTTGTCTGAAATCAACTTGGCTCTTTACTGCATCTCTGGGTCCAACGTAGAGAGCAAAGTACCTCATTTGAGGTCAAATAACTAGTCAGTGGTGGAGCCAGGAACAGAAATCAGGTCTCACCTCAGCCCAGCCAATCTACATTATCACTGTATGGCTATCATCCATTCCACCCAGTTTGGCTTGCATGTGTACATGTTCTTTCCATTTTTCCTGCCCGACACCCCCAGCAACTAATTCATCACCACCCAGATCTTCATGCTTCATATGTATCCTTTGGGACTAACAAAAAAGAAAAAACGTGCAAGTGTTAGTTACTCACTTCCGACTCTTTGCGACCCCATGGACTATAGCCCACAAGGCTCCTCTGTCCATGGGATTCTCCGGGCAAGAATACTGAAGTGGGTAGCCATTTCCTTCTCCAGGGTATCTTCCCAACCTGGGGATTGAACCTGGGTTTTCCAAATTGCAGGTAGATTCTTTACTATCTGAGCCACACAGGGAAGCCCCAATAATAACAAAAAAATCATGACTAAAATTTTCAATAAGCTAGAAAGAGAGAAAAAGTCTTCAATATGATAAAAGAGTTGTCTGAAAAATCTACAAGTAATATTATGCATAAGATTTTCTCCCTAATATTGAAACAAAGTACATCTACTTTCACCGCTTCTATTCAACATTATTTTAGAAGTCTTTTAGAGTAAAAGAGAAAAATAAGTAAAGAAAAAAAATATTGGGAAGGCAAAAGTAAAATTTTAATTTGCAGATGACTTAATTGTGTAAAATCCCAAGTAATCTACAAAAATCTACCAGAATTAATATGTGAGTTTGCAGTCATAGTGTTCAGAAGCCATATACAAAAATCTCCTGTATTACTACATATATGCAACTACAAATTGAAAAATAAAAAATTTAAAATATCATTAAAAATGACATTCAAAAATGAATTATGAAGGTATATATCCAAGGAAATATGTATATGACCTATACTGAAAACTACAAAACTTTACTGAGAGAAATTAAAGAAACTGTTAATGAACGAAGGTATCATATTTGTGTATTGAAAGACTCAATACCGTTAAGATGTCAAATCTTCTGAAACCCAACTGGTATTAAAATATTTATATATATATATATATATATATAATACATAAAATAGTAAAAAACCTTGAAAAACAATAAAAAGTTGAAGGACTTTCACTACTCAGTTTAAGACTTACTATAATGACAAATCAAGAGCATGCGATATCAAAGAATGGATAATTAGGTCAATGGAAAAGAATAAAAGACTTCAAAAATAGACTTACACATGTATGACTTCAAAAGAGGCACTTAAATCAATGGGGGAAAGAATATCCTTTTAACATATAATCTTGAAAAAAAAAAAGGTTATTCATACTGTTAAAAAATTTAACCTTGATCCCTATCACACACTGTATACAAACAATGCTACAAGAGGAATCACAGATACAAACCTAAATGGTAAAACTATTAAGTTTCTAGAAGAAAACATGACCTTGGAGTAGACAGTGATTTTTTTTTTTTTTTTAGATATAATGCAAAAAGTTCTAACCACACAAGAAGAAACTGACAAATAGGAAATCATCAAAATTAAAAACTCCTACTTATCCAAAAACATATCAAAAGATACTTCTTACTCTGCTATTCCCATTCCTGTGCCAACAGTAAAAAAGGTTGTGTCAAAACTTCTGAAAAACTGCTCCTTCATAAATAGCAATGAGAACACTTGCAAAATTGTCAAAATCATTATTTTTGAGAACTCTGGAAATTACCAATTGATCAGATGAGGCTGGCAGCAGCGCTGCCCTTGGTTAGCTACTAGGGCAGGCTGAGCCCCTCGTCTTAGGCCAATGGTAGCTTCAATCTGCCCCACTGACCAGGGGTGCAGCCCACTCAGGAGTCAAAGCCCACTCCGTCAGCACTGACCATCCCCACCAAGATTTCGTCTTCTCGTCCACCCGATGGCAGGACGGAAACTGCATCAGCCTGCAGTCTTCTAACGTCCAGGATTTGCTGTTAATGTTGTTTGCCTCCAACTCACCCAGGACTGTGATGATACTGTCTCTCACCCCCAGCCCCAAATTTCAACCACCTGTTCTTGAGAGCCTGAGTGAGGTCAATTTTCTGAAATTTCAGGGAACCAAGAACTTGAAAGGACCCCAATATTCGCTCCATTTTGCCTGGCCAATCCCCACCAAGTCATCTGTTCGTGATTTTGTCTCTTCTGCTGGGATGGCCCAGCAGCCACGTCCATGGACTAAGCAAAGGCCCCAGGGGCACTGTCTGTCAGGCCTTTATGCAGACACCCTTAACTTGCAGGACTATTCTCTCTGAGCCCTCTGCCTCAACCTCTAGTGGCAGCTAGAGAATGAAAGAAATCATGAAGCTTTCCTTTCTAACACTGTAGTCTGAACAAAGCAACATGTTCCCGCCTATCCTCTGTGTTTACTGATTTACAGGATTGGAAAGAAGGGCTGGGTGGAAGAATTTTCTAGCCCTCTCAATGGGCAGCTCTGGCAGCATTGCAACTTTAGAACGTGTCCTCCTTAGTATGTTTGTAGTCTTCAGCTTTGACACTTGACCATAAGTCCAAGGTAACAGGAAAAAACCCTCCACTAAGGGTTTTTCAGAAAGGGGGAGGCAGTTTATATTTAGGAAAAATAAAATGAGTTTCAGAATCAGACTTTTAGACACTCGATACTTATATTCATAGTAGCACATGCCTATATGTACTACAGAGCAGTGCAGTGAATTGCTGGCTGTACAGAAGGACAGCACTTACGGTCCCTCCCCTTGTTAAGCAACAGATAATAAATAATAAATACATGAATTATTGCTGAGAGATACAACTGTTATAAAGGGGATGATAGGAACAAGCGGTGTAGAATGGAAATGATGGTGATAAGGGACCTGACCAGGAGGAGATGAGAGAAGCAGGATTTAAAGTAATCTGGAGTGGAAGTCCTGCTCTCCTACTTGCCAAATACACGATCTACCATGATTTAATGTCTCAGACTCAATTTCTTCATCTGTAAAACAGGAAGAATAATTTACACCACATTGGGGTTGTTAAAATTTAATTAAGAATATTAAACACATCTTTTTCCTATTACTTTCCTAGAACACAATAAAGGTTTTTTAAAAAGGCATCTAAGGATTAACTTTATAACTCTAGACAAGCCATGTACAAGCTCCAAGCCTTCTTTTACTCAACTATAAAAGAGAGAAGGCAATATCTTACAGACTGTATGAGGCTATAAACTACCTTTCAAATAAAAATATGTCTTTGTAAAGTTCTAATGTCCTTGATATGATAAAGTAATGAATATACACTCTTAAGCTTGGTTTGATTTATCATGAAACTAATGAAGTTTAAATATTTTGGGCCTCTCACTTGTATGGGCCACTGTGAGTATCAGGTGTCACAGAACTTTGCATGTGGGAGTGTGAGACATGATATAGTGAGGAAGGATTTACATGTAAACATTCCTGGTGTGTTGTCAGGAAAAATAGGGGTACATATCAAAGAGTCCATTCATGGGTCTACAGAAAATATGTCTGTCTCGGATACTGGTACTCGATGATAGAAGGAAAAAAAACTCTTTCTTGAATATTAGGCTGTAAACTAGCCCTTACATAGGTTTGCTCCCTGAGTTGTCCCAAAGATTCAACCCAAATATTTAGTATAAAGTAGTTATGGGTTAATAAATGTTCCCAGACCACTTGACCTGCCTTTTGAGAAACCTGTGTGCAGGTCAGGAAGCATCAGTTAGAACTGGACATGGAACAACAGACTGGTTCCAAATAGGAAAAGGAGTCCGTCAAGGCTGTATATTGTCACCCTGCTTATTTAACTTATATGCAGAGTACATCATGAGAAATGCTGGGCTGGATGAACCACAAGCTGGACTCAAGATTACAGGGAGAAATATCAATAACCTCAGATATGCAGATGACACCACCCTTATGGCAGAAAGTGAAGAGGAACTAAAAAGCCTCTTGATGAAAGTGAAAGAGGAGAGGAAAAAAGTTGGCTTAAAGCTCAACATTCAGAAAACGAAGATCATGGCATCCAGTCCCATCACTTCATGGGAAATAGATGGGGAAACAGTGGAAACAATGACAGACTTTATTTTTCTGGGCTCTAAAATCACTGCAGATGGTGATTGCAGCCATGAAATTAAAAGACGCTTACTCCTTGGAAGGAAAGTTATGACCAACCTGGATAGCATATTAAAAAGCAGAGACATTACTTTGCCAACAAAGGTCTGTCTGGTCAAGGCTATAGTTTTTCCAGGAGTCATGTATGGGTGTGAGAGTTGGACTGTGAAGAAGGCTGAGCGCTGAAGAATTGATGCTTTTGAACTGTGGTGTTGGAGAAGACTCTTGAGAGTCCCTTGGACTGCAAGGAGATCCAACTAGTCCATTCTAAAGGAGATGAGTCCTGGGTGTTCATTGGAAGGACTGATGCTAAAGCTGAAACTCCAATATTTTGGCCACCTCATGTGAAGAGTTGACTCATTGGAAAAGACTCTGATGCTGGGAGGGATTGGGGGCAGGAGGAGAAGGGGACGACAGAGGATGAGATGGCTGGATGGCATCACTGACTCGATGGACGTGAGTCTGAGTGAACTCCGGGAGTTGGTGATGGACAGGGAGGCCTGGCGTGCTGTGATTTATGGGGTTGCAAAGAGTCGGACACGACTCAGCGACTGAACTGAACTGAACTGAAGTGTCTAAGGAGTAAATACAAGCCCTCCCTAGAAAAACCAATTCTTTAAATCTACATCTCAAAGAATTCCAAGAAAGTACCAAAACACATGAAATCTCTTATCAAAAATCATAAACACAGAAGAATCAACATGTACAAGCCAGCAAAAGCAAAAGACTCTAGAATACTAAAATTGTCATGACTAGAATATAAAACCACATTTGGTGTCTTTAAAGGAATAAACAATGGGAGTAAAATTAAAATTGGTAAGAGACTATTACAGTTAAAGACAATTTTTTAAAAGACTATAGATAACTTTTAATAAGGAAAACTAATTAAAAGCAAATAATAAATTAGTGCATAGTATATAAAAGCAACAGAAAAGTTAGCAAACTATAGTGAAGATTTAAAGAAATTATCCAGAATGCATAATAGAGACAGAAAATTGGAAATGAAAGGAAAGTTAGATGCAAAAATCAGTGAGAAAGGAGATCTAACATATGTCTATTAGAGTTTCAGAAAGAGAAAAGAGAGAACTGTCCAGAGGCAAACTTAAAGCCATATTAGAAAGCAATCCAAACACCCAAATAAAAGATCTTTGTCTATATGGTGGAAGGCTTTTTAAAGATGTCAGTTCTCCCCTGAATGATCTGTTGCTGCTGCTGCTGCTAAGTCACTTCAGTCGTGTCTGACTCTGTGCGACCCCGTAGATAGCAGCCCACCAGGCTCCTCCGTCCCTGGGATTCTCCAGGCAAGAACACATGAGTGGGTTGCCATTGTCTTCTCAACCCCTGAATAATTTAAGGATTCATAAAATTCCAATCAAAATTCCCATAGGCTTTTGGGTGAACTTGACAGACCCATTCTAAAATTTACATAGGAGAGCAAAGAACAAGAGTAGCCAAGGTTCCAGAAAAAACCCTGGAAGTAGGGTTAGCATTAACAGATATCAAGACTTGCTATAACATGTTGACAAATAATACAGTGCGGTTTTGACACAAGAATAGACAAGCTGACCAATGAAACAAAAAATGTGATTCAGTAACAAAACAAAAAGTATATGGAAACTTGATTTATGACAGAACTGGCACTGCAGAAAAGTGAGAAAAAGATACATTTTTCAATAAATGATCCCACAAAAAATTATTATCCAGACAGAAAAAAATAAATTAGACCCTACCTCAAAGGATGCATACAAATTGATCCCAAGTAGATTAAAGATGGAAAAGTAAACCAAAAAACCAGGTAACATTCATAAAATAATATAGGAAAGCATGCTTTTATCAAAGTGGAGGGAAGCCTTTACTAAATAAACATATACAAAAATGCAGATATCCTAAAATGCTTTACAAGTTTAATTAAGTCATTCTGTTTATCAAAAACACTATGCATAAAGTGAAATAACAAACCACAAAATAAAAAAGATGTCTTCCACAAATGTAATTGACAAAGCATTAGTAGAAATCCATACCAAAAAGAACCCCTCCCCCCGCCGATAAAATAGAAAAAAAAGGGGAGAAAGATGGAAGGAAGGAAAGGAGGGAAGGGGAAAAGAGAAGAAAAAGAAGCGGAAATTCATATATCCTCCCCCACTCATTCTTTTCTCTACCATTTCAAACCACTTTGTACACAGTGGCAAAATTTTTAAAGTTTATTTCTAATATTAACTCTTGGAAATACTAACCATTGGAGAGAGAGGGAACTTATAAACTGTTAAAAGGTGTACAGGAAGGCACAATCACTGTGAGAAACACCTGGCATTACCTAGGACACGGAAGGAGTATGTGCATGTGTGCGAGCTGTGCTAAGTCGCTTCAGCAGTGTCGGACTCTTTGCAACCAAGCCTATGGACTGTAGCCCACCAGGTTACTCTGTCCATGGGGATTCTCCAGGCCAGAATACTGGAGTAGGTTGCCACGCCCTTCTCCAGGGGATCTTCCTGACCCAGGGATCGAACCTGTGTCTCTTAAGTCACCTGTGTTGGCCCCACTAGTGGCCCCTGGGAAGCCCCCGAAGGTAAACACAGCACAATGTTTACCAATGACACTCCAGGACACAGATCCTAGATATCTCTGGCACATGCACACAAGATGCTATCAAAAATAGCACAGCAGTACTGTTTATTATATATAAAAAATAGAAGCAGCCCAAATGTCCAATGAATGCAGAATGGATAAATACACTCATAATGAGAAATAACACTCCGTGGCAATGAAAATGAATGAGCTACAGCTCCACAGAATGAAATAGATGCAACTTGGGAAGAGTGATGATTGAAAAACACCAATCCCAGAAGATGTACAGTGGTGTCTACTGATATGACATTAAAAAAACACACACAAATAGGACTATACTATGTATTCTTGAGAGGTGGTGTGGTGTGGAGGGTAAGAGCACACAATCTGCAAACAGACCCCTGGAGTCGAAATACAGGCCGTCACACTTAATACTAACTCTGCTGCTGTTGCTGCTGCTAAGTCGCTTCAGTCATGTCCGACTCTGTGAGACCCCATAGACGGCAGCCCACCAGGCTCCCCCGTCCCTGGGATTCTCCAGGCAAGAACACTGGAGTGGGTTGCCGTTTCCTTCTCCAATGCATGAAAGTGAAAAGTGAAAGGGAAGTCGCTCAGTCATGTCCGACTCCTAGCGACCCCATGGACTGCAGCCTACCAGGCTCCTGCGCCCATGGGATTTCCCAAGCAAGAATACTGGAGTGGGGTGCCATTGCCTTCTCCGAATACTAACTTTAGGATTCTATATACTTCATTTCCTCAACTGTACAATGGGTACCTCTGAGGATTGTTTTAGGATTAAATGAATATATGCCACCTCAAATGTTTACCATATAGAAATCACTATAAAGTTTTATGCTGCCACAATGAAAGATATCAATACTTGGTTAACAGAATAATGAAACACCAGGAATGATAAGTAAAAAATTCAGGTCACTTAAAGGAAGTTCAAGATGGATTAAGGACATCAGAGGCTATGGTAGTGCTCTTTGTCATTAAAACGAGTAGCAAATTCTCAGGTATTTTTTGTGTCATTATTCCTTATAACTTACAAACATTTTATAAATGTTTTGTTGCATTCTGTTTCCTCCTTCCACTGAAAAATACTTTTAAAGATTGTAAAATTGGAAATAAAAGGGTAGGGGAGTTCAAACAGTCAAGTTACTGCTGTCCATTCAAAGCCACCACTCTAGAAAACACACACAAAAATCTCTCAGTAACAGATGGCATTTTCCTGAGATTCCAGTACCTTGTTCAGAATATTAGTGATTTTTCTTTTTTGGAAATGCCTCCAGAGCCTGCAGCCCTTCTTTTGAGCATTCTGAATGCTGACAGTTCTCATCCTTTGAGGGGAGATTTAATTTTTCTCCAAAGAGCAGCAAGCGATTTGAAACCAACTTTGATAGATGAGATGGGTGATTTTGCTCTCTGACAGATAAGTGAGGTAACAGTGTTTCATAAAACAGTTTCTCAAAGTAATTTCAAAACATAATGGACTTCCAGGCATAGCAGAGTAATCAAATCCAACCTCCCTCACAACTAGGGAACTAGATCTGCCAGGACCCTGACAAATGGCTAGGCAGCTTTCACTCAGAATTTACAAATAACACAAAGTCAGACAGAACACCCTAGAAGATGGGTGGTGATAAGCACTGATATCTACTCATTAATCTAATTGCCACATTTCCTAAGTATATAGCTTTCTGTTACATTTTACTGGTCAATATTGGACCACTGTTTCCATGGACAGATATCAAAATCTGACATCTTAATATCAGGTGCATCAGCTCTTTTCCAGAGGAGAATAAGGTGGTAAATATTATTTATGATTCACCTAAGACACTGATGCAAGTAGCAACCAGATTATGACCAAGTGCAGAAATCCTGCTCAAACAAGACCTGGCCCTCAGTTTGGAAGTAATTAGTAATATTTGTGGAAGTGGTTTCCATCTTGACCATAGGGAAATCATGAAAAAGGATCACATGCATTGTTAAAAGTTAGATACAAATTATCTATGGAATTTCCTCAATCTATTACTGTAATAATTCTACCCAATAAATGAAATGAGGCTAATTACACGTATTTATTTATATGTATGTACATAATATATATTTTATTTATATTTATTTATGTAATGTATGTAATATATATTTATATACATTTTATTTCATGCTAGTTCATTGTGATTTCCTTTTATAAGTCTACATAAAATATCTATTTAAGAACTCCAGGGAATGTAATAGAGGTTGTCATTAAACTTATTAAGCTACAATTTCACCTGCACAATTTTGACCATGGAACCTTTTCCTATAACTAATCTTCCAGAAACACTGCCATTTGCAATATTTCTCAGACATTATTGGTCCAAGGCTCTGTGATCAAATCTGCACGCTCTCTCACTATCTGTGATACAATTTAGTTGAATGTGGAAATCTTTCCTCTTCAAAGAAACTAGGTTGTTTTAAAATCTGTTCTTTTTGATTTCAGATTCTTTTCTATCATCAATATTTATTCATTTCTTCCAATTTGAAGGTAATTCTCCTTCATGGAATTACCTGAAGCAACATTAGGCAAAAATCTAATTTTAAATTTTCAGAGATCTAAAATTCTAACATCATTTTCTTCTAAGATTCTTTGAAGGGTATACAAAAATGTTAAAAGCATCCAACACATACTTGCTTTTAAGTATATATTTTAAACAATGCAGAGTGTTTTAAAGCAATTTTCACCTTTAAGACTAGATGTCCGTAATTGTTACTTTAAAATTTTTCTTCTATTTTGTTGCACCAATATGTAGACATTTACCCCAGAAAAAGGACAATGACATATCCAGCACAGAACTGGAAAATAGAGACCTGGAAAGGACAAGAGAAGCAGAGGTGGGACAGAGGGGAGCAGCATGAGCTGCCCAAATCCACATGCGACCCTGGTTCATGACATTGAACCTGTAAAATAAGAGGCAGCCAGTATACCACAACTATCACACAAACTTGCCCTGAACAAAATCCTTCCACATTACTACTTATGTCAATCCACCTTGTTATAAACTGAATATTTGTGTCTCCCCCCATCCAAATTCAAACTCCCAATGTGATGGTATTTGGAGGCAGGGCCTCAGGAAGACAATGAGGTCATGACAGCGGGGCTCGCGTGATGAGATTTAGTGTCTTTATTTAAGAAGAGGAAGAGATCAGAGCTACACACACACACACACACACACACACACACACAACGTGAGGACACAGGGACACGATACAAAGATTGTCAGCAGAACAGAAAGAGGACCTGTATCAGGAACCAAATCAATGAGCACCATGGCCTTGGACTTCCCAGCCTCCAGAACTGTAAGAAATATACCCCTGTTGCTTAAGCCACCCTGCCTGTTTGTTTGTTGCTGTTGTCTTTCTAAAGCCCAAGCTAAGACACACCATAAGCGCAGTAAGATGACATCTTACTGAAATTAAATGTTAACTATAAAATCACTCCCTTGCTGAAGGAATAGAGATGCACAGATAGAGTATGGACATAGACACGTGGGCGAAGGGGTGGGTGGGATGAACTGGGAGAGTAGCATTGACATATATACACTACCATGTGTTACTTTCTCGGGCTCCAAAATCACTGCAGACGGTGACTGCAGTCATGAAATGAAAAGACACTTGCTCCTTGGAAGAAAAGCTATGACAAACCTAAGCAGTGTATTAGAAAGCAGAGACATTTACTTTGCTAACGTAAAGGTCTGTATAGTCAAAGCTATGGTTTTTCCAGTAGTCACGTACAGAAGTGAGAGTTGGACCATGAAGAACGTTGAGCACCAAAGAACTGATGCTTTCAAACTGTGGTGCTGGAGAAGACTCTTGAGAGTCCCTTTGACTGCAAGGAGATTAAACCAGTCAATCCTAAAGGAAATCAACCCAGAATATTCACTGGAAGGACTGATGCTGAAGCTGAAGCTCCAATACTTTGGCCACCTGGTGTGAAGTGCCAACTCACTAGAAAAGACCCTGATGCTGGGAAAGACTGAGGGCAGGAGAAGGGGGTAACAGAGAATGAGATGGTTGGATGGCATCATGGACTCAATGGACATGAGTTTGAGCAATCTCTGGGAGATGGTGAAGGACAAGGAAGCCTGGGGTGCTGCAGTCCATGAGGTCGAAAAGAGCTGGACATGACTGAGTGACTAAATAATGTGTTAAACAGATGGCTAGTAGGAAGCTGCTATGTAACACAACAAGTTTTCAGCTTGGAGCTCTGTGATGACCCAGGGGGTGAAATAGGGGGAGGTGGGAGGGAGGCTCAAAAGGGAAGGGAGGGACATATGTATACGTAGAGCTGATTGATGCTGTTGTACAGCAGAAACCAACACAACATTGTAAAGCAATTATACTGCAATTAAAAAAAAAAGAACAAAATAAAATGACTTTCCTACTTAGAAATGAAGTAACTCCTTGTTCTCCTCAACATTAAACCCACATCCTCACCCTAAACTTGAGACGCCCCACCTTCCCTGTGTCCAGTCATGCAAGTCTACCTCATTAATCCATACAGGCAGTCTTTCCATCAGCTAAAGTAAACTGTTCATTTCCGTGCCTTCACAAATATGAATTCTTCCACCTGAAATGGCCTTGCCCGTCCTTTCTGGCTGTTTATATTATTCTCCTTCATGCCTCCCTCCTCATCAGAAAACACAAATAAAAATAAGCACCATAAAAACTAATAAATATGAGCCTTCTCTGCAATTTCCCATAGGAGAATCAGCCAACGCTGCCCTGCTCCCTTTCACATCTTGCTTCCTGGTGAAAAGCAGGAGCACAAGAGCTTAGATCAGCGGTTGGTGTTACAGATTCTGTGTCAAATGGTGCAGGTAGGACCCGGGCCTTGATATTTGGAAAACCTCCCTGGGGGACCGAATGTGCATCCAGGAATGAAAGCTGCCTCTCGGTCTAGCTGTGCACAGAGTCTCAGGCCAAGCTCTGGAAACATTATCTTAATTAGGAGTCAGTGAACAGACCTACCAAATTAGATGCTCAGAGGCTGAGGCATTTGTATTATTAAACAGCTCTTGACAAACCTAGGCTGAGAAACTCAGGCCCAAACAGTACATTAGCCTGATGGTGGAGCAGGACAGAAGGTGCTCAGGCCCACTGCCCTCTTTCTTCCCATTTTGAAAGTCCCTCAAAGTGTAGCAGCAACGCCCCTTTTAGCATCATCCAAAAGATCACTTGGGTATTCCATGATGCTCTAGAGGTGGGTCATGATGAAAGCCCCAGGTTCACCTAGGGTGTGTCTATAGTATAATAGGCCCAACAACAAACAAGTGTGGACACCTGCAACAGTGGCCTGTTTTTGTGCAGAAGAAAAAAGGAGGAAAATGCAAATATGCAAAGCAACAAGGAAAAACATGTTACTCAGAAATACTTTGTGCGCCGTGAACACCAATCACACAATGAAGAAACAGCCCACAACTCATTATCTCAGTGGTAGAGCCAGTCTGCAACGAGCACAGAAAAGGGAGTGAATTTTGCCTAGAAGAGGGTACAGGTAAAGCTTCACCAAGGAGGTGGCACTTAAGCTCAGTATGAGAAGGATTTAACCAGATGGAGATTTAGATTCAAAGTGTGCTAGGAAGAGGGTGCTGCATAGCAAAAGCCCAGAGCTGCAGCCGTGGCAGTGACAGTCTTGTGCTGGTACCAAGAATCACCACTGTGCTTACGGGAAGAAATACAAAGGAAAGAGACAGCACGAAGCTGGGTGACTGAGGGCAAGAGCATGAGCCTTGAATGGCTGACTAAAGAGGTCATATCGCCAAAGCTCTTATATCAGAGAGTCCATTACCACTCTGGCCTCTGCCAAATATTCCTTATTTTCAGCTTTAATAGAACCTCAATAGCAAGTTCAACATGATAGTTCTCTGGAAACCATGAAACCTTTCTACAACTGTCTCATTATAATTTTGTTTAACATCTTCAGACAATCTGAACATTCATGAAAAGGTTCACTATCAGAATAAAAACCACAAGAAAGATCTTTAAATGACTGCAAAATTTCCTAAGAAAAGCTTGCAGACTCCTCAGGCTCACAAGCAATCCCCACAGGTATCCCCAACTGCTATTGCATTCAGTTGCTATAACAACCTGCCACTCATTTCGACTTTACACCAATAACCCAAAGACAGCTGGATCCAGAATAGGTTAACTCAAACATAAAGCAAAAGATGCCAGTGGAGAAAAACTCAGCAGGGAGGTAATTAAAAATGAAATCACTATTCTCTTAATGATCTTTAAAAGCAAATGATAATGTAGACCCTTGAACACAAGCAGCGTGTGTTGAAAGACTGAAAGGGACGCCAGGAGTGAACATCTTACCACTGACCAAGAAAGGGCCCCTTTTCCCAACTTCATTTCCATCCCTGCCCTCTCTGGAAAAGATGACGCAAATTCCCAAAGGTCAAAGTGGGTACTTCCTTAGCCTTTCACTCCTCAACTTTTTTTTAATTGGGGTATAGTTGCTTTCTAATGCTGGGTTGGTTTCTGCTGTACAAAAAGTGAATCAGCTATATGTGTACATATATATATATATTGTTATTAGTCACGTCCAACTCTTTGTCACCCCATGGACTGTAGCCCACCAGGCTCCTCTGTCCGTGGAATTTCCCCGGCAAGAATACTGGAGTGGAATGCCATTTCCTTCTCCAGAGGACGTTCCCAACCTAGGGATGGAACTCTCATCTCCTGCATTGGCAGGTGGATTTTTATCACTGAGCCACCTGGGAAGCCGATACACACACACACACACACACACACACACACACATATCGTCCCTCCCTCTTGAACCTCTCTCTCACCTACTCCCCGTCTTGCCCCTCTAGGTCATCACAGAGCTAGCTTCCTGTGTTATTCAGCAGGTTCCCACTAGCTATCTGCTTTACACATGTTAGTGTATATATGTCAGCCCCAATCTCCCAACTCATTTCCCTCCTTCCACCTGCCATGTCCATATGTCCATTCTCAGCATCTGCATCTCTATTCTTGCTCTGCAAATAGATTCATCCATACCATTTTTCTTCCCTGGTGGCTTAGAGGTTAAAGCGTCTGCCTCCAATGCAGGAGACTTAGGTTCGATCTCTGGGTTGGGAAGATCCCCTGGAGAAGGAAATGGAAACCCACTCCAGTATTCTTGCCTGGAGAATCCCATGAACAGAGGAGCCTGGTGGGCTACAGTCCACAGGGTCGCAAAGAGTCGGACACGATTGAACGACTTCACTTCATACCATTTTTCTAGATTTCACATATATGCATTAATACACGATATTTGTTTTTCTCTTTCTGACTTACTTCACTCTGTATGACATCTTCTAGTTTAAACAAGTTCTATTACTGACCTACTCCTTTTCCTCTCCCTCTGAAAAAACTCTCAGCCTAAGCAAATTTACCCCCAATGTTGATTTTATTCTGCCTGTTTCTTGCACAGTGCTGTATCAACAACCTTTTACTCACTGATAACTGCACACTCACCTTCCAGACCAGCTCTTATCTTGTGAAACTTGTCCTATTCCACTTGTCCCATAAGGTCAGTTCATCTTGCTAACCTTTATTAAATTCTAGAACACTAGGAGACGGGGATTGTGTTTTATTTGGGACCATAACATACCAGCAAATAGTAGGTAGCCAGTATTCTTTCACATGATTGGAAGTGAAGGAAGAAATTTCACCCCATACACAGAAAAACTCCAAAAAATTGCTTTCTTCAATCTGTTGGTTTAGAATCTGTGGGATATGAAAGATCCTATTATTTTATCCTGGTCAGAAATGGCTTCGACATGCTTTTCTTGGCTTTCAAGAAGGAAACAAATGAAAGACTGTGGTGTTTGTTTTTTTTTTTTTTTTCGACTCTTTCTGTAACTTAGAAGAAACCAACATTCTATTTAAAATAAGTAGTTGGCATTTTGGCTGTAGGGAGCATTTCTCAGGAAGATGGTAAACAAAATAAAATCTAAGAGTAGACAAGCACATTTTAAGTGACATCAGCATTTTCTAAGATGTGGTGGAACCTCTCTAAGGCTTAATGGTGGGTCTTGTTTGTTCATTTACAGGAAATGCAGGCACAGCTCAGGAACACTATGAGTGTGTGTGTGTGTGTGTGTGTATGGACACACACTTGCACAGAGATTTTTTTTTTTACTTTGATTTTACTTTGAGCATTTTATCTGGATATTTGGAAGTATTCAGACAAATTTCCATAAGAATTAATGAAAAGTGGGATATTACATAGGTGGGAAGCAGGCATGAAAAAGGAAAACACGCAATTCTGACAAGGGAACAATGGGGTTCACACCTCATCTTCTCCTGAAGACTTCTCATATAAAACCTGCTGCCCAGAATGGCCACTCTGGGCTAAAAAACATCTCAGCATGTACTTATCAAACCACTTCCACATACACTACCCCGACGATATTAAACTCCCCCTTAGCGTCCTTAATATAAACTACCTCTCCATCTTACGGCTGTTGCGATCCACTAGGGAAGGAGAAATCATGAGCCCTGTTCTCTTCAACCAGAAGAGCAGTGCTTCTCAAAGACAGCCTTCTCAGAAGTGCTCAGAGTGCAGGCCCACCCGGAATGGGAAATGATAACTCACCAAGGGGTCCTGCCCGCTCACAGCGTCTCCAGTGAATGAAACAGAACCAACAGGACTGGCCGATGGCTCCCAGCCTTGGCAGGAGAACGTGGTGAGCAGGAGGCTTTTGTTTTTTTAAAGTAAACACTAGGCTGCATGGATAGTATTATTAGAGCAGTTCTGCAGATGACTATGATGAGGCCCAGAGAGGTTGTATAACTTGTCTGGCTCAGATGACAATCTGCCTGCCAATCCAAGAGACCCAGATTTGATCCCTGGGTCAGGAAGGTCCCCTGGAGAAGGGAATGGCTACCCATTCCAGTATATTTGCCTGGAGAATCCCATGGACAGAGTCTGGCGAGCTACAATCCATGGGTTCACAAAGAGTCAGACACAACTGAGCAGCTAACACTAAAATCACAGGTAAATCAAGGTTAGACTTGGGATTCCAATCCAAAGGGCGGCCCCTTGGGGAAGAGATGCCCACCCTGCCAGGAGACATGATGCGAGTGTTGACAGGGGAGGCTGAAGAATGAACCACCGCGAGGAAGAGGCTCTGTGACTAAAAATGTAGGCCGAAGACTTCTTTCTGATGCAGGCCCAGTCTGCAGGACTCGAGAGCTTTCTCTGTAAGACCCACAAGGTTCCAGCCAACACAACCCCAGTCACAGGGTGACTGCCTCAAAAGGCCGCGAGACTTGCTCAGAGCGGCAATACCCACACAGACACAGAGGGGGCGCCCTCTGAAAACCCTGGAAGTCCAAGGAGGACTGCAGAAAACATGGGAACATCACAGTCACAGGCAGCTTGTAATTCCTACAAGTGAGTACAGGGATCTTTGGGACTCTGCCAGGGGATTTCCCAGCCTCAAGCAGTGACAGGGACAAGAAGCTCCTTTTGGGGGCATCAATGACTCTGAAGAGCTGGGACGCATACTCTGCCATGTAAGGTAACAGCGGTCTGACATGAATCAAAACTGTCCATCTGGGGGATTTTCCTGGCAGTCCAGTGGTTGAGACTTCACCTTCCAGGGCAGGGGGTACAGGTTCAATCCCTGCTTAGGGAACTAAGATCCCTCAGCCCCCCCAAAAAAATCATAAAAAAAAAGAATAATCAGAAGCAATATCGTAACAAATTCTTATTCAAATAAAGACTTTTTAAATGGTCTGGACAGAAGCAAAAAAGTAAAAAGCTGTCCACGTCCATTCGGAGAGACTTGGAAATGTGATCACAATGAAAGCGGTCCCAAACTTTCAATGGGATGGATTCTGTATGAAATACACAAGGGACACTGTGTCCTTCACTTTGTTGATATATTGGTCAGCAGAAAGTCCTTGGCCTTGGCGCATAGTATTTTAACTTCTTGGACAGTTAGATTTTCTGCATCCATTTGCTATTCTGTATCCACCTTTAAAAGATGCTGCTGAAACTTAAACAGAGCATAACCCTGAATCCACCTGAAATGTGCCCTAAAATCACCTAAGTACTGTCTACAGCCCAACTAGGATTCTGGGCTCAAATACTATGTTGAAAGGTGTGTGCTCTCAGAGCCCTTGATGGACTCAGAGCCGCATGGGGTGAAGTGGGGGCACCAGGGTCTCACAGCTGTCTCCTCAGCCAAGAATTAGTTACAACTCCCTCAAGTATTTTAGGAACATCTCATAAAGCCAGAAGATTTTCTGGGTGAGCCCTGCTGCATTTGATCAATAAATCACAGGGTTTACGAGCTGTATATCTCCATTTTCCCCTTGAGCATGAGTCTATCATTTTCTAAGCTGCATTCATCAGGGATTCCCATGGAGCCACGCTCCTCCACAGGCCCCCATGCTGAATGGTATTGGAGGAAGAGGGGGCAAACGAGGCACTTAAAGGGTTCGTCAGAGGCTGGCTGGGGTGGCATCACCCCTCAGCACCAAGGTTCCCACACCACTTCAATCAGAATCACCTGGGAAGCTTGTTCACCAAAAATTCCCAGCTTCTGGTGGGATTTCTGGTCCAGTGGTTTTGAGGATGGGTGCGGGGGTGGGGAGGCATAAATGTATATTTCCAATAAACTCCCCAGAAAGTTCTGAAGCTAGACATCTATAAACCGCACTGAGCAGCATTCTATTTGGACTCATTGTCAACATAAGAGAAAAGACACTACACTCCATTCCTGCTTTACTCTGCAGTTACAATGGTGTAAATCAACGTCCTTTTCAGAGACAATTAAGCTGGGCTTTCCAACAAGGGCATCACAATGCTAGGACTCTTGTCTCTGAGAGGATGATTAGAGAGGAATGATAATCAGACAATACAATGAAGACTCTTGAGAGTCCCTTGGACTGCAAGGAGATCAAACTAGACAATCCTAAAGGAAATCAGTCCTGAATATTCACTGGAAGGACTGATGTTGAAGCTGAAGCTCCAGTACTTTAGCTGCTGCTGCTGCTAAGTCGCTTCAGTTGTGTCCGACTCTGTGCGACCCCATAGACGGCAGCCCACCAGGCTCGCCCACCTCTGGGATTCTCCAGGCAAGAACACTGGAGTGGGTTGCCATTTCCTCCTCCAATGCATGAAAGTGAAAAGTGAAAGTGAAGTCGCTCAGTCGTGTCCGACTCTTAGCAATCCCGTGGACTGCAGCCTACCGGGCTCCTCTGTCCATGGGATTTTCCAGGCAAGAGTACTGGAGTGGGGTGCCACTGCAACCTGATGCAAAAAACTGACTCATTGGAAAAGACTCTGATGCTGCGAAAGATTGAAGGCAGGAGGAGAAAGGGACTACAGATGGATGGCATCACTGACTTGATGGACATGAGTGTGAGAAAACTCCAGGAGTTGGTGATGGACAGGGAAGCCTGGCATGCTGCAGTGCATGGGGTCACAAAGAGTTGGACACGACTGAACTGAACTGAAATATACTCTCAATTGTTTGAGTTACTGGTTTCCTACAGAAAGAAAATATCTATCTTCTGGCTTCCCTGGTAGCTCAGTTGGTAATAAATCTGCCTGCAATGCAGGAGACCCCCATTCTATACCTGGGTTGGGAAAATCCAGTGCAGAAGGGATAGGCTACCCATTCCAGCATTCTTGGGCTCCCCTGGTAACTCAGCTGGTAAAGAATCCGCCTACAATGCAGATTCTGCAGGGAAGATCCCCTGGAGAAAGGAAAGGCTACCCACTCCAGTATTCTGGCCTGGGCAATTCCATGGACTGTATAGTCCACAGAGTCGCAGAGTCAGACATGACTGAAGGACTTTCACTATCACAGATAGAAAAGGAATGAGGAATAAAAGCATGCTCCACCTGGAATTTGCCTTTAATGTGTCATTCCTTTTCCTCAAGACTTATTTTTAAGATTTTCTGACATCTAAATAATGTCAATAGTGAATTTGATAACTGCAACCAGAAAATGTTCCAATCCCAAGCTCCTAAAGCACCTAAAGCCCTGGCACATTCTAAGAAAAGCCACCATGTGGCCCTGAAGCATTTTAGTGAGATGCACGGGTAAGTGAGGGCTGGTGAAGTCTGCCCCATCTCAAATGACCTGGGTGACTTTCAGAGTTAGAGTGGAGAGAAATCCAGAAGGACAAACTCCATCTAATATTGTGGTCCTGCCCATGAATCTTCTCAATCACACCGCATATTCTTTATGCAGAGCATTCTCATGTGCCCTGGCGGGAGGAGAAAATCCTGAGAGCTACCCCAGTGTTTCTGCACCTGCCACAGGGCACGAAGCTCCTCACACTTTTTAAGGAACTAATATTATCTGAGAACTGGAAGTGTAATCTAAAACTCATCAATCTTGCAAATATTCACATTTACCGTCAAGTCCTTAGAGTAATTTGCAAAGTGAAATTTTTGGTAAAATTATTACATATTTAAAGTTTCTGTGATGGTATTTCTAAATCCAGATCTCTGCTTTCAAACCTTAATCCTACATGTGTGCATTAATTTCTAAGGTCAATTAATGACATTCATACACTGTCCCTCCCCCCACATACTATTTCAAATTCCACATTTATTATATTCATATTTAATTTTGCCTTGGAATTTATACTTATGGTCTAAATCTTTATTGTTTCAGAGGTTTCTAAATGCTTATAAACCAGTATCATGCTTACTTTATTCCCATTTGCTAATGAATTTAACTGTCTGCATTATCAACTTTCCCTGAATTATTTTTTTAATTTTATTATCTTAAGAGCTAATACATAAAGATTTTAAAAATTAGCTTAAAAAAGATGTTTCCTTACTACTTTTAGCCTCCATTCATCCAATCCTTTTTCTAATTTTATGTAAAATATCAATACTTACATTAAAAGATTTTACAAGTGTATATATGTGTGTACAAATAGATTTTTATAACACAAATCTTAGCAGACTATTCACTGTTGTGAACCTTTTCTTTTCACTTCGTAATATATCTTGGTAATCGGTATGTCTTTATTAGTACTTAAAGGCTTGCATCCTGCTTTTTCACTGCTGCATCACAGTTCATTGTGATTCAGTCATTATCTTACCAGCTGCACAAATTCAAGGAGCTCCTTACATTGTCTTCTCCAGGAGCAGTAGCTCCTGGGCTTCTGCAAGGCCCTGCACTACATTGTTTCTAACCCTTCTACATACAGCCCTACAATGAAGATATTTGGAAACAAGGCCTGTGTGTATGCCCCAGTAACTAGTCGATCTGTAGAATGAAGCCTGAGAAGTGAAGTGACTGATTAACGGACCCCTCTAAATGAAGCCGTCTATACCTCCAATCTGAAGGAGATCAGCCCTGGGATTTCTTTGGAAGGAATGATGCTAAAGCTGAAACTCCAGTACTTTGGCCACCTCATGCGAAGGGTTGACTCATTGGAAAAGACTCTGATGCTGGGAGGGATTGGGGGCAGGAGGAGAAGGGGACGACAGAGGATGAGATGGCTGGATGGCATCACTGACTCAATGGACATGAGTCTGGGTGAACTCCGGGACTTGCTGATGGACAGGGAGGCCTGGTGTGCTGCGATTCATGGGGTCGCAAAGCATCGGACACGACTGAGTGACTGAACTGAACTGAACTGAACTGATACCTCCTGCTTCCTCGCCCGCATCACTGAGTCCTTTGCACCTCAGATCTATAGTACCTTCCCATCACCTCCACCCTGGACCAGGTCACCATCACCCCTTTGTTAGGCTATTGCAAGACCTTCCGAATTGGTCTCCCTGCCATCTGCCCATCTGCCTTCCAGCTCATTCTCTACAGGGTCACCACTGTGACTGTTTAAAAGTATAAATCTATGCACTTCAAGTTCCTGCTTCAAGCTGTTTCACGTGTCCCTTCACCTGAGGAAACTCCAAATTCCTTTCACGGCCTCTCTGGCCCTTGGTAATGATCAGGCTCATCTCTTACCCTCTTACCTGCCCTCTCTGCTCCAGCCACACTGAACCTCTGTCACGTCCTGAGGAACTGGTCATGATCTGACCCTTGGCACATCTGACTCCACTTGCCCCGAACACTCGCTCTTGCCTAATTCAGCCCCTTATCTAGCCGGCCACTCCGCTGTTCTCAGTCCTCCACCTAAACACACAGCATAGTGGTTAACAGCACAGGCTCTAAAAGTAGGCTGCCTGGGTCTGCTTCTGCCATTTATTAGCTGTATACTCAAGTTAATCTACTTCTCTATGCTTTATTTTCCCTATCTGTAAAATGGGACTAGCAACAGTATCAACCTCATGGATTTGTTGTGAGGATTAAACTGGTTTGTGTGTATGAGGTACTAAGCACAATAGATAGCTCATCATAAATGCCCTGTAAGTGACAGGTATGATTACTTTTATGTACCCTCCTTTGAGGGAGGCTTCCCAGGTGGCGTTAGTGGTAAGAGCCTGACTGCCAATGCAGGAGACACTAAAGACATGGGTTTAATACCTGGGTGGGGAGGGATCCCTCCTGGAGGAGGGCATGGCAATCCACTTCAGTATTCTTACCTGGAAAATCCCATGGACAGAGGAACCTGTTGGGCTACAGTCTATAGGGTCACAAAGAGTCGAACATGACTGAAGCGACTTAATACACATGTACACACCATCCTTTGAGAGGTCTTCATGGACCCCTTAGACAAAGTTAGATCCCTTTGCCATAGTAACTGCCATGTGAGTGGACCTAAAAAGCAGAGGAAGATATACTAGTGATTAACTTACTAATGTGGCTTCATCCATTCACTTAATCATTTATTCACTCACTCAATACATATTTATATGCAAAATTCTGCTCCAGGCAACCATACTGCACACCTGTGAGCATTGATCAGACTCACAGCCCTTCCCAGGGCTGCCAAAGTAAGGAACTGATCTCCCTGATTAATGATTTTACTATTCAGTCAGTTAACATTTATGGAGCTAATAGCTATGCCTTGTGGCCAGGCAATCTTCAGGATGAAAGACATAGAACAGGAAAGTCCAACTAAGTCCCTCACTGAGAGCATTTACTGTGGAGTAGAGAGTCAGACAATAAAACAAAGACAGTTTTAACATAGAGTTAAACTGTGATGGACTGTTGAGAGTCCGTTGGACTGCAAGGAGATCAAACCAGTCAATCCTAAAGGAAATCAACCCGGAATATTCATTAGAAAGATTGATGCTGAAGTCAAAGCTCCAATACTTCGGCCACCTGATGCAAAGAGCCGACTCACTGGAAAAGACCCTGATGCTGGGAAAGATTGAAGGCAGGAAGAGAAGGGGATGACAGAGAATGGAATGGTTGGATGGCATCACCAACTCAATGGACATGAGTTTGAGCAAATTCCAGGAGATGGTGAAGGACAGGGAAGCCTGTCATGTTTCAGCCCATGGGGTCACAAGGAGTTGGACGCAACTGAGTGACTGAACAATAAAACTGTGATAGCAGAGATCACGAGAGAGGAGTAAGGGATGCTGTTCTAGATAAGGTGTTATAACTCCTCTTGGAGGAAGTGACATGTGGGCAGGCTCTTAGATGAAGTGAGAGAGCACCAAGGTCTGTTTGGTGAAAGAGAGTTCCAGACAGTGGTAACTCCAAGTGAAGAGTCCCTCAGAGTTTTGTCTTATTCAGGGACAAGCAAGAATGTCAGTGAGGCTAGACCTCAATAAGCAAGGGCGAGAATGAAGAAGAGACGGGAGAGGCCTCTGGGGCCAGGACATGCAATGCTTTCTAGGTCAAGATGAGGACTTCGGATTTTCTAAGTCTGAAAGAAAACCATTAGAGGTTTTTGAGCCAAGAGATGGTCAGAACAAAATTACATTGCAAAAGATCACATTAGCTGGTGTGTGAGGAACAGATCTGAATGTATGTGGAAAGGGACAGGTATAATCAGGGAAACTATTTAGGAGGCTACTGAAGTAGTCCAGAAAACAGTGGCTTGGGTGAGAATAGGAACAGGGCTGGCGGTCAGACGTGGTAAGGTTGGGACTTCCCTGGTGGTCCAGTAGTAAAGAATCTGCTTTCCAATGCAGGTGATGCAGTTTGATCCCTGGTCAGGTAACTAAGATCCTGCATGCTGTAGGGCACAGCCAGAAACAACAAAGAAGAACAAGAAGTGTTGATGTATGGCAAAACCAATACAATATTGTAAAGTAATAAGCCTTTAATTAAAATAAATAAATTAAAAAAAAAGAACAAGAAGTGGTCAGATTCAAGACACATCTTGAAAGCAGAGCCATCTGCTAATGGACTAAAGGAGGATTACAAGTAAAAAAGAGAAACTAAGGATGACTCAAGGTTTTAGAACAAAACGGTGAGATGGGGATCCTGAGGGAGGACCAAGTGTTGGAGAAATGGAATCAAGCATCTAAACCAACATGTCAAGCAGGGAGTCTGGAGCTCAGGAGAGACATCAGGACCAAGATGATATTTGAGAGTCCTTATGGGGTCGCACAGAGTCAGACATGACTGAAGCGACTTAGCAGCAGCAGCAGTAGCATACAAATGGTATTTAATGTCATTGGGCCAGATGAGGTCCCAGTGGGGAGCAGCTGGGAAGAGAGAAGAAAAGAAGAGCTAGTCTTGCACCCTGGGGCTCACCAACAATGGCAAGTTGCAAAGGCAAGACTGTTCTAGCAAAGGAGGCTAAAAAGAAGCAGCTAGTGATGGAGGGGGAAAATCAAATTAGAAAAGAGAATAACTATTACAGTTACTAAGTCACAGAGGGAAAAAGGGGTCGAAGGGAAAAAGGTACACAAAGGATTCCTGATGCGCTCATCACAAGTATTCTGCTGGCATCTCCCCCTTTTATTCTTAATACCACACACTCCCAGAGTCGGTGGTTTCTCTTCCATGCCTACTCCCTAGGCTGCCTTCCTGTCTGCATTTCTGCTGAATCAAATGTGTGTGCATGTGTGTGTTCGTATGTGCAACACTTGCATTAGGCAGCCAAGAAAAGAACTGGACAAAAGATACTCAACCAAGAGGAGAAATACATCAGTGAAATTGTTGGGTCTTCTTAGTTTTGCTGCTTAAGAAGTCTTGGGATTGACATATACATACTACCATATAAAATAGATAACGAATAAAAACCTATGGGATAGCACAGGGATCTGTACTCAATAACCTATATGGGAACAGAATCTAAAAAAGATATATGCATATGTATAACTGATTTGGGCTTCCCAGGTGGGGTTAGTGGTAAAGAACCCTACTGTTAATGCAGGAGACATAAGAGATGTGGGTTCGATCCCTGGGTTGGGAAGATCCCATGGAAGAGGGCATGGCAACCCACTCCAGTATTCTTGCCTGGAGAATCCCATGGACAGAGTAGCCTGTCGGGCTACAGTCCATAGGGTCTCAAAGAGGAGGACACGACTGAAGTGATTTAGCACGCATGCACATAACTGATTCACTTTGGTACACAGCAGAAACTAACACAACATTGTAAATCAACTATACTGCAATAAAATTTAATTAAAAAAAAAAAAGTCTACAGTTCAAGATCCCGGAAATATATTCTTCTGGGCAGAGATACAAATCAAACCATTTTGACAAATGGTCAAAATAGCCAAATTTCCACTAGTCGAATCAAGCTTCTCTCAATTATTTAAAATTTCAGGCCTGTAACATCCTCCTTTTCATTTTCTTTATTATGTCACTATGTCCCTGAGGTGACCTGGAGACATCAAAGCCACATTAAATCCTTGGACCTTGCTGGAAAGCTTCCCTTCAGCTTGAAAAAATAGACTCTAACCAGAGGGATTTCTATCTAAAATAAATTTTTAAATGTTGTATAACTTTTGTGAAATCACTTTTGTGATATTTTTCTCATTATAAAACATAAATAGATGTAATTAGCCCTAGAAAATTAAAATTGGTGGTAAACTAATCTGTTTATGTTCTTCCCATACGTTTATATCCTGACTTCTGATAACAGCCTCTGTTTCCCTTTCAAGGACACATTTCCATGCAAATTAAACCACAAGAGAAAAAAAGGGGAAAGTTTTAAATTTCTCTCTGAGCCTAACTCTCTTATTATACTCTTTAAATTTATTGACAGATTTTTATTGGCCCCAATCTAATGTCTTTCCTTTGTTCAGGGGGTATTTCAAGTACATCATCTCTTTTTACATAATGGTAATACAGTACCTAAAATTAGTTATTAAATAAAATACCCAAATCCTCATCAAACATTAATTGCTGTAACATGCCATATCCATAGTCCAACAGACTCTTTTTAAGCCTCAACTCATGTTTCCTTGTTGTTCAGTCACTCAGTCATGTCTGACTTTTTGCGACCCCATGGATCTCAGCATGCCAGGCTTCCCTGTTCTTCACCATTCACCATCTCCCAGAGTTTGCTCAAACTCACGTCCATTGAGTTGGTGATGCCATCCAGCCAACTCATCCTCTGCCGCCCCCTTCTCCTCTGGCCTTCAATCTTTCCCAGCACTGGGGTCTTTTCCAGTGAGTTGACTCTCTGCATCAGGTGGCCAAAGTACTGGAGCTTCAGCTTCAGCATCAGTCCTTCCAATGAATATTCAGGGTTGATTTCCTTTAGGATTGGCTGGTTTGATCCCCTTGCAGTCCAAGGGACTCTCAAGAGTTTTCTCCAGCACAACAGTTCAAAGGCATCAATTTTTTGGCACACAGCCTTTTTTACTGTCCAGCTCTCATATCTGTACATGACTACTGGAAAAGCCATAGCTTTAACTATATGGACCTTTGTAGATGAAGTAATATCTCTGATTTTTAATATGATGTGTAAGTTTGTCATAGCTTTTCTTCCAAGGAGCAAGCATCTTTCATGGCTGAAGTCACTATCTGCAGTGATTTTGGAGCCCAAGAAAATAATTCTGTCACTGTTTCCATTGTTTCCCCATCTATTTGCCATAAAGCGATGGGATGGGATGCTATGATCTTCATTTTTTTGAATGCTGAGTTTTAAGCCATGTTTCCTACTGCTTGCTTTATATCTCACCTAGAAGATTCCTCATACTCACCATGCTTTAAACTGAAGGTTTGGTTCTTTCTTCATCCCAATCATTGTTATTGTTGCATGCTCAGTCACTCAGTTGTGTCTGACTCTTTGAGACTCCAAGGACTGTAGCCTTCCAGGATCTTCTGTCCATGGAATTTTCCAGGCTAGAATGGTAGAGTGGGTTACCATTTCCTACTCCAAGGGATCTTCCTGACCCAGGGATCAAACCCTCATCTTTTGAGTCTCCTGTATTGGCAGGCAGTACTTTATCACTCATGCCACCTGGGAAGAATTCAATGGTTGTTTCATCCCCTCAGTTGCTGAGTCTTCCCCGTGGACTCCATCACCCTCAACCTCCATAACCAATTATAGCTAGATTCAGTCAAGCCCACTTCTACAATATGCCTTTTTAAAATTTATTGTTGAAACAAAGTTTAACTTTTTTTAAAAGCCTTTAATGAATTTGTTACAATATATATTTTTTAATGTTTTGGTTTTTTGGCCACAAGGCATGTGGGATCCTAGCTCCCGGATGAGGCATCAAATCGGTACCCCTGCATTGGAAGCTGAGGTCTTAATTATTGGTCCACCACAGAAGTCCCTACAGTATGTCATAAAGCTCTCCATTCACTGCGTCTCCTCTGCTCCCACACCAACCCAAGGCATCCACACTTATAATTACAGACTGCAAAAGCCTCCTATTTGGTCTCTCCTCTTCTATAATTTCCCCTTCCAATCCAAGACCAATCTCAAAATATTTTTTGCATAGACATCATTCTGAAAAATAAAATCAGGTAAAATAATTCCCTGGTTATCAAAACAACCCTGTTAGACCAAAATTATTCATCAAAACATAATGAAACTGAATTATGATGCCAGTTGCAAAAAGATCTGAGAGTTCCAAAAATCTAAGCAAAATTCAGCTCCTAATTTAATAATCCACACATGATATGGTCATGAACTTTCTTCTTCTAATTCTGTATTCTTCCATGGAGGGATCAAGGATTCACATGTGAGGCAAAATCATCAACAACCTTTTTTTCCTGAAGAAGTCAGCTAAGAATGAGGAAAGAGTTTCTAAAGCTCTGTCCCTTTAAAAACTAGCTTTTGGGGTTCAAGAATTCTTGGTATATCACCACTGACCTCTTCTACAAACCATAGAGTTTTATGAAAGATGTTGATGGCATCACTTCCTGTTTTAATTTCCTCAAAAAAAAGTCCTATGTTGTGCAAAATGGTAAAGCTTTTATGACTTCTCCTGGGAGTCTGTTCCCCACTCCTAAACGATCTCACTCTTGTTATTACAGCTCTGATACAGACTCTGATGAAACACTTCTTATATATTTCTATTTTATTTATCAAAGCATCTACTTATGCATGCTGTTAGTTAAGGGTGCTGTTGTTTTCAAGATGTGCAAGAGAAAACAAAACGCTATCTCGTGAAGAGGAGATGTTTAGCTACTAAAGCTACTTCCTAATGCCATTTCCATGGAAACAGGACATTTTCCCTTAACTGCAATGACATTAATAATCAGGTGTCTAAAGTCATACAAAAGGGAGAAAAGAGGACAGAAATTACCAGCCAATCTTTCCTATGTCAATGGGGAACACGACGATCATGACCCTCATCCAAGACAGGAATAGATGTTCAACAAGTTAATCTTTCATCTTATTTTTGTTTCTAAACACATCGTATGAAAACAACAACAAAAAAAGTTGCCATCCAAAGAAAGGATTCTGTGGAAAACCACTCAAGCAACAGTTGAAGAGCAGCTTAATCCCACCGTTCCTTCATGAAGCCTCTCCACACCCATCGTGTGCCACCCAGCGCCAAACACAGAGGGCGTCTGATCAAATGCAGAAGTAAAGGATTTGGGCAAACATGTATTTATTGTAATTTCTTTGTACAGACCTCTGTAGAGCTCTATTTACACAGTGACAAAAGAGTATATGAAAGAAGTAAAGGAAAAGCTCAAATAACTCAAATCAGAATGCTTATAAATTTATGAAAGTCTCCAACTATACATCCAACAATCAAATTACTACTTTTTTCTTTTAATTTTTCCCAGGTGCTCACTGTCATGTCAGTAGCCTTGAATCTCAAGAGTAAAATAATATGCAAACCATGAGAAAAACTACATACAATTTTTCATAGCAAAAGCTTAAAACAGAACATATTGCTTGTGGCCAGAATTGGGAAGCTATGAAACTATCCTGCTATGATTAAACCTTTTTCTATCCACTTCTTTCAAGATATGCAAAACAAATAATCCATCAGACCAGAATTAAGGACAAAGAACTGGCTTGGAGTTTGTCTATCATCACAGGATGATCCAAAATCATGTGAAAACAATTTTGTGAATAAAAAGTTTACAAAAGTTTGGAACTACTTCTTGTTAGACATTCACAAAAAGTGTTGAACTGACTAAAAATTGCATGGTAAAAACGGCAAATGTTACACTTCAACACAGTTTTCTGGAATATCCTGTCAATAAACATGCTATTAATTTGGTGTTCTCTTCAAAATGATAATTTGAGGAAATCTTTAAAGGAAAAATATGGCATGTCACAATGTGGTCCAAAATAGTAGCAACACAACCTTCAGATATATAGCCAGGAGTAAGACTGTTGGATCATATGGTAGTTCTATTTTTTTTTTTTTTAAGAAATGCCATATTGTTTTCCATTAGTGTCTGCACCAATTTATATTTGCATCAACAGTTTTGTGTGTTTGTCTAATCAGTATCTTAAAGAGCTATCTGCACTCCTGTGTTCACTGCAGCATTATATACAACTGCCAAGATATGGAAAAAACCTGTGTCCTTTGATGGATGAATCAAAAAAATAAAATGTGGTTTATATACACCATGGAATATTATTCAGTCATAAAAAGAAGAAATGTGCCATTTTCAGCAACATGGATGAACCTGGAGGGCATTTTGCAAGTGAAATAAGCAGGGAAGAGAAAGACAATTACTGTATGGCATCAAGCACATGTGGAATCCTTTTATAAAAAAATCAATTTCATAGAAACTGAGATTAGAATGGTGGTTGGTTGCCAGGGCCAAAGGGAGGAGAAAATGGTAATGGCAAGGAGTATAGGTCAAAGGGTACAAATTTCACTTATAAGAAGACTAAATTTTGAGGATCTAATATACAGTATGGTCACTCTAGCTAATTACAGAGCACTGTGCACTTTAATGCTACAGAGAATAGATTTTAAGCAAATAGATATTTTAAAAAGAGTTAATTATGTGAGGTGATGAATGTGTTAATTATCTTGATCTTGGTAATCATTCCACAATGTGTATCAAATCATCCCATTGTGCACTTTAAATATACATAATTATATTTGTCAATTTTTCCTCAATAAAGCTGGAGAGGGAAAAAAGAAAAAAAAAAACAATGGCAACATCAAAGTCTGTTCCCACCTGGGAAAAGTCACAGATCAGTCTTGCTGGCTAGTACCATAGAGATGCAATCAACCCTCAACCCTGCAGGCTCAGATTTCAGACTGTCAGCACACGTAGCGCTAGTGGTAAAGAACCCACCTGCCAATGCAAGAGACATAAGAGACATGAGTTTGATCCCTGGGTTGGGACGATGCCCTGGAGGAAGGCATGGCAACTCACTCTAATATTCTTGCCTAGAGAATCCCATGGACAGAGGAGCCTAGTGGGCTATAGTCCATGGGGTTGCAAAGAGTCAGACATGACTGAAATGACTTAGTACACACCCAGCATATCAAAGAATCCTCCCATGGCGGAGACTGAAGATGAATCCAGGATGCTAGTTTAGGAATTTCTACTGAGAAAAGATCCAAATAGTGACTTCAATTTTTGACTTCAATTTTCAGTCTGTGTGAAAAACAGCATTTTACCCCCAGTACGATGGTGGTTTTTTCTTCCTTGGGAAGGAAGGAAGGAAAGGAAGGAGGAAAGAAAGAAAAAAGAAAGAAAGAAGTAGGGTGGATAGAAATGATGCAGTAAATGTAAGGGTTGACATTCATCTCACACAGCCCAGCCTCCCTGATCCAATGTACCCATCTGTGCTGTGCTTAGTCACTCAGTCATGTCTGACTCTTTGCAACTCCATGGACTGTAGTGTAGCAGGCTCCTCTGTCCATGGGGATTCTCCAGGCAAGAATACTGGAGTGGGTTGCCGTGCCCTCATCCATGGTTAATCTTCCCAACCCAGGGATTGAACCCAAGTCTCCCACATTGAAAGCAGATTCTTTACCATCTGAGCCACCAGGGAAGGTCAAGAATACTAGAGTGGGTAGTCTATCCCTTCTCCAGGGGATCTTCCCAAGTCAGGAATTGAATTGGAACCTCCTGCACTGCAGGCAGATTCTTTACCAGCTGAGCTACCAGGAAAGCCCAATATATCCATTTGGTCTCTGCCAATGCAACCCAAGTGCCCAAAGGCATCCATTTATCAAGGTTCCCTCTCAGCAAATCAGGATTCAGAGAGGCATTTATAGCTTTGCCCCAGCTTCTTCTCTGTTTTCCCATGGCTAATCAACCTCAGTGCTCAGCAACACATTCTCCCATTAGATATATTAATACTTTTAATCACATTCAAGTTAAGTCTGGTGGGGAGGGGAGCCATTCTGTATCTTTCAGGTGACTTTGTACATTTCTCTATTACAACTGATTTTTAAGTTTAATTTCAGCAGATCATCTCATGTCTTTGATTTTCTCAAGTGCTCAGAGGTTACACCAACAGGTCTGTAACTACCAAAGACTAAGTAATCTCATGATTCCAGCTACTTCACATTGTCCAAATTGAGTCTGACCCAGAAAATATAAAGCTTTTTTAAAAAAAGATGGCTGTTTATAAGAAATTAAAATCATTGAGGAAAAATGAAATAACTGATAAGAGAGTTGTCAACTTATTTTGCTAAGAGCATTTAAAAGAAAAATATACCATCCACTAAGTAAAGATTTGTTGTTATTATTCAGTCACTAAGTCATGTTCAACTCTTTGCAATCCCATGACTGCAGCAAGCCAGGCTCCTCTGTCCTTCACTATCTCCAGGAGTTTGCTCAAATTCTTGTCCATGTAGTCGGTAATGCTATTTAACCATCTCATTCTCTGTCACCCCCTTTTTCTTTTGCCTTCAATTTTTCTCAGCATCAGGATCTTTACCAATGAGTCAGACCATCTTCGTGTCAGATGGTCAAAGTACTGGAGCTTCCAGCATCAGTCCTTCCAATGAATATTCAGGTTTAATTTCCTTTAGGATTGACTGGTTTGGTCTCCTTGAAGTCCAAGGGATTCACAAGAGTCTCCTCCAGCACCACAATTTGAAAGTAAAGATGTTTCAACCCAAATATAAGGGAAAAGACAGTCTCAGGACAAAACAGTGCCTTTACGATGGTTCCCTTAGTTTCCCCCACTTTTCTTCCCACCATGAGCACCTTACTTTATTCCAGCGTTGTTAGGTGGGCATGGGCTGGCAGAATAGCATGTGGGAAACCATTTTCCATAGCTCCAACACTCAAGAGAGTCAACTCCTAGAGCTCAGGCAGAATGTGACCCAGAAATAAGGGGACCTGCCTCGTGTTCCAAAGTCTCCTAACAAAGAGACTCCAAAGCTCTTTCTATATTTAAGAAACAAAAGTGAAAATCTACAAAAACTAATTCAATTCTTCGATTCTGGAAGAAATTTACAAAAATATAACAACATAGACTATTTCAATAAAATGCCTACTTTCTTCCTTCAGAGCTGAGCTTCTGGGAAGAACAGTCCTTGAGTGCATGCCTGGATCCACTCTTGTCTGGCCTCTGCCCTCGCATACTACCAAAATAGCCCTCAGCGGATCGTTATTAACCTTCTAATGGCAAAATCCAATGAAAGCATTTCAGTCCTTATAAGATTAAGGTCTATGCTGACTACTTCCTTTTTCTTAAAATTTTCTTGGCTTCCAAGACACATTCCTTCATCTCCTTAATAGTTTCACATTCACTGCCTTAAATCAGGGATGTCCACATGCCACAGGGCAGCTAAGCCCACATGCTGCAATTACTGAGCTCTAGAGCCCATGATCTGCAACTAGAAAAAGCCCTCACACTGGAATGAAGAGCCCACATAACCAAAAAAATATTTTAAATAAAAAATAAAAATAAGTAAGGGATGGAAAGGAGAATTCATCTTTCTTGTTGACACTGATCTATTGCAGTGGGTTCTGTGACCACTAGCAGAAATCAACCTTGAATATTCACTGGAAGGACTGATGTTGAAGCTGAAGCTCCAATACTTTGGTCACCTGAAGTGAAGAGCTGACTCATTGGAAAAGACCCTGATGCTGGGAAAGATTAAAGGCAAAAGCAGACGAGGGTGGCAGAGGATGAGATGGTGGGATGGCATCACCGAGTCGATGGACATAAGCTTGAGCAAACTCTGGGAGATGGTGAAGGACAGGGAGGCCTGGCGTGCTGCAGGCCACGGGATCGTAAAGAGGCAGACACTACTTAGCGACTGACGGACGACAATGACTAAGAACACTGTGCTGAGAGATTCCCAAGAGTGCGGGGCTTGATGAACAGTGTTTCCCATGAGGTTGAAAGGAGGCACAGAACGAAACGTGTGCCAGAGAGCTTTTAATCTCCTGTTAAGTACTGACACTGCCCAAAGATTTATCTTTCACTCTCTTCTCATCCCTGTATCATGGCATCTGTGCCCACAGCATTAATAACCTCTCACACACTGTCTCCCACATCCCTGTTTCTAAACTGGACGTCTCTCTGTATTAAACTATCTATTAACCTGAATATCCCATGGGCCCCCCCATCTCAGCATGTCTGTAACTTCATCGTCTTTCCCCGGAACATTCTGCTCCTCCAAAATTTTACACTTTGGTTAATGGCACTTCTCACCAAGCCCTCAGACTGGCAGTCGTCCTGGGCTTCTTTTCTCTCTCACTCCTTATTCTGTATGGTTCCCAGGTCTTGTCACCTTTACAGTCACGTTCCTCTCCTCCTTCCTCTCTACATCACCTTAGCTCAGTTCTTTATAGCTTTTTCCTGCAGTTTTGTGATCGTTCTCTAACTGATCTCCAATCCATCCTTCACAAAATACGAACATCATTTCTTCGCTTTAAAATTCAAGCCCTTTCCTAATATTTTGAAAATATTTTTCTTTATAACTTTACTGAGGTATGACTGATGCACAATAAAATGGCACCTATTGAAAGCAGATTATTTGATGAGTTCTAAAATACGCAGGTCAGACCACCTGACCCGCCTCTTAAGAAACCTGTATGCAGGTCAGGAAGCAACAGTTAGAACTGGACATGGAACAACAGACTGGTTCCAAATAGGAAAAGGACTATGGCAAGGCTGTATATTGTCACCCTGCTTATTTAACTTATATGCAGAGTACATTGTGAGGAACACTGGGCTGAAGGAAGCACAAGCTGGAATCAAGATTGCCGGGAGAAATATCAATAACCTCAGATATGCAGATGACACCACCCTTATGGCAGAAAGTGAAGAAGATCTAATGAGCCTCTTGATGAAGGTTAAAGAGGAGAGTGAAAAAGTTGGCTTAAAGCTCAACATTCAGAAAACTAAGATCATGGCATCCGGTCCCATCACTTCATGGCAAATAGATGGGGAAACATTGGGAATAGTGGCTGACTTTATTTTGGGGGGCTCCAAAATCACTGCAGATGATGATTGCAGCCATGAAATTAAAAAGACGCTTGCTCCTTGGAAGGAAAGTTATGACCAACCTAGACAGCATATTAAAAACCAGAGACATTACTTTGCTAACAAAGGTCTGTCTAGTCAAGGCTATGGTTTTTCCAGTAGTCATGTATGGATGTGAGAGTTGGACTATAAAGAAAGCTGAGCACCAAAGAATTGATGCTTTTGAACTGTAGTATTGTAGAAGACTCTTGAGAGTCCCTTGGACTGCAAGGAGATCCAACTAGTCCATCCTAAAGGAGATCAGTCCTGGGTGCTCTTGGAAGGACTGATGTTGAAGCTGAAACTCCAATTCTTTGGCCACCTGATGGGAAGAGCTGACTCATTGGAAAAGACCCTGATGCTGGGAAAGATTGAGGGCAGGAGGAGAAGGGGACAAGAGAGGATGAGATGATTGGATGGCATCGCTGACTCAATGGACATGGGTTTGGGTGAACTCCGGGAGTTGGTGATGGACAGGGAGGCCTGGCAGGGTCGCAAAGAGTCGGACATGATTGAGCGATTGAACTGGAACTGGAAAACACGTATGTGGGGTTTCCCTGGTGGCTCAGGGTTAAAGAATATGCCTGACAATGCGGAAGACATGGTTTTGATTCCTGGGACAAGAAGATCCTTTGGAGAAAAAAAATGGCAACCCACTCCAATACTCTCGTCTGGGATATCCCATGGGCAGAGGAGCTTAGGGGGCTGCAGTCCATAGGGTTGCAAAGAGTTGGACAAGCCTTATCTCAGTTGGTAACGAATCCACCTGCTTCGATTCCTGGGTTATGAAGATCCACTGGAGAAGGGATAGGCTACCCACTCCAGTATTCTTGGGCTTCCCTTGTGGCTCAGCTGGTAAAGGATTCACCTGCAATGCGGGAGACCTGGGTTTGATCCCTGGGTTGGGAAGATCTTTTGGAGAAGGGAAAGGCTTCCCACTCCAGTATTCTGACCTTGAGAATTTCAAGGACTGTATAGTCCGTGGGGTCGCAAAGAGTCAGACACAACTGAGCAACTTTCCCTTTCTTTCTTTTCTTTTACAATTAAACAGCAGGAACAAGACAAAGTATTAATACATATGCACATGGGAAACCATCACCCCAGTCAAGATAATGAACACATCCACTGCCCTCCAAAGTTTCTTGCATCTCACTATATTCCCCCTATGCAGCCTGTATGTGAGGTAAAATCAGGCCATTTGGGTAAAATCTTCATTCCAAAACTTCAAGACTGAGTTTGGGCAAGTCACTTAAGCTCTCTCTGTCTCAACTTCCCAATTAAAGTAAAAAGGGAATAATAACACTACCAATTTCATGTATGTATGGTGATGAAAATACAGCTTAAACTTCAGAATGCTAAGAGAAACCTCCAGTGGCTCCCATATCACTAGACTAAGAGTTAGATCCTTTAAAATGACCACAAGAGAGACTGCATGATCTAGCTCTCAACTCCTACCGCTCTGCTCTGCCACTTCACTGTTCCTTGTATTAATAATACTCGCTGAGCAATTGCTGACCATAGAGACTTTATGCCCACTCTTCCCTCTGTCCAAAATATTTTCCCCCAAACTTGCCCATTCCAGTAGTCGTATATGGATGTGACAGTTGGACCATAAAGAAGGCTGAGAGCCAAAGAATTGATGCTTTTGAATTACAGTGCTGGAGGAGACTCCTAAGAGTCCCTTGGATAGCAAGGAGAGCAAACGAGTCCATCCTACATGAAACCAACCCTGAATATTCATGGGAAGGACTGATGCTGAAGCTGACGCTCCAATCCTTTGTCCACCTGACATGAAGAGCTGACTTGTTGGAAAATACCCTGATGCTGGGAAAGACTGAGGGCAGGAGGAGAAGGGGATGACAGAGGATGAGATGATTGAATGGTATCACTGACTCAGTGGACATGAGTTTGAGCAAACTCCGGGAGATGCTGAAGGACAGGGAAGCCTGCTACTGCTAACTCACTTCAGTCGTGTCCGACTCTGTGCGACCCCATAGACGGCAGCCCACCAAGCTCCCCCGTCCCTGGGATTCTCCAGGCAAGAACACTGGAGTGGGTTGCCATTTCCTTCTCCAAAGCATGAAAGTGAAATGTGAAAGTGAAGTCGCTCAGTCGTGTCTGACTCTTAGTGACCCCACGGACTGCAGCCCACCAGGCTCCTCCACCCATGGGATTTTCTAGGCAAGAGTACTGGAGTGGGGTGCCATTGCCTTCTCCAACAGGGAAGCCTGGCACGCTGCAATTCATGGGATGGCAAAGAGTCAGACATGACTAAGCAACTGAACAACAAATTTGCCCAGTTTTTTCTCATTCTAATATTACATCTCTCTACAAAATGCCCTTTCCTGTATAAGTTTTTACCCATCCCTTTTCTGTTTACTCCATTTCTTCCACTTTCCAAAGTTCTTTTCACCCTCAAACTTTCTATATATTTGCTCATGTATTTATTGTCTCCCTCCACTCTCTCCCTCCAGCTAATGAAAACATTAGCTCCATGAGAACAAAGACTTTGCCTGTTTTGTTCATTGTTTCTCTAGCACTATGTTCCTACTACATACTAAAAACATTTATTGAATTAACAGGGCCTCTGGCACACAGTGCAGACTCAACACATGGCAGCTATTATCAGTAACGTGATTGTCCTCACCATCCTCATCACACATGCCCTGGCATCACCATGCCTAGTGAACAACCTCCGCCTCTAAATGAAACTGTAGGCCAAACCCTTTCCTCCCCAAATCAGGCCCCCATCTGCATTCTGAGGACAATGCCACTGTGTCAGCTCACATTTCTCCAAAGTCCTTGACCTTGCCTAACCTTGATTTCTGGAACTAGCTGTTTCCCGTAATGTTTTCTTTCTCAGCTTCCTAAATCTGGCCTCACACTAAATAAACCACAGACTTTCCATTCAGAGCATGGCCCATTTGACCCTTAAGAATCTGCTGAAATTAACCCCGTACTTTCTGATTCCCAAAATAAAAATCCACACCATATGTCACCCTAAGCTCTGCTTGATTAGGCCTTCTCTACAACTGTTCATGCTCTAGTTGGACTAATAACTTTAAATGAATTATATATTTTTATGAAACAATCTTTAATTCATATAAGTACTTTTCTGTCTCAGTAAAAGCTTCCATCTTCCCACAATACTTTCACAGTTCTTGAGAAAAACTTGCAATTCTGCCATGTGTAATATCAATTTATTTGCCTAGATGACAAATGTGATGCTGATATGAGTACACAAATACTAACTAGCAAACGAAATAGTGATCTATCTCACAATATTATGTATAACCACTTTTCAATAGATATTTGTAAATATACATTTGTGGGCCTTTCATACCAGGGGGCTGTATAGATATTCAATGAAGATATATTAAATTGAGTTTGCAGGTGTTGTAGAATCTGTGTGACAGGGCTCTGATACATAATCCTGGGTCACTTGACACCTTGCCTGATTTGCATTGCCTGAGTACTTTGCATACAACATATTTGTTATAAGCAAATATTCTAATTCAGAGGCTCTCACAAATATAATACACTGAAAGACCGTTCATCAGCTGATTTCCTTCCATCAATGCCTTTCACTATGATAACTTCCCTAGAGCTTGCATTCCTAACTGCCCTAAATCACCAACCCCTCTCCATAGTTCGGCAGAGCTTAGTCTTAAAAGAAGTTTCTGGGATTGGACAGACACCAGACTAAATGATGCCAAATGGATGTCATCCAAAGCCACCACAATGTCTGTTCCAAACCTGCCCATGTACCACATTTTTATCTATTTGGAAAGTTTCACACATTGTCCTTATATATGAATGGACTTGCTTCAGTGTCCTTTCGCACTTCTCCCAACCCAGCATTTGTATCATTATTTATTATTTAATAGCTGTATCTCCAGATGACTCCCCACTGCACTGATTCTCTCCATAACACACACAAACATACACAGATTCACACTCACACGACGACCACTACTCCTCCCAGCCTGAGGACATTCTCAAATCTCACTCATCCTTTATGAAGAAGGCTCCTGTAGTTTCATCTCTACAAACTCTGGAAATGTTTTGTGCATGTGGTTAAATATACATAACATAAAATGTACCATCTAAGCCATTTTTAAGTGTATCATCCTGTGCATTAAGTAAACTCACACTGTGTACAACCCTCACCACCATCCACCTCCTTCCTCTTAGCCCTGGGCAACCACCATTCATTCCACTTTCTGTCTCTGTGAATTTGATTACTCTAGGACCCTCATACAAAATCATACAATATCTGTCCTTTTGTGAGTAGCTTATTTTCACTTAGCATTATGTCTTCAAGGGTCATCCACAGTACAGTATGTGTCAGAATTTCCTTGCTATTTAATACTGAATAACATTCCACTTGATGTATGTACCATATCTTACTGATCCATCTGTGGACACCTGGGGTGCTCCCACCTTTTGGCCTGAATATACTATCCTGAACACTTTTATCCTTTTCTCCATAACTATTGAGAGACAAATAAACATTAGGTATTCAACTAAGCACTAAGGATAAATCAGGTACAAAATCACGAATTCTGTTTTCATGGAGTTTACGTTTTGATAGGAAGAGACAAACAATAAATAATAATTAGGTAGAGCATTAAAGAATGTGCTAACCATTGGACAATTGAGCTCATCTCCCATGCTAGTAAGGTCATGCTTAAAATTTTGCATGCTAGGTTTCAGCATTATGTGAACCAAGAACTTCCAAATATCCAAGCTGGGTTTAGAAAAGGAAGAGGAACTGTAAATCAAATTGCCAACATTCACTGGATCATAGAGAAAGCAAGGGAATTCCAGAAAAACATCTACCTCTGTTTCATCAACTATGCTAAAGTCTTTGACTGTATGGATCATAATAAACTGTGGAAAGCTTTTAAAGAGATGGGGATACAGACCGTCTTACCTGTCTCCTGAGAAGCCTGTATGTGGGTCAAGAAGCAAAAGTGAGAACCCTGTAGGGTTTCCCTGGTGGCTCAGATGGTAAAGAATTTGCCTGCAGTGTGGGATACCTGGGTTGAATTCCTGGACTGGGAAGATTCCCTGGAGAAGGGAACAGCAACCCACTCCAGTATTCTAGCCTGGAGAATTCTATGGAAAGAGAAGCCTGGCAGACTACAGTCTGACTACAAAGAGTCAGACATGATTGAGTGACTTTCACTTCCACTTTTCACTTTCTTGGACCAACTGATTGATTCAAGATTGAAAAAGGAGTACAACAGGGCTGTCTGCTGTCACTCTGTTTGTTTAATCTATGCGCTGAGCACATCATAAGAAAAGCCAGGGTGGATGAGTTATATCACAAGCTGGATAAGATAGGCAGGAAAAACATCAACAACCTCAGATATGCAGAAGATGCCACTCGAATGGCAGAATGAAAAGAGGAACTAAAGAGCCTCTTGATGAGGGTGAAGGAGGAAAGTGAAAAAGCCAGCTCAAAACTAAATATTAAAAAGCTAAGATCATGGCATCTGGGCCCATTCAGTTCAGTCACTCAGTCATGTCCGACTCTTTGTGACCCCATGAATTGCAGCACACCAGGCCTTCCTGTCCATCACCAACTCCCGGAGTTTACTCAAACTGAAGTCCATCGAGTCGGTGATGCCATCCAGCTATCTCATCCTCTGTCGTCCCCTTTTCCTCCTGCCCCCAATCCCTCCCAGCATCAGAGTCTTTTCCAATGAGTCAACTCTTCGCACAAGGTGGCCAAAGTACTAGGGTTTCAGCTTTAGCATCATTCTTTCCAAAGGAAACCCAGGGCTGATCTCCTTTAGAATGGACTGGTTGGATCTCCTTGCAGTCCAAGGGACTCTCAAGAGTCTTCTCCAACACCACAGTTCAAAAACATCAATTCTTCAGCGCTCAGCTTTCTTCACAGTCCAAATCTCACACCCATACACGACTACTGGAAAAACCATAGCCTTGACTAGACAGACCTTTGTTGGCAAAGTAATGTCTCTGCTTTTGAACATGCTATCTAGGTTGGTCATAACTTTCTTTCCAAGGAGTAAGCGTCTTCTAATTTCATGGCTGCAATCACCACCTGCAGTGATTTTGGAGCCCAGAAAAATAGTCTGCTACTGTTTCCACTGTTTCCCCATCTATTTCCCATGAAGTGACGGGATCAGATGCCATGATCTTCGTTTTCTGAATGTTGAGCTTTAAGCCAACTTTTTCACTCTCTTCTTTCACTTTCATCAAGAGGCTTTTGAGTTCCTCTTCACTTTCTGCCATAAGGGTGGTATCATCTGCATATCTGAGGTTATTGATATTTCTCCCGGCAATCTTGATTCCAGCTTGTGCTTCTTCCAGCCCAACATTTCTCACGATGTACTCTGTATATAAGTTAAATAAGCAGAGTGACAATATACAGCCGTGACGTCCTCCTTTTCCTATGTGGAACCAGTCTGTTGTTCCATGTCCAGTTCTAACTGTTGCTTCCTGATCTGCATATAGGTTTCTCAAGAGGCAGGTCACGTGGTCTGGTATTCCCATCTCTTTCTGAATTTTCCACAGTTTATTGTGATCCATTACTTCATGGCAAATAAGAGGGGAGAAAGTTATAAGTAGTGACAGATTTCCTCTTCTTGGGCTTTAAAATCACTGCGGATGGTGACTGCAGCCATGAAATCAGAAGATGTTTGCTTTTGGCAGGAAACCTATGACAAACCTAGACAGTGTGTTGAAAAGCAGAGACATTACTCTGCCAACAAATGTCCATATAGTCGAGGCTATGGTCTTCCCAGTTGTCATGTATAGTTGTGAGAGCTGGACCAGAAAGAAGGCAGCGTGACAAAGAATTGATGCCTTCGAACTGTGGTGCTGGAGAAGACTCTTGAGAGTCCCTTGGACAGCAAGAAGACAAAACCAGTCAATCTTAAGGAATATCAACCTTGAATAATTTTTCAGAGGACTGACACTGAAGCTGAAACTTCAGTATTTTGGCCATCTGATGCGAACAGCTGACTCATTGGAAAAGTCCCTGATGCTGAGAAAAATTGAGGGCAGAAGGAGAAGAGGGCATCAGAGGATGAGATGGCTGGATGGCATCACTGATGTAATGGACATGAACTTGGGAAAACTTTGGGAGATAGTGAGGGACAGAGAGGCCTGGCATTGTGCAGTCCATGGAGTCGCAAAGGGTCGGACATGACTGGGTGACTGAATAACAATAAAGCATTAACATGAAGGCTGAAATTCTAAATAGATTGGTCAAGATAGACCTCACTGAAAGGGTGGCCTCTCAGCAATGATTTGAAGGTGGTCATTATTTTGATGGTTTCACACAGCATTTATGAAATGAGTAATACCCACCATCTACATCTGCAGTACCAATGCTACTAGATGTATTTGCTTGAATAGACAAGTTTTTGTCTTCATTACCCCCCTAAAATCTATTTCAACGTATTACTGATCTTCATCAATACGTTGCCACTACTCAGTCATGCAGATGTGGTATGTGGTAGGCACCTCTCAGATGGTCCCCAAGGATTCCTGTCTTCTGGAATTCTTGCCTTTGTATAATAGCCTTCCCCTAAGTGTAAGCTGGACTCAGGGACCTCCTTCTAACAAGCAGAATATAGCAGAAGTGATGTAAGGTCATTTCCAAGGCTGAGTTTTTTAAAGACTGTAGTTTCTGACCTGGGCAGTCTTTCTCACATCTCTTAGATTGCTTTCAATGTGGGAAACCAGTTGACATGTTATGAAGAAGCCCTATGGAATGGCCCCTGTGACAAGGAACCATGACCAGTCATCAGGCATGTAAGCACTCTTAGAATCAGATTCCCTAGGAAGGGCTAAGTTCTGAGATGACTGTAGCCTCAGCCAATAGAATGACTACAACCTCACGAGGGACCTTGAAACAAAGACCTCCAGCTAAGCCACTCCAAGCTTCCTGACCCACTAACGTGTGAGATAATAAATGCTGATCCCTGTTTTAGTATAATCTCTTAAGCAGCAGTAGATAACTAATTTGTAAGAAGAGACTTTTGCAACCATTCTCTAGATTTTTTTTTTTAATTCCAGACTTCTACATCCCAAGATCTTGAAAGCGCTTGGCACAAAGTAGGTGATCAATAAATATCAGTTAATTACTCTCTCTCCTTTACACGTCACTATCAATCATCAAGGCCTGTCAATTTACCCTTCTACAAAAGTTGAGAAATTGTCTGTACCCCTATTACCATTATCCTAGGTGGATCCCTTCTCATCGCACACTTAAACCATGTCAGTATCTCTTAACTAAGTCTCCTTGCCTTCACTCGGGCTGCATCTGTGCATATTCTCTTCAGTGGTGTCTGTCTAACTCTTTGCGACCCCTAGGACTATACCCCACCAGGCTCCTCTGTCCATGGGATTTCCCAGGCAAGAATACTGGAGTGGGTTGCCATTCCCCATTCCAGGGGATCTTCCTGATCCAGGGATTGAACTCACACATCTCCTGCATCTCCTGCATTGCAGGCTGATTCTTTACCCACTGAGCTAAAGCCCTCACTCTAGCTACTGCCCCTAAAATTGATCTTTTATGCTGCAATTAGAGTTGTCTGTGTGAAAAACATCTGTCCTATTTACAACATTTCAAGGGTGCCCTGTTGCCTAAAATAAAATTCAATCTTATTGGCACTGCATTTAGGGCTCCATATCAAGGCTTCAGACTATGTGTTCAAACCTACCTTCTGCCATTCACTACCTTATATATCATGCTTTAGTGATATTTATCTATCTTGATTTTTCTTTACAAACCATCAGGTTTTTTCTCCTTTCCTTGGTTCATATTGTGATTTTACCTAAAAACCCTTTCCACCTCTCTCTATCTGGATAGATTTTACCCATTCTTTAAGACGTCACATCAGGAATCATCCTTCCAGAAAACGTTCTCTGAATGCTCCACATTGGGCCAACTAGCTCTTTCTTGTGCTTCCTGGGGTCCCTGTGATATACCTGTGTTTTAGGGTTTACTGCTTTAGTGTTACCCACTCCAGTGTTCTTGCCTGGAGAATCCCAGGGATGGGGGAGCCTGGTGGGCTGCCGTCTATGGGGTCGCACAGAGTCGGACACGACTGAAGCGACTTAGCAGCAGCAGCTGTATTGTTACAGCATCTCTGAGGCAAACGGTAAGGGAGAAAGATTTTCCCTTCAATTTTTTACCTAAAATAAATTAATTTTCCTTGATGACGTAAAGGTATCTCTTAGGGATTTAAATGTCTACGGAGTGGCAAGTCATTTTCTTAAGATTAAGAAGTGCCAGAACATAAAATTAGTTGCTATGAAGAAAATGAGCCCAGGGGAATTTGAGGAAGGAAGGAAGTACAACTCCAACTCTCCACCGTCCAAATTTAAAGTGAAGGACACTGGTTGGGACAGACCAAGTGAGCCCTTTCAAGGCCCTGCCACAGGGCAGGGAACAATTCCTGAAGAAGGCAGTGATTAGGAGCAGAAGCCAAGGCTTCAAGGGTGGGCGCTGAGCTGCTGCTATGGCTGCCATACATGTCAGTGAGGCAGGATGTTCTTGGACCCTATGCCCCAGCACGGCGATTCCTCCCTGGGAACCATGGCTGGAAATGAGCAGATGGCTGCGGGCTGAGCCCTCTGCGGGGGGCTCCACCCACACATCACACATGTTGTACATGGAGCAGCTCGACACCAGGGAACCCAGTTCAGTTCAGTTCAGTGGCTCAGTCATGTCCAACTCTTTGCAACCCCATGGACTGCAGCACACCAGGCTTCCCTGTCCGTCACCAACTCCCAGAGTTTACTTGACCTCATGTCCATTGAGTCAGTGATGCCATCCAACCATCTCATCCTCTCTCATCCCCTTCTCCTCCGGCCTTCAATCTTTTCCAGCATCAGGGTCTTTTCAAATGAGTCAGCTCTTCGCATCAGGTGGCCAAAGTACTGGAGTTTCAGATTCAACATCAGTCCTTCCAATGAACACCCAGGACTGATTTCCTTTAGGATGAACTGGTTGGATCTCCTTGCAGTCCAAGGGACTCTCAAGAGTCTTCTACAACACCACAGTTCAAAAGCATCAATTCTTTGGCGCTCAGCTTTCTTTATAGTCCAACTCTCACATCCATACATGACTACTGGAAAAACCATAGCCTTGACTAGACGAACCTTTGTTGGCAAAGTAATGTCTCTGGTTTTTAATATGCTGTCTAGGTTGGTCATAACTTTTCTTCCAAGGAGGAAGCGTCTTTTTATTTTATGGCTGCAGTCACCATCTGCAGTGATTTTGAAGCCCGAGAAAATAAAGTCTGCTACTGTTTCCACTGTTTCTCCATCTATTTGCCATGAAGTGATGGGACCAGATGCCATGATCTTAGTTTTCTGAATGTTGAGCTTTAAGCCAACTTTTTCACTCTCCTCTTTCACCTTCATCAAGAGGTTCTTTAGTTCCTCTTCACTTTCTGCCATAAGGGTGGTGGCATCTGCATATCTGGGGTTATTGATATTTCTCCTGGCAATCTTGAATCCAGCTTGCGGTTCATCCAGCCCACCATTTCTCATGATGTACTCTGCATATAAGTTAAATAAGCATGGTGACAATATATAGCCTTGATGTACTCCTTTTCCTATTTGGAACTAGTCTGTTGTTCCATGTCCAGTTCTAATTGTTGCTTCCTGATCTGCATACAGATTTCTCAAAAGGCAGGTCAGGTGGTCCTGACCACATCCAAGGTCAGGAGCAGCAGCCGAGAGGAGGTACCCCACATCCAAGGTCAGGAGCAGCAGCCATGAGGAGATACCCCACATCCAGGATCAGAGAAATCCCAGTAAGATGGCAGGCACTTGAGCGGTTGTGAGATACCCCACGTCCAAGGGCAAAGGAGAAGCCCCAGCAAGATGGTAGGAGGGGCAAATTCACATTTAGAATCAAACCTCATTCCCACCAGAGACGCTCAGAGGACTCAAACAAACTTTGTGCACACCAAGACCCAGGGACCCCACAGAGACTGAGACCAGGGAACCCAGCATCCGTTTAATTTTCCACACGGCTCTCTCCATTCCCATCTCAGCTCATCCCAACTTCTGCAAAGTTAAGCAGAAGGAAAAGTCAGAGGAGACATCATTAACGTGGCCTCACTCTCTTAATAAATGTCCAAATAGATTTTGCAGCCTGAGCAATGTGGAGAGTGGGAACATCGATAAACCACTTCCAATATTAAAATAGAATATATGCAGCAGACAATCTCTGTCATGCCACGTGTTGACAAAGGGCAGCCTAAGTGAGGGTTAGGCAAGGGTTTTGGAGACAAATGAAGCTGAACTGCAGATGTGCTCAACCTCTTACTAACTGTGTGACAGTGAGAAAGTCATTTAGTTCCTCTGCGGCTTTTATCTGAAAAGGCAAAATGGGATGAATAGTAGTTCTTACCTTGTCACGTTGCTGTGAAGGATAAATGAGAGAATTTATTGAAGGGCTTAGCAATCGATAAATTTAACTTTTAAAGTGGTCAGCTGAAAGGGAAAACACTTAAAGCCTTTCTATAGCATCTCAGGCAAATGGTAACGGAAGGTCAAACAACAAACCCACAAATAGCATCCTGTTTGTCCTCAGCAAAATAAACATCTAGGGAAAACACTGGATACAATGGGAACTTGAGATTGACCATATGGGATCTTCTCCAGGTTATAAAAATAGCTTAATTTAATCAGAAACCCTCAGCTTCCAAGAGGTCTGCATACATATGAGAAGGAAATAGATTTTGTCAATCAAGCCCTTGTGTCAGTCTCCACATTCAATACAGAATTGTGGCTAACTTAATCAGAGGTCATATGGACCACAGTCAAGGCAAACATTGTATTCAGTTTTTTTTTTCCTAGTATCTGCCTTCAGATCATTAATAATAGTGGCTTTAAATAATGATCTTTGTTTGTTATCTCTTATAAGTCAGGATGAACCATAAGTGAACAATCTGTGGACTAACCCCTAAAAGTTAAGGCTAATTAGTTTAAACTGGACTGAACACCATTGAGCAGAACACGATTGGATGACAGATAATAAGACAGTGTTTTTAAAATATAGACCCCAAAATATTTAGTTTCCTACACTGGGCCTGTGGACACTCACCTAAACATGCTAGCTTTAACTGGAAAATATTTCAATGTGCCTTATTTTAAGAAAAAAACAAAAAACATGCAAATTATTTTCCCTGAAGCTGGGAAAGAATGAAGGCAAAAGAAGAAGAGGGTGACAGAGGATGAGATGGTTAGATAGAATCACTGACTCAATGGACATGAATCTGAGCAAACTCCAGGAGATAGTAAAGGACAGAGAGGCCTGGAAGACTGCATTCCATGGGTTGCAAAGAGTTGGACACAACTTAGCAACTGAACAACAGCAAAAATGCAAATTTTCAAAGCAGAGACATCAGAAGATAATGATTTGCATTAGAAATATTCTTGGAAAAATTCCTTAGACTATAGAAACACTAAGTCCAGAAACTGAATCTGCTTGTACTCTATAAAATTGTATCTGTATCAATGCATTTAAGGAATTAGCAAAAATAACCAAAATCTTACTATCATAAAATGGAAAAGCAGGCAAATATCTTGAAAATCACAAAGGCTAATCCTCTCATTTTATAAAATTGAGCCACATCAGCAGGTGGAGTGATAGCCTATCACTGATCATCTGGGGACTGGACACAGAAGCCATGACTTCATCCCCTAGGTACCTCTCATCACCCCAAACTGCATGCCTTTTTCCTTACACATTATTTGGACACTGTATTTTGAAATGCTTCTAAATATCAACTGTCAATTTTTAATAAGCTAAGAACCAAAGTTCAAGTCTCCTATCAACTACCGTCTTTAGGAAAGGGCAGATCAATCTGGAGGTAAATGAAGTGTGGCAGAAGAGATATGCCAAACTGAAAAGGCCCAGCCACATGGGAGCTCATTTCACACACAACATCCCTGGCCATCTGAGGCTTCACTGCATGGGAGCCATGAAGAAATGGGATGATTAATTTATTCACCCAATATCTGTTGTTTGACTATGTGCTCCAAGCTCTGAGAGTAACACAGAGAATAAGTCAGAAGCAGTCTTTTACCATCCATCAGCAGTGGCAGGAAATACTTATCGAGGGCTTCCATGCTAACCAATCACGTGGATTTTCTCATCTAACACACCCAATGTAAGTCTGATGAAATATGTCCTATGGTGGTTAGCGTTTTACAGCTCCAGAAGGGAGCACAGAGAGACTGAGTAACTTCACCAATGTCACACAGCTGCTAAGTGACAAAGTGGAATTAGAGGCCAGGCTTCCAGGCTTCCACCCTTAGCCAGTATGCTGGACTGACTCGAAGAGAGTGGAGGAGATGCACATTAAACACATATCTGCAAATCATCACTTACGTTACAATTGTAGTTAGTTACACAAAGGGGAACTTTAAGTTACTAGATTCTTTACAAGAAGGATCTAGTCATTGTCATACAGGGCTATGTTCACTGCCAGACTTATTCATTACTTGTCAATGTGACAGTGACATTTACCTTCCAATACAAAATGCCATATTAGTAAAGTACATTTATAGTAATGGGAGAGGGAAGTTATGTTTATAAGCTTTAAGCATTAACCACTGAAACAAATCTGATTTCGTTCACTCAAATTCTGGCTGCCAGAGGAAATGTCTTCTTTTAAGCTTGAAAATGGTCCTTGAAGCCACCCAGCCCTGTCATGTTTGAATACATTTTTTTTTTTTAATCACAGAGAAGGTGGGGTTTTCTCTTTTCTTTTCACATCCAATTCACTAGCTACTCAAGGTGAAGTTTGCCAGACTTTCATTAAGTCTTTTTCCTTTCCTACAACTCTGACAATGCCCATCATTCATCAAGCCAGCCCACGCAGGTCTGGTTTCATCCTAGTTATCCACGCCCATAACTGCAAGAAAAAAGAAAGATTCACCTCTCATCCCCAGGTCTGCCTGATTTCTGCCAAATGAGGGCAATTAGTAGACATATGGACGACCTCATCTACCTAATGGAAAGTTTATTCCCTCACGCAGTCACGTTTTCCATCCAAATCTGTTTTAAATGAATCGGGAAAACCACGCAGAGCCATTTCACATAGCGCACAATTAGTATATCACAAACAGGGGGTTGGAAGCTGACCTCCAGCCTGGACTCCACCCTCTGAGCCACACACTGACCTGATTGTGTGTCCACCTCAGACTTCAGGTCGCCCAGCCAGGTGCCTGAGGGCTGTGTTCTCCTGTTGCACATCTTAATAAATCCACACTCAGTATCCTATAGTCTAGCTGGAGCTATAGAATTACTCAACCCTGTGAAAGTTGCATCTCACTGGGTCTCATTGCCTTTATCTCTAAAATAAAAAGATGGACAAAATAAATTCCAAGGCTCCTCTCATGTTTAAAACTCTAAATACAAAGGTTTAGGCTTCCCCGGATTATTCAGAGATGCAGTGTGATCTGCCTAAGAGGGAAAAAAAGCAGGAGCAAGCGATCCTAGAGGCTTCCTATGGAACCTCGGGCAGGACTTCTCTGTAAACTCCAGCTCTGGCTCTCCTGCTAATTTCCTAAGGGCTGCCTTAGATATCTCATCTGTCTCTTTAACCATTTGCCCAGCCCCCGGTGTACAGTAATGGCCAATGAAAGGGTAGCTGTGAAAGCGGTTGACAAATGTAAAATGTGTTCCATAGATGTATCTGCTGGGTCCTCCCAGAGGTGTTTATCCTCCAAATTGTCTGGGGGAAGTTCTTTTTGGTTATATGCCTCCCAGCGCCCTTCTCTCCTATTTTTCCTATTTGTCAATAGATCCCATGAGAGTGAACATCTGCTTTCCAGTCTGTTTTTGCCATTCCCAGGATTGAGTTGGCCAGCCAGACAAAGTTGACACTGGGGTCTTCATTACTCCTCCTGGTGTTGCCCAGTGATGCTGGTCCACCACGACTATCAAGGTTAGAGCAGGAAAGCAGAAGCTCCTTGTTGCAACAGAGAACATCAGCCAATCAGCTGCCTTGGAATAGCGTTAAAGAGTAAGCCCACTACCATATTTCACCACATCTTCTCAACTCAAAGCCCTACAACAGGATTTGGAAATCACAGACTCTAGCAAATTTAAGCACAAATTCTACTCATGCAGTCTGAGAGACAAACTGCAGAAATTCACGTTCTTGGGAAATAAACGTAAAATACCTCAATTTATTAATCCTGGATGAAAGACCAGCTGCTTCTCTCTCCTTTCCTCTATCCTGATTTTGTTCCCATCTTCTTGGGGAAAAGTGAGCCCGGATCGGTACTGTTTGGCATGAGCGCAAGATGTGTGACATGAGGAATCTCCACAGGGAGGGTGCCTGAGGTCAGGCTGCAGAAGAAATTCCCCCAGGACACCAGCCGTGCTGCCCTGTGTCTCCACCTCAGCCTCCGCCAAAGCATCTCAGCAGCGGCCGGCACACGAGGAACATCCATCGAGCTCTCTCCAGGGATTCCCCACAGTTGCTCCGACCTGCCTCACAACTGGAGACTCAAGAGACTGTCGCGCTTAAGTAACAGGGAAATTTACCTAGACCAGCCCAACCCTCTCTCTCCCTCCACAACAATCAGCCCCAACCTTGGTGGCTCAGCGTGTTCAAAAGTGGTGCAAATATTGAATCACAGAAACATCTCTGGAAAGTTTCTGTGACTTGCTGGTGTTGTAATGCTGAACCTGTGACTCTAGTTTTAAATAAACAGGTGGCACTCGGGGTAAAGAATCTGCCTGCTGATGCAAGAGATGCAGGAAGATCCCTGGGTTGGGAAGATTCCCTGGAGAAGGAAATGGCAACTCACTCCAGTATTCTTGCCTGGAAAACTCCATGGGCAGAGGAGCCCACAGGCTATCGTCCATGGGGCCGCAGATAGCTGAACAGGACTGAGCGGCTGAGCACATGGAGCTCATACAAAATCCACACAGGATGAGGATGCTGTCATGCAAAACCAAGAAAGACTGGACTCTCCAGCCATGCCCTGCTTGTTAGGCAGCCAGGATACTGGAAGGAGAGTGGGCTTGAGAAGTAGCTCTGGGTCCCAATCCTAGTCTGTCATCCTCTGAGTAACTGGACAGATGAGTTAGCCTCTCTGAACCTGTTTTCTCATCTATAAAAAGAGCCAATAAATCTCTGCTGGAAGGGTTGAGAATTTAAAAAATACATTTAAACAGTTAGTGAAGAGTCTGTCCCAGAGTGGTAAAACATCACCATCATCTCTTGCTGAAAGTCTTCAGCTCTTCTTTCTCGCCTCCCATCAGATCAAAAATCCCAAAAAGGAGACAACCCATCCAGTAGGAATGGTGTACATGGAAGGTCATACTTCTTGATTTTATTTCAATTTTTAAAATTAATTAATTAATTTATTTGACTGCACCAGATCTTAAGTTGTGGCATGTGGGATCTAGTTCCCTGACCAGTGATGGAACCCAAAGCCCTGCATTGGGAGCATGGAGTCTTACCCACTGGACCACCAGGGAAGTTCCTTCTTTATTTTAATTAGTGAAAGATAGCACATATTTGAAAGTCAGCCTGCCACAGGCACACTATTCTGTACATAAATATCAGAGGTAGTACTCATTCCAGCTCAGTTTTACAGATGCCTCTTCACACCCATCGGGTATCTGGAATGCTTAGAGAAAATGTAGATGGACAAGTGAAACATGGAGGTTTGAAAAGAGGGCATGTGAAAAAAAAAAAAAAACTTAGCCCACCTAAAGAAGAAAGTTAATACCATGAGGTTCCTTCTGGCTTATCCCAGCTTCTGATTCTTCATATGTCATGTCCCTCTGGACTTTGATTCCTTCCTGCAGAGATCATGGAGAGGTCATGGTTTACACTGAAAGATTTCTTTGGAAAGCACTACTCGGGGCTCCAAGAAGCACCTGTATCTGGACGGTAAAACCAAACAAACCACAGGTGCCAAATGTGCATGGAGCCTGCGAGCCAAACATGACCGCCTGTGCCTGAAGAATTATCTGAATCACTAAGCACAGTCCCTCTTGGGCTCCGGGTGGAACCCAGTTGTGTTAACTATCTCCACAAATCTGGACGCTCTCTCCAATGTCGTGAATTTGCAGCATTGGAAGATATGGAAGATCAACCAATAGATAACACAGATAAAAACCTCTCAATGGTAGCAATGCTGAAAACCACAGGAGTCACAATCTAATAGCGAGGTTCTATGTTTTGCTAGTGTTTTTACATTTACAAATACAATATTCAAGCATCATCTTTATCCTCTTAAAAAGATTCCTGTTGAGAATTTCTATTTGCCTTATGGATAGCTTCCCTCATAGTTTGGTGGGTAAAGAATCCACCTGCAATGCAGGAGACTCTGATTTGATTCCTGGATCAAGAAGATCCCCTGGAGAAGGGATAGGCTACCCAGTCCAGTATTCTTGGGCTTCCCTTGTGGCTCAGCTGGTAAAGAATCCACCTGCAATGTGGGAGGCCTGGGTTCAGTCCCTGGGTTGAGAAGATCTCCTGGAGAAGGGAAAGGCTACACTTTCCAATATTTCCAGCATTCCGAAATACCCACTCCAGTATTCTGGCCTAGAGAATTTCATGGACTGTATAGTCCATGGGGTCACAAAGAGTCGGACATGACTGAGCCACTTTCACTTTATGGATAGCTGGAGAAAAGTTATTTGTGAACAGAAAGATTTTAGTGGCCCAACTCACAAATCTCACCAAGGCTGTGCTAATTGGAAAATCAAATATCTGTTCTTTATAATAATGAGCTCCCATAAATAGTTCCTGCTTGAGTCAGATTTACAGCACACCTCCTTTCAAGGAGGCAAAGAGACAAACTCTCTCACATGCTCTCATATGCCAAAGGCAGTTCTTTGGCTCACAGACTGTTCCCAATTGACGACTGCCATTCCACCCGCCACCCCACCCCCCTCACCCACCTACTGCCTCTTCAATTCTGTCGGCTATAGTCTCCACAAGGAAAAGAAAGCAAAAAACAGAACTTTAAAATCCTTCCTAGGTAGGGTCCTCTGGCAGGCAGAACAGCGACAGAGAATCTCAGCGTTGCTCTGGGTAGAAAATACAGCTTCAATTTTTAAAGGTGCCAGCAAAAAATCAGAAATTTAAAAATTGGGGGAAAAAAGTGCCAGCAAGTGAGCCTAGAACTCACTGGCATGGCCAGGTGTGCATAAAGAAAGCCAAGGATGCTCTGCACACCTCCACTCAGCCCCACAGACAGGTGAAACCTTAACCAGGGCTCTGAGCATGCAAGAACCATTTCTGAGGCAGAGACTGGCTCAGACTGGCATGAGGAGATTAATATGCAAACCACGAACACGTGCTCATGGAATGAAAGCCCAGGTATACAGTAAGCCTATATTTCACTCGATAAATAGAACTGCAAGAAACAAAATAAGTTACTGAGAAAAAAAAAACCCTGAAGTTGGGAAGAAAGAATTAAGTGTGTGAGTGAGTAAAAAGGGCTTGATTCCAGAAGTAACCACGAACAGGACTAAAATGCAATACATAATGGTGCTTACTAAATAAAATAATACACGGAAAGATACAGAGTAGAAAATGGAAGACTGTTTCCTTATAATCACAATACCTAATATAAGGTACTTCTAGTGGGAACAGACTTTAAAATTGTTGAAAAACATCCACTTGTGTGAATTTCTGCTTTATAAAGTGATGAAGGCATGGTGGGGGGGGCAGGGGGGCAGAGTACCAGCAAAATTAGCCTTTGTTATGGAAAGGATTGCTAGCAGGTCTTTTATTCAGGTTGATGGAAGGCAACAAGCACCTTCCCACTCATCTTTGGAAAGACTGAATTCAAAGAAACCCACTGTAGAAGTTCTAGACTAATATATTAAGTGTTAGTTGCTCAATCATGTCCAACTCTGCAACCCCATGGAGTGTATAGCCTGCCAGGCTCCTCTGTCCAAGGAATTCTCCAGGCAAGAAAACTGGCGTGGATTGCCATTCCCTTCTCCAGGGAATCTTCCCAACCCAGGGATCGAATTCAGGTCTCCTGCACTGCAGGCAGATTCCTTACCATATGAGCCACGAGTGACCATAACATACTAAGTATCTATTTATTAATGAAAATTGGCTACTCTAACAGAACTATGGCAATGGCACCCCACTCCAGCACTCTTGCCTGGAAAATCCCATGGATGGATGAGCCTGGTAGGCTGCAGTCCATGGGGTCGCTAAGAGTCGGACACAACTGAGCGACTTCACTTTCACTTTTCACTTTCATGCATTGGAGGAGGAAATGGCAACCCACTCCAGTGTTCTTGCCTGGAGAATCCCAGGGACAGTGGGGCCTGGTGGGCTGCCGTCTATGGGGGTCACACAGAGTCGGACACGACTGAAGTGACTTAGTAGCAGCAACAGAACTATGTCTGCAGAGGCAGAATCGTATTTTTGTTTTTTTCCCAAAGTTTGATTGAGAATTGATCAATCCTTGAAATTCTGGTTTATTCTTGAGATACTGTGTTGTATCATCCAGGCTTCTGCTCCCAGAAAATGGAGCTGGAGTTAGACTGTTAGGACTGAGGTAAGGCTTCACTTTCCTTCCCCTGCCCTTGGGGGACAGGCCACAGGAAGGCAGTATGGACTTGGCAAACCATAGTCTGGATAGGCTGCTGGTCCCCACAGGGCATGATCTGAGCCTAAATAATCCAGACTTGGATTAAAGCACTGTCAATTATATGTCAAGCCTGTATACTGTCACCCTGCTTATTTAACTTATAAGCAGAGCACATCATGTGAAATGCCAGGCTGGATGAATCACAAGCTGGAATCAAGATTGCTGGGAGAAATATCAACAACCTCAGATATGCAGATGATACCATTCAGAAACCTCAGATATGCAGATGATAACACTCTAATGGCAGAAATCGAAGAGGAACTAAAAAGCCTCTAAATGAGGGTAAAAGAGGAGAGTGAAAAAGCTAGTTAAAAACGCAACATTCAAAAATTAAGTCATGGATGGCATCCCATCCCATCATTTCATGACACTTAGAAAGGGAAAAAAAATGGAAACAGTGACAGTGACAGATTTTATTTTCCTGGGCTCCAGACGGTGACTGCAGCCATGAAACTAAAAGACGCTTGCTCCTTGGAAGAAAAGCTATGACAAACCTACACAGCATATTAAAAAGCAGAGGCACGACTTTGCTGACAAATGTCTGTCGTTAAAGCTATGGTTTTTCCAGTAGTCATGTATGGATGTTTAAGAGCTAGACCATAAAGAAGGCTTAGTGCTAAAGAACTGATGCTTTCGAACTGTGGTGCTGGAGAACACTCTTGTAAGTCCCTTGGATGGCAAGGAGATCAAACCAGTCAATCCTAAAGGAAATCAACCCTGAATATTCATTAGAAGGACTGATGCTGAAACTGAAGCTCCAATACTTTGGCCACCTGATGCAAAGATCTGACTCACTGGAAAAGACCCTGATGCTGGGAAAGATTGAGGGCAGGAGAAGAAGGGGGTGACAGAAGATGAGACAGTTGGATGGCATCACTGACTTAATGGACATGAGTTTGAGCAAACTCCGGGAGATAGTGAAAGACAGGGAAGCCTGGCGTGCTGCAGCCCATGGGGCTGCAAAGAGTCAGACACAACTTATATTTTCAGGGACACAGGGCCAAGCCACACCGTGAATCTCCCCTGGGAAAAAAAAATGAGTTTCTCCTTGGTAGTCATCCTGGGGAGAAATGCTCCAGAGTTTATAAAAAAAAAAAAAAATGCCTTGAAATAGGTCAAGGAAGTCATCCTTGCTGTCTGAGCAATCCGCTCGAGTCCAGAGACTCTTAAGTGCATAGGAGCTTGAACTAGGGGTGAGATGAAGGTGGAAGTGAGCCCAGACCCAACAGAGTGAGAGACCCTAAAGAGAAGTCTAGGTCTGAGGCTCCATGAGTCCAAACACATCTGGTACCAGCTGTGAGCTGTTCTCTGGGTCTTCCTCATGCTATAGTCAAGTTTACAAAATGTTCTTATGAACTGAGCCTCACGGCTGTCCTAATGGGAGCTAGGGAGCATATGAGAAAGGGATGCAGTGGTAGTTACCAGCAGAGGACAGGCAGACACAGCAGCTCCTCTCAACAGCACCAGCATCAGCCAACGGGCAAGATGTGGGGGTCAGAAATATAAAAGATCTGTTAGAGCAGCAATCTCCAACCTTCCTGGCATTAGGGACTGGTTCTGCGGAAGACAGTTTTTCCACAGACCAGGGTCGGGGGCAGGTGGTGGTTTCGGGATGATTCAAGTGCATCACATTTACTGTGTACTTTCTTTCTATCATTATTATTACATCAGCTCCACCTCACATCATCAGGCATTAGATCCCGAAGACTGGGGACCCTGTCTTAAAGAATCCCCAGAAGCCAGGACTCAGCAAATTCCTCAAAATCACTGAGAGATATTTTGATGCAGAATTTATTTCTAGTAATTTGGCTAGTCAGGTTCCTTGTCATAATAATTTAAGATTAAAAACTAAACGTAATCTGTTTTTTTTTTTTTTTTTCATCACAGGCTGGTGAAAGTGTGGATTCTCCCAACATTTGTTGGAGTTACTATTATTAGTCTCTTGTATAAAAACTACGAGTGCTCACCCATTCCCGGGTCTCCTTTTCTTCCTCGGTGTTTAAAACCTTTACTTCCAGTCCCTGCACTTGAGTGCAGCTATATGCCTAGATCTGCACAACAGCACATGAGCAGAAGTGACATCTAATGCGTAACTTGGATGTCAAGGCAGTTAAGAACTGGATGCCAACACCCATCTTTCTTCTCCCTTGCTGCACAGACATTAAAGATCACATGCTGAGATGGAGACTCAGTGGTAAAGAATCTGCCTGTCAATACGGAAGCCACAGAAGACCAGGGTTCAATTCCTCGGTCAGGAAGATCCCCTGGAGGAGGAAATGGCAACCCATTCCAGTGTTCTTGCCTGGAGAATCCCATGGACAGAGGAGCCTGGTGGGCTGCATTCCATGGGGTTGCAGAAAGAAGGATGTGACTGAGCATGCACGCATGCTGAGATGGAACACAGCATCACTAGAAGAAGGTAACCTGGATCCTGTGTCCTCAGAGAGAAGAGGGCTCTCATCACCCCTGCCTCCCTCCCCCAAGAGCTGGTCCAGACCTGACTCAGAGTTTGTGTGAGGAAAGAAAACTCTTCTGTTGTGCTAAACCAATTAGATTCCAGGGTTTATCTGTTCCGCAACATACTCTAAGGCATCTATACTAACAAATGCCACTACATTTGACAGACAGGGAGATAAGGTCTTTAAAAACACTGGGAACACAGACAAAATACACAAAAGAAAGTAAAAATTCCTCATGGTTTCTCCTCCCAAGAAATCATACTAGAACGTAAGAGGTCATTCTCATGCTCTGTATCAGTCCCCAGAAATATTTGGCATAAATGACAGAGGATGAGATGGTTGGATGACATCACTGACTCAGTAAGTGTGAGTTTGAGCAAACTCTGGGAGATGGTGAAGGTCAGGGAAGCTTGGCATGCTGCAGTTCATGGGATTGCAAAGGATTAGACATGACTTCGGAGAAGGCAATGGCACCCCACTCCAGCACTCTTGCCTGGAAAATCCCATGGACAGAGGAGCCTGGTGGGCTGAAGTCCATGGGGTTGCAAAGAGTCGGACACGACTGAGCGACTTCCCTTTCACTTTTCACTTTCATGCATGGGAGAAGGAAATGGCAACCCACTCCAGTGTTCTTGCCTGGAGAATCCCAGGGACGGTGGAGCCTGGTGGGCTGCTATCTATGGGGTCGCACAGAGTCAGACACGACTGAAGTGACTTAGCAGCAGCAGCAGCAGCAGCAGCAGACATGATTTAGCGATTGAACAAGATAGTGAATAGTGCTTCCTTTGTGGAAAGAATAAATGACAATTTTGTGTATTTCCTTTAAGTCTTTTTCCCTATACAGATATGTATGAAAAGTTTATAATAATGATTACATTTACATCTTTAAATCATATCTGTATTTCAGTTTTGTAACTCCTTTTGTTCATTCCAGCCATTAGATGCATTTATATTCAAAAGTTTTTAGAGGGATCAGAAGAAAATACAATAAAAACAGAATAATATATGGAATGATTTTGGACTGCTTTCTTTCCACAAAGTCTGATACTATGTATACTCTTTATATACTGTTAGAAATTCATTTTAAACCCACCATTCCTAGTCTAAACCCACCATACAAAGCATGATCCACTTTCTTAAAAACCTTTAGAAAAATCTGTCAAAATTAAGAGAGAGTATCTTAAAGATACCTGATAATAAAAGGAAATTATGACTGGAATTATTAACCTTTTATGATTTACAAGTTACTGGTTTCTTCCAATAAAACTAGCAAACAGCTAACGATAAAAGCTGAGTTGGATGACAAGATAATTTAGTGTCATGCCTTGTAGACAATAACAGCAACCCATAATTATACTGACATGCAGGTTATGACTACGGAATTATTTATGGAGTCAAGAGAATACACTATTTGCAACTAGGATGTATGGTTGCCATATCCACAATGTGATCATCAAATATTTATGAATGGAATCACCTTTTCCAACTCTAGCACTCTATTATCAACAAACTTGTAAAACAAGATTCCCAACTTCATGTAAGATACATGAAAACAGCTCCTTTGTCTTCTGTCCTTCCATGTTCAGATCATAAAATACCTATTGTTCCTCAATTTGAAAAGCACACAAAAGAACACTAAAATAAGGGGCAGGCCCTACCACTCTCTGCCCTTCCTCTCCTCTTTCCTCAGCTCTTACATCTGCTATCATTTCTGTGGACACTGTTAACTTTCCCCAAGCAAGGTCTCCTGTCAAACCACTGCCAAACTTCAAGCTCACAGGCAGCAAAGACTTCAAAGGACTCACTTGGCCCATCTTACCCAGAGTCTAAAGAATTCTTATTTTCTCCCTCCTTCTCTCTCAACAACTTTTTGATTGCTTAAAAAAAAATCCTGGTTGTTTTTATAACTTCAGCTAAATAATAATAATCATTCAGCGACAGGCAAAAGCTGTGAGAGGGAGGGGGAAAAGAGACTGAAAAGCAGAAATTTTATAGAAGGGACGTTTGAGCTAAAAGAGATGTTAAAGTTCATCAACTCCCAACTCATCATTCTGCATATGAAGAATCAGGGTCTGTGAGGTTGGCCAAAATCCCATCTGATTCCATACCTGCAAATCTAAGAGCTATGAGAAGAGGGACGTGGTCTTCATCATTTTGTCTCTGCCTAGAACAGTGCCTGTGAAATCCTGTTAAATCATCAAAGAAGTGAAAAGTTCCCGATCCAGACAGAGCAGGGGTGGGGCTGTTCACAGCAGTGAATGGGTCTTCAGGTGGAACTCACGATGCGGAGCTGAATCTGGATCAGTGGGGCCAGGTAGGAGGCGGAAAGCCACGGAGGAGAGCACAGTGTCGTGGGAGAGCAGAGGCCAGCACCAAGACACAGCACTAGCAAAGAGGAGTCCTAGCAAGAAGCAACAGGACAGGAGATCGTGACGGCAGAACCTGAGGTCAGCAGAATCAGAAGAGGCAGCAGAGAAGGCAAGCCTCGGTGAGGCTAAGGAAGGGACCCTAGTCCTAAAAGAACTCGGGGGAAGGTATTACAGTCAGGGTTTCGGCTACAAGAAAAGGAGTGGCAGGTGGTACAGGAGCTTGGACCCGAGCTTCCCTGCACCAGGTCCAGGCCCCAAGTTGCTCCCTCAGAAAACATCCTCCCCCCTGGTGAAGCACATACACCTGAGATGTGAGACCCCCAAGGGGCGGCCCCTTGCCTGTTTTAAATCTCTTGCATCCCATGTGCAAGGGACAAAGGCTGGAATATTGTAGGTACTTAATAAACATAGAATGAATGAACAAATGATTACTCATTGGCAGTTAAAGGGAAGTTCAGATCCCCCGTCCTGTTACCTGTGTGTCATTTTCTCATCTATCCAATCCCTCCCCCGCTCCCACAAACTCCCTAACGCTGGTGTTCTAGGCTCCGCTCAGCAATTATAGAAATACAGAGGGCACTCCAAAAAGAGCAGAGCGCCTTGCCCAGCCCGGCCCTGAAAGGTCTGCCGCCACCGGCAGTCACACCAGGCAGCCAGGAGAAGGTCAGTCCTTGGGAACTTGTCAATATTTCACTCCATCATCTGTGACCCTTGGGGATTCTGGAGGATCAAGGAAAGGACGGGCATGTTAATGAAGGCCTTTAAGACAATGAAAGACTTAATGCTGATATTTCTGAGATGTTCTCTACATCCACAGTGAATCTGGCTTAAAATTTGAGGAAAAAAAAAAAGATAAGCTAATAAAATATAATAAAGACCAGGTGGTCAGAAGTCCTAGTTTCCAGAGAGAATTTTATACAACTAACTAGATGTCTGGGCCCCAACTTCTTCAGCTGTAAAATGAGTAGGCATCAGTAGGTGATCTCTAAAGGCCACTCCTAGTTCCAGACTCATTTGGGTTTTAATTTACAATTTTGTTCCTATCTAAGGTATGAAACGGGACATCTCTGAATCTATTAGAACTGTGAATCTCACACCAATTAAGTGGTTAAGGTTCTTCCTATGCTTCCTCTGGAGAAGACAAGCCTCCCTCAACAACAGACGCAAAGGTCTACTTTAAAGAATCGGAGGCTGCAGATAAGGGTCTCCTTCACTATTACAGGGAGCAGGCCTCACAATCATTTCTTAATTTCCATCCCAAAGTTCCTACCTCCTAGACTGCTCTAGAAAAGTCATTTTGTCTCCTCCGAACACCAAAACAGAATGTATTTTTCTACAGCCCCTTATGAGAACCTGTCAGACCTAGTTATTTTATCAGATTTCTCCCACTGACAGTTAACACTCTGAGAATAGGGCCATATTCCCACCTACTGAAGGTCTCCCACTGCACCCGACGGGCTGCATTTGCACGTAGGGGGATGGCACTGTAAATATCTGCTGTGCATCTTTTATACATTTTTACCACATTTTTACCATATGCATTCCATACTTGTTTTAGGTGTCTCTCTCTTCCTTGTCTGATTGCTTTAGAATCTCCCTGAGCCCTAGTAATGCTCATACTTTCATTAAAGATCCCCTAAATATTTAGTATCACTGCAGACCTTTTGAAAGTAGGTAAAGGAAACAACAACAAAGGAAATGAGGAAATTAGCCAGACCATGACAACCTATGTATGTTGACGATCAAATACTAAACATTTTAGGCTTTGTGGGCCATGGCGTCTCTGTCACAATTACTTAACTCTGCAGTTGTTCTACAAAAACAACCACTGCTGCTGCTGCTGCTGCTGCTGCTGCTGCTGCTAAGTCGCTTCAGTCGTGTTTCACTCTGTGCAACCCCATAGACGGCAGCCCACCAGGCTCCCCCATCCCTGGGATTCTCCAGGCAAGAACACTGGAGTGGGTTGCCATTTCCTTCTCCAATGCATGAAAGTGAAAAGTGAAAGTGAAGTCGCTCAGTCGTGTCTGACTCTTAGCGACCCCATGGACTGCAGCCTGCCAGGCTCCTCCGTCCATGGGATTTTTCCAGGCAAGAGTACTGGAGTGGGGTGCCATTGTCTTCTCCAAAAACAACTACAGACAATTCATTTTTGCATACATGAGCATATCCGTGTTTCAATAAAACTTTATTTACAAACCAGGCCAGAATGACCTGTGGGCTGTAGCTTTGCAACCTCTGAATTAAATTTTGGAACAAAAATAAATAAATAAACATAAGAAAAATTTATTGTCATCTTGCCAGTCTTACTGAGAAACATTTGATCCTATATGGACCCTGAAGAAGCAAGTTAAGAAAATGAACAATAATAACATGATGATAATGAAGAGATAAACTAAAGCAACATCTTTCGGTTTATTGACCATGTCTGGGCACTAGTCAATCATTTAACTGTATTTAATACTATGTACATATGACATATGCCTTTAAATATATAACCACATACAATCTATCCCTGTGTTTAAAAACTGTAAGTCCTGCCACAATAACTTGGACTAAAAACCCGGCTACTTCCAAAATGTATCCCCATAAGAAACTTCCCCTAACCTGTTCCAAAGAGATTACTCCCTTAATAATAGAAGCTGGGGGAAAACAAAGAGGAAGATGTGGCCAAATTATAAAAATGGTGGGTGGCAAACTCCCATCACTCAAGAATAATCCACACAAAGAGAAAAGAAAAACCAAATCCCATGATCCCCACAAAGGTGTAAATAGGGGTGGCCTCATCACGAACTTCAGTCTGTGAAGAAGGAACAGGAGGGTCTAATATTTATCAACTATATTTTTCTGCTACAGAAGGTGGGAAGTTCCTCTTTACTCACCAGCCATCTGAGGACTCTGACCCTGGCCCTGGACACCTGTTTTGGTTCCTGCAGTTTCGATGAAAGAGACCCATCCACGTGGGATTCATCATTCCAAGACAAGCCAGGAGCACTCCTGGACTCACACGTGTGTTCTCAGGTGCTCGGGCACACACATACACACACACATACACACACATCACTGGCCTGGAAGCTTGGTGCTCTACTTCAGAGTAATCATCTCCCCCTCCCCCGTGAGTTCCTAAATAATAAACCAAGTTAAACTTGAGTGGTCTGAAGAGCGAGAAGAGGAGAAAGGAAAAGACAGGCTGGCTGTGCCAAAAGATAACAGAGGCTGCAAACTGATCCCCAGGAGCCTGGAGCTGGTTTAAACAGCACCAGGCCACTCACAGACCCGGACGTTCTCAGGCGCTAGACACTGGCCCAGAAAGTGGATTAGCTGGGCACATGGTAAAAGCCTCGGAGCCCGGATCCCTGGGACAGCCTGCCAGCGACTGCTGGGGCACCCACCACACACACTCAGGAAGAATTCCAAGGCTTCCCAGGACCCAGCCATCTGCACACACACACACACACACACACACATACATCCAGGGGCAGTTTAGTTCCTCGTTGCCGAAAGGAATGCAGGAGAAGCAGGGGGAAGAGACTGAGTGAAGAAAACTTCAGACAGGACTGGGTGTGAGATCTGAGCCAGTTCACCCCAAAGGCAAAGCCGGGAGAATGTTGAGTGTGTGCACTTTCGGTTCTCTTTGAGTCAAGCTCTGTCTTCCTCTCCCTCACTTCACAGTCTGAGGTGTACAGATGATGTGGGGCCTGGAAGGTGGTCCCACGAGGCTACAGAACAGGTAAGAGTCCCTGTCCTGCCGCCTTCACCAGCAATTCCATTTCTGCGGCTAAGACAACAGAGACATTGGCATCATTATGGTACAGCAGCTCTGGTAGCAGATTCCATCAGCCAAGTGGGTGGCAGATAAAGGAGAAAATGACACCAGGGCAGCTGGTCACCCTGAAATGGGATAATGGATGTTTTTGTTACAGTAATTTTCTTTTAAAGGAGAAAGACGAGGGAGAGAAGGGGGAGGGCGAGGGGAGGAGACGAGGGAGGAAGAGGAGGAGAGGATGGGGGGAAGAAGGAGGAAGAGAAGGGGGAAGAAAGGGCCAGCATCCTTGCGGGTCCAGAGGGAACACCTGCCCCCCCAACCCCGGCACACCCCTGTTTCTGCCTCACATCCACCAGAGATGCTCTCAGTGGAGGGAGGGGGTCCATCACACCCCCCTATCCCCCTCCCGCCTCCTCCATTCCTTCTCCCAGGAGCTCCCCAACTGGGCCTCATCTGCACACATCCTGTGGCTTTGAGAGGATAACAAAAATGACCTCTTTGGCCCAGAGATCATCGTCTTCACACGCTGCAACTTGCATTTTTCCAAAAGGGCTTTTCCTACGTAAGCCAGCACAGGTAAATAAAAAGGCCAGGAGTCTGCCTGCCAACCAGCTCCGGATCCGCCCCTCCAGCCATCTGGAATCCTTCTCTGGCTTCTGTGCAGCAAGAAATGTCTATTTCACCCTTTTCATCTGGAGCTGTCCCCGGGTGACCTCCGCCCCCTCTCTCTCACCTCGGGGCACCTGCCTCAAATAACTTCCCCAGTGTTGTCATTCACCTCATGGATAATTGATAGCGTGTCAAGCGGATGCTAAGAAAAGAACAAGGTGGTTAGACGTGTGCCTACTATAAATAGACCCACGACATGACCAGCATTTGCCAACTTTTGAGCAAAGGAGGCAGAAGCAGAAGCAGGAGGCGGCAGCTTCCCCCAGGTCCCCGGGAGAGCTGGCTTCGTTCGCGCCGGCAGCTTCCACTGACAGCGGAGGGCGGGCGGATGACGCCGCTCCCATTGGGAGCAAAAGTAAAAATATCACACGTGCCGGCAGTTTGAGGCTTGTTTGACAGAGGCAGCAGGAATGCTCAAATGACACATTCTTTAAAACATTTGCCTTCTCCTCTCACTTATCCCTTTTCTCTTCATGTTTCAGGCAGTTCATTTCTGTATTTTGCTCTTGAGGGCATTTCTTGTTCCAGGTTTTTATATACACCCACTCACATGAGTAAACCCATGAGTAATTGGCACCTAGCCTGTGTTAATGGCTGAGTCGTGTCCAACTCTGTGACCCCATGGGCTGTAGCCCACCAAGTTTCTCTGTCCATGGGCTTTTCCAGGCCAGGATACTGGAGTGGGTTGCCATTTCCTTCTCCATGGGATCTGCCTAACCCAGGGATCAAACCTGGGTCTCCTGCCTTGCAGGCAGATTCTTTACTGACTGAGCCACCAGGGAAGCCCAGTTGGCACCTAGGTAGATATAAATAAGGGGCAGGTCAGACACTGCAGATACAAAGAGGGGGAATAAACTAAGGTCTCCAGGCTCGTGAGACATTAAGCAAGAATCCTTTTGTCTCAGACACATGTATCCCAGTGTTCACTGCAGCACCATTTATAATAAGCAGGGCATGGAAGCAACCTAGATGCCCACCAACAGATGAATGGATAAAGAAGTTGTGGTACATATATACAATGGAATATTACTCAGCCATAAAAAAGGAACAAATCTGGGTCAATTCTAGTGAGGCAGATGAACCTAGAGCCTGTTATACCGAGTGAAGTAAGTCAGAAGGAGAACAACAAATATCATACATTAATGCATATACATGGAATCTAGAAAAACAGTACTGATGAACCTATTTGTAAAGCAGCAGTAGAGACACAGCCATAGAGAAGAGACTTGTGGACCCAGGTGTGGGAGGAGAGTGTGGGATGAATTGAGAGAGTGGCATGGAAATACATGCATTACCTTATGTAAAATAGGTAGCCAGTGGGAATTAGCTATATGATGTGGGGAGCTCAACCCAGTGATCTGTGAAAACATAAAGGGGTGGGGAGGGGTAGGATGGGGTGGGAGGTGGGAGGGACGTTCAGGAAGGAGGGGACATGTGTACACTTATGGCTGATTCATACTGATGTATGGCAGAAACCAATACAACACTGTAAAGCAATGATCCTCCAATTAAACATTCTAAAAGTTTTTTAAAAAAAGAATCTTTTTGTCTCAAGTAGCAAAAATCTATTCAAAGTAGAAATATAAATGGGAAAATGGTAAGGATGCAAGGCCTTTCACAACACTTCTTCCTAAGGATTCACCACCAAATGAGGGAGCCGGTCCCTGGCAGGGATCCGATGAAGGAGGTTGCCTTCCTATCCAAGCCTATGTTTCTTCATTTGGCTTCATGATGGCATGTCATGATGCCATTGACAGAGAAGGGGAGAGGGAGGGACAGAGGACAAAAGCAAGAGTGCGAAGCTTTTCAGGCTTTAGTATTACTTCTGTGTCTAGATTGAGGTCTTTGTCTTGGTTACTCACTCATGGCACAAACTGGAAACAAATCAGCCTGAATGCTCTTAATTCTCTGAGGGCATTGAACTGCCAAATAAACAAGTCCAGTCTGAAAAATCCTATAACTGCCCATCCTCCACAGTAACCTCAACTCCCCCAAAGCTCCAGCTGTGAAAGCTGTCAGGCCCTGGGGAAAGTCACCCTTCTCCTGGCCCGCTTCACAGAAGTGTCCTGAAAAACAGCAGGTGAAAAAGAAAGTGGACAGAAACTAGAAAGAGACACAACCAACTGCAATCACTATAAGAAATCACTATATTTCAGGCTCGCAGAAGCGAACTGTATAAACTCCAAGTGTTGGGGTTGACAAGCAGAGCAGCAAGCTGGAAAACACTGGACATGTGAAGGAAAAGGCTTGGGTCCTTGGTCCAGTTCCTAAACACATGACCGAGAGAGCCCCTCAACCTTATGAAGGGAGGTCCATCGGGGAACATTCGTAGGAGAGGTATATTTTGAGCCAGACATTCACCAAGCACTGCAGTCAAACAAAATCAGTTCTTCCTCAACCCAGTCAGTTACCAACAGTAAGTGGCAAAACAGCATCAGAGCCAAGGAAGCAAAAGAGTCACCAGCGTACATACATCACTAATAAACCTGTTTCCTGCAGAGGCCTTAATAGCTAAACAGATAGGAGATCTCTCGCCTTTATCCAAGCAGAGCATCTCATCAGTAACCCAGACAGGAGACAATACACCAAGACAGGCTGTGCCCTCCCCGTCAAGCATGACCTCAGGGCTCCCGGTTAACATGCCCTGAGTTCACACCTAGGAGACAATGGAAATTCACCCTTGGCTGCACAGCCCTTTTCTGATTCATCTGAAAGCTACACTAATAATCCCATGATGCAGACACAGGGGGGGAAGAAAAAAATCATTCGGGAGCCATCAGAAAGGTTATTTTTGCAAGACATAAGGGAATGATTATAATGATTTATTAAAACCTTACAATGTGAGAAAGTAAGATCGGCAAACAAAATCCAATTAAGGAATTCACCAAATAAAAAGGAATTGAACTCCTCCAGCCTGAGGTTGACAAAGAAGCCATTCAGTCGAGGGCTTTATATGCTAAACTTAGCTGGGTAAACCTAGTTATTTTCCATGCAGTGCTGCTCTTAAAAGAGCTATTTAACTTCATCCATCTCTACGATCTGAAAGACTAGGTATTCAGACTTGCAGAGGTTTTTTTTCATTATTATTATTTAAATTTCAATTCTAAAATGAACTTCCCTCAGAAACTACATTGAGTAGATTTGAGCTGATTGATAGTGTTCATAAGACTATCAGCTCAACATCTCTCTCCTCCCCTCCCCTCTCTCTTCCCTTTCTCACAACCTACCCTCCTTCAGTTTTCCCTTCCTCTTGGTCAAATCCATCTACCTAGCTTCTTTTTCTCTCAACCATGTGGGCTCCCTATATTTTGGACGTGTTTCTATATATATTACCTGCTTGTTTATTCCTTTCAGTTCAGTTCAGTTCAGTCGCTAGTAGTGTCCGACTCTTTGCGACCCCATGAACCTCAGCACACCAGGCCTCCCTGTCCATCACCAACTCCCGGAGTCCACCCAAACCCACGTCCACTGAGTCCGTGATGCCACACAACCATCTCATTCTCTGTCGTTCCCTTCTCCTCCTGCCTTCAATCTTTCCCAGCATCAGGGTCTTTTCCAATGAGTCAGCTCTTCACATCAGGTGGCCAAAGTATTGGAGTTTCAGCTTCAACATCAGTCCTTCCAATGAACACCCAGGACTGATCTCCTTTAGAATGGACTGGTTGGATCTCCTTGCAGTCCAAGGGACTCTCAAGAGTCTTCTCCAACACCACAGTTCAAAAGCATCAATTCTTCGGTGCTCAGCTTTCTTCACAGTCCAACTCTCACATACATACATGACCACTGGAAAAAAAGATGTCCTTTTCATTATAGGGGACTGGTATGCAAAAGTAGGAAGTCAAGAAACACCTGGGGTAACAGGCAAATTTGGCCTTGGAATACAGAATGAAGCAGGGCAAAGACTAATAGAGTTTTGCTAAGAAAATGCACTGGTCATAACAAACACCCTCTTCCAACAACACAAGAGAAGACTCTATACATGGACATCACCAGATGGTCAACACCAAAATCAGATTGATTATATTCTTTGCAGCCAAAGATGGAGAAGCTCTATACAGTCAGCAAAAACAAGACCAGGAGCTGACTGTGGCTCAGATTATGAACTCCTTATTGCCAAACTCAGACTTAAATCGAAGAAAGTAGGGAAAACCATTAGACCATTCAGGTATGACCTAAATCAAATCCCTTATGATTATACAGTGGAAGTGAGAAATAGATTTAAGGGCCTAGATCTGATAGATAGAGTGCCTGATGAACTATGGAATGAGGTTCGTGACATTGTACAGGAGACAGGGATCAAGACCGTCCCCAAGAAAAAGAAATGCAAAAAAGCAAAATGGCTGTCTGGGGAGGCCTTACAAATAGCTGTGAAAAGAAGTGAAGCAAAAAGCAAAGGAGAAAAGGAAAGATATAAGCATCTGAATGCAGAGTTCCAAAGAATAGCAAGAAGAGATAAAAAAGCCTTCTTCAGCGATCAATGCAAAGAAATAGAAGAAAACAACAGAATGGGAAAGACTAGAGATCTCTTCAAGAAAATTAGAGATACAAAGGGAACATTTCATGCAAAGATGGGCTCGATAAAGGACAGAAATGGTATGGACCTAATAGAAGCAGAAGATATTAAGAAGACATGTCAAGAATACACAGAAGAATTGTACAAAAAAGATCTTCATGACCCAGATAATCACGATGGTGTGATCACTGACCTAGAGCCAGACATCCTGGAATGGGAAGTCAAGTGGGCCTTAGAAAGCATCACTACGAACAAAGCTAGTGGAGGTGATGGAATTCCAGTTGAGCTATTTCAAATCCTGAAAGATGATGCTGTGAAAGTGCTGCACTCAATATGCCAGCAAATTTGGAAAACTCAGCAGTGGCCACAGGACTGGAAAAGGTCAGTTTTCATTCCAATCCTAAAGAAAGGAAATGTCAAAGAATGCTCAAACTACCGCACAATTGCACTCATCTCACACGCTAGTAAAGTCATGTTCAAAATTCTCCAAGCAAGGCTTCAGCAATATGTGAACCATGAACTTCCTGATGTTCAAGCTGGTTTTAGAAAAGGCAGAGCAACCAGAGATCAAATTGCCAACATCCGCTGGATCATGGAAAAAGCAAGAGAGTTCCAGAAAAACATCTATTTCTGATTTATTGACTATGCCAAAGCCTTTGACTGTGTGGATCACAATCAACTGTGGAAAATTCTGAAAGAGATGGGAATACCAGATCACCTGATCTGCCTCTTGAGAAATTTGTATGCAGGTCAGGAAGCAACAGTTAGAACTAGACATGGAACAACAGACTGGTTCCAAATAGGAAAAGGAGTACGTCAAGGGTGTATATTGTCACCCTGCTTATTTAACTTCTATGCAGAGTACATCATGAGAAACGCTGGACTGGAAGAAGCACAAGCTGGAATCAAGAATGCGGGGAGAAATATCAATAACCTCAGATATGCAGATGACACCACCCTTATGGCAGAAAGTGAAGAGAAACTCAAAAGCCTCTTGATGAAAGTGAAACAGGAGAGTGAAAAAGTTGGCTTAAAGCTCAACATTCAGAAAACGAAGATCATGGCATCCGGTCCCATCACTTCATGGGAAATAGATGGGGAAACAGTGGAAACAGTGTCAGACTTTATTTTTCTGGGCTCCAAAATCACTGCAGATGGTGACTGCAGCCATGAAATTAAAAGACGCTTACTCCTTGGAAGGAAAGTTATGACCAACCTAGATAGCATATTCAAAAGCAGAGACATTACTTTGCCAACAAAGGTTCGTCTAGTCAAGGCTATGGTTTTTTCTGTGGTCATGTATGGATGTGAGAGTTGGACTGTGAAGAAGGCTGAACGCCGAAGAATTGATGCTTTTGAACTGTGGTGTTGGAGAAGACTCTTGAGAGTCCCTTGGACTGCAAGGAGATCCAACCAGTCCATTCTGAAGGAGATCAGCCCTAGGATTTCTTTGGAAGGAATGATGCTAAAGCTGAAACTCCAGTACTTTGGCCACCTCATGCGAAGAGTTGACTCATTGGGAAAAGACTCTGATGCTGGGAGGGATTGGGGGCAGGAGGAGAAGGGGATGACAGAGGATGAGATGGCTGGATGGCATCACTGACTCGATGGACATGAGTCTGGGTGAACTCCGGGAGTTGGTGATAGACAAGGGAGGCCTGGTGTGCTGCGATTCATGGGGTCGCAAAGAGTCGACATGACTGAGCGACTGAACTGAACTAAACTGAACTGAGTAGATGGGCCTTTGTTGACAAAGTAATGTCTCTGCTTTTCAACATGCTGTCTAGGTTGGTCATAACTTTCCTTCCAAGGAGTAAGTGTCTTTTAATTTCATGGCTGCAGTCACCATCTGCCATGATTTTGGAGCCCAGAAAAATAAAGTCAGCCACTGTTTCCACTGTTTCCCCATCTATTTGCCATGAAGTTTATTTCTTTACTTCACATTTCCCTTTTGTATTTCTTGTTTTTCTGGAGTTCATCAATAAACCTCCTTCCCTTTCCTGGGTACCCACACTCTCTTCCACTTCCATTTAACACTTCACCCAGGAGGTCCACAGGCTTCTCCTCCCCACTCTGGGGAAACGTCCCACCAAAGCCACCCCTTCTGTCCCAAAGGTGAGACTCTATCAACCACTCAGTACCATCTGCAGCTACCAACTCGGGTAACCGCATCCTTCTCTTGACCACAGTTACCTCCTTTGACTTCCCTACATGATTCACTCCTGATGTTTCGATCCCCTCTCCTTCCCAGGCTTCTTGTCTTCCTTCCTTAACTCTTGGGAATGTGTGCTCAGCCCTCCTCTCTTCCTTCCATAATTTCCCTAGAAGTCACCCACTGCATGCTGGAGCAACTCGCCTGCAATGAGGAGACCTAACTTTCCATCTCTGTCTGAGACCTCTCTCCAGACAGCTAGAAGGGAACTACTTGAGTTCAACATGTCTAAAACTACCACTATCAGTCCCCCGACCTGGGCTTCCTAGGAGAACAAATCATTCAATCCAAGAACTGGAAAACAGGCCGATACTCCCCTCTTCTTTATTGCTTACATCCAGTCACTAAATCCAGCCAACTCCCTCTCCCCTTCTGCAGCTGCCAGGCTGGTTTAGGACATGGCCAGACAACCCAGCTCTTCCTGCTGAACACACCACTCCTGCTGTAAGATTAACCAATGGCTCCACACCAAACTACAAAGTAAACCGAAGCCCTCGGATATGTTCCTTCTCACATTTCTCTCCCACCTGCTAGCTTTCCTAAGTTATCTGTGGTCTCCCAAAGGCAGAAACTCCAGTACTTTGGCCACCTGATGCGATGAACTGACATTGGAAAAGACCCTGATGCTAGGAAAGATTGAAGACAGGAGGAGAAGGGGAAGACAGAGGATGAGATGGTTGGATGGCATCACCGGCTCGATGGACATGAGTTTGAGTAAGCTCTGGGAGTGGTGATGGATAGGGAGGCCTGGCATGCTGCAGTCCATGGGGTCACAAAGAGTTAGACATGACTGAGCGACTGAAGTGAACTGCACTGAAAGGCAGAAAGCTCCTCCATCCCTTCCTGTCTATTCTTTTTGAGGGGAAGGAATGCATCCAGCTCTCCTTTGACTAACTCTTTATGATATATTTCAATTGTCATCTGCTCCATGAAGCCATACATTATGGACCAAATTCATATGCAGAAGGCCTGACTCTCAGCGTGCATATCTTTGGAAACGGGGCCTTTAAGAAAATAATTAAGGTTGAAGTGAAAGAAAGTGAAGTCGCTCAGTCATAGCTGACTCTTTGCAACTCCATGGACTGTAGCCCACCAGGCTTCTCTGTCCATGGGGTTTTCCAGGCAAGAATACTGGAGTGGGTTGCCATTTCCTTCTCCAGGGGATCTTCCCCACCCAGGGATTGAACCCAGGTCTCCCGCCTTGCAGGCAGATGCTTTACCCTCTGAGCCACCAGGGAAGCCCTAATTAAGGTTGAAAGAAATGAAAGTGAAGTTGCTCAGTGGTATCCGACTCTTTGCGACCCCATGGATTGTAGCCTACCAGGCTCTTCCATCCATGGGATTCTCCAGGCAAGAGTACTGGAGTGGGTTGCCATCTCCTTCTCCAGGGGATCTTCTCGACCCAGGGATCGAACCTGGGTCTCCTGCATTGTAGGCAGATGCTTTTTACAGCCTGAGCCACCAGGGAAGGCAGGGAATTAAGGTTAGGTGAGGTCATAAAGGGCCTCCTAGGTGGTGCTAGTGGTAAAGAACCCACCTGCCCGTGCAGTAGATGCAAGAGACACGGACTCGATTCTGGGTCGGGAAGATCCCCTGGAAGAGGGCACTGCAACCTGCTCCAGTATTCTTGCCTGGAGAATCCCATGGACAAAGGAGCTGGGCAGGCTCCAGTCCATAGGGTCTCAAAGAGTCAGACACGACTCTTAGCATGCATGCAGGAGATAGTAAAAGGGGTGCCCATGGTCCCATAAAACTAGAAGAAAGAGGTACAAGGGAACTTTCTCTCTCCTCCTCCCTCCCTCCCATTGTGTGCACACCCTGAGAAAAGACCACTGCAAGAAGGTAGCAGTCTTCAAGTCAGGAGGAGAGCTCTTGACCCTACTGGAACCATCATCTTGAGTTTTCCAACCTCCAGAACTGTGATAAAATGAATTTCTGTTGCTGAAGCCACTGAGTCTATGGTGTTTTGTGATGCCAGCCCAAGCAGTCTAATCCATCTTCCTCAATCCCCTGTCCTCTCACTCTGGAGAGAGCTGGTCATCCTTCCTACCACTCGCACAACTATCCATCTATGACAGCATCCACCATCGGGTAATCCAATGTATGTTCACACAGCCTTCTTGCCAGCTAACTATAAACTCTCGGAGGGCAGAAACAATGTCTTACCCACTTCTGTGTTCCTTCTCTTGGTCTAGAACAGGATCCAGCCACAGTAAATGTTCAGTACATGCCTGTGAGATGAATTAATGAACTAGTACATGACATGTGTAAAGCTGAATTTCCTGTTCGCAGCTGGGTTGACAGGTGGGCATTTACACGTGTGGATGCTGTGTAGGGGTTTGTATGTGCATGTACGCCTATGCGATAAGATGGCTTACTTGCAAGAGGTGACCATGTGAGTAAATCCAGCTGTTTCATACTCAACTGTAGAACCATATCTCCATTTCTCCATTTGGGGATTCCTCCCCAAATCCTCTTGAATGTTCCTAATGCAGTTCCCACTTAAAAGAAATCGCCAGACCTCATTTTTATATTTGGGTCTTCCTTGTTTTCCCACAAATTTGGGGTGCAGCTGCACATGGTTTTACCCCCTTTGGCTGGTACTGACGACATGAAGCCAGAATGAAGTCACTGGTTCAGAAAATCTCTCTAAACCAACAAGATCTCAACGTAGAGCCTGTTTCCCCAGGGCTCTGGGAACTCTGCATCACTGCTGGACAGATCTACATGTTTACAAGTGATAACGCAGCTGAGAACAAGATATTCTCATCTGGCAGAAGTCAGTTTAAAAAAAAAAATAAAGAGTTTTAGGTTTATTGCAAAACTGGAGAATTGTGCACATCCTCTCTCCAGCCTGGAGATAGATCTCCTTGCCTCCTGGGGACGTCAGGCCTCATTACCTTTTTGCTTTTCACAGCTATTTATTACAGCTTGGAACAATGAGTTCAAGTCCCATACCTCTTGTTTCAACTATCCTTTGTGCAAAAGAACCTTCTTTTCCCAGTAGCTAGAACGATACCTGGTTGTTTGGAGGTAAAGAGATTTGGAAATAGATACAAACCCACTTTACCACCACCTACCCAATAAAAACTGCAAAATCTTGCTAGTGACACTAAGTCTGTGAAAGTCAAGTCTGTGGCAACAACATGACTCTAAGAGCCCCTGAGTGAGGCTTGGGGCTCTCAGATCTCCCTGAGGTTCACTATGTACTTGGGGCCACCGCCCATCCCAGGGATGAGTCCAGCATGCGTTTCCATACGGAGAGCTTGAAAGGAAAAGTCTGTTAGAAAGGAAGGACGGGAGTGGACTCTCAAAGCCCTATGTGCAATGTGCTTTGCTAGATGGAGAGGAGGTCTGAGAGGTCCCTTCCCAGCAGAGGTGCTGGAACCATGTTTTCTGAGACCACACAGGGTGTGATGAGGAGATAGTTAAGCTATAGGCCTCAGTTGTAATTGTGACAATTTCTTACCTTTCCTATTTAGGTGTTTTGATCTTATTCAGAAGGGGACAGCTGCATTCACATATTTAAAAAAAATACATTCATGGAATCCAGAAAAATGGTACAGATGAATCAATTTTCAGGGCAGAAATAGAGATGCAGACGTGGACAAGGGACATGCAGACACAGGGGGAAAGGAGAGTGTGGGACGAACTGGGAGATTAGGATTGCCAAGTACACACCGTGTCAGTCGCTCAGTCATGTCTGCCTCTTTGTGACCCCAGGGATTGTAGCCCACCAGGCTCCTCTGTCCATGGAATTCTCGAGGCAAGAATACTGGAGTGGGTAGCCATTCCCTTCTCCAGCAGATCTTCCCAACCCAAGGATTGAACCTGGGTCTCCTGCAATGCAGGCGGATTCTTTACCATCTGAGCCACCAGGAAAGCCCATATACACTACCACGTGTAAAACAGATAGCTAAGAGGCAAGCCAGGAGGACAAGGAGCTCAGCTCGGCGCTCTGTGATGATCTAGAGGGCTGGGGTGGGGAGCAGGTGGGATGGAGGTTCTAGGTGGACGGGATATAAGTATACATATAACTGATTCACTTCACAGTACTGCAGAAACTAACACAGCATGTGTTAACACAGCATGTAAAGCAATTATCCTCCAATAAAAGAAATTGTGAACAGTGAAAAAAAAATCTGCATTCGACTTGACAGAGAATCTCAAGCAGCTAGAAAGTGGCTGGACAAAGAAGAAGGGCAAAAGACTTTCAAGGAATCCTTAGGTAATTACAGGCCTGGGCTGGGCAAAAAGGCTGCATTAATGTGAACTCACCAACACATACACACACACACACACACACACACACACACACACACACACACACACACATTCTCAGCTGACCACGCCCAGTCCTCTTCTGTACCCCCAGCCAGATCCTTGCTTGCCCTCAGGGGTGACTCCCTTTCCTGAATCAGCTGGCCCAACCCCACCTCTTTTCCCTTCCAGGTTCTGTTGGTGACTATGGTGATTTCTCTAACAGCCAAGAAGCCCTGAAGGGAGGCATGGCATTTTCTAAAACTCTGGGCTCATACCCAGCCAACTCCTTCCACCTCCCTGCCTCCTCCCCAAATCCTGAGTGCCTCAGCTGGGAGCCTGTCGTCATGGTTACTCTAATCTTTGTCTGCTTTGCTTGTTAAACAGGCTGACTTCTTCCCTCCAGCCTGTCTCCTGGTGGCCCCAGCTCCACGTCCTTCAGGGCTTCCCTGCCTCCCTCCCTCACCATCCTCTGGTCCTCCTTCTCCTCAGGGATGAAAGAATGGGCAGTGACCAGTTGCTCCTTTCCCACCCCTCCAGCCCACCAGATCTTACCAGGAGGGTTTTCTTTCATGCTCCTAAACAGAAAAGTACCACTCGTAACAGAAATAACCAGTGACTGAAAATGAAAGTTCTACACAAATTCTAGAAGTAGAGGAGGAAAGGAGGAAAAGGAGCCAGGAGGGATGAGTTCAGTGGGTGGACAAAAAGAGGCTGGTGTCTAGAAAAGTTGGTTGAGATTGGCTGATGCCAGTGCACCCAGCAAGCAATGCCCAGAATAAGACCTTGTGCCCTACTTTAAACAGACTGTCCCTCACTTCTCTTCCTCATCCTCACATCACATCCCTCATCTCTCCGGGTTAGAGGGACGACACTCCTCCTCTGGTCCAAGCCAATGCTGTTCAGGCTGCTCTGGATTCTGTAACCTCCTGCCGCCTTAGGGGTCTCTTTTTTCAACTTCATGGAGTTGTAACCAACAAACAAAAATTGTATATATTTCAAGTGTACAACTTGATGTTCTGATACGTATATACACTCTGAAATAATCACCTCTATCAAGCTAATCAACACAGCCATCAGCTCACATAGTTGCATTTTTCTATTTTTTCTTTCTTCTATTCTATTTTTGTGATGAGAACTCTTAATTCAACCAACATTTCCTCAGTCTCCTTAATCTTAAACCAATTTCTTTGTACTTACTCTTTCCCCTCAGCATGTAAACACAATTTCCCATCTTAAAAAATTCCCTTTTGACCTCATATTACCCTCTAATTCCTGCCCACTCATCCTCCTTTTAGAAAGCCATCTCCCCTTCCTGTCTCTATTTCCTTGCTTTGCATTCAACCCACGAACAAGGGTTTCCTCCAGGACCAAGGCAGAGTCCAGGTTATGAAGGACTTTTCTGTTGCCAAATTCAGTGGAGACTCTAGTCTTTCAGCCCTTGCACTTCCTAACAAGGAAGCGGTGGCTAACAAAGTGGCTGTGATAGTTAATACCCAGGACTCCAGAGCATTTTGCTTATTTTCAGCTTTGGCCCTAGCATTTATCAGCTGTGTGGCTTTAACCAAGTTATTTAGCTCTGTTGCCTCAGTTTCTTCTGATTTCACTGAGGTATTAACCATTCCCTGGGGCTTCCCTGATGGCTCAGTGGTAAAGAAAATCTGCCTGCAATGCAGGAGACATAAGTGAGGTGGGAGGAGATATTGATAGGGAAACTTCTGGAATATATGACAGTTATCTTCAGGAGAAGCACCAAAGCAACTCCCAACTCCACCTATATTTTTCTTCCATTTTCTGACACTGGATTCAGAAGTCCTTATTGGATTTCATAAAAATAATTAGCTGTGGGTAAGCCTTGCTCTATCGCCTTGACCGCACAAGGTTAATATTATGTATCCTGAATCCTGTGATATGTGGGAGTCTTTTGTATAAGTTTCTTATGTTAGTGGGTTTCCCAGGTGGCTCAGTGGGTACAGAATCCACCTGCAGTGCAGGAGATGCAGGAAACGTGGGTTCAGTCCCTGGGTTGGGAAGATCCCCTGGAGAAGGGCATGGCAACTCACTCCACTGCTCTTGCCTGGAGAATCTCATGAACAGAGAAACCTAGCTGGGTATAGTTCATGGGGTCGCAAAGAGCTGGACCCGACTTAGTGACCAAACAACACAGTAACAATACCCACCTCACTGAGTTATGATGATGATTAAATGAGGCAATACATGTAAAACAATCAGGTAGTGTCCATTCACAGAACGCACCTGAATAATGACTGTTGACTATTCCTATTACCTGAAGCCCTTGCAGCATTCAGAGTTGCTGCTCATCCTCTTCTTGAAGCCCACTCTCACATTTTCCTTCTTCCCCTCCTTCCCCTCCCTATACCTCTGTGAACACCTCACCAGCTTTCTGAATGACTCACAGAGTTCTGCTCTGGACCTCTGCTCTTCTGACTTTAGACATGATCCCTATGCAAACTCAGTTATATCCAAGGTGTTAACCACCATGGTGCATGGTCAAGCATCAAATCTCTGTGTTCAGCCAAACTTCTCTGCTAGATGCCAGACCTATATATCTAACTGCTGGATATCTCCAAATGGGTATTTCATAGGCAACTTGAAATCAGTTTAATCAAAGTAGAACTCTCCATCTGTCTACTGTATTCTAGCCGAGTGAATGATACCACGCAGTAGCCCAAGCCAGAAAAGTGGTTTCCTTCATCCCCTCCATCCAGGTAAGAAGAAATCCAATTACTTTTACTTCAGTCTCTCTCAAGCCCATCTAAACTGTCTATATTTAATGACCTTTTCTAGGGACTCATTATTTCAGGCTTAGATTATCAAAAGTATTTACCCCTCTCAAGTGTAATGTTTTAGAATTACAGTGCTGGTGAAGACTCTTGAGAATTGCCTGGACTGCAAGGAGATCAAACAAGTCAATCCTAAAGGAAATCAACCCTGAATATACATTGGAAGGACTGATGCTGAAGCTGAAGCTCCACTACTTTGGCCACCTGATGGGAAGAACTGACTCATTGGAAAAGACACTGATGCCGGGAAACATTGAAGGCAGAAGGAGAAGGGGACAACAGAGCATGAGATGGTTGGATGGCATCACCAACTCAATGGACATGAGTTTGAGCAAACTCTGGGAGATAGTGAAGGACAGGGAAGCCTGGTGTGCTGCAGTCCATGGGGTCACAAAGAACTGGACACAACTTAGTGACTGAACAACAACAACAGCCCCTCCCAAATCATTTCTTTCACTGTTGCCAGAACAACCCATTTTAATGCCAATAGAACAGCATTTCTTCCTTGCATTAAATCTTAAATAGCTCATCACAACCTATAACAGTATTTCCCAAACTTAACTGTTTCTTACAAAAAAAAAAATACATGTGTCCCACTCTAACAGAAATCAGATTCTTCAAGAGAGATAGCATTTTTAACAAGTGTCCAGTGATTGTCATGATCAGTAAGTTAGGAAAAGGCTGGCCTCTAAGATCACAGAGTGTGCCCTTTGTGTTATAGCTGTTCCTCTTTAGAGAATTCCTAAGGTCTCTCATATTCTATAATCCAGCAACAGGGAACAAAAAAGTGAGCAAGTACATAACACAACTCTCTGTCCCAGTTTCCCGCCACTGATGGCCACTATCAACTGGTTTTCCATGTTGCCTCACACCCAGTCCCACTGCTCCTGGTCACTGCACCATTTTAAATGCTGCTCCCTAAATGTGAAACCCCTTAGCCCAGCATTGATCACACAGCCAACTCCTTCTCATTCTTCAAAACTGTTCAAAGAGTGCCTTCTCCAGGAGGCTGTGCTTGGTTCAATAGTTCTCCCCGCCCCCACCTATCCCAAGCCTTCATGAAGTTCATCTCCTCTGGGCCCCTCCAGAATCCTGGCTCACCCTCATCAACCCTCCACTAAAGACACTGTCTGCTTCTTATTCTCCTTCTACAGGCTGTGATTCCGAAACCCAGCAACCAGTCCAACTCCTGGCAACCAGGGAACTTTCTATTGTCAAGGGAGTGGCAAAGAATGATCTCAGTAGGACTTAGCTCCATTCTCTCAACCATTCAGATTTCTCTGAAACCTTATCATTTCAACCAAAGTCCTCATTATCCCTAACTTCAGATCACTTAAAATTTTGTGCTCATGTTCTTTTTATCCTCATCTAAGTTATGATCAAAAGTTTCAATGCAGAGCCCACGGGAGAAATCTATCTGTGTGCAGGTCAGGTATTGGCTGTAAGGACCCTGGAGAAGTCATTCAAACAGGGGTGATGCTATCTGATGGTCCTTTTATACAGCTAGCATTTATTGATATTGTCCAGGAAGCTCTGGGTGGAAAGAGAACTGACACAGACACTATCAAACATCTTGCTGAAGTGCAGATAGAGCATATCCACTATATTTACTTTCTTAAGGCTTCACAACTTTAAACTTTCTTGAAAAGAAATTATGCTACTCAGGCAAGATATTCTCAGTGAGCCAATATTTGCACTTAGGGACCACTCGGTTTTCCTATCCAAGGACTCACAAATTGTCTGTTTCATAACCTGTTCAAGAATGCTTTATGGAAATGATCTCAGGCTCTCTCATCTATCATCCTCCCATTTTTCAAAACCTAGAAAATGTTTGCCTATCTCAGCTTTCCAGCTCCTGTCCCATTTGTTATCCAAGATTCTCTGAAGATTCTAAATTGTAATTCAATAGCTTCTCTCTGTAACCTAGAATGTAATTCATCCAGGCCACAGGGCTTGAATCATGTAGCTCAGGCCTGTGTCTGCCTACGACTTCCTCATCTGGAGAGAATTTGAAAAAAGAGAACTAGGACTAGCTTTTTCCTATGGTTACTGGGGGTGTATCTTGCCATGTCCTTTAAAGACTTGGACAAATAAATCATTTATTGATTTTTTTCAAACAGAGAGGTACACATTTCACACACACACACAGGTTCTGGAGTCAGAAAGACCAAAAGTAAGAATTCAAGCTTTATTATCTAGTAGCTTTGCACCCCTGGGCAAGACTATTACCCTCTATGAACCTCAATTCAAAACTAGAAGAACAATAATGCCATTTTCAGAAGAGCTTAAAGATACCAATGGATCGGGGACTTCCCTGGTGGATCCAATAGTTAGGATCTGCCTTCCAATGCAGGAGACGTGGGTTCGATCCCTGGTCAGGGAACTAAGATCCCACATGCTACAGGGCAATTAAGCCTGCACCCAGCGTCTACTGAGCCCAAGCACTCAGGAGCCCCTTGCATTGCAACTTGAGAGAGGCCCAGTACCTCAACAAAGACCCCATGCAGCACCCCCAAAAGGAAATCAATGTGTTAATACAAAGGCAACTGTAAATAGTACCTGTTACTGAAACTACCATTAGGCTTTTTTTTTTTCAACCTATTATGAGTAATTTTTAGCATGGGATCCCAGATGCGAGAGTCCAGAACGATGCCAGGAATCCAGTGGTAGGATGAATTAAATCAATCAAGCACAGCGATGCAGGATTCCCCTATAAGAGCTGTTGAAGACTGCTTATAAATCTTAGCCTCCTTATACATTTGATGTGAGTTCCACATTGTGTGGCTGAAAGAGTAAAGAATGCCCTCTTGAATCATGGGAAAGCAAAGATGCTCTGTAGGAAAACAGAGACAACCTAGAGCAGAGTGAGGCATTGGCAGAAGCAGACCTGTTAGGGTCAGACCTTGCCAAGAGCTCTCAGATATGGCCTAGAGGCCAAGAATTTAAAGAGCAGGTAAACCGGGTATAGTGTCTAGGTAGCCGGCAAATCCTGCTGCACTTAATCCTTATTTCAACCAGAAAATACATAACCCATCTCTCCATTCCCTGCCATTGATGGCCTTTATCAACTGGTCTTCTACTGTCAACTGGTTTTCCATGTGCATGCCCCCATATACTGGTCCCCCCATATCTGGAGGCATTCTGAGGAACAACTATGATAGAAACACTCAAATCTTTCTTGGCTTTCGATTCCTGTTATGATTTTTTTGCTTCCTGTTTCTGGTTTTAGACACGGAAACAGCTGAAACGTATATTAACTCATACTCAAGGTGTGCAGGCCTTCAATGACCTCACTTCTTACTGGGCTCAAATCAGACTTGGGTGGGTTAAATAGTGGAAGAGAGGAAGAACACAAGTCCTCATAGGAGTCAGCTGCTCAGTCATCACCTGGGAGGCACTCTTTATTCTTAAACCTTTCTACATTACTATGGTTGTTGAGGTAGATTCAAGTTTCAAGAAAAAATGTCTTATGGACTCTGTGAGAGAGGGAGAGAGTGGGAAGATTTGGGAGAATGGCATTGAAACATGTAAAATATCATGTATGAAACGAGTTGCCAGTCCAGGTTCGATGCACAGTACTGGATGCTTGGGGCTGGTGCACTGGGACAACCCAGAGGGATGGAATGGGGAGGGAGGAGGGAGGAGGGTTCAGGATGGGGAACACATGTATACCTGTGGCGGATTCATTTTGATATTTGGCAAAACTAATAAAATTATGTAAAGTTTAAAAATAAAATAAAATTAAAAAAAAAGAAAAAGAAAAAATAGCACTTATTTTTTAGTCCTCTGAAATAGAAACTCTATTATAATTAGCCCAAGAATTTTGATCTGCCTTTCATGAGAATTGTGTTTTCTTCAGTAAATTTAACCTTTTTCTCTAATCTCCTTTCACACTTCTCTCTTGCCTCCAAGATAAAATCCTACCATTTGGACAATTAGAAAGCACAGAATTCTTAGGTCTGGGGTCATCCATTCTCACGGGGCAGACTTCTTCCTTCCTAAGAAGAGTCACTGTCATACAACAGAGGATCACTCAGCATCTCCCTTTTGGGAGCCCCTGGACTAGGGGACCCTTGCATGTCTTGAGGTCCACTGACCGTTTCCTGAGCACAGCGGTGACTCAGCGGTCAGTGGGAGGGAAGTCAGAGGGGAGAGAAGGGTTCCTCCCTGATCTGCGGGGGTGTGTGTTTACTTTCCCCTCCAGGCAAGAACAGAGGTACCTGCCTATCCAAGAGGAGCTACTCTTCTCCATGGGAACTGCGGGCACAACACGCCGTGCCATCTGCCCCTGGTCCCCAGTAAGGCCTCCACCCACCACGAAGCAATTGTCAGTCTCATGTAACAATGATGGAAGTGTGCTGTAATATGTCTGACCAGAAGGACAGAGCAGTCCTAGAGCTCTGAGGACCAGAGCTCTAAATAAGTGACCAGATATCTACCCGCTTTGGCATTTGCTCTGTTTGTAATATCATCAAAACGTTGAATTTAAGCCTCTAAAGGTGCCAAGTGAGGGCTTCTGGGTTGACTCTGATGGGGTCCTAGCACAGATCCAGCAAATATTTAATAAATGTGTTTCGCTGCTCAGCCCCGATGTGGATGGTGTCACCCTAGCAGAGCTCACGTTTCTTAAGATGCCCCACCCCTGTTCTGACTACACAAGTTCAGGGTGGCACCCCGGGATTCAGTATTTTTAAGGTGCTCCCTAAAGGACACTAGAATTATTGTTCCCAGTGAACAGACTTTCACACTTTAGTTTCATAATTCAGAAGGAACTTTCCCCCCTCTTTTTGCCAAATATGTACACCTAAAAAAATTGGGGGAAAGCCAGGATGGTTTCTGTTTAACTTGTTTCAGATACCCCCAACAGAGCATCACTTGCAGCAGTGGTTAATAAATTCTTAAAAGTGCATTTAGTCCACTTTCACCCATGGCAGACATGCTGGTGCAAAACAGAAGTACATCCAAGTTCAAAGTGCCTCCAAGGGCAGGTCATTTACCACCCAAAAGGCCTTTTTCCTCTCCAATAGCACCCATGACAAGGACGGTCTCTCCTCCAGGTTGGCCTGGGGTACCAGCCACAGTTCCATTTTACATCCATCATCCTGGTGTATTTAACAAGCACCCCCTTTTGCTATCAATATCCCGGTTTGGAAGATAGTAAGAGTAACCTACCTACAATCTATCTACAGCACAGGATAAACTTTAGATTCCTCACCCTGAGACAGTCCCAATCTCCCCCCACCCCACGTCCTTTCTCTCCCATCTCATCATCCAACACTTCCTGCCATGCTCCCCTCCTCACCTCACCCAGAAATGCTCTCCTCTCTTCACTGCACACACGCTGCCTCTGAGGAACAGGTAGTGACTCGCCTAATGTTTTCCAGCTAACAAGTAGAAGACAGTTTCCCATCTAAATACCAGTTCCATCAATGGTTTCTCCCGAGATGCTGCTTCCAGACCCTCAGGCCCTTTGCTGATTGCCCTTCTCTGGCAAACTCTCATTTTGCTCCATCTAATAAAAGATACACAAACACAAGCCTTCAGGTGAGTCTAACCATCGAATAGGGTGTTACCTCCCAGGATCAATACATTATGGTTCCATTAATGCTGCTTTTTAGTTGCCTCCCCAGATTTAGCAGCTTATATTGAGCTTTTAGTCAAATAAAACCTAAATGTCTTTTCTCTACCAGAACTACTGCCAGTAAATTTTTTTTCCTCCCATTATCACCATCGATTTTTTTTAAACTCCCAAATAACATTTTACATTTATCTCTTTGTAACGTCATCTGCTTATTTTTAACCCAGCATTCCAGTGTATTTAGATCATTTTGAGACAGGTTTTTGTCAATGATTACATTGACCATTCTTTCCAACTTTGCGTCTGTTTAAATTTTGATATTCACATGCCTCCCGTGTCTTCTTTCAACCTGCTGGCAAGGTGACTGCCCAGGGCAAGTCCAGGAACTGGGAATCTCAAAATGATTTTACCAGTGACACTCCTTGTCTTGTCTGTGTGATCACAGTCCTCAACTGGGCATTCCTGACGAAAGCATGCCCTTGCCAGAGTTTATAACCATCCCACCCCAGCTCTCTACAGTGAGATGTGAACACAAGAATCTTCCTGGAAATCAGGCCCTAAATCACACCATGACTAAGTGATTCAGCCAAGTAGTCCTCAGGCCTGGGCCGACTCTAATGACAGGCAGAATGTGATATGGAGGTTTCCAGAAAGGCCCTTATGGAGAAGGAAATGGCAACCCACTCCAGTATTCTTGCCTGGAGAATCCCGTGGACAGAGGAGCCTGGCAGGCTACAGTCCATGGGGTCCCAAGAGTCAGACACGACTTAGCGACTAAACCACCACCACCAGAAAGGCCTTTAAGCCCCAAAGCAGTTCAGCCTTCCAACTGGCTGAGAAGAAAAAAAAGTCTTTATTAGAGTTTCATTCCCAAAGCCTTGTCCTTGTTCCTAAGAGAAGCTACACTCAGACCTTAAGCCGATATCAGGCATTTGTATTTCACTGTGCTACAGAAAGGTTTTCAGAGACGATGCCTGAAAGCAAAAGGCCAAAAGAAGCCTGGCTGAACAGGTTTCCCTGAATGTTAGATCTAGTTCCTCAATCCTGACAGTCAGTCCTTTTCATTTACAGATAAAGACAGGAGTACAGAAGGTTGAGAGAAAAGAAAAAAGGGCTACCTCAGGGAGGCTTCAGCAGGAAGAACAGGGACCCACTCTGTCGCTCTGCAGGATTTTCTAGCCTAATAGGAAAATGAAGCAAACTCCAGAAAATAAATGTTTTCAACAGTGATATAATCAGGCTTCCATTAAGCATGCCATATTAATGTAGTGTTTATCTCTGCTCCCATCCCAAAATGCACCATAAGGAGAGCAATTAAATTTAAAAAGTGAAGTTCCACAAGGACAAAGAGAAAGGGAGAAGTGATAACAGAAAGACGGAAATGTCACCAGTCTTCCAGAAGACTGACATTGCACAAGCAGGTCATTACCAACCTGTGAGAACAAAGAGAAAATTCTCAAAGGGCAAAGCCAAGGAAAGACGACAGCCTGTGCTGGAGCCCTCAGCAAGGCTCAGCGATGAGAAGTGGTACCATGGAAGTCTTGCAGGGTGCAGACAACCCACCTGACCTGCACTCAACATAAGAACATGCCTTCACCCACAGTGTAGGGGATGTAAGATTCTCTTTCTAGAGAAATTAAAACAGGGTCCTCAGGAACAAGGGGAACAAGTGGGGAGGGCTGGTGTGAATGTGAGGATGGTGCAGTGGTAAACATGAGTCTGAAAAGGGAGAATTGAAAGTCAACACCCATCAGGAGATCCCTCTGTCTGTGGCCCCAAGCTGGGCTCCCACAACACCTGCAGCAGGTGCATGTCCCCAGGAACAAGTCTGGAAGATTCTATGCTGGATAATCTGACCAGCCCATGGGAAAAGCTTCCAGGTGATGCTAACTGGGGATCCTTCAACTGGACAGATCAGCAGATCCCAGACCATGTGACCGTAAGACCTGCTAACTGAAGAGCCTGTGCCCCCCTCAGCAGCTCCTCAGAGCCCCCCATCTGTGTGAGCTGTGACATGCCACAGATCTCCTGACAAAGGAGATCACTAATACATAAGACGGGACCACAGCAGACAGTCAGGAAGAAGGAGCTGAACAAAGGGATGTGTCCCAGATAAATAGTTCTTGGGATTTAAAAACATCACAGAAGAAAAAGTTAACAGAACAGTTAAAAGATAAAATTCAGGCAAAATTCAGGCCAAAAGAAAATGAAGATAAAGGTAAAAAAGAAAATCAATTCAAGACACCTAACTTCCAGGTATCCGGGGCTCCAAAAAGAAAAAAAAAATAAAAGTGACAGTGAAAAGAAGGAAATGACAGCAATTAAAATGAAAGAAAAAGAGTGATAGGCACATATGACTCCTTTATGAACAGTATGTACAAAATCACAGTAACTTAAAGAGTACGTAATTAAAAGCAGACTCTATCACAGATGTAGAAAATAAACTTATGGTTACCAGGGGATAAGGGAGCAGTGATAAATTGGGAGACTGGGACTGACATATACACACTTCTTGCTGTTTAGTTGCTAAGTTATGTCCAACTCTTTCATAACCCAATGAACTGTAGCCCACCAATCTCCTCTGTCCATGGATTTTCCAGGCAAGAATACTGGAGTGGGTTGCTATTTCCTTTTCCAGGGGATAGTTCTGACATAGGGATGAATACCAAGTTTCCTGTATTGGCAGGCAGATTCTTTACCACTGAGCCACCAGAGAAGTCCCCATCTATGTTCTACTTTATGTAAAATAGAAAACTAATAAGAACCTACTGTATAGCACAGGGAACTCTACTCAATACTCTGTAATGACCTATAAAGGAAAAGAATCTAAAAAAGAAAAACAAGAGTAGATATATGTATATGTATAACTGAATCACTTCACTGCACCTGAAACACATTATTAACCAACTGTACTCCAATAAAAAAGGATTTTTAAAGCAGATTCTAGAGCCAGATTTCCTTTAATCTGAATCTACCAATCTACTACAAACTGTATGACTTTGAACAAGTTACTTAACCTGTTTCTCAGTGTCCACATCTGCATAATAGAAAAAAATAACAGTACCTACTTGATACTGTTGCTATAAAGGTTAAGTTATTATGTGTCTAAAGCTCTTAAAAAGTGTCCTGCATTTAGAAAGTGCCCAAATGTCAGCCATTACTTACAGTGTTACATAACACTACAGTATAAATAATATGGGCTTCCCTCCTGGCTCATTGGTAAAGAATCCACCTGCTACTGCAGGAGACGTAGGTTCGATCCCTGGAAGATTAGGAAGATTCCCTGAAGGAGGAAATGGCAACCCACTCCAGTATTCTTGGCTGGGAAATCCTATGGACAGAGGAATCTGGCGGGCTACAATCCATAAGGTCACAAAAGAGTAAGACACGATTTAGCGACTAAACAACAAATAGTATAATCATGAAATTTAACCCAAAACTTTGATGTAAATATAAGAGGAAGAGAAAAAGGAAGAGAAAGCATGACAAATGGGACTCAGGGATGTTAGTCTCAAACCTTATCATTCACAGAAAGAAGCCAGCACTATAATGTCTAATAACATCTTCAAAGGGCAAATCAATAATAGTAGCACAAACAAGGTGTTTAAAAATGAAGAGGAAGACAAAAACACCAGAAGGAACAGCTAGAAGAACTGAAAGTTGCTGTTCCCTGCATCCCTTCACAGGGCTCCACAGTGGGGAGGAGGCCAGACACGTGAACATGAGTAGTTTATTTTCATAGCCATTTAAAACACACACATGTTTAAGTAACTTTATCACACTGAGCTGAAACCCAGAAGGGATGACAATAGATGACTCTCCCCAAGCTGCTGCTTCAAAAGCTAAGCACTGACTCAGAACAACAAAACATATCCTTCCAGCTGCTTCAAACAAAAAGTAAGCGAAGGCCATGTTCTAGAAGAAAGGGAGGAAACCAGACTTGGTGCACAGCCCACCTCCCCTACATGCCTACCCAGGTAAAATCCTGCTGCACTCCGATGCACCCAGGTACCTTGAGTCTTCTCCCCTCCCTCCTAAGACCCAGGCAACTCCCAAGCCAAACCTTCCTCCAGCCCTCCTTTACACGAAGGGACAAAAGAAATTGCTGTGGCTTGATTGAATTGTTAAATTGTGCTCTCAAATCTTCTGAGTTTTCTATTAAATGATCTATATGGTGGTTTCATCAGAGAAACTAACTCTTGCAGAAAAGTACTTGTTTTATAAGATGACACGTGGGCACTCTGTATTCTACCCGAGAGGCACGCTGTAATCGTTAGAGGTGCCAGAAGATGAAAATACCAGTTACTGTAAGAGATTTCTGAAGAAGTCAGGAGGAACAGAAAGACAATTTTGTCTTCTTAAAAAAATGGAAAGTGGGTCAGGAGAAGCTGAGAAAAGAAAGCATTTATACATAGGGATTCATCACGCTGATTATGGAGCCATACTACATGATAATAGTCACGCTTTCTGCCTCTGCCACTTTCAAGGGAGAAATAAGAGCAGATGCAGGAGAAGCCAGAGCATGTTATGATAAATACATCGGACCAACTCCACTTCAGGTAGAATCCAACTATGGCAGTTGAGGATGAAGTGCTGTAAAAAGATATAGACCCCAAATGTTCCTGAAAATTTGAAGCTAAAGTAAAAGCTATCTCAGCCGAAGTAAGCTATGAAGAATCACCCAACAGACTTATGGTTGCCAGGGTGGAGGGGACAGGGGGGCGAGATGGACTGGGAGTTCTGGATTAGCAGATGCAAACTATTATACCTAGAATGGATAAACAACAAGGTCCTACTGTATAGCACAGGGAACCTTATTCAATATCCTACAATAAACCATAATGGAAAACAATATGAAAAAGGATGTGTTATATATGTAACATGCACATGTGTGCTCAGTCACTTCAGTCGCGTCCAACTCTCTGCAACCCCATGGACTGTAGCCAATCAGGCTCCTCTGTCCATGGGATTCTCCAGCTAAGAATACTGGAGTGGGCTGCCATGCCCTCCTCCAGGGGATCTTCCCCACCTAGGGATCAAACTCGCATCTCCTTTGTCTCCTGCATTGCAAGCAGATTCTTTACCCACTGAGCCACCTAGGAAGCCTATACACACACACAAACACACACACACACACACACACACACACACACACACATATATATATATATTTGTATATAATAACTGAATCATTTTGCTATACAGTAGAAATTACATGTACAATGTTGTAAATCAACTGTATTTCAATGAAAAAAATTTAAAGAATTAGTTCTAATCAGTGAAGATGAAAGCAGCACCATTCACTGGTTAATAAAAACCAAATAGTCACTTTAAAAAGTAATTAGTTATACCCAGGTGGATTTTAACAACATATTTTAGGAGTATTTAAGGTTTGTTTATGTATTTAGAATTTAATATCATCTTATAGTCTTGAAGTGAATTAATAAAACATAGACAGTTACGTACTCCATTTATTTAAGGCAACTGTTGAATGAAATACATAGAAGTTGAATCTATATGATTATCAATTTCTGTTTTGGTATAATTCTGATCTACTTTTTCTGCATCACATGGCATGTGGGATGTTAGTTTCCTGACTAGAGATCAAACCTGTGCCCTCTGCAGTGGAAGCACAGAATCTTAACCACTGAACCACCAGGGAAGTCCTGAATAATTCTGCTTTTTATTCCTTATCTGAGTTTATAATTTATCTTTGAAATCATGTTCATTCATTTTTATACAAATCATTTTCTTAAATCCCTAATATTTACCCTGTTAGTTTGTGGGGAAAACAATTCATATTGTATGATATGTATCATATCTATTGCAGATATTTTTGGTGCTGGCCATCACAAACCCATAAAATTAAGCCAAAAAGACTTTTTGTACAAAATTAAGCAAATTTTAGTCTAACAAAGCTATTGTTTTTCCACTAGTCATGTATGGATGTATGAATTGGACTATAAAGAAAGCTGAGCACCAAAGAATTGATGCTTTTGAACTGTGGTGTTGGAGAAGACTCTTAAGAGTCCCTTGGACTACAAGGAGATCAAACCAGTCCATCCTAAAGTAAATCAGCCCTGAATATTCATTGGAAGGACTGATGCTGAAGCTGAAACTCCAATACATTGGCCACTTGATGCAAAGAACTGACTCAATGGAAAAGACCCTGATGCTGGGAAAGATTGAAGGCAGGAGGAGAAGGGGACAACAAAGGATGAGATGGTTGGATGGCATCAACAATGCCATGGACATGAGTTTAAGCAAGCTTCAGGAGTTGGTGATGGACAGAGAAACCTGGTGTACTATAGTCCATGGCATCGCAAAGAGTTGGACATGACTGAGCGACTGAACTGAACTGAAGCAAATTTTCTCTTGAACAAAACAGAGGAATAGCTAGATATTACAAAACATGAACCTTAATTTCAACGCTATTTTAGTGCTATAGTTCAACAATATTTTAAAAATCAAAATGACTCGGTACACTCTGGTGATATACAGAGTAATGCTGCTTTGCTCTTTGAGGACAGTGGAACCTCATGAGCTACTGAACAAGCTGAGAGATTTACTCAAATCTGTCTACCAGACCCCAGATGAATCTGGAAGCTTTGTCAGTAAAACAAGGAAGACTTAGGGCTTGAGACAGATGCTCAGCTTGCCTCCAACTCAAGCTGGGAAACACCTTCTAATAATAAGATGGCATTGCTCTTGGGTGCACTAGAATCATTGGAAGTCACTAAAAATCCTCTGCATGTGGACACAGAAATTGGCAGCTGTGGGCTTAAGGGAATGAAAAATGTCCTGAGACACGCACAGCCTATTCCTCTTTATGATTTTGATCCAGTGTACACTGTTTGCACTCATGGCCAGAGAGAAAGGAGTAAAATAAAACTCATGACTGATTTTATGCCTCTCTCTCTGACTCATTTTGGAGGCTTCCATGTCGAGTAAGATTAGATCAAGTCTCGTCTATTCTTTTTCCACTAAAACCAAAACTGTGATCATTAGAACGCTGTTCAGATACACTCATCATAAAGACAGAAATTAAAAATAAATGTATGAATAGAATATCTGGGGAGGGAGACACTTAACTCCATGGCTACCTCCCTCTAAGTTGGCATCATATTATTTTAATATGCCTATGGTCTGTTCTGTCTCTCCAACTAGACTATGAACTCCCAGGCAAGAGCTGGTCCTTATTCGCTGCTGAGCTGAGATGACCAGCATAATGTGTGGCACAAGGCATTCAGCAAATTTTATTTAAATTGAACTAAGCCTACTTAAAGGAGGGATTTTTGAAAAAGTCAAAGTAATACATACATCTGATTTTAAAAAAGAAAGCATGCAGAATGGTTTATAATGAACAGCCTAAGTCCCCAGACCAGCTTCTGATACTACTCCCCAGAGGCAACCACTCCTAAGGACGAGAATTTGTTTTTAAGGTTTCATCACATTTGTTGCTAATGCAAAAAAAAAAAAAAAAAAATTCCAGTTTCAAATTATTCATGCCTCTTTACTTAAATAGGCCTCAAATATTTGGACACACGGCTGGCAGTTACTCCAAGTTGTTGTAGTCATACATTCAACAAATATATATTGTTTGTGTTGAAAGTGGTGACATTTCAGTTTTCACACTTTTATTAGTAAAGACCAGCTTTCTTTCCTCCTAGAGTGAAAGAGGCATAAGCCAGTATAGCCCTAGAATTAGTGGGGCCAGAGCACATCAGAACCAGACAATAGGGGTGGAGGGGGGTGGGTGAGTCAGTGTCACAGTGGGGTGAAATGCTCTGAGTTAATGTCGCAGGATGGGGGAACCGCCAGATGCAGAGACCTGCTCCCCTGGTAGCTTTAGCTTTCTCTAAGCAGACCTTATTCTGTACAAGGATGGCGCCCACAGGGCAATCACATTACGCCCCATTTTACATCGACAGACTCCATCTATGACAGCAGCTCCACAACCTAGGGAACCATCCTCTTATTTTGAACCAGTGAAATAATCTGCAAAATCCCTGGGAATTATTTATAACGGGATTTCTCTTATATTAGCAAAAACAAGTAGAAGCATAAAATGATGCTACATTTATAGCACATAATGGTTGGAAACACTCTGCAAAGACATGACAATTCGGGAAAATCCCCACTCTGATCAGAGTGAATAAACATGATTAACTTGCAGAGAAGATGCTATTAGGCTCTTTGCCAAAAAAACAGATTACTGCTTTAAAGAGTCTGCCTGCAAAGGTGACCTGACCCCCAGGAGATGCTGGAGCCCTGAAATAGTGACCCCGAAGGGTCCCCAAGTGACGGGTCACCTATGTGACAGGGTCTCTGTGCACCCAGGGGAGCACAGAGGAACTGAGAAACGAGATGCTGATCAAGAAGCTCGGCTGAATGGGTGGCTGTTTATCAAGACAAGAGACCAATTCAGAAAAAAACCCTGTTGGCAGAATCCGGATTCAGATACTTCAAGATCACCTTCTATCTAAACTGAGGAGAAACCCAAGGCTCAGAAAGAAAACACACACACACACATACATAATGACAATCAGGAAACAAGAAAAATGGAGAAACTGATGTTTTCCACATCCTTAATGTGGATTGATGTTTTATGAAATTAATCTGCATTAATCCTCACTCCAGTACTAACCTGTAGCCATTATCTTCAGAGCCTCTGTAACCTGCGGAAGGCCACAGGAGTCATAAAGGGGATTCAAATTCAAGACTGATTCTAAATCCATGTTCTTTCTATCATGACAGGGAGAGTGTCCAGAAGGTGAGAAAAATCCTATATCTTAATGCACAGACATTATACATGGTGAGACCTCTGAGGTTTACAAATGAGTAAGCAAGTCTGGGGATGCAAACATTACCAAACTTTTTTCAGTCACTTAGACTTTCTTTTTTTTCCTGGCTGAGCCACATGGCTTGCAGAACTTGCCCAACCAGGGATCAAACCTGCACCCCCTGCATTGGAAGCTCGGAGTCTTAACCACTGGACCACCAGGGAAGTACTAAACTTATTTTCTTAACTGGGTACCTTAAAATACTTCTTGGATGACTAATTTAGGTCCATGTTTTACAATACTACTAGGGTCTGGTAAGAAGATCCTTGACATTCAACTGGAATTTTAGTTCTAGAAAATGAACTTTGCTTTACAGAGCAATACAGTAATAAGAACACATCTGTGAGTATGCTGCCTGGTGGGTCTGTGCCCCAGACTGGTATCTCCAGCTGCCACTGACAGGGTGATTGTAACTGTGCTCATCTATGCCTTAGACATGCGTTTACTAACACTAGAGGGGAAAGAAGCTACTATTTAAACAACAAAAAAAGACAAATTCCACTTTTTATGAAAACAAAATATTAAAGTACACAGAGCATTTGATAGAGGCCTGCATGTGGACTGTATTTAAACTCTCCAACAGATTCAACAGTGAATCAAACAGAATTCACAGTCATTGTTTGAGCAACATGAAAAGCACATTACAGTTTAAAAAAACCTCCCATTTTCCAAACTGCTTTTGAAATGGGTCAGTCAGACGGAGATTTTCCTCAGAAAGTCACAAGTTTGTGAAAACCGAGTAAAACTAGAAGCTGCGATGCAACTTTTACCACATCAGATCTATAACTGTGGAGGGTATTTTTCCCCCTACTGTAAACAAAACTAAAACATTCACCCTCATATGCATGAATATCATAAAACTGCATCTGTGCCCACAACACACACATTTATCATCACCTCCCCCAACACACACACAATAAAAAATAAAATTGAACTCAACCTTCCCCCCATCCAGGGGTGTTTTGCTTTCCAGCGGTCCCACATTGTCTGAGTTGCCGATAGTAGCTGACTGCTCACAGGTCACCTTTATCAAACGGCCTCTTCTCCAAAAAGGCCATTGGAGTCTCCAAAAAGACCACTGGGGTACATGGTTGTCGGGCAGACTAGCACCTCCACCTGTCTTCTTGTCTCCTCTTCTTCCTCAACCCCCTTAAGTGAAGGTCCTGTATGAAAAGGAGCTGGGATGGGCTTCATGAGAGAATGAGCAAGATGAGCACGCGTCAAGATTTCTGTGATGTCACGGGAGCATTATTAGTGGCCACTCACCATTTCCAAAGAGGCACGAAAATTCTTAGTCTGCTGTCAAAGTCTATCAGCCATCCTCAAGCTTTCCATTCAGCAGTTTTTCCAGGCAGGTCTCCACACACAGCTTCTTTTTTTTTTTTTCTTAACACACTAAGCTGACTCAGACGCACAGGCAGAAGTCCTCTGACTCACTTCTCTCTTCCTTCTTTCTTTCTCTGCTTTTCTTTCTTTCTTTTTTTTTTTTTAACTCCTTGGCTCTTGGAAATGGGGATTAGTTCTCATCTAAGCTGGGGAGCCAAGTGCAAGATCCAGCAGGGCAGTTTGTGATCTTCAAAAGACAAATTCCACTTTTTATGAAAACAAAATATTAAAGTACGTGGAGCATTTGATAGAGGCCTGCATGTGGGCTGTGCTTCAGTGCTCAGAAAAATGCAAATGATAAATATCCTTGGGAAGACTGATGAGGAAACAACACTCGGGATTTTCTTCAAGTCTGGCAGAAAGATACTCATTCCAGGAGGGTAAATGTGGACACTTCTCTGGACCTGCAGTCTTTCCTCTTCTCCCTCAGTTTCTACCCAGGTACCTCTGCCATTCTTATTTCTTGCCTACCTAATTGTGCCTGCAGAGAGGGCAATGGCACCCCACTCCAGTACTCTTGCCTGGAAAATCCCATGGATGGAGGAGCCTGGTGGGCTGCAGTCCATGGGGTCACGAAGAGTCGAACACAATTGAGCGACTTCACTTTCACTTTTCACTTTCATGCATTGGAGAAGGAAATGGCAACCCACTCCAGTGTTCTTGCCTGGAGAATCCCAGGGAAGGGGGAGCCTGGAGGGCTTTCATCTACGGGGTGCGTAGAGTTGAACACGATTGAAGCGACTTAGTAGCAGCAGCAGCAACTGTGCCTGCTCTTTGAGGTCTAAGGATATATAAATGCTTGTATATACACATACACATATATAATGAATTTAATATGTGTGAGGTATATACAGGATTGGTACACATATTTTATTCACTGGCACAGCTGTGTGTCTTCAGTCACTTCAGTCATGTCTGACTCTTTGTTACCCTATGGCCTGTAGCCCACCAGGGTCCTCTGTCCATGGGGTTCTCCAGGCAAGAATACTGAAGTGGGTTGCCATTTCCTCCTCCAGGGGATCTTCCTGACCCAGGGATCAAACCCATGTCTCCTACGTCTCCTACACAGCAGGAAGATTCTTCACTGCTGAGTCACTGAAGCTCCACAGACACATCCTTTGTTAAACTATGTAAAGACTCCATAGTGATGGGGAAAGAGAAATCCTGCACTTAATAAGCCCACAGATAACTCAACAACACTGTCCAGTGGTAGTCACAGAGCTGGGTGACTGGACCAGGAAACAGAGCTCGTGCAGATGCACCTGGAGCCCAACACGGATAGCAGATGCAGCAGGTGGCTTCCGGGGGCCTCACCTGGGAGCCAAAGTACCAGCTCTCCACGTCCACACATTCAGATGTGTGTCCAGCTACCTTCTGTCAGAAACAAAACCCTGGGCTCAACGACCTGATACTTATCAATGCCACAAGCGAATTGTGGAACAGACTGATGCGTTTCCTATTTCAACCCACGATCACACAGGGCTATCACTTAGCTAGAGACAGCTGCATTATACCAACGAGGAATTCAAAATGCTTTGAATATTATCAGAATGATATGAATGATTTGTCCTCTAACATATCACTTGGTAGATAGTGATACAGTGATATGCCCACTAACATATCACTTGATATCATTTAAATATAGTTTAGTTCACTTAAAGAATAGAACCTATTTTTAAGTGATGAATTCTGGATTTATTTACATTACCATACTATTGGGCAAATATTTTCATCATCACCATACTAGTGGGCAAATATTTTCATCATCTTGCTATATGTAAGCATGTGTGTGCATTCACAGATGCTTAGAAAAACTTTGGAAGCACATACAACACAGCAAATGGTTAAGTGCAGTTACCTCTGGGTTGGCGGAAAGAGGTGTTTTGGGAGCAGGTGCATTTAAAGGAGAAATTTTCCATTTTTATACGATATTCTATAGGAATAATGTGTGTGTGCTCAGTTGCTCAGTCATGTCTGACCCTTTGCAACAACCACATGGACTGTAGCCTACCAGGCTCCTCAGTCCATGTAATTTTCCAGGCAAGAACACTGGAGTAGGTTGCCATTTCCTCCTCCAGGGGGTCTTCCTGACCCAAGGATAGAACCTGTATCACTTGCATCTCCCGCACTGGCAGGCGGATTCTTTACCATTGTACTACCTGGGAAACCCAATGTGAATAATACATTTATTACTTTGTAATTAAAGTTTAAAAAAAAGTATACGTGTATATACACACTTGTAAACACGCAAATAACATGTCTGAGGGAATTGAACAGAGGGAGTGGATTATCAGTGTCTTAAGGAACAATAAAAGGAGATGGCCTTGTGAGAAAGGAGAGGTATCTGAGGGGTCAGGTTTACTGCTGGGAGGCTTGGAGCAAAAGCGCAGTGAATACAGGAAGGCAATGTTTTGCAGATTAATCCAAGGGGAGAGGAAAAAAAAACAGAAAAAGAAAGGGGGGATAATGAAATAATCATTAATTGCAGGAAAAATCTTTGAAAATGTGGGCGGGGGGGAAAGAAAGGAGGAAACGGAGAGAAAGGAGGGAAGGAGGAGGGAAGAGTGAAAGGAAGGAGGAAAGAGAGGAGAAACAGGGAAGGGAAGAAGCAAGGAGGGAGAGAAGAAAGGGGAAAGAGAGAAAGGGAGAAAGAGAAGTTGGCTGACATGTCCACATAAATACGCATGGATTTGGCTCCCTGTGTCCAGCAACAGCCAGAGCAGTATGGTCAAGCTTCTGGAAGTGTCCCCCGTGCCACACTGCTGACCGTGCAGCTTCAAGAGATGCCTGAGTTTTGAAATCATAATCAGCCCTTTCCCTTGTGTTCACAAAACTTTAAATCACTTCTCAATAAGTGAAACCGTTGCATCATTGGCTCTTTATTTTGTCACTGCTTTCTACTCATAACTGTCCTTTAGTCTCTTTAAAGGATTATATGCACGTATCTAAGAAATATACATATTCTAAGGCCCCTGAAAGGCTTTGCTCAGGATGAATGGGGCATTTCTATGGCTCTACTTTGATTTAGAGGCTCTACCTTAATTTCACAGTGGCAATAAAATATGATAAAGAATTTGCCTGCCAAATGCAGGAGACACAAGTTCAATCCCTGGGTGGGGAAGATCCCCTGGAGAAGGAAATGGCAACCCACTCCCGTATTCTTGCCTGGGAAGTCCCATGGACAGAGGAGCCTGGCAGGCTACAGTCCATAGGACTGCAAAGAGTTGAACACAACTGAGCATGCACACAAAAATAAAAATATCCAGGGCCATGAACAAAAGGACCAAGGGAAAATAATTTAGGATGGTCAGATGCGTGCTAAGTTGCTTCAGTAATGTCCTACTCTTCATGCCCGGCAGGCTCCTCTGTCCGTGGGATTTTCCAGGTAAGAATATTGGAATGAGTTGCCATTTCCTCTTCCAGGGGATCTTCCTGACCCAGGGATCAAACCCACATCTCTCATGTGTCCTGCGTTGGCAGGAGGGTTCTTCACCACTAGTGCCACCTGGGAAGCCCGGCCAGGTACCGACAATTGACAGTTCGCATTTACAAAGCAACCATAATTTGACTATAATGCCCATCCATCTTCCTTTATTTCCTTTGACAAGCATAGTAGGTGATGGACAATCAAAAATGACTAAGACATTGACCCTTCTCTAAGGAGCTCAAAGCCTCATACTTGAGGTAACAAATAAGTGACTAAATAAGTAAATGCAAGTTGATAAGCTCTATGATACTAACCATTTCCTTCTTCAGGGGATCTTCCCAACCCAGGGATTGAACCCAGGTCTCCCGCATTGTAGACAGACGCTTTACCGTCTGAGCCACCAGGGAAGTCCTATGATACTAAGATATAGCAAGAACAATGGGAAAATAAGAAAGCATGAGAAACACAATTTGAGGTAGTTTCCCATGAGCGTTAATGCTTTCAGCTGACTTTCAAAGAACCGTAAGAGTTAGCCAGGCTATAAAGAAGGGAGAGGCATTTCAGAAAGGAACCATTACATATGCAAAGAACGGGAGATTGTTCCAGGGAAGGGTCTGTCTAGGCAAACGCCAAATGGTCAGTAAAAGCAAAGAGCACATGAAATAAATAAGGAAAATCTAGGGAAAGAAAATAATGAGGAACAATGAAAGCAATGAAGAGCCACTGATTAAGGAATGGTTTGCTCATGTTTGCATTTTTGGAAGACAGCTCTGGGGACCATGGGCAGATGGATTATGAAGCTGAAATAAGAGGCAAGGAAACCATGGCATGGCAGTTGAAGGAGATGTTCAGTCTTTTCCTAACAGCTCAAAACAACTGTTCCACAAATAACAATGATAAAATCTGTGCAATTTTTTTTTTTTTTTAGTTACTAAAAAATACTGAAAAGTGACCAAGGTATGGCAAAAACTGGAGAAGACTGCCATTAAAAGGCAAACCGTAATGGATGAAGTTTTCAAGTTAGCAAATTTTTACCTGAGAGCACTCTCACCCCACAGATAGCTGGGCCTGCAGAAAGCCTAAGCTTCTTACTGGGCGAAGATGTCAGATAATTTCAGGGAAGGCAGAACTTCCAGAAAGTTACAGGGTATGTTGGAAGTAAGGAAGTCACAAAGGGAGTGAATACTGAAATCTGCAAATAACCCCCTCAGTCCCTAGCTAACCAAGAAACTATGCATGCAAATTAACCAGATGAACCAATGCAACCAAGTCATAATCCCAGCAGGGCTTTATAAATAAAAACTGACATAATTCTAAAATCTAATTGAAAATGTAAAGGATCTAGACCAGTAAAATAACCACTGCTGTTGCTGCCAAGTCGCTCCAATCATGTCTGACTCCGTGTGACTCCATAGACGGCAGCCCAGCAGGCTCCGCCGTCCCTGGGATTCTCCAGGCAATAACACTGGAGTGGGTTGCCATTTCCTTCTCCAATGCATGAAAGTGAAAAGTGAAAGTGAAGTTGCTCAGTCGTCTCCGACTCTTAGCGACCCCATGGACTGCAGCCTACCAGGCCCCTCCATCCATGGGATTTTCCAGGCAAGAGTACTGGAGTGGGGTACCATTACTAGAAAAGAACAAAGATTGGAAAGTTATACTATAGGACTTCAAGATACCTTTAATCTAGAGGGTGAAATTGACATAAAGACAGACAGATGAAGAAGACAGAACAGAGAGTCCAGAAATGAATACACAATTATATAGTCAATTGGCTTTTGACAAAGTAACCAACACAATTCTATAAAGTAAGAAGAGGCTTTTCAACAAATTATGCTGAAACAGCTAGATACCCATATGGAAAAAGATATCTTCATCTTATACTATGCACAAAAATTAATTCAAAATTGCTCCTACATATAAATATGAAAGTTAAGACATAAAACTTTTAGAAGAAAACATAGGAGAATATCTTCATAGAGGACAGGGTAAAGATTTCTCTGATGGGAATCAGAAAGCAATATCATAAAATAAAAATGAAAATTTTTATGCTTAAGAAAAATAACACTAGGAAAATTCATGAGCATGTATCACATTGGGAGAAAATAGTCACCAAACATATATCTGATAAGAGACTTATATCTAGAAATTTTAAATCCTATACAGTTCAGTTCAGTTGCTAAGTTGTGTCCGACTCTTTGAGACCTGATGAACCGCAGCACACCAGGCCTCCCTGTCCATCACCAACTCCCAGAGTTTACCCAAACTCATGTCCGTTGAGTCGGTGATGCCAGCCAATGATCTCATCCTCTGTCATCCCCTTCTCCTCCTGCCTTCAATCTTTCCCAGCATCAGGGTCTTTTCAAATGAGTCAACTCTTATCATCAGGTGGCCAAAGTACTAGAATTTCAGCTTCAGCATCAGTCCTTCCAATGAACACTCTGGACTGATCTCCTTTAGGATGGATTTGTTGCATCACCTTGCAGTCCAAGGGACTTTCAAAAGTCTTCTCCAACACCACAGTTCAAAGTCATCAATTCTTCTGCACTCAGCTTTCTTTATAGTCCAACTCTCACATCCAATCATGACTACTGGAAAAACCATAGCCTTGACTAGATGGACCTTTGTTGACAAAGTAATGTCTCTGCTTTGTAATATGCTCTCTAGGTTGGTCATAACTTTCCTTCCAAGGAGTAAGCGTCTTTTAATTTCTTGGCTGCAGTATCCATCTGTAGTGATTTTGGAGTCCAGAAAAATAAAGTCTGACACTGTTTCCACTGTTTCCCCATATATTTGCCATGAAATGATGGGACCAGATGCCATGATCTTCGTTTTCTGAATGTTGAGCTTTAAGCCAACTTTTTCACTCTCCTCTTCCACTTTCATCAAGAGGTTCTTTAGTTCTTCTTCACTTTCTGCCATAAGAGTGGTGTCATCTGCATATCTGAGGTTATTGATATTTCTCCCAGCAATCTTGATTCCAGCTTGTGTTTCTTCCAGTCCAGCATTTCTCATGATGTACTCTGCATATAAGTTAAATAAGCACGGTGACAATATACAGCCTTGACGTACTCCTTTTCCCATTTGGAACCAGTCTGTTGTTCCATGTCCAGTTCCAACTGTTGCTTCCTGACCTGCATACAGGTTTCTCAAGAGGCATGTCAGGTGGTCTGGTATGCCCATCTCTTTCAGAATTTTCCACAGTTTATTGTGATCCACACAGTCAAAGGCTTTGGCATAGTCAATAAAGCAGAAATAGATGCATTTCTGGAACACTCTTGCTTTTTAAATGATCCAGCAGATGTTGGCAATTTGATCTCTGGTTCCTCTGCCTCTTCTAAAACCAGGTTGAACATCTGGAAGTTCACAGTTCACGAACTGTTGAAGCCTGGCTTGAAGAATTTTGAGCATTACTTTACTAGAGTGTGAGATTAAAAAAAAATTTTTTTTAACAAAATAAGCAAAAAAAAAAAAAAAAAGAGCCCAGACATACACTTCACCAAAGAAAACATGTGAGTGTTGAATGAGAAATAATGCTTTATAGCATCAGTTACCAGGGAAATGCAAAATAAAACCATACTGATATCATCATGAACCCACCAAAACAATAGGTTTTAAACACTGAGGATACAAATGTTAGTGAGGATGCAGCCCAACTAGAATGCTCACACTTTGCTAGTGGGAAATAAAATGGGACTTCTGGAAAAGATCTACCAGTTTTTTGTTTTGTTTTCTTATAAAAGTCAACATAACCCACTGTCAAGCCCATTTCCAGGTATTTATCCAAGAGAAATGACAGCATATGCCCACAAAGAGACTTCAAGAACGTTCAAAGCAGCTTTATTCACAATCGTCAGAGATCTAAACAACCAAAATGTCCATCAACAGGAGATTCACAAGCAAACTGTGGTTTATTTATACCATGGACTGACATTCAGCAATAATGATGAACGAACCATTAATAATACAGGCAACTAAAAAAAAAAATAATAATATTACAGGCAACTTTATAGATGAATCTCATGCACATTACACTGAGTGAAAGGCACAAAAAGAATATATGCTGTATGATCCCATTTCTATGAAATTCTAGAACAGGTAAAACTGAACTAAGATTTTAAAAAAAACAGAACACTGCTTGCCTTGATAGGGAAGAGAGGAAGAAAGGAAGAGGGAACTTCTGGGGAAATGGAAAAGCTCTTTAACTTCAAAACATGTGAGTTTGACACAAGGAAGGATGGGTTGAGGATTCATGTATCCATACTGCGTATCTAAGATTTATGCATTTCAATGAATATATATTTTACTCTAAAAAAAAACCCTCTAACCTCATCCTCATCATTAGCAAGCCTGACTGGAAAGTTAGTTGAGCTGTTATGTTGACAACTGTCAAAAAAACTGTCAAAAACCAGGTTCTGAGTAGGTGGGGGTTCCAGTTTATTTACCTGAGTTTTTGCCGTAATTCAAGTGAGAGATGACAAAGGCCTGGATTAAAGAAGTAGCAGTTAAGTTAGATAAGATGAAGCTGAATGCTATCCAGAAGGGCTTCCCAGGTGGCTCAGTGGTAAAAAATCCTCCTGCCAATGCTGGAGAGGCAGTTTGATCCCTGGCTGGGGAACATCCCCTGGAAGAAGAAATGGCCACCTACTCCAGTATTCTTGCCTGGGAAATCCCATCGGCAGAGGAACCTGGCAGGCTACAGTTCATGGTGTCGGATGTGACTTAGCATGTATGTAGACTATCCAGAAGGTGACTGAAGACTGATACTGAACCACTGTGAGACGTAAGAGAGAGAGAGAAAATTCACAGATTCCAAATGATCCACATAGAACTGTATTTCCATATCACTGGTTTCCATAATGGCCCCCTGGAGGTAAAAACATGATTTTGAAAGGTGTCACTAGACAACACTAGATTGCAGAAGGGATGCCGGCAGCACATACAGGCTTAAGAACCTAGAGATGCTCAAACTCCCAGGTTTCTGACTTGAGCAATCAGGTAGATTTTCTAGGTGCCATTTATTAAGACCAAAGAGAAATGACATGAAGATGGCTGAGTATTTGGGATGGAGGGTGGGGTTCAGATAATGATGTGAGGTAAGTTTGTAATATTTTGATCAGGGAAGCCCAGTAAGCTGCCGGATCTAAGAGCCTGCATTTCAGGAAGAGGTCTGGGCTACAGAGACACTGGGGAGTCATCAGCATGGGGGAGATCAATGACTGTAAACTGGGGTCCTGTTGATGCCCAACTTCTCATCAAGAGAGACCCAGGCTTCCCTGATAGCTCAGTTGGTAAAGAATCTGCCTGCAATGAAGGAGACCCCCGGTTCAATTCCTGGGTCGGGAAGATCCGCTGCAGAAGGAAAAGGCTGCCCACTCCAGTATTCTGGCCTGGAGAATTCCAGGGACTGTATAGTCCAAGGGGTCTCAGACACGACTGAGCAACTTTCACTTTCACTTTCTTGTCTACCGCAACACGGCCTGGTTCCACCCTTGTTATCCACTAAACCCATCCCAGAGGCCAGAAATCCTGCCTCCGTGTAGCAGAATTCTCTCTGCAGCAGCATAGCAAAGTTTGACAGAAAGGAGGGGGAAAAAATTTTACCTATGTAACAAGATGTTCAAGTGAATATTCTTTCTGAATTCTCGAGGAACAACTGACAGTAAATTTCAAAAGGGGAGCTAGACCATTTGCAAAATTTACCAAAGAAAGTGGCTATAAATTATTTGTGAAATTCATAATTCCTTTACCACAGTAAGGGTACAAAGGATCAAGATTTGGACATCTTGGGTAGGGGAGGACTTTCCAAGGCAGTTGCTGATGAGTGGAGAGTATACATCCCTCCAGACAAGGAGGGTGTTGATTAGGCTTGCTTGCCTCTGCATCTCACATCAAAACAGAGGAGCCGGAACAGGCAGACACACATCTGTCCTCAGCAGTTCAAGCAATTTGGGAGACACACAAACTTGCGTCTGAGTCACAGCTGAAACCTAGAAATAGAGATGGGCTTGCTGGCTGCGTTGATGGTGAATTCAGGAGAGGCAGCTGCACTCCCAGAGTCTGCAGAAACAAAGGACGCTTGAGGGTCCCCCACGGAACACAGTGTGGACCATGTGCTAGAGACAGCCATGTCCGGGCTGGCTTACACACTCCGCCACGGCCCTTGGCTGAGATTACCTGGATGCCTTACCAGGAGCCTAGGGGCTGAGAAAACTGCAGCCAGGAGAGCAATGCATTGCCCTGTCTCCAGGAACTGCAAATAGGGATCCTTAGCAATGAGGGAGTGGAGGCTGCAAAGATGCCATAGCAGATCTTCAAAGAGAAGAAGTCACCTTAAATACCTGCTAGATTCAGAGAGCACTGACACGAGAAACACAACTATGAGTCACATAGGTACTTAACTGCTTCCTCCCTCCTCCTCTCTCCCAACCCAATTTCAACTTTAGAGAGGTCTGCAATGGAGCCCGCTATGGAAAACAGCATGGAGGTTCCTTAAAAACCTAAAATAGAGTTGCCATATGATCCAGCCTGGCGAGCCACAGTCCATGGGGTCACAAAGAGTCAGATATGACTGAGCAACAAACACTTGTACTTTCATATGATCTAGCAATCCTACTCCTGGGCATATATCCAGACAAAACTCTAGTTGGAAAAGATACATGCACCCCAGTGTTCACTGGGCTTCCCTGGTGGCTCTATGCTAAAGAATTCACCTGCCAATGTAGGAGACGTGGGTTTGATCCCTAGGTCAGGAAGATCCCTTGGAGAAGGAAATGGCAAACCACTCCAATATTCTTGCCTGGGAAATCCCATGGACAAGGGAGCCTGGCGGGCTGCAGTCCATGGGGTGGCAAAGATGGACACAACTGAGTGACTACACAACAACAATGGTCACTGCAGCACTGTTTACAATTGCTAAGACGTGAAAGCAACTCACGTGTCCATCGACAGAGGAATGGATAATGAAACGTGGTACATATTGTGTCCAATTCTTTGTGATCCCACAGAAGGCAGCCCACCAGGCTCCTCTGTCCACGGAATTCTCCAGGCAAGAATACTGGAGTGGGTAGCCATTCCTTTCTCCAGGGGATCTTTCCGACTCAGGGATGGAACCTGGGCCTCCTGCATTGCAGGTGGATTATTTACCTTCTGAGCCACCAGGGAAGTCCTATGATACCACTTATATATGGAATCTAAAATATGATATAAATGAACTTATTTATGAAACAGACTCACAGACATAGAAAACAAACTTACCAAAGGGGAAAGGGGGTCGGGAAGGGATAAGTTAGGAGCTTGGGATTAGCAGACACAAACCACTATACACAAAATAAACAACAAGCTCCTACTATATACACAGGGAAGTAATTCAACATGCTGTAATAAACCATAATGGAAAATAATATGACAAAGAGTTACATACATGTTTGTATGTATGTGTGTGTGTATGTGAATCACTTTTCTGTACACCAAAAACTAACATAACAGTGTAAAGCAACTACACTTCAAGAAAAAGAAAAAAAGACAGAGGGAGAGAGAGGTCTGCAGCTGAGGCCAGCAAATAGGAAGAAATGGTGGAAGAGCAGTGTGGAGTTAACAGGGGCCTGACCACTCGTCGTCTCCCTGACTGCAGGAGGCCCATGGCAGGCCAGAGCTGGGGAGGGAGGAAGCCTCCATTCTGATTCAAGTCTAGAGTTTTTACTCTTCCCAATCTCTGGAAGTCTTAGTGACTGAGTTAGTGTGGTGTTTTACAACTGAAAGCTGTTTTTTGGGCTTTTTATTTTAATTACTTAAGAGTGACCAGCAGTAGCATGGAAGGACACGCCCCACTACTCAGATTTAAAAAATGAATGGCTGTTTCATGATTATCTCCCAGGAGGCCGCTGTGCCTCCCCACAAGCCTTCTCAGATGGCACCCAGATTTCTGGCTCCCATCCACATTTCCTTCACTCCTGGGCCCTTATTTCCAGCTGCCTACTAGACAGTCCAATATGGTGGGGCTCATCCTCAACTCACTGTGTCCCAAGATGAACCTTGTCATTTTTTACAGATCTCCATATCCTTCTCAACCCAATCTGCTCCTTCCCCTTCATTATCTGCCCATCCCACACACCGCCAACAGAAAGATCTTAAACAGAACACTCAATGTCGCTCCGCTGCCTGCATTTTTCAGGGGCTACCAGACATAACTTCTCTTGGTGGATCCTGCCTACGTGTTCAACCACCACTCATCTGCATGTTCTTAGAGATCTCATGTACAAAGCCAAGGGCTCCCTCCCCACCACACCTCTATTCTTGCTGGTCCAGAGTTGCTTGGAATGCCTTATCAACCCCAGCATTTTACCTGGAAAATGCCTCTTTGTCTTCAAAGCCGCCCAGATGTCACCTCCCTTGAAAAAAAACTTTCCTATGCTCTCCAGGCTGGAGAGTTAAGTGGATTACACACCTCTGCAATAGCATTCATCAAATTTTATTTTCAACAGCTCAGTGCTTAATCATTTGCCCGTCCCTGTGCTATTCAACCAAGCAAAACAATGTTCTTTGACAAAAGCCTCCGTTTTGTTTGCCAGCATAATGCCTGGTACAGAGCAAGTGCTCACAAATATTCGTTTAACTGAATTAAAGTCCTTAGTGACTTCAAGGAATTTGTAATTTGAAAGAAAAATGAGAACAGGGATTCTCTAATTCATCTCTAACACAGAGTAGGCCTCTTTGTAAGTTTGGTGAATAAATGAACACAAAAATGAATAAAAGATCATATAGAAAGTAGGGTATACCTAAAATGGAGCAGATAAAGATGACAGAAATTTAATGAAGAGAGACAAGAGCCCTTTCTCCTTTCATTTCTTACTCTGGTATTTTACACTGCAAAGCTTAAAATAAATGAATGCAAAAGGGATGGAAGTGGGAGAGGTTTACTTTTAAAAAAAATAAAATAAAAATAAAAAGACTACCACCCACTACCCATGCTGCCTTCCCACCAGAATGACTATAGTTTCTGCATCCCTAATAGGACTGTTGCAGTTTTGAGAATGTTACCATAGTAACCAACCTCAGCCCTTCCCCTAATATAAGATAAAATTTAGCAAAAGGAATAAATAACAGACTCCCATAGAAACATTATCAGACCTTTCCATATAAATAACCTGGGTAATTAAATGTTTCAAAACAGAATATTTAGAGAGCTGTGAGGGGAAAAAAAAAAAAGATTCTACAAAGTTTATTTTAAAACAAAGAAAAAAAAATCACAAAACATCAGCTGGAATACTTGGCTTAATGGTTTCAAGGAGTCACAATTTCCAGACTCGCCTGGACACAGTCAGAACAGAGACACATGGGTCTATATTTTGATGCACAAGCAATCTTCCTATCAGGAACTCCCAACTCCTACTCTGAGGAGTCTTTTCATCATATAACTAAGAGCCCTGTCCCTTTCAGATTCCCCCCAAACACAACGAGGGGCACATGGAAAACATCTGCAGCTGACCCTCATAGTATAACTGCCTAGAGAACATCCTAGCTTTGCTACAGCTTCCTTATCACTGCAAGAATTCTCTTGATGACTTATCTATAACAGAGGTCACAAATTTGTCCTGTAAAAGGCTAGTAATAAATATTTTAGGCTTTGCAGGTCATACGGTCTCTGTTGCAACTTCTAAACTCCACCATCAAAGCACAAAAGCAGCCAATGACAACTGTTGTGTTGTTCAGTCAATAAGTCGTGTCCGACTCTTTGCAACCCCATGGACTGCAGCACACCAGGCTTCTCTGGCCTCCACCATCTCCTGGAGCAGGCTCAAATTCATGACCATTGAGTCGGTGATGCCATCCAACCATCTCATCCTCTGCTGACCCCTTCTCCTCCTGCCTTCAATCTTTCCCAGCATCAGTCTTTTCTAAGGAGTCAATTCTTCGCATCAGGTGGCCAAAATATTGGAGCTTCAGCTTCAGCATCGGTCCTTCCAATGAATATTCAGAGTTGATTTCCTCTAGGACTGACTGGTTTGCCAGTGACAATACATACACAAATAAGCATGGCTGTGTTTCAGTGAAACCAAGAACAGCCACACAAATCTGGCCCCAGGGAAGAAGCTTGCTGACTCCTTACTCATAGTATTCCTTGTAAATGTAATTTCTATGTATTACAGGAAAAGCTGTAGCACCATCTCTGGCCAGCAGGGAAGCTAGGCCCTAGAGAATACCCCACACTTAAAAGGAGGGGAAAGGGTCCATGGTATTGATGATCCTACGACTGACTCTGGCAATAACCATAATAAGTTCTCAGGGGAAACTGTGAACTTCCTTCCTGTAGGAATTTCAAAAGCCAAAGAGAAAACCATCTGTCAGGGGAGGGTACATACAATGCTCCCTGCAACCAACTGGATGCTGTTCTACTTTAAATGGATAAGAAGCTTGGCTGACTGGCATGGGGCCCAGTGACGCACTGCTATTCAATAAAGCAAATTATTATCAGTCTGAAGCCTGGAGCAATTTCAACCAATTTGGAACCTTGGATGATTTTCCGAAGTTCCTTTAAGTTCTGGAAAGAGACGTGGATGCAGCTGGTGAAACAGAAAGAGCAGGATTCAGGAGATGGATAGTGCACGCTTCTCCACTACCTGGTTATGTTACCCAGCAAACCCCTGAATGACTATATCATGATCCGTAGAATAGGTATAACAGGACCTGTGGCTGGATTTGTGAAGGATTAAATTAGATAATCTATAAAGAACACGTGCTTCAGAGTAAGGATTCAGTTAATGTTAGTTGCATTCTCTTCAAGGGAGCAGGCAAACCTCCAGCCTTTGGCTTAATTGTATCTGTTCTCTCAGAAAGACATCACTTGGGTTAATGTTGCTATAGTCCAAAGAAGAATTTGTTTTTCTTCTGGCAAACTGCTATAGGAGGAGTTTTCTTCTGGCAAATGCTTAAACAACTCATTTGTACAGAAACCAGTGCAAGTGAGCAACAGTGTATGACAAGCACCTCAAAACTCACAAACCTCCCCCTTCTCTATCCTTCTATTTCTTTTTTTGACCTGGTAAAAATTTTAAAGACACATTACATTATTGACAAGACAAGACACATACAAGACATATAAAAGGCTTATAAGGTTTTCAGATAGATTAAACAATTATTTTAGCCATTAACAAGAATAGTTCACAAGTGTTTAATCAATACAGAATTGCAAGAGGTTCTTGTGAGTGAAGTGTGAAAGTCGCTCAGTTGTGTCCGACTCTTTGTGACCCCATGGACTGTAGCCTACCAGGCTCCTCTGTCCATGGAATTCTCCAGGCCAGAATACTGCAGTGGGCAGCCTTTCCCTTCTCCAGGGGATCTTCCTAACCCAGGAATCTAACCCAGGTCTCCCACCTTGCAGGAGGATTCCTTACTGTCTGAGCACCAGAGAAGCCCAAGAATACTGGGGTGGGTAGCCTATCCTTTCTCTAGCAGATCTTCCCAACCCAAGAATCGAACTGGTATCTCTTACATTGCAGGCAGATTCTTTACCAGCTGAGCTACCAGGGAAGCCCAAGAGGTTCTTACCCTTCTCTATTTCCATGGGCATCTGTCCACCTCTGTGTGCATATTTTTCTCTCCTTTCCTTCTTCTAACCCATCCTATTTTTTCCCCTATGTCCCCTCCCTCATCTTCACCAATGGGCCATGATGTGAGCTAGAAGTACATTTATTTAATGGTTTCACATTCCCTCTCAAATCACCTAAATTAGATTGCTCTTTCTTAAGTGTTCTTTCTTAAGGGGCTTCCTTAATAGCTCAGTTGGTAAAGAATCCACCTGTAATGCAGGGGACCCTGATTCAATTCCTGAGTCAGGAAGATCCCTTGGAGAAGGGATAGGCTACCCACTCCAGTATTCTTGGGCTTCTCTGGTGGCTCAGCTGGTAAAGGATCCACCTGCAATGCACAGACCTGAGTGACTTTCACTTTCAAAGAAAAGGCTTGTTTAATGTCAAAATGCAAGCCAACTCAGAAGGACCCAAAGATGTCAAAAGAACTGGTATTTGCATTTCTACAGATTTTTCCAATTAAACTAAGACCTTTACCAGTTGTAAGCCCCTGTAAAATCCCTTGGGCTTCCCTGGTGGCTTAGTGGTAAAGAACCAGCCTGTCAATGCAAGAGACATAGGTTCGATCCCTGGGTGGGGAATATTCCCTGGAGGAGGAAACAGCAACCCACTCCAGTATTCTTGCCTAGAGAATTCCATGGACAGAAGAGTCTGGCGGGCTACAGTCCATGGGGTTGCAAAGAGTCAGACAGGCTTAGTGACTAAACAACAATAAGATCCCTTAAGCATAAACCTGCCCTGTGGCTCAGTGGTTAAGACTGTGCTTCCACTGGAGGAGAATTGGGTTCAATCCCTGATCAAAGAAGTTCTGCATGCCATGTGGTGTGTGGCCAAAAAAAAAAGAAAGACAAAAAACAAAAGGATTCTTTAAAGCTGAAAATGTCACCACCATACACGGAAACCGAAAAAGTTGGCTTAAAACCCAACATTCAAAAAATGAAGATCATGGCATCCGGTCCCATCACTTCATGGAAAATAGATGGGGAAACAATGGAAACAGTGACAGACTTCCTTTTCTTGGTCTTCAAAACCACTGCAGATGGTGACTGCAGCCATGAAATTAAAAGACGCTTGCTCCTTTGAAAAAAAGCTATGACCAACCTAGACAGCATATTAAAAAGCAGAGACATTACTTTGCTGACAAATGTCCATATAGTCAAAGCTATGGCTTTTCCAGTAGTCATGTATGATGAATGTGAGAGTTGGACTATAAAGAGAGCTGAGCGCCGAAGAATTGATGCTTTTGAACTGTGGTGTTGGAAAACATTCTTGAGAGTCCCTTGGACTGCAAAGGCATTAAACCAGTCAATCCTAAAGGAAATCAGTCCTAAATATTCATTGGAAAGACTGATGCTGAAACTGAAGCTCCAATACTTTGGCCACCTAACACGAAGATCTGACTCCATAGAAAAGACCCTGCTGCTGGGAAAGACTGAAGGCAGGAGGAGAAGGAGACAAGTTGGGTGGCATCACTGACTTGATGGACATGAGTCTGAGCAAGCTCCAGGTGTTGGTGATGGACAGGGAAGCTTGGCATGCTGCAGTCCATAGGGTGGCAAAAAGCTGGGCACAATTGAGTGACTGAACTGATTTACGGACACTTCTCTTTTCTATCACATAGCCCTAGTGATAATTGAAAAGAACTTTTGGATTCTTGAAAAGAGCTGCTAGATATTTAAATTCCACTCTCCAACTTGCTTCTGTTTTAATTCCACTCTGGTTTGCTGTCACATGGTGATGGGGTGGATAAAGTTCCTGACTTTTGCTCTCTGGAGCAAAATGTTCTCCGGAATATTTTATTTAGTGGTGGGTGAAGAAATAGAAGTGAAATATGAACCACTCAATCCTTTTCCTCTCACTTCAATTATTCTGTTAAATAATGATGAGATTTCTAGGGATATTGGCTCATGCATAAATGTTCAATGTATTTCAGCATAAAATAAAGTAGTTTAGCCACAATTAAATAGATTGTATCAAACACTGAAGAACTGATGCTTTCAAATTGTGGTGCTGGAGAAGATACTTGGGAGTTTCTCCAATGGCTCAGTGGTAAAGAACCCGCCCACAATGCAGGATGACACAGGAGATGCAGGTTTGAACCCTGGGTAGGGAAGATCCCCTTGAGGAGGGCATGGCAACCCACTCCAGTATTCTTGCCTGGAGAATCCCATGGTCTGAGGAGTCTGGTGGGCTAGAGTCCATAGAGTTGCAAAGGGTCAGACATGACTGCAGCGATTGAGCATACACAGGTACAGAAGACTCCTGAGAGTCCTTTGGACGGCAAGGATATCAAACTAGTCAATTCTAAAGGAATCCAACCCTGAAAACTCATTGGAAGGACTGATGCTGAAGTTGAAGCTCCAATACTTGGGCTACCTGATGTGAACAGCCAACTCACTGGAAAATACCCTGATGCTGAGAAAATTGAAGACAAAAGGAGAAAAGGGCAGCAGAGGATTAAATGGTCAGATAGCCTCACTGACTCAATGGACATGATCTTGGGCAAACTCTGGAAGGTAGTAAGGGACAGGGAGGCCTGGCATGCTGCAGTCCATGGGGTCACAAAGAGTCAGACATGACTTAGCAACTGAACAACCACCACCAAACATCTTAGTGATAACTCAGAGAGGACAAATTATTTTTTAAAGCTGATTTAAATATGGCGCAGAAAAGAGAGTATCTTTCTCACTAATAGCATTGCTCTGAAGTATGAGCCATAGGCCTAGAATACATTGGTTTATCAATTAACACAAATATTTACTGAGCATCTGCTATAAAACACAGACAAGGAGTGCTGGTCTCCAAGAATCATGAATATACAGATAGGTATCCATTAGGGTGGCAGTGGGCAAAGGAAAAAATAAAGAGAATGAGAGATAAAGCTAATTGGGAGAGTAAAAGACTAGAGATCAATAACCACTTTCCCCCAATTCTCCATGGGGATTATATTTAGAATGGAAATCAACAGTCAAATGTGATTTTATTTAGAATCAATATATTTCATTCCTACATTGAGAGAGATTTTATTTCTCATTCATCCATTCATCAAACATTTATTAAGCATCTGTTACAAATAAGCACTGAGTTGGGTGCTGATTTTGAGGACCAGAAGTGCCACTTGACAGCACCAGGAGGTCCTTTCTTCCAGGAAATAACAGCTAATAGCTAACATGTATTGAGTGCTTACCATGTGCCAGGCATTTTCCCAGGCAACTTGTAAGAATCAGCTCATTTAATCCTCACCATGAAGATTATAAGAGTTGGTATTACTCCAATTGCCTCAGGTGGTTTATCTCTTTTATCCTTTCTTCTTTCTCTTCAATATAAGGCCTCAACTGCTTGATGAGATTTCTCTCCTTTATAATAACAGAAACTTCAGTAGCAAACAACGTCTGTCCCGCCATTACCTTGGACTACATCTACCTGCCTGCATCTCCTAGACTATGAAAACAGACCCCTACCTGGTCTACCTGACTCCCGTCTCTTCCTCTTCTGGTTCACCTGGCACTTCACTGTGCTTAAATAACTTTCAAACACCACTTTTTCACATGGTTCTCCTGCTTAGGAACTTGCAACATATAAAAAATTAATAGGTGCTACCAATGTCTGATATCTCTCCAGCTTCCTCTCCTCTTCAAGCGCGATCTCTACAGTATATCTCAAAAATCTGCATATCTGGAATAGTCAAGAATATATTGAAGGGCTTTATATTCTGGAGTTTGAAAGTGTCTTTCTAACCTGTTAACCATTTTCCTAAAAACAACCCCAAATAAGCATCCTCCTACCCACTCATGCCTTATTGAAAATTACTCAACACAATTAAATACAAACCCTTACCAAGCTTTCAGGGTCCCCATAATCTAGTCTTATCCCCAAAATGTGTATCAATTCCCATAATTTTTATATAATCCCTCACCTCCAGTCAAGCTAATCCTCCCACTGTTCAGTTCACAGAGAGTTTACAGTGCGCCTACTCTGTGCCAGTCACTGAGGATCTAGAGCGAGACATAATTCAGGCCTTCAAAATTTTACAGTTTGGAAATCTACATATAATAAATAACTCCCACCTCTGTAGGTTGGCCCATATTCTTTCATCCACTTGATATGTACGCACCTCCTCCTGTTATTTCCTCAAAGCCTAACTCAAATGATGCCTTTCTGGACTACTCCAGCTCAGATGAACTATCTCTTTCTCTGATATTCTTCAAATTCAACTCTTTATCTCTAGTACTATAAAGAACTACAGGAAGGACGAGATAGTAGAAAGACTAGAATCCTCCAAACTGTTAGGGAAGCTGATGATATACTTCTGAGATTTGGGTTGAGAAATATCAACATGAATTAGATGAGGCTAGTCAATTGCAGGGATCTTCCCAGGACAACCACATAAAGATGTAAAAATTCTATAGGCATGTACTTCTCAGACTTTAATGTGAACATAAATCACCTTGTTAAAATGCAGATTTCGATTCAGTAAGGGTGGAGAGCAATCTGAGGTTCTACATTTCTAACAAGCTCTCTCTGAAGCAGTGCTGATGCTATGGTTCCTGAGACGCACTTCAAGTAGCAAGTCAACAGCAAGCGCATCTTAAGGGTCCCCAGCCAACAGCTCACTATCAACCAGTCAATCCCCAAACCTGACTGCCACAATTAGGTTCTCTGGCTTTAACAGGGTTCTAAGCTGAGACATGCACTCCAACTTTATTATCAACAGCAAACAGCCCTCCCTTCTTTCATGAGCTCAAGGCTTAAGGGAAAGGCCTCATCATGTTGGATCTTGTACACAGAAAGATGAGGTACAACATTCCCCTGGAGACATAAATATCCATCTCTCCAAAGTGGAAACAAGCACCAGACTTAATCACTGTGTAGCCTTGGAGCACATCCATTTCCATTTTTCTGATACTGTACTCACTGAACAACTTTCTGGTCTGAAATTTGTGTCTCAAAAATAGTTCTGACATTAAAACCACCTAGAAAGAAAAAGCACTTCTAGAATGGTGCTCCCTGAAAGCAATAAGCGCAGTGGCAAACATGGTCAAAATTAACTTTTTCAAAACACAGAAATTAACCAAAGGGTTGCAAGAAAATGGTTGATTCTCTAGAACTAAGCTCTGTGGCATTTAAACTTTCCCTGTGCCCTTCTCCCTCTTCTCATCTCTGCAGTATCTCTGAAAACAACCAGCTTTAGAGACAGGGTAGCTGTGAAAACTACCAGCTCTTGGAGACAGCAGAATGGGTCTGGAGGTGCCCAAAATGCCACATTTTCAGAGAACAACCACTACTGTCTGGCAGCTCCCTGGGAAAAGCCCATTCACAGAACTTATTAATATCTTTATCTGACTTAATGCAGATATCATTAAGTGAGGAAATCCCTATCTCTGGGGTGTTTTCCCAAAGGAATCAGGAACTGTTTAACATCACAGCTAACTGAAGTGGTGATACCAGTTGGGGAAAACAGAAAGCTGACCAAAAACCTAAAATTCTGTGGAAATGAGATATCCATCGAGGGCTTTGGAAAGCTCTGACACATTCCCGGGAATCAAAAAAGCCATGTGCATGTGCTAGGCTGTATATGTTCACAGGAAAGGTCTGAGAAGTCCCCCTAATCTCTCATCTATGGTGGTGAAGGCAGGCAGACCTGTAAAGTGCCAGAGCCCTGAAGGCACACCCGAACTCCCAGACATACATACAAAAGGGTGGAAGATCCATTAGTTGAAGGAATTTAAGGAAGTAACTGTCCAATCATAGCTGACCACTAAACTAATCAAGCAGAGACTTCAGAATCTGCATACATAAAGAATATAGACCTTAAAAAGTTAATGAAGTCACTAAACATTGATAACTAACCACTACAAGCAGGAACAAAACAAAGTAAGGGGAAGGGCAGCAAATCGGATTTCCAGAGATGCCTCATTATGCTATGTTAAAAGTCTAGTTTTCAGCAATCAAAACAGACAGAACAGGAGATACATAATGAAACAGGGAAAAGAAATCAATGAATCAGCCCTGAAACATCTGAAAAAGCCCAGATGTTGAACCTACTACACAAAGTTATAAATGAGCTGTTATAAGTATATTTGAAGAACTAAAAGAAACTTTGCCTAAAGAATAAAGGAAAAACACAACTACTGATGACTCCCCAAATAGGCAGTATAAACAAAGACACAGAGTTATGAAAAATAGTAAAATAGAAACTCTAGAGCTCAAAAATACAATAAAATGAATGAATGAAAAATTCACTGGAAGAGATCAACAGCACACCTGAATAGGCAGAAAATAAGTCAACTGAAATTATTCAATTTGAGGAACAGAAGAGGGGGGAAAATGAAGAAAAATAAAGCCTCAGAAACCCATGGGACATGACAGCATCTCAAACATACAAAAAGGGAGTTTCAGAAGAGGAGTAGAGTGGAAAGGATAGCTGGAAAAAACAGTAATGGATGAAAGGTTTTCAAATGATGGAAAATATTAATGACGCATTCAGGAAAGTCAATGAACTCCAAGAAGGATAAACTCAGAGGGCCACATAGATACTAAACTGTCAAAAGCAAAGAAAACAAAATGAAACAAAGCAAAACACAGAATTTCAAGAGCAGCCAAAGAAAAATGACTCATCAAATGCAAGCAAGCTTTAATAACATTAACAGCTGACTCCTCATCAGAAAATATGGCAGCCAGGAGCCAATAGATGACAAATTATTAAAAGAACTGAAAGAAAAAAAAATGTCAACAATATCAAATCTAGGAAAACTATCCTTCAAATTGAAGGACAAATTAAGACATTCCCAGATAACCAAATTTTGAAAGAACCCTTTACAAGCAGACGTGCCCTACAAGAAATACCATAGGGAGTCCTCCTGGCTGAAATGAAAGCATGTTATACAGTAACTTGAATACCCATGAAGAATTAAAGACCAGTGCTGAAGGTTACCATATAAGGAAATACAAAAGGCAGTATTAATGTTTTTTATTAACTTTTTTTTCTATCAGATTTAAATGACAACTGCATCAGTTAGAAATGATAAAATGGTCCTGGTGCAGATATAATTTTTGAGATTTTTATGACGATAATAGCACAAAGGAGGATGGAGGAAACAGAGTTACATGTGAGCAAAGTTTGTTCATACTACTGAAATTTAGTTAGAATCAAAAATTTTAAAGAATCAGAACTAGATTCTTTAAAAGAAAATATGTCAAAGGCAACCCCCAGGGCAACCATTTAGAAAATAACCCAAAAATGTATAATTAAAAGGGGTAGTAATTAGAATGGCATGCAAAAATATGTATATTTTACAAAAAAGAAGGCAGTAATGAAGAAATATAAGAACAAGAACAACAACCCAAAAAAAAAAAAAAAACAACAACCCACAAAGACAAATTTCAAATCAATAACCTATCCTCCCATCTTAACCAAAAAGGGAAAGAAAAAATAAATAAATAAACCCAAAGTGAGCAGAAGGAAGGAGATAATAAAGTGTAGAGCTGAAATAAATGAAATAGGGAATAGTCAACTATATTTAATAGAGGAAACTTGCAAAATCAAAAGTTGGCTTATTTGTAAAGACTAATACAATTGAACATCCCTCCGCTAGGCTGACCAAGAAAAAAAAAGGATAAAAGAAGGATATCACTACTAATCTTACAGAAATATAAAGAATACTATAAACAACTCTATGCCAGTGAATAGATAACCTAGATGAAATAGGAAAATTCCTAGAAACAAACTAATGAAACTATCTCAAGAAAAAGTAAAAAACCTACATAGACTTATAACAAGTAAAGAGACAGAATTAATAAGTTAAAAACTTCTCATATAGGAAACCCTCAGACCCAAATGACTTTGCTGATGAAATCTACCAGACATTTAAAGGAAGAATTAATAGCAATCTTGCAGAAAATTTTCTAAAAAACTATAAGAGTAAGGAACACTCTCCAACATACTCTTTATGTCTAGTATTACCCTGTATATTAGAGTTCTCCAGAGAAATTGAAACAATAGGAGATAGATAGATAGGTAGACAGACAATTAGATAACAAGTTGCCAAGGATGTGGAAGAAATTGAACCCTCATTCATTGTTAGTGGGATTATAAAATGGTGCAACACTAGAAAATGGCTTGTTAGTTCTCCAAACTGTTAAACATAGACATCCAGCAATTTTGCTCTTAGGTTTAAACCCAAGAGAAATGAAAAGATAAGTTCAGACAAAAACTTTTACACAGATGTTTGCAGCAGCATTATTCTTTATAGCCAAACAAAATGTAGAATATCCATTCAATGGACTATTATCTGACAAAGGAAGGCAGGCCTGATACATGCTACCACATGGATGAACCCTGGAATCATTTCGCTAGGTGCAAGAGAAAACGGAAGAAAGAAAGCAAGTCACAAAACATCACATATTGTATGATTCCATTTATTCAAAATGACCAGAACAGGCAAATACATGGAAAGAAAGTAGAGAAGTGATTGCCAAGGGTTGCGCAGAACAGGGAAATGGAGAGTGACTGCTAATGGGTACAGGATTTCTTTGGGAGATGGTTAAAATGTTCCACAGTGTGGATGATCGCCCAACCCTGTCAGTAGTATAAAATCTACTAAAATGTACATTTTAAAAAGGTGAATTTTCTGGTATGTAAATTATATTTCAATAAAGCTATTATAAAAACAAAAGCAGTTCAACTCCTCTTAAGAACATACTGAATTCAGCTATCCTGCCTAGAATATATTCCTTTAAAAGTAATCACTTTGACATTACGGTTCATCAGCTTTTGGCTATACCGTTAAGAAATCAATCACCTACTTTCCTAAGGAAAAATGATTAAAAAAAAAAAAAATTTCTGAACCTCCAAGAATTAAAGCCAGAACATTCAGGAACCCAATCTAAAATAGCGAGGCAATCAGCTTCACCCATTTCAAAGGAACACCTGAATTAAAGAACAACCAAACGAGAGATGAGTTACAATACCGCCCATGTAACACTGATATTGTCTACAGCTGCATCAGATACATCCATTTTGAATCTCTAACTGGCTTTCAAACGCACTATGATTATTTTTTAAAAAAGGATTTTAAAAAACATTTCCCTCTGTACTGATTAGTTGCAAGTGTTCAATGACATCAGAAAACACCTGGTTCTATTCTTCAGAGCGTTTATCGTCAGATGACTGTTGGGAATAGAGCAAGAAGAAAATACCAAAGGCAGCAGGAGTGAAGGACATGGTTGTCTTAGTCAAATTGTCCCAGAGCCTTCATAAGGGTAATGAGAACTCTCAGGTACCCCAAGGTTTCCCCACTGGAGAAGGTGGCAGGCTTGGAAGTGAGCTTATTGCTCAAGAGAATTCGAAGACAGCTACTAAATCCTTAAGACAGGCTGGAATGATACACTACCCAGGTGACTTCCCATCAGTTTCATGAAAGGAGTAAAACAGACTGATGTCCATTTTTAATAGGTAAAAAAACTAGACGCAGACAAGACTGGCAGAGCAGAGATTCAGCTCATGCTTACTGGTATTCAAGTCTTATTTCTGCACTGTGTACTCACCTTACTTTAATGTTTCTGCCCCCACCCAGGGCCCATGATGCCCAATCTAGTTAATGCCCTTTCTGTAGTACATGTGTCGGTACTCTTTGCAATTTTTCATTTTGCACAGTGTTTCACTCTACTGTGTCTGTGTACCATGTGTGTGACAGTCACTCAGTCGTATCTGAATCTTTGCAGTCCCTGTGGACTGTAGCCTGCCAGGCTCCTCTGTTCTTGGGTTTCTTCAGGCAAGAATACTGGAGTGGATTGCCATTTCCTTTACCAGGGGATCTTCCAGATCCAGGGATCAAACTTGGGTCTCCTGCATTGCAAGCAGATTCTCCACCACTAAGCCACCAGGGAAGCCCTCTACTCTGTCTAATGAAACCTTGTATTTCTTATTCATGACTCTTATCCATCTTATCCTGAGAAACTTTTGAAAGGACATGATTCATGGGTCAGAAAGAGAAGAGAAGAAGGTATCAGATGATGCTTAAAAAGCTAGAAGGTCCAACGCTCCCCAACTTGAGAGTCAAATTTTGACTTATTTATCTATTTGTACATTCATACTCTCCTACAAAAGGAGAAGGGGTGGCAAAGGATGAGATGGTTAGATAGCATCACTAACTCAATGGACATGAATTTGAGTAGACTCCAGGAGATAGTGAGGGACAGGGGAGGCTGGTAAGCAGTAGTCCATGGGATCGCAGAGTCGGACACAACTTGGCAACTGGACAGCATTCATACTCTACTACTCACATGGAATGTCTTTTACAATTCTCTGAACCTTCAAAGACATTCTTGATGTTGTTTTGAACATATAAGACAGAAGACAAAAATAAATGAAAAAAAAGGGAAAAGAAGGCAAAGAAAAATAAGGATCACAAGATAAAGAAAGAGCAACACTATACACACGAGAGTGGAATATACAGGAGCCTGGCGTGCTCTAGTCCACGGGGTGGTAAAAAGTCACGACTTAGCGACTGAACAACAACAACACACAAGAGAGTCCAAATGTGGGTCAGGTCACTTGCATTACAGAAATTTCAGCCAAGACATTCTGGAGACATAGCGGGCATTTAAAATACTGAAGAGACGGGATGGAGGGATTCTAGCAGAGAATGCCAGTGAGACAAAATGAAATTCAGGTCACAGTGATGAGACAGAGTTTTGTAACAGAGTAGGTTCAAGTTTTCATACAAGGAAATAACAAACACTGGGGCTCTGTTTTGTGATTCTGATATCAATAAGTGTACTAAAGCAATCCTCAGAGGAATCCTCAGCACTGATTTCACATTTTTTTTCAAGAGTTAAATATACTCTTTATATAACCAAAAGTTTATTTGTATAATAGTTTACTTTTTAAAGATTTTTTTAAGGCAGACCATATTTAAAGTCTTTATTGAATCTGTTATAAAACAGCTTCTGGTTTTTTTTTTTTTAATGTTTTCATCTTCTGACTATGAGGTATATGGGATATTAGCTGCCCAACCAGGAATGGAATCCATATCCCCTACATTGGAAAATGAAGTCTTAACCACTGGACCCACCAGGGAAGTACTAATATTTCATTTTTTATTGATTTATTTTTCTCTCTGTTGTCTACCTACTAAAGAAATTCACCTCTCCCATTTGTAGACAGAGACTTAACATAGAATGACATATTGAAGGCTCTGGAAATTTTTCCCCGAGCAAAAGTATTTCCCCCATTTACCAATGAATTTCTTCCACAAATGCCATTTTACCTGCAGGATCTCCTATTAAAATACAAACACTTCTGCAGATGCAACATGCTAAGTCCACATCAAATACTTTGGAGAACTTAGTAAGCATTAAATGTACACTAGAAGAAAAACACAATGGCTTAAGAGCTAGACATACCTGGGTCCAGACTCCAGTTTGAACACTCACTGACTGATGTTAGCTGAATAAGGGAAACAGAAAAGCACAGTCTGTGCTTTTCATTGTCTGAAAACTAAGCTGAAGAGCAAGTCCACTTTGCAGTATTGTCTGCTCTGAGACCTGACTGCCATACCTCCTTCATACAATACCTGAGAGTGAACACTCGGCAAATGCTCTGTGAAGCACTCGGCAAGAAGTACGTGGTTCACGTTCTCCCACATCCACAGTGCCTCGCAAAATGCCTGGCACACACTGGGCACTTAATGTCTGATTTTGATATTGCTGGACAAAAAGGAAGCAATGGAGCACGGACTTTGGACTTCTCTCTTCCCCTGGATGTGTAAGCTTGAGCAATTTGTCTCTCTGAGCATCAGTCTCCTTTTTCAAAAAAGACGAAAATCACCACTTTACAGTTATTGTAAAGAGATTCTATTTTTAAAAGGATCTAGAATGTTCTAGGCATATACATAAAGGCAAATTTTTTGTGCTTTAATAGAATTTAATTCGGAGATGGCAATGGCACCCCACTCCAGTACTCTTGCCTGGAAAATCCATGGATAGAGGAGCCTGGTAGGCTGCAGTCCATGGGGTCGCTAAGAGTCAGACACGACTGAGCAACTTCACTTTCACTTTTCACTTTCATGCATTGGAGAAGGAAATGGCAACCCACTCCAGTGTTCTTGCCTGGAGAATCCCAGGGACGGGGAAGCCTGGTGGGCTGCCGTCTTTGGGGTCACACAGAGTCGGACACGACTGAAGCGACTTAGCAGCAGTAGCAGCAGCAGGATTTAATTATCGGCTCTCTGCCCGTTTCCTTTCTGAAAATGTTCATTCTCTCCTTTTAAGAAATCTCATAGGCCCCCTGCTCATTCATTGAACATCAATAAAACTATATCTGCTATTATAAATTATCTATAAGAACAAAGGCAGGGTATTGGGAGATTCAAATTGAGATATATACACTACTACGAATAAAACAGATAACTAATGAGAATCTGCTGTACAGCACAGGAAGCTTTACTCAATGGTGACCTGAATGTAAAAGAAATCCAAAAACCAGGGGAGAGATGTATACATATAGCTGATTCACTTTGCTGTACAGTAGAAATACATTGTAAAGCAAATATACTCCCATAAAAATTTAAAAAGAAATACGAACAGAGGCAGGGAAATTTTGGATTCTTCAAGAAAAAACTAAAAATTTTAGCTTTTTGGTGTTTGTATGCTGCATGTTTAACATCAATACTGGCTGGGAGAGGATATGAAATAAAAGCAGAGACATCACTTTGCCAACAAAGATCCATATAGTCAAAGGTATGCTTTTTCCAATAGTCATGTACAGATGCAAAAGTTCGACCACAAAGAAGGTTGAGGGCTGAAGAACTGATGCTTTCAAATTGTGGTCCTGGAGAAGATTCTTAAGACTCCTTTGGACTGCAAGGACATCAGTTCAATTTAGTACAGTTGCTCAGTCATGTCCGACTCTTGGCAACCCCATGGACTGCAGCACGCCAGGCCTCTCTGTCCATCACCAACTCCCAGAGTTTACTCAAACTCACATCCATTGAGTTGGTGATGCCATCCAACCATCTCATCTTCTGGCCTCCCCTTCTCCTCCTGCCTTCAATCTTTCCCAGCAGCAGGGTCTTTTCAAATGAGTCAGTTCTTCACATCAGGTGGCCAAAGTATTGGAGTTTCAGCTTCTACATCAGTCCTTCCAAAGAACATTCAGGACTGATTTCCTTTAGGATGAACTGGTTGGATCTCCTTGCAATCCAAGGGACTTTCAAGAGCCTTCTCCAACACCACAGTTCAAAAGCATCAATTCTTTGGCACTCAGCTTTCTTTATGGTCCAACTCTCACATTCATACACGACTACTGGAAAAACCATAGCCTTGACTAGATGAACCTTTGTTGGCAAAGTAATGTCTCTACTTTTTAATATGCTGTCTAGGTTGGTCATAGTTTTTCTTCCAAGGAGTAAGCATCTTTTAATTTCATGGCTGCAATCACCATCTGCAGTGATTTTGGAGCCCAAAAAAACACAGTCTCTCACTGTTTCCATTGCTTCCCCATCTATTTGCCATGAAGTGATGGGACCAGATGCCATGACCTTAGTTCTCTGAGTGTTAAGTTTTAAGCCAACTTCTTCACTCTCCTCTTTCACTTTCATCAAGAGGCTGTTTAGTTCTTCACTTTCTGTCCTAAGGGTGGTGTCTTCTGCATATCTGAGGTTATTGCTATTTCTCCCAGCAATCTTGATTCCTGTTGTGCTTTATCCAGCCCAGCATTTCTCATGAGGTACTCTAAATATAAGTTAAATAAGCAGGGTGACAATATACAGCCCTGACGTACTCCTTTCCTAATTTGGAACCAGTCTGTTGTTCCCTGTCCAGTTCTAACTGTTGCTTCTTGACCTGCATACAGATTTCTCAGGAGGCAGGTCTGGTATTCCCATCTCTTTCAGAATTTTCCACAGTTTGTTGTGATCCACACAGTCAAAGGCTTTGGCATAGTCAATAAAGCAGAAGTAGATGTTTTTCTGACTCTCTTGCTTTTTCAATGATCCAGCGGATGTTGGCAATTTGATCTCTGGCTCCTCTGGCTTTTCTAAATCCATCTAGAACACCTGGAAGTTCATGGTTCATGGTTCATGGTTCACGTACTGTTGAAGCCTGGCTTGGAGAATTTTGAGCATTACTTTACTAGCGTGTGAGATGAGTACAATTGTGTGGTAGTTTGAGCATTCTTTGGTATTGCCTTTCTTTGAGATTGGAATGAAAACTGACCTTTTCCAGTCCTGTGGCCACTGCTGAGTTTTCCAAATTTGCTGGCATATTGAGTGCAGCACTTTCACAGCATCATCTTTTAGGATTTGAAAGTGCAAGGACACCAAATCAGTCAATCCTAAAGGAAATTATATCCTGGATATTCATTGGAAGGACTGATGCTGAAGCTGAAGCTCCAATACTTTGGTCACCTGATGAAGAGCTGACTCATTGGAAAAGAACCTGATGCTGGGAAAGACTGAGACTGGGAGGAGAAGGGGGCAATAGAGGACGAGATGATTGGATGGCATCACTGACTCAATGGACATGAGTTTGTGCAAACTCTGGGAGATACTGAAGGACAGGGAAGCCTGGCGTGCTGCAGTCCATGGGGTTGCAGAATGTCGGACACAACTTAGCAACCGAACAACAATAACAACAAAATCTCCTGGATTAAGGGCTTGGGTGGATGTAAGGAGGGAGAGGAAATGAGGTGTATTTTTTAGTAAAGAATCATGCATTAAGAAATTATTCACAGCAAGGCTTTGCCTATCCACCAAAAGAAATGGAAAATGATGTTTATCCCTTGAGGGCAGAGCAAAATGCCTGTCTGTTTAGTCTAATCTTACTTTGTAGGCTTGTGGAATTGAATGACTATTCAAACCCTCATCCATATCTCCTTTTCTGTGTTCAACTTACATAACTTGTTCTCTAAATCTTCAGCTGTGTTTCCACCAACTCGTTCTCAAAGAGAGTAAGTTAAGAAAAACCCCAGAAGCACCTGGGCTGTATACTACCTACTTGTTTACACATCCCTGTCATTAAAAACCACAGGTTGACACACATGGATGACTCCACTATTGTACTAACGTGTATCGAGCGCTATTTTGCCAAGATGCTTTACAAAGATAATTTCACTCTGTATGCCTTCTCTCTTGCTTTATTTATGTTTTTTAACATAATAGGCGCTGGCTTGTGTACATCTCTAGGAAATCTGCTTCTTTGTCTTTCTGCTGAGCTTGGGGGAAGCGAATGCTGACTCATGTCAGATTCTGACATCCCTACTGAGTGTGACAGCATTCTCCCCTAACCAGCTGACAATCTCCAGTGCCACTCCTCGCGAGGGTCTGAATGGAGAGAAAGTGTCTATCATCCCTGGGGTGTCCAGAAGGGCGGGCAAAACAGGTCCCTGGCCAAAAGGCAACCACCCAGAGTCATCATGAATTTTTGTTGAGACAACCTACCGCCTTGAGAGCTTCCTGGCTAAGGTGCCAAAGAAAAGCAGCTGTGGTTGGTTCCTCAGCAGACGTGAGACAATGATTTGTGGCCATACAATATTGTCCCTACTAGAAACAATGGAAAAAGCCACATTCTTCAAGGTTAAACAAAGGGGAATGCATAAGCAGGCAACCAGGCAGACAGATGGAAACACCTGCTAGAAGCTCTTCTGAGCTCAGAAACGGAAATGATTTACATCCATTCTTCCTCCTGTCTTCAGTCTTTCTTCTCTGAGCCCTCCCCCTCTCCGCCCTTCATAATGCATTCCACTTGCTCTCAGATGGGCCAAATCTCTTAGAATTTTATAATTGGAAATACCTTCCAGATCACAAAGGTTGATGCTCTCATTTTATTTTTTTTTGTTTTGTTTGGTTTGGTTTGGTTTGGTTTTTTTTGTTTGTTTTTTTTGTTTTTTTTCTCATTTTAAAGATAAGAAAACTTAGGCTAAGAAAGGTTGGAGGGACTCACTGGAGTTTCCACAGGTCAGCCAAGGTTGGGTCAACATCGGAACTGTGGCCTGAGTTAGAGGGAGCTAAACAAAGCATAAGCTAATTTCTGTGATGCTAAGTGATAACACAGGCAGCACTTGAATTGAGTGAGAGCAAGAAGACAGGGGGTTTCCCTTCCTCTTCTCGACCTCATCTATGATGGACCACATGTGAGCAAGAACAATGGAGCTGCCTCCCTTTACCACCCGCCTTGAACACCCCTTCTTCAGCATTCTGATTTACCAGATGAAGCTCCTCAGCTGAAAGACAGGTGACAGACAATGGGGACACTGGGGACAGCAGCCAGGGGGGCTGTCACTGATGGGGAGTGTATGCCCAGTGACTTGCGACTTGCATTTTATTCTCCACATTGCAATAGTCAGGGGTTATTGTCCCCCCACTTGCAAATGAAGAAACCAAGCCCTAGAGAGGTTAGGCAACCAGCCCAAAGTGATGGAGACAGAACTGGAATCCAGACCTAGCTGATTCCCAGGTCAGTGCTCCACTAGACCAGGAAGAACCAGGCACTGGGCCTTTGCTTCTGTGCACAAGACTGGGATGAGTAACAGCCAGGCTTCTCGTCTGCCTTCCTCCCCACCAGGCACGACTTCATCCAAGTCAGGAACCCAGCAGGGGCCAAGCATTGGAATAAAAACTGTATAAAATCGCTACAGGGCTCAATTTCCACCCCACACATCAATTATCACCAGCAGCCTATTTGCCAGAGGGATGTGGGAAAAGGGAATGAATAGGACTACAGGTACTCGCTTCCCCTAACCTGTAAGTCCTAGGGAAGATGATGCTCATACAGTACAAGGCACAATGTAAGAACTACACCAAACCTCTAAACCCCGGGTCCCTGGAATAGCCTGTTCTGTGCCAGGTGATGTCCTCAGTTTAAAAGAGGGGCATTTCACTTTTCAATTCTATCTGTGAAGACCCAAAATATTGTGCATCATGCAATACTAAAGTATATTATTGCCAAATGCTGGTTTGCAAATACTAGGACTTCTTTTTAATATAAAATGTTCCAAACCTTCACCGAAGAGCTCTTTGCTTTCAGGTTTAGATGCCTGAAGAAATACATAATGATGAAAAAAGCTACTAGGAATCAGTAACCCTTCCAAATGAATGCTGTATTTTGTCATAATAGCATCTAGGTACATTTGGAACAAAGAAATACTACATTTATGCATGAGCTACACTGTTTATGCAGTTTTCAGACTCTATTGGAAGTGCAGATGGATTGATGGGCCCCCTGGAATGATCCGGCAGCTCACAGGAGAGGCCTAAGTGAGTCATCGTGAAGTCCCCCAGCATCCTCTAGGCCAGTGCCTCTCAAACTTTCCCCGACTCGTGACTCTGAAGACCATTTTAAGGCACAGATTCTAATTCAGCAGGCCAGGGACCTGGCCTGAGACTCTGCACTTCTAGCAGATGATGCTGTTGCTGCTGCGTGTGGACACAATTTGAGTAGAAAAACCCTGCCACTCATACCAACCCCGACTCTCACCCACCCACCTGTCCACTCAACCGTGTTTCCTCTACTCATCAAGTCATACACCCTCTTGCCACCATTTTTCCTAAATGGTAACTATGAGTGTGTGTATGTGAACGTGGCTCCCCAAAAGTGAATCTCATCTCCTAGGCCTTGCTAAATCCCATTCACTCCCATTTCGCTTGCAGACCAGACTGCTATTACACAGCCAATTAAGCTTTCTGCCTAGGACTGTCTCACTGCTGTTTTACATGCATGTGCGTGGATGTTGGTGCTATTCAGCTGCAATCTCCTTGAGAGCAAGGATGACATAGTAGTATATATGTCCACAGTCACTAACATTTGCTCAGTAAATGTTGGCTGGTTCATAAAGTCTCTGGGTGAGAAATCGATGCATACTGGTATGGACATGGATATGAAACAATCCAGCACATGAGTGAAAGAAACATATCCCCAAATTAATCACAAATATTTATTTCAAAAAATAATAGGTGCCATTTATTGAGCACTTAAGAGTCAGGCCACTGAGCAAAGTGCCCTTTACATGATCTCATTTAATGTCACAAGGACCCTAAGAGGAACACTCCAAAGCCCATAGGTCAACAGAGTGCTGCCTCTCATTGCCTCCTAGGTACCAAAACACAGTTAAAACCTGGTATAAGATCAGAGAACAAAACACTCTCCTGTTCTCCAGGCAGTTGCAGCCACAAGTAATGAGGCTGCAATATGGCAAGTACAATAATACGGGTCAAAAGGCAATAGAAATAAGAGCAAAAATAAATAAATGCGACCTAATTAAACTTCGAAGCTTTTGTACGGCAAAGGAAACCATAAGCAAACTGAAGACAACCTACAGACTAGAAGAAAATATTCACAAATGATAAGACTGACAAGGGCTTAATTTCCAAAATATAAAATAGCTCATACAGCTCAATAACAAAAAAAAACCCCAAACAACCCAATCAAAAAGTGGGCAGAAAACCTAACAGACATTTCTCCAGAGAAGACATGCAGTTGGCCAGGAGGCACACAAAAAGATGTTCAAGATTGCTAATTATTAGAGAAATGCAAATCAAAACTACAACGAGGTATCACCTCACCCCTCTGACTGATGTTGATCAGAATGACCAAAATCAAAAAGTCTACACACAATAAATGCTGGAGAGGGTGTAGACAACAGGGAACTCTCCAACACTGTTGATGGGAATGTAAATTGGTACAGCCACTAGAGAAAACAGTCTGAAAGTTCCTTTAAAAACTAACAGAGTTACCATATGACCCAGTAATCCCATTCCTGGGCATATATCTGGGGAAACTTTAATTCAAAAAGATACATGTACCCCTAAATTCATAGCAGCACTGTTCACAATGGCCAAGACATGGAAGCAACCTAAATGTCCACTGACAGATGAAAGCTTAAAGCAGACATAGTAAAGATATACAATGGAATACTACTGCTGCTGCTGCTGCGTCGCTTCAGTCGTATCCGACTCTGTGCGACCCCATGGACTGCAGCCCATCAGGCTCCCCTGTCCATGGGACTCTCCAGGCAAGAACACTGGAGTGGGTTGCCATTTCCTTCCCCAGTGCATGAAAGTGGAAAGTGAAAGTGAAGTCGCTCAGTTGTGTCTGACTCTTAGCGACCCCATGGACTGCAGCCTACCAGGCTCCTCCGTCCATGGGATTTTCCGGGCAACAGTACTGGAGTGGGGTGCCATTGCCTTCTCCTGGGCCATAAAAAAGAATGGAGTAGCACCATTTGCAGTAACGTAGATGAACCTAGAGATTATCAAACTAAGTGAAGTCAGACAGAGAAAGATACATATCATATGATAACACTTACAGGTGAAATTTTAAAAATGATACAAATGAATATTGTTACAAAACAGAAACAGACTCACAGACATAGAAAACAAACCTATGGTTACCAAGTGGGAAAGGTGGCAGGGGTGAGGGGTTGGTAGGGATACATTAGGAGCTTGTGATTAGTAGATACACACTCTTGGAGAAGGCAATGGCACCCCACTCCAGTACCCTTGCCTGGAAAATCCCATGGATGGAGGAGCCTGGTAGGCTGCAGTCCATGGGGTCACTAAGAGTTGGACACGACTGAGCGACTTCACTTTCACTTTTCACTTTCATGCTTTGGAGAAGGAAATGGCAACTCACTCCAGTGTTCTTGCCTGGAGAATCCCAGGGATGGGAGAGCCTGGTGGGCTGCCGTCTCTGGGGTCGCACAGAGTCGGACATGACTGAAGCGACTTAGCAGCAGCAGCAGATACACACTCAGTTCAGTTCAGTTCAGTTTCTCAGTCTCTCGGTCATGTCTGACTCTTTGTGACCCCATGGACTGCAGCATGCCAGGCCTCCCTGTCCATCACCAACTCCCGGAGTTTACTCAAACTCATGTCCATTGAGTCACACTACTATATATAAAACAGATAAACCACAAGGTCCTTTGTATAGCACTGCTACTGCTACTGCTACTGCTAAGTCCCTTCAGTCATGTCCGACTCTGTGCAACCCCAAAGACGGCAGCCCACCAGGCTCCGCCGTCCCTGGGATTCTCCAGGCAAGAACACTGGAGTGGGTTGCCATTTCCTTCTCCAATGCATGAAAGTGAAGAGTGAAAGTGAAGTCACTCAGTCGTGTCCGACTCTTAGCGACCCCATGGACTACAGCCTACCAGGCTCCTCCGTCCATGGGATTTTCCAGGCAAGAGTACTGGAGTGGGGTGCCATTGCCTTCTCCATTGTATAGCACAGGGAACTATATTCAATATCTTGTGATAACCTGTAATAGAAAAGAACATATACAACTGAATCACTTTGCTATACAGCAGAAACTAACACAACATTGTAAATCAACTATACTTCAATAAACAATAACAACAGTAATAATACAGATCAATGCAAAGTGTCACAGGAAGAGAGAGAGCCATCTGGGAATGTTGGAAAAGGCCTAAGAACTGACTTTTAAACTAAGTCTTAAAAAACACAGACTCAAGCAGAGGAAGAAAGAAGGGTGGAAAAAGGATAAGAATGCATGTACAAAAAGCAAGGGGATGTAACAGGAAGGGTTGAGGAAGCCCGGGATGTTTGGGGTGTCTGGAACCCACACTGCACATGGTGGCATGGTGGGAGAGAGCAACTGATGGTGGTGAATCTCTCCAGGGAGAAGGGGATGACTAGGTGGAGAAGAAGTAGTCTCTCAATCGCTGGGGGACCTTTCTTAAAACTGCACATCCCCAGCCCAGGAGCATGTTGTCTCCCTTCCCCATCATTCATCAGCTTATCAGAATTTTCCAGGGAAGCGAGTTTGGGAATGGGAGTTTGGCAAGTGCCATAAGTGGTTCAGATACTGCTAACATGAGGGGAAATCACGGCAGAGGAGGGGCTACGGGCTCAGGATGGAGGGCTTTATCCCCTGGGCTATGGAGGAAGAAGGCTTTGGAAATGGGGAAATGACAGGATTGAATCTCTTTTTAAAAGATGCAGAGTATGGATCGGAGCAGAGAAAATGTAGAGGCAGGGAGAACATGAAGCTGCCAAAATACCAATAATAAAGATAATAATAGCAGATTCTTATCGATGTCCCAGGCACTGTTCTAATTTAATGGTGTAATCACAGATTTAAGAGCCTGATCGGAAGCAATGTCTGGAGGAATGAAGAGAAGAAATTGTTTCAAAAGAGATGTCTAATTGGGTAGGATATGGGCTTAGAATTACAAAGATGGCTATTTTGTCACCAGGTATCAAATTGAAGTCTCAGGCTGTCCTTAGCCCTGCCCCTTGCCCTTTCAGCACTTAATAATGATGAGAGATATCTTAGGCATGTCCTGAAGGGTTGAAGTTTAGAAATGGGGCGCATCTCCAGGGTCAGAAAAATTATAATTTATTTGAAACCACCTAAGTTTGAAAAAAAAAAAAGAAAGTGAAAAAATTTTTCAGAGCCAGCAGCAGTTCAGATGCTATGGCCCTGGCCAAAAATGATGCAGGGATAAGAAGATCTGCTTTCACCAGCAAGAGTCCCAGGCATTTCCTGGGTTTGCTGGGGGCCCTTTAGCGCTCTCCCAGTGACCACACTGCAGCCACTGATAAGGGGGCAGGGACTCTCATCGGGGAGCCCTGATGATGATGCAAAACAGTAGGACTTAGAGTTGAAATAAAAGAATAACTGGCAACAGTGAGTTCAGAGAGAGTCAAAATATTTCGATAAAGCTAATGGCAAGTTCCCTTCAAATTACTGGATTTATATAAAATTCACTCATCAGTCATTTTTTATGTGGACGCAATCCACCAAGCAAAACATTAAGGGCTTCAGCAAGAAGAAAATAGAAGGGGAAAAAATTTTAAGGAAAAAAATAAACTAGACTTCGAAGCTACTAAACAAGTTTTATTGCCCCCTCTAAAACATTTATTATTAAAGCCTTACATTTTCTCAGACGGTTAGACAGACTCTAAAATAAAGTTAAAACAGAGAAAACAAGTGCCCTCAAGGTTACATCTTGACTGGTCACCCAAAGTGCAAGTCCCGGATCTGGATCATTGCATTAGCTGGGAGGGAGGAGGATACACCGCAGATACATAAGCAGTGTCTCATTTGTTAAAATAACAACAATTTATCTCTAGCCCACACTGTCTGTCTATACAGGGTTGGCCAGGAGTCTCTGGGACCCAAGCTGATGATGGGGAATGTTGCCAGTAACTGTGGCAGAAGAAAAAGACATCCCTGAAAGATGATAAACATTCCAGCCAGGGAAGTGGCATGCGTCACTTTGAATAGCAACATATGTCCAGAACTAGTCACCCAAATATAAGGGATCCAGGAATTACAACCAACCATACTCCCTGAGTGGGAAGAGCAGGAATATTTGGTGAACAGCACCAGTGACCACCACAGACACATGGCAGAGTGGGCCCTGTTTTAACTCACCATGAGCCCAGAGATTGAGCTCATGCATCAGCCTTGATCAGGCAGTCTAACATGATTATTTTCAGTAGATAAACTAAAATTGTTCCTGAATTCTGCTCCTGAAGCAATGGTGTGCTACCCAAAGATGAAGTGATAAAGAAGGGGGATCTAATAACACATGCAATTGAGCTTAAAGTGATTAAACAGTAACACCCCTGAGCTACTCCTTACCTACTGCTGTCAGGAGGCTCCTTAATGGCATTACACTGGAAGAGTTATGGGGTTTCTCAAATGACGAGATCTATTCTAAGCACCTTTCTGACCAAGAACTGACTTAAAGGATTTTATTTACCTCTTCTCATCATTCCCACCCATAATCACAGCCTGCAGAAGCCAACTTCCCCCCAAAATAATCTCTTGACCAAACTCAGAAGAAAATAGGCACACAATACTGTGTCAGAAAGACCACGAAGTGCCAGTATTTTGCAAAGCTTATTGGGAAGAACTGAAATCTGCCATGTAAATCCCTTTGACATTGGGATAAACTGAGACTCAGTAAAAAGACTGTGATGCAGTCTTTCAGATTAATCAGACTGTGCAGGACAAGAATGACGCATACACTGGTTTGGACCAAGTCACACTGGTTAAAAGTGATTACGCTCTGGTTGCATTGTGAAGAGAAAAGCAGCCTAACCTCAGAATGAATGGTCCCTCCTTCATGACATGTTAAACACATATTTAAAAAACGGAATCTACATCATTTCTGATTGCTCTGGCCAAGCCAGGTAGGGAGCAACTCTCGAAGTATCTCTCTGGGCTTGCTTTGTTACAGATTTTACTTCATTCTGAATCTCTCCCAACATCCTGTGCAGTAGCTCTCATGGTTTGGTTTACAGATGAGAACTCTGAACTTGAAGCAAGCTGAGTGGCTTGTTCAAGGTCCGATATCTCGTAAGTGGTAGATTCCAGGAAAATCCTCTTTACCTCCCATTCCCCAAGGCTTCTCTTTGGCAAGAGAATCAGTCAGTTGTTGTAAAAGAGACAGCTTATAATAATGATAAATAGTCCAGGCTCTGGGCAGATAGGTCTGGAAACCAATCCAGCTCCAAGTCTTTGAGTTGCCATTTATGTCACAATTTCAGCCTAACTGTAAAATGGAGATAAGCCTGCCATCATATAGTTTTTATTAAGAATAAGTAAAATTAGGTCTGGCACCTCATAGGCACTCAATAAATGCTGGCTATCGTCATCATCACCTAGGTTCTATATCCTATAAAGCCAAGAGGCATTTAACTGTAGCAAAGGTTATTCCCAACCTCTCAAGCAATTTCACATATATTTCCCTGGAGTCTTAAAGACAGTAAAGTGCCAAAGGAAAATGACTACTGAAGAAACCCTGCTCTTTCAATTTCAAGGTCATGATACTGAGCCCCTAGCACGATCATCATAACTAAAATTTGAAATCATAATGTATGAAAGACACCATTTCAAAATCAACACAACATTGTAAGGCAACTATCCTCCAACTAAAAATTAAAATTAAAACAAATAAATAATGAAAGACACCATTCCAAGCCCTTTGGGTTTATTAATTCATTTAATCCTCACTCACAATAACCCTATGTGGCAGATTCTACTAACATACCCATTTTACAGATAAGGAGACTGAGGTCAAGAGATCTTAAATAACTGGCCTAACTCCATAGACCTAGGAACGGATAGAGTCAAGACTTAAACCCAAGAAGCCTCATCTTAAAGCCTGTGTGCCACCCACTAAGTCACACTGCCCCTGTGTAATATTAATTAAGTGCACAGTCATATTTGAGGCATTAATAATATAGGATGCATTATGTGTATAACAAGAAAGGCTGCAGCCTTCCAAGTCACTGACATGATGAATTGAAGCAGGCAAGCACAATTGTGAGATCAGTCAACAATGTGGGTTGTGAGAAATGTAAAGAATTCAAGATAGCAAGGCCTCAAACAATGACTGGGGAGTTATGCAAGGGACACAACTCAACAAGCAATCAGAAGGAAGGGAGCCCCTCTTTTTAAGCAAACTAAATAGGCCGAGGATGGTGCTGATAGGCACCATCCACATAAGAACAGAGACTTGGGCAGACCATCTACAGAGCTAATGAGTGACTATGGTAGTTGACAGATCTCATCATCAGTGCCAAGACAGACAGAAGAGAGTTCTCTCAGGGGCACCCAGACAATACAGAGCAGCTGCATAGGGGCCCAAATCAGAGAGAAAAAAACTGAAAACCAATTCCTAGCTTGGTCTTTGATTTCTTATTTGGCTTTGGCAAACTTAAAGTCTTCTTTGTATGTATCAGAGTGAGTGAGTCAGGATGAATCCAATGCTCATATTCCCAGGACAGATTCAGGTCAGGGGAGGGACAAAAAGGGACCATGATCATCAGTTTTGTCATGTCAGATTGGGGCTTGCAGGGCTGTGGATGTCAACACTGTGGGAACCACAGCCTCAGGTGTTGAGTGTGCTGGTGCTGACTCGATCTACCATTCAAGGAACTGAAGCAGAAAGAAATGAACCTCCACTCAACTTCACCTTCCACCTGAAGGACTGCTCCCAAGGACTCACCCTGTTTATTGCACTCCCCAGTTCCAGACCACTTTGCAAAGATGGTGGAAAGTCCTTAGCTATAAATTTCAAATGGTACAATAGCTCTTACCATGAGACAGACGGAAAAAATGCATTTTTGGCAAGATTTTAACCCACTCGAATGTAGTCATTTTTCTCCAAACTGAATCTTGGCATTTCAAGCTGTGCATTTAATGCTGGCAAAATGCAACTTCTTGATTCAAGATAGTTAATAACTCTAATCGTTATTGAGTGCAATATGGGCAAATGAGGCTAATACCTGGATATAATTTTTCTTGAAATAATCTCTGAAGTGAAAGCCCAAGGGAAAAATACATTCATAATGAGGCAGAAATGGATTTCTGCTAAACACAAAAACAGTGCAGGACACACTATTAAACCCCAAAGGGCAGCTCTGGCTACCTGGGTTGATCAACGGTTCGTCCTTTCAATCCTCCGCTTTTAAAGCTCTCCGCACGGGATGAAGACAAAGGAAGCCAAGGAGCCACCAGCGGAGCACAATGACCTCACTCACAAAAGCCATTACAGGGCCTTTTCTAATCAGACTCTCCGTTCAAGGGTTAAGAAAAACTCTCCACACCGGAATGGAACACCTTCAAGTGTTCTTACAAAGCAGGGAAATTACGAAGGAGCATTCAAATTCCATCACCAACTTCATCCCTCTTAGAAGGGGTGAGTCTCTCACACTCTTGAACACTGGACAGCTTCCAGCTTCTCTGGCTACGTGGATCTGAGCTGCTCCAAGCAACCTGACCCATAACCAAGGCCTGGAATTAGAGAAGAAATGCCCTGGCCTAAGCATTGTTAAATAGTGTAAAACTCCCTACGGAACAAGTATAGAGAAAATTCTGAGCCTACAAATAGTCCAGAGGTAGGATGAACTATGTGGATATGTCACTTACACTTAAAAACAAATGGCACACTGGTTTTAGGTCAAACAGGTCTATAAACTGAAAATCCTTGGGCAGCAGTTTCCTGTCTCTGGGTTATTGAAGATGTCTCTGAGTTTGGACAATGGAGCTTCTCCTTTGCTATCTCGAATTCCACTGTAAACATGGAAATATCAATAATTATCCAAAAGATTTGCTCTCTTTTTGCCTCCCACTGAAAAACAGTAGTAAATAACACTGGCTTTCCATTCATAAAAGTAGAATTGTTTTATTACTTTTGTTGGCTATCTATAGAATCTGCATTTCTTTTCCTTAGTCTTTCAAAGAGTCATCCTCCTTTTTCTCCCTGGAAGCACAGACAAGAGGATCTGTGTGTGTGCACTTGAGAGCAAGGAGAACACGAGAACCATCCCCTCCACAGACACCCCAGGTGAAGCCCACACAGCTGACCCTCTTAGGAAATCATACTGTTTGAGTTACTGGTCCAGCTTTCCCCACTCCCATCAACCTCCTAATGTATGCCTCCCTCCAACTGCCCCCTTGGAAACTGTAAGTTTGTTTTCTAGGTCTGTGGGTCTACTTTTAATAAGTCCATTTGTATCTTTTTCTTTTTTTTCGAGTATACATATAAGTGATATCATATGATATCTTTGTCTGACTTAGTATGGTAATCTCTAGGTCCATCCATGTTGCTGCAAATGGCATTACTTCATTCTTTTCATGGCTGAGTCATTTTCCACTGTATATATGGATGGCATCTCCTTTATCATTCTCTGTCAGTGGGCCTTTAGGTTGCTTCCATGTCTTGGCTGTTGTGAATAGTGCTGCTACGAACATAGGAGTATATTTACCTTTTCAAATTATGTTTTTTCTCTGAGTACATGCCCAGGAGCAGGATTGCTGGACCCCATGGTAGTTCTATGTCTAGGTTTTAATGAACCTCCATACTGTTCTCCATAGCAGCTGTACCAATTTACATTCCCATCAACAGTGTAGGAGGGTTCCCTTTCCTTCACAGCCTCTCCAGTATTTATTGTTTATAGACTTTTTGTTATGGCCATTCTGACGGGTGTGAGTTGATACCTCATTGTAGTTCTGACTTGCATTTCTCTAATTATGAGTGATGTTGAGCAGCTTTTCATGTGCTTGTTGGCCATCTGTATGTCTTCTTAGGAGAAATATCTGCTTAGGTCTTCTGCCCATTTTTTAATTGGGTTGTTCTGTTTTTATATTGAAGTTCATGAATTGTCTGTATATTTTAGAGATTAATCCCTTGTCAGCTGCATTATTTGCAAATATTTTCTCAAGTTACAGATCCAGCTTCTGCAGGTGGTTATGGCACCAATGTAAGTGCTCACTTTTCAGAAATAAGTGAACTTGTTTGCTTAAAAAGTTGGGGGGAGGGGTTCCAGTCTATTGTGAAATAGAGAAAAAAACCCAATGGTCTACAAATGTCCTCGTCCTCTGACGTGGGTTAAAAACAAATTCTCTAACAAAATGGTACATTATTTCTTTCAATAAACATTTTCTAATTCATGTATTCAATACCATCTGTTTATTGAAATCCTACAATACATCAGCCACTGAAGTTCACACTAAGGACACAGATGTGAAAAAAAGTGAGGATCTAGGCCAAAGAAGCTTATAGTTTACCTGGCAGTCATAGCACTAGCTATCAACTGTTGCCTCTGTAACATCACTTACTACATCGAAAATTAAAAATACTAGAGGACCAGAAGGCAATGGCAACCCACTCCAGTATTCTTGCCTGGTAAATCCCATGGACAGAGGAGCCTGGTGAACTATAGTCCACGGGGTCGCAGAGTCAGACACGACTTAGCAACTAAACAAAGCAACAACTAGAGGACCAGTGAGAAAGAAGTAATTCTATAGCAGAACGACTTCAGACAGAAGCACACACTGAACACAGACCTGGAAAGATAACTCTACTCCTTCTTATGGGTCTGACTTCAGTGTCCCTTGCGTCCTCTTTTTTTCTTATCCTACAGATTATCTGTTGATTATCATGTTCGCTCTCATGATTTCTGTTCCCATTGTACAATCTACACATCTAGCCTGGACCAGAGTCCCTTTCACATTGGCTTTTGGTGTCCTGATGGCAACACATTATCTTGTATGCAATAAGACTGAAAAGCCATCATTTCCCCATCCCGTGTAGCTCATCATCTTCTATTCTTTATCTGACATGCTAGTTCCACGAACCAACCGAATGTGAAACACAGAAGTCATCCTTGATTTGTTATTCATTCCCAAAAAGTCACACTCAATCATTCAGTCCTCTTAATTTTAAATCCTAAAGAGTTCCATCTCCTAGCTCTGCCCTGCCCATTTTCTTGCACCTAGACTAGCATAAGAGTCTCTATTGACCCATGTCTGTGCAGTCATTTGAATAGTCTAATTAAAAGACAAGCCTGAAAAATTCACTCCCTTATCTAAAACCTGTCAGTATCAATCCATTTGTTGTTTAGTCCCTCAGTCATGTCTGACTCTTTGCAACCCCATGGACTGCAGAATGCCAGGCTTCCCTGTTCTTCATCATAAAATGGCAACAAGTCCTCCACTTTGAGCACTGGCTCTTGCTCTAGGAATCAGCCTCTAGGGCCCATGGCTTCCCCATGAAGGTCCTCTCTCTCAGCATAATTTTCTCATGAGACCTATCCAGTCTTTCCTTCCCAGTTCTACTCTTCCAACCTCTGTTTCACCAACTCAGTTGGACTCAAGCCGTTACGTCCAGACACAGCTTCACCTGCAACTCAAACTAGAAGCCTCTCCTGCATTAGCATCCTCTTCTGCTAGACATCAGTTCCAGCCAATCCCGTGCCAGCTCCAGCTTCTGGAAACTCAACAGGGACAAGAGTGCCAAGTCCCTACTATGGAAGAAAAAAACCCAAGACCATTTCTTTCTGGGTTCCAGCCTAATATGGTAGCCCTAGCACTCTGCTATTACCTGCATCTACATACTGCCCCAGCTAGAACCATCCTGTGCTGGATGTAGAGGAAACCAAAGCCTTCAACAACAGGTCCCCAAGCTCTTTCTGAACTGTGGTTTTGGAGAAGACTCTTGAGAGCCCCTTGGACTGCAAGGAGATCAAAGCAGTCCATCCTAAAGGAAATCAGTCCTGAATATTCATTGGAAGGATTGATACTGAAGCTGAAGCTCCAATACTTTGGCCACCTGATGTAAAGAACTGATTCATTGAAAAAGACCCTGATGCTGGGAAAGATTGAAGGCAGGAGGAGAAGGGGATGATGGAGGATGAGATGGTTGGATGGCATCATTGACTCAATAGACATTAAGTCTGAGCAGGCTCCGGGAGTTGGTGGTGGACAGGGAACCCTGGTGTGGTGCAGTCCATGGGGTCACAAAGAGTCGGACACAACTGAGCAACTGAACTGAAAGTGAAGTCACTCAGTCTTGTCCGACTCTTTGTGACCCACAGACTGTAGCCTACCAGGCTTCTCCGTCCATGGGATTTTCCAGGCAAGAATACTGGAGTGGGTTGCCATTTCCTTCTCCAGGGGATCTTCCCTACCCAGGGATCGAACCTGGGTCTCCCGCATTGTAGGCAGATGCTTTTACTATCTGAGCCACCAGGGAAGTCCAACCCCACCAGCCCCCACTGACACAAGTACAGCAACCCCAGCCCCCCGCGCCCCCCCTCCTCATAACCAAATAGTGCTCTCCAGTGTCAGGAAATCCAACTGCATGTAAAGAAGCCATAAGCTCAGAACCCAACATGCTCTGCCCCCATTAATGCCAATGGCCCTTCCCACAAGTGGTGAGATGTATTCAAAACCTAGAGATCCTCCCCCATTTTGTCCATAAGGTGTGTGTACATCAAGACTCCTTGAGCTCCAATGTAGAGTTCCACCATCGGGAAAGAAAGAAGAGAGAGAAGGAAACAGGTAGGTAGTCATCTCCCTCCCTTGTATCCAGGTTGACAGTGGGAACCACCTGGCACCCCAGCCTGGCTACACGAGGCCAGCCATGGTATGTGGGGGCAGGTCAGGGCTCCCACAAAGCATAAGTTGGATTACTTGGGCAGGAACTAGAAAAAGACCCTGCAGTGTGATCTTCCAGTGTCTGGAAACTCAAGTGAGACAAGAGTTGAGAGTGTCAGAGCCACCAGGACAGGAGGTGTGAGGGTGAGCAGTCTTATAAGAATGAAGAAGTAACTCCACCACCAGCCACAGGGGAGACCACTCAAAGGATGCCTTGGAGGCCAAGGCTGCTCATGTCTCCCTCCAAACCAAAGTGTTTCCTTAAGTCAGAGCATTCTGGTCCTCAGCTTTGATCTCTCTGGGTCACTAGACACCCTCACAAGGACAGCACACTCCATCCCTGGTAAGACTCCAATTTTTTCACTATTAAATCTTTTATGTCCACCAACTACCCCACTCCCTGATTTCCATCTCACCTGGCATCTCTGATTTGGGGCACATTGTTCGAAACTTCTTAAATTCAATCACAAGTCCTCTATCTACCCTCAACAGCAAAAACTCAGACTAATAGCCATAATGCACATACCTGTGCAAATAAACAACAGGTATTATACCACCTTAGTATTGCCACTTGCTAGATGCATAATCTCAGGAAAGCAGTTAAGCTCTCTCAGTTTCCTCACGTGTAGAATGAAAATAATCATGATGCCTACCTCCTGAGGTTGTTAGGGGATAAATGAGCTGATGTGTGTAAAATACTTAGAACAGTCCTGGTAGATATAGTAAAAATAAATGTTCCCTAGTCTTATTATTCCAGCACCACAGAATGTGTATCCAACATGCGGCACTCCTCCACCCAGAACTTTCAGATATCAAATTTTTCCAAGCATTTGCCTATGTGCCCGGCACTATGCTAGGCTTTAGAGAAATAACAACCAACAAATCAAAGACCTCATGGCGTTCATTTTTTAGGAAGGAGAGACAGATAGTGAAAAAAATACAGAATGTGATATCAGATGGCATCAAAAGGCATGAAGGAATAAAAATAGGGCTTTGCAACAGGGAGTGACAGAAGAAGAGGCAAACGTTTCTGTGGCAGCTGGGGTGGGCAGCACAGCCACTGCAGAAGGACCTTTTGAGCTAAGACTTGAATGATTCAACCCAGACATGGTGGAAAGATCAGGAGCAGGGTTTCTCAACCGTGACACCCCTGACATTCTAGGCCAGGGAATTATTTGCTGTGAGGGGCTGTCCTGTGCACCATGGGACATTTCTCAGCATCCCCGACCTCAAACCATTTGATGCCAGCTGCATCTCCAAAGTCAAGACATGACCGCCCTCACTGAAAAACACTGAAATACAATGACAACATGGTTACCATCCTGGTCTCATTTCTTGACCCAATCTATTGTTTGATAGTCCAGGATTCTCAATTTACTTTTAATTTTCTATACAATCATTTCCCACAGCTCCATCTTTGCTTGTATTGACTTCTTTACCTTTGTAGAAGACCCTTTCCACCCCTCTATAATTGAATCATTTCCTCCTCATCTTTTCATAACCAACACATATACTGTAATTGTCTGTCTGCTTATCAGTCTCTTTGTGAGTTTCTTTGTGAAGTAAGGGTACGGACCTTATTCATCTGTGTTTGGTGTCTAAAACACACACTAGCTGCTTGACACACCCCAGGTGCTTAAGAAACATCTGTTGAATGAATTCATTGCTGTGCCCTCAAGAATATTACCATCATTTTGAAGCCAACAAGATACTCACAGACAAAACTCTCCAGGAATACCAAAAATGATATGTGACATAAAGAGAAATAACTGTTGTTAGAGTTCACAGTCAAGAAAACTGACTTTCCACTAGGTAGTGTATTCATTTGCATAGAACAAAATAAATACTATATGTTGTTAAATTGTGACTCCCCCCCACCCTCATCCTCAACACGGTCCTCAACATAGTCACAGACTATGATCGTAATTTTATGAGTGACCAATAAAGGCCTCACAGACCAGGCGTGAGGATGTCTGTGGTTCATACTGACCCTCACTCCTACTGGAAAGCACACCTGCAGGTACCAGCCGATTGTTTCAATGCTAAGAGGGTGAAGAATGTAGGCATCTGAGTTCCATGTCTGAGTGAGGCCAGTACTCGAAGGCACCTTTTGATCTCTTTCTTGCCCAGTCTCTTTCAGATGTCAAGTCTACCAAGTTTCTTCCCTGTATGTGTGCGTGTCCAAGCCTCTCTAACATCAGGAGTGTGCACATGTATGAAAGCAAGAGTAGTGATGATGAGTGTCCACATCCACACTTTACCAGTCATTCTATATTCCAATACCCTTCTTGGCTTCACCTGTCTTAAGCAATCAGACGATCAGTGACATTGTCTCAAGGCATGAGAACTGAATCAGAAACTGAACCATGAACTGAACCACCTAGGAATCCTTTACCCCTTCCATTACAAAGATGAGCTAACTGGAAAGTATTTTGAGAGGATCGCTTGGCTAGTTAGCTAAAAACTCAACACAAAAATTAAAAAAAAAAAAAAAAATCTATCTCAAACGCAAAACAGGCAACTCAGAGATTGGAAACTGCTGTAGAGTCTGGTCAAAGTGCCATGTCGTTCCAGAAAACAAGAATCCCCTGGGGTTTCTAAGTTCAGCAAGCATAAGCTAACACTTGGGAGTCTGGGGATGTGTCTGTCATCAACACAAGTGCTGTCCTAAGATGGCCCGGCTGGAACATTTGGCTGAGGCTTTGCGGTCCAAGTGCGTCCCTAAGATAGATCTTGCAATGTTGTTGTTTGCATACATTTTCAAGCCATCCCCAACTCTCATCCGATTCCTCCTCCAAAACTTGGGAAAAAATCAACACAAGTGCATCACACAAAATTCATGTACAGATTACTTGTGTTTATACTTGTTGACGGCTAATAACTCAATTAGAAAAAATGCTAAGCTTTACAATAAAAATTTTCCCCTCCAATGTCCTAACCCATAGCCAAGTCATTATCATATAAACTTCAAAAAACAAAACCCTCCCAGCTGCACAGAAGTGAAAATGTCCCTTTTACATGTGCCAATTCTGAGACATAGACAGGTCAAGTGCTTGAGCTGGGTTCAAAAATCCTAATCAAAAGCTGAAATAAGATTTGGAACTTTCAACTCCAGCTTCACTCAGGACCTGGTGCTCCAAGCCCCGCCTGACATTACCTCTTAATATAGCTACTGAGTCCAGCCCACATTTAAACACCTACTCACAGACGCTACACCAGATAACACTCCTCAACAGAGCTGTGTTCCCAGACCCACATCTTCATGCCCACACAGAGAATCTGAGAATTTCAGACGACAAGGGATCCTAAAACCATCTAGGCCAGCCTCCTCATCTAGCAGAGAATCAGTACAGTTCTCCAGCCCACCTCTACCACCACCACCACTAAGGAGAAGTCCAAGCTCACCTTAAGGGGGACAGTACCCTCCACCCTCTGGCCCCATTTATTTCCAGATGCCCAGTTTGCCAGCCCGCTTTGCACCTGTACCTGAGGACCGACAAACAACCAACCTTTTCTAGAACATACCATACTTTTTCAAACCTCCATCAATCAAGATTTGGGAACTGGCTCGAATGTCGTCATCACTATAAAGCATTCTCTGACCATTTCAGAAGCCCTTCTTCCATCCACCCATGATACTTTTTACATGCCTCTGACCTAGTTTATTTTGCATCATGGAACTCTATGCTGTTTCAGTTCAGTTCAATTGCTCAGTCGTGTCTGACTCTTTGTGACCCCATCGACTGCAGCACACCAGGCCTCCCTGTCCATCACCAACTCCCAGAGTTTACTCAAACTCATGTCCATTGAGTCAGTGATGTCATCCAACCATCTCATCCTAAGTCATCCCCTTCTCCTCCTGCCTTCAATCTTTCCCAGCATCAGGGTCTTTTTCAATGAGTCAGTTCTTTGCATCAGGTAGCCAAAGGACCGGAGTTTCAGCTTCAGCATCAGTCCTTCCAATGAATATTCAGGACTGATTTCCTTTAGGATAGACTGCTTTGATCTTGCAGTCCAAGGTACTCTCAAGAGTCTTCTCCAACACCACAGTTCAAAGCCATTCATTCTTCAGCACTCAGCTTTCTTTATGGTCCAACTATGCTGTTTGCAGTCTGTCTTCTTTCACCGGGGGATGAATTCCTTGAAGATAGCAACTCTATTTCATTCATTTTTGTCATCTCTGTGTCTAGGCTGGCACTCAGGGACCTCTTTAAAAAATAAGACAAATGAGATAAAGAGAAATAGGGGAAAAAAGAAAGGCAGGGGGTGGAAAGTTGGAGAATTTAAGAAATTTGCTCAAGATCACCCAAATGGACACTTGGATTCCACATCAGGGACCCTGCCACACGTGGTCACACAGACCAGGGGACGCAAGGTCAGTCTGCACCTATGTAAAACATCCCACATCCACCACCTTCCCCGTGTCCTCTCCACCAGGACACAGTTTCTGGTTCTGAGCAGTTTCCCACCCACTGTTGTGTCACACTCAGGTGGGGACACTTGCAAATGACAACAGCAAAGAGAAGCCTGAACATTCTGGAAGCAGAGAAGAAGAGCTGCTAACGAGGGCTCGCTGGTGAACAGGAGTCTTCAAGCAAGGCTGCCATGCAGATACTCGGGAGGAACAGACACTCACCCTTCTTCCAGCAGTTGCTACCAGAACCAGGGCTCCACCACCAAACCCCCAACCCCTTAACCTTCCAGCATACCAACCCCAAGGACAGCACCCCTGCGGACCACAGGTCTTCTTGGCTCCCTCTCCAATGTCTGGGAAAGCCCCAAGAATGAGCACGGCCTCTCCTACTTGCAAGGAAAGCCAGCCAGGAAACCCAGCCAAGAGATTAGCCAGCTGGCAGGAGCTCCGGGGCTGGGCCTCTGTGAGCTCAGAGCAGCCTCCAGGCACTGTGCAAGGGCCTCCCTGGCCCGGAATCAGGCTTCACAGCCCACAGCCAGCCTCCCCCGGCAAGTGTCAGAGACATCCACCCTCCCCTGGGGCCTGGCCTAGAGAGAGGGCCCCTCCCCAGTCACTGCCAATTTGCACCTCATTAGCAACAGTCTCTCCCCAGTGATGGGTCTTCAGAAATCCCAGACTGAGCACCTCACTGGTGCTAAATGGACTCTGGGTGTTTGGGGAGAATGGCATCTGAGCTGCTAGGAGAATGACAAGTCTGAGAGCTTCCCAGAAAGCCAGTGGAGCACAGGCTACAGAAGGAAGAAAGCCAGGAACCTCGTGTCAGGCGGAAACCAGCTGTTCAAGGTTGGGTTGTTGTTTAGTCACTCAGTTGTGTCCAACTCTTTAAAACCCCATGGACTGTAGCCCTCCAGGTTCCTCTGTCCATGGGATTTACCAGTCAAGAATACTGGAGTGGGTTGCCATTTCCTTCTCCAGGGGATCTTCCCAACCCAGGGATCAAAATGGAGTCTCCTGACTTCCCTTCAAGGTTGGGACGGGCCAGCAATCAAAGGGCTAGACTGAAACTTCAGTTGACGGCTGCAAGGCAAATGGTGAGCTGATAAATGCAACAGTATTGTGCAAAATGCCAGACAGAGATCACAAGAGTACCTCTTCCTCTTGGAGGCTTGAAAAATTATGTAAAATTACCCATTCCTCCTCCAGCACAGAGAAAGTTAAGAGAGATGAAACACCTGTGAAACTCCCAAAAGTCTTTTAGAAGCAAGAGGCACTAAGGACATTACGGTCTGTTCAAAAATTCTAAAGGAATACACTGATTTCTTCAGTAAGAACAATTTTATGTTGTTCTTACCGAAGAAAAACAGTGAGAATTTTCGGGTCTCCATGATAAGATGAACACACACCTTTATCCCAACTCTGTCTAAAACTTCCCACTGAAATGAAAGTAAAAGAAATAAAAGAGACAATGTCAACAAGAAAAAAGAAAAAGGCGTGATGATAGCAAAAGGGGTGACAACAAGATTTGGGGGGCTGGGGAGTGAACTGGGTAAAGGTAAGCCTGAATAGGCAAGGCAGAGAAGGCTGGGAAATAAGTGCAGGAAGGACGGAGGAGCAATCAAGAGGTGGATTCACCCCGCAGAGCCGGAAAAGGGCAGGGATTGGAGGCACCAAGTACCACTGAAGAGGAGGGTGCGAGAAGAGGATAAACATCTTTCCAGAGACGAGAGTACCATCTCAAGCAGCCTGGGGGCTCCTCTTGCCACACACAGCCCAGAGTCTGGAGATGTAGTTTCTAAAGAAGCTAAGCCAGAGATGAGCTAGAAACACCGACCACAGCTGGGTTTGAGGAGGAGACCCTCCACTGCCAGCAAAGAGATCAACTGAAAATCTCTACCTTGAGTAAGAAAAATTCCAGCCCCAGAGAAATAACAGTTAGACATCAACCTCTGAAGAGGAAAGGGGAGCATTCTCCTCTGAGGAAACTGACCAGAAAATATGAATGTTTACTGTTTCCCCATCAAAACAAACCCGATCCCCAACCAGTCACTCCACAGTGGAGTTGAATGAGCTAATGAGTTACAAACAAAACCACATGCTGCTTCCTTCCAGCCTTTGGGCTTGCTCTTTTCAATATGACTGGATAATCAGACATTTGAACAGAGTCTCCAACAAGAAGAGAAGATACTACATAGAAAAAAAAAAAGTCCGAAGAACACAGAATTGTTTTAGGGTTAATAAAACGTCCACAAATGTCATTAAGGGCTTCCCTGGTGGCTCAGTCTGGTAAAGAACCCACCTGCAATGCAGGAAACCTTCGGAAATGCAGGAGATAATGGGTTAATTCCCTGGGTAAGGAAGAGCCCTGTCATCAGAGATATAAGAACATATTAAAGCCACAAAACAAGAATGGAATGCCAGAAAAACGAGCTCTAGAAACCAAGAGCTTTTAGAAATTAAAATGCGATCACAAAACAGTAAAAATCCAACTAAAAAAATGGAGAATAAATGAGGAAAATCCCCAGAAAGGGATAAAAAGAAACAACTTCAATAGAAAAGAAAACAACAGGAATAGTTCAGTAGATACAATAGTTTTATGATACCAATTCCAGAAAAAAAGCAATCAGTGAAATGGAGGGGAAGAAGATATTCTCTTCCACTCTCAAAACTAATACCAGGAAATTTCTTAGAACTCAAAATTTTCAGACTGAAGAGATCTAAAAAGTCCCCAGTACCATAAATAAACGTGCCATGCTAAACCACTACAGTTCTGATATTTCTAAACAGTAGATGGTGGTGGTGGTTAGTCAGTAAGTCATGTCTGACTCTTGTGACCCCACAGACTGTTGCCCATCAGGATCCGAAAAGGGGAAAAAAAGTGTTAACCCAGGGAGAAATAAAAACACAAAGTTGTTGAGAATCAGAATGGAACTGGCCTTCTCCACTGCAATTTTGGAAGCAAAGCAGTAGAAAGGAAATGTCTATACCATTCTGGGATAATATTCTTTCCAGTCCAGAACTCCATACCATGAAAAACGCTCAATCATGTGTGAAGGTAGAAAAAAGATATTCCCAGACATGAAGGGACTCAAAACACCTCCCTCTTATGTACCCTTTCCCAGGATGTATCCCACTTCCTGGGAAACTTTTTAACTTAGTCATCTAAAAATATGATGAAAGTTCCTGGAAAAAAACCTATCCAGGAATGTGGTGTTATTGTTCTTGAAATTGCTGTGTGTTCCACCAAACAAGGTAGAAAACGAAGACATGAAATCCAGGAAATCTAGACAATAGGGGATGCAACTATGAGAAACAGCAATGAGAAACCAAGAAAATTATTTTTAAAAGAGAGAGAGAGATGGGGACTATACTCTCAAACAGTCCAGGAGAACTGCTGACAAGAAAAAATAATGAAACAGATACATTACTTCACACATTTAAATGTAATAGAGAATTTATGGTTCTGTTAAGAAGTGTGTGGAAGATTGAGAAATAAGCCCATGTGAAAATAATTTTTTAAATGACACCAATAATGTAAGAAAGAAAATGCCTTCACTATCACACTGGGTGGCTCAGCTGTGCATGAGATTTACAATGCCAATAATACAAGCATTTATGAATGCTTTAAATAAGACTGTGATAGGAAGATAGCAGAAGGATTATAGAAGGTATATGTGCAGACGGGATAAAAGAGAACTAAAATCCCCACCTTCTCATAGGAAAACAGTTGAGAAAAATTATAAAACAGCACTCAGTGGCATATTATTAAAAACATAAATGTAGACTACAGAGGAAACAGCTAACGTATCATAGCAGCTTTGGGGAAATGAGAGTACAGGAGAGAGAGGGAGAAGGGAACTGCTGGGCTGGGTCATAGCCTGCAGTTCTAGTTAACTATGCTGCTGCTGCTTGCTGCTAAGTCGCTTCAGTCGTGTCCGACTCTGTGCGACCCCATAGACAGCAGCCCAACAGGCTCCCCCATCCCTCGGATTCTCCAGGCAAGAACACTGGAGTGGGTTGCCATTTCCTCCTCCAATGTGTGAAAGTGAAAAGTCAAAGAGAAGTCACTCAGTCATGTCCGACTCTTAGCGACCTCATGGACTACAGCCTTCCAGGCTCCTCCGTCCATGGGATTTTCCAGGCAAGAGTACTGGAGTAGGGTGCCATTGCCTTCTCCAAGTTAACTATGAGCCATGTATTAATCCATGCTATGGATTCAGTTCAGTTCAGTTCAGTCACTCATTCGTGTCCAACTGTTTGCAACCCCATGGGCTGCAGCATGCCAAGCTTCCCTATCCATCACCAACTCCGGGAGTTTACTCAAACTCATGTCCATTGAGTCAGTGATGCCAGCCAACCATCTCATCCTAAGTCATCCCCTTCTCCTGCCTTCAATCTTTCCCAGCATCAGGGCCTTTTCAAATGAGTCAGCTCTTTGCATCAGGTGGCCAAAGGATTGGAATTGCAGCTTCAGCATCAGTCCTTCCAATGACTATTCAGGACTGATCTCCTTTAGGATGGACTGGTTGGATCTCCTTGCAGTCCAAGGGACTCTCAAGAGTCTTCTCCAACACCACAGTTCAAAAGCATCAATTCTTCAGTGCTCAGCTTTCTTCACAGTCCAACTCTCACATTCATACATGACTACTGGAAAAAACAAGGCTTTGACTAGCAGAACTTTTTTGGCAAAGTAATGTCTCTGCTTTTTAATATGCTGTCTAGGTTGGTCATAACTTTTCTTCCAAGGAGCAAGTGTCTTAATTTCATGGCTGCGGGATTACTTTGATTAAATATGTCTTATATTTGGTGGTGGTTTAGTTGCTAAATTATATCCGACTCTTTGCAACCCCATGGACTATAGCCCGCCAGGCTCCTCTGTCCATGGGATTTCCCAGGCAAGAGTATCAGAGTGGGTTGCCATTTCCTTCCCAAGGGGATCTTTCCCACCCAGGGATCAAACCCGTCTCTCCTTCATTGAAGGTGGATTCTTTACAGACTGAGTCACCAGGGAAGCCCTGTGCTATACTTTAAAACTAAACAAAAAGCCGGCTGACCCTCCCAAAGCCACATCTGCACATCTCCACAATGACATGCACCCTTAGCAGACAAAAGCTCCAGGGCCATCATGAAGAAACCGAATTGCCCTGAGACATTCACAAGGTCTTCACATCACCCCAAGGCAGATGCACATGCACAGTTCAGCATCGTGGCAGCACAGCCATTTCCGGCATTTATATAAGACTTTAGAGGGCCTCCCTCACAGCTCAGTTGGTAAAGAATTCACCTGCAATGCAGGAGAGCCCGGTTCAATTCCTGGGTCAGGAAGATCCCCTGGAGAAGGGATAGGCTACCCACTCCAGTGTTCTTGAGCTTCTCTTGTGGCTCAGCTGGGAAAGAATCTGCCTGCAATGTGAGAGACCTGGGTTCAATCCCTGGGCTGGGGAGATCCCCTGGAGAAGGGAAAGGCTACCCACTCCAGTATTCTGGCCTAGAGAATTCCATGGACTCTGTAGTCCATGGGGTTGCAAAGAGTCAGACACAACTGAGCAACTTTCACTTCACCTCACTTACAATGTACAGGGTACATTCATCATTCCATTCAGGAATGGAACGAATATATTCAACAATTATGCTGTGTACGAGGCATCACCAGCCTCACTGTTCAGATGACAACACTGGAGATTGCAGAGAATGAGGCCTATATGAGGGTTAGTAAGTGACAAGTAAACAAGCAAAACCCATCTACACTCATACACACACACACACACATTCTGAAGCAGGTAGTACTATTTTCTAACATGAATGGACAGGGACACATTAACCTATTTGGTTTTTAATTTTGTTTATGCCTTATTTAATCTAGGGCATGATGGTAAATATTTTTGAATGAAAGCTATCGGGGGAGGGGGGGAACTGCGAGTAGTATATTTCATGTCAAACGAAACTGACTTTGGGATTTATTTCTCTCCTCATGTTGATGGACATTGGGTTGCTTCCAGCTTACAGTGGTTACAAATAAAGCTGTGATGAACATTTGTGTACTAAAAAATTGGCTTCACTGAGTAACACAGAACAGAGTAGGAAGTTCTGCATTTTAGAGTTTAGTAAATCGAACAGAATGATGACACTGAGTGGTAGTCGCTACATTAAGAATAACTTGATTTGGTTGGAAAGTAAAGAGAGGGTCCTAATCTTAATCCTGAAATTAGTCTGCAGGCTGCATTCTCCCCATCAGACAGCTCACATGGGTCTGTGAGCCCACGAGTGCTCATCACTCTGGGTGGCCTGGAGCCAAGATCCTATTCTTTCCTTGCATGTTAATATTACTTTAATCTCCAAGTGGCTCCCTCTTCTACTCTATTTCCTCTATTTTCAATTTATATGAGAAAAACTGATGATTTTCCAAAATGCAGGGCACAAGCTAGCTCTCGGGTGTTGCAATGCAATGTACATAATGCAGAGTGTAAGCTGGACATCATCCTAATTCTCCAGGAAAAGGCGTGAGAGCCAGGGGACTGAATTGGTCACACTGACTTTCAACCACAATGCTGCAGTCCATTTACTGAAGATTAGGTCTGAAAGGAGTGTGCAGTCTGCAGCGAAAGCCAGTCTTTCCTAGCTGCAAAATTATCTGTGTTTCTATTAACCGGTCCAACCAATCGCTGTTCACGTAATAGTCTTAGGCAGGAACACAGCCCTCTGACAGGGAACAACATTTAAGCTGCTTGACAACTATTCTCTAATACATTCAGAACACATATTTATCCATTAATTTGTTCAGTGATTTCCAGGTCTTGGAATCTGGGGGATAAAACATTCCACTTCATTAAAAAAAAAAAAAAATCGATGATGTGAATGTGGGGAGTTATTCCAAACAGATTAGAGAGGAAGTCCCCAGCTTAGAAGCAAGCCCAGTTCTCAAGTTTTCTGTCTGGTCAGTGCTTTGAACTTAACACAAGATTATTTAGCTAAAGTATTAATGAATGACATCAAATCTAACCATGTATTACACTACTTTATGTAAAAATGAGTTTGTGTTCAGACTCTGAGGACTTCCCACATTCTCCTTTTTGCTTTCTCCTTTCTCAAACTCTCATGAATTTGAGAGTCACTCTCCTTCCTGCTTCCAGTTGTCCCAGAGGCTTCTGAGTCACCATGGGCACTGGGTCTCCCTTCACTCTTCATGCCCTGGGGGAGGGAGGGAAGCTCTCGCCCAGCCTGGATGCTGAGAGGCAGCGCGGCATTGACAGCGGCTCCACAAAGGTCCCTGGCAATGAATCCACGGAGGACTTCCTCACCTTTGGGTACGGAGTCAACTCTCTGCCCCAAAACTTCCAATGGGTTTCCATTATTTAATAACTACAAAATCTGAATTCTTCCAATGGCCTTCCAGGTCTTCTGTAATGAGCATGCAATTTATCTTCTTGGTCTAAACTTCTACTACATACCTCCACGCATAAAGCAACACTGCTTCCCAAATACTCATGCATTTCTACCCACTGAGTCCTTTCTCATTCAATTCCTGTGGCCTGATTGTCTTCCAGACCTGCCCTCCTGTGTCCCATCTCTTCCTTCAAACTCCAAGAAAACATCTTCCACTCGAGACTAACCACTCTCCCCTCTTTTGTGTTCCTACCACCCAGACATGATCATGTCCATCACTGCATGCCTGCTGTTTACCTTTGCCCAAGAAGCTGATGTCTAACAAGGATGGAGTAGACAGAACTCTTACTAAAGGTCCTTTATGTATGGATTTAAAACAGGTAGCAGAATCTGTTTAAAGCTTCCCTCATTCAAAAAATTCAAATGATCAATGTGGGGGTGCTGTTCATAAGAGATTAAAAGTAAATGGATTGTGTTTTGAGACTCTGTTTCTAGTTTGCCATTTAGAACATGGGATATGTGCATGAACCCCTATGTTCATAGCAGCACTATTCACATCAGCCAAGCCATGCAAACAACATAAATGTCCATCGACAGATGAATGACTACAGATGTGGTATATTTATGTAACGGAATACTACCCAGCCATAAAAAATGTAATAGTATCATTTGCAACAACAGGGATGGACCTAGAGATAATCCTACTAAATGAAGTAAGTAGAAAGATAAAGTGGAGAAGGCAATGGCACCCCACTCCAGTACTCTTGCCTGGAAAATCCCATGGACGGAGGAGCCTGGTAGGCTGCAGTCCATGGGGTCGCTAGGGGTTGGACACAACTGAGCGACTTCACTTTCTCTTTCCACTTTCATGCATTGGGGAAGGAAATGGCAACCCACTCCAGTGTTCTTGCCTGGAGAACCCCAGGGATGAGGGAGCCTGGTGGGCTGCCATCTATGGGGTCGCACAGAGTCGGACATGACTGAAGCGACTTAGCAGCAGCAGCAGAAAGATAAAGACAAGTACCATATGATACCACTTACATGTGGAATCTAAAATATGACACAAATGAACCTATCTACAAAAAGAAATACTCACAGACAGAGAAAACAGACTTGTGGTTGCCATGGGGGAGGAACAGATTGGGAGCTTGGGATTAGCAGATGCAAACTATTATATACAGAATGGTTAAACAAGTCCAACTGCATGGCACAGGTAACTCTATTCAATATCCTGTGATAAACCATAATGCAAAAGAATATGAAAATGAAAGTGTATGTACGTATATGTATATATTTGAATCACTTTGCAGTACAACAGAAATTGACAGGATACTGTAAATCAACTATGCGGTGGCTTAGTTGCTAAGTAAGTCATGTCGGACTCTTGCGATCCCATGGGCTGCAGCCTGCCAGGCTCCTTTGCCCATGGGATTCTCCAAGCAAAAATACTGGAGCAGGTTGCCATTTCCTCCTCTGGGGGATCTTCCTGACCCAGGGATCAAACCTGGGTCTCCAGCATTGCAAACAGATTCCTTACCAACTATACTTCAAAAAACTTAATTTTTAAAAAAAGAACTTAAGGCATGTTTTCTGCATTGAATTGGTAAACAAAGCTACTTAGCTATCTCTATCCAGCTATCTCCTCTTCCTTCTTCAGGGCACATTTAACCATCAGCTGCTCTAGAAGATCTCTGTCAAACCCTTCCTCTGGCCTCTCTCACCTTGCCCCAAACATCCTTCTAACTCTGTTTATCGATCTGTACTGTTTCAGATCAAATTGTTTTTTCTCTCTCCCTAGACCACAAATTCTTGATAACAATGGTTCTTATTTCTCTTTTATTTCTAGCAGTTAGCATAGTATTTAGCATACAGTAGGCACTCAAAGCAGTTTTTGTTTCCCCAATAAGTTATAAGAAACTTGAACCAATTTTAAGGGAGAAATGATATATTGTTTAACTTTGGATTCCTGGCGGAGGGCTTGAAACTGTGCTTCACACTTGTAACAAGTGAGTACCCTACTGTTGTTCAGTTGTTAAACACGTCCGACTCTTTGTGACCCCATGGTCTGCAGCACACCAGGCTTCCCTGTCCTTCACCATCTCAGGGAGCTTGCTTAAAGTCATGTTCATTGAGTTGGTGATGCCATCCAACCATCTCATCCTCTGTCACCCCCTCCTCCTCAGGCCCTCCATCTTTCCCAGCAACATCTTTTCCAGTGAGTTGGCTCCTCGCATCAGGTGTCCAAAGTATTGGAGCTTCAGCATCAGTCCTTCCAATTGAGAATTCAGGGTTGATTTCCTTTAGGATTGACTGGTTTGATCTCCTTGCTGTCCATGGGACTGTCAAGAGTCTTCCCCAGCACTACAATTCGAAAGCATCAACTCTTCAGCACTCAGTCTTCCTTATAGTCCAACTCTCATATCTGTACATGACTACTGGAAAAATGATAGCTTTGACTATATGGACTTTTGTTGGCAAAGTGATGGCTCTGTTTTTTAATTTGCTGTCTAGGTTTGTTACAGCTTTTCTTCCCAAGAGCAAGTGTCTTTTAATTTTGTGGCTGTAGTCACCGTCCGCAGTGATTTTGGAGCCCAAGAAAATAAAGTCTGTCACTGTTTCCACTTTTCCCCCATCTGTTTGCCTTAAACAGTATGAGCATCCCATAACTATCCTTATCAAACAGGTACATTTTTTATCCAGGGAACTGCTTGGATTATACAACATAGGTGAGAAAAAACCAATGTTTCTCCTACTGACACTTTTTTCTTTTTGTACTTTTTCTTGATTTTCAATATCAAGACTTCAAAGAAAGCGCTCAGTGTGTGGGAGAGCCTCAGAGGCCATTGAGATTCGAGTATTTCATTTCTCATCTTCTAAAGCTTCTCTCCTTTTCCATTTCTCATCATCCTCACAAATTATCTCACTCCCTTCGGCAGAAGATGCACATTACCCGGGTTATTTTTAGAACACCCTTGTGTGCAGTATTGGCAGTTCAAAACACCAGAGAGAATCCACACAAACACATAAGGATTCTCCTGGGGCTTTTGCTTTGTCCTTGAAGCTCTTTTCATAGCTTTCTAAGGTCTTTCCTGTAGGAACCAGGTGAGCCACATTAAAGGTTTAAATCCAGGCTTTTACTTCCATGTCTCCCTGCTGAATGTACAATAAATATTTATTGAACATAATGGGAACTAACGTTAAGACTAAAACAGGGCGTACTGAGCGCTTTCCGTGACATAGACAGAACCTGAAGCTACATGTCCATACTCCAAGTTTACACCTGTATCTTGGGCCATGCCCTTGCCCGAATTTCAGGAATCTACTTGTAGAGAAGCAGTACTGCTCTCTCCACACCCTTCACTCTACCCCCAGATGCAACTAGTACTGAGCTAAGTACTGATACTTTCAATGACCAAAAAGCCAATGCACCCTCAAGTCACAGAACATGTTCACTCCCGCACAGAGCCATGTATGTCTGGCAAGGCAGAGGAAGATGCAGTTTGCAAAGGAAACAGAAGACACACTTCCCATCTCTACTGTTATGGAAATCAGCCACCACTGTAGTGAGGAGGGGAGGAACACATGACAAGCAGGCTGATGGGGGACAAGCCGGCCGATGGGAAACATCCAGAATGCCTTTCTCTTTTCCCCTGTCTACAGTGCTCTCTCCTACTTAGCTATACCTCTAAGTGTAACTTTTTTTTTTCTGAAGTGGAAGTGTTAGTCATTCTGCCATGAGTGAGTCTTTGTGACCCCATGGATTGTAACCCTCCAGGCTCCTCTCTGTCCATGGGATTCTCCAGGCAAGAATACTGGAGTGAGGTGCCATTCCCTTCTCCAGGGGATCTTCCCAACTCAGAGACTGAACCTGGGTCTCCTGCACTGCACACAGATTCCTTACCATCTGAGACACCAGGGAAGCCCTAACACACACACACACACACACACACACACACATATACTTTCATTTATTTACTTTTGGCTGTGTTGGGTTCGTGGCTGTGTGGGCTCTTCTCTAGTTGCAGCAAGCAGAGGCTACTCTCTAGCAGTGCATGGGCTTCTCACTGTAGTGGCTTCTCTTGTCACAGGGCAGGGGCTCAGGGGTGCACAGACGTGAGTAGTTATGGCACATGGGCTCAGTGGTTGCAGCTCCCAGGCTCTAGAGCACAGGCTCAGTAGCTGTGGTGCATGGGCTTAGTTGCTCCGAGGCATGTGGGATCCTCCCAGATCAGGGATAGAACCAGAATCTCCTGCATTGACAGGCCGAGTCTTCATCACCAAGCCACCAGGAAAACCCCTAAGATGTAACTTCTTAATTACAGAATTAGACAACTTAATTCAAGAACTGTGCCATTCAAGGTTGTTGTTTAAGGATGATTAGCTAGAGGTTTTTCTGTAGTCTTGATAAATTAGTGCCTTGACACTAATCCCTCAAAGCAGTGCCATTCAATAAAACCTTCTGCAGTGATAAAAATGGTCTGCATCTGTACTGCCAATAGGGTAGGTCCTAGCACCTATGGCAATTAAGTACTTAATGTGCAGGGAGTGTGACCAAGGAACTGGATTTCAAATTTAATTTATTTTCTCTTGATAGACACATGTGGCTCATGTCCACCATATTGAACAACCCTATCTAAAACAGCAAAAGGTTCTCTTCTGGATAAAATAAGCAACCTCCTTGACCACCAAATATAGGTTTAGCCAAAATACAGATGGATTTCTTTATCAGCTCTGTGTCAACTCACTAAAACAAAGCTCACCCAAACCTCTCAGACAAATAGCTTAAGCCAGTTTTAGAAGAGTTGGACACAGACATTTGTCCATCAGCAGTAGGGCCCAGAGAAGAGCAGTACAGGCACTAAGTCTGAAAAATGGAGATAACAGTAAATAGTAGTTAAGAGAGAGCTTCCCCTTTCTTATTTAGGAAAAAAGAGAGAAATAAAGGGAGGGCAAGAGGAGGAATCAGGAATGTTCTAGAAGTGTCTGGTGTCTGAAGTAAATATAAAACATGCCAAACAAACATTTAGCCAAACTGAAATGACGAATCTTAAGTGAATTGTCTGCAACCTAAGCTAAACTATGGAAATGTCATCAGTAATTTGTTGAATTGGCAGTCTGGAAATTTGGCTTTTGAAATGAGTTTTACAGCAACTGGCCTGAACCCAGGCTAATCCATATACTCGTGGCAAACAATGGCCACAAGAGAACTAAGTCCCCCAAAGCCCTACCTACACTTGTGCAGATGGTGTACTGCATGAAGGGCCACGCAGAGACTAAACTCCAGCCTAAGTACCACCCACCACAGGCTACATCCTAGTTCATGGGCTGACAGAGCTCGGGGGTAAAAGAGGTTCACTTGCTCACTTGTTCACTCGGACTTGGACCTGTTTCTAACAGAGACATCCTTTTCACTAGTGGTGGCCCTGGTTAGACTACAATTTCAGTTTACTGCTCAATTCTTTTCTGTTTTTTGGCCACACCAGGTGGCAGGCAGGATCTTAGTTCTCTTGCATTGGGAGCACACAGTCTTAACCACTGGACTGCCAGGGAAGTCCCAACTGCTCAACTCTTATGAAGAAGGCCATGGATAAACCAGTATGCTATGAAATTAGGAATATCCAGAAATGAAGGTGACTGAAAGTCACCTTTGATATGAGATAAGGGAACAATAAAAGTGGAGATGGTTTAGTCTGAAGGAAAGAAGGTTAAAGAAAAATGTAATACCCGACTTCAAATATTTGAAGACCTATCATACAGAAAAAGAGGGAGAATTATCCTGACTATTCCCCAGAAGTGAAACTGTCATACCAGTAAGTAAGAAATAAAGCAGTCCATTTTGGGCTTAATACGAGAGCAGCATGGTATAATAGGAAAAAATGCAAGCTTTGGGTGACCTCAAACTGAGTCTAAATCCTGATTCCATCAGTTAACATCTCTCTGACTTGAAGCAAATTGGTTCTTTTCCGTAAGATTCAGTGTCCTCGTCGGTATAATAGAAATAACTAACTCAGAGAGTTTGGATATTTAGAGAACAATTAAAAGAGAGGCACAAAGTATCTAATTCATGCTAAAGATACATGAAATGATAATACTTTAGTTTTTTCTATTAAAAAACTTCTAACAATTATATATAACCAATTGTTGTTGTTTAATTGCTAAGGTGTATCCAACTCTTTCATGATCCCCCTGGACTGTAGCCCACCAGGCTCCTCTGTCCATGGGAGTTCCCAGGCAAGAATACTGGAGTGGAGATCTTCCCAATCCAGGGATCAAATCCATGTCTCCTGCATTGGCTGCAGATTCTTTACCACTGAGCCACAGGGGAAACCCATTAATCTGACCAGTGGGATAGCCCTAATGTAGCCAAGAACTTCTGACATGGAAGACACTCGCCAATAGAGGCTGGTAGACCATTTGCAAAGATATTTTGTCAGTTAGGTTTTTTGGGTTTTGTTTTTTTGTTTGTTTGTTGGTTTGTTTTTTAGCTGCAAACAATAGAAACCAACCCTGATTAATGGAAACAAAAAGGAACCTCATTGGGAAGATGTTGGATAGATCACAGTTCAGTAGAAGGGCTGGTGATTCCTGCTTGAAAAGGACAGGAACCAGGGCGGGAGGAACCGCCCTATGGGGCCACTGATGGAAATGAGCAAACTGGCACTTCCTTTGACAGCCCTTTAAGAGGTGAGGTGGAAGAGTCTGTGTCCAAGCTCATGCCCCGAGTCCCAAGGAGGAATCAGGATGGTGAGGGGAATCTGCTACAACAGCTCCCAAAGACCTCCCTGGTTTCCATGGCACACAGCCAGGCATTGCAATGTACAATCCCACACCCACACACACAACAAGGTAGAGAGAACTCCCAAGGCAAAGAGGGTGCAGTCACACACTTACACTGGGGTACAGCCCAGAGTAATCTTTCCTTTTTTCTGGCTGCACTGGGTCTTCACTGCATCTCGGGGGTTCCTCTATTTGCTGCAGAGGGGTTTCTCTAGCTGTGGAGCACAGGCTTAGTTGACCTGAGGCATGTGGATCTTAGCCACCCCCCGCCCCCAACCAGGGATCAAATGCATGTCGCCTGTACTGAAAGGTGGATTCTCAACCACTGGGCCACCAGGGAAGTCCCTGGCCCAGAGTAGTTCTTAAGTGCACTTGCCAGGGAGTTCTTTTGGCATTTACATTCTGGCTCCAGTGTCCATCAGCTGTGAGGCCCTGAGCTGTTCCTCTGCCTGAGTTTCTGCTTCTGTAAAACTAAGCAGTAATCACACCTACCTCATAAGACTGAATTACCTGAAATAAACAGGTAAAGCACTCAGCACAGTTCCTGGCACACACAGCAAAGCCTCAGTAAATGCTGTTACTATTATTAATATACTATTAACAATGCTCAGAGCACATCACTGAGCACCTCCCAGATATGCTTTATCTGAGAGACACTTAGCATCTGGCTTCTCTAAGGTTCCAGGCCAGGAAGTCAAAGATTTTAGTCCTCTCCTCCCCAATCCTCCTTGACTTGATTCTCCCAAGTGAATAAGGAGTTCCTATAACACCAGAGCTGCTTCACCAAAGCCATTTCGAGTAATCATCAGAAACCCACAATGAAATATATGAGAAGCACTAATTGTTGGAGAGATGCTGAAAACACCCACGCTACGGAATCCAGCACCTCAGTGGGAATAACTGCTCACCATTTGTGGATTCACCCATGTGTTATTTCTCCGAACATGACTTTCAGTTCCTGGAAGAGGTACTTTGCCATAAATGGAAGGACAATTTACTGGAAGTTAAAGGTTGGCTTCCAGGCATTCCATCTCCTCCTGGAAAAAGGGACTTTCTCCCAAATGGCCTGGGGAGAAGGACTAAGGGGTGGTGGTGTGCAGCGCACTCTTAGAAAACGGAAAACTTCGCTGCCTTAATAATTCCTTGGAAGCAGTGCTTGGGAGACAAAATCCTTGTCTAGAGACATACAAGTTTCTCCACCGTCTGAGCTGCAACAGAGATGGCGGAAGTGCCTGAAAAGGCAGGACCATGATCTCCCACCGTGCAGCCTTCCAAATTACAGCCAGTGCAACTAGAAGAAACAGACCACCTGCCAACTTTGTACTCAGAATCTCCCCTTTCACACACACATTTATCAGGCCATTCAATATCTTCCTCTACCCCCTACCCTTCTTCCTGATACTCTCCACAACATGCGCGAGTTTTGTACAATACTTTCTTTTGCCTTCATTTTATTTTTATGTTTTCAGTTAAAGACATTTATGCTGCTTTCAAATAGAATATGTGGCGGTTGCAGAAAATTTAGAAAATACTGCACAAAGTTTAAAGCAATGAAAACCCATCCATCACTTGTCTTTTGTCTTCATTTTAAGGGCCTTGGGTTGCCAACAAAAATCTCAATACAATGAAATCTTGGCCTAGATCCAACCCCTTGGCTGCAATCACATTTTGCTCTCTGCCATATTACTTCAAGTAACAGAACTGCCAACTGTCCAGAGTGTTCCATCAAGATGTTATCGGTTCACGTCAGACATGGCCTCACAAAACGTACCTGGTTGGTGGTCGAGTTTCCCCATCCTTAAAATCGCTGCTCACTCTTAATCACAGGATGTAGGAGTGTGGCTATTAGGTGATCAGCTCTACTGAATTTCCTCCATATATTCAACAAATGTGTTGAGGCGCCTATTTCTCCTCTGAAAATCACTGAGCATATGCTATATGGAGATGTGAAATGCAGTTGCTGTAAAAATGAAATGCTATTCTGGGAATACCTATGTCATTACTTGAGCCGAATCTCCTTTACAATGAAATGGCTGCTGCTTAGCAACTAATGCAAGGGAAGAGCCTGCAGAGTTCTCTATCTTCCCCCTAGCCCACCCCTGCCCCAGTAGGAAGAATATGAAACACCTACCATCACACTGGTGGTGTCACTGTATGGTTTGCACTTAAAACAGGGGGAGTCAGGACAATGACGACGAGGTCATGTCCTCGTCAATGAGACACGGATTTGGGACCCTAGCCAGTGGTGGAGTCCAACTCCGTTCATCACAAGGAACAACTGAGATCAAGTCAGTAAAATTAACGAGGGGGAAATATTGAGAACCATCTTTCCAAAGAGCAGTGGGAGGAGTCAGGGTGCTGAAGGGAAGGGAACATGGGACTTCAGATCCAAAAACTAGACTGAGCCTGGCAGTGCCCGTTGCTGGCATGTGGCTTTAGGGCAGGTACTTAGCAGCCATGCCTGCTTTCTGAACAGCACAAGGGTTCTGAAGACAATACCTGCTCTACCTGTTTGGAATATTAAATTAGATCAATTATGTGAAAGCAGTTTTTAAATGGTAAAGCTCTAAAAAAGCATCACACACATCTTTATTATATGTACCTAAATTTAGTCAGTATTAACAATTTAAGAAATCTCCAGAAATTTGTCTTTTGTAGAAAAAAAAAAATCCCTTAGATCTTGTTATAATTCTGTACCGGCTCATAGAAAGCTTCTGTTTTAATCTTTAAATAGCTTGGACGTTTATTTTTGAACTTGAGATTTATTTTGCTAAGAAATTCTGAAGGTTTTCTTCAAATGTGAAAGAATGACTCCGGTTTTTTAACTGATCCTTTGGAACTTTCTAGGGGTCTGTAACTATGCACACAGATATGAATTCTAAAATATGCTGCTATGGAAAAACTTGCATTACAAGAACTTGAAGCCTGAATAGGCCCTTTAGTTAAAGGCAAAAGACTCTTCTTAGGATATTTTTTTTTTTTTAAATCAAATGGTACCTAGTATGCCATTTTGGCCACACAAAGTACACATGAATTGTTCTTAATTTCTTCACCTGAAGTATTATATTACCCAACTCCCTTCAAGTTCTACTCTGATTACAACTCATAAGATCTTATACTGGAGGTAGAACTGGAATCAGGGAGTTCCAGGCTATAACCCTTACAAATCATTTACTGGCCTCAGGAAACTGGATTTGTTCCTCAATTCATGCAATGGAAAATTCATATAGTTTGAAAAAGAATCACCAAGGAAAGCTCAACCTTGGCCTTCTTAAAATTGCCAGTAGCACAGAGCTATTCACAGAGCCGAGTCCATGTTTGAACAGGAAAGGAATTCTTGTTTTCTTAGCCCATCACCTTTGTTAAGACCTTCTTCTATGTCAAGACTGTGTGTGCACACTAAGATGAAGCGCACAGCTCTCTCCTCTCGGGGGATTTTGGTCTAATAAGCTACGAGAGGGTGGAAATATGGCTATTTGTACACAGGAAATGGAAACAGGTGAAAAAGAACCAGGCTGAAAAATTGTATTAGAGAAGCAATAAGCAAATACAGGCATAGATCTAAACTCTGCCATTTAAGTGGCTTGTGACCTCAGGCAAGTAGCTTACAATCTAAGTCCCCATGTCTTCATTTGTAAAATGGAAAAAATAGTAGGCCCTACTTAAGTGTGTTAGTGTTACTTGCTCAGTCGTATCCGACTCTTTGCAACCCCATGGACTGTAGCCCACCAGGGTCCTCTGTCCATGGAATTCCCCAGGCAAGAATACTGGAGTGAATTGCCATTCCCTTCTCCAGGGCTACTTAACTGAAGGTTAAATGAAATACTATTATAAAATGTTTAGCAGCTCTCGGCACAGATTAAGCATTTCATAAAATCAGTAACTTGGACGGATTAACAGTCACACAAGTAGGTATGTGAATAAACTAATACTTGCAGTCCAAATTTGAGGGCTTCCCAAAGGGCTCAGTGGTAAAAACCTGCCAATGCAGGAGACACAGTTTCGATCCCTGGGTAGAGAAAATCTCCTGGAGGAGGAAATGGCAACTCACTCCAGGATTCTTGCCTAGAGAATAGCATGGACAGAGAAGCTTGGCGGGTTGGGGTCACAAAGAGTTGGACATGACTGAACAACTGAGCATGTACACATGTCCAAATCCGAATGAAGAAAAGCTTTTTCCTTCCCGTAGCTGCACGTCACCAGATCTTTGGAAGTATATAGGCTGCCTCTGCAGACTATCAGAGGTTGTTGGGAAGGAAAAGAACAGTGACGTGTTGCCTTTTGGTCACTGGGAGGAAAGGGAGGGTGCATTGGGAAAGCAGGTGGCTCTCTGGGTGTTCATTCTGCCAGGGAAGAGTACTCTCTCCAGCTTCTGGGGTTCAAGGTTCCTCTGCTTTCTTTCTAACTTCAGAAGCTGAGGACAGTGTTCCCCCACTGGAGAAAAACAAAAATTCACTACAGCTTATTGACTGAGAGGGGGCCAATTTAAAAGGAAGAAACTGTTTTAAAGCAGGCTCTCTTCTCAAAAACCTCTACAGGAAGTGCTCTGAGAGAGACAGCCTGAAACCCTGTCATGTACAGGACAATGATGAGAACACAGTCCTTTCAGTTTGCAGACTGTTTCAGAAGTTTATCTCAAAGTGATGCATGGAACCCTTTCCAAAAGGTTCCAGTTAAGTTTACATGAAGCTCTTTAAAGAAGATGTGGTACATGTACACAATGGAATACTACTCAGCCATTAAAAAGAATGAAATAATGTCATTTGCAGCAACATGGATGGACCTAGAGAGGGTCATACTGAGTGAAGTTAGTCAGACACAGAAGGAGAAATATCATATGACATCCCTCATATATGGAATCTAAAAAGAAATGATATAAATGAGCTTACAAAATAGAAAGAGACTCACAGACTTAGAAAATGAACTTAACGTTGCTAGGGGGAAGGGACAGTTAAGGACTCTGGGAAGGTCATGTACACACTGCTATATTTAAAATGGATAATCAACAAGGACCTATTATAAAGCATACGGAATTCCACTCAAGGTTATGTGCCAGCCAGGATAGAGAGGAGTTTGGGGGAAGAGTGGATCATATATATGTTTAGGGTGGATCATATATATATTTAGTGGATCATATATATGTCCCTTCACCACTCACCTGAAACGATCACAACATTGTTAACCAGCTATACCCCAGTATGAAATGTTTTTGGTGTTAAATAATTTAAAAAAATCTTTAAACAAATTGCTTTCAAGTGTTTTTGAAACAAAAATTAATTTTTCCACAGAATTTTGACATCTTATATACAAAAGAAGGACACATTTTAAAATGTTCTTTGGACCATGCAAGATGTCTATCTTCTGGCTATTTCCTGAAGATCTTCAAGATATGCAAAAGCAATTAAACTGCCTTTCAAAGAAAAAAAAAAGTGGATTTACTTCCTCAATACTTACCTCAACATCCTGAGCCAGTTTTATTTGCTCAACAAATATTTAATAATCTTCTAAAATTAAAAAAATAAAATAAAATCTGCTATTTGGTCTGGCTGAGGTAACTGACAGCATGTCCCAGAAGGCCGAGCCTTCCATTTCTGAAATAATCCGGGACAGGTCGCCCCTAGGAAGCTTTGTTCTCTCACTGCCAGGACACGGCAGCCAGCTACTGTCTGCATGCGCAGAGAAGACATCATCCAGTCAGGCCAGGAGAGGGATGACCTCCGTCCTGGGGACCCTGGCGACAGCTCTGTTTCTAGCACCTCTGCCTTTATCTGCATACCTATTCCTGGCACTACAAAGCTCTGAGACCCCCATTCCCTCCACGACTGGCTTCCTGCTCCCAGATGGCAGCTGGGCTGTGGGCGACTGCCCCCTGATCACTCTGCTCGCTGCGCCTGTCTTCTCCAACCTTGGCCTCCTGCCTGATCCTATTTCCAGACCACTCGGAAGCAGCCTTCAGATCCTCTAGGAAGGGTGAACTAGTTTTTAATAAGTTGTGAAGGGAAAAGGACATATTCTCTACCCCCAATGAATGTCAAAACCTGTAAATTAAAGTGTATAATCGATCTCATTTTCATATTTTCTGAATAATCTTATCACTTGCTATCAACATTCGATAAATGTTCAATATTTTGAAGAATAAAAAACAAAATCTGGTCCTTGGTTGAACATAAGTATGGCTGATGCCACTTACAATAATAACATATAATAAACATACTCATGCTGCTTCCATTGTTACAGAGACCGTTATCAGTTAGATTTCAAATAATCACACAAGGTAGGGACTATTATCATTACCATTAGACAGGGAAACTAAGGCACAGAGAGGTTAAGTAACTCGTCCATGGCCCCACATCAGGCAGAGGCAGAGATCTGAACCAAAGAGGTAGGGCTCCAGAGCCAGGGCTCTCAGCCACTACTGCACTCTGACTCTCAAGGAACGGAAGAATAAGAATAATGAGAGCTGACTGCAGCTTAATTATTACTGTTTTTAAGCTCTGAATGTCTCCCCCTCCATCTAACAAAAGCCAGACCATTAATATTATAGCTTAACTCAGAATTTGTTCCATATCAGAGCATTTTTTATGAGTCTGAAAAACCTAAAAGACCATTCTCCACTGCAGCAAATGAAGTTTGCTAACTTCATGGAAGTTAGGCACAAGAACTCCAGAAGTCCCCATCTAAGAGCTGTTGCCTTAAAAAAAAAATAAACAGTATTCACTCCACTTCAACAACTCACAAAGGGCTGGAAGGAAAGAACTAAAATTAATCTGCAAAGATCCTTCTTCCCACTTCTACCCAACTATAGCCCCCTGCCCCAACCAATACACACACCTCTGATGGGTTAATTTTTTTTTTCTAAAATTAGCCAAACAGTGCTCATTCCACCTCTCTGAACACTATTGGTGCCAGAAAACTCACCAGCCATTCTTCAGGTGCTTTATATGTTGTGTGAATAAAAAGTAGCTGGTACTTTCTCAAAGACTTTGGGATTAAATGCATTAAAAACAAAACAGAGGTTTAGTTTAGAGTCACAAAGTTGATTGAGGAATTCTTCCTAAAATAACTTTTCCATCCGAACTCAGTCAAGGCAGCTGGGAGGAGAGAGTGAGTAAGGTAATACCGAAGAGAGGCCATGGGGGTAACCTCGGGCTGGCTGGACCACGGTTGGTGCAGATGCCGAAAACGTGGGGCAACCATCTTTCTAAGTTCTACTCAGAGAAGGAAAAGTCAACAGAAAACTCCCTAAGGAGAAAATCAATGATGCCCCTTGGAAAAGGATGAGACAGACAGAGAGCTGGAGAGCTAATTAGTGCGACTCAGAAGGCAAATTAAGGCCTTTTCTGTGACAAGCTGCAAATAGCTGGTTAAGCAAGATATTCGGCCACCCTCTTCAGCCTCCAACAGCTGGCTAAATGGCTGGCACAGGTACTCGCACAGGAAGCTGTAAACAGAAACAGTCCTGGGAAGCTGGACAAAGTGTAAATGAGAAAAAGGCAGACGTTCCTCTGAGTAGAAGGAAAAAAACCACAGTTGAGATGGACAGGGAGCACATAACATAGTAGCTTATTTAAAGAAGGCAATTAAATTCATTCATTCGATAAATATTTATCCAACACCTACTGAGCAATAAGAATAGGATTCAGAGATTCCAATGATAAGGTGCAATTTCTGTCCTCAAAGGAGCTCACGACCTAGCAGGGAAGAGTAAGACTTTTTTTTTCAATAGTGCTTTCATTTTTAATTACAAAAGAAATATATGAAAAATTCTAATGACACAGAAGTGTATTATCCCCTTGGCTCTCCAACCAAGGTCCTACTCTCCAAAAGTAACTGGTGATGATGGTTTGATGTACATGTTTCCAGGATATTTTCTATACATAAATAAACACATTATAAACCAAAATGAGGGCCTAAATAGACATTTAAAGTTAACTCTGCGCAAGGCACTGTGCTGACTTCTCACCATAAAATAACTCATTTAATTCTCCTAACAAACTTCTAAGAGAAGTATTACTATTACCACATGAGCCTCAGAGGGCTGACATAACATTCCCAAGGTCAGCTAGAACGTGCCAGGTTCAAATCCTAGTCTAATTCCCAGGACAGGAAATGACAACTCAGCCCTAACACAGATGTTTGAAAGCATCATGTGAGGACAGGAGAGAACCACAGAAAGTGGACCTTCTTGAGCTCAAGCCTAACGAGGGGTGTGTCTGGGGAACAAGCCAGAGATGAGTCTGGGGAGCGTTATGTGCAAACAGAACTAACTTGGGAGTTTTAATTCCGTTAATCTCCTTGTATAATACACTGGTCTGTTATGCCTTGCAATAGGCATAACATTCCAACCAGTTCAAACAATTCCAAAAGTTCAAACAGTTACAACCAGTTAAAACACTTTGAAATTAGTCCATTTTTATAGTGATTTTGAGCAAATTCAAAGAAACATAAAAAGCCTAACAGCATAGATTTTTACTCTGTTCCTTACCTTAGTCCCTGAACTACCCATTCACATTCCACATTAATGCAGTAAATACTGTGCTAAAACTACCATTATAGGTCTCAGAAAAAAATAATTAGGATCCATGTTATCCAATGCAAACCCTTGTAAGAAAGCAAATGTCACATAGCCCAACATGTAGGAAACTGTTCGGACACTTCTTGTCTCAGGGTGAGTGCTTCTGAACTCACTTCAAGGACACCTCAAGATTGCATAAGGAATGTGTATTCTAGTCCAGAAGAGTCTGGAAGATGCAGCTAGCCTGCACCCTCACAAGGAGTCCTTATTTTTTCAGATTAGAAAGTAAAGCGTTCCCTGTTCAATGTTATGTGGCAGCCTGGATAGCAGGGGAGTTGGGGAAGAATGGATATATACATATGTAAGGCTGACTCCTTTTTTGTCCACCTGAAATTATCACAACGTTGTTAATTGGCTATAGTTAGTTAGTTCAGTCACTCAGTCGTGTCTGACTCTTTGTGACCCCATGAATCACAGCATGCCTGGCCTCCCTGTCCATCATCAACTCCCGGAGTTCACTCAAATTCATGTGCATCGAGTCGGTGATGCCATCCAGCCATCTCATCCTCTGTCATCCCCTTCTCCTCCTGTTCCCAATCCCTCCCAGCATCAGGGTATTTTCCAATGAGTCAACTCTTTGCATGAAGTGGCCAAAGTATTGGAGTTTCAGCTTCAGTATCAGTCCTTCCAATGAACACCCAGGACTGATCTCCTTTAGGATGGACTGGTTGGATCTCCTTGCAGTCCAAGGGACTCACAAGAGTCTTCTCCAACACCACAGTACAAAAGCATCAATTCTTCGCTATATTCCAATATAAAATGAAAAGTTTTAAAAAAAGTAACAAGTTCCAAAGAATTAGCTCTAGTCTAACTAAATCTGACCCTACGAGGCAACACTGCTGTTGCCAGAGCAGAAGTAAACACCAGCAAGGCTCCCATCCACTCCTTCATCCCCTGATGCCACAGGATGCCACAGTGCCACAGTGTTGTCACTCTGCCATGTGAAAACCAAGCCTTGAAAAGATCAGCTAGAGCAGATTAAGTACTCTGGACAGTGGTTCAAATGCAAGCTTGCCTAGTGTATATCCTGATGGTGAAAGTCTACACTTAGCCAAGTCCTAAGTAATTATTGAGGAGGGAAACAGTAACTTGGAACCAAGGTTCTACCTAATCCAGAAGCCTCTAAATATCAAACAAGTATATGAAGCACAGATGAAAATAAATAATATAAATAAAAGTGGTTTACAAAGGAGGATGCTGTGTACTGATATTCAGGAAAAGAAAACTTTCCCCCATACACTATACATTCCCATGCAAGGAAAAACAAGTTCCATGTTCTCCTACTCAGCCTTCAACATGCCAACAGTCTTTCCTAATGTCACAAGGCTGTGTTGCAGGGAAATACTCAAAATGGAAATACTGTCTTCTTATCAATGTGTAAAGAATAACAGAACCATTTTTACCATGCAGCATAATATAAGAAGCTAAATGCTCCTTGTGAGTTTTATCTCATATCCCAAATTCCCTTTCAGGAGGGTCTGATATTACCATCCAGGTTTATAAATAGAGAAACTGAAGCACAGGCATTAATATCTCATAAGTAAAAGTAACTGCCCAGTCCTCCTTACAAACAAAATCACACTTGATCATTTATTCTGTGCTGCTCAAAGAGGTACAGACAGGCCACCTCTTCCCTGGATCAAGGTTCACCTACACAACACCTGTGTAGTTTTTATTAAAAGTAATATAAAACTCTAACATGGAGATCTTCAGAGATAGCAGGTGTCATGTAGGTGGTTTTGTTCTCAGAAGCAAAACCAATGTATTTTCTGGTGATCGTGAATTTAGATTCATTTCTATTTCTGAAAGAGTAGAGGAGTTCCTTAAAATTATACAGCCAAAGGGACACAGTCCAAAGAATAAATTATACAAGAGATAATAAATAATGACCTGTGGCATACTATGGAAGAGGTAAAAGAACAGCTTACATTCATGTGAACACAGACATCCAAGGGACATATTCAAAACAGAAGTGAGTGTTTAGGGGAGAAGGATGGGGTCTAAAAAGAATGTCATTTAGAGTCAGATCTGGGTTTAAATTCTGTCTCCTACCCAAGTTCTAATCCTTAGGTTTGTTTATAAAATAGAAATAACCACAATCATATCAACAACAGAAGGGTTCCAAACAGGAAAATGAGAACATCAAGGCTGTATATTGTCACCCTGATTATTTAACTTATATGCAGAGTACATCATTCGAAATGCCGGGCTGGATGAAGCACAGACTGGAATCAAGATTGTCAGAAGAATATCAATAAACTCAAATACACAGATAACACCACCCTTATGGCAGAAAGCAAAGAGGAACTAAAGAGCCTCTTGATGAAAGTGAAAGAGGAAACTGAAAAATTTGGCTTAAAGCTCAACATTCAGAAAACTAAGATCATGGCATCCGGTCCCATCACTTCATGGCAGATAGATGGGGAAACAATGGAAATAGTGAGAGACTTTATTTTGGGGGGCTCCAAAATCACCACAGATGGTGACTGCAGCCATGAAATTAAAAGACACTTGCTCCTTGGAAGAAAAGCTATGACCAACCTAGACAGCATATTAAAAAGCAGAGACATTACTTTCCCAAAAAGGTCCATCTAGTCAAACCTATGGTTTTTCTAGTAGTCATGTATGGATGTGAGAGTTGGACTATAAAGAAAGCTGAATACCAAAGAATTGATGCTTTTGAACTGTGGTGTTGGAGAAGACTCTTGAGAGTCCCTTGGACTGCAAGGAGATCCAACCAGTCCATCCTAAAGGAGATCAGTCCTGAATAGTCATTGGAAGGACTGATGCTGAAGCTGCAACTCCAATCCTTTGGCCACCTGATGCAAAGAGCTGACTCATTTGAAAAGGCCCTGATGCTGGGAAAGATTGAAGGCAGGAGAAGGGGATGACAGAGGATGAGATGGTTGGCTGGCATCACCGACTCAATGGACATGAATTTGAGCAGGCTCCGGAAGTTGGTGATGGACAGGGAAGCCTGGCGTGCTGCAGTCTCTGAGGTTGCAAAGAGTCGGACATGACTGAGCAACTGAACTGAGCTGAAGAATCACATCATGACCGTCATGAAGAGTAAATAAGACAGAACATGAGATGGTTGGATGGCATCATTGACTCAGTGGACAAGAGTCTGAGCAAACTCCAGCAGACAGTGAAAGACAGGGAAGACTGGCATGCTGCAGTCCATGGGGTCACAAAGAGTCGGACACAACCGAGCGACTGAACAACAGGACAAATTTAGTGCCATTCCTCGTACACAGGAGACAATGAACATCAGCTACCTTCTCCTTCCCTTCCCCTGTGTGTTTCTAAAAGATTTTTTTTGTTGTTATACTGACTTAAATGGGAACTCTTACAGTGGTTAAAAAAACAGTTCCTACACATTATATAGTCATTGGCACATATGTATCTGTTGCAGCACCATAATTTGCAAAGAAAAAGGAAGTAGTAATTTTAACAGAAAAGTACTAGCTCACTTGCACTGCTTTCTAAACCCTTCAGCTTTATGGTCTACAGAGATTATTTGCTCTAGGGGAGCAGAATGTGAAATAAAGGAAAAATTCTCATGGGAAAAAAGGTTCCCAAAAAAAGAAAGAGAAGATAATGAGGGGAAATCGAGGGGTATAGAAAGGAATTTATTTTACTTAACAAAGTAAAAGTCAAGCAAAATGAATAATCTGCCTCCAGAAATGGTTATTTAAAGGTTTTTTGCAAAGGGCTCTGGTTCCTAAAAAGACAGGAGTCATTGCATATGCCCACCCACTCCTCATTTATTTTTAAACCCTAGCTTATATGTTCCTTAGCAACAGAAGGAGCAGATGAGACCCCCTACACACAGGCGCACACACACACCCTCTCCCCTAGCCCCCTTCTTCTCTCCTGTCATGTCATTCTGTAAACACCCATGTTCTTCAAAAGATATTTATTTTTGACCACCTGCAAATTTCTTCCTCCCCACCTCAACTGATCCCCCTGACATCATGGCCATATTCCACATCCTAACTCAACCCTTTCACTTAGATTCCATTCTGTGAGGTGTTCTTGACCCCCATCCATTATCTTTCTCCAGTCACTGTCCTTGGGTGCAGTGAGATGCACCTCCCCCTCAGAAGTGAGGTGATGCGGTTGGTCCTCACTGAGGAGCCAATGCTCAACTTCAGTCAAAGTCTCTTTTCTTACAGACCATTCATCAACCCACCAGTGAAATGGCCAGGCCTAGCTACATCTGAGTCCAGTATAAATGGCTTCCATGATGAATAGGTATGCCATTCACCACCCATTCACCAGGTCTCTAAAAAAATAATCCTCCTCCTCATCAAAATAGAGACACTCTCCAGGCCACCAGCACAAACACATGCTGATGAAATACCTATCTTTCTCTGTCCTTCCTCTGACTTTGGGACTGCTAGCCATGTTTGGCTGAGCATGGATTATGAGTTTAAAGATCAACTGCTTACCTCTGGGGGTTTGCGAGGGAACACAGACCAGCAGACCTCAGATACTAGTGTGCTTACGCATCACCTGAGGAGCCTGTTTAAAAATGCCCACGCATGGAGAGTTTGATTTTGAGAGTGTGGGGTGGTGGGCATCTTTAGCCAGCCTCCTGAGGCGATGCTGATACAGGAGGCTTCCTGAATTGGAGACTGTAAAGCTTTATTTAAAAGGAAATGATGTTCACAAGGCAGAAGCCACTTCTGTAGACTGTAAGGCAGATGCAGTCTTATTCTTTCTCTACAGAAAAAAAAAAAAAAAAAAAAAAACACTGTCTGGGTCTACGTCTGTGTTTGCCTGTGAACACCCATACACATGTATGTGTGAGCATGCAACCCAGAAAGCCACAGTCCCACACAGTACTCTTTTCCAAGAGATAGAGGCTCAGGGAATGACTCCTGCCAAGAGGCGAGCTGAAATGATTTCCCTTGCAAACTCTGGCTTTGCAACCCAGGAGGAGTCTGATGATGAATACCAATGACACAGGAACGATTCTGGGCCCAGGAGCCCAGACACACAGTATGTTTCATGTAATCAACCGCCCCACCGCCTCCAACTCACAATTCCTAAATTAGGCTGAATGTAGTCCCTGGTCCCCTCAGGGCCAGACAAGCCATCCTAGCTAGGAAGTAGAACTGCCTGTGTCCTAGCCTACCTCCTCAGAGCTGCCTCACTTTCCACCACTTGTCTATTTTTAGAAACCAAAAATATCAAGAGAAAGATCCATTTTGTCCTGATCTACGTGAGTAACTAAAAGAGCAAGTCAGGTGGGAAACTCCCTCAATGCACAAAGAACAAAATGCCCTTGAGGGACAAGGGAGCAACACTTCTCCCAGGAAGATGGTCTTGGAGTTGCAAGGACTAAATACTTAGACACAGAGTACATGCCCTAGTGACCGGTTCCTCCAGTCCAGGTGATGCCCGTGGGGATCCCGATAATTCACACACATGCTCCCAGAAATACAACACACATCCTCACAAACCCACACACCTCTGTCATCTGCTTTTGCTTACATAACAGCACATGCTGTAAGAGCCTTAGTACTTTATATGGGTTTCTGGAGAGGACTGCTAACTCAAAATGAGGAGGGTCCCTTGCTTTCTTTTCAAGGAATACTCTGAGCCTGAGCAAGTGAACATCTTTGCAATTCTATGCTTGTTTATCACCTCAACTTTTAAGATTAACAAGCAGGAAGGGTAGTCTCCCAAACTCTCCAAACCTATCAATATCTTTATTCTTGCCTGGGGTGGGAGACTGGGCAGCACAGAGGAGAGAACTTACCAAATCCTCCTTTCTTATCTGTGACTCCTGACACAATGTGGGGTAGTCTTTTAAAGCATCATTTGGGGGGCATTTATCCCACACTGTCCTTGTCTTGCAAATACACCCATGCTGGGCACAAGCATGGCCCCATTCTTGCCCTCACACCTTCTGTGCCAACAGGCTCCCCAGGTCGTCCTTCTGGGCACACCCAAGAGAACTGGTACTTTTCTGTTAAAATTACTACTTCCTTTTTCTTTGCAAATTATGGTGCTGCAACAGATACATATGTGCCAATGACTAGTTCCCAGGGAGGGGGGGTGTCACATGTACAGGTACCCCGGGAACTAGTTGCGTAGGTACAAACAGAGATTCACAACGCAGCAGGACCAACTTCCGTAAGGATTTCTCTCCAGTGTAGAGCGCTGTTCTTTTCTGCCCGTCTGTGATCTCAAGTATCAACTTAGTGCCAAAGGTTCACTCAGTGAAATCAGGAACGGAGGGGGAGTGGGTGAAGATGACCCAGGCTTAGGGACAACTTCGAGGACTTCTCTCAAGAAAGCCGGCACCTGTGTGTGCACCACCCCCCCCACACACACACACACACATACACGCGCATTTTTATTGTTGTTCTGACCTCAGGGAACCAGTCTTCCCTCCAGTTCCAGAGGGAAACCTGGCAGACGTAGCTTCCCTCCAGCCCAGAAAGATGGGATGGGAAGTGAACACACAGCCCAGAAGGGGGAGGAAGAAGCAGAGAGACAGACAGAAAGAGCGAGCGAGAGAGAGATGCCCCCAGTCCGAAGAAGCGCCTCTCCGAGGGCGTAGAACCGGTCTCGCGCCCCGCAGCGGCACCTGCCTCCCGGTTGCCCAGGCTCGCGCGCCTACCTGTAAGAGACCTGCTTCCGGAAAGTTAAGTTCCGCAGCTTTTCCTCCAGTGCCTCGTCCTTCTCTTTCGGGCCGGCGGCCCCGGGCTCTTCCAGGACAGCGGCCGCCGCTGCCCCCGCGCCCCTCGGGTCCGCGCCGCCCTCGGCGCCCAGGCAGCAGCTCCCGGCGCCGCTTCCGCTGCTGCTGCTGCCGCCCGTCGCCCCCTTCTCCTCTCCCGCCGAGGGGCTGGGGTTCATGGCGACCGCTCCGGCGGCCGCGTAGGGAGCCGAGGCGCCGCCGCTGCAGAGGCCGGGCCGGCGGACGGCGCTGACGGCTGCTGCCACTGCAGGAGAGCGAGCAGGTCCGCGCGCCGCTGGCAGGGGCGGCAAATGGCAGCCCCTTCCCGCAGCATCCATCCGCGGCGGCCCCGCACCGGGGCATTGTGGGAAACTCCGTGCCTCCACTCCCCCTCCCCGACCAATCAGAGGCCACCTCCCTCCACCTCCCCTCACCCTCCCCGCTGCACACCCGCGCCCTCCCGCCCCTCTGGCCTTTTCCGAAATCCGGAGCACCTGCCACCGCCGCACCTGAACTCCGCCCTGAGGCGTCGGGTGGCCGGAGAGGTGGACAGAGGACGGAGGTGGGGGCGGTGAGGGGAGCGGCGTGAGGAATTGCCCGGCTGGGCGCGCAGACAGGGGCAGCAGGAGAGGAGAGCTCCAAAGGGAAACTCGGAGGACGGCGTGCCGCGCCCTGGTTATTACACGAGGAAAGGGAGACCAGGAAGGGAGAGATGCCCTGCCCGGGCTGCCGGCCCGGGAGCGCTAGCGCCCTCCTTGGTCCCCGTCCCCATGCCTGACGTCCGATGTCCGGGACGGCATTCTCTTCACCGCCGCTGCCCGACCCTGCACGGCGGAGCCTGGCAGAAGCCGTCCTACGCGGGAAACGTGGGCAATGCAACGCGCGCGTGGTCTGTGCGAACCTGGGAGAGAATTCGTGCGCGGGGTAAATGAGGGATGAGGAGGAGGTAAGTTTAACATGCAGGCGAAAATCTGCCTCCTCTCGCAGGACAAGGGCTGGGATCCCCTCATCCCTAAATCCCCCAGCCTAGAGCCTTCCTTACACATAGAAAGATCTTCCTAAAGAGCTGTTCATAGACTGAATCAGATCACAGGCCACTCAGCGAAGTAGAAACACCGAGAGAACCAGGAGGCAGAGTGAGGACCGAGCGCTGGTTGCTGCTGCGGGCGGCAGAGCAGGGAGGAGAGGATGGGCAGCCCGAAGCGGGGCTTCCAACCTCTCCGGACCCCACTGCCGAACAAAGCCAAGCTTGCAGGCTCTGCAGATTTAATTGCCCAGCGGTCTCTTGTTTTTGTTTTTAAAAATTCTCAGAAACTCTATGAGGTTTGAATGATGTGCTACGAAGTGCGTGAGACAGTTTTCCAAATTAGGATTTTCCACACAAGAATCACTGCTGTCAACAAACACGGGGAAGATGTATACCTAAGGCTAAGTGGAGTAACCAAAATACAGACGGGCAATGAGAGAACCAGACCAGTGAAGAATTTCAGGTCAATATTGCACGACCCCAAGCAAGTTGCTTGATTCTTTTTTTCCTTTATTTCTCATGACTAGAATTAGGAAGTCGAATAAGATATCTCAAATCTCTCTCAAGTGCCACATTTTGTATCTCTTCATATGTACATTATAATAAGTCAAAGGTCAGGGCTTTTCCATAGTGGCATAAGGAAAGGTAATAATAATAAAAATAATTTAAAAAACAGTTAGTGGTTATTAAGCCCTCATTTTCATGATAAATATTGTGCTAAGCACTTCACTTGCCTATCTCTGTACTTTTCACAGTAACCCTCGAATGTGAGTACCTACCCCATTGCTCAGGCTTATTCAACTAGACATTGGCAGAACCAGGAGTTATTACAACCAGGCTGCCTGTTTGTAGGTCTTCGCACCCACCCCCCTCCCCGCCCCCCGCCCCGCCTCACCCTGTGCAGCATGCCCCATCTTCAGAGGAGACTGAGTCATAGAAGGTGCTTCAACGGACATGTTAAATAAAATCCGTGACTATCTAGTGTATAGCTAACACTGAGAAAACATCATCTTTAACTTCCCTGGTGGCTCAGACGGTAAAGAGTCTGCCTACAATGCGGGAGACCTGGGTTCAATTCCTGGGTCGGGAAGATCTCCTACAGAAGGAAATGGCAACCCACTCCAAATCTCATGGATGGTAGAACCTGGTAGACTACAGTCCATGGGGTCGCAAAGAGTCGGACACAACTGAGCAATTTCACTTTCACTTATCTGAATTACTAGACAGCTTCCTAACTGCTCTCCATACCTCCTCCAAACAATTCTCTAGCTCAACCCCCCAGATACTTTTGATATGTTATCCTCTACCTAAAAGTCTTCCGATTACATCATATTGTCATTAGGACCAAATTTAAACAACCCCTTCACTGATTTTCAAGGCCACATTAGTGGGTGGCATGCCAGCCCTGCCCACTTCCATCCACTGTGTCCTGATAGTGCCAATCTGAATTCCACTATGTAGCCATCCCTGATGCTCCTTCTGCTCCCATCTTTGCATGCATGGGTCCACCGCCTCCTTTTCCAAACTCCTCCCATCCCTAATATTAGCCTAGCTAACTACATGTAAATAACCCGTTTCCATTGACAGATGAATAGTTCAAGAAAATATGGTACATACACACAATAAAAAAGAACAAAATAATGCCATTTACAGCAACATGGATGCAACTGGTGATCATCATACTAAGTGAAGTAAGTCAGAAAGAGAAGATAAATACTATGATATCACTTACATGCGGAATCTAAAATAGGGCACAAATGAACATACCTAGAAAACAAAAACAAATTCACAGACAGAGCAAACAGATTTGTGGTTGCCAAAGGGCAGGAGGTGATGAAGGGAAGGACTGGGAGTGTGGGATTAGCAGATGTAAACTGTTATATATAAGATGGATAAACACAAGTTACTACTGGATAGCCCAGGGAACTATATTCAATATCCAGTGATAAACTATAATGGAAAGAAAAAAAGACTGTCTATATGTGTATAGCTGAATAACTTTTCTTCATGGCAAAGAGACTGGTGCAACATTGTAAATCAGCTATGCTTTAATTTTAAAACTTTTAAATTAAAAGTAAAAATAACTCAATTTTAAACTATAATAAGATGCCATTTTTAGAATAAACAATTTGAAAAGAGATGATATATTGGTAAGGGGGTAGGAAAGCCAACACTTTCTCAAAGTGTTGGTATAATCTTTCTGAGGGGACTTGGAAATACCCATCAATATTTGAAACACCAGCCTAATTAACCTAGCAATTATGCTTCTAGGAATTTGCTCTCTGATATCCTTGAAAGTATATACTAAAAATTTAAGACTAAAAATAACTGAAATGTTTGCTAGTATAGGACTAATCACCTAAATTATCATCCATCCAAATAATGGCATTCTCTGCGGCCATTAAGAGGAATAAGGCAAACTGATGAGGTATTGATATAAAACAATCTCAAAAGTGTAACTAAAAAGAATAACCAGGGTTCAGAGTACTTAGCATGCTACCATTTACAGAAAAAGAGAAAATAGCTACAGATATAAGATTTAAGGGAAGATAAATTAAAAAAAAAAAAAACAAAATGGTGATAATCTCTCAGAGTTGAGTGACCTTAGCTAGAATTTTGAGTTTTGCCTGATTAAATAAATACATTCCAACAGGAGGCAGACTGTCTCCCAGGCTAACAGGAAAGCTATCTGTACCAATCAGGTGTGTATTTGCATGTATAAAGAGTCTATCAACAAAGATGGGCTACTATATAAAGGCAAATAGGGTAAATAAAAAAAGATCATTGAACATTCACTTGAATTTAAGACTGAGAGAGAGAAACCTACACCTGAGGAGCATAATTCCAAATAAGGAATCATTCCAGCATAAGGCAAATGAAATCTTGTTGTGGGGTGGCCTTCTGAGAAATTACTTAAAATAGCAGTTGTCTTTTTAAACAATTTATTTTCCTTTTTGTTTTCCAGTGGTCACTAAGCAACTTTGTAATTATTTATTCAACTTCTCAGTTACCTTGACTCTAAAAAGTGGAATCTATGGGCATAGGTCAAAAGCCTCCAATCACAAGAAAGGAAATTGAGGTTGGCGTTCCAAAATGTATCAAAAAAAAAAGTGTATGATTTTGACCAAGGTTGAGTACATAAACAAGAAAATGAGCTTCTCTGGATATATTGAAATATGCTGCTTCTCATCTCAGACCTCGCCTAGAAAATTTTTCCATCAGTGGACCGAGAGCCATGCCCCTTCTAGGTGGACTCTTTACCTTATCTTTCTGTTATTAATTCAGTTCATTCTAAAACAGGGATCATCACAGTCTTAGATACCAAACTTAAGTCTCCCCAATACTAGATCTGAACAAAAAATCCTCAAGCATGAAATTTTAAAGAAAGAAAAAAAATTTTAGAGTTTAGACTGCAAGGCCAGTAATAAAGAGAACATTATATCTAAAAAAATTTTAATGTATGTAGTGATTAAAAATTTTCAGGAAATAACACAGAATCGTTCTTTTGTCTTTTAGACAGAAAGTAACACACATAAACCATGCACATACACAAGTAGACGATTACACACACCGTTTAGGGTCTAGGTTATTTAAACACCAATCTAATTGGAAAATACTGTCACTAAAGGGAAAAAGAAATGGAAGTTTACAGGGTCGAGCTGATATGCGTAAGCCTATTCCTGCCTCCCACCTTTACACCTGCTACTTTTGCTGCCTGGAATGCACCAGAGATTCCCAAACTTACTCAGTTCACAGAACCCTTTAGCATCTCAGAAATTGTTTTTCCTGGCACCTCTAGACCAAAAGAAGAACCTAACATTAAGGTTTATTAGGTAGTTAAGTGCTAACAATTTAATAAGTATTTATGTCTTAACAACTCCAGTTGCTATTTTTAAAAAGTGATACATAAAAATTGAAAGGAAAAAAAAGGGTTGTATTTCATTCTCAGATAGCCCCAATGACTTACTAATGAGACAGTAATGGGCACAGCACAACTTTGCAAACCTTGGAATCATGTTAGACACTGCTGCTGCTGCTAAGTCACTTCAGTTGTGTCCGACTCTGTGCGACTCCATAGACGGCAGCCCACCAGGCTCCCCTATCCCTGGGATTCTCCAGGCAAGAACATTGGAGTGGGTTGCCATTTCCTTCTCCAATGCATGAAAGTGAAAAGTGAAAGTGTAGTCATTCAGTCGTGTCCAACTCTTTGTGACTCCATGGACTGCACCCTACCAGGCTCCTCCACCCATGGAATTTTCCAGGCAAGAGTACTGGAGTGGGTGGCCTACTTAGCTTCATATCAGACCAACCACTGAAAAACCAGCTCTGCCACAATAACGTCATTGAAAAAATGTAGCATGATATACTGTTGAAACCGTCAAATACCTGGAGCTGGTAGTTTGCATGGTATCTAACAGAGGCTGATCACTGTTTGCCCTGAAATTTTCAAATATCCTGCAGTGTCCCTATGAATTCATGGCAGAGACCTGAGCACCTCCAGGGAGTTGAGAAACCATGTCTCCACCTTAATATTTTTACATGATGTTTGTTTTTGCACAGATTCCCTAGAAAACAGATTCTCAGGCAAACCTTACAAACCAAGGTTTGATGGAGAATTGTAGTTCCAGGAGTTTAGGAAGGGAAAAGAGAAGTAAGGCAGAAAAAAAAGGGAAAATAAATTCAAGGTGGTGAGTATGAGGTGGCTACATCCTCACAAATAAACATACCTGGTTGCTTGGTCACCAGAACTTCACCCAGACAGAACTTACATCATCACTGGATTTGGGAACATACTGTCTGCAGAAAGAAGGGGAATTTCTCTGCTGGTTTCTTCCTGTCTCCTGACTTCTGTCTGTCACTGGTTCAAGTCTGTCCCTTAGGGAATTGACTCACCCTCACTTCCAGGTTAAGTCACTGGGGAACCCAGCCTCCTGCCGCACAGCCCGACTCCTCAGCCCTTTCTCGAAGCAATGGGAGGAAACTATTTAGAGCTTGGCTGAGCCTGAGCATCAAGCTGTTGAGCTTCCTGCCAATCCCAGAGTCCAGGCCTCCTTGGGGAGGCAGAGGTAGGATATGAGGCATCGTCGATGTCAACCATTAAGCAATAAATAAACAAGGGGGTAAGGGGACAGCAGCGGCCAAGCCATTCTGGGTCCTATACGCTCTGCTGCTTCTCATCATTCAGGCCTTACTTCTCATGTTACCATTTCACAGAAGCCTTTCTGACATTTCCTAAAATGTCCTTCTCACACAAAGCTGACACAAAACTCTGTGTGTGTGTGTGTGTGTATGTGTGTGTTTTTCCATAGAACTTGCCACTGTCTAAACTGTATTGTCTATTTACTTCTTTGTCTTTCTCCTCTTATTAGAATCTGAGCACTCTCTTAGCTAATGTCTTAGCTAATGTCTTCAACGAAACTATACTAGGCACACAGTAGACACATTATGCTCGTTGGATGGATGAATACATGTTATCTAATGTTCATTTGCCTAGAAAGAAAATCAGAGGGCCAGTCAGGAGGGTGCTAGGATTGTAAATTTACTAGCTAATAAAGAAAGGAGAGATCTGTATGAGGACCATGTGTTAAGCCCAAGCTTCTCACGCTTACACTGTTGTCTACAAACTATGAGGCTGAAGTGGGAGCCTGTTGAGTCAGAATGGAGAACAATCTCTTCTTGGCCTTTTGGCTGAGATCAAGTGCAGAATGGAGAATAATATTTTAGGTTCTACTGATAGGAATTAGAGAAATTTATTAGCTCAGGCAGTCTCTAACTATATTTAAATTAAAATTGAGCTATTCTTTCTCCAGGATGAAAGGGATCTTAAAATCAACCATCCAGCCTTCTCTCCACTCCAGCTTCCATCCATGCGTGGTACTCCCATAGCATCCCTTGACATGATCCTTTTCAGCCTTGAACAACTAAAGTTATAAGGAGTCATTACTTCTTAATACAACTCAATCATTTTCAACAGGCTATTTCATTAAATTTCTTCTCATTTTTCACTGTAATTCCTTACTCAAATTGTTGTTGTTGTTCATTGTTGTTCAGTCCATAAATCATGTCCAACTTTTTGCCACCCCATGGACTGCAGCACACCAAGCTTTCCTGTCCTTCACTATCTCCTGGAGTTTACTCAAAGTTTGCCAATGGTTGGTGCACCTCAAAGAAATAATATAATTTATAATATTTCTGTACTTGAGCAGCTGGTTTGGTGCAGAGTGGAAGAAATTCACATTTATTTTCATTAAATTTTCCCTTACTGTGCTCTGACAATCATTCACCCATCCAGGAATCTTGGGGATCTGAAGGATGTCATTCATTGTATTCACAATCTCTCTTGATTATCAAGAGCAGATCCAATCTGCAAAATACTGTGAAGTTGCCAATAAACTTCCTAAAAAGAATATGGTCAGAATGCACGGTGTACGTCTAGAAACTTCAATTCAGGCTGACAGTGTTTTACAGGCAGCTACTAAATATCTACATGTGATATACTCTGTTCTAGGCACTAGCAATTGGAGAAGGAAATGGCAACCCACTCCAGTGTTCTTGCCTGGAGAATCCCAGGGGCGGCGGAGCCTGGTGGGCTGCCGTCTATGGGGTCGCACAGAGTCGGACACGACTGAAGCGACTTAGCAGCAGCAGCAGCAGGCAGTAGCAATACATCAGGGAAAAACTAAAGACTTTTCTCTCTCTCTGCTGTCTTGGTGCTAAACATTCTAGTGGTCTATTCATCAACAACTTTTATGAATAGTTATTAAAATGCAAATTAAAACACTGAGCTGAACTTTTACTGAATCTACATTTCTCTATTTGTGGACAAATTTCAGTTGCAGAACTATGTCCAATACTCTATCACATTCCCCCAAAGTATCAGATAAGAAAATCTATCCAAGAAAATGAGGCTAGTTTCATGTGACTTTTTAATTAACCCATCCTAATTTTCAGAGATCGTATCTTTGCTTTTTCAACATATTACCAACATTTCTTGACCCTTTCCTATTAGCTAAACAGTAACCTAATGGTGAGGATTCAAAGATGGATATAATTCAGTAAATTCCCTGAAAAAGGTTGGTATTTAATTGTAATAAATGAAAACTATTTCCTTTCATTTTTACTGACAGTGATGAAAGTCATGTGGCAACTCCAAAGTCTTTTTACTCAAAAGTCATTCATGTCCCCTTTCTCCCTCTTCTTCCTAGACTACTAAGATATACAAGATAAAATACTCTTTCCCAAACTGCCCTGCAGTGAAGTGTGACTATGTGACCTGGTTCTAAACAATGAGATTGAAGCCAAAATAAAACCAGATGAGACTACTGGGAGAGTGTCTTATTAACTGTAGAAAAATTATATGCCTCTTCAGTCTTTGCCCACCTTTCTTTTTCAATTTGGTGCCTAGACATGTAATAGCCATTTTGCAACCATGAAGACAAAAATCATTTACTAAGAATGAAAAAGTCAGCTATAATGACCTTGGTCTGTGATGACTTCCTCAAATAGTTGCTAGCTCAGGACAGCTCATCTACCACTAGACTTTTTATTACAAGAGAAAATTAAACTCCAGTCTGTTTAAGCCACTGTTGATTGGTTTTGGTTTTTTGTTTTTGGCTTGCAGCTAAATGCATCCCTAACTTTTAACTGGAACAAATGAATTCAGAAAAAAAAATACACTGGTTGAAATATTCATGCTGCTGCTACTGCTGCTGCTAAGTCGCTTCAGTCATGTCCGACTCTGTGCGACCCCAGAGACAGCAGCCCACCAGGCTTCCCGTCCCTGGGATTCTCCAGGCAAGAACACTGGAGTGGGTTGCCATTTCCTTCTCCAATGCATGAAAGTGAAAAGTGAAAATGAAGTCGCTCAGTCACGTCCGACTCCTAGCGATCCCATGGACTGCAGCCGACCAGGCTCCTTCCTCCATGGGATTTTCCAGGCAAGAGTACTGGAGTGGGGTGCCATTGCCTTCTCCATGAAATATTCATAACCTAAATCAAATGGGGTAGTTTTGGTTAGAGACTCCCCCCAGTAGTATTTTGTGAATAATCTGTGAAGTTAACTATAAAATTAACAATATTACTCTTTAATCAAATCATTCCACATCTAAAATGCATCTTAATTAAAAATCCCAAGTAAGAAGAAGTAAAGAAAGGAAAATATTTGTTTTAGAGTGATTTATAATGACGAGGAAGTGACCTAACAGATAAACAATAAGAAAATAAGTAAGTAAAATTTCCAGTGTCCATTGAAGGAATGTTTATGCAGACCACCAAAACAATATTTAGGGATCCATGCAAATTTGTTATACAAATTGCTGATGATGGGCTAAATGAAAAACACTGAGATATAAAGTTGGATAACACCATTATTGAAACTACATAAAATATGGATCTGTAAGACAGAAAAGGAATGCCACAAATTAAAAAACAACTGGTTTTGAGATGACTCAATTTTTTCAAAATTATTTATACTCATGATTTTATACTTATAATTGTAAGACATTTTAGATGACAAATATTATTTTATTAAATACCATATTCTTTCAAAAATATCTTTTTGTACTCCTACCAGGGACAGAGGTATCATAAACTTTTGGCTTAGACTCACTGGAAATATAAACAGATATTTAACTTAAATAAATGGCATAAAACATTTTAGCTCAGAAAGGAAGTGAAGTTTTATAATATTGGGAAATTTCATTAAGATTAGAATGGTTGCTCTCAAGAATAAACAAGGAGTCAAATGATTTAAAGAAATTTGGTTTTGTTTTCATTTCCCTTGCAAGTCATGGAGAACAAAATTATTTTAATGATTAAAATTGTATTTTGCACAAATAAAAATGGCAGCAAAATAACGGCAGAGTTGGGAGGAATTTAGGAGATTATCTGCCCCAACCTTTTATTTTACAAATGAAGAAACTGACGCCTAGAAAAGTTAAGTGACTCACCAAAGTTCACATAGGTAGTCAGTCGAGAGCAAGAATAGTGTTCAGGTCTTTTTTGACGTTACTCATTCCCAAGAATAAACACTTATTCATTAAATAAGAATTTATTAAGTAGTGACTCTGTACTGCTATACTGCACACTGCGATAGGCACTGTATTCAAAGATAAGCTGAGGATGATACACTACTCTGCAAGGATCAGAGCCTTGTGGGGTGAACAACAGGATAATAATTATAAGTTATATTGACATAAGTGCTTTATGTTCTACTGCATTCCAAACTTTGCTGACAAAGGTCCATATAATCAAAGCTATGGTTTTTCCAGGAGCCGTGTACAGATGTGAGAGTTGGACCATAAAGAAGGCTGAGTGCCAAAGAATTGATACTTTTGAATTGCAGTGCTAAAGAAGACTCTTGAGAGTCCCTTGGACTGCAGGGAGATCAAACCAGTCAATCCTAAATGAAATCAACACTGAATATTCATTGGAAGGATTGATACTGAAGCTGAAGCTCCAATACTTTGGCCACCTGATGCCAAGAGCCGATTCACTGGGGAAGACCCTGATGCTGTGAAAACACAGGAGAAAAGCTTTATACTGTCGGATTTGGCAAATATTCCCTAGATATAACACCAAAAGTCGAAGCAACAAAGTAGAAATAGATAAATTGGACTATGTCAAAATTTAAAACTTCTGTATATCAAAGGACATAATCAGCAAAGTGAAAATGCAACCTACAAAATGCTTCAAACCATAATGAGATATTGTCTCATACTCATTAGAATGGCTACTATAAAAAAATTTTTATGCCCAGAAAATAACAAGTTGTTGGTGAGAATACGAAAAACTGGAACCCTTGTCCACTGTTGGTAGGAAAGTAAAACAGTATAAGCACTATGGAAAACACTGTGGCAGTTCCTCAAAAAATTAAAAATAAAATTATCATGTTGCTGTTCAGTCGTCCAGACATTTTGCAGCCCCATGAACTGCAGCACGTCAGGCCTCCCTATCCTTCACTATCTCCTGGAGTTTGCCCAAGTTCATGCTCATAGGATCAGGGATGCCGTCCAGCCATCTCATCCTCTGACACCCTCTTCTCCTTCTGTCCTCAATCTTTCCCAGCATCAGGGACTTTTCCTGTGAGTTGTCTGTTCACATCAGATGACCAAAATACTGGAGCTTCAGCTTCAGCATCAGTCCTTCCAGTGAATATTCATGGTTGATCTCCCTTAATCTTGACTGGTTTGATTTCCTTGCTGTCCAAGGGACTTTCAGGAGTCTTCTCCAGCACCACAGTTCAAAGGTATCAATTCTTTGGTGTTCTGCCTTCTTTATGGTCCAGCTCTCACAACCACATGTGACCACTGGGAAGACCATAGCCTTGACCATATGGACCTTTGTCAGCAGAATAATGTCTCTGCTTTAAAAACTAACACTGCCTAGGTTTGCTTTTGCTTTCCTGCCAAGAAGCAATCGTCTTCTGACTTCATGGCTGCAGTCACTGTCTGCGGTGATTTTGGAGCCCAAGGAGAGGAAATCTGTCACTACTTCCACCTCTTCCCCTTCTTTTTGCCATGCAGTAATGGGGCTGGATACCATAATCTTAAAGTTCTTTTTTTTTTAATATTTAGTCTTAAGCTGGCTCTTTTCCTCTCCTCCTTCACCCTCATGAAGAGTTTCTTTAGTTCCTCTTTTCTTTCTGCCATTAGAGTGGTATCATCCACATATCTGAGGTTATTGATGTTTTTCCCGCCTGTCTTGGTTCCAGCTTGTAACTCATCCAGCCCTGTATTTCTCATGATGTGCTCAGCATGTCAAACAGGTTAAACAAACAGGGTAATAGCAGACAGCCCTGTTGTACTCCTTTCTTCATCTTAAACCAATCAGTTTTCCATATTGGGTTCTAACTCTGGCTTCTTGACCCACATACAGGTTTCTTAGGAGACAGGTAAGATGGCCTGGTATTCCCATCTAAGAGCTTTCCATGATCCACACAGTCAAAGGCTTTAGTGTAGTCAATGAAACAGAGATAGAAGTTTTTCTGAAATTCCCTTGCTTTCTCTATAATCCAGCGAATGTTGGCAATTTAATCTCTAGTTCCTCTTCGTTTTCTAAACCCAGCTTGGACATCTGAAAGTTCCTGGTTCACATACTGCTAAAGCCTAGCATGGAAGATTTTAAGCATGACCTTACTAGCATGGGAGATGAGTGCAACTGTCTGATGGTTAGCACATTCTTTGGTATTACCTTTCTTGGGGATTAGGATGAGGATTGACCTTTTCCAGTCCTGTGGCCACTGCTGGGTCTTCCAGACTTGCTGGCATAATGAATGCAACACCTTGATGGCATCCTCCTTTAGGATCTGAATAATTCTTCTGGAATTTCATTGCATCTACTAACATTACTAAGAGCAGTGCTTCTTAAGGCCCACTTGACTTCGCACTCCAGAATGTCTGGCTATGGGTGCCTAACCACACCACCATAGTAATCCAGTCCATTAAGATCTTTTTTATACAGTTCTTCCATGTATTCTTTCCATCTCTTCTTGATCTCTTCAGTGTCTGCTAGGTCTCTACCATTTTTATCCTTTGTTGTGTCCCTCTTTGGGTGGAATGCTTCCTTGATGTTTCCAATTTTTCTGAAGAGATCTCTAGTCTCTCCCCTTTTGTTGTTTTCTTCTATTATTAAGCATTGTTCATTGAAGAAGGCCTTCTTCTTCTAGCTACTTTTTGGAACTCTGAGTTTAGTATATATCCAAAAGAATTGAAAGTAGAATTTCAAAGGGAATTTACACATACATGTTCATAACAGAACTATTCACAACAGGCAAATGGTGGAAGCAACCCAAATATCTATCAGAGGATAAATGGAAAAATAAAACATGATCTACACACACAATGGAATAGTATTCACTCTTAAAAAGGAAGGAAACTCTGGCACATGCTACAACATGGGTGACCCTTAAGGCCATTATGCTAAGCAAATATGCCAGTCACAAACAAACAAATTCTGTATGATTGCACTTATACAAGGTACCTGGAATGCTCAAATTCACAGAAACAGAAAGTAGAATCATGGTTGCCAGGGTCTAGTAGGATGGGGGAATGAGGAGTTATTGCCTAATGAATGCAGAGTCTTAGTTTTGCACGATGAGAAAGTTCTGGAGAATGATTGCCCAACATGTGAATATACTAGATAAGAAAGCCTTCCTCAATGATCAATGCAAAGAAATAGAGGAAAACAACAGAATGGGAAAGACTAGAAATCTCTTCAAGAAAATTAGAGATACCAGGGGAACATTTCATGCAAAGATGGGCTCGATAAAAGACAGAAATGGTAAGGACCTAACAGAAGCAGAAGATATTAAGAAGAGGTGTCAAGACTACACAGAAGAAATGTACAAAAAAGAGCTTCACGACCCAGATAATCATGATGGTGTGATCACTCACCTAGAGCCAGACATCCTGGAATGTGAAGTCAACAGGGCCTTACGAAGCATCACTACAAACAAAGCTAGTGGAGGTGATGGAATTCCAGTTGAGCTATTTCAAATCCTGAAAGATGGTGTTGTGAAAGTGCTGCACTCAATATGCCAACAAATTTGGAAAATTCAGCAGTGGCCACAGGACTGGAAAAGGTCAGTTTTCATTCCAGTCCCAAAGAAAGGCAATGCCAAAGAATGCTCAAACTACCGCATAATTGCACTCATCTCACACGCTAGTAAAAAGTAATGCTCAGAATTCTCCAAGCCAGGCTTCAGCAATATGTGAACCGTGAACTTCCAGATGTTCAAGCTGGTTTTAGAAAAGGCAGAGGAACCAGAGATCCAATTACCAACATCCGCTGGATCATGGAAAAAGCAAGAGAGTTCCAGAAAAACATCTATTTCTGCTTTATTGACTATGCCAAAGCCTTTGACTGTGTGGATCACAATAAACTGGAAAATTCTGAAAGAGATGGGAATACCAGACCACCTGACTTGCTTCTTGAGAAACCTGTATGCAGGTCAGGAAGCAACAGTTAGAACTGGACATGGAACAACAGACTGATTCCAAATAGGAAAAGGAGTACATCAAGGCTGTATATTGTCACCCTGCTTATTTAACTTATATGCAGAATACATCATGAGAAACACTGGGCTGGAGGAAGCAGAAGCTGGAATCAAGATTGTCGGGAGAAATATCAATCACCTCAGATATTCAGATGACACCATCCTTATGGCAGAAAGTGAAGAGGAACTAAAAAGCTTATTGATGAAAGTGAAAGAGGAGAGTGAAAAAGTTGGCTTAAAGCTCAACATTCAGAAAACTAAGATCATGGCATCTGGTCCCATCTCTTCATGGCAGATAGATGGGGAAACAGTGGAAACAGTGTCAGACTTTATTTTTGGGGGCTCCAAAATCACTGCAGATGGTGATTGCAGCCATGAAATTAAAAGATTCTTACTCCTTGGAAGGAAAGTTATGACCAACCTAGATAGTATATTCAAAAGCAGAGACGTTACTTTGCCAACAAAGGTCCATCTAGTCAAGGCTATGGTTTTTCCAGTGGTCATGTATGGATGTGAGAGTTGGACTGTGAAGAAAGCTGAGCACTGAAGAATTGATGCTTTTGAACTGTGGTGTTGGAGAAGACTCTTGAGAGTCCCTTGGGACTACAAGGAGATCCAACCAGTCCATTCTAAAGGAGATCAGCCCTGGGATTTCTTTGGAAGGAATGATGCTAAAGCTGAAACTCCAGTACTTTGGCCACCTCATGTGAAGAGTTGACTCTTTGGAAAAGACTCTGATGCTGGGAGGAATTGGAGGCAGGAGGAAAAGGGGACGACAGAGGATGAGATGGCTGGATGGCATCACTGACTCGATGGACGTGAGTTTGAGTAAACTCCGGGAGTTGCTGATGGACAGGGAGGCCTGGTGTGCTGCGATTCATGGGGTCACAAAGAGTCGGACACGACTGAGAAACTGAACTGAACTGAACCATATATTTATAAATGATTAAGGTGGTACATTTTATGTTATCGTTTTTTACCATAATAAATTAAAAAAAAAACTACTTGTAGACATTCTCTGAAGCAAGGGGTTTAAAAAACTATGTTGGGGTGAAATTTTTAAATAAATTTATGCTGAGATCACAAATTATTAAATTTGTCTTTGACTTTATGCCTCAGACCATGAGCAAGGAAAATTAAATTCTGCTGTGAAGATCAGTCTAAATGCATAGAAGTCAGGTAGGGGCAATTGTGAGGCAAGGGAAGAAATAATTTCTTGATGGAGCATCTGTGCTAAGATGCCAATTCCTGTACCAGATTTTGGGACGTTGGAGTTTGCCCTTTCCTCTTCATTAATCAAAGATAATGCAGAATTACAGGATGGAATTACTTGCCAAAGAGTTTTCCATTTTCTGCCTCTCTCAGATGATGGTGATTGGAATGAGAAAAGTTCCCTAAGGACAAATGTTTCTGTTCTTAGGACCAGAATTTGCTTGCAGCAAAAACAGAGTGCTCAGAGGTCTGCTTTTTTATTACTCAGAGTACATCTGTTGAACTGAATACAGTCAGCGATACTCCCCCAGGCCCATCCACCATTATAGAACTGCACACGAGAACATGGGCATTTCCCCTTTGGTTTCTAGCCAGTCGGGTGGTGCTAGAGGTCAAGAATCTGCTTGCCAATGCAGGGGACGCCAAAGATGCAGGTTTGATCCCTGGGTCAGGAAGATCCCCTGGAGTAGGACAAGGCAATGCACTCCAATATTCTTTCCTGGGAAATTCAATGGACAGAGAAGCCTGGCGGGCTACATCCATGTGGTCTCAAAGAATCGGACACAACTGAGCAGGCAACACACACACACACACACACACTCAATGTAACCTTCCTTGTCCAACATTGCTATCCAAGCAGTGAGAAAGCAGCTCCTGTTACATTTCTCTGAGCTCTTATTTGACTCATAGTTTACACTACTGTTTCTCAGTCTTCACTCATATACTGAACTATCTTAAAGAAAAAAAAGAGATTCTTATAGAGTCTCACAGATTCATTTAGATTCTTTCGATTATCATTTTAATTATGTTTTTGCAAAATAAGCCAAAAGTCAGTCCTCATATTGGTTGCTGCTGCTAAGTCGCTTCAGTTGTGTCTGACTCTGTGCGACCCCAGAGACGGCAGCCCACCAGGCTCCCCCGTCCCTGGGATTCTCCAGGCAAGAACACTGGAGTGGGTTGCCATTTCCCTCTTCAATGCATGAAAGTGAAAAAATATAGTGAAGTTGCTCAGTCGTGTCTGACTCCTAGTGACCCCATGGACTGCAGCCCACCAGGCCCCTCCGTCCATAGGACTTTCCAAGCAAGAGTACTGGAGTGGGTTATAAAGACCCAAAATACCCCAAATAATTTTGAAATACAATTCAAAGGGACACAATCCAAATATTCAAAATCACAGTCTTTATTTGTATGATGGACATGTTGTCCTCAAAATGAATCACCACCTTCAACAGGAATATGGTCTTGTTCACTTCAGAGCAGGCTCTTGAGATGGGTGTTTTGTGAATACTCATCTCTCTGGTCATATTTCTAGACTCCAGTTATGATGAAGCCTTTGCTCATACAGCCTGTTCTGTTGCCACTTGGCCTTACTTAGCACAAGGGCATCATATATGTGATAATTCCATCCTTTATTCTTTACTCATTAGCCAGGAGTTACAAAATAGTGCTACTTGCTGATCATTGTGAATGGGGGCTCCTGAAATTAGGTCATTTAGTAATAAGAGGTAATCCAGGTCATGCAGAATTGATATACACTGATTTTTTAGACAACCCTCTAAATAAAGATGAAAAAATTAACTTTGGAGATAAATGACAGAAGATTTAGATTCTTAGAATCCATTGAGGAACATCACAGTGCACTTCCCTTAGCATCTACTTAATTAGTAAATCAAGTGTTTCGTTGTTTCCTATGTATCACTACCAAGTTAAAGTGACAGCAACTTGAAGACAGTAAGTCCCATGGTTCTATGGCTGAAGCCAATAAAGCTGTGCCCGTTGCTACAAATTATCACCGCCCAGCTTCAGAGGTTGCTGAACTGATTGATTAAGGTTTCCTGAGTGTTTACTCCTTTGGAGCCTATGCCGCCCAATTTATTTTTTTTCCAGCTTATTGAGATACAAGTGACATATAACATTGTCCACATTTAAGGTTTAAAATAGGTACCAATTTATTGAATTAAAGGATATACTATTATTGGGACCAGGAAATACATTCAGTCCATGTGTGGGCCATTTTGAGACATGAAAAGAAGTTCTTTCGGCTCACCAAAAATAGTGTCCATTGGCCACTTGCATTCAGACCATACCACCTGATCACTCAAACTTCTGAACTTTTTTCACTTAGAAAATGGGAGCTGGACAAGAATGACAAGTATGGGAAAACCTATACCAAATCTTCCATTGTCAAAGCCCTTTGCAGAAGGCCCTTGTAGTGGAAATCAGGATGCTGGGTGAGAAAGCCAGAGCCCTTCTTGCCCTGTATTTATCTCAAGAAGTTATGTGACCTTAGGCAAATCACCTAACTCCTCTAATATTTGGTTATCTTATTTACAAAGTGAAAGAGTTGAAATAGAAATTCCATAAGGTTCTTTCTCATTCCAAGAATCTAGTAAGTGTGAGGTGGAAATGTAAGAGTTGAGGTAGGCTGCCGTCTCATCACATGTTTTGCTGTGTGTGTGTGTGCTCAGTCGTGTCTGACTCTTTTCGACCCCATGGACTGTAGCCCGCCGGGCTCCTCTATCCATGGAATTCTCCAGACAAGAATACTGGAGTGAGTTGCTATTTCCTACACCAGGGGATCTTCCCAACCCAAGGATCAAATGCAGGTCTCTTGTGTCTCCTGTATTGGCAGGCTGATTCTTTCCCACTGAGCCACCTGGGAAGCCCATTTTGCTGTCTAGAGCAACCTGAATGACACTTTTACTGCTCATTTGTTTCATTTTTCTCTCCAGTCTCTCTCTTTCTCTTTCTCTCCCTCTTCCTTCTCCTCTTCCTCGCTTCCCTCCTCTAGATGGTGATCAACCTCAGGAAAGAATGAGGAATGGCATCAAGAATGCAGTCAAAGGGTATAACCACAGACCTTCTTAAACATATGCGTGTGTTCCCTTCTCTCAGAAATAGATATGGATTCTTTTGATGTTTTTCTGTCTCTGAAAGTAATTTTATGAGTATGTTTGCCAATCTGAATGTTGAAAGATTTCCAAAAGATCACTTCATCAAAGCTAATGGGTAACTGTGTCTGGTAGTCAAGAGTCCACTGATGTGTTTCCTGCTCCATTACTCAATAAGCATTAAATAACAATAACAGAAATGCTACTATTAAGGCCACTCTGGAAGAACTCTTTGAGATGGGAGGAAGGAGGAAGGGAGAGAAGAGAACACATCATACAGAAAGCTGTAACTCATACAAAAGGAGATGCGTTTGTTCCCCATAGCCCAAAAGGGACTTGGTGATTTGCTTTGAGTGTTACTCTGGCAGGTGATGAGGTAGAAACTTCTGCCCTTCTACAGGGATATGTAATAACACTGAACACACTAGTTCCACTGTGTGTAACCTTTGAGAGGAGATATGGAGAGGTTTAAGAGGCATGTAACAAAGACTACTTAAAAAGTGGAGAAAATGATATGAATTGGACATGTTTTGTGAATTTGAAAAGGATAAAGCTAATGGCTAACTCAATTACTGTCTTGTGAGAATGTCTGTAGAGTTATCAGGGGATAGAGCAAGAGAAAGCAAACTTTCTGTATCCCTCTAATAAATTATTAAATTCAGAATTTCTTTTGATTCCACAAACTCTAATTTGTTCCTTACTCAAACAATCTTAATAGCTCTCATTATATTTTCATTAACATTGTCTTCAGTTCTTCCACAGAAAGAACCTAATCTGATTATTCAGCCTGAAGTCCCTTTTTCAAACATTTCTATCTCCTTCAATGGCTAGTGATAAACATCTGACGGTGTTTCTTCTTCACCTACTTGTGCCAGCCAGTCTGTGGTGTCCTTAATACCAGTGTGGTCAGGCTGTCAGGCCTCTTAGGTATAAGCATTCAAGAAGTGAAAGGTAAGGAATGTATCAATTCTTCCTCCAGGAGGCCTGCAGCAAAAAGGCTGGTCAAGAAGGGAGTAGTGCTGAGAGATCCTACCAGAGTAAACAAGAACAGACAGCCTCTCTCCCAGCCAGCAAACTTCTGCTCCAAAAAGGTCTATTGGCTCAGCCAGTCGGTTGCCCAAGGCAGCTAAGCAGACGGCAGGCCTGCCCTGCAACTTTCTGCTTTAGGGGCCATCCTATCTGGTATAGCTATTTGAGCTGTCCACCAGCTCCTAACTTAGGGGATGGTTCTAACAGGTCTGTCCACCAACTTCCAATGTTTGGCCACAATTACTTTAGCTACTAAGTTGCCCATGCAAAAATCAGAAAGATTAGGCAGTCTGAACTCTGCAGTCAAGTCATCATATCCCTAAACCCCTCAGCGCATTCACCTAACCCAGAGCTTGAGAAAATGATGTGGAAATTTTACATGGGTTTTGAGGAATTTTTTGCAACCCTAAGTAATTTACTGGTTTTTTCATTTTCTGTTCCACCTACAGTTTCACGTACCTATTTTCATTTTCTCATGCTTGTCTTGTGCCACCTACCTATCCATCCAACTAATCATTTTTCCAAGCAAAAAAAAAAAGAGAGAGAGAGAGAAAGAAAGTCCCACAAATTCTTTCCTTCTTCCTACGTGCTTCTGTTTTTGCACATAGATCACCATTATGCTGGATAGGAATGTTGATAATTTTCAAAATGTGAGTATCTCGGTGGAGCATGTAAAAAATTCTGATGGTTGAACTTCACCCCAGACCAAATTACTCAGACTCTCTTGAAATGAAGTCCAGGTATCAATATTTTGAGAAAAACTTCCTTGGCAGTTCTAACATATAGTCAGGTATGAGAAACACTGATCTGGAAGATTGTTGGTTTCTCCTGGGCACAACCATCTTGGCAGTTGCCATGAAGTGATTGTTGGTAACTGATAAAGTAACATCATCCTCCCAGGCTCTTGCAGCATAAACAAAGGGTGTTGTAGTCATTTCCGGGGGAGGCAGCCCCTGCTGTGTGGTGCATAGGGTCATTAAGGAAAGTTTTGTTGCAGCAGTGGCACTCATAGAAAGCTTAAAATTATAGTTCTACCTCTATTCTATGAGGAATTTCTATCTAGAAACCTTGCATACACAACAACAATAATTACAAGTAACATGGAATACTATGTAACAATTATTAACATATTCTGTTAACTCACTCTATACTCACAATAACCTGTAAGGTGGGTAGTATTTTTATCCCCATTTTGCACATGAAGGAACTGAAGCAGAGAGGCTAAGAGACTTGCCTGGGACAATAAAGGTCGTGCATTGCAGAGTTAGGATTTTGAACCCTAATTGTCTGTCTCCAGGATCTCTGCCCTAAATAACTCTAAGATAGGAGACCAGATCTGGGGCCAAATTCCATTATAGAACCACTTGATTGTCTGTGATTCTTTAAGCTGAGCTAAACATTTTCTGTTTTCCAGCTCTATTAATGGGCTCTAATATTGCCGTTTGAAGACAAATCTGCTTCACATACGGACATACTCCATTTTATTGTGGGTCAGAGGAGCATTTTTCACAAATGGAGGGCTCGTGGCCACCCTGTGTGTGTAGCAACTTTCTCAGTGCTATTCTTCCCACAGCATTTGCTCACTTAGCATCTCTGTGTCACATTTTGGAAATTTTCATGGTATTTCAAACTTTTTCAGTATTATTATATTTGTTATGGTGATCTGTCATCCACGATCTTTGATGTTATATTACTGCTATGACTCACCAAAGGCTCAGATGATGGTTAGCAATTTCTAGCAATAAAGTCTTTTTTAAATTAAGGTAAAGACTTTCTTAAAGATGTAATGTTATTGTACTCTTAATAGACTATAGAGCAGTGTAAACACAACTTTTATATCTACTGGTCACACCAAAAAATTTGTGTAACTTGCTTTATTGCTGTGGTCTGGAACTGAAGCTGCAATATCTCTGAGGTATGCCTGTAATAAAGGATTTATATATCTAGGATTATAGGATTACATATAATCTAGGATTAGGGCTGGAAAGGCCTCATAAATCATCACAATCAGTGTTGCCTCTGCATTTTATAGATGTCAAAGCTGAGGGCTAGAACATTTGAGATATATTCAAGACTACACAGCTAATCAACTTAACTCCTGGCAATATGGTGGACTAACTCTCCAATGACATTCCCTTGGTACAGATAGCCTAAATTTCTGGATAAAATACAGATAACATTTTTTAATGAATGTCTGATTTATTCATTAAAATTCTTCATTAAACTGATCCCTGTTAAATAGAATGGATGTTTAATGGTCTGTGCAGTTGGGGAACAGAAAATTAAGCCCTAACAGGTTGATAAGTTGGATTAAAGACCCACACACAGCCAAAATCCCTGAAACATTGCATCTATAGTGAGAGAGCTAGAAAAAACCCACACCACAGAGGAAGTTGGTAGGGTTGACTGCACTGTAAAGATGCTTGGTGAGGACCTAATGCAATAAAGAAGGAGGAGGAGAAATAGAAAAAGGAAGAGAAATGTGGCAGAGGAGGAAGAAGAAGAAAGTCTCCTCAGGAAATGTCTCATCACATTGATGTAGACTGGGGGTCAGAATTCATACTAATTAAATGAGCACAGCTATTAATAATTATCTGAACACAAACTGGAGATTTTGTTTCAATAGTTGGAGGTAGGTAGCGTCTTGGTACCTGGTGAAATAAAAGCAGATTTTCTTTGGAGGAACACAGTTCAAATCTAGATCTCACTGAATTTCCACAGATAATTTCAAAAAAAGATGAGTTCACCATCAAATATCACAAAACCCATCAAGAGGAAAGGCACCATAAGCCAGAGTCCACAGAATAGCAAACTGCAGAATCATACTGCCAAAAATTCAGATCTGGAAACTTTAATGCAGAATATAAAATAATTATGCTTAATATGTTTAAAAATAAAAGAAGATACTGAAATTGTGATGTAAAAACAAATGACAAAACAATTAGACATTTTCAAAAAACACTAAGTAAGCACTTCAGGAAAAAATAATAATTGAAATTAGAAATGTCATAAACAGATTAAGCAACATGTGGTAGATTCAAAGATGAGCCATCAAGATTCCTCTTTAAGGAAGGACTTAACTCAGCTGCAAGGGGTGTGGTCATCAGACAGCCTCCAGCTGTCATCTCCTTCAGAGTTTGCCTCAGGCGCCAAAAGCTGCCTTTGCCAATGTCATTGGAGCGGCCTGTATCCAGCGACCGATGAAGGATGCAAAGACTCTGATGGTTCCACCCCAATGCAACACAGCTCTGGTAGGAAATATTCACTCCCTGATGGATTGTTTTGTTTTGCTGAGTCATTTGGTCATGATTGACTCTTTGTGACCCCATGAACTGCAGCGTGCCAGGCTTCCCTGTCCTTCACTGTCTCCCGGAGTTTGCTCAAACTCATGCCCATTGAGTCGGTGATGCCATCCAGCCATCTCATCCTCTGTCGTCCCCTTCTTTTCCTGCCCTCAGTCTTTCCCAACATCAAGGTCTTTTCCAAAGAGTGGACTCTCTGCATCAGGTGGCCAAAGTATTGGAGCTTCAGCATCAGTCCTTCCGATGAATATTCATGGTGGATAACCCTGAGCAGGTATTTTTAAAATTCTTTCATAGCTGCTTCATCTCCAGTACCTGCTTCTCCTGCAACTTAAACATTTTTCTACACCTTATAGCTTTTTGAAATGTGTGAGCCAGCCTGTATCAACTGAGAGGATAACCCTGGATAATGGGACCATAAATTTCTTTGGCTTCCAGCTTCATAACAACGATGTCCACTTTTTTATTATTATTATTCTTCAATCCTCATCTCATGAATCCAGAAACTTAGCTGCTCTTACACCTACTCCATAGCTTCATCACTCATTATAGGTGTTACTTTAGCGCTTTTCAGAGTAGATTCATGTCCGGATCAGGATTTGCTCTTCCTTTTTCTGAATGTACTGTGTTGTTGATTTATTAGCACTGACTTCACAACCAACAGCACCATAACTCATGCCTGAATGAAGCTTCTCTAACACATACTTTCTCCATAAGACACATCACAACTTTTTTTTTTTTTTTTTTTTTTTGCACTTAGGAACACAGAACTTCAGCCCTATGCCCCGGGGGCCATTTTAAACAGCAAAATCACCCCCAAAAAGAACAAAAATGGGGAAAGTATGACACTAAATAGATCGCAAAAAGGACAAGTTTAGAATAGGAGAGCTGAGGTGAGAAGGCAGAGTGTCACCTTGTTCAATGCATCAGGCAACTCCCATTTTTACAGAGTCCTGCACAAGTTCATGAATTACCATCAAAGTGCTTGAAGATTGATTTCAGGGATACAAGTAAATTTTAATAAGTAGACAAATTCATAAATAAACTCTGTAAAACAGAAGGATCGACTATACAACTGAATTATTGCACAGAGATTTCATGAGAATTGGAGAGCTGCTCAGAATTAAGGCATGCTGAGGCTCTTCGATTGCTCAGGAGAGTAACCATACTGATAAATTTTGAATGTTTAAGTTAAATGCTCATGAAAAGAATAAAAGCAGTATGTGAAGAATAAAAAGTGTGTTTTACTTCCAACAGTCACAACCACAAGATGTCATTTTATACCCATCAGAGTAGCAAAAATTAACATCAGTTCACATTAAGCATTTGGTGAGAGTATTCGCAAACAGAAACACATATATTGCAAGTGAAAGTGTAAATTGATAGAACCATTTTGACAAAGCTTGTCTATAACCTAAGAAGGCTTATGATATGTATTTTAAAGTGTGGTGCTCAGAACAGAATGGTACCCCAGGATGGACTGTTCCACACAGGAATCCATTATGTCAGGGCACAGTGGACTCTTGCTTCCTATGACTTGAGGCAGATTCTGACTTTGCACTCACTTCACAACAGCCACATTCTAAAGCATCAACAGAAACTCTAAGAAACAAGGCTAAGCCAGAGCTTCCTCAGTCTATTATTGGAAAGGCAAGGTTTTAGACCTAAAAATAGACATTCCATTATACCAAGTGTTCTGCCTCTATCTGCTACCACCTACTTTATCCTTTTTTCTTTTTTAATTGGAAGATAATTGCTTTACAATGTTGTGTTGGTTTCTGCAGTACAACAACGTGAATCAGTCATAATTATATATATATATATTCCCTCCCTCTTGAGCCTCCCTCTAAATTCTGCCTCCACCGCTGCTGCGATCAGGTACCCAGGAAAGGCACAGGGAGCAAGCCTTACATATGCGAGATGCCACGCAGTCCTGATGGAAGGGCTCCTCTCTGCCACAGCATCCTCTCCCACTTTTCACCCAGGACATGTTCAGCTTCTAAATATATGTTTAATCCCAGCTTGGAAACTGTTTGAAAATTTGGATTCCAAGTTCTGGCTCTTGTTGACAACATCTACCCTTTCAGACATGCAGTGCTACTTGACCTTGGTTTGTGCAAAAACTCAGGTACGTCTAGAGCAATGAAAATAGCATCAGAGACCACTGCAGGCTTGGCGATGTCAGAGGGAGGTGGAATTTGAGCAGAAAAAAAGAAAGACTCACTCCCGGCTAGTCCTTGGTGCCAGCTTTTCATACATCAGTCAGGCAATGGTGGGTGAGAGCAAGCGCCGGGTCATCGAGAAGGTTCTCGGAGCTTCTTTAATGGAGATAATCCAAATGGAACATAGTTTAAGCCACCAGAGACAGAGGAAAGCAGAGGGGAGGCATGGAGTGAAAACACGATGAAGTAAACCACATACCGAATAATCAGATCTCTAGGTCCCATTTCCCACCACGATCCCTGAATACCTGCACAGACAGGACACAGAAACACTCTCCTCTTAAGAAGCTTGAATGGTCCCAGATATCCATATACTACCCTTTGAGAACCCTAACAAGAAACACTAACTTATCATCCTATCTCATTATATAGAGAGAATTCAGTCAGTTTTTTAAACTGAAGCATAGTTGTCTTACTATATATATATATTTAAATATTTATTTGTTTGGCTAGTTGATGTGTGCAGGCCTAGTTGCCACACAGCAGGTGGGATCTTAATTCCCTGACCAGGGATCAAACTGATATCCCCTGCATTGGAAGGCAGATTCTTAACCACTGGACCACCAGGGAAGTCCCTGACTTATTATGCTTCAGGTTTAAAACATAGTGATTCAGTGTTTTTATAGATTATACTCCATATAAAGTTAAATATATTTGTTATACTCCATTGCTATACATGAATGCTCTTTTTTGAGAATTTAAAACATTTTTATGGTGACCCTCAGAAAGACATAACTTTTAAATTGTGACCCAGAACAGCACTTTTATACACAAGTAGAGCTGAAATTAAAGTCATATGTGTTAAATGCTGTTAAACAGTGTTGCTGCTGCTGCTGCTGCTAAGTCGCTTCAGTCGTGTCCGACTCTGTGTGACCCCATAGACGGCAGCCCACCAGGCTCCCGTCCCTGGGATTCTCCAGGCAAGAACACTGAGTGGGTTGCCATTTCCGTCTCCAATGCATGAAAGTGAAAAGTGAAAAGTGAAAGTGAAGTCACTCAGTCATGTCCGACTCTTCGTGACCCCATGGACTGCAGCCTACCAGGCTCCTCCGCCCACGGGATTTTCCAGGCAAGAGTACTGGAGTGGGGTGCCATTGCCTTCTCCGGTTAAACAGTGTTAAACAGCATTAAACTCTACTAAAGGCAGTCTGCTATTTTCTATTTTATTCCATGAAATTGCATTCCATCCCAACCCCATGCTACTCCACTCCATTGTTTCTCTTTTGTAAGTTGGTGATTAAAAATACACAAAATTGATTTCTCAGCCCTGTGGCCCCCAGTTCAAAGAACACTAGGCTAAAAGAAAAGAAACATTTGCTTGCCCTAACTTTCAAATTTACAACTAATCACTGTAGATCATCAGTGTTCTTTTTTTTTTTTTAAATAAGAGGATTTTATTGATGGCATTTTTACTGTCTTCATAATAAAACAAAATATGAAGCTCAAAACTGGATCACTTGGCCCTTTCTCTTCTTATTACCTCCCAGCTCAAAATGCTTGCATCTCTTAATAGCCAGCATTCTCTTTGACCTACAGTTGGGCTCAACACATTCAAGCCTCAGTACAATCTTCTTTGTAGTTTTAGACTTTTTCCGGAAAATCGGCTTAGTCTGCCCACCATAGCCACTCTGTTTCCTGTCATAACGCCGCTTTCCCTGGGCATACAGAGAATCCTTGCCCTTCTTGTACTGTGTCACTTTGTGGGGCTGGTGCTTCCCACACTTCTTACAGAAAGTCCAGCGGGTTTTTGGAACGTTCACCATGTTTGAAAGAGCGATACCAGCACAGAAAGCCATCAGTGTTCTTTTATGTATGGGAATGGGCAACAAAAACCATTCAGGTCTTTGAGAAAGGTTGGTAATACAAAAGAGAGATCAAATGGGGAAAGAAATGTGTGTGTGTGTGACAGTGGTGGTGGTGGAAAACTTCTTATATACATGAAAGAACATAAGAGTCAAAAATTGATATATAAAGTATTAAAGCAGAAATCAACGGGCAGGGTTTGGGTGAACTCCGGGAGTTGGTGATGGACAGGGAGACCTGGTGTGCTGCGGTTCATGGGGTCGCAAAGAATCAGACATGACTGAGCGACTGAACTGAACTGAAAGCATAAATGCATTATATATAGAGAAATAGATGCAAAAAGAAATTTAATTTGGTTACTTCCAAGAAGTAGGACTGGTGGATGGAAAAGATACAGAAAAAATGAACTGCCATTTTTCAATAAAAGCTTTTTAGTACCCTAATTTTTTTAGCTATGGACAATATCACTGCAACAGTATTTCAAAATTTAATTATATTGCAGGAAAATTTTGTCATGGGCTTCAACAGCACTCTTTCCCCCACTCTTTTCCCTGTTATGTCACACATGCAGACTCTTACTTTAACTGGCTTCTTCCAAAGCATCTTTCCTGGTTCAACCTATATGCTCTGTCAAATACTGCCCCTGAGGTAGGACTGCATGGAATTATGTATGTGATACTGCACATACTATTTCAACTGTATTTTATTTTCTGCATTCATTTACAACTTAAACAATCTCAAACCAGGATTTCAAAAGCTGTATTAACCACTGAAAGCATTCAAATGATGGTTAAGACAACAAAGGAAATATTAGGGGAATCAGAGGCACCTTTTCTGTCCTGGTGGTCTCTAAACATGTAGGTGGTTGTATATTTACATTTCTTCTTCGGGTGGGAGGTTTTTTCTTTGAACCAGCCTCAGCACATGGCATCTCTCATATACCCATCAAAGTGCCATCTGTTTTTTTTTCCAGAAATATTGGGGAGGACATTAGTTATGAATACGCTGGCAGCCCCAATTCCTGAATACTTTTCTCTTAAGAGACATTAAACATTTTGAAACAGATTTCTTGGAAAACAGCACAACAGCCTCTCCGGCAGCTTTCATGGTATCCCTCAGTGGTTATTTTTGTTCCTCCATCTAAAAACAACAGCATAGAAGGAGGAGGAGAACACATGGGCTCCTCCTGGGGCCAGAACTCTTCTTTAAAATTGCAAAAAAAAAAAAAAAAAAAAAAAAAATCTAGCAACAGCTGTGCCCACTGGAAGACAACATTAACTTGTGCGACCTGCCCAGACTTATCAGAAAATGAGGGATCAAGTTGTAACCAGCCTCCTTGCAAACGGTGGCTTGGATTATTTTGCAGGAAAGGACTAAGATGAGTCATTCCTTCCTTTCCGTTCCCTGTAGAGACAGGAGCCTTTGGGAGTGTCCCAAATCCTGGATTCAAACTCAGTGCTGAGAATTCTAGGCGAAAGAGTATGCCAGTGCCATCTTGTAAAGTTCCATTAGAGGGGTCATGGATGACGCTATTGTCACCTGCCCCAGATCAGGGACACAGCTCATGGAACTAGGACTAGGCTGGAAATTAGGACAGCTGGTTTGTGCTTCTGCTGTGCACATACTCACTGTGTAACCTAATGTGGAGCCATCCGCATCTCTACAGCACTCACCTCCTCAGCTGAGCGACAGGAATGATAACAATTGCTCCACCTTCCCCATGGATAATCAGCAAGTCACATTAGATGGCATAGGGAAGTGCTTTATGGAAAGCACGGGGTCCTATATAAGAGGGATCATTTAAAAGGTTTTTCATACAAACTTTGAGATAATGAAGATTTTTCTCTAGGATTAAGAACAGAGCCCAGATTGCATTTTTTTCATATAGTCTGCAAATAAAGGCAACTGCTGTATATATGCCTCCTCTGCTTATAGTCCAGGTGCCTCCCTACTCAGCCCTCTCCCTGTCCCTCAGGGTGAAACTAACCACACTCCCCACTCCCACCAACACAGTATTTTTTCCTTTATGCCCTCTCTCATGACTCCCAGAAAGTCAGCCACCACCTAGTCCAGAGGCTGTCAATTCAGATGACAGAAGGACCAGGTGAGTGATATAAATGCATGGACTAGCTTGGGTGTGGGAAATGCGGCCACACAGAGATGGCCTACACCATCTAAGGAGCCACCATTGCTCAGCTCCTAAAATTGCCTGGTCTTCAAGTCTTTCAAGAAAATACAGAGACCTGGAGTTGTATGAGAAATCTTTGAATGTTGAAAGGTTAACCAACAATTTTTAAATGTTTGAATCATCCTAGAGCCAAATCAGAAGCATTTGTGCATGAGTTGAAGGTTTGCAGCCTTTGATCTAGGCTAACTCCTGTATTTTTACAAGTATAAATCCTCAAGTCCTAGAAAACAGCATAGTATAGCTCACAGACTGTGTACTTGGAACCAGTGAAGACCAGGGCTCAAATCTCTCATTAGCAGTTAAATTACCACATGATCATTTGAGTAGGGGTCTTAATTTTGGAACCCCAGTTTCCTCAACTGTGAGAGGGGGTAATTATGCATCCTCCATAAACGTTCTAGAGAAAATGAACAAGATCACAGATAATGCATGAAAATCACCTGGTAGATAATAGGCACTCCGTCTGTGCATGCTCGCGTGTCTAACTCTTTGCGAACTTATGGACTGTCGCCCACCAGGCTCTTCTGTCCGCAGGCATTCTCCAGGCAAGAATACTGGAGTTGGTTGCCATGCCCTCCTCCAGGGGATCTTCCCGACCCAGGGATGGAAGCCGTGTTTCCTGCATTGCAAGCAGATTCTTTAGCCACGGAGCCACCGTGGCTAAAGAATCTTCTTTTAGCCACGGCTAAAGAATCTAAAGGAAGCCCAGGCGCTGTGTCTCCTTTTCCCTCAAGGCCAATAAGTTAACGGTTACGAAGCAAGAGCCCGTAACTTTTATCTCCTGAATCCACTGGTTCTTTTTCCCACTGTATCCCAGCATTCCTTCACCTGGATAGCTCTCGTTTTCAGAGATGTGAGGCATGATTTGCCTAGGAACTGAGCACAGCAGCAGCACTTTATAGACATCTGCTTTCTGATTCTTTCTTTTCCTAAGCACAAGCCCCACCAACCTGTGTAGGTCTCATTTATTTTTTCTGGAACAAAAGTGACAACCAATGTAAAATGAGACAATAAATCTGTGTGACATTGCTCTAAATCATAGTAGGCCCATCTGTGAAACCCGTCCATGAAAAGGCCTGTGAGCCCGAGATCACCCTCTGATTTGACAGCCTGATGCCTAAGGAATATGTTTTAAAATATAGATTTTATTATTATTCAAATACAGGGAGGCCAACAGATAAAGAGATGATTGCTATTGAAAAGATCGTTTGTAAAGAAATTTAAAAAAATAGAAGCTTAAAAAATGTTCATCTTTATCCAGAAAATAATCTACAAGAAGATTCAGATTACCTGCTAATTAATACTAATTGTATTAATTAGCAGGGAGGTGAATCAAGTTGAAAGAATATGGAACATTATCAACATATTCACTAATAAATAGTGAGTATTTTCTAATGTTTCTGTGTCTTCTAGTTTCCCAGCTTCTCCAAGTTGTATGCTATTGTTATCGTTTGTTTTATGCTATTATTATAATTTTTCTATAACATTTAACAGATTTCAATAGACAACGAGTACTTAATAAATATGCAATAATGATTATTAATTAAAGCTGTTGAAAACTTTTAGAAAAGAAAAGGTAGTTTGTAAATTTCAGTTCCCAAGAAGCACCAGGGTTGGTTGAGAAGCAGAGGAGGAAAATTAGGCCAGAAGCTTTACTGTCATTTCTGCAGAAAGGAACAAGCAAGGCAAGGAAAGGAGCTTTAGGGGTGGCTAGTTTAAAGAATTTCAGTGGGCTCTGAGGTGCAGAGGTTGTTTCTAGTGGTCTGGTACCTGGTCGTGGTGATTAGGGCAGGGGGACAGTGAGGTCCTGAGAGCTCATGAAGGAGGTGTTTGAGGAACTGGCTCTGGTTGGCATATGAAAGTTGTGCTTACAGGCAAGCCCTTTACTATGTCTTGGCTACCCCTGTGAGGAGCAGTCCCTTTCTGGGTCACCAAGGTCCCAGATATCAAAGTATTAGGAATACAGAAAATACAAAGGCATGATTAATACAGAGTATCTTCAAACTAGTGAGTATTGCCCCCTCCACACATCCCTGGAAAGATATCAGAATGTCAAAGAGGAAGTTCCCATAATAGGCTCACAGAATAAGAAAGAGGGAGGGTGACTAAAATCCTCCACTGGGAAAGGACCCTTGTGTAGGAATAGAAGAAGAGACGGTCAAGGCACCCAGAGAAGAAAGGCAGCAAGACAGTAATGCACCCAGGAGCTCAAAGAAAGTTTCCATATGCTGCTTAGAAAAAGAAAGTCTTAAGGGTGGGTGGAGCTCCAGGTAAGCGTGGTCCATGGCCTTAGTCTCTTAACATCTTGGCTACTTTTTCTAAGGTTAAATGAAGCCCCACTTTCTCTGAGTGGAGAAAATTAAATATGAATACAGAGACTGCAATGGAATGAAGGTAATTCTGCTTGAGTGCATTGACCTTTATCAACCATTTAACCATAATTTCTGGAGCATGAATCCAATGTTAGGCATACTCTGCGACTGTTCCTATAAAGAAGGATCCTTCTCTTCTGGCTCAGGTCCAGGCCATCATTCTCAAGCATCCCGAGACAGGGAAAGAAAAATAAAATCCATGGAGTTCTGAAATCTAGTTAAAGAATAGTTGTAGGAGACAATGAAAATAGCAGTCAGGCAGCATAAATCTCCAGAGAATATGAGTTTTCTTCCTGTGACTGACTGAAAAAACAATTATATTTCTCAATATTCCTCCAACTGAGACTTGGATTCAGCACTTGATAACATACAAATTGCTGGTTTGAGGCTCTTTTTTTCAATTGCACTAGATAGTTAGGAAAGAATGGCTAGGCACACATGGGCAGATCCAAGCTTATACAAAAAAACTTTTAAAAGCAGAATATCAAGGATTTTCAAGACTGGACAACTTTTTACTATTTAAGAAAAAATATTTTTATTTGCAAGAAATGGAAATACAAAAGCATAACAATTTAAATTCATTTTTTTCCAAACTAAATACAAGTATCCTACAAAGCATTTGCTTTTTTTTTTTTTTTGTATTTACTTAACTATGATAAAGAATAAAAAGCCATTAAAAAAAAAAACAGCGTGATAATGACAGATAATAGACTCACAATGTATTTAGACTTAAATATTACTGGTCTATATAACCTGTTACCAAAGAGAGAAAGCCCAGCCTGTCAGCACAAACATTAAAGCTCATGGTTGATTATAGTCCAGAATCTGTTCAGCATTGTTTAAAAACGGTCGCCCACAATTTGTCAAAGAGTGCTGGTGTTTTTTGTAGACTCAGAAAATATTCCGTCTGAAAGGGAGAGTTGCTGAACAGTGTAGGCCATGGGTCCATGGTGCAAAAAGTTCATGTTCTCAGTCAGCTGGTGAGCAAGCGAGAGGAACAGAGAAACAGCTAAAATTGCTGGTGTTGCTTTCCCAGGATGCAGAGGCTGCTAGCTGTAACTACAGAGGATGGGATGAACGGAACAGATGAACATCTGCACTATGAGGCGAAAACCCCTCAACTTTGCACAGCGGGGCCAGCCCAGGGAGTAGGAGGCACTGCATTCTCCGCCCAGAGGAACTTCAAAGCTTACAGTGTGCTCACGCAGAAAGAGATCTGTTCAACCTAATCCAAAAATTGCTGCACCTCCCCTATCACTTAGCTGTTTATCATCTCATAATAATTAGCTGCCCTTGTTTTCTCTTGCTATAACATTAAAAGACTTATTTAGTATATGTGTGCATGCTAAGTCACTACAGTCACGTCCGACTCTGTGATCCTATGGACTGTAGCCCACCAGGCTCTTCTACCCACCAGATTCTCCAGGCAAGAATACTAGAGTGGATTGCCATCCCCCGCCCCCAACTCTCCAGGGGATCTTCCTGACCCAGGAATCGAACCTATGTCTCTGGCAGCTCCTGCATTACTGGTGGATATTTTTACTGCTGAGTCACCAGGGAATCCCTTACTTAGCACCCAGCATTTACTAAGTGTTCAAGAATTATCATTTTCCTTCCTTCTAGAAACTCAGACATAGTTCCTGAATTTTCTGTTACCCAAAATGACAACATGAAATATGTCCTGTGGTAGGTGGTACTGACCCTTTGGCCATGGAGACATGGAGCCTGAATCCTCAAAGGTACTGGATTCTTCTGTGCCAAGAAAATGTTCTGCTCTGAGGATTTATAATACCTTGAATCCTGGCTGGCCATTTTTTGATGTGACCACACCTTGGAAAAATGGGATTTTCCTAATGGACGTTACTCTGTTTCTTTTCTCCTGATGTATAGATGTGATCAAGGCTCACTTTTTAGGAAACCATTTTTTGAGCCTTTGGAAGTTTCGTCGTCCAAACCCACTTCAATTTAGTACTACAAGGGTGTATACAAAAACTCCCAATGACAAGGTGGCCCTCAGTCATCCTGGATTCAAATATAAGGCACATGTAACGCACAAATGAGTGTCCAAGACAAGGGAGGAATGTATTCTTGTGTGTGTCTATGTGCGTCTATGTGTGTGCCCATGCAAGAGGTGGGGGAAGGGAGGGAAAGAGAGAGCTGGCACTTGGGCCTTTCGAATAGTTACTGATTAATGAAGCTTCGTCAGGCCCCTTACTCCCCAATATCCACTAGGGCCTCTTGCAACACTCTTTCTTGGGAATGAATGACAACTCAATGAATGAATGGATGAGTGAATGAAAGAAGAATCTGAACTGTCTCTGGCTGCTTCACAGGCCTCTACTCTCTCCCAGAGCTGTCCTCCCAGAGGGTCTTATCTGATCACATGTCTCCTAACTCTCTCAGCTAAAAAGCATTCAAAGAAAATGACCTTGACCAGAGCACTACCTGCTAATGGTTTGTCTGCACTGCAAGCAGGAGAGCTAGTGTCTGGAATAAAGACTGGACTCCACAGAACTGAATTACTGACAAGAGCACTTGGCAGAGAAGGGGGAGGCTACAGCCTTCTCCTCCATCTCCCATTTCCCCACGTTAGCAAGGCCGCACGGATGCTCCATCTCCCCGATGGGAAGCGGGAGGTCTCTGAGCGTGCACCCTGTGCACAAACGACATGTGTGTTCAGAGGAGCTGGCCCCGAGGGGCCTCTGATCCTTGTCTTTTGCTCAGTGTGAGAACACACAGGAAGGAGACACAAAGTGCAAAAAAAAAAAATTTTAATAAAACACTTGTGTCAAAAATTCTGGACACTGACTCACTCCCAGAACAAAGGTGAACAAGTTCGACGCTCTTGCTCCAAGGACACATGAGAATCACAGCCCTCTCTTGGCATTCAGGCATGAGGAAGGAAAAAAACCCACGGTATTTATAGTTGGTTTGTAAATAAGTTGCACTAAAAGTTGCTTTCACAATCTGCAAATTAGGTCTCTAAATCAAAATCATTTATACTAATAAAAAGGTTATCTAATTTTGCCTGTACTGGTGTCAAAACCCATCCCCACCTCCTGCCCAAAAGGAGCAACCTAGTTCAGCTGTCAGATTTTTATATAACACTCTCTTTATGTGAGCTAGGCTCCAGAGTCCTAACACTTCACAGAAATCCTTTCTTAAACTTGGCACTGAGGCCTTTCATTTACAGTAGCCATTTCTAAGTGCAAAGTCCAGAGCTGTGAATAGAACCACGCTGGGGAGTCTGGGTTACTCAGGTCTCACCCAGTGAAAAAAGTATGCGTTCTCTGAACTTTTTACAAGACATGTTCTCCACTAGGCTAATCAAAGAAAGGGAAGAGGAAAAGCTGCTGACATGATGGGAAATATATTAGTATATTTATCATGAACATTGATTCTTTATGATTGACGGTTGTGCTAAGAGTCTCAAATTTTCCAAAACTGAGGTTCCAAAGCTGAAAGCCTGCCACTATTTAACATCTTCAGGGCTAACCAGGTATTACTGACTCAGCTATGCTATGGGACGGTTCTGGGGGGAAAACAAATCCACTGACGTTGTGAGCTTAACCCTGGAAGAGAAAATGGGCACATTAACTATTTAGAACCAATGTGGTGTTATCCAACTCTTCTGCATCCTCTGGACTCCATTACATTCTCCTAAAGGGGTAACTGTTTAGTTCCTCTTCTTCGCCTGAGCAAGGAGTGGAGAGCAGAGGTCTTTCTCAAAATAGCAGCAACTGGTCCTTGGGTCCCCTTACAATGGCCATTTGAGCCCTCAGGCTGATGTCCTCAGTCTCTAGACATAGATTCAGTTCTGGAAGAATGGCTGCCCAGAGATCAAGCCCTGCTGTTTGGAGGACTGGAGAGAGTGAGGTCAAGTGAGGAAATAAAATCCTCAAGGCACTAAGTATGGGCCCTAGGTTGTCCTTTGCCTTCTTCCTCTTTACTCAGAAGAAGAGGTTTTCCACTCGGGCTGATCCAGGAGCCTTAAAAACCCAATCTGGTTCCAGTGCATCAGGTGGGTAAGCTGACCCATTCTCACTGACACAGGCAAAGCTTCACTTTCTAATCGTCCAAATACTAGAGTTAATAGTACCTTCTCACCTTCTTAGCCACCCTTGACCCCACCCCATGGGCTGCCTGTGCCTGATAATTACATGACACATTAAAGAGAGGGATGGGTCAGTAGTGGCCCTTGGTTGGCAGACACCAGCCGGACCCAGGAAGGTGTAGAGCAGAAGAGAAGGAGAGAAGAAAGTAGAGAGAAACAGAAGGGAACAGGGCATGTACTAGCAACCCTTCTCCCACACGGCGCAGCCTGTCTGGTCTCACCCTTTGCTGGCCAATGGATGGGACAGTGAGAGGCGACCACTGTGATTCTGATCCAGCTTTACACAGTGCCAAGAAGAGGAACTTGGCCATCTCCCTGTTGGAACCTTCTCCATCACAGTAGGGAGAGAGAGGAATCACTGATGGTGAGCCCTGAAGGTACCAGATCTGCTTATGAGTTTGCTGTTGTTCAGTCTCTAAGTCGTATCTGATGCTTTGCAACTCCATGGGACTGCAGCACGCCAAGCTTCCCTATCCTTAACTATCTCCTGGAGTTTGCTCAGACTTGTGTCCAATGAGTCCACTGCTTATGAGGTCTCATGGCAAATGCTAACGACACCAAATTCTGTGGCTGATATGGAACAGAGGGCCCAGGAGTGGCTTAATCTCTCCTAAGTACAGGTTCCAATGACAAAAGAGATGAGAAAATCAGAGACAAGAGAGTTCAAACTAAAAGTGCTTCAGCTACTTCTAAAAATAAAAAACAAAATGTGAGCAAATTTCTTATACAAAATCTTTTACAAGCTAGGGAAAAACATTTAAGGGGAGCCTTCTACATTATACAATAAAAAGTCTATTTCTATTTCTTATTTGTATGAAAGAGGAAAGTTTTTGTTTTTTTTTTTAAACTACAAAAGTTACTCTTAATCATTAAAAAAAAGAAGTAGGTTGGGGGATTAGGTCGTGTCTCTTTGGGTGAGCTGCAAAGTGGCCAAACCTGACTAGAAGAGGTAAGACACAGATACATGAATGTCACCTGCTCTGACCCCAGGAGCAGGCCTCAGGCCCAGCCTCTGCATGGAGGCAGAAGAGGAAGGGAAAGCAGACGTGTCAGGGGAGGTGGGGAAAACTGGGCTAGCATGGCTGTCTGAAACACCTGGGGTCAGGGCTTCCCTGGCATGGGCACAGGGCAGAAAAAGCACCTGTCCACAGAGCCTCAGACCTGAGCCCTGCTCCATCTTCCCCTCTGAGTTCAGGCTTCAGGAGGACACATGCTTAGGGAGGTTCCCCAACTATAATTAGAAGCTTCCAGCAAAAAAAAAAAAAAGAAGAAGAAAACACAAAACAAAACATGGCCTGGAAGAATGGGGAATCCCAGAGTTCAGGCTGCCCTCTTCGCTCCACAGGCCAACAGAGGACCTTGTGAGCCTGGAGGGGAGGCGTCCGGATGTCTTCAGTGGTCGCCCAGGGAAGCCCCTGCAAGCTAATAAATACTATTTACAAGTGGGGAGGAGAAGCCAGGGAGGCAGAACTAGGGGCGTGTGGGGACACAGACTGTGAAATCCTACAAGCAACATGGTGGGGCAGGTTTGCCTGGAGTAGAGAAGCCTGATTCCTTCAGGCATTGCACTTGCGGCCTGAGAGTAGAAAGGGGCGCCTTGCTCCAGCGAAGGGGCCCTGGGCCGGGGCCCCGGGCAGAGCGGCAGGGGGCGCCCGCGGGGCACCGCAGAGCCAGGCTGAGGAAGGCAGGACGTCAGTCAGTGCTTCGCCAGACTCCAGCGAGCATCCTGGTATTTTTGTGGGGTCTCGAGTGAACAACAGTCAGCTCTTCTTCAAGGAGGCGGTCACACCCACCCCGGTGAGAATCGGGCCGTATCTTTTTGGCACTGTCGGTAGAAACAAGCCTGCTTGTCCCACCCCGACCGAAGATAATTGCCTATGGCAGTAAGCGAGGGACGGGGCGGGATCCTCTGCAGGGAGGGACATGGGACCGGGGGAGGCTCTCTCTCACCGCAGGCGGAAATTCCAGGCCGTCCGTCCTCCCATCCAGAGCCAGGACCACTGGTCCAGGTTTTCATCCAGATTGGGTGGGCAAAAAGGAAAAGCTTATGACAAAAGGTGGTTTGGAGAGGTAAAGGCTAAGTGAAGAGACAGAGGGAGGTGGCGATAGCCTCTTTAAAAGGTGGCGTTCACTCTTCTGTCGAGTTCTACGACTTTTAGTGTCTCATTCCCCTCCAGGTTGGTGCTGACCCTGCAAAGGCATCAGAAGGAGAAAGAAGTCTCACCATCATGCTTGGCAGGATGGCGCAATCACCCCATGACTGGACTCAGCGGGCTGGCCCACGCACGCCTCTTGTCTTCTTCCCTCCCAGCAGCACTTCTCTGTTCCAAGGTCTCCTGCTACCTGCCTGTCCACCGTCCACATTCCTCCTTTATCCTCATGCCAAAGGAGACATCCCAACCCAAAGGATAAACCTGGTGGTTGGATACTGATTCCTTGTACGTTGCTAAAATTACTGTATTTATTGAGGATAAATACCCCATGCTAAACCCTGGGAAGGAGAAAATAAAAGGATAAAGGCTGATCCTTAGTCTAGAATAAACATTTTTTTAAAAAAATTTATATAAAGATGAAACCTTTATAAACATTAAAAGATTCTAGATGAAGGTTAAAAAAACAAACCCAAAACTATCATGAAATAACAATAAATATAACACAGAAAATAAATACATTATTACATTGTGTAACAGCCTAGAACATCTCCTAGGCATTCAGAGGAAGGTGATGAGGACTCTGGTATCAGGGAGACATCCCAGAACAAGAGGGATTTCAATGGGGCCTTGAATAGCTGAGACAAGAAGACTTTTGTCATGAGCCAAGTTACTGAATGGTTAAGTCTTTTCTGGCTCCCAAGAGTAGTCTTCTCTGGCTTCTACAATTCTCTCTAGGAAATAACAGTAATATCTAACCTTGTAAAGTATTTCAAAGGATTTATATGTTACACTTGCCTAGTTCTTAAAATAATAAGTGCTATAAATGTTAAATATGCATATAGAATATAAATATATAAATATATATTTATAATATATATGTATATATACATATATATATATATATGTATATATATAATATATAAAAATATATAAAATATATAAAATTATATATAATTACAAACTTTCCAATGCAGCATTAGGGGAGGAAAGCTAAAAAATTTGAAACAAAAACTTTCCTACTTGTATTGGAATAGAATTATCTCTAGGAGGCACGAGTTCTGCTAGACCACCAACCATACCACGTATAACCAGGATTGTATGCAGACACTCCTTCCCATGTCATATAGTGTACTCAGGTACCTCCCCTGCAGGATACAATCCCCAGCAGTATACAAGTCTTTATGTTTATACAAGGACTCTTCCTCATAACTAAAACAACTCATGGAGAATTGGAGGCAAATATATGTTATTTTCAGTAATGGAAACACAAGAACAGTGCCTCTCAAAGTGTCCTTCAGTATTAATATATAACTATCTAAGTATAATTAACGCATGTTTGCATGTGTGCTAAGTCACTTCAGTCCTGTCCAACTCTTTGTGACTCCATGGACTGTAGCCCGCTAGACTCCTCTATCCATGGGATTCTCCAGGCAAGAATACTGGAGTGGGTTGCCATGCCCTTCTCCAGGGGACCTTCCTGACCTAGGGATCTAACCTGGGTCTCTTACATCTCCTGCCCTGTCAGGCAAGTTCTTTACCACTAGCGCCACCTGGGAAGCTCTATTGCATGTTTATTTCCATGTAAATCATAAAACTACTTATTGACATATAACATGACATATATGTATCTCTAGTTGGAAGGAAGCTTGGAAATGTGCCTTGAGGCAGCATTTGTATAGCAAGTACACTGCTGTTACTGAACTGTATGTTTACTTGTGAGACTCTGAGGAGAGGAAGAAGACAGTGAGGAAGGGAGTCAAGCCCTTTCCCCAATTCTTGGGGTCTCCACTGCCAGCTCCCCAGCGGCATAGCAGATACGGGGCCAGCTCTCACCATGTCTCTTCCCCAGTCTCTGTGAGGGCCAGCTGTTGACAGACAATGGACTCTCCAGAGCCCAGGTGCTGGAAATAGGTCCTGAAAAAGCCAAGGGTTGGACCAGGCCAATGGGAAAGTCTACTCTGCACGCTGCAGTTTGCTGATTCATAACGCATCACTGGGGCCTTAGAGGAGGCAAACCCGTGTCTGTTTGACTTACATGTGCTGCTGCAGCTCCAACAGCACTGATTTCTCCAGGCTGGTCTCATTTGAGATAATGAAATGGGGAAGATCCACGTCCGGCCTGGACTCCAGCCCTTTTGCCCTGAGCAGAGCAGAGCCTCGGTCCCAGCGTCCCAGCTCCCCAGCTGAGGCGGAACTGGGCGGCTCCTCCAGGGGAGAATGTTCCTCATAGATCAGCAGGTTCCTGGATCTCACTGAGAACAAAGTAAAGCAACAGGTGTTACATCACACCTCCCCCTAGATGCTCAGGGCAGGGAGAAGATGATAATTCACTGGTTCTTGTTGCCCAGGACTTAGGGTGCCAACTGGAGTTGGCTTTCTATAAAGGCTTCAGGATTTCAGAGTTTGGTGTGTTGAAAAATGATACCAATTATAAAGTGCTGGAAGAACAATAGAAGAACAAATACACAGGAAGCAAACTGCCACCCCCATTGCTTTGAAAATAAAACTCCCCTCCAGGCCACCACCACCACCCGCTCACAACCATCTGGAGGAGTCAAATATTTGGAGGTGTCCAGACTCAGCTAAAGTAAGCATCCTCAATGAGTAGGTCTTGCACAGAGAGAAGGTACAAGGGCAGAAAACTGTGTTTTCATTTAGAAACTAGAGAGAAGACACAAGGCCAAAGCCATAAATCAAACACCGGAGACACACTCTTTTGTTTTATAGAATAGTTGCATAGCTAGATGGCTTGGGAGCAATTTTCTACAACATAGAAACTTTACTCTCATCAACTTCCATTTAAATTTAGAGATATATTCCCTTGGAGAAAAAAAAAATAGAATTCCCCAGGAGACCACTGAAATTATTTGTTGAAATGCTGGACCTTCTGTCATATACCTGGCAGAGACACACCTACCTCAGATGTTTCAGAACCACAAAATTATGCCTACCCTCAAAATCCAGTACCCCTAATTCCACACTTGTTCTTACTAGTGTATGTATCTATTTCATGATCCCTACATACCATCCCTTTATTTACCATATACTTAAAAGAGATCATTGATCTAGATGAGACTATCACATCTAACACCCGTGTCTCCAAATTCTCTAAATCTTGGGCATTATATTTTGTAACACGGGCTGCTTGTCTCATGTCACTTTACAGATGCTTACTGTGGTAACCTCATTTCCACTGAGTGGAATTCCTTTAAAATGTGATGGAAAATTTACGGCTCCCCCACCCCTTCCCTGCAAATGCACATCCCTCCCCACATCAGAACTCAAAAAGAAGATGTCAGAATCTGCCAGGAACACAGTCTAGAGCAGAAGTCTGAAAGCCATGCACTGTGGAGCTCTAGAGAATTGCCAGTGGTGTCTCAGCCCAGTGTGTGAGGGGCAGAAGGGGAGACCCAACAAGTGGCCTGGGCACCAGACTTCCCATGGCCCTCTTCCTCCCTTCAGTGGGGAAGTTACACTTTTACCACCTTTTAAACATTAGGCTTGCACATGTCAGCAGAAGCCGAGGACACTTCCTGCAAAACCCTGGAGGTCAGAGACATGACAGCTGCTGCACACTCCGTCATTTGGGGGCAGACGCTTGTGTTGATGCTCTTCAATCAGTGTTTATTATGGGACAGAGGGGACAGTGACTTTCAATTGTCTCCTCCCAAGGAATGGATATATATATATATATATATATATGCGCGTTTTTATAGAGAAATGATTTCGAGACCACTGCTCTGTACCCAAGGAGGCTTACGTAGAGCTATTTCAAACCAAGTGATTTAATACAGTCCTCCCATCAGAAAAAAAAAAAAAAAAAAAAAATTAGACTTTCACATAAGACTTATTTCAGAACGTTAAACTTTGAGAAATGAAAGAGAAAAGAAACAAGACACCTCCCCAGCTGCTAAGCGCTGTCTTACCCACGGAGGATGTGTAGGGTTCCTGCAGGGAATGCTGGCTGGGCAGGGCCATCTTGGTGGCAGAAGGATAGGGCCCATAGCCCTGAAAGAAGCTGCCAAATGCTACGGCAAAGCACAGCACCACGACCTGCAGGGTGAGGAGAGAACGTGGGAGCCGTCAACTCCAAGATGCACAGAGCAAACCTGCAGACCTGCAGCTCCTGGGAGGTCTGGAAAGACGACTCTCCTCTGTCAGGCCAGCAGACCGCACCCAGGTCATTCGCTGTCACATCACAGGAGAGAAACATCCTCAGAGCGAGCTGTGGTTCCTCCAAGCCCCAGTACCTGGACATGGCAAGCTGGGGAGAGGCTGGAGCCTGGCGAGCAGGCCGGTTGGTGGCGGCGCTCTTCATCTGGGAAACTCACCATAAGGCATGTGCCAGTCTGCGTGCCGGCCAGCTTGCAGGTGCGAGAAACCTTGCCCATCACCAAAGTCTGAAGCTTCTGCAGCTGCTGCAGGAGAGTTCTGCAAACACAACAAATCAAAACCATGAAGGGCGTCTCAGAGAGAGAACGCTTGTCAGTGATCTCTGCCCCGGGCTCCAGGGAGGCTCCTGTGGCTTTGTGTCTGAATCAGAACACAGTACCAAGAAAAAGGTTCCTCTGATGAAGACACAGACACCACTGTCTTCCAGCACTGGACTCGCAGAGCTTATGGGGCTCAGAATCTGCCCCCATGAGCAGCTTGTCCATTCTATGCTGTTCTAAGAATCACCTCAATGCTCCCAAATCACCCCTGATCATCCTGGGATCTGTTTGTCAGCCACTGAAAAAAAAGAAGCAAGAATTGGTTGGGGATGGTGACACAGAAGAACTCATTTACCCAAGAGAAGAGAAATACCGAAGAAGATGCAAGAAAGGAGAAAAGTGTGGAGAAGGAGATGCCCAGCAGAGAACAAGCGAAGGGGTGGCCAGCAGCATCACTGAGCAGGTGCTCAGACAGCAGATCTAAAGAGAAGGCGAGAGACAGAGAGGAAAACAGGAAGGGCAGGGAGGCCAAACAGCCATGGGCCCCTCAAGACTGTGGTCCTTGAAGGCTCGCAGTACCTCCACAGGCAGAAATGAAGCCCAAATATGAAGGAGCAAAGAGGCCAGCTCAGCTGGACACAGGTTCAGAGCCAGGACCCCAGAAGCCATGCTCTGATGCAGGTTCTGATGTTTCTCCAGGGAAACACAGAGAGGAGGAGTCAAAAAAAAAAAGAGTTCTGCCCCAAATGGGACAACTGCACACAGCTTTAAAAGGGGAAGGGTTGGGGATGAGAATGGTATGTTCTGTTCCGTGTGACATCAGGTCACAAAAGGAGCAGACGGTGACATTCCTTGCAAATTCTGAACAGTGCACCCACAGAAAAGGATCTCCCAGCCCAGGCTCCCAAATTACAGCTTGGGGATGGATTCTGTGTGAGCAGCGTAAAGAGCTGAGGCTGCTCCCTGCCCCCATCCCTCTTCTCCAAGCCCAGGGCCCTCAGCAAAGTGGAGAGATTTTTCAAGCAGATGATTTGTTGAGTCTCAAAGAGTTTCAGAAAATTCATGCTGTGAGGGTGACATGAGAAAGCCAGACAAATTCACCAGAAAACATCAGCAAATCACTCATTGGCAGAAGAATTCCGGGTGTTTGCACATACTGCAGCCCATTTTGCAGACAAGCAAAATATTCCCAAGTCTGCAGCTTCCCTCAACCTTCCCACCCGTGACCAGTACCAATGAAATGAGTTCTCCCAGGTTTAAGCCAGGTGGGGACAGGTTGGCTGTAAGAATGATATTGCTCTAGCAGTTACATGGATGAGAGTAGGGCCAGAACTGGAGCCCACAGCACAGGCCGCACAGGCCTTCTGAACTGAACAACCCCTGTGTGGTTCCACCTACATTTTTACCTTGTACAGTGGTCTTGTGTGTGTGTGTGTGTTTAGTTGCTCAGTAGTGTCCAACTCTTTGTGACCTCATGGACTATAGGTCACCAGGCTCCTCTGTCCATGGGATTCTCCAGGCAAGAATACTGGAGTGGGCTGCCACTCCCTTCTCTAGGGGATCTTTCCCACTCAAGGGATCGAACCCAGCTCTCCTACATTGCAGGCAGATTTTTTACTGTGTGAGCCACCAGGGAAGCCCCAACAGTGGTCTTAATGTAAGCAAAACAAAATCATTCATCCCATTATTTAATATTAAATTCTATTAATATAGAGGTCTTTTTAGTACTTAGTAATATGTTTTTTTGCTTTATAGTAATCTAGAAGTATAACCAAAAGTAGTATAGACTGGTTTACATTTATATATATTCAAGCAATATGTTCTTTAAAAGAATTCTGTGTGTTACTCAAGGCTGAGTAAGACTAATGGTGTGATGACTTTAAATTCTCCTTTAGGGAATTGTGTCATTTGTGACAACATGGGTGAACCTGGAGGTCATTATGCTAAGTGAAATAAGCCAGATAAAGAAAGATAAATACCATATGGAATCACTTACACATGGAATCTTTAAAAAAAAAAAAGAGTTGAACTCATAGTAGAAGGTGGTTGTCAGGAGCTGGGGGAATGGGAGACAGGAAGTTTGGTAAATACAAACTTTCAGCTCTAAAATAAATAAGGTCTGAGGATCTAGTGCAAAATATGGTGACTACAGGTGATAACCCCTGGAGGAGTACATAGCAACACACGTCAGTATTCTTGCCAAGATAATGCCATGGACAGAGAAGCCTGGCAGGCTACCATCTATGGGGTCGTAAAGACAGACACGACGGAGCGTGCACGTGCGCGCGCACACACACACACACACACACATACACACACACAGGATAACACTGTATCATATAATTGAAAATTGCTGAGAGTAGAACTTAAATGTGCTCACCAAAAAATAAAAATAAAACAAGGTAAGTAGGTGAGGTGATAGACGTGGTCATTAACTCAATGTGAGGAATCCTTTCACAGTGTATATGCATATCGAATCATTATGCTGTACACTTTAAATATCTCACAAATTTACTTGTCAGTTATACGTCAGTAAGATAGAAAAAAAATCAGAAGTTTGCAGCTAAAGGATCTTATGATGCAGCAAGTTCCTTTCCTCACGCTTTCTCTCTTCTCCCAAGAACTCCCAAGAGCACCACCTTCTTGCACAGCTGCCTTTTCAAAGCTAAGAGCTGAGTGACCTCTGACACACGCTCCTCCTGGATGAATGTTCCTTCCGGCAGAGCTGACATCTGGCAGGCAGTGGCACGCATTTTATTGACAACCGTCTGTTGTGCCAGCCCCAAAGGCCTCTCTGGGGTCTCCCTGCTATATTTCTGGAAATCCTGGTGGCAGATGCAAAGGCGAGCCCTCAGATAAGAGCCATGTTTGACTGCACGGCACAAACCTTTTCTCTCGTATTCTGGCCTCCTCTCATGTACCAGTTAACAGGCTCTTTGTCAGCAGCTACACTACAGAAAGGGGCCTCGCTGTTTCCTTGGTGGCCTGCTGAAGGCCATGTCTGTACCGCCAGCTGCCACTCCTGATGGGCACCCAGCTTCCATGGGGCACCCTGCTGCCTGCACTGCAGCACCAAGGTGCTGAAGCTCAGCTGTGCTGTGTTTAGGGTGGGGTGGGGGGTCATCCCTTCATCCAGACTTCCATTAGACAGCAGATTTCCACATGTTACCAAAGCCATTCACTTTTGCTCTGAAGTTTTAGGTGTGAATTTTTTAAAAATTTAATGTCCTGTTATTCTGTTTTATTTAGGGGGTGGCTGTACCAGGAGGCAGACATGGGGGATCTTAATTCATCCACCAGGGATTGATTCTGTGCCCCCTGCGTTAGAAGCATGGAGTCTTAACTACTGGACAGCCAGGAAAGTCCCTCTTAAGGTGTTTTTAAAAGTGAAACCACCATTTCCATTTTTACCAACTGTCCCTACAACCTTCCCATCTGTTCCCTGCCTCTTGTCCAGTCTTGAGAGCATGAATCACTGAGGAAACCAGTTCTATGCAATACTAGGAATCACTCCTCCCTTCCAATTTCTGATTGAGATCACAAGGTCTGGGACCCTTTCCCTAGGATGAAGAGTCTCCCAGGAGGCTCAAGAGTTCATCCTGAAGGCAGACCTCTAACAGGCCGACACACCTAAGCCCCGATGGTATAGTGCCTGAAGCTCAAATTGGGCCCCCAGCCACAGGTGTAAACTGCTGCCAGTTTGGACGAAGGACCATCTATCTAGGTCTGACTGGGTGAGCAGGGAGGCCTGTATCTTTAAAGGTGTACGATGCTTTACTTGGCATTCATCAGCACATCCTTTCCAAACTCAAAGGTAATTACGTGCTGAATCCACCGTAAATGCAAATCGTTGTTTAATGGCCCCTGATTTCTAACAGTTTATAATGCAGCTCTTTAAGATAAGCAAACATGTAGTTTCAAATAGATTTTTCAGTTTGAAATTTCTGTGGAAAGCAACAGTAATTTACAATGTGCTGTTCGCTGCTGTTTCTCCTGCTCAGATTAGTGAAGGTAAGCTGGTGAGAAGGCTGACGCTCGAAGGCCCCATCCATCCGCAACAGAGGGATTCTACCCAGGGAGAGCAGGTTAGCTCATCCATCCCCAAAATCGAAATAGATTTCCATGATGTGATAAAGTTTGGGAAATACACAGACATTCACACAATAGAAACACTCATTTTTTGTCATAACCAAAGAAAATTATCAGTGATTGAGTGTCCACTGAGTACTAGAACTTCATACAAGGTACTACATAAATGTCTCAAAGACATGTAACTGGTAACTAGAAGACCAAAGATGTAAACCCAAATCTATGTGACTCCATAGCTCACATACTTTCCAATTCAGTACAGCATGGTACCCCAACCTATAACCTAATAAAATTAATGATCAAAAGACTTCTCAGTTAAGTAGATTTTTCTTAAATCCAGTGACATTAATATCATATTGAGGAAATTCTCTGGTGGTCGCCTGGTTAGGACCCAATGCTTTCACTGTTGAGGCCTGACTTTGATCCCTGGTCAAAGAACTGAGATCCTGCAAGCTGTATGGCATGGCCCCCTGAAAAAATATTATATTGACAATAGCACAGTCAAGAGATATGTCCACTGTTAAACAAGAAAAGATTACTTTAAGCAGTGACTAAACTACAGACAGAAGGGCCACAAGGACTCTGATGGCAATGAGATATGTACTAACAAAGTTTCCGTGATGTTGATACAAATAAAAGCAATAAGGTAAAATATACATTTCTTGGCAGATCTCTGGAAATGACAAGATAAAATGCAAGAGATGGATAAGAGAATAATGGGTGTTCCTTAGCCTAAGTCAAGCGTCAGGAAGTCAAACCTAAGCTTTGTTTAGGAAACTGGAAATTATAAGCCCTGTCCCTCCACTGAGATACCAAGAGAGCTGATGAGATGGCTTCAGAATTACTAAGTCAGTAATATTCACCAGAATAGGGCGATGAACTCTCAGGATAAGAAACCTGAATTTAGATCTCAGTACCACGGCTGTGTGCTTTTCATCATATTACTTAAGCCCTGAGTTCAGGCAGCAGTTCAATGTTCAGCAATGTCCTCTGAACTGCTGCCCAAACTCGGGACTTGAATAATATGGTCAAAGTTAATTCCCTTGACCAGCTAAAAGAATAACGAGAGAATCCCTGTCTGGGGTACTCTGGCTTTGCTGGAACAAATACACCTTTGCAGAGTGCTTGCTGTTTCTTTCCACTGATGACTCTGTATGGGAACGCCTGGGACCTCAGGGCTGATACGCTGGTCTGAGATGACGTGGTACCTCCCTTGGTGGCACTGGACAGATGCCATGCCCTGCAGCACTGGGAGCTCCGATGACAGCTGCTATTCTGCTTGCATAAAGGGCTGGCTGGAGAAAAGGCAGGCCCCAGATGAAATGGAAGAATTATTTTAAAACTAAAGCTATATAAAGTCAATCATAGGACAGACTCTCCAACCGTGCATTCAGAACTCGGTAAAAACTTCTCCTTTATTACTGCACTTTAAATCATCAGTGATCATGGCTAATTATGGCTTAATGAATTCTTGGGCTTCCGGGAGCAAGGTCTTAATTTAGAGAGACGTTTATCTGGGCCAAGAAATTTTTCACAAGTTGTTAAATCGGAGTGTCCAAGGCTCGATTGAGAATGTGGATTTTTGTCCTGTGGTGAGATGTAAAAATAAACTTTACGGCTGTGCTCGCATAGCTCCAAGGAAAAGAGCAGTTGAAGGCAGCTGCCAGCCTCACCCAAAATAAAGCATCACCCTGTATCTTGGGAGATGGATCAAAGGAAATTGGGCAAAACATTCGAAAGTAGCCGACAGTGTGAGACACAGTCTCATAAAAACTGGGAAATGCATCAACAGCCTCATGTGTTTTCTTGTAGTTGGTTTCATTTTGTTTTCTTCTGTTTCTGTTATTTAAGAGAAACAGTGGGGGTGAGAAGAGGAGGGAGCAAGAGAGAACAAGAGGGATGCAGCGGCTGCATCCTGTGCTTTGAACATTCTAGTGTCTAATTTCCCACTGGAGTCAGAAACTGGGACCCAGGGAAAAGGATAAACGGGTGGTTCCCAATTACTTGCTGTGCTAGGAGCTGCCAAGCAGGTCCCCTCTATAAACACACTTTCCATCAAATCCTGTGACACACCTTTCTCAGAAGTGAAACCAGCTGTGCTACGATGTGTGTGCGCACATTTGTGTGTGTGAGTGAACCACTCCGGGCGCATCAGCCTCCCACAGGGATCAAGAAACTTTTTTTACACTGTTATGGAATGACTTAGAGCAGTAAGTTCTAAATTCCAAGTCATGAACCATTCGTGGGCTGTGGAAACAACTGGGGTGTGACTGGTGTATTTTCTAAGGCTGCTGCTGCTGCTAAGTCGTGTCAGTCGTGTCCGACTCTGTGCGACCCCAGAGACGGCAGCCCACCAGGCTCCCCCGTCCCTGGGATTCTCCAGGCAAGAACACTGGAGTGGGTTGCCATTTCCTTCTCCAATGCATGAAAGTGAAAAGTGAAAGGGAAGTCGTTCAGTCGTGTCCGACTCAGCGACCCCATGGACTGCAGCCTACCAGGCTTCTCCGTCCATGGGATTTTCCAGGCAAGAGTACTGGAGTGGGGTGCCATCGCCTTCTCCATGAAACAGAATCAAATAAAACACACACTATCTGAGGGCATCACACATAGTAAATTAGTAATTATCTGTGAAACATTCGTATTAGTTATGTATGTGATGTATGTGTGATGTATGTATATGATGCATGTGTGGTGTATCTGGGTCGTTACACAACATGTAAAATGATATGATCAAAAAGTCTAAGTGTTATTTAACTACAGTGCTTATGCAAAAAAAAAAATTATTATGAGTGACTATTATGTGGCTTCATGATGGAACAGGTAGGCATCCATGTTCTTCTGAAGCAAAATCCCACCTAAAGCCCTCCACATCCACCCCAATCTTCCAGAATTAGTGTCAAAGATCTGAGGGATAGGAGGGAGGTGTTACAAACCTGAAACGTGTACCTCAAAGTCCTTAGTTGGAGAGAGACGAGCTGGTAGGATATATTGTTAATAACAATGCAAAATACTGCATAACAATATTTAAGGAGACTCGTGTGCTAGTTGCTCAGTCGTGTCCAACTCTTTGCGACCCCACGGACTGTAGCCCGCCGGGCTCCTCTGTCCATGGGATTCTCCAAGCAAGAATACTGGAGTGGGTTGCTATTTCCTTCTCCAAGGAGGCTCATGAACTACCACAAAGACTTTTAAATACTAAGGTGCAAACTCTTACACAAAAGATAATCACATTCTGCTAAAATCCTGAACTTTGAATAAATATTCATTTATTTACGACCTTTTACTTAAGTTCTGAAGGCTGTTTATGGGGTTCTGGTCTAAATTTTTAAAAATACAAATTGTCTCCCTTTTCTCACTGTGCAATTGCCACATTCCAAGGAGCTTTATTTTTCAGGGACCAGGAGGCACTTTTGAAATATTCTATCACCTACTTGCCCAAGAACACAAAAAAGAGAGTTCTAGAACGTTTTCTGGGGCTGAAGAATGTCTAACTTCACCATGAAATCATACTAAAATGCCTTTCTAAACTCTCTGGGAAACTCAGCCTTGTATCAACAATCCTTTGAAGTTTGTAATGTTTTCACCTGAAAAAAAAAAAAAAGTTTATACTCTTCACACAGCCAGAAGTTAGAGATAACGGAGAAATGAAAAGTGATTTAAACCAAGATATAGGTCTACAGAGGGTCATTCCTGGACTCGGGTCATTCGTCAGCACTCTAACAGCCTCTCTGTGCACAGCAGGAGAAGGGGACCAGCTGGTTATGGACAGTGGAAGAGAAGAGAAGACATCACACAGGGAAAACCATAATAGCTCGGAGGGAGCCAGCAGACAAAAGTGGTGCAAAGGGACATGACTGTGTGGCTAAACAAACAAATCAGGAGAGGCAGAAAATGACCAAAGCCCAGTGGGCTTGGCTGGAAAGACCTCTCTCAGAAATCGCATGCAGATTGTAAAGAACAAGAAGAGCAGAGACAGAGAGGAGGACTAGAGTTACGAGTAAGGTCAAAGAAGAAAACTAAGGAATCCTTGTTTCTGATAACAACACAAATATAGGTCAGGACAAGCACATCCTTTACTTCTGTGAGGGCCAGGGAAAGGGAACCAGTGAGGCCCACATCCCATGTCGTATATCCTAGCCCTAGCCGGCACACACTGCCTACAGGTACCCCCAAGGCCTGCTCCCTCGAGCTCCCTCCAGGCCAGGTTAAGAGCTCCAGACAGACATATTGCCTTGGTCCTGCTGACTCCTCATCCCACCAGGAGGGGCATGCTAGGGGAACCGGAGCAGGCCCCCTAAAATGTGGGTCCCGAGTAGGGCCCTCTCATTCGGATCCAAGGTCGGCCCTGTGATGGGGAAGGCATTGGTCCTTGGAAAGAGCGCACAACAGGGGTAGGAGTGACTGAGGAAGGGACCATTGGAAAAATGAACTGCCTGAGTCCCAGTTCCTGTCTTACCTCTAAATGTCTGGATGACCTTAACCTCACCAGCCCTCAGTTGCCCACACTGTGAAATGAAGTGATTAGCAGTTAAATGAGATGATCTCTAAAGTATTTTTCAAGTCTGAGCTCCAGATATGAGGGCTCTAATATCCAGAGCTGGTTGCAACACTGGTCTCTCCATTGATTGCCAGGCTTGATTCAGCCGATCTGGATGACTAGGCAGGTGTCCCCTTCCTCTCTCATTGTTCCACATGTGACCCTCTCAAAGATGCGAGATCAGTCAAAGACGACAACCATCTCCGATGGAGGAGGACCAGTCTTCGATCAAGAATATATGAGTGGCTGCACTCCCCTGCTAGAACCTCCAAACAAGCTGTCACGTCTAAGCTCCTATGAGTCTACAAATCAGCCCTGTAGATGCTCAAGGCTTGTAGACAAGAAAGGAGCAAACTGAGCCACAGATGCCTACAACGAATGGGCTAGTCGAATCACTTGTGTAGAAGAAAAGGCTATAAAGCGGGGGAAAGACAGGGTCTCTCAAGAATGAGTCATGCAGCTTGGAGACGAATGAGAAGCAAGGAAGGCCAGCAGACATCACACGCAGTCTCACCTGGACTTTGTAAAAGCAAAAGTATTTCCCGACTGAGCACAGGAAGGAGGGCCCCCTGGGAAACCATCTCTCTCTGGCTCACACATTTCCTGGTGGTAGGCGATTAGCAGATCGCCTTACAGACAAGTGTGAAGGTGACTTCCCACTGCTCCAGCTGCCCAAGGTTCCAGTGGTAAAGGCTGCAGAAGTCTCCTCTTCTGTCCCCACCCCCTTCCAGCTTGCTGAGCTCAAGCAAAAGGGCCTTTTCACCTTGAAGCCAGTAACATGCTACCTGGCTGCTGCTGGGGCCAGTACTACCCTAAGATTCAGGACTGACTCCAGCTTCGAGTGCTCCTTCTCATCTGGATAGATGAAAGTCCTTGTGGGGTAGAGCATGGAAGCGGTAAAATGTAAAGAGGGGCAGTTTTTCTTTAGTTTGGCCAACAGTGAAGCACCCACTTGCCTCTCCTGCCAGGTCATGCCAAATGAAACAGCGGCACCCCAGGTATCCCACCACTTCTGGGTAGCCAGGATCCTGTCCACATCTGGTAAGCATTTCTGCCTCCACCCGCCTACCTCCGAAGGATGGTAATATAAGAAGCGCAAACAGGACACAAACACAGGTGTGTGTCCACTGGGCCCCGCTCTGTACTTAGTTCAAACACTGGGTCACTCACTCGGTGCCATGAATAAAGGGCCCGAATGTCTCCCCCTCACACAGGCCCACACCATCATCTCCTCCTGACCAGTTTAGGGCACAGACTGCCAAGGTTCAAACTGGTCACTCCGGCCACGGTGTCCTCTGGGCAAGGAGAGGCCATTGGCAGGAACAGGAGGAGAAGGGAGAGGAAGTCGGGGGGAAGGTAGGCCCTTCCCTGTTTGCACAAGAGCAGCTTTGCTTTATTCCCTGGCTTCTCAAGCCAAAACACATGAAAAGCTGCCGGACTGAGAGACTATGACCTAGGAGGCCCCTCATCAGATTACTTGTGGGAGGATGGCAGGTTAATCAAGTATTAACCATTTTTACCATAAAGGCTTGGTTGTCTACCAGGAGTTTGGAAAAGGGAGGAGACTGAACACAGAGCCTGCTGGGGAACCACAGTGGAAGCGCCTGCCAGTCAAGGGGCAAGCAGAGCACCATAAGCACGAGGTAGATTGTTTTTTCAGTGGAATCTCCTGCTGGCTGAATTGCTGGCAAAAGCTCCTACAGTGAAGAAGATAGAAGGAAAACTACCATTGGCTCTCAGGGAAGAACTCAAGATATGCTGACCCAAGCTCAAATACACAGGGGCTCTCTAACTCATATTGTATAATAATTGACGTCATATTAATATAGTCGTGGCCATTATTTTAAAGGGCTTCCCTGATGGCTCAGACAGTAAAGAATCCACCTGCAATGCTGGAGACCTGGTTTCAATCCCTGGGTCGGGTAGATCCCCTGGAGAAGGAAATGGCAACCCATTCCAGTATTCTTGCCTGGAGAATCCTATGGACAGAGGAGCCTAGCGGGCTACAGTCCAGGAGGTCACAAAGAGTTGTGCACGACCAAGCAATTAACACTCATTATTTTAAAAGATACAAACAATTGGCAAAGCACAGATTGTTCTTGACACACACATAATCAGATGTGCTTTATGTCCATGCTCTGCAGATAACAGCTCTTCATCAAAATCTGACAGAAATAAAATTATGTAGAAATACATTTACTGATACGAAAATATATGGCCAGTATGGCCAGTGATTTCTGTTAAATGGGGAAGGTTCTTAACAGAAGAGGATGTACAACATAAGTACATACATATAAAATATTCCAGTTCAAAATGTAAACATTTCTTTGGGTGAAAAGATTTGGGGAGGGGGGGGGGGTTCTTTTCTTTTTTAACTGTATTTTCTAAATTTTTTTTTACAATGGGCATATATTACATGTGTGTGGGTTTTATTTTTTAGGTTTAAAATATATGATACAGCAGGGTCACCCTGGAGAGGGGAGGAGACACCCTTTTCCAGTAAAGGAGGCAGGCAGCGAGCCCTTCTCATCACAAGCACCCAATGCTCTTTGCGCCTCTGCTGCCCCCGTGTGGCTGCAGGAAGACCTGACATCTGGAACCCTTAGACAAGACCCAACCTGGACCACTCCATTATGTTGGACGGATTCCTCTTTCCCTTTTCACCATTTCATGGCCTGGATTTGTCCCACTCATGAACATGGGGGTTTTGCAATAGCGATGGCTAAGACAGGAGGTGGGATGGGCTAGAATCTGCTCAAGATGCTTACAAAACGGATACAGACTCTGGTGGGGGTTTAGGACCCAGAGAACCACTCTGGCAAGAATAAAGGTGGAGATATGAAGGGATGAAGCCTCAGGAGACTAATCGCCAAAGACAACAGCAAAACCAGAACCCTGAAGTGCCACTGGAAACCAGTTCCTCTGCATGGGGGATCAAGGTGATATCACATGGAGCTGGTGACATTTACTTACTTCTGTTGTTTGTCTACAGAGTGCTGGAGGTGACTGTCCCTGACCTGCCATATGAGCACATGTTCCCAGAAATGCAGAGAGAAACCCAGTGGGGTCACAATGTCCACTTTTCCTACTGATGGTATTTTTAACTGATGACTCAATTAGCCTGCTGTTTGAGCAATAGACCATGAAGATTTAGGAAACGGGAGCCAAATTTTACACTATTATCGGATGACATGTAAATAGATTTACCCTGATCCGTTAACATTTGCAAAATTGTTATTAGGCATTAATGCTAAGCCTTAAAATGATGAATTAATATTTTGCTTACCTAAAAGTCAATTTTTCTCTGCTTGGATTGTTGGATCTATAACAGCTAAGGGCAATATGATCACTTAACTAATGAATACTTTAATTTTCAAAGCATGAGCAGACTCTGAACACACACACATGATGAAACTCCTCAACCACCGTTTCTCAGCCCTATACCTTAACATGACCCAGGATAAAGCTCATCAAGGCTCTAGGGCCAGACTGCCTGCCTTCAGATGCAGCTCTGGCATTTACTGTGTGACCTTGGGCAAGTCACCTAACGTTTCTGAGTCTTCATTGAGTTCAGTTCAGTTGCTCAGTTGTGTCCGACTCTTTGTGACCCCATGGACTGCAGCACACCAGGCCTCCCTGTTGAGTCTCCATTACCTTCTCTATATAATAGGGATAGTAATAGGACTAGGTCGTAGGGTCATCAGAAGGTTAAATGGGTTAATATCTATAAAGTCCTGAAAACAGTACCTGACACAGGAGGTGCTAGATGAACTCATTAATCCATCTGTCCTACAATTATTTTTTAAAATGGACTTAAAATGTAATCAATTAATTAACTTTTAAACACAATAATCAAAAACTTTTTAAAAAACAAACTTGGTTTTCTCTCCTTTTTTCTTTCACTAATAAGCACTAATTTATTTTACTCAAATTGGGTGACAACAAAGTGGCAACTCCCTCCTTAGCCACCTCTATTATAAAGTCTGATGTCATTTTCGGGAGAATCAGACTCATTGACCATATTCTCTCCCAAGCCTCTTCCTTAACTCCCTCTTCATGAAAGCCCTTGTCAGAGTCAGTCTCTTCATCAATCTCACATATTTTAGGGAAAGTAAAGGACAGCACAGGCATGTGTGTGTGTGTGTGTGTGTGCGCACAGGCATGTGTGTGCGTGTGTGTGTGCACATGCACACCGGTGGCAGGAACAGGTGCATGGAACACGGCCGCCCTGAGCATCCTGGCACAACTACTCTTTCAATGGCATCTCCTCCCCTTTCTTCCCAGCTCCCTTTCTGATCTGCCCCTCTCTCCCCACCTTCCATCAGGCATCCTCACTCCAGGGACCCTCACCTGTTGGTGTTCTCCAGAACCTCCACCTTCTTTCGAAGCTCCAAGTTCTCTGTTGAACAAGACTCTACCCTACAGAGGAGAGAGAAAAAGAAAAACCTGAGTTTTATCAGGGGAGCAAGCACTAAGCCAGGAACTAGGATGGAGGCGGGTGGGGTTCAGAGAAAAAATAAACAGAGAAGCAGCTACTCTGGGGAGATCAGGAAGAGAGCTAGGCCAACCTGAGTTGGGGAAAAGGGTGAGGACACAAAAGAAAAAAAAAAGAGAAAGAGATTAATAACAAATGGCTCAGTAATGGGAAATGAATTGGAATGGTGCACAATGTAAACTTCTTATGTGCTGTGCTTAGTCACTCAGTCGTGTCTGACTCTTTGTGACCTGATGGACTGTAGCCCGCCAGGCTCCTCTGTCCATGGGATTCTCCAGGCAAGAGCTCTGGAGTGGGTTGCCATGCCTTCCTCCAGCAGATCTTCCCAACCCAGGGATAGAACCCAGGTCTCTCGCACTGCAGGTGGATTCTTTACCATCTGAGCCACCAGGGAAGCCCAAACTTCTTAAAGGGTTTTTCCAATTTGATATCTCTTGACTTTTCCCTATGGCTCTCAATGCTCCTCACACTTCTCCCTCCATATTACAGGGTCTGAATGCTGCTAGCTGCACTCTTGGCCAGAAAGACTGACAGGGCTTGGGGCAGGGGGAGAGGGAGGGACAAGAACCTAGGACCTCAGGACAAGGAACCCAGGTGCTGGAGGAGGCGTGCCCCAAGGGGCCATAAAGAGATTTTCATCGAAACATCTTGACCCCGGATACCTCAACAATGATTGGTAATAATTCTTATTACCAAAACCTAAATCAGGAGGAAGAAACACTGACTTTCAGTAGGAACTTCAAAAACCAGCCAGGATCCACCAACTGCTCCTCTCACCACATATACATAAAGATTCATTTCTAGATCCAGGGACTCACTCCCATTTTAAAATGATATTAGCTTGTCAGATGGAAACTATTTTCTAGGGTAATACAAAATTGGGTTTTAATTTATGTTTTTCTAAGAGCCCTCCTGATATTCCAGGCTATTCAGAATAACACAAGGTATCTTCAAGTGTTTTTGTGCAAAGTCACTCACCTATAACACAAATCATAGCAGATAGAAAATAAAGAATGCCAACTTGTCTTATATCCCCTGCTGCTTTCTCAAGGGTGCAAGGCAGTGTGGCCAAGGGTAATTGATTAATTAGCCCTGCTCTTTTCTGCCAAAATAGCACCTCTCGTCTGAGAAGTCCAGGAATGTGCATAAAGGTTTGTATTTATGTTTATTTGAAAGTAAGCCTTCAAGGATTTATGGACCCTTGGTTGAAAACAGTTCTGTACAAATGCCTACTAAGATCAAAAGTGGAAATGTGTTAGTCACTCAGTCAAGTCCAGCTCTTTGCGACTCCATGGGCTATAGCCCATCAGGCTTCTCTGTCCATGAGATTCTCCAGGCAAGAATACTGGAGTGGGTAGCCACTGCCTTGTCCAGGAGATCTTCCTGACCAAGGGATCGAACCCAGGTCTCCTGCATTGCAGGTGGATTCTTTACCATCTGAGCCACCAAGGAAGTTGTACTTTTTAAATTTCTTGCTAGATTTATAAGGTTCTCCTCTAAAAACCACTAGGTGGCAGGCAAAACACAGGCTGATAAACCAACAGCCTTTGCTGGGAGCCAGGTGAGAAACAGAACCCCCTTGTCATGGAAATCAGGGGCCCCCTGGCACTCACATTTCTCTACGTGAATTGCTCAATACACACAACCAGTTTGGCAGGAGGCTTACTTTTTCTCCAAGCTGTCCATGTATTCTTTCTTCTTCCTCCTACTTTCCTGGGCTGAAATCTGCAATGGAAGGGGAGACGAGAGAATTACACTCTAGCTGTTATCAGTAAGGGACAACAGAGGATGAGATGGTGGGATGGCATCATTGACTCAACAGACACGAGTTTGAGCAAACTCCAGAGACAGGGACAGACAGGGAGGCCTGGCGTGCTGCAGTCCGTGGGGTTGCAAAGAGCTGGACACGACTCAGCGACTGAACGACAACATAGCAGTAAACCCAGATGACTGGAGTCTGTGAGCACAGAAATCACAGAAGCCCTGCTCACTTCTGTGGCCACTTCCCATTTCTTTAACCTGCTGGCTCATCTACTAATCGCCTCTCCTGTTCCCTGTGGTTTCAATAGGTCTATGCTCTCATCTACTTTAACAAATTAGGCCACAAGTGAGAAGGATGGTGGTCCAGGAGTCAGACCACAACATGTACATCATGAACCATCTCTATGGTCTCAGAAAAATGACTTCAATTCTGTGGACCTAGTTGGGTCACTGTAATACATAACATAAGCCAGTTGGGGTTAGTTACATAGAAATTCCCTAGTGATTCTGCATGTGGGTGAAGAATTATGACTCTAATCTCTCTTCTTCTTCCTCTCTTAGTCTCCTCCCTCCTGCTCTATCCACACCCTAGCCATACCAACTTTTTTTTGTATTTGTGCTTATTTGAAAGTAAGCCTTCAAGGACTTATGGACCCTTGGTTGAAAACAGTTCTGTACAAATGCCTACTAAGATCAAAAGTGGAAATGTGTTAGTCACTCAGTCAAGTCCAGCTCTTTGCGACTCCATGGACTATAGCCTGTCAGGCTTCTCTGTCCATGAGATTCTCCAGGCAAGAATACTGGAGTGGGTAGCCACTGCCTTCTCCAGGAGATCTTCCTGACCAAGGGATCGAACCCAGGTACTATAGGGGCCCAGGACTTCGAAACTGTTAGACCCAGGTATAGAAGAGCCAGCAGAATTTTTTAATAAAAAACCCCTATCGAGAAAAAAAAATTAAGAAGCACCCATAATATATTGATATTTATGTATTTATAATATTATAATTTATAAATATTTATAAATTGCATAAATGCCTACTAGGGGAAATATTGTATATATCATGAAATAGAAATTTTAAAGTCTGAGATGTTTTTAAATGTAAATGGGAGTTCTAATATTTTCCTCCCATGCTTGAATAGGTTATCTTGAGCATCATGGAGCATGCACACCCAATTTGGGGACCCACTGATCAGAAGATGGATGGCAGGGCTGCAGGAAGACAGGGCCAAGCCTTGGTCCCGAACCAAGGGCCGGGCCAGTGTTGGCCACTGGGAAGGTAGGACAGGCACATGGCTCGGTTCTGCTCACTGAAGTGCCTGCATCTGATGGACCCACCTTATTCTTGATTTTCCTCCGGATTTTCTTTAGGGCCTTCTCCTCTGATTTCGTCAGGGGCAACTTGGTGGGGATGGGATAGCCCTCGGCGATCAGGGTCCTCTTCTCCTCCTCCGTCAGGACCAGGGGGCCTGATCCCTGCAGCTTCTGTGTAGACCAAGGAGCAGAAAAGGGTCAAAGAGGAGCAGCCGGGAGCGCTGGAGGGAAGCCTCCTGAGGGGTGAGGAGGGTCTGATATGATGTCTTGCAAACAACTAAGGAAAAAGGACGCCCATCTGTTTGGGTGAGAAATGGGCACTCTGAAGTGGAAGCAAAAAAATGGAGAAGACACCCATGTGAGTGTTACAACCCAAGGATTATAATTTTAGGGAACAGGTAAAGAAACCTCCACCTGTTATTTCCCACAAAGTACCCCACTGGCTAAAACATGCAAATTAAAGGACAGAATTCATTTCCTACAGCCCTGGAGGTTTCCTGTCGTCAGAGTGATAAGGAATTCACTTGGAGTTCTGTGGAAAGTTTTGTTGTTCTCCTGAAAAGGCCATTTTGCAAGATGCTCTCTATACACTAGGAGCCGCTTCTCAACCTCCACTTCCAGCTAAAGGGTTAGGACTCCCAGGGACGCACCGGCAGGCTTGCTCCACGAGTCTCTGGTCAGCTCTGTCCTAGACTATCCATCGTCAGTGGAGACGACAACCGCAGCTCATCCCATGTCATCCACACTAGGACAACGTGTTTATAATTAGGCAATAAATGGAGGACCTATTGCATATTAGCTCTGTGTTAAATGCATGGAGGAATCAAAACGAACTCTGTCTCTTAAGCAGCTAATGATCGAGACCAAGGCTGAATTGACACACATGAAAGAACGAGAGCAATTAAATGCTAGACGGTGATATTCACTCCAGGTGCATTAATAACATGAAGAAAGAGAACACTTGTGTGAGTCTCTGCGATAAGGGAAGGCTTAGGGTAGCAGATAAGACTTGAACTGGGCCTCCTGAAAGAAAGGGGGTGATTTACACAGGGAAGGACTTTCCAACAAAAGGCAGCCTTGTAAAGAGTAACAGAAGAAGCCGCTCTGCCTGGACGGGGTGAGCTCTTGAAGCTGGTGCAGGTTGGGCACATACAGAGGGTGTCAGTACCCAGCAGAGGTATGAGGGCTTGATGCCAACAGATAGTAGGGAAACACAGCATGGATGTTGAACCAAAGTCTGACATGGGGAGGATTTAATCCATGACCATGGAGAATGAACTGATTGTGGCAGGACCCACAGACCCATAGAATGAACACCATTTCAGTCATCAAAAGAGTGAAGGGTTAATGGTGAGAGGGTAATGATGGAGTGGAAAGAGGTAACCCACTGGCCCTCAGTAATAGTGATAAATAAGAACATGGCCACAGATCTAAGAACTTGTTGAGTTTCTGAGACAGACTGCATTCAACTTTTCAAAGTTATACTAATTGATAGATGGCTTTTCTAGAATTTTTACATATCTCACTTCATTCAATACTTTGGCCACCTGATGCGAAGAGCTGACTCATTTGAAAAGACCCTGATGCTGGGAAAGATTGAGGGCAGGAGGAGAAGGGGACAACAGAGGATGAGATGGTTGGATGGCATCACCAACTCGATGGACATGGGTTTGGGTGGACTCTGGAAGTTGGTGATGGACAGGGAGGCCTGGCGTGCTGCAATTCATGTGGTCGCAAAGAGTCGGACACGATGAGCGACTGAACTGAACTGCATTCAAATTTGCTCTATGTGATATTATAAATTCAGTAAGGTTGACTATGATTTTTAAATCCTCAGAGAAATCAACTGACTTCAAAACAATGCAAAATTAATTATATATCCCTATTTTTTTTTGGAGAAATTATATATGTGAGGGATGAATAATGACTCATGAGTTCCATCCTGAGTCACCGGGTTAAGAGCTGAACCACAGACAAAAAGGGTTAAATTATATGCGTGTGCTTTAGACATCAAAACGTTTAATCTCAGAGCAGTTTTTCAGTTCATTGAAGATTGTTTATTTAAAAAATAAGCTACTTCCTATCCTAGGTCACAAAGACCGCCTAAGTTGATGATAAATATTTGTGATACAATTTTGAGAAGAATGACAACATTTTTATTCCTCATGGTTGTAGCTATAAAAAATAAGCACATGAATAAAAAACGGAAGCGTGCACAGAAAAGGAAAAGAATGTGTTAGCAGGATGAGATCACAGGCGGTTTTTAGAAAATGTTCTCTAAGTCTGTCATCCCCCAGCTTTAGCAATCAGACTGAAAACTTCCCACAGGAAGAAAAGCCAAGTGGCTCGAAATGGCAGCCACGCTGGGTGAAGCTCCAAACGACAGGATGGGAGGATCGGGTTGCAGGGATGCAGGGACACTCACATGAGGAGCAGTGAGGAGCGGGGAGCTGGCCAGCGCCGAGGGGGCCCGCGCCGGGGCCCTGGCGGGGCTGTGGGTCTGCGGAAGGCCAAAGGGGTGCAGGCGCGGGCTGGGGCTCAGGCTGCCCTCGGAATCGCTGCTGTTGCTGCTGGGAGGAGTGGGCGGTAAGTGCAGGTGGTCCACGGAGGCTGAGGGGAAAAGAACCGATTGCATCCATCAGGGAGCAATGAAGCAGGACGTGGGGGCACTTAAACATCCAACATCCAACCTAGGACAGTCGAACAAATGGATGAGGAATCTCTCCGAGTGGACATGGAACAGCCTCCAAGATGTACTGTGAAGGCAAAATTTAAGTGTTTCTTTCGAAAAACAGTAGATTGAATTAGTGAGTTCCAACTCTGCAGTTCTTGATACAGCCTCAAGCAGGCATTTTCTTGGCTTGATTTTCTGGTTTTATTGTGGATAATGGGCTTCCCTGGTAGCTCAGTTGGTAAAGAATCCACCTGCAATGCAGGAGACCTGGGTTCGATCCCTGGGTTGGGAAGATCCCCTGGAGGAGGGCATGGCAACCCACTCCAGTATTCTTGCCTGGAAAATCCCAGGGACAGAGGAGCCTGGCGGGCTGCAGTCCATGGGGTCACAAAGAGTCGGACATGACTGAGCAACCTAGCACAGCACATTGTGGATACATTTTTGGACTGGATTTTTGAGTTTTACTTTCGTCAACAGGTGTTTCAGTAGATGTGACATAACTGTGTGCTGGTCTCAACCTATAGACGATAGAAATAAATCAAGGTGCAAGACAGTGTATAAAGTAGACTTCCTTTTGTATGAAAAAGGAGAGAAAGAGAATACAGACCCTATTTGCTTGTAACTACATAAAGAAACTTGGGGAAATATGTAAGAAAGTAATAAAATTATGACAAAATGGGGACATGGGAAATTACAGCAGGCAGGGATAGTGCTGGCATAACGTTCCCTCTCTTCATTTCATATAGTTTCCACAGTTTGATTGTAAACCACCATGTTAACGTATCAAGATCTTAAAAAAAGAAAAAAAGAAAGAGCAGAAGCAGGGAGCCCATGAGGGTTTGAGAAAAGCTCATTTGTTTCTGCAGGAATGTGCATGGCAGGGCCCACAGGCCAGATGCCAGGCATTCTTGATTCAGATAACACCCAATCCATCTGTGGATAGAAAAGCAGGCACTGGGAGATAAATGAGGGGGAGCGGGGTGTCCCCCGCAACGTCCCCCAGCATCAAGCATCCTTCACCTCTCCCCAGGGAGACACCCATACTCTGCCAGGCTTTGGAGCCTTGGTCAGTGCCGCTCACGCACCTCCAGGGCAGCGGAGACAGGTTCCAAAGGAAGAGCTGTCTCTGAGTTCAACCTGACACATGAGCTTTGGGGGTCTCACTCTTTTTCTGACCCGTGGATCTTCACATTGTGCTGGAATATCTTCATGGCCAGTCACTGTTACTGAGCCAAGGGACGTGACCTTGGGTAAGCCTTTCACTCCGCACTCCTCCTGGGACCCCCGGGACAATACAGCCCCGAGTGTAGCGGCTCTGAACTGGGCGAGGAGCCCGGGGGCCACATACACACCTGGACTTGCTCAACCAGTGAACAGCCCGGGGCCATGGAAAGGCCTCCTGCCTGAGATACTATAGATGGAAGAAGCCTTTCTGAGACACAGCTACTCACCTCAGAAAAAGGACCCTCAGAGCTGCCTTTAGCTGGAAGCATGGGGCTCTTCTGCTCACTGAAACACCGACTGTCCCAGGGAACCACAGGTGATCCATCTCTCTCAGTCACCTCCCCGCCTTGCCCCACCCCCACTAACAGCACATACTTTTTCCTCGTTCTTTCTTAGACTAACCCCTCTCTTTTCTCTTTTTAACCTACCCTGCCATAGAGCTCCCTGGTTTTTTAGAGTCCACAGGCACTCCTAAAGCTAAAGAATATTCTAAAACAATCCCATACATCTCTATTGTCAACTTTTTGGCCACCGTTTCCAGGAAACTAAGGAGGGTAGGTAGATGTCTTAAATATGTGTTCACCTAGAAAGGAGTCCTAAAAGTGTTAAGTAAGGTTTTCCCAACCCCATGATGACCTATGGGACTCTAGTGTCAGGTCAATTAATAAGCGTGGAAGCTGTTACCCTGGGGTGTCTCCAGTGCTCTGGCCACTTACACAGGCAAACCAAAATCCAGTCCTGTAAATGCTTCAAGGTTATCAGGCTGGAATCTAAGGAACTGGTCATAAACAGCCAACTAAGTTTTAAGTTATAGCCCATCAATAATCTCTTTACTTTGCTTCCACCTTCTCTTTATAAAAGTCTCCCCCCAGCTCTTGTCAGAGGAAACTTCTAACAAGTTTGGCGCTGCAAAGTCTAATTAATTTTTGCTCAAATAAGCGATTGAAATTTTTAATTTTTTAGAGCTTATCTCTTAACAATGTTTCCTTTGGACTTCAAGGAGATCAAACCAGTCAATCCTAATGGAAATCAGTCCTGAATATTCATTGCAAGGACTGATGGTGAAGCTGAAGCTCCAATACTTTGGCCACCTGATGGGAAGAACTGACTCATTGGAAAGACCCTAATGCTGGGAAAGATTGAAGGAAGGAGGAGAAGGGGACAACAGAGGATGAGATGGTTGGATGGCATCAGACTCGATGGACATGAGTTTGAACAGGCTCCAGGAGTTGGTGATGGACAGGGAGGCCTGGAGTGCTGCAGGCCATGGGGTCACAGAGAGTCAGACATGACTGAGCTACTGAACTGAATTTTAACAATGTTTATCTTTTAGCCACAGTAAACAAACAAGCAAATAAAAACAAAACCCGGGAGCAGACAAACCTCACAGGGGCTCCCGGTGTCCGCCATGCAGAGCTATTAGTCTGGAGAATTAGTCAAGAGTACTAGAGCTTACTTTTCCCTTTGGCTGGGCACAGTCCAAATTATTCTAGTACTTTTCCCCTTCCCAAGAAGGTGGTGCTCCACACACACACAAAAATGGAAATGGTACGGCAGGAAAAGTGAAGCAAACTCAAATCTCCTCTTACCCACTTATTGAGAGCTACTGCCCTGGTCACAAGTGCCTCAGTATCAGATTTCTAAATTCACTTGAAATGTGGCTCTTGGGTTACTTCCTGACAGGGCTGGGGACAACAAGCCACTTTGCCTAGAAGCCACGCTACATTCAAGGATATTGAATTTCCTCCTCTCTGTTTATCTAGGATAATGAGGAAAGATGGCCACTTCAAGGAAGGACCCTGAAATTCTTTCCTATCCTCTAGAGAGCCAAGATTCTGAAGCCACTACGGGTTTACTGGTACAGTGATGACATTTTCGGAAGCATATGGCAACACAGATTGAAAGAGCAAAATGTATTTGATAGTTGTTACCAGTATCACAAACATGAAAGGAATTACTTTCTTTAAAGCTGAAAGGCACTAAAATGTGTATCACTCAGTTAAAATAAATATTGTCTCAATATGGATTTTAGTCAGTACTACTCATTATAAAAACTCAATCCTGGGACTTGCCTGGCAGTCCAGTGGTTAAGACTCCACATTTCCAAAGGGGCGTGGATTCAAAGGGAACTAAGATCCCATATGCTGTGCTGTGTGGCCAAAAAAGTATAAAAAAATAATTGAATCCTTTCTTTACTGATGACAAAGGTAAATGCCAACCTTGATTAAAGTATCATGGATAAATCTTGAGGATGCTTCTGGTGGGATGAAGTAGACTTTGTTTCTGTGAGCATTGCTCCTATATATTGTAACATCTGCACGTTACGTCCACATCATAGCACAGATACCTTTCCCATGACAAGCCCATATACTAGCTTCTTATTTGTTGATCACATTGATGAGCTGTCCTTCTAACCATGTGCTGAAAGTATAAATAAAAAGGGAGGGGATGGCATGTCTTAAGGCACTGAATTAAGGAGCTGGGCAAAGTATATCAATTAAAAAGGCTGAAAGAGCTTCCTAGACTCTCTGAGACTTAGGGGTCTGCATTCAGAATTCCTACCCATGGGCTTCACAGGGGACAAGGGAAAAACTGACACAGGGAAAGAAAAAAGTGAGAGTGTAACCATTTCAAGTACTGATACCACTTATTTCTAAATAGACGCAGGAATAGAGGAGTGGTGGTGGTTGGTGGGTATTTAGTCACTAAGTCATGTCCAACTCTCGTGACTCCATGCACTGTAGCCCACCAGGCTCCTCTGTTCATGGGATTTCCCAGGCAAGAATACTGGAGTGGGTTGTCATTCCCTTTTCCAGAGGATCTTCCTGACTCAGAGATTGAACCTGCATTTCCTATATTGCAGGCAGATTCTCTACCAGCTGAGCCACCCGAAAATCAACATTTAAAAATACTGAATTGCCAGACAGATAAACTGTGAATCCACTTCACAAAGGATTTAAAATTAGAGTTTGTTTTAAGCCAGCAAGTTGGTTTTGTAAATGCCCATTAGGTCTGTACTGATCATCACACCAGGGTAGGGAGCTGGCTTTTACTCATAGGATGGCTTGAGGGCAGGGGTTCCTGTGTTCCCTTGTCAGCACCCAAGTCACAAGAGTCTATAAACATGTTGAAAGGTCACCCTAGCTTGGAGTAAAAGTTGAAGATTTACTTGAAAATTAAGCATACACATATATGGGAAAATAAAATTTAGCTTTAAAGTTTGTATTTATAGTCAAGAACAGCTATTTCATAAAACAAGCTCTGCCTTCAATACAATCAACAGTCCCCACTTTGCCTGGGGTGGCGCACCCACACCTGTTCGCCCAAAGGGGAGAGGAGACAGACCTTCCTTGGGAGAGAAGTTTAGGAACTGATCCACTTCATGAGGCTCCAGCTTAATCTTAGGAATAATGGTCTGGCATGAGGAATCCACCTAAAGAAAGAAATTCAAACACAGTTTTTAAAAGCCAATAACAAACCTGAAGCAACACCTCGGGGAGCTATTTATCATCCTGTCTCCCTCCCAGGGCTGTGCTAGGGCTGGTGAGGCCCGGCTGAGCGCAGGCTGCTTCTTGGACCGGGAGATATTTTAGTCCTTAACCCTCCCCCATTGCCAAATCTGGCAGTACAGGTGAGGGAGCCCTCAGAATTCTCAGATGAAGCAGCCAGGGCTCACTTGCCAGTGCTTCATTCTATTGTGTTTATGGTACTGTACAGGCATTTTACCACAAAGCTAGTCTGGCACATTCCTAAAGGGTCACGGGCCTCCGGCAGGAGGAACTGTGTGAACCCAACTGCATGCATTCTCTCCAGGTTCCTGACAACCGACAACATGTAACCACGGAACACTGAGTAGGGAAAGGAGGACAGGTATCTGGCCCAGGCATGGGAGAAAGGCCACGACTCTGATCTTTCTTAGTGACTTGCTTAAAATTCAAACTAAAACATCACAGAGCAAGGAGACTAATACAGACTCCAGAAGCCTCACCCTATAAACAGACTCAGGTAGCTATTGAGAAAGGAATTCTAGAGGGCAGCATATAGGTGCTCTGTTCAGCTCATCTTCGTCGGCCCTCATCTTCCCGATGGATGGAAGGTAAACAGCACAAGGAGTGAGGATGCAGCCAAGCCTTGGTGGTGCCACCATGCTGTGTTACCTTGTCCTGATTCCTCTACCTTGCTCAGAGGAGAAATGACTTAGAGAAGGTCAGTGGAGTCTTTGTAACATAACCTGTGGCTTTGAGCACAAGGAAAGTCAGGACTGGATTCCAAATATCCAGAAGATGTACAAGTATCACCCTGGTCCACCACCAGACATCGAAATACCTAAAGAGAAGGTGGAGTAAAACTAAATCCTACTTGCTATAGGCATGGAACTGAGCAACTCCCAATTTCTTATGTTTTCCACGGGTAATACAATAAGAAGTGGTAGCTGGGAAATCCCTGAATTAAGTCAGGGCAACTCGCACAGCACTAGGAAAATAAAGCATGACACAGGAACAAGCATTCCTTGTTGCCACAGCCCAGAAGCTATGAATAGCACCATCGCAGTAACCACTCCCTTTCAACTGGCTTAAAAATCAATTCCAGGGAGAATTTTTTTCCAACATGGATATCCCTGAACTTTTTCAATTTTGTAATAGCATTCACAGAAAAACCGAAATGAGACTTCCAGTTTTTCTGGACAATGCCTTTAAAGGAAGTGATATAACCAGTGTCGACACCAAGTCAACATGCTCTGGATATAGACATAAATACACTTTTACATATAGTTACATATCCTTAAACATATACAACCACTGGCTCCAAAAAGATTAAATGCCTTTTTGGAGAATGAGGATCTGTTATCTCTGGATCCAATCTGTTTTTATGGAAGAAAAGTGACTTTACCCCAGCGTTCATTTCCAGAGGGGTTTCCTCCTTTTCAAACGGGGAGGAGATTGCAGTGATGGTCAGCGTGACAGAGGGGACGAGTCCTGAGGGTGGCTCGTCCGTGATGGGCTCTGTCTTGATGGTTGTTGGTGGAAAGTCTGGAGACAGGTACCATTTCTCACTCTCCACTTCATCTATGGGAAAAAGACAAGCACACTGTGTGAAATCTGCTCAGGGCATCAGGTATAAGTTAAACAAGTGACCACTGACCTTTCTCCTCCAAAAGACCTCCAGCAAAGAATTATTGAGGGAGTTCTCTGGTGCTACAGGGGGTAAGAATCCACCTGCCGATACAGGGGACACGGGTTTGATCCCTGGTCCGGGAAGATCCCACGCGTCTCGGGGCAACTAGGCCCCTGAGCCACAACTCCTGAGCCTGTGCTCTAGAGCCCGAGAACCTGTACTGCTGAGCCCATGTGCTGCAATCACTGAAGCCCGTGTGCCTAGAGCCTGTGCTCCACAAGAGAAGACACCACAATGAGAAGCCCTCGCACTGCAACTAGAGAGTCGCCTCTGTGCTCCCCGACTAGAGAAAGCCCACACACGGCAGCAAAGACCCAGCACAACCAAAACTATGATCAATTAATAACTAATAAAAAAATACTTATTGAGAGTAGAATTAAAAGAAATGAAATGAGAACATGAGACAGGAGATCAATGGATGAACAAACGAATGCAGAACAAGAATCTGTGCTTTCATTCAGTTGAGTGTAAGGAAGCCTAAGGCAACTCTGGAGGCATGCCTATGAAAGAAAGAAACCAAGCTCCCTGGCCACAGTGGGAAGAGACTGGGTGGATGGCAAATAGGGTAGGATGGACAATTCCGGTGTGCAGTGTTTTATACTTTTTGGTTTTCAAACCAAATGAATCTACTATCTATTCATAAATAAATAAGTACATCTAAAAATATGAAGGAAGAGGGAGGATGGATCAGGAGATTGGTATTGGCACATATACACTACTATGCATAAAATAGATAACTAATGAGAATCTACTGTATAGCACAGGGAACTCCACTCAGTGCTCTGTGCTGACCTAAATGGAAAGGAAATCCAAGGAAGAAGAGGTACATGTACACATGTGACTGATTCACTTTGCTGTACAGCAGAAACTAACACAACATTGTAAAGCAAATATATTCCAATTAAAAAAAAAAAAATATATATATATATATAGGGTTGGCCATAAGGTTTGTTTGGGTTTTTCCATAACATCTTGCAGAAAAACCCCAACAAACTTTTTGGCCAATTCTACAATTTAAAAATAAAAACAAGAAGGAAAGAGTGAATGACTGCAACCAGGGTCTCAGGAGACAGGACCAGAGACAAGGGTTAGAAGGTCTCTGCCCTTCTCCCCAGTGGATGCTTATCTGTTTCTTTTTTTCTTCTCACACCCCATGCTGGTCCCAGTCTGCTTCCCTACAACTGCACTTAAGCCTTACACCTGACCTAGACTTCCAGAACTTTACTTAGCCCTCTCAGAAACTTCAGAGTTTGTAAAACATGTTGCTGAAATGCATGAAATCCAGAGGGAAGGGCGGCCTCTTGCCGAGTCTGGTCTTGGCCTCTGGCTTTCGTGATGATCACAGGCCTGGGGATTGCAACGAAGGAACAGCACTGATAGGAGAGAAGCACCTCCATCACTCAGCAGCATTCTCCCAGGAGCCCGCATGGTACCCTGCACTTCTTACAAAGTTACTTGAGAGCAGGTACCTCGGCACAGCCCTGGAAAAGAAGGTGCAAGGGCAGGGCAGGGGATAGCAAGGAGGCTGCGAGCAGGTGCGAAATGAGAGAAAACAAATCAGGCTCCCAGAGTCAGCATTCTTCACCCGATGCCAGTTTACTAAAATGAGACTGAAATAAAGCCAAGATACGCTCCCTTGCTTTAGTAAAATGTACATAGACATTCACACCTTCATGAACTGTTATTGTAGAGGGCAGCAAAGTCATTCACGTTATGAATTACTTCACACTCAGGAATCGGGTTCAAGTTTTCTTATGAAAGGTACATGAACATCACATCACTCAGCCATCACGGGGCAGTGGAAGAGTGGGTACGGAAGCCAAAAACTACAGCTTGCAATGATGAAGGTTGTATTTCATAAGCAACTTCCTTCAGGGGAAGGTTAGATTCACCTGCATCGAGGAAAATGATTTTCCCCCAGATCCAATTTATAACTGACTCGATTAAATATTCCAGCCCCAATGTATTAATATTTCCTGGGGTAAAATAAAGACAGGCAAGGTTTCAGTCAGTTGAAGATGTTACACTTTTAAAGCTGGTTCTCCGGAGCTGCTGAACGCTCTGGAGTGGTGGAGGAGTCCCATCATTCCCAGGGGACTGGGGACCACATCCTGGCCGAGCGGGAAGGGCAGGAAACAAAAGGCCTCTTGAAGGCGGTCAGAGGATGGAGACCGCACTGTACTGGATGCAGAGTCCTGCTGGCCAGATGGGCGCCCCAGCTCAGCTTGGGGGCAGCGGGGGCAACTGGATGAGGAGCCAAACCAAGTTTTTTTTTTTTCACTTCTGGCTGCGCTGGGTCTTCACTGCTGCGTGTGGGCTTTCTCAAGTTGCAGTGTGCAGGAGCTACACTCCAGTCGTGGTGCAAAGGCTTCTCATTGCGGTGGCTTCTCTTGCTGAGGAGCACAGGCTCTAGGGCCCATGGGCTCAGTAGCTGCGGTGCATGGACTTAGTTGCTCCACAGTGTATAGCATCTTCCCAGGCCAGGGACTGAACCTGTGTCCCCCGCATTGGCAGGCAGATTCCTATCCACTGTACCACCAAGGAAGTCCCAAATAAAGTTTCTAACACCACTCCCGGGAGGAGTTAGGAATAAGAAGTCTCTGTTAGCTGCAAGGAGGACATGCTCAGGACCTATGTGGGGAGTGGCTAGAGAGACAGACAGAGCATAGATCACACTTTTTTCCACTCAGGAGTGATGTGTTCATACCTCCACCTGTCAGCACTTACAGCCTGTCCACAGTGAGAATATTTATCCCCAGCAGAGGCTGGAAGAGAGACAGCAAGATGAAATCCAGCCTCAGTACATATGAAAACGAACAGTAAGGAGGCATCACTGAGGAAAAGGGCACATGCAATTATCAGGAAATGGTGAGATAAGGCCAGACCCCATGGTTGTGCCGTTATGATCACTGTGATGACAGGTAAATCACAAGGCACAGAAGAAAAGGCAAACATAAATACAAAATTACAAGCGCACCTTCCCTGGCGGCTCAGTGGTAAAGAATCCGCCTGCCAGTGCAGGAAACATGGGTTCAATCCCTGATCAGGGAAGATCGCACATGCTGCAGAGCAACTAAGCCCGTGTGCCACAACTATCGAGCCTGTGCTCTAGAGCCGGGGAGCCACAGCTACTAAGCCTCATGCTCCCAACAAGAGAAGCCACCACAACGAGAAGCCTCCACACCTCAACTAGAGAGTTACCCCCGCTAGTTACCCAGAACTAGAGAAAAGCCCGTGCAGAAATGAAGACCCAGTACAGCCAACTATGAATAAATAAATAAAATTATTTAAAAATAAACAAAATTACAAGCAAAATGAAGACAGGCAATAGTTCTTCCAATAAGCTAAGCCATTCTCAAAGCACACACCTATTAAGTAGGTCAAGAGTTTATAATCTCAATGCTCAGTGCCCTACACTCTTGTTTTTAAAAAAATTTATGTAAATATAATCTCTGTTATCTCAGAGATGGAGACTGAAGAACAAACGACATGTGAACTATGAAACAAAACTTCCCCTGAACTCTTCCAAGAGAGAAGCCCAAAGAAGCTTACACTCCTCTCCTGAACTTTTTGGTGACAAACGACTGGAGTTGCCTGCCTGCTTCCAGTTCAAATTAGCAATTTATTACTCTCCCTTGAAGGATATTTTCTGAATTAGAAAGAAGTTTAAGGCCATCAAGCTCAATATGTGATCTTACGATGAGGAAACTAACAGGGAGGTCTAGACCACACAGCAAATGAGTGGCAAAACTCAGGTTTCTGGATCCATGAAAGAAACAAGTAAACACAGACAAACATTTTTGCACAGATATGCTTATTCAGCATTATTTATAATCATAAGACACTGAAAGTAACCAAAACAGTAAAAAGGAAGGGCAAGGTTAATGAATTAGGGTGTACTCATACAATGGAAATATTATGCAGCCAGTAATGTTACATGTTAAAGCCTTTTTAATAACAAGGCAAAGATTTATGATAGAGTATTAAGAAAAAAAGATATAAATGTGTGCACTATTAATAAGGAAAGTGACAGAATGATCAATGGCAAATAACTCAGAACATGAGTAATTTTTTCCCCCAATTTCATACTATTTCTAAATTTCTTATACAGGGAATATTATCATCCCCGGATGACCGCACATGGAAATGGCCTGCTTCTGCCTGCTCTACTTTATACCTCAAAACAGTAATTACTAGAAGGCTTAGTGGGTCAAGGGGCCCATTCAGAGTCCCTCGACAGAGTCAATGAGCACCTTAACATATGTTATAAATCACGTAATTGGCTCCACAGTTCTTCATTTGCCCCTTTATCCATGTCCTCTGCCATGTAATCTGGCAGTGCCCTCCCACTGGGGACTAATTCCCATCCTGGGACTGACCACCTGACTTCCTCTGGCTAAAAGGATATGCGCTTCCTAACGCAAGTACAGTCTTGAAATGTACAACTGAACTCATACATTTGTGCCTTTGCCATCACAGTGAGAAGGATGTACTAGGACAATCTACTGATCCCAGGAGGACAGACACATAAAACAGAATTGTCCCCAGATAAGCTTGGCCAAGATCAGCCAGCTCTCAGCCTTAGACATGTGAGTGAATCTAGCTGAAACCAGTAAAACAAGTCACTGTCCCTAACCACACCTAAATAAGCCAACCTCCAGTCAAGGCACAAATGTGTGAACTATAATAATAAATGATTGTTGTCAAAGCTAATGAGTTTAGATAGAGATATAGATGGAGAGAACAAATGTATGGATACCAAAGAGAAAGAGGAGGGCCATGAATTGGGAGATTGACATACATACACTATTGATGTGTGTGCTGTGTATTTGTCACTCAGTCCTGTCCAGCTCTTTGTGACCCCATGGACTTGCAGCCTGCCAGGCTCCCCTGTCCATGGGGATTCTCCAGGCAACAATACTGGAGTGGCTTGCCATGCCCTCCTTCAGGGAATCTTCCTGACCCAGAGATAGAACCCAGGTCTTCTGCATTGCAGGTGGATTCTTTATCATCTGAGTCACCAATATATAAAATAAATCACTAATGAGAACCAACTGTGTAGCACAGGGGATTGTATACAGTGCTCTGTGGTGACCTAAGTAGGAAGGAAATCCAAAAAAAAGAGGAGATATATGTATACCTATAGCTGATTCAATTGTTGTACAGTAGAAACTAACATCTGAGCGCCGAAGAATTGATGCTTTTGAACTGTGGTGTTGGAGAAGACTCTTGAGAGTCCCTTGGACTGCAAGGAGATCCAACCAGTCCATTCTAAAGGAGATCAGCCCTGGGTGTTCTTTGGAAGAAATGATGCTAAAGCTGAAACTCCAGTACTTTGGCCACCTCATGCAAAGAGTTGACTCATTGGAAAAGACTCTGATGCTGGGAGGGATTTGGGGCAGGAGGAGAAGGGGACGACAGAGGATGAGATGGCTGGATGGCATCACAGACTCGATGGATGTGAGTTTGAGTGAACTCTGGGAGTTGGTGATGGACGGGGAGGCCTGGCGTGCTGCGATTCATGGGGTCGCAAAGAGTCGGACACGACAGAGCGACTGAACTGAACTGAGAAACTAACATAACATTGTAAAACAACCATACTCCAATAAAATTTTTTTTAGAAAAGCTAATGAGTTTAGGAGTGGTTTGTTTTTCAGGAATATAGCTGGCTGATATAACACAGCTGAAAGTATCAATATATACAAGAAATTAAATCCATCACATTAGAACCTATGGCAACACAGTAGCTGAACCACATTCCCATAATAACTCCTCTAAACCACCAACTGTAAACCATATCAATAAATATTTGCAGATTGATTCGATCTACCAGTTAAATCATAAAATAAATGACTTCAGCTGAAGAAGGTCAGCCAGTAAGAAATTTGCTGAGAACAACATTCCAGCAGCAGTTGAAATTAGAAAAAAGGAGCTTTCATTCTGAACTACTAGGTGTTAGCTTGTACTCTGTCTGCCAATGGAAATAAATCTGAGGAAACAAAATGACAAAAATAACCTCTGAGGTATGACAGAAGATAAAGTGAAAGGGAATCAGTAGAATATGTATTACACTTTTTCCATATGACCTTACTTTCACAGTCTTTTTTCACTGGCAAAACATCAGCAGAGCACCATAGCTTAGAACTTAGATGGCTGAGTTATTGACAAAACTACAAAAATAAGAGTCAGTGCACACTCTATACATGCTCCAATCCGTAAAACTTCTGAAGCTCAGATCTTGATTAAAAAAAATTTCCCCCCTAAACTATATCTATATGCCTTTTAAGTTTCCTTTCAGGAGGAAAACATCACCTGGGTCTTTCCTGGCCATCCAATGGCTAAGACCCTGAGCTTCCATGCAGGGGGCCCTGGTTCGATCCCTGGTTAGGGAACTAAGATACCACATGCCATGCAGCACAGCCAGAAAAAAAAAGAAAAAATAAGGAAAACATGACCCAATAAGGCCAGTAGTGCACTGTGGAGAGTAAGAAGCACAACCGACATATCTTCTGATTTTATTTAAACAGCTTGCTATCAAAGGTCAAACTCGACTGGCAGATTTCCTGGGCATCACCACTTAGCTGTCAGCAAGAAAACAAAAACAAGCCGCTGTCTCATGATGACCAGTCCTTCACATCCAAGGACGAAATGCAGTGGCTGTGAGCACTGGGGCTAGATACTGAGATTACCAAGACAGCAGCTAAAAAGCCCACAAACTAAAGCCAACATAGAGGCAACACCAAAATGCAGGTCCTCAATCACTTCCATAAATAACTGCACTGACTAGCAACTGATTCCTGGGAGGGGGAAAGAACAGATTAAACTCTAAATTGGGAGTAGAAAGTATCTTTATGTGATATATATGAGTTATATATATATATATAAATAATACATATGTACCTATATATACACATACACAGATATACATATATCTATAACGTATGTCTGTACTCTTAAAAAGAGAAATTACATAGGGCAATACCACTTATATGATATACACACATATGCATCCATTAGCTATTTATATGTCTAAAGTAAAAAGGAAATTTTTGTGAATTAAATAAGTATGCCTCATCTAAATCCTTTAGTATTTCATACTTCACCATTTGCCCTGTGAATTCTTCAACAGAATTGGCAAATCTTGACCAATTTTTGGCATAAACATCTCTTAAAGGAAAATGCCAAGGCTGGGTTCTGGAGGCCAGGAGAGGGGAGGAAAGCAGGTGAATGTATCAAAGAGTCATACTAAGCTGCAGCCCACTGTTCAGACAGAAGGTAGATGCCTGCCTGCCCAGGGTCCCTCCCTGAGTGCCTGGACAATGAAATCACCTCTACTGTGAGTTGTATGGGGAAGTGTTGAAAACAGTGGAAACAGCGAACACTTAACTATGAGTGTTTACTACGTACTAAACATTGTTCTAAGTGCTTTAGATATATAACAACTAATTTAACCCTGAGAGTGACCCTGGAAGGCAAGCACTATGAGCGTCCTCATTTAATAGACAAGGACACTAAGAGATTAAACCCCTCAACCTACATTACCCAGCTGATACACAGCCTCCAGCTGGTATACGGCCCCTAGCTGGTATACGGCCAAGCAAGGTCGCACACCCAGGCCAACCAGTCCCACAGCCCATGGGATATTGCTTTGCAAGAGATCAATGATGAAACATCTCTGCCAAAAGTGAGTATTCTTCAATTAATGTTATTTTGAGCCCATAATTAGCCACTAAAAAAAGTGCAATATCGCTTCTTCCTATACCTCCTCTCACCTTCATTTATATGGACTCGTAATCCACTGTTGCTAAGGTGAAGTATTCCAGTTTAAGACCAGCCAGTAATAGCTCAAATGTTTTGAGACAGGGCCTGTGTGCCAGGCCCCGCTCTTCATGTTTACCTTCCTGATTTCATGTTCTTTCTGTGCCTGTGTTTACAACCTCTTTCACTTACTCTGGTTGTTAATATTGTGGTCAGTTGGTAAATTATGTACTGAATTATGTGGTAATCGGCATAAAGCAATAATAAGAGCAAAGCAATAATGACAAGAGCTAATATTGATTTAGTCCTTACTAATTGCCAGGCATTGTTATAAATGTATAATATGTATTAACTTAATCCCTACAACAATAGTACAAGGTTGAATATTATGAATATTATTTCCATTTTAAAAATCAGGAAAGAAACACAAGAGTTGAGCCACTTGCTCAAAATCACACCATTAGTAAGTGGCAGAACCCAGATTCCAACTCAAGCAAATTGATCCCAGAGATGAACTGCTAAGTTCTATCTGTGGTCTGCATTTGGTATCTCAGGTCCTCCCATAGGAAACTGTGTTTAGAGTATGCATTAAACAATATCTGTGGAGCAAACGACTGATTTCAAAAGATTTACTTAGTGTACACATGCAAAAAAAACCCCTCTTGTGTATACTTTTCTTCACCAAAATTATGACTCTTACTTGTGAACAGAGTAAGTTTAATGCTTTGTTGTTGTTCTTCGGTCGCTCAGTCATGTCCGACTCTTTGCGACCCCATGGACTACAGCATGCCAGGCTTTCCTGTCCTTTACCATCTCCTGGATTTTGCTCCAACTCATGTCCATCGAGTCAGTGATGCCATCCAACCATCTCATCTTCTGTCTACCCATTTTCCTCTTGCCCTCAATCTTTCCCAGCATCAGAGTCTTTCCCAAGTTTAATGCTAGATAGCAAGGCAATGCCAAAGAATGTTCAAACTACCACACAATTGCACTCATTTCACACGCTAGCAAAGTAATGCTCAAAATTCTCCAAGTGAGGCTTCAATAGTATGTGAACCAAGAACTTGCAGATGTTCAAGCTGGATTTAGAAAAGGCAGAGGAACCGGAGATCAAATTGCCAACATCCGCTGGACCATAGAAAAAGCAAGAGAGATCCAGAAAAACATCTATTTCTGCTTTATTGACTATGCCAAAGCCTTTGACTCTGTGGATCACAACAAACTGTGGAAAATTCTTAAAGAGATAGAAATACCAGACCAATTCTCACAATACCAGACCAACTCTCACATTTCTCAGGAGACCACATTACCTGTCTCCTGAGAAATCTGTATGCAGGTCAAGAAGCAACAGTTAGAACTAGACATGGAACAACAGACTGGTTCCAAATTGGGAAAGGAGTACATCCAGGCTATATATTGTCACCCTGCTTATTTAACTTATATGCAGAGTACATCATGTGAAATGCCAGGCCAGATGAAGCACAAGCTGTAATCAAGATTGCCAGGAAAAATATCAATAACTTCAGATATGCAGATGACACTACCCTAATGGCAGAAAGCAAAGAGGAACTAAAGAGCCTCTTGATAAAAGTGAAAGAGAGTGAAAACGCTGGCTTAAAACTCAACATTCAGAAAACTAAGATGATGGCATCTGGTCCCATCACTTCATGGCAAATAGATGGGGAAACAGTGGAAACAGTTACAGATTTTATTTCTTGGGCTCCAAAATCACTGCAGATGGTGACTCCAGCCATGAAATTAAGACACTTGCTGCTTGGAAAAAAAGCTATGACCAACTTAGACAGCATATTAAAAAGCAGAAACATTACTTTGCTGACAAAGGTCCGTCTAGTCAAGGCTATGGTTTTTCCAGTGGTAATGTATGGATGTGAGAGTTGGACTATAAAGAAAACTGAGTGCTGAAGAACTGATACTTTGGAACTGTGGTGTTGGAGAAGACTCTTGAGAGCCCCTTGTTCAGCAAGGAGATCAAACCAGTCAACCCTAAAGGAAATTAGTCCTAAATATTCATTGCAAGGACTGATGCTGAAGCTGAAGCTCCAATACTTTGGCCACCTGATGGGAAGAACTGACTCATTGGAAAAGACCCTGATGCTGGTAAAAACTGAGGGCAGGAGCAGAAGGGGAGGACAGAAGATGAGATGGGTGGATGGCATCACCAACTCAATGGATGTGAGTCTGAGCAAGCTCCAGGAGTTGGTGATGGACAGGGAAGCCTGGCCTGCTGCCATCCGTGAGGTTGCAGAGTCGGACACCACTGAGTGATTGAACTGAGCTATAAATATTGCTTTCTTATACTATTCTAACATTTCAATGACCAAGCAAACAAAGAAGTCATTATTTCTCTTCTAAAAAGTTGAGGAGGTATTTTCCATACTAGTTAGAAAAAGAAAATAGAAGGTAATCTCAAATGGATGATGAAGAGCAAAAGAACGTACACCACTAGTCCAGGTTTCAGACTCTGAAAAGAAGACTGTTCCTCTACTTGTCCACCCCAAAAGCATCAGGTTCTTTCTGTAGCTTATGCTTGCCAGGGGACCCAGCTACTTCCCATAGGTAAATGACAGATATGTCTGCATTTTTTTAACCCTAGAATCTATGCCCTCTAAGACGGCTTAGACCCATGTTCTTGTCAGCAGCTCTAATGTGATGAAAACAAAGCTCTTTGTCATCTCTCTGGGACTTTCTTTCCCAGGTCCCAAGGCCTTGGAACATTTCAACATCAAGATGTCTTCCCCACTGCAAACAGAAAACCCAAGTCACCCATGACTCATCTCTACCCTTTACTCAGCATACCCGATGTTGTGCTAGTCCTGCTCTGGGTTTCATCGAATCCTTTCAAAATCCATTTTTCTTTGTCCTACATGGCACACACCTTTCCATTTCTCCCTGGACTGCTATATCAAGCATACCTTCCCTGCTCTGGCATCATCAGCCATCATTTTTCTTCTTCAAGTCGCTGAAAAAACACCACTCCACTTTACTAAGGCCCTGTTTCTCACCAACTGCTGAGTCTCTGCCTTCCATCAGGCATCTGTTCATCTTTAGCTCACAGACTATTGTTTTCACAGACACCTGTGAAACAACACCATAAATTTAGGATATCCATACTAAGCCAGTGCACCTGGTCACTCCTTGCCCTGCTGACTTTAGAAGCCTAACCGGACCAGCCAGAAGGAAGATGATTATTTTTCATGGTCTGGTCCCACTGTCCGTAGAACTGGAAGATTCACAGTTCCAGTTCTTTATTCCACCCAAAATAAAGTTACCTTGACATGTGCATGGTGCCAGTAGATCACTTCTGGATTAGTATATTCTACTCTGAATCTGTTGACATTTGTATATTTTCTGACTTGTTTCTTATACCACCTTGGAGGACAGAGGCCATGTCTAGCTCTCTCTGAACAGCCTTCATCCAGCACTAGGCTTCCTCTTTAGGAAGAAGACTGAAATAACAAACAAAAGTAAATAAATACCTAGCACCCCAATTACAAAGGAACATGAACAAAAATAGAGTAGCTCATGAAGATACCCTCCAGCTGGTAAGGAGCAAGACTTGGTCATTTAAATATAAGTTTTTCATTCCTCACTCTACTTGGGCACTTCTGCTTATCTCTTTATAAAATCTTCACTTAAAAAAAAAAAAAAAAGAACCAAAAACCCTGCTTAGCAGCCTTAATCATGGGCAGAAATGAACAAGAGGAAAGCAGGATGTCTCTCTGGCGGTTCCAAAGGCTGAGCCCGCATTTCTAGGACTGGCTCCTGTGGTTGCTGAACCACGTGAAGCTCTTTAGTTCAAGTGTTTCAGAGAAGTCTACAGTAAAATTCAGCCCCGAAGATGGAAGACTCCTATGTAATCTTAGACTAGTGTTTCTCAACCTTTTTTTGGTCACAGGCTCTGTTGAGGATCTTAAAAAAAAAAGTTATAAATGTCCCCAGCAGAAAATCTGACAAATATTGTCAGCCCCAAATTCTGCATACAATTTTAGGGGTGGGTCCACTGTCCATCTGAAGAACATGATAGACAAACACCAAAATGTAGGATAAGAGCACCTACATTTGCCCAATAGTTACTCAGGTTTCAAGGAGGGAGGAAGAGGGAAAAGAAAGAGTTAGTAGGGAGAAAACAAAGAAGGGAGAAAGAAAGAAGGATGATGGCAGGAGAGAGAAAGAGAGAAGGGAAAAGGGAGGAAGAAAGAAAAATCCTAATAAACTGAGAGTCTCATTTGAATTGTTTAGCTTATTACTTTGTTTCAGGCTCAGAAGCAATTACAGAAGAATTCCCTTTAATCTTTAAAACTGGACAAGAAGATTGGAATTGTTGACATTGCGAGGTACAGTGAAATACTAACCATGACCAGAAACAAGGATTCCTAGTTCTGGGCTTTAGGCTGTTTAGACAGTGCAAACGATGAAGAATATTAATTTAATGCAAACAGTAATGTTTAAATTGCTGCCTATTTATGCATCTCCTAAAGAAATATCATCCTCCTGGATCAGGAAAGCAATCTGCTTAACAGAACACAGACTCCAGAGGGATCTTTGTGAATTAATCCTCCCTCAGGCAGATGCCAACTGGGATTCAAATGAATCAAATCGTTCTGTTCCCAAACATTTGCCTATCCACACAAAACTCAGAAAAACAATTGAAGCCAAGACCTGCACAATGCTTTCCTCAGCAAGTTCCCCAGCTCCTTCGTGCACACTGCCTACCTCCGATTTCACAGACTCCAAATGGTTACTATTCACACTCATTATTCCCTGCATACAAAAGGGTTTTTGCTAGCATAGGAAGCTTTTACTCAGAGAAAAACTGATACTTAAGATGAAAGGTGGATCAGAAACTCATTGCAAAATATATCTGACCCACTGTACCTATTCTCAGCAAATTACCAGCACAACCTATTGCAGTGTGGTCCAAAAAAAAAAAAAAAGCACAGCCTAAAAGTTGAGAAATCTGTTTTATTCGGCAGATTTCTGAGGACGTAGGTCCAGAAGACAGCCACTCAGACAGCTCTGAGGGTCTGCTCCAAAGAGGTGAGGGATAAGTCAGGATGTACAGGAATTTTTTGCAACAAAAACCAGGTAGTCGGAACATCAAAAGATTACTGTGAATTAAAGAAACGCAGACACCTGAAGTAAATGAATTCTGCACTTTTCTTTACACAGGAAGATGCAAGAGTTTGGGCTCATTGAAATCATTCCTCTTATATTGCTTTAACTATTTAGGGCCAACATCCTGCTTTTTTCCATCCTGAACCTCCTTAGGGGGCATAGTCTGGCTGACAACCACAACACCTTTTGTTGACTGATAAGGCAGGGAACATTCCTTGTGTATGGCACTATAACACCTCTAAATAGCAGGGGCCAGATGGGGAAGCTGAATGTTGTGCTCTTTGGTCTAATAAGAAAGCTTCCAGAAAAAGATTGATCATTTCTCCCCACACTAAGCTATAAGTATAGGTGGTTTCTTTATGCTACATGTATACCAATTAGCATTAAAAAGCAAAAAAAAAAAAAGTTATCAGGAAGAGGAAGGGATCCTGAACCTTTGGAAACCTGCTTTATTTGCAATCATTTCCCTCAGGGTCTTGTTTTAGAAGAATCAGTACCCCAGCCCTGTGTCCACTATCTGCTCCCCTCCAACCATCACCACCATTTCAATTCTACTCAACACTTAAGGGGTCACATGAAATTCGGCCTCGTTCCTGCAGCTTTTCCTGTGATCATCACTGGACATGCTCTTTCTCCTCTGAGCTACTACACTGCTCATATTCAGTCTGATTAAGTATTGGGGTACATGGTATCTTCCCTATGAGCTACTTTGAGGTAAGAATCTAAGTTTTACTGGGCTTCCCAGGTGGTGCTAGTGGTAAAGAATTCACCTGCCAATGTAGGAGAAACAAAGAGACGTGAGTTCGATCCATGGGTCAGGAAGATCCCCTGGAGTAGAAAATAGCAACCCACTCCAGAATTCTTGCCTGCAGAATCCCATGGACAGAGGAGCCTGGTGGGCTCCATAGGGTTGCAAAGAGACGGACATGACTGAAGTGACTCAGTACACACCATTTTACTATCATTGTCTCACAAGTATCTAGAACACATGGTAAGTGCTCAGCAAACATGGATTTGAAGGGGCAAGCTGCCCAGATTGTTCAGGCCAGCTCTAGTCTGCATATTCTAGAACCAATGCTGCTGCATGGATGACTAGCTCCACAGATGATAACTGAATACAACAGAGGTATTGCTCTGCTGTTATCACACCCCTGACACAGGGCCACTTCCTCTGCCTAGAAGCCACTTACACATACACCTAGTTCTTTTCCTCATCTGCTGATCTTTGCTCAAATGCTACCTTCAAAGAAAGGACTTCCCTGTCTATTCTAGTTAAAATGTCAACTCGCCTTCTGCTACGGTTTGAATGTTTGTGTCCTCCCAGAATTCACATGCTGAAATTCTAATGCCGAAAGTAATGGTCATAGGAGGTGGGGCCTGGGGGAGATAATTAGGTCATGAGGGTGAAGCCCTCTGTAATGAAATGAATGCCCTTATAAAAGAGTCCCCACTGGGCTCCAGTCCTTTCTACCATCTGAGGACACAGTGAGCCAAGAAGGAACTCAGGATGGGAAAGAACAAGTTACTGACCCTAGATAATTAAGGTGCATATCAGAGGAACGATTTCAATGAGCCCAGACTCTTACATCGTCCCAAAACAGAGAAAAATGCTAAATTCACTAACTTGAGATGTCTGGTTTTTCTTTAATTAACAGTAATCTTTGGATGTTCTGACTACCTAGTTTTCATTGCAAAAACTCCTATATAACCTGGCTTCTCCCTTACCACTTTGGAACAGAACCTCAGAGCTATCTGAGAAGCTGCAAATAAAACCTAATTCTCAACTTTTAAGTCGTGCGTTGTTTTCAGTCAACAGCCAGAAACACCTATGTGAGCAAGTCCTGAATTCTTGATCCACAGAAATCATGAGAGGTAATAAATGATTATTAATAGTTTAAACCACGAATTTTGGGAGATCCGTTACATAGCAGTAGATAACTATACAAGAGGTATTAGAAATGACTTCCACAAAGGGAAGTCGGGCTTGAAATAGAGCCATCAAAGGAACTATAGGAATAACAGAGGCAAACCAGTAAAGAGAATATGGGAAGTGTCTTCCCTGGTAGTCCACTGTTTAAGACTTCACCTTCCAATGTAGGGAATGTGGGTTCGATCCCTGATTGCGGAACTAGGATCCCACATGCCTCACAGCCAAAAACACCAAAACATAAAACAGAAACATTATTGTAACAATTTCAATAAAGACTTTTAAAATAGTTCATATCAAAAAGAATATTAAAAAGAGAGAGTATGGGAAAACTATATGCAAAGTCAGTTACAAACGTTAAACAGAAACCACACCCACGCAGAACCTCAGCACTGGGAGAAATCTTAAAGGTCATTTAGTCCAATCTCCCATCTAGTGCTGCTGCTGCTGCTAAGTCGCTTCAGTCGTGTCCGACTCTGTGTGACCCCATAGACAGCAGCCCACCAGGCTCCCCCGTCCCTGGGATTCTCCAGGCAAGAATACTGGAGTGGGTTGCCATTTCCTTCCACTTAAAAAAAAAAAGCAACTAAGGCAGGGACTGCATGAGTTTATCTAAGCTAAAATGCAGAAAAGGGCTGACTCCCTACAGTTGTCCTCCACGTTATAATAAAATGAAGAGTATATAGTCGTAACAGAGACCATATCCCTGAATTTGAACAGAGGTCATTCCTGGAAATGATTTAAGAAGAAACTGAAAGGGGAAAAAAGACGGAGAGCAAAGGAGGGGAGAAGAAAGACTGAAAGGTGGAGAAGCAGGAGGAAAAGAAGGGGATCAGGAAAATGAACAATAACAACTCTGCAACAACAGAGGAAGAAAGAGGAGGTGAGGAGAGAAGGAAGAAACACTGATTCACTGAAATGCTACGTGGTGGGCACTGTCCCAGGTTCTTTAAACTCACCATCTCATGTTACCCTCAGAACAACTCCACATCCTCGAATTATTTCAGCTGTATTTCCTCCCTTCCCTCCCAGGGGACCTCCCCTCACCCTGTTCCCTTGTCCAGGCAGGGAAAGTAGACAAACCACAGAGAAGAAGGATTAGATCATCATGCATCTAACCTCTTGTCAGGAGAAATCTGAGAATACAGTTAGGGCTCCAAAGGGTCCAGTTAGGAAAGAACTCACCCACAGATTTGGGACCCTCCCTTCATTGAGGACAGAAGGTCAAAGTTCCTGGGCTGTTTGTGGGTAGACCTCTAATCAAAAGAAGAAAGAGCCTGAGAAAGAAAAAAATCTGCAGCATTCTCTGTCCCAAGATATGATGTTTTACTGATCCCAGAGTTGGTTCTTTTAGAGGTCAGTAGTAGATCTAAGGAGCTCCCCTGGCAGTTCAACTAGTAAAGAATTTACCTACAATTCAGGAGACCCTGGTTTGATTCCTGGGTTGGGAAGATCCTCTGGAGAATGGATAAGCTACCCACTCCAGTATTCTTGGGCTTCCCTGGTGGCTCAGTCGGTAAAAGAATCCATCTGCAATATGGGAAACCTGGGTTTCCCACACACAGCACAGTAGATCTAAGAGGGATTCCCAGGGGGATCAATGATAAAGAATCCACCTGTTAATGCAGTAGACACAGTAGTCGTGGGTTCAATTCCTGGCTCGGGAAGATCCCCTGGAGGAGGAAATGGCGACCTAGTCCAGCAGTCTTGCTGGGAGAAATTCATGGACAGAGGAGGCTGGCAGGCTACAGCCTGGGGGTCAAAGAGTCAGACACAACTGAGCATACACATGCATGCATGTGATAGATCTAAGAATCCCAACTGGAGAAGGGATTCCCCCACAAAGCTAATGGCCTATCTGTGCCATGTGCCTTTAACCCAAGGAAGCAGGAGGCATCCTGTCCTGTAGGTAGTCACTTCACAAGATGCTGCCAATGTGTACAGGCGTATAGGAGGAGAAGGACATCTAGGTCAAGCCAGAGGACATCAAGATGGGACCATCCTCTTGGGAGAAGAGAGCATATGCCAAACTAGCATTAGAGAATACAGTTTTCAAAACTTACTCAAGGTACTAAAACAGGTGGTTGTACTTCTAGAAAAACAAACATAGAAAATTCAATCTTAAAAGTTTCATAGAGCCTATACTAATTAAAGGCCTATGCAGTAATGGTCAAAACATGTGAACATCTCTAAGACCAGGAAAACTAAACTCTCAACACATACCAAGCCAATGCCTTTGATAATGGGCATGAAAGGGTAACCAATGAGAAAATCTAGGAATGCTCGCCAAGATCTCCTATACATGGGGTTAAGGAAACATGTGGGAAATGGGTCAAGAAGATACTCAAGAAGTATTTATGGAGAAGAGTAGTCATAAAAATTCTTTCTCAGGAAAAAAAAAAAAAATGGCATGACCTCTTGAAATGGTGGATGTACTGGAATTAGCAACCAGAAAGGCCAGGCTGATGTGCAAAAGGAAGCTTTGCTGCCCAGTTCACAGGGTCAAAGAGAGAAATTAGTACCATTCAGTTCTAGCAAATTCCCGGAGCACACAGTCTCAGGTAGAGCTACATTCTGTGCCTCTTTGCATTTCCCCAGGGCCCAAGCACAGGCCACACACAGCAGGTATGTGGCTGAAGGGGGTACTGATGATACTGTAACGCACGCTCCACACCCTCAAGGAGGTCAGGGTCAAAGGTGCCAAGGTCCCAGCTGCTTCCCCCACTCTGGGTTTACCGTCATTGAAGCTGTCGCTGGCCGTGATGTGGGTGAATGGCGACTGGGCCCGAGGCTCCTCACATAGGGAGTAGCTGTGCTCGGCCTGGATGAGGGGTGCCGGGGACGTCGGGGACGGCTCGACCTCCATCGACACGCTCTTCTCTGAGAGGAAAGGGTCGTTCAGGAGCTGGCCCAAGACATTCTGGGAAAACTCATCCAGAAGCTCCGAGAAGTGCTGCAAGTGCAAAGGAGGAAGAACTCTTTTAACCATGATCTTATATTTACACACAAAGTCTAACACAAGGGCTTCCCAGGTGGTGCCAGTGGTAAAGAGTCTGCCTGCCAATGTAGAAGACATGAGAGACGCAGTTCAATCCCTGGGTCAGGAAGATCCCCTGGAGGAGGGCAATGCAACCCAGTCTAGTATTCTTGCCGGGAGAATCCCATGGACAGAGGAGCCTAGCAGGCCACAGTCCATAGGGTCGCACAGAGTTGGACACAACTGAAGCGACTTAGCACATTGGAGAAGGAAATGGCAACCCACTCCAGTGTTCTTGCCTGGAGAATCCCAGGGATGGGGGAGACTGGTGGGCTGCCGTCTATGGGGTCGCGCAGAGTTGGACACGACTGAGGTGACTTAGCAGCTTAGTAGCAGCAGCACATTCGCACAGGTTCTAATACCAAAATATTAGCCACAACTTCTAACAACGTCTAAACGAAGTCACTCATACACAACGTCGAATTATCTATTGCTATGTAGCAAACTACCCCAAAGAGAAATGGCTTAAAATAGCCACAATTTACTGTTTCTCACTATGCTATGGGTTGGCTGGATGAATACACTGATTCATCTGCGTTCACTAACAGAGACGGAATGAGCTGCATTTTGGCAGGGGCTGGGCTGGGCTGGGACATTGGGTGCCTGGGCCTTTTCCTCAAAGAGGCTTTATCAGGAGGGGAGTTCTTGCATCACAGCAGAAATGTTCCTGGAGGGAGAAAGGCAAAGCTGAGTGGCCCCAGAGGTCACACAACATCATTCCCTCCAAATTCTTCAGGTCAAGGCAAGTGACAAGGCCAGCCCAGATTCATGGGGTGAAGAGACACCACCTCTTGAACAGAGGAATGGCAAAAATCACACTGCAGGCAGGTGTAAACAGGATGGCATGACTCACTCAGGGCCATGATTGCAACTATCTACCACCTTTTACATTGGGAATATCTGAAAATAAGTAAGCTATCCTGCATTTCTGTAGCATGAAAATGTTATTCATAGCCAAGTGCCAAGTTCAAAGGCATCCGAATAAGCTCTCCTCTATTCTCCCAAGTACCTGGGCTTTGTTCCTCTTTAGTTTTTCCTTAATCTACTTTATCTCTTCCCATCTTCCATCTCCAACAGCATCACCTCCCTAGCCCCCACCCTGCCAGGAGGATGATACAGGAATGGTCTGTGCATAGCCCCACAGGGAGTCCTGCACTCCGTTCCACAGCCCCACACTAAAGGACTGTAGCCCCAGCCTCACTGATAGAGTAATATTCATGATATGAGGGTCTATAGAGCCAAGTTTCTCAACCTCAGCACTACTGCCATTTTAGATGGCAAATTCCTTGTTATAGGGGGTGGAGTTGTTCTGCGCATTGGGGTGTTTAGCAGCATCCCTGGCCTCTAACCTCACGAGGCCAGTAGCACTCCCCTAGTTGTGAAAACCAAACATGTCTCTCGACACTGTCAAATGGCCCCAGGGGGAGTAAGGGGAAGATCACCCTTGGTTTATTTTTATTTTTTTAGATTTTTTTTTAATGTGGACCATTTTTTTAGTCTTTACTGAATTTACAAGATTGTCTCTGTCCTATATTTTGGTTTCTTGACCACGAGACATGTGGGATCCTAGCTCCCCAACCAGGCACTGAACCCTCACCCCCTGCATTGGAAGGCAAAGTCTCAACCACTGGACCACCAGGGAAGTTCCTCACCCTTGGTTTATTATAATTTTTAAAAAAATATTTTGGCCACAAGTTATGTGGGATGTTAGCTCCACACCAGGAACTGAAACCGAGCCCCTCATGGAAGCGCAGAGGCTTAACCACTGGAGCACCAGGGAAGTCCCTACCCTTGGTTTAGAACTCATGCTGTAGAGTATATTAAAAATAACTCCAAAATAATCTAATTTAAAAGTTTGGCTGACACCAGCTGTTAGAGCCACTTCTACCTTCTTAACATTTCCTGAGTCACAGACCAACAAGTGTCATCGTTACTGATTAAACTTCCGGGACACTTAAGGAAGTTTGGAAAGCAGGCACAGTAATAAGAGAGCTGGTTGCAAACGGTGATACCTGGGGGGAGGCGATGAAAATTTCTAAGATTCACAGGGCAACTAAGTCCTACCATGGAACTGAAGGGTCAGTGAAAGTGTTATGGAAATGAATGCAGCTTAGGGAAGGCGGGGGCAGGAGGTGACCCTAAGGTTAGAGCTCTAAGATTAGGATAGTTGTGGGTCAGAACCGCCCCCTTCCAGAAAGAACAGAAGTAGACAACAGAGAAGAGGCCTTGTAGGCTAGGTCCTTAAAGCAGCGTTAGATGGGTGGGTTTCACCAACAGCACAAACATTAGAAAAGCTGCATCTCATCAGGACAGAATGCACAGAAGCCACAGACCTCGGGTACATCCTGATAGGCACGTGTCATGTAAGAGAGCAAGAGAGGGTAGTTGGGTAAGAGTTCTCTGTGCACAAACATATTTAAAACTGAAAGGTCCTTAGACATATCTAAGGCAAGAGTTCCCTGAGAGGGACTTCCCTGGTGGTCCAGTGGATAAGACTCCACGCTCCCAAAGCAGAAGGCCCGGTTCATTCCCTGATGCTACAACTGAGAGTAAGCATGAGGGCTTCCCTGCCATGCTGCAGTCCAAGACACGGCTGAGTGACCGAACAACAAGAAAGTTGCAGAGGAGGTGGCTCAGTGGTGAAGAATCCATCTGCCAATGCAGGAGATGCAGTTTTGATCCCTGGGTCAGGAAAATCCCCTGGGAAGGAAATGGCAACCCATTCCAGTATTCCTGCCTGGGAAATCCCACGGACAGAGGAGCCTGGTGGGTTACAGTTCCTGAGGTCGCAAAAGAGGCAGACATGGCTCAGCGACTAAACACCACCACCAGGACAGCAACTAATAGTTCACAGGCTGCAACTAAAAAGATTCTGATGCGGAAACAAAGATCCCACACCCAGCAGCGAAGACCCTGTGTGCGACAACCAAGACCTGATGCAGCCAAGTGAAAAAAATATATATGTTTAAAATCCCCTTAGAAAGAATGCCAACTGTCTGCATCACAATTATCAGGAGGATTTTTAGTTGTTTTATAATGAAATATTTTAAGCATTCAGAAAAATTATAGAGAATAGTAACATGAATAATGATGATAATGAGTAATAAGATGATAATACCTTTCCAAAAAAATCTTTTTTCCATGTTTGCTACTGCAACTTTTTTTTTTTTACTCTTTATTTTTAAAAAAATAAAACATGAAGCTCCCATTTAATCCCCTTCTTCCGTCTCAAAGTTAACTAATGCCCTGAACTTGGCATTTATTTTTCCCATCTAGAACTTGACACTTCTACTACATAAGTATGTTTCCATTACATACACACGGGTTTTTTTAAACTTTAAATAGTACCATACTTTACACCTCCTCTGCAACTTTCTTCTCTCAAAAAAATTCTTTAGACTTATTAATGTTTACATGTGTAGCTCTATTCATTCATTTAGATTTTTGAATTGTATTACATTATATTTATTCACTTCCTCTTAAGGGACATTTAAAGATTGTTTTTATGTATGACACTGTAATAAACACTACTGAACATAACAGGAAATTTTAAAGCATAGAAATCCTATGACCCATCTTCAGAGCTTTTGACTTATTAGGTCAAAGATAGCCATATTAAAACCAATTCATGTTGATGTATAGCAGAAACCATCACAATATTGTAAAGTAATTATTCTCTAATTATAAATTAAAATAAAAAAAAATAAAACCACCACTGCCATCATCAGTCATTCAAATGTTCATGTCTGTTTTTCAAACACTGAAGGTTGACACCAGCTCCATTCACCACCCTTCTCTTTACACCACTTTACAATTAAGTCCCTGGAAGTTTACAAAGTCCCTAGCAGTTTGGACATGCTCAAAGTCAGAGAAAGATTCATAGATTTTGCAGCCACTGTGTGCTAAACTTTAGATAGGTCCTGTGGATACAAAAAACTAAATAAGAAGATAGAGGAACTTCCCTGGTATCCCAGTGGTTAAGAATCTTCCTTCCAGTGCAGGGAATGAGGGGGTCAATCCCAGGTCAGTTCACTTCTGTCGCTCAGTCGTGTCCGGCTCTTTGCAACCCCATGGGCTGCAGCATGCCAGGCTTCCCTGTCTATCACCAACTCCCGGAGCTTGCTCAAACTCATGTCCATTGAGTCAGTGATGCCATCCAACCATCTCATCCTCTGTCATCCCCTTCTTCTCCTACCTTCAATCTTTCCCAGTATCAGGGTCTTTTCCAAAGAGTCAACTCTTCACATCAGGTGGCCAAAGTATTGGAGTTTCAGCTTCAACATCAGTCCTTTCAGCGAATATTCAGGGCTGATTTCCTTTAGGATGGACTGGTTGGATCTCCTTGCTGTCCAAGGGACTCTCAAGAGTCTTCTCCAACACCACAGTTCAAAAGCATCAATTCTTCAGCACTCAGTTTTCTTTATAGTCCAACTCTCACATCCATACATGACTACTGGAAAAACCATAGCTTTGACTAGAAGGACCTTTGTTGGCAAAGTAATGTGTTTGCCTTTTTAATATGCTGTCTAGGTTGGTCATAGCTTTTCTTCCAAGCAGCAAGCGTCTTTTAATTTCATGTCTGCAGTCACCATCTGCAGTGATTTTGGAGACCAAGAAAATAAAGTCTGTCATTGTTTCCCCATCTATTTGCCATGAAGTGATGGGACCAGATGTCATAATCTTAATTTTCTGAATGTTGAGTTTTAAGCCAGCATTTTCACTCTCCTCTTTCACTTTCATCAAGAGGCTCTTCGGTTCCTCTTTGCTTTCTGCCCTAAGGGTGGTGTCATCTGCATATCCGAGGTTATTGATATTTCTCCCAGCAACCTTGATTCCAGTTTGTGCTTCATCCAGCCCAGGATTTCTCATGATGCACTCTGCATATAAGCTAAATAAGCAGGATGACAATACACAGCCTTGGTGTACTTGGTGTACTATTTGGAATCAGTCCATTGTTCCATATCTGGCTCTAACCATTGCTTTTTGACCTGCACACATATTTCTCAGGAGGCAGGTCAGGTGGTCTGGTATTCCAATCTCTTTTAAGAATTTTCCAGTTTGTTGTGATCCACACAGTCAAAGGCTTTGGTGTAGTCGATGAAGCAGAAGTAGATGTTTTTCTGGAACTCTCTTGCTTTTTCTACAATCCAGTGGATATTGGCAATTTGATCTGTGGTTCCTCTGCCTTTTCTAAATCCAGCTTGAACATCTGGAAGTTCTTGGTTACCTGGTCAGGGAACTATTAACCCACAATCCTCGGGACTACTAAGCCACCCATACACACCTGCGCACTACAACTAGAGAACCCACGCACCACAATGCAATATCCCAAGAGCCGTAACTAAGACCTGAGGCTAAATATTAAAAAAAGAAGAAGATAAAAAAAAAAAGCCCTGCCTTCTCTAGCCATATCACGTCAACCAAACTTTTATGTGCAGATGAGTCAGCTGGGGATGTTAAGACATAGAAGATGATTCACAAATGCAGGTGGGCCCAAGATTCTGCATTACTAATCAGCTCCCAAGTAATGTGGCTCACCCATGGACCAGACCTTGCATGGCAAGGAGTAGAACAGCTTTAAGATTAAGACTAGAACCCAGAGACGTCCCTGGTGGCCCAGTGGTTATGAATCTGCCGCTAATGCAGGGGACACGGGTTTGCACACCCCAACTACTGAAGCCCTCCTACTCTAGAGCCCATGTCCTGCAGCAAGAGAAGTCACCACACAGCCATTAAAAAAGAAGAGAAAAAGACTAGAACCCAGATTCACTGATGACCTGAAGCCAGAGTCTGATTCCCTAAGCAGCTCCCCAAAGTCACATTTACTTGCTGCCTGATGGCAATTACTCTGCAAGCATCTGACAGAATTCAAGATGGAAATTAAGGAAACTAGAAGAGAAATAAATGGCACAATGTAGAATGCAAAAGCAAGCCCTGAACTCACAACCCCTGCATTCTAAAGCCACAATTCCATCCTTGTGCTGCAGTGTCAGCCCTGGCCGGCTGTGCGAGCCCCGCTAAGCCTCTGGAATCCCACTTTATCCTGAGGCAAGGCTCTCTTTGGTTGTCTGTGCTTTCCCATGGAAGTTGCCAGGTTGGTCTACTCTGCTGACACTATTTTCTTTCTCCTGAGCAGCACTAATGAATGTTTTCATGAACATCCCCTGGATAAGCAGTAATAAACCTTCTTTCACTCGGCTAACCATCCCTGACCTCCATTCACGGTGGATTCTGCATTATCATGTCACCAAACAATTTAGCCCTAAATGATAGGGAGTCCTGAAGAACTCATGGCTGTTACCAAGCACATTATGACAACCTCCACTCTGGAAATTGAAGCTCCTCAAAAGAAGGGAGCAACTGTGCTTATCCACCACCTACGCTGAGGCACTCAGCAAAGTGGTAAGTAGGAGAAGGTCCCAGAGAGACACTTGAGATTGAAAAAATACGCCCAACTTGTCCCAGCCAGACACAGTGACTCAACCCAGCAAATTAGCTCCAGCTGGGTCTCCCTGGCAGCAGCGGGCCCTAGGACTCAGTAGATAGGTCAAGACACCATAGTCCATGCAGGGATCAGGCCAGAATCATACCACCTTTAATGCCAATGGAGAAGGGCATACAGTCCTGGAAGCCAAACACTAGAGAAAGGAGCAAAGTGAGCCTCAAAGATGGAGGCTTTCTGCTGAGAAACACTTGAGCAAAGGACTACTCATGTAGTAGATCAAGGATTATGAAATGTCAGTTGAATTCTTTCAAAGCTATGGCATAATGGAGTTTTACCATTCTGTCTAAGAGGTTATGGGTTTATAATATTTTCATAGCTTTTCCCTCAACCAACATTTACAACAATCCTGGGAAGTTGGTTTTAAACCTATTGTCCAGGGTCAGAGTTGTGTACTATTTGAGCTTGGACTTGACATAGATCTTCTTACTACAAATTGAACAAACTTTCCCCACATTACTTCTCCTAGGAAAGAGGTATCTAAGCTTTACAATATAACCCCATGGAGAAGTTCTAACCAGGGTGAAAACATGATGCTGATGCTGATCATTAATGAAGATGCTGACAGGATCAGGTGGTAGGATCATCCAACAGACTAAGTTCTTGACTTTTGGAACATAAGGTAGGTGCTTTCTGATAAGATAGGCATGTCCCCATTTATAGATGAGAAAACTAGGGCTCAATGTGGTTAGGTACATTGCCAAGGTTAGCGCTGCATAGCTGAATTACTATTCCATCCCTAGTCGAGCCAGTCCCAAAGTCTATGCCCTTTCTATGCCCTTTCTAAATGCCCCACCATTTAGGTCAGCCTCTAAAGCTGACACGTAGCAGAGACCGAAGTTTAAAAAAAGAAAGACAGTCTCACTGATAGCCCATTCCCTCACCCATTATGAACACACATTCAAAGTCTTCAACATTCAAAGTCTAGAACTGTGTCAGGGGATTGTTAAATTCAGAGTCTCCTGGTATCACTTCCATGAGGTGTCAGCAATAAAGATGGACGTATTTACTTGCTTCAGAGCATGGTTCTGCCAAAGGGTTCAAAGTCACAGACTCTCCCAAGTTGGAAGATACTTCCTGCTTGGGTCAAACCTCTGTCTCATGACAGGAGTGTTCCTCATCTCCTCAGTGAAGATGCATGCAAGGTCTTTCATGAATTCATTTCAAAGTCTGTCTCCCTATTACTGAAGACCTGACATTTAATGCTCCAACCTGGCCCCAATCATCCTGTGAAGTCTTGTTTCCCTTTATTCTAATACCTGACACTTTCACTCCAGCTCTAACAGTGTCCATATGATACTGGAGCAACACAGCTTTGAAGCCAGACAACTGGATTTGAATCCTGGCTCCTAGTAGTGCAAACCTGATGGAGCTCCTTCAGTTCTCTAAACTTCAGTTTGCTCCTTAATGAGGATAACAATAGTACCAGCTTCCTGTTATGATGATTTAATTAAATAATGCTTGTAAAGCACCTAATGCTTCACTGGCATAGCAATCAATATTTTGAAAAGCTTTTTTTTATAAAAACCATCAAAATTAAATAGGGTTTAATGTCTACACATGGACATCACCAGATGGTCAATACTGAAATCAGATTGATTATATTCTTTGCAGCTGAAGATGGATAAGCTCTATCAGTTCAGTTCAGTTCAGTCGTTCAGTTGTGTCCAGCTTTTTGCGACCCCATGAATCGCAGCATGCCAGGCCTTCCTGTCCATCACCAACTCCCAGAGTCCACCCAAACTCATGGCCATCAAGTCGATGATGCCATCCAACCATCTCATCCTCTGTTGTCTCCTTCTCCTCCTGCCCTCAATCTTTTCCAGCATCAAGGTCTTTTCCAATGAGTCAGCTCTTCACATCAGGTGGCCAAAGTATTGCAGTTTCAGCCTCAACATCAGTCCTTCCAATGAACACCCAGGACTGATCTCCTTTAGGATGGACTGGTTGCATTTCCTTGCAGTCCAAGGGACTCTCAAGAGTCTTCTCCAACACCACAGTTCAAAAGCATCAATTCTTCAGTGCTCAGCTTTCTTTATAGTCCAATTCTCACATCCATACATGACCACTGGAAAAACCATAGCCTGGACTAGATGAACCTTTGTTGGCAAAGTAATGTCTCCACTTTTTAATATGCTGTCTAGGTTGGTCATAACTTTCCTTCCAAGGAGTAAGCATCTTTTAATTTCATTGCTGCAATTGCCATCTGCAGTGATTTTGGAGCCCAGAAAAATAAAGTCTGACACTGTTTCCACTGTTTCCCCATCTATCTGCCAAGAAGTGATGGGACCAGATGCCATGATCTTCGTTTTCTGAATGTTGAGCTTTGAGCCAACTTTTTCACTCTACTCTTTCACTTTCATCAAGAGGCTCTTTAGTTCTTCACTTTCTGCCATAACGGTGGTGTCATCTGCACATCTGAGGTCATTGATATTTCTCCCAGCAATCTTGATTCCAGCTTGTGCTTCATCCAGGCCAGCATTTCTCATGGTATACTCTGCATATGAGTTAAATAAGCAGGGTGACAATATATAGAGGTGATGTATTCTTTTCCTGATTTGGAACCAGTCTATTGTTCCATGTTGAGTTCTAACTGTTGCTTCCTGACCTGCATACAGGTTTCTCAAGAGGCAGGTCAGGTGGTCTGGTATTCCCATCTCTTTCAGAATTTTCCACAGTTTATTGTGATCCATACAGTCAAAGGCTTTGGTGTAGTCAATAAAGCAGAAATAGATGTTTTTCTGGAACTCTTTTGCTTTTTCCATGATCTGGCGGATGTTGGCAATTTGATCTCTGGTTCCTCTGCCTTTTCTAAAACCAACTTGAACATCTGGAAGTTCACAGTTCACGTATTGCTGAAGCCTGGCTTGGAGAATTTTGAGCATTACTTTACTAGCAAGTGCTGCTGCCAAGTCGCTTCAGTCGTGTCCGACTCTGTGCGACGCCATAGACGGCAGCCCACCAGGCTCTGCCCTCCCTGGGACTCTCCAGGCAAGAACACGGGAGTGGGTTGCCATTTCCTTCTCCAATGCATGAAAGTGAAAGAGATGAGTGCAATTTTGCGGTCGTTAGTGTTCTTGCCTGGAGAATCCCAGGGACGGGGGAGCCTGGTGGGCTGCTGTTTATGGGGTCGCACAGAGTCGGACACGACTGAAGCGACTTAGCAGCAGCAGAAGCAGAGCATTCTTTGGCATTGCCTTTCTTGGGGATTGGAATGAAAACTGACATTTTCCTGTCCTGTGGCCACTGCTGAGTTTTCCATATTTGCTGGCATATTGAGTGCAGCACTTTCACAGCGTCATCTTTCAGGATTTGAAATAGCTCAACTGGAGTTCCATCACCTCCACTAGCCTTGTTCGTAGTGATGCTTCCTAAGGCCCACTTGACTTCACATTCCAGGATGTCTGGCTCTAGGTCAGTGATCACACCATTGTCATTATCTGGGTCGTGAAGATCTTTTTTGTACAGTTCTTCTGTGTATTCTTGCCACCTCTTCTTAATATCTTCTGCTTCTGTTAGGTCCCTACCATTTCTGTCCTTTATTGAGCCCATCTCTGCATGAAATGTTCCCTTGGTATCTCTAATTTTCTTGAAGAGATCTCTAGTCTTCCCCATTCTATTGTTTTCCTTTATTTCTTTGCATTGATCAGTTATGAAGGCTTTCTTATTGCTCCTTGCTATTCTTTGGAACTCTGCACTCAGATGGGTATAGCTTTCCTTTTCTCCTTTGCCTTTAGCTTCTCTTCTTTTCTCAGCTCTTTGTAAGGCCTCCTCAGACAACCATTTTCCCTTTTTGCATTTCTTTTTCTTAGGGATGGTTTTGATCACCTTGTGTTTGCAGGTCAGTAGTTGTCAGAAGGCGGAGAAGGCAATGGCACCCCACTCCAGTACTCTTGCCTGGAAAATCCCATTGACGGAGGAGCCTGGTGGGCTGCAGTCCATGGGGTCGCTAAGAGTCGGACACGACTGAGCGACTTCACTTTCACTTTTCACTTTCATGAATTGGAGAGGGAAACGGCAACCCACTCCAGTGTTCTTGCCTGGAGAATCCCAGGGACAGGGAAGCCTGGTGGGCTGCCGTCTATGGGGTCGCACAGAGTCGGACACGACTGAAGGGACTTAGCAGCAGCAGCAGCAGTTGTCAGAAGGAGCTTACAAGGTAAGAGTGAGTGGTTTTAAGTCTGGGCTGTCTCCTGCTGGTAACTGCCCCAGGAACCAGGATCATGGGGTGAGGAAGGCAAGTAGAGTAGGAGGAAGATGAAGGATTCATAATTCTTGAGCCCAAAGAATTGGCTGTATAAAACTAAGAATCTATCTTCCTTATGCTGCTCACCACGGAGGTTTACTCCATCAACAGAGCAAGCAGCTACTGTGAATGAGACCCAGGCTGGGCGAGGGATGAACGGAAGATGCTTAAAGGGCATTTATAAAGAGAGGACTGTCCTGAGGTGTGACATGAGTTATCTAGCTATATCCTGTGACTGCTGTGCTCATAGAACATGTTCTAAAGCAATTTTGTTCCCCTGAGGTGGGTCCAAAGTCATCTTTTGTGCCAGATCAGAGCAGGGACAGGAGATCTGGTCCCAGCCTACACCTGACTGGTTACCACCCCCATCTCTTCTGGATTCTGTTTCCTCTTCTGTAAAACTGTGTGTGTGTGTGTGTGTGTGTTTATGTGCCAGTGTGTGTGTCTGTGTGTGTGTGCCAGTGTGTGTGTGTGTGTATGTGCCAGTGTGTGTGTGCCAGTGTGTGTGTGTGTGTGCCAGTGTGTGTGTGTGTGTGTGTGCCAGTGTGTGTGTGTGTGTGTGTCTGTGTGTGTGTGTGCTGGAAAGTGAGGGGAAGTGATGGAGTAGACTTTGGACTTGGCCAGTAGTTTCTCACCTTTTTTGATGTGTGGACCCTTTTGAGAATCTAATGAAAGTTTCCTGGTGGAAAAATGTCCACGGGCGCTACATGCCAAGTGCAGGATTGAGGGGGGCGGGGGGACTCACTCAGCCCCTGAGCCTGTCCATGGAGAGGAGGGTTCCATGGATTCCCTGCAGACACTCCCAGTAGAGGGAGTGTAATAACACAAGGAGCCTTATCGGTTGTTGCTCACAATCTATTCGGCTCTGCTACACCAATTTTCTAAAATGTGGCAGGTGATTTTAAAATGGAAAAGCTCTGCAACTTAGGAAAAGGACAGACAAGGGGAAACGCCCCCATTGCTGCTCCCTGCATTTGTTCATCTTTGCCCTGTTCCCCTGACCGTGGGCCGTGAATCGGGCAGGGCGCAGGTTCCACAAGCAGAAGTTGACCACTCCTTGCGAGGGGCCCTGGTCCAAGGCTCGGGCTTCGCCGCCTGCGCCCCACAAAGATGCCATTCTCCAGGCCCGCCTGGAAACCGGCTGCCTCCACTGCCGGCCTCCGGCTGCAAGCTCCATCTCAGGCAGGGGAAGAGAGTTTTTACTGAAAAATCGTTGCCAGAAGCCTTGCCCAGAGCACAGCAAGCTACAAAAACATCAGTCACGGATATAGTGAGCACAGTGGGGGCAAGCTGACAACCCTCAAAGCCTCAAAGAAATGCAGGGAAGTAGTTTTGACAGCACACCTCAAATTCACTTTAGAAAGGAAGGTTTCTCTCCAGCAGAACACTGTTCGCCTGTATTGTGGAGGAGGGAAAAGGGAAGGGAGAAGGAGGGAGTGGAAGGGGGGAGGAGAGAGGAGTCCAAAGTCTACTCCTCTCCCAGGGGTCCACCTTCAAGGAAAGCCACCTTAGACAAAAGGGGATTCCTGCCCTGCACACATACATAGGAAAGGGCCAGATGATCATCTGAAGAAGAAAAGGCCATTTGGTCAAAGTCACAAGGAAAAAAATTTAAAAGGCTCACAAGTCAAACCTTATTACAGTAAAATTTCTAGGGGACTCAATTTTTTTCTGATACCAAAATTTAAGTACATTACATATTTCTCTAAATGTTAAAAGAGGTCGGGGTGGGGAGCTGAGCCTTGGAACTCTATTACACAAGAGGTTTGGGAATTTGGGAGGTTTTTGTTTGTTTGATGAAGTGATGTTGACTTTACTGAAATATTACAAGCAGTAGCAAAAATTGATTTTTAAAGATCCCAAATCCATTACATGCTTATTTTGGTTTGTCATATCCAGATGTGGCTTTCTTTGTAAAAGAAGTATGTGGAAAAGGTCAATCAAATTATAAAGGCACTGGGGAGGCTTACTAAAAGAAAACCTGCTATAAATCCATTGGTAGAATATATTCTTTTTTTTTTTTTTTTTTTGCAAAAATAGTTACCCCTAATTTACTAATTATGGAAGTATGAAGTTTTACATACACCGTGTGTGTCAAGGGAGATGCACCAATACTACTAAAAAATTCCTCTTGAATTACATCATTCTTCATCATTGCAAAGGTAATGATGCCCTTTCTCCAAATGCAGTCAATCCTGAATGGTCTACAGCAGCTCTTAGCTTAACATTTAATGTGGAAAAAAATTCATCGTCTCATTTTATACAAACAAATCAGTTAATGAGATTAAGAGAAAAACACTAATGGGTGGGTCCTGCTGGCAAAGGAAAACTAGGAGATTCAGAGTTAGCTGGCACAAAGAAACTCAATCTACCTATTTCCTGGCTTATATATACTGCTGCAAATGCCCCCAAATGAATTCTTTACTCTTTCTGAACCCAAACTAGACTTAGCTTGGTAAAGGTCTCTCCTTCTGTGGCTTAACAGTCTAACCAGCCCTCATAGGAACAAAAACATCAAGAAAATATAATAATAATAATATCATCTCCCACATTCAACACATAATGGTTTACATATGACAAAATACTTCCACATCATTGTTGTATCTGATCTTGGCAAGATCAAGGATTATCCAGAGTGGACAGCTGGAGATTGTGGAGCAGAGTGCGATAGGGCAAGATTCCTGCTTTCTGGCTCCCATGCCCATATACGTTCAGCATAGCCTGCTGCCTCCCCCATCACTAACACAGAGAACTCAGGGACTAGATTCCTCATGGTCAAATGCTTCTTGAATGGCAATGTAGGGCTGAGATCAACACAATCCCCTCCTTATATTAAGGGAGGAAATCCTTAGGGTCCTTTCAGAGCAGACAGAACCATTACAGAAATAAATCATGCTCCATATCAGATGGAGTAGTCATCTTGGATTTGTTTTCAGAAACTCAAACTGTCCTCCAGAGTCCTTCCATTGCCTCTTCCTTATGCTAAACAGCTGAATTCCCCTGACAAACACAAGCCCTTCAAAACCATGATCAGGAGAACCGTTGAAGGCTGAGGCAGTACGGAGTCTGCCCTTCTGTTCCTGCCAGCTACAGTGGGAGGGCACAGAGGCCTGGGATGTTGAGAGGCGGCCATCTTGATGAATGAGTCTTCCCTTCTGCCTTCTGCACTTTGACCTCTAATCCAGAGTCCACCTGCACACTCTCCATGAGAGTGCTGGTGACCCAGCAGGTCTTTCTGCCTGGTCTATCCTACATGCCAAAGCCAACAAAATGTTTGATTTTAACTTCCCACACTTAAAACTCTCCAACATAACTCAAAAGTCCAAACTCTCCACAGTTAAAATAGATTAAAAAAATTTCTTTTAAATTTCTTACTCACTCTCTCCCAAAGTCCCTGAAGAATTTCTTCCTAATTGACGTCTTACCCTTTCTTTGATACTCCTCCTGTCCTGTACCTTCAATGTGCAGATTTCAACCCTTTTATGTTCTCATTATATGAGCAAATTCAGAGGCTGCTTTTAGTCAGGCTCTTCTAATTGGGTCTCCTGCCCCCTCTACAAACATAACCTTCTCCTCCCAGGCTCCCTCCACTCTCCTAGCAGAAAATAACTCCATTTTCCCTCCTTCATCACATACCTTCCATAATCAACACTTCACTTACTCCACCAGGAAACACCCAGGGCACTCCCTCATAGTCCTCAGTGGAGGCTAGGATATTCATTGTTTGTACCCTCTTAGGCCCTACCCTAGAGATGGGAATACCAGACCACCTGACCTGCCTCCTGAGAAATCTATATGCAGGTCAAGAAGCAACAGTTGGAACTGGACATGGAACAACAGACTGGTTCCAAATCAGGAAAAGAATACATCACCTCTATATATTGTCACCCTGCTTATTTAACTTATATGCAAAGTATACCATGAGAAATGCTGGGCTGGATGAAGCACAAGCTGGAATCAAGATTGCTGGGAGAAATATCAATGACCTCAGATATGCAGATGACACCACCCTTATGGCAGAAAGTGAAGAAGAACTAAAGAGCCTCTTGATGAAAGTAAAAGAGGAGAATGAAAAAGTTGGCTTAAAGCTCAACATTCAGAAAACAAAGATCATGGCATCTGGTCCCATCACTTCATGGTAAACAGATGGGGAAACAGTGACAGACTTTATTTTTGGGGGCTCCAAAATCACTGCAGATGGTGACTGCAGGCATGAAATTAAAAGACACTTGCTCCTTGGAAGAAAAGTTATGAGCAACCTAGATAGCATATTAAAAAGCAGAAACATTACTTTGCCAACAAAGGTCCATCTAGTCAAAGCTATGGTTTTTCCAGTAGTCATACATGGATGTGAGAGTTGGACTATAAAGAAAGCTGAGCATCAAAGAACTGATGTTTTCGAACTGTGGTGTTGGAGAAGACTCTTGAGAGTCCCTTGGACAGCAAGGAGACCCAACCTGTCCATCCTAAAGGAAATCAGTCCTGAATATTCACTGGAAGGACTGATGCTGAAGCTGAAATTCTAATCCTTTGGCCACCTGATGCAAAGAACTAACTCATTGGAAAAGACCCTGATGCTGGGAAAGACTGAAGGCAGGAGGAGAAGGGGGTGACAGAGGATGAGATGGTTGGATGGCATCACCGATTCAATGCACATGAGTGTGAGTAAGCCCCAGGAGTTGGTGATGGACAGGGAGGCCTGGCATGCTGCAATCCATGGGGGCGCAAAGAGTCGGACTTGACTGAGCAACTGAACTGAACTGAGGTCCTACCCTAAAATAACTAAAACTTGGCATTTTTCTATTCCACAAACAATTCCTATTATTATAACAAGCTCTGAATCATGGACTGATGAAACGGGAAGGAACGCAAAGTCATCTGAGGCTTCTTGGTCATTCTAATTTGAGAAATGACCTTGAGGTGCAGGGTGGTACATGAAATCAAAGAGTGGAAGGTTGAACTCTTAACACTGTGTGTGTGTGTGTTTGTGTGTGTGTGTGTGACGTGCGCTCAGTCGCTCAGTCATGTCCGACTCTGCAACCCCATGGACTGTAGCCCACCAGGCTCCTCTGTCCATGGAATTTTCCAGGCATGAATACTGAAGTGGGTTGCCATTTCCTGCTCCAAGAGATCTTCCTGACCCAAGGATTGGCAGGTAGATTCTTTACCACTGTGCCTTCTGGGAAGCCCCTTGATACTATAGATTCTGTAATAAGAAAGATGGTGCCTAATCATTAAGAATTACCAAATAGATAACAGAAGAGGGTCCCATAAATGTCTTCCATAGAATTCTCTGAATAGGACATATGTTTTGCAATTAGAGAATTCTGTCTCCAAATCAAGATCCAATGCCAAAGATATCAGAAATAAAAAATTAGAAGAGCCCATAAAGTTTTTATGAAAAGAAATGGCATACTCCCTCGAAAGCTATTGTTTATTTGTGAGCCAGATATGTCGTAAGAAATACTGAGGTAATCTCATCCTTAGAATGCATGAAGGAGAAAAGAGAAAGCACTTCAGACGTAGGAGGAATTGTCTGCCTTGTTTCATAAATGCACAGGGATGATTCACTGCCAGAAAGTACTCCTTCCCCCTGAGATAAGAGCAAGGAAAAAATCCAAACTGGGAGACTCTGGTAGGTTCTGGCTTAAAGCCACTTAGATTCTCGCTCTGTCAGATCTCACACTCATGCTCCCGCTGGCCTGCTGAAACACACCAGAGAATCTTAACCATCTGAAGGAGTATTTTATGCACTGAAGTCATGAGTCAGAAGACACATATGCTGGATTGGCTCTACAGTTATCAGCAATAACTTTGGACACATCACCCATGCTTCCTGTTCCACCCGATATTAGGGACAATACATTCTGCCTTCCAAAATTGTTGTGAAGATAAAATGGAGATATAGTCTGATTCAGACACAACATGGTACCATAGTAAGTGAAAACTGGCAGAGAACCATTAGTGGGCTGTGAACATGAAAGTTACTTCACGGTCATCCAGAGTCACGTCCATCTTGACTAGTAGTTAGCAATGACCACTAGTGAAGCATGGTACCCTTTGGCCTTCCGCTCCTACATGTTCCTTCCTCTTATTAAACTCAACCAACTAGGTAATCGACTCTTTTTTTTCCTCTTCAAATGCTGCTAGAATACAAGAACTCAACACCCTGGTCAGGACAGGACATCTGGGGAAAGTAAGGAATGAAAAATCACCAGATAGCTCTCTGTTACCCACACTGCTTGCTTCAAGTTGGGCCATTAACTCCAGTCCCATCACTAGAAACCAGAGCATTTAGAAAGGCAAGCTCCATTATTTTTTAAAAAGAAGATATGTTAAGAGGTTCTAAATCACCCATTCCTCTTCCAAAAAAGAAGCGAAATTTAACATTACTCACTTAGAAAGGTTCCCTTCACTAATAAGAGTTCAGTAAATGATAGCTGTTTTATTGTGGTTGTTAACACATGCCCTGCTAAAATTGGGACAAATTATTAAGCATGTCTCTGATTAGCCTATTAACACTATAAAAGAGTATGAGGATCATTAAATACCATTTATTCTTAGTGATCTCATCCTAGATTCTAATTTTCCCATTTGCTTACCAAGAGGTTTAAAGTTCAGTTCATCATTCACAATTCTAATGGTTTGTTTTTAATATTTACTTTAAAAAAATTTATTTCTTGGGCTGCACCAGGTCTTAGTTGTGGCATACGGATTATTTTAGTTGGGGTACATGGGATCTGGTTCCCTGACCAGGGATCAAACCTGGGCCCCCTCCACTGGGAGTGCAGAGTCTTAGTCACGGGACCACCAGGAAAATCCCCATCATTCATAATTGATATTTCTTCCTTTTCCCCTTTTTGAAGACCAGGCCCATATCTCCAGTCTCAAACACCTCTCACATTCCTTGTGAGTCCACCGTAGACCATCATCAACATTTCGATCACATTTATATATTTCTTCAGTGCCGTTTCTTCATTCTTAACCAGGAATTCCAATTTCTTTTTTTTTTAACCTTCTCTCAAATGTTTATAAGAAAACTGATCACAGTCAAAATGAATTATCAAGTTCCCCCTTTAGTTGTACTATTGACAAAGAAAAAATAAAAGGCCCAGAAAGTCCCAAGTAAGCCAGTAAGAAGAATGAGATCATCACCCAGTGGGCAGCTCAGAGTCCATGATTTTGAAGCATCAACAGAGAAGGAGAAAAATAGAGCATCTAGGTGGTGAGAAAACATCCTGGACATGCTCAAAGACTCCTGACCCTGGTCTAAGCAGCAGCCGGCCAAATCCTTTTCAACAGATGGCTAGGTCCAGGTTCTCATCTTGCTCTGGAATTGGAGTCCAGGCGCTCCAAAAGGAATCCCTCTAAGTACCTTTGCCACCAAGATAGACCCTGTCACCCAGCTACAGCCCTGCCCCTCTTCTTCAACTGACCTTGTAAGAGTTGAAGATCATCTACAGACGGTGAAAAAAAAGAGGCCATTATATTCTCTTTCTAAGAAAGACCATAAATGGAATCAGGTGATCTCAGAGTTGTGTGAACCAGAACATCACCTGCCCTATCAGTAAAGTAAGGATGTTGCAGCCATCAAGACAGCATGTCACAGCTGCCCCGACACTGAGCCTGGAGGGAACTAAAAAAAAAGTGAAAGTGACAGTGTTAGTCGCTCAGTTTTGTCCGATTCTTTGCAACCCTACAAACTGTGGCCCTCCAGGCTTGTCTGTCCATGGGATTCTCCATGAGAGGGTAGCCATTCCCTTCTCCAGGGGATCTTCCCAATCTTCCCAACCCAGGGATCAAACCTGGATGGAAACAGATGGGCTGCTCATGGCCAAGCCGCAGCCAGCTGCTGCAGCCATCCCCAGCAGAACACCGGAGGAAACCCTGGAGGAGAAAACGCAGGACACTGGCCCCAGCTAGTTGAGGTGTGTAGCAAAGGAGTCATTTCACTGGGCCCAGCCTCTTGCATCTTCCCACACAAAGAAAAGTGCTGAATTCCTTAACTTGAGATTGCTGGTTTTCTTTAATTAACAGTAATCTTTTGATGTTCGACTACCTGGTCTTTTGCTGCAAAAAACTCCTGAATACCCTGATGCCCCTTCTTGCCTCTTCTTGCTGTGTCCTGGGCTTAAGTCCTCACTTTTGTCCACCGAATAAAACATAACCCTCAACTTTTAGGTTGTGCTTTTTTTTCCCAGTCAACAGTTGTTATGAGAATAAGCAAAGTGAAGATTTTCTGCAGTCCCTTTGGGAAACTGTGCAAACACCACATATTAAAACAAATAGCTTAACTGAATCCTTTTCTCCCACAGAGAATACAGAACAATGCTTCTACTTTTTTTTTTTTTTCATGATTGGACAGTGGTGGATAACTGCTTACTGCATCGTCAACAGGGAGCCTTTGCCTTTTGCTTTTAAAAGATTCTTTTCTGTTGCCCATGAACCCAATGGTCTCGGAAATGACATAAGATTTGAATGAAACAATGATGCAATGCCTTGGTGGGGGTGGAGGAATATTTTAGAAAGGAAGTCAGCAAAACTTCATGAATAAACAATAAAGAAGTCAAAAGGGTAGCTGCTGGTGTAGTAGAAAGAACACTTTGGAATCAAAAAGCCGGGGTTTAGATCCAGCTCTGTAACATTAAATGGCTCTGTGACCTCAGGCAAGTCATTTAACCTCTCTGGGTCTCTTAGAATATAAAATAAAAGAGGAGGACCAGCTAGTATCCCAAGCCCCCATAGCTCTGACAGAAATTCTGAGACCAGTTATGATGTAGGTGGCCTCTGCTTTCATATACCGAAGGGAATAAAATAGGCTGAAAACAAATTTTGAGCCTGAGTCAGTGTTCCCTGCAACTCCCCACTCTCTGGCCTTTTCCAAGACTCATTTGGCAAAGAAGGAGTTCCCCTGAGGATGGCTGAGTTAACAGCTGGGCAGTATTGGCTGATTTCTGCCTTTGAACAGCTGGTCTATGAGACAAACAACCAGACAGACTTTTGTCAGAAAGTGTGACTCAACTTTTACAGGCCAAGTATAGATGAAGAAAAATAGACCTAAAAAGCTCTGTGCTGCTTTCTCCTGACCCACATCTCCTTACATGGACCAATATCCTTCTAACCTTAGCTCTGCAGGCTCTCTATGAGAAATAGGGGACAGAGAGAGAGGACCAGACAATTTCTAGAAAGCTCCAGAAAAAAAAAAATGTATGGCCATAAATTCTTGTTTTCTTTTCCATTCCTTTCAAGAACTCAAAGTTCCAAAGGGCTTGAGGCTCTCAACCAGACCATGCTGGGATTTTAGGTATAAAGATTCTTCCCTGCTTGGCCTTGTCCTGAACATCACAGGTCCCCTGGGCACTAAATGCTAGTGGTTTCCTTCATGATACTAACCAAAAAGGCTACCATGTGTTTCTAAAAGCAAAACAAGCTGACTTTCAATAGATAGCAGCTGGATTATAAGGAATCTCTATGTTGATTCAAGAGCTTTCCATGGCTCTGTTTACATCACTATAACAAATTCTCTTGATAACCACCTGGGTCATTGAATTGTCTTCCCTCCCCCGCCTAAGGCCCCACCAAGATCTGAGCGCCCCTTTCCCTATTCTTCCTAATACTCTCAACATTTGCAAAGCTCAGGTTTCTAATAGGTTAAACCTGTAACTAACTTTTAAAGTCCGGGTTTGTAATAAACCGATCCTTTCCTCACCTTTGTTTAAACAGATTTTTGCCACCAGCAGCCCATTTGGAAGGGAAAGGGAAAGAAAAACAGCAACTCACAGAGCTGCACACAGCCTGTGCGGAGGATGAAGGTGCAGGTGGGCCACCTCGCTGACTCGTGATGTCTGTAACGTGCAGTAAAATTAATCAACTGTGCCAGCGCTGATGCTCCAGTCTCAACAAAGCGGTTTGTTTATTGGGGCTTCTGGCTCACAAAAGAGGTATTTAAAAACTCTGCACGTAGCCTTGGGAACATACCCGGGGAAAAGTAAACATAAAGCTCAAGTTTTGCCTTTATAAGCGGCAAGCGCAGCATCAATGACATTAGAGCACCGAACGAATGAAGGTAAATGAAGTTAGGGCTGGATGAAGACAACAGCATTACAACTTCTAAGAAACATCTACTGATCAAAGGTGAATAATCCTCACTTAAGAGCTCTCATCTATCTACCTAAAGCTTTAAATAGCCCCATGTAAGATTGTTTCAACAAATTACAGTATTTCTAGTTAGTTGCAGTTGTTAAAGTAGTAGTTAAAAACATTACTGTGGAAGGCTGTTAATAAATGTTCATAATATATATCAAAGTGAAAATATATTACGAAAACTGAATTTCCCATTCCTTATTATATAGTAGAATTGTCTATAAATGCTAGAATGCAGAAATGTATGGATGGATATCTGGCAAAATGTTGACAGTACTTCTGCAGAGTGTAACGTGGCTTTTTGTTCTTAGATATATTTTGTATAATAAAAACCTATGAGTTTCTAATGAGGGGCAAAGCATTTGTTTTTTTTGTTTTAAAAAAAACACAGCAGACTCTATTTAATCAAATTAAGTGAGAACTGGTTTAAATAGTTCTCAGGGAACTAAGAATAGTAAGAACAGCTGACTAGAGACAACATTTTCTGCACAGAAGATAGATAGTCTATACTTCGTTCCTGATTAAAAAAAAAATAACCCACTGGCAGGCACAGGCTTAAAAGACAAACCCGTATCCAGGACAGTCATACCCCATTTTTCTTGACACTTTACATGTTAAATGGACAGAAACCACCTCTCTAATTTTATCCTCCTTGTTGAGAATAACTAGGACCCACAACAGCTGGGCCTTTGTCCAACGAGCATGGTTACCCACAAGTCATGTGCAGGGTTTGTCTTTAAAAACAGCTCTCATCAGGAACTCTGTATGCAATAAAACCTCCTCACACTTGCAGAGAGCTCCTCTCATCATCAGGCTGGGCCCTGAAACAGCTCCTAACAATCTGCCCAATCAATAACACTTTCTTTTATAAATCAAAATTTCCCCTGTGAGCTACCATAATTAAGTTTTTATCCTTAGATTGTACTTAGCTGTAGTTTCTGTTCTCTCATGACTTGGGGCCACAAACACCTAAAATAGTATCTTTGATCCTGCTCTCCAACCCCTTCCCAAATTACAGTCACTAAATGGAGAGAACAGACAAGCACTGGTCACTTTCTCTCTTGCCCTCTGTAGGAGGCTGAATTCTAAGATGACTCCAAGATTCCTGCTCCCTGCTGGACACACCTCATAAGGTCCTCTTGATGTGGCCCAGGGATATAATGGATGGGCTCCTGTGAGTGCCAGGTTACACTGTGGGGAAGGCAATTTTGCGGATGTAATTAAGGTCCCAAATCAGTTTACTCTAAGTTACTCAAAAGGGAGATTATTTTGGGTGGGTCTACCCTAATCAGGCAAGCCTTTTCAAAGAAGGTCTAAAAATCAGAGGTTCTCCAGCAGGCCTGGAAGAAACTGGCCACCGAGGGGTCTACAGAACAAGAAACTGAATTTTACCAACAACCATAAGCTCAGAGGGACTGTAGCCCAGCTCCCAGCTGACACCTGACTGCAGTGTGGCGAGTGAGTCTCAGAGACAGGAACCAGCTAAGTGGTACCCAGATTCCTGACCCAAGGAAAGTGTGAGATAATACATGTTGCTGTTTTAACCCACTAAATTTGTGATAATTTGTTACATGGCAATAGAAAACGAATACCCTTGCCGATCAGCCATGCGCACGTGGCTGTCCACGCTTTCACCCATGCTCTCTCTTCTTCCTGTCCACCCTCTGTGAGGCTATTTATGTGGAGGAAAAAAGAATCCTCTGTGATCCTTGGAGGCAGCCTCAAACCAGGGAGTGAGGCCCACCCGGTGATGACTTGTCAGAGGCACTCCACCCTTGTTTCTTGAACCCAATGCTCTGCTTCCCCACCCTCTGTTTACTCCTTTTGGGAAGTCAGGCTTAGATTTCAGTGGCTGTGAATTCATACCTGACCTCCCAGATCACAGATCTAGGTCTGGATAAATCTCTTTTTCCTGACAGATGGGCCAAGGTCAAATCGATTTTTTTTTTTAGAAGTTTTTTTTTTTAAAAAAGAAACTTTTAGAAGAAAACAAAGGGAAGGAAGAAGAAGGAATTTTTGCAATGAAAGTAGACACATATAGGACACATTTCTTGCTCTAACTTAACTAAAGGCTGGGCACAGCCTGGCTTGGCTGGTGTCACTCCTGGAACGTTCATGTCCATATCCGCTTCCCTCCCCAGTCTGGTCTTTGCAGGAGGTTTGCAATTGTGCCAGGTTCCCTCTGGCCTGAACTGCATTTGAGTTGGCACCTTACTAGCCCTGGAGCCTCCCTCCCAGGTCCTCCCTCTCTGGTTTCTGGCTCCAGGGATGAACAAGGAACTTCCCCATCTGACCTCAATGAGTCCTCCCTGAGGCCTCATGCTGGGGACCTTGTAAGACATTTGTGCTTCACTCACCATCTTCCAGACCTCTGTGCTCCTGTGTTTTACTCTTACTTTCTGTCCCCCTGGCTTCAATTCACCTAAGATAGGTTAAGAATTCACTGTGTGTCAAGCAACTGTGCTGAATTCCAGAGCTCTGCATAACAGAGATGCTATCATGCAGCCCAGAGCCTATGAAAACTGCTTAAAACATGTTTACTAGTCCATTAAGGTTCTATATGATTTCCATAACTGGTACTAATAGATTCATGCCCAGCCTATTTTTCTTGGCTACTGCCTAACTGGCATCTAGCTAGTAGCCAAAGGAGAACCATGCTATGGACCAAAACTTACCTGCAGCTCATCTGTCTCCTATATAATTATACCCTATAAAGTTGTAAGAAAATAAATGTAAAAGAACTTTAGTGTCTAAGTTCCATCTCCCTACTAGACTTCTCACTATTACTGTTTATTTGCAGAATCCCATTGCATGTAACAGGAGAAAACAGGATACTGATTTGCTTTGGCCAACATCAATCCGTAGAGTTTTGTAAACATCAACCTCTAAGAGGGTCTTCTCGGTTATTCAAATGTGTGCTAGCCTCAATACAAGAATTCCCTAGGAACTTACCTGGTGGTCCAGTAGCTAAGAATCCACCTGCCAAAGCAGTGGACATGGGTTTGATCCCCAGTCCAGAAAGATAGCATATGCCATGCAAAATGGGGAAAGTCTCAAACAAGTTATATGTGAAGGCATTCCTCTATCTAATCAAGAGCTCACATCAGGGTCCAGAGATCACTGGTCCCAGAGGAATCTCAAAGGCCAAACTAGCAAAAGCAGACGTCATTTTCTCTCAGGCAGATACTAGCTATCAAAGTTCAGAAAGAAACAGCCACCTGGACGTGGAGTTTAGCATTCAGAATGCTGACCCCATCACCCCTGCCATGGTGGGGTCAACAGGGACCTTAGAAGAGCACTCTAACAGATGGTTTCATTTTCTATTGATGCCGCACAGATGTTTAAAAAAGAATGTGCCGGAAACTGTGCTGCAAGTATAAAATGGATCTCAAAACATTTTACAAAGGACCCACATATTCATTTCATTGCAAAGCTATCAGGAAAAGAATCTTTTCCTACTCCCCTTCCCCCCAACTCTAATACTCCAAAGACTGGCTGCTTGGAAAAGCTTAATCTACTTTGGGGGTCTTGCTGTACAAGTCACTTCCCTATATGTCACTTTCCCATCAATAAAACAGCTACCAGTGTTGCATAAACCTCTTCCCATGTCATGTATTTGACCTTAGTCTGCTATAAGCAGCAAGCCTCTCCCATCCCTTTGTTCAACATGTACATAAATCTTATCAACATTCCAATCAAGATTAGAAAAAAATCAAAAGGAGACTTCATTAATGTTTATTTTGAAACATTTATATTTCTTCCACAAGGGGAAAATGCTGTGTTATGGAAATGACATTAGTTTAGACATGCACTGATGCAGAAGTCAATGCAGACTGTTTATTTGCTAATGGGTCTGTTAGTGGTTGGGTAATCTCCAGGCAGAATTGTTAGGAAACAGAGGTTACTGTCAAGATACTTATTAATTTTATCTAAGGATCTATCAATAAACATCTTATCAACACAGTTCTTACCATCAGAAGTATAATGAGGAAAGTGGCTAAATACATTATTTCATTACATTTCTTCACAACAAATGCGTGAGTTAGGTAATAGTAATGTTATTACCCCCATTTTACCAATGCAAAAATGTAAGAGGTTTGACAACTTAGCTGATGCTGCACAGGTGAAGAAGAAGCAGAATCAGGGAATCAAACCACTTCCTCTGACTGTGAAAGCTACACTCTTTCCACTACACTATCCGCCTCTCAACCCTCCATGGTGAAAATGTACGTGGATGTTGTCAAGCACTTGTAGGACATAGGAGAGAGACTGTTTCCCAATGTGATATCTATTCTCTGGGCATCTGCTGAGGGCAAAATGCCTGAGTCATTTCAGAAAGCCAAGTAAGGCCAAGTATGTGTACCATCAATTCACATTTGTGTCTTTTTCTGGGAAAATGTAGATAACAGTTCCATTTCCCTTACTGGGTCCTTGTAGAGATCCAATTACACAGATCACATCAAAGAACTTCACAAACTCTAAAGCCCTTGTAACTGAAAGGTGATATGATTACCATTATCCCCTCTCAGACAGGGGACGGTTTCTCACCTCTCCTGGGCTTCTGAGCTATTCCTTAGCAGGACTTTTCCAGGATTTGGCTTACTTGGGGGTGGAGAGTAAGGAGAAATTAGGGAGGCTCCATAAATGCCAGAGCAGAAGCACGTCTGTATATACGTCCACGGCGAGTCATTTTTGCTCCAGTTAATCATGGCACGGTCAGTCAACAGAACAGCATACAGCTGACCCTCATTACTCACAAACTCCATGTCTGCAAATCTGCCTACCTGCTAACATTTATTTGTAACCCCCGATCAATACTTGGGGTGCTTTCATGGTCATTCACTAATATGCACAGAGAAACAGAAATCTGAGTTTTTGAACTGCACATTTTCAGCTGAGGTTGAACAAGGCCACACTCTGCCTTCTTTCGGCTCATACTATAAACAAGTATGGTCTATTCAGTGCCACATTTTCACACTTTTGTTCTTTTTGTGGGTGATGCCACTGTTTAAAACGGCCCCCATGTAGAGTGCAGAAGTGCTGGCTTGGGTTTCTAAACTGAAGAAAGCTGTGATGTTCCCTGTGGAAAAACTGCCTGTGTTAGATACGCTCTGTTCAGATATGAGTTATTGTTCTCTTGGCATGACTTCAATGTTAATGAATTGAAAATATATGTATTTGAGGGCTTCCCTCGTGGTCCAGTGGCTAAGGCTCTGCACTCCCAATGCAGGGGGCATGGGTTTGATTCCTGGTCAGAGAACTAGATCCCACATGCCACAACTAAAACCCAGCACAGCCAAATAAATGATATGAAAAAAAAAAAAGTTTAAAAATACATATGTATGTATTTTGAGTAAGGTGGTTTTTTTAAACATACACAGGAAACAAGGCAATGTATTGATCAGTTCATGAAAATGTGAGACCAGAGGCTCACAGGAATCTAACCTAGTATTTCCCCTAGGAGCAGTGATTCAGTATTCACTAATTCACTATTCACAGGGACTTTATAGAACACAACTACCTCCCACACAAGAACGGATTATCAGTCAGTCAGTTCAGTCGCTCAGTCATGTCTGACTCTTTGCGACCTCATGAATCGCAGCACACCAGGCCTCCCTGTCCATCACCAACTCCCGGTGTCCACCCAAACCCATGTCCATTGAGAATGGATTATATTTAGTTACTAAAATATGTAAATACGGAGTATTAACATAAATTTGGGGAAGAGTGGTAAAATGTCTGCTATGTATTTACAGGACTATGTATTTTTTATTCCAGTTTCATTGAGGTGTAATTGACATAGGCATAAGATATACAGCATAATGATTTGACTTACATACATCATGAAGGGATTATCACAGTGACCATCCACCATCTCACACAGAAACAAAATTAAAGGAACAGAAGAAATTTTTTTTCTTGTGATGAGAACTCAGGATTTACTCTCTTAACACATTTCATATATAACATATCTCATTGTCACTTATATTTATCATGTCATGCATTACAAGTAAACAGCTACCTGTTAACTATCTAAAACCAGATACATGAAAAAAGACTGGGAGGGGATATATAAATATAAAAGTATTTCTGGGTTTGCATAATTATAAAAGAGCTTTCTTATTTCTCCAACTTTGGTAATATATTATTTTCATGGTTTAAAAATAAAATTTTAAATAAAAAAAGCTCCCACCATTAATATCTATGAGAAAAACACAAAAGTCCACATTGTCAATTCTAAAACTAATCTATGTTAGGCAAGCCCCCAGAGGTAATTAAAACCATCTGGAGGGCTGGTGAGGTTTGATTCACTTTTCTGAGAAGCTGGAAAAAGATGTTCCTAGTATGGACCTGATTTATCATCCAACAACGCTGAAGGTTCTTTTGGTGTTTTGATTTCTACAAACCATTCACTACTATATACTCAACGTCCTTCTCTGCTTCCCCACTGCCAATATGGCATCGCTCCAAACCTTCATATTCTCAGCCCCTCAACTCAAAATATCACCCTGGAAAGGTAGGGGTGTAGTTGTAGTCACAGACTTTGTTTTATCTTCTTCATGGCATTTACCATTATCTGAAATCATTGAACTTATTTATCTGTTGCAGCTTTTATTGCCTGACCCCTGCCCCCTTACTGGAACATACAGGACTGTCCATCTTACTCATTGTTGACAGTCACATTACCCACCCCACCCCCCACCACACCTAGAAGGGCTTAGGGGTAGATAGGAGGAGCTCAATAAATATTTGCTGACTTACTGACTCAGGCTTTCCTGATTCCTTTTTCTCCTTTAACCCCAAGCCAGCCGTCATCATTTGCTTGTCTATTTTAATCCAAAGGGAGTTTAGGAATACCTCAATCCTGTAACAAGTCCTTTCAATTCATATTTCTCCATGTTGCTTGATTCCATCCCAGTTTGTTTCCTGGGAGACAACAGGGTCCAGAGTTAGAGATTTAGTTCTCTCTAATTCACTGCAGTTGATTTAAAGTAGGATTAGCTCCTGATGATGTTTTGCTGAAAACCTGCTTATCACTGAGTTGCTTCACAGAACACATTCCTTCCTCATGACCAAATTCGTGCAACAGGCTTTTGAAAACTCCTCTACACACACTCCAGTCTGGCTGAGGTCCAAGGGACCGATAGGCCAGTAAGAGTCTGAGCTTTGGGTAGGTTTACAAATGGCCCACAATCTCCAATACCTGACCCTCCAGAAAGGGAGGTCTGTGGGGGGAGAGGGAGGTGGAGCAGGGGAGATTCGGGTTGGTGGTGACCATCTCGAGATGTGACTATGAAGCAATCATTTTACCTCCGCTGAAAAATTTTTTTCACTTATCTGTGTTTTAAGACCATGAAGAGGTGTACACTGAGCTATTTCTGACATCATGTCTTAATCAGAAAGCAGCTGTAATATAGAAAAAATGCTTCATTTAATCCTGTTTGCATGATGGTTTCTAGGCAACTGCTGAATGCTTGGATAAGATCATGGGTTTTCACAGGGCCCAATAAGATCACACAGCCATGTCACTTTGCCAGGAGGGAAAAAGAAGCAGGGGTTTGTGAGTAGCAAACATGGAAGAACAAACAGAACTTTCTTGATGAACCATCCAGAGAAAAAGAAAAAATCTAGTCCCTCTCAAAAGAGAGAAGATCAAACCCTTGAGAGGCCCCTTGTGGACTGGGATTTTAAAGTTCCACAAGCATAACTAGATTCTGCCCTTTGATCTCAAGATGCAGGTTGTACGTGTTCTACTTAAGCTTGAGGGATAACGAAAATGGCAACTAAAATTGTGAAATGACCGGTAGCACTTAACATTCACCGGGGACAGCAGTATAGGACTTTCAGGTTTACAACCTCGTATTACTTTTCCTGAGAGGAAAAGACTAGTCATCAATGCCAGGGACAGAATTCACAGTTTACAACTCTACCTGCACCTGCAGGTGGGAGAAAAAGGAGGGGAACGGGGGCCTGTTTGCTCCTTGCTCTAACTGCAGTTTTCTATTGTCGCAAATGTCCAGCAGTAGGAAAAGCACTGCAAAGAAATAACCAGAGCATCACAGGATGGTGCCATGCCCTACGAAGACAGACAGACTTCAGCCTGAACTATTAAGGAGCACCCCATCTTTAAAAACTGGTTGTTTCATCAAGCTCCCCAGGCCTGGGAAAGATTGAAGGCAGGAGGAGAAGGGGATGAAATGGTTGGATGGCATCACCAACTCAACGGACATGAGTTTGGACAAACTCTGGGAGATGGTGAAGGACAGGGAAGCCTGGCGTGCTGCAGTCCATGGGGTCACAGAGAGTCGGATACAGCTGAGTGACTGATCAACAACCACCAGGCCCCCATGTGCAAAGCCCCTGGAAACAGTGAACAGAGTTGTTGGGAGGCTCATTGCATGGTGTGGCAGTGACAGGAGGCCAGAGAGATGGGGCTGGCAGTGGGGCTGGAAGGAAGAGGAGCCAACTGCCCAAACTTGCCCAGGGCTTTCCTGGTTTTAGTGCTAAAAATCCTGCCTCTTAGAAGATTCCTCAATCCTAGGCAGACTGGGACAATGGCTCAGCCTACAAACAAGCAGAAAGAACATTGCAGACATTGCCTAAGTGCAGACGTACTTAGTCATTCCACACTCTTAGTCACAGAGAACCCAGACTCAGGAAGCCTGCTCCTCGCTGTCCCTGCTCTAATACTACAGGGAGCCGGCATCTGCAACGATGTAGCCGCCCCACCCTGCTCCCCGCACTTGGCATCTGGGTTCTTTCTGGATATCAAATAAAGCAGAGCATTTCTCTGACCGAGCCACTGGTAAAGACATCATTCTTTCACCATTTTCCCCTATCATTTTTCAGTCGCTAAGTCGTGTCAGACCCCGTCAGACTATAGCCCACCATAGACTATGGCCCACCAGGCTTCTCTGTCCATGGGGTTTCCTAGGCAAGAATACTGGAGTGGGTTACCATTCCTTCTCCAGAGGATCTTCCTGACTCAGGGATGGAACCTGAGTTTCCTGCAATGGCAGGCAGATTCTTTGCTACAGAGCCACCAGGGAAGCCCATTTTACTCGATGAGTGAGTGAGTGAAGTTGCTCAGTCATGTCCGACTCTTTGCGACCCCATGGACTGTAGCCCCCCAGGCTCCTCCGTCCATCGGATTCTCCAGGCAAGAATACTAGAGTGGGTTGCCATTTCCTTCTCGATACTTGGGGGTAAACAATCAATGGCCAAGAGAAACCAATTACCTACCTGACCCCTAATTTTCACTCGGCAAGTCTCTTGTAAATGGTTAAGCATATACACTACCGAGCCATCATTAGAGATTCTCTTAGAAATCTCAGCCCATTTTCCATCTTTGTAGAGTAAGAAGCTATCAAACAGGCACAGAGAAAGCACACGTTCACAGACATTTCTTTTAAGAAGCAAGCAGCAAAGGCCTGATGGATAGAAGCAAAGCTTCACAGTAGTTTCTTAGGAGCCACAGGATAAGCGTGACAATGACAATTACTGAATTGGTTCTTCAGCATTGCCACCTCTCTCATCTCCTAAAGGCCCAGGCTCAACATAAACATTGGATCCAAAAATCCTTACTGAGTCTAGAAACATGAATGAAGGCATCTGGCACTTTCACTTATAATTTCTGATGAAAGTTTATTTTAATTAGGAAATAATTTGAAAAAAAGTAATTCAGAAAATAATGTCACGGACACCCCTGAAACCCACCACCAGATTTTTCTTTTCTTTTCATAACACCAAAAACATTTTGTACTGGGGTATAGTTAATGAACAATGTTGTACCACCAGAATTTCCAATCTGCTGTGTTGGCTTCAGATTTTCAAAAAAGCACAGAAATGTGGCAGGTAACACCAGATCCCCACTCAAAGAGGCAGAGGCCATAGGAAGTGGAAACAGGAGCTCAAAAAGGTTAAGCAACTCCCCGAAGCTAGAGGAAGGGTCTCTGGGAACACTCGCATCCCAGCTGCAAGTGTGATTTCTCACCTCTCAGTGTACCTTGCATTTCACTCGGAGTGTGCGTGTTCAGTCATGTCCCACTCTTTGCAATCCAGACTATAGCCCACCAGGCTTCTCTGTCCATAGGATTCTCTGGGCAAGAATACTGGAGTGGGTTGCCATTTCCTTCTCCAGGGGATCTTACTGACCCAGGGATTGAACCCAGGTCTCCTGCATTGGCAGGCGGATTCCTTACCTGAAAGCATTCCTAATTGGACGCTTCCAACACAAACCAAAGCATGTGATTCCAGGACTCAGACTCTGCTGCCACGGAATACCAAAAGATGCCAGGTATTTGGTGGAGAGACGGAACAGTCAATTCACCTCAGGAATGTAAAATTTTGAGTCAGAAAAGCCCCAGAAGGCCTTACACACAGTTGTTTCCTGCTTATAAGTGGAAAATGAAAAAGCAGTCACTGTGTAAAGAGAGTAAGATATTGCTAGGTGTGTACAATTTCAATATAATTAAACGTTTTGGTTCAATTATATATCACTTTTCAAATGGTTTAACTATAAAACTATTTTTCAAATTTCCTCTCTATAAAACTGAGCATTCTCTTATTCACCAAAGGTCTCAGGCACACCAGGTCCATTGCATGCTGCCATATCACTCTACATTTTTCATTTGCGGGCCCTGACAAGCTATCAAATGGAGTGTCATTGAATATTTTCTGAGAAGCGCCAAACCCAGAAATGCCACATCAAAACAGCAAAAACTAACAATGGCAGGCATTCCATTTTAATTCACATTTCACAATATCCAGGTTGTGAATGTTACAATTAGTACGGAGAGTACAATGCTTCACCTGAAAAGTCAGGCCATCTAACAGGTGAAATAACATTCCCCAGGGCTAGAATAATCTGTTCCCCTTTTTCTAGGAAAAGGAATTCTCTGCTTACAGGGAAGCAGTCAAATTCAATTAGCCTAGTTGTTGAAGAGCTGCTTTTAAATGTGAGCAGCATTTCAATTTGTAAAATAGAGACCTTTCTATAAACTGTGTATGTGAATTTAATCCAATTCCTCCTGCCTCCCCCACCCCTATAATGCATAAAATTCTCAGAATGTTTTGTCTTTCTTTCTTCCTGCCCCTTCACTGGCATAGGCCCTGCTCTGGTCTAGCTGGCCAGAGTGATGTGGATTTTCCCAAGCACAGTGCTCATCAAATCTGTCTGACTTTATTACTATGCTTTAAACGTATTTGTTCAGCTGCACTGGGTCTTACCTATGGCACTTAGGATCTTTGATCTTCATTGCAGCACGTGAGATCTAGTTCCCTGACCAGGGATTGAACCTGGGCCCTCTGCATTGGAGACAGCCACTGGACTAAGACAGGGAAGTCCCCCATCTGTCTGACTTTAGACATAAGATTTCTGTAGCCCAGAACTCCCTCCTCTCCTGGGAAACTCTGACTTCATAACCCAGTCTTTTCCCACTCACCCGGTCACCATCCACACTCAAAGGGCACACAGAGCCCCTCATATACTTCTCTAACTACCTTTATCATTTGTGCATTTTTACTATTGCCCCCGCCCTGCCCCACCTCAAGGATGTGACCACAGGGTCTAACACACTGCCTAGACACGGGCAGAATCAATGCTTGATAAAGCCAATAAAAGTCGTGCCCTGTTGTCTTCCCTACTCTTCTGTACTGCCTCCTCACCATTCATGGAACTGCCTGGCTCCACAAGTGGGTGTTACCTTCACCATGAAAATCTCGACTTAGCCCTGACGACCTCCCACCAGGAAAAAGTACAGCAATTGCGACCTAAACAACCAGGCCATTCCTCCAACTAATGAAGAACCCTTAAATTCAAGTGGTAACAGATAGTTTTTCTTCATTTGGGGAAAATGAAGAATACTTTGCTAATGCAAATAATTCTTAATCCATTCAATTTACCTCCCTCATAAGTTTTCTTCAAAGAACACACCTGTAAAGGGACAATTAGGTGTAAAGGGAGAGTGGTAAATGCAATGACCTGTATCTCCTTTTTCTGCAAAGGAATTAATGATCATTAAGCAAAAACACCTCCGATGAGTGCTTACTAACTTTTGCTGTCATACAAGGAGGAATAAAGATCACAATATAGCATCTCTTCCCAATGTTCAACGTGCAATGTTTGGCATGTTTTTTATTTGGCCTGACCCTGTTGACGAGCTGTTAAACTGAATCAGTCACTTCCTGGTTTTCTCCTAATCCAGGTCATCACTGTACCTGACCCACATGGTCACTGAGAGAATCAAGCAACTCCTTGATCCTTCCTCTTCCTTCCTTGCTCATGAATTTCCCTGGGGTTGGTAGGAATACCGTGGAGTTTAGAGTTTATAGGCGAGTAGACAATCAGGGAGTTTGAGTTACCCAAGGCATACAAGGCCAAGGCCACAGCTAACATACTTGATGGTCTAACACAAAGTAGAAAAGTGTATTCCTGCTTTGAAAAAAAAAGAGAACTCCATTAAGTTTGGGACTTAGAGACAAACTACTGAGATGTTTAGTCATTAAGTCATGTTCAACTGTTTGCGACCCCAAAGACTGCAGCACGCCAGGCTTCCCTGTCCTTCCACATCTCCTGGAGTTTGCTCAAACTCCATTGAATCAGTGATGCCACCCAACCATCTCATCCTCTGCCATCCTCTTCTCCTTTTGCTTTAATCTTTCCCAGCCTCAGGGTCTTTTCCAAGGAGTCAGCTCTTCACATCAGGTTGGCTCTTGCTTGGCTCTAGGCTCAAGTGTAGTATTTGGGGAAAATGAATGGAGTTTCTACTCCCTCAAAATGATCAGAAAGTTACTCTTTAGCTACTCAAAACACACCCAGCAGCTTGAGATCATCTGATGGATTTAAAAGAACTCAAAATAACTTTATTTAAGGAACTAACTTATCTGCTTAGCATTTGCTGCAAAGCAATGTCTAGATGTTCCAAGAAAGCCAGTAAAATATGCAGGGAGGCTCTTTTGCCCACACACCTCCTGCATCAGAGGACAATGAAACAGCTGCTCTTGAACCTGGGCCACCTGAGCGGCCTCCAGCGAGGCCATCCAGCTGACTCTGCCCCCCTCTGCCCCGTTTCCGCTTAGATATGGGTTAGCGGATCTGCTCAGGGATGAAATCCAAGCAGGGTCAGGGTCAAAATTTCCCGGTGCCAGAATTTTACAAACTTGAGCTCTGGCCGCAATCAGAGGAAATAATCACTTCAGCATCTTTTTTCAGTCTTCAGATTACCAACTCATGCAGAAAACCAAACGAACAAAAAGTGGGCATCCCTGGTGTCTCAGTGGTAAAGAATCTGCCTGCCCGTGCAGGAGACATTGACCAGGATTGGATCCCTGATCCAGGAAGATCCCACAGGCTGTGGAGCAACTAAGCCAATGCACCACAAGTATTGAGCCTGTGCTCTAGAGCCCAGAAACTGCAACTACTCAGCCCACGTGTCCTAGAGCCTGTGCTCTGCGAGGAGAAACAACAAACGACGCAATGAGCAGCGCTTGCAACGCAACTAGAGAACAGCCCCTGCTCTCCGAAACTAGAGAAGAGCTTGAGCAACGAAGATCCAGCACAGCCAAAAATAAAGAAATAAATAGATATAAAGAAAAAAGAAAGGACAAAAAGTAAAGCAGAAGATACTGTGGTAGACTTGAGAAAACCTACTGACTCCAAGGAGTTGTAATTGAGCTATTAATGCAACTCACTCCAGTGTTCTTGCCTGGAGAATCCCAGGGATGGGGAGCCTGGTGGGCTGTCGTCTGTGGGGTCGCACAGAGTCGGACACGACTGAAGTGACTTAGCAGCAATGAGGACTGCAGCGTCCTCATCTGGAGAGGGGTGCAAAAATGTCAATACTGGGCAAACCCTCCCATGAAGAAATGGCCTCTGTTTCTCCATTCGTTGGAGAAGGAAATGGCAACCCACTCCAGTATTCTTGCCTGGGAAATTCCATGGACAGAGCAGCCCGGCAGGCTACAGTCCATGTGGTCGCGGAGTCGGACACAACTGAAGCGATTAAGCAAGCACTTTCTGTTCATTGATTCTGGAATGGCCTCTTAGGTTGTTCTAGCCAAGAGCATGTGATAGAAGTGATACTGTCCAACTTCTGAAACTGGGGGCAGAACTGGACTCAAGAATCTCTGATACCACCAATCTCCTTCTTGGAAACTCGATGTACTGTATGAACAAGCCAGGGCCAGTCTTTCAGATAATGGGAGACTCATGGTCCCCACCACTCCTTTCCTCTCTCCTCCAGCTCGTCATCCAGAAGGAGAGCTTCCCAGCTGACCAAAAACTGGTCATGCACTCACTTGCGAGCCCCACTGAGATCAGCAGAACTATCCATCTGAGCTGGTCCACAGAACTTTGGAGTAAATAAAATGGCTGTATGTTATTAAATCATTTAATTTACTGATCAGTTATTAGCAGCAAAAACTCATACATCATTCTCAAAAACTTTTTAGGAGAGATGAACATATGTCTGAATGGCATTCAACTCCTTGAAAACAGGGAACCAGACCAGTGATTTCTCAGACAGTCTACAAACTTGGGTGAATGAAATCATGATGAAAATCGAAGTCATAAAGACCAAATTAACTTATCCTAGGCAAAGTGCTTCCTTCACTATCCAGTGAGGGAAGAAGCTACAATATTTTAAAATTTTAAGTAATTTTACTATTAATTTACCAGTGCAGCAGAAAATCAAATAATAAACTACTTACCTCAATAACGTTTTGCTTTCACTCCATTCCCTTTATTTCTCAAAAGTGTGCTCTTCTGTGTTCCCTTTCCCTAGTTTTTCTAATTCCCATTACTTGGTATTCCCCATTGTAGTTTTCTAACAAGAACAAAAGGAATAGCAGTAACTTCCGCTTATGGAGGCACCTCAATAGACGCTTTAAAAACATGATATTGTGCATTCACACAACCACTCCTTTTGGTGAGTATTATTAGACCCATTTTATAGAGCTGTAAACCAAGGCTCAAAGAAGTTAATTACCTTGCTAAGGTCATTTGGTTTGAAGGTGCTTGGAGCCAGAATTTAAACCACTAACTGTGTGACTACACAGCTCATAAATTTTCCATTGTGTAACACTGCCTCCATGGGACAATAAAACCTGCTACAGGCCTCTCATGAGCAAGGAAGCTTGAAATCCAGGGACTATAGTGGTGGTCCAGTCAGTGATTAAGACTCCACACTTTGAATACAGGGAACGTGGGTTCGATCCTTGGTTGGGGAATTAAGACCCCACATGCCCTGTGGTGTGGCCAAAAGTAAATAAGTAAATAAAATTCAGTGACTATAAATCAATTCAAAATAAGTATTTAGATGTATGCATATATGTACAGGGAGAGAGTGAAAAAGAATAAAAAAGAAAGAAGTGGCTGTGCAAACTGCATCTACCAAAAGAACTGGGATTGTACTGATTTTGGCCAAAACCTTTTTATCACTTAGAAAGAAAGAAGCAGGAATATGCGATGGTTAGGATTCATGGTATGTTTGTCCCAAACCATCAGTAAAAGACATCATTGGCCCAATCATCTCTGAACGTGAAGTACACTTGTGTGAAGACATCAGAAGGGGAATCACCTAAAATTAAAAAAATGCAGCCTGCTGACTATGCATATTTATGAAAGGTTTTGCATAATACAACCACTACTAAACTCAAGCATACATTTTATTTAAATTAACAAATAATCTTCTCTATCAACTATTTTAAACTTAAAAGTAAATTATCTCTTTTACGCCAAAAGAAGGGCAGCTTTAAAAAAGTAAATCTACCGCTAAACAATAACATAATTGAATCTTATGTTCTGTATTAAATTCATTTCCTTCTTCCAAATTATTTATAAACCGGAGGGGGAAGATGTAAACGTTTTAAACATTTGACTGTCCCCAATTTTCCCAATTGTAACTGATTAGCCCAGGCTCCTGGGGATCAGGCCAGCATATGTGGGGGAAAGTGTACAAATCCTCTGAATTAAAATCAGGGTGCGAACACCACCCCGGCAGAGCGAGGAGGGCAGGGGATGTCTCCCTCTATGGACAAAGTAAAGATGAGTCTGAGCCTCTCTGGTTGAGTCAATGGTTTCTGCCCACATGAAGGGCCCAAAACCTCGGGGAACCTCATCCTTTGCTGAAAGACCCCCTCCCCTATTCCCCTCCCACGCAGCACACTCTCCAGGCCTCTCTCATCTGATCTTACCATGACAGTGACGCCCTCCTCACGCCCAGATTGCCCAGCTCGCTCCGCCCCTCTATGCCTGACGCTCTAATTTATCTGACCCACAGAGCCCCTTTCTCAGAAACTCAATCTGCTCCACAAACCTATCTCCAGATCTTCATTTCTCCTTCCCATCACCCCCACTCACTTCCAGGCCCCACTCCACTTTCCCATGTGCCACCACATCAAAAGTCAATCCCAAAGTCCAGGAACTCTTGTCCTTCAAGTGGGAAAGAACCAGAGAATGCTCAGGTCAAAGGGCATCTTGCAGTTTTCCAATGTAAACCCAGGCTCAATGCCAAGCCTGAAGACGAAGCCCTCTCACGGACCTGAGTGGACCATGGCTGAACAGAGCAGCATGAATTATTTCACTGTCACATGATAAACTGAAAGCCATCTCCCTCTAACTCTGGTTGTGGTTCTGACTTGAGAACGTCTTTGAAGATTGCCCTACAGAAGGATTCAGTATTTATTCTCTGATCTTGTGGCTCCTCTGGGGAAACAGACATCACGCTGAGTGTTCCTTCATCCTCACAGCTTCCAACTCAGAGGCCACATTATCAGAGAGGCCTTCCCAGACCACCTTGGGCAATGAGCCACCCCCCACCTTGCTGTTACGGAGTTCTCCATAACAGTAGCACCTCCTGAGAAATTAGGTGCATGTGTGCATGCTAAGTTGCTTCACGTCCATGGGATTCTCCAGGCAAGAATACTGGAGTGAGCTGCCATGCCCTCCTCCAGGGGATCTTCCCTACCCGGGAACTGAACTCGTCATGTCTGCCTGAGTCTCCTGCATTGCAGGCAGATTCTTTACCCATTGAGCCACTTGGAAAGCCCAAGAAATTAAGTACTTATCTAATTCTCTTTTCTCTCTTCCTCACTGGCGTGTCACCTCCAGGAGGGCTGGACCTCCGTCTGCTGCTGCTGGACCTCCAGCATCCAGAATGCAGCACCCGGCACAAAGTGAGTACTCCATAAATATTTATTCAATAGGTGAATTCCCACCCCTCCCCTGCTCACCATTCCCCGTCTCTCACATACACATCTGCTTTCTCTCCCACGGGCCTGTGTATCCCACCTGCCAAGCCAGCCGGGGACTGTGAACACAGATTCTGGCACGTGAGCAGTCCCTTTCAGCTGTGAGTCCCTGGGGTCTTCTGTCCTCTATTCTCCTTCCTTTTTTCCCTCCCTCACATCGGCCCCCTCCTTTATGCCTCTTCCTGATCCAGAACCTTCTACCCCAGAGAAAGTCATAAAAAGCATATGGTCTATGTTATCTTCTAATTTACTGATACAAAAGATGCATAGACATAGCCCTCCTAAAGAACCTCCTCGTCTTTAGTTTTAAGCCAGAATCCACATTCTCTTCTTCTTCTACTTAAAAAAAAAAAATTGTTATTAGATATAAATTTTTATTTTATTTTTTATTGGAGTATAGTTACATTATAATATGCTACTTTCTGATATATTGCAAAGTGAATCAGCCATATGTTATACATATACCCCCTCTTTTTTGGATTTCCCTCCCATTTAGGTCACCACAAAGCATTGAGTGGAGTTTCCAGTGCTACATCATAAGTTCTCATTAGTTATGTTTTATGCATAGTATCAATAATGTATATACGTCCATCTCAATCTCCCCATTCATCCCATCCCCCCTGGCCTCCCTCCTTACCTATACATTTGTTCTCTATATCTATGTCTCTATTTCTGCTTTGCAAATAGGTTCATTTGTACCATTTTTCTAGATTCCACCCTTTTACACTGTTGGTGGCAATGTGGATTGGTACAGCCACTACGGAGAACAGTGTGAAGGTTCCTTAAAAAATTAAAAGTAGAGCTTCTGTATGACCCAGCAATCCGACTCCTGGGCATATACTCATAATCCCAAAAGAAACATGCACCCCAGTGTTCATAGCAGCACTGTTTACAATAGCCAGGACATGGAAGCAACTGAATGTCCATCAACAGAGGAAAAGGTAAAGGAGATGTGGCACATATACATTCTCTTGACTATCTCTTAGCAAATCCACGCAACTACTCAGCCAGCACTGCTTTCTTTCATTCCTTAAGAACCTGCTTAATCATAAGCTCTAGATGTTTCCCAGCGATGAATGTTAAGCTTTTCACTTTTCAAACATCTGTACTGGACTTACCTCGAAACTCATACTTCACTTTGGTATTCCTCATTACAATTTAACAGTCCTCCCTATATTTGTCCTAAGATAAATGGCAATCCTTCTGTCTTTTGGATACATTCTTTGAAATTCTCTAAATACTCTCTGGTGTCACATGACTCCCTATCTGTGTTTTACTGTTCATGTTTTTTATAGATTAAATTTAAATTGTTTCTAATCCCATTATTCACAAATTTTATTTATGTTAGTCTTTGGCCATGGAGCTTACCTAATTTTTTCCCCTGGATCATTAGAAATGCTATGCAATTTCTGATATGGGCAAAATTATGTTCAAGTATTACTTGATGTGTTTTTATAGTCTTAAAATAGAAATGATCATTCCCCTCTTATTTTTGGTGGGGTGTTTGTTTTAGACTAGTTGCTCAGTGTTTGGCATATTTGTTGAAGAAAGAAATAAAAAATAAAAGTGAGCAAATGATGACAATATCAAAATAAAAATGTATCACAACTTCCAGCAGAAACAGATCCTATAAAGTGTAAATAGTCCCCTTATCTTCTTTTAAATTACCATTAAACAAACTTGTACTTAACGGACCAGCAAGTGTATATATCCTGGCTTCCAAAACACTTGCCAATGGAGCAATGGAGACACAGACATTGAGAACAGACTTGTGGACCCAGGAGGGGAAGGAAAGGAGGGGAGGAATTGAGAGTAGTATTGACACATATACATTACCACATGCAAAATTAGCCAAAGTAAACTTGCTGTATGATGCAGGGCGCTCAAATCAGGTGCTCTGTGACAACCCTGAGGGGTAGGATGTGGGAGGGAGATTCAGGAGAGAGGGGACATATGTATGAACCATGACTCATTCTTGTTGATAAATGGCAGGAACCAACACAATTTTGTAAAGCAATTCAATTATCCTCCAATTAAAAATAAATGCATTTAAATTAAAAACATAAGTGCTCGTTGATTCTTGCCAGCCTCAAATAGAAGAGGGAAAGCTTGGAATAAGCTAATCTTTTGGAGAGAAGTGGCACAATGCCTCACTTTGGGCCATAGAAAGTTTAATCTGGAGATTTTACAAAGAACAAGCAATAACAAGTTTTGCCACAATTTCATGACTCTGGAATGAATACTAATAAAAATAAGGAAAGTATAAGAAGAGAGATCAGAGGAAAGAACCTATACCAGAGTTAACTGGAGCTTCCTTCTAAAGGCTTTTTACTGACAAGCTGCAAGAATTGTGGTTCTGAAAATTTTTTCTGCTTCCGTGTAACACTATGAGTAGCACTCTTCACAAGGTAACATCTCTCATTATATACAGACTCTCAAGTGTCTGGGAAAGGGAGCGTGGAAGACAGGGCATATAGTCTGAATATCTGCATCCCCCTAAAATTCATATGTTGAAGCCCTAATGCTCAACGTGATGTTTTTTGGACATGGGGCCTCTGGGAGGCAATTAGGATAAGATGAGGTCATGAGGGTGGGGTCCTCATGATGGGATTAGTGCCCTTATAAGAAGAGACCAGTCTGCTTGCTTGTTCTCTTTCTCCTCCTCCCTGTCTCTCTCTCTTAACCAGGAAAAATTATGTCTGTTGTTTAACCAACCCAGACTATGGTATTTTGTTATGGCAACTCTCACTAAGACGGAAGGGGAATAAACCTAGATCAACCCAACAGTTTGGTCTCTGGACTCATTATCAAGGCATCATCATCAACCTAGTGACAATTTGGGCCAAGAACCCAGGAAGAAGAGCCTCTTTAATGTAATAGTATCATCCCATCAACAGCAGTTCTAAAAGAGAATACATCTCAGGCTTAGTGTGAGTCCCAGCCCCCTCACAGTGGCTCCACCCAAACCCCCAGTTCCTCCCTAATGCTAACCCCAAACAAAAGATGCTCCAGATGGCTCAACAACAAATCACCCTCGCCCTTCATTTGAACCTAATGGGACAGTTTGGTTCTGGCAACTGGATTCTCTTCTGGATCCCAGGCCCCATAGAATCGTGCTTCTGATCACTGGAACCTGCCTTATATCACAGGCAGCCTGCCATGAACTCCATTTCAAAGGACCTTCTTCTACCCACTGACAGGTCAGCCTCAAATTGGTCATCTGCATGAACTTAACAACATCCGCATGTCACCCAGCAGGGATTCCCTTCACTGAAGCACTCCATTTATAGGACCACCTTGTAAATACCTGTGCTGTGTGCTGAGCTGCTTCAGTCATGTCCAACTCTTCATGATCCTAAGGACTGTAGCCCACCAGGCTTCTCTATCCATGGGATTCTCCAAGCAAGAATACTGGACTAGGTTGCCATTTCCTCTTCTAGGGGACCTTACCAACCCAGGGATCAAACCCACATCTCTTACATCTCCTGCATTGCCAGGTGGGTTTTTAAAATGCAGTTTATTGAGTAACAACTCTATGCTAGATCTTGGCTTTAACATGCATTATCTCTAACTTTCAACATAGAGCTGTAAGATAGATATTACTCTTCCCATTTGTAGGTAAAGAACATGAGACTTAGAAAGTTAAATAATGTTCCTACGATCACATAGCTCATTGGTAAAGTCTTGCTATTTTAAGCTCTCTGTCTGACTTTAAAGTCTACGGTCCTCCCAATACACCACTATGCTATTTCTTCCCATTTTGGCACACCCCATCTTCTTCCTATCTCCCACTGCTGACACTTCCCTGGACTGGAGTTGATGCTTCTCACCTCCTCTTAGCCTCATGTGGTGCCAAGAGGCTGTCTGAGCCTCTGCAAAAGGGTCTACCCAAGCTCAGTCCCCCACCACACCCTCCTCAACCCCATCATCTGGTCTCTATCCCAACCCCTATATAAGATCCAATCTGGCAGCTCCCACCTGCCACATGATCAGCTTCTAGATTGAGGCACGAAGTAATTATAGTGCATAACACCAGGTCTTGTGTACATTATGGTGGGGGAAGCATCAGGGAAGAGGAGAAGAAGGGAGAAAAGAAAATGAGGAAGGGAAAAAGAGAAGGAGAAGAAATAAGACAAAAGCAGAGCTGAGGAGACAGAAGGAAGGAGACAGGGTACCCAGTAAAACAACATGTGTCAAATAAGGTCATTTGTGAGACTGCTTAGTCAGGACAGGCAGGAAAATCTGGAAGTGCTGCAGAGTCCCTGGTCTTTTAGTTAAGCCAAAGCAAACTGTTCCTTGTCTGAGAAGAGAATGTGCCTGATATTAAGATTACAAACCATAAAAGCAAAGTCTGATTTTTCATTGGATATTGGATTAAAAAAAAAAAATCCAGCTATAAAGGTCATTTGGGGGACAACTGGGGCAATTTAAACATGGACACATTAGAAAACAGCAGTGAATCAATGCTAAATGTTTTGGAGTGATAGGATTTTCATTGAGGTTGTTTAGAAGCATGTCTCTGTTCTTCAAAGATCCCTGCTAATGTATTTAGAGTGACAATGTCAATGTATCAGTTAACTTTTAAAGGTCAGCATAAACAAAACAAAACATACACACACACACACATGCAGAAAGACAAATAAGCTAAAAGGGTAAAATATTCATGCTTGGTAACTTCATCATACTACTTTTACAACTTTTCTCAGGTCTGAAATTTTTCAAAACAGAAAGTGTAGGGGAAAAAATTATGAATTAGCCCCTAAGGCGTGCTGCAATTCATGGGGTCGAAAAGAGTCGGACATGACTGAGCGACTGAACTGAACTGACTGAAGGGGCAAAACTTCCATAAGCCTCACCTACTGGCCTTGAAGGCACTATTTTGTGGGGATTAAAGGCTCATCCAACCCTGGATTCATGCTGCCTGGGCCAGGACACCATCTATCACTAATGAGCAGAACAAGTTACCTAACCCCCACAAGCCTCAGTTTCCTCACCTGTAAAATGGGGCCAAAATTAGGACCTAACCCCAGGGGTTGATTGTGAGAGCTAAGTGAAATTTAGCTGTTCACAAAACTATTACTATTATTTGGAGAAAGGAATGGCAACCCACTCCAGTATTCTTGCCTGAGAGGAGCCCGGTGGGCTACATGATCCAATGGGGTCACAAAGAGTCGGACACGACTGAGCAACTAACACTACCACTACTATTAATTTTATTATTACCGCATATTGCTGTGTGCTAAGTCACTTCAGTTGTGTCTGACTCTGTAACTCCATGGACTGTAGCCCGCCAGGCTCCTCTATCCCTGACATTCTCCAGGCAAGAATACTGGAGTGGGTTGCCATGGCCTCCTCCAGGGGATCTTCCTCACCCAGGGATCAAACCCATGTCTCTTATGTCTCCTGCATTGGCAGGTGGGTTCTTGACCACTGGCTACCTGGGAAGACCATTATTACTCTTACTACCCTTACTCAAATTGCCCAAATAGAATCCAAACAGATAAACTATTTTGTTTTAAAATTTTCTTTCTCTCTCTTCCTCTTAAGTAAAACACAGAGAAAGCAAGCCCAGAAAGATAGCATGTGCCAGATACTGGAATTGATCTACTTATCACAGCTCTTAACAGTGGGGTAGGGTGATGCCTCTCTACCAAACTGCGTTTCTTCTGAATTCTGTATTTTAACATTATATTCAGGTGAAGCCCTTGCAGTGAAGAAAGAGCAGCTGTAAGAAAGAAAACTGAAGCTTCCCGTGCAAGCAGGACAGTTCATGGAACCAGAGAAAGGGCGGGGTGGGAAGTCCGAAGTCAAAACACATTCCTTCTTTCAGCAGGAGACGCTCAGGCCGAGGACCTGGAGGGCTGGCTTCTCCCTCCCTACAGTAACTGCCTTGATGACTGGAGTGCGGCCCAGACAGAGCACATTCCTTTGGGCCGGAGTGTGGGCGTGTGGCCAGTGGCCATTAAACACCACGTTTGTGTCCTCCAGGAAGAAAGAATGTCTGGAAGCAACAGCCCATGCCTTGTTCTCGGAACAGACTTCTCCCCAGCCATCTCTCCAGCAGACAGAGGAGCTGTTAGGCAGCGCACATCCACCTACACTGCACTTAACTTGAACACTGAGGTCTGCAGTGTGAGACTCTTCCGAATATCCGTATCTTTTTAAAAGCCTCCGGAGTGGAATGTTTGCAACATCAGAACAAACCGAGTCCCTGAGTTCAGTTGGCAGAAATACTGAGACACACAAATTTAAAAGAAAACAATCAAGTCTACACAGAGCCTAAAGGTGACCACTTAGTCCCAGAATTTGAGTAATATATATATATATTTTTAAAGTTTTGGATGACACACAGGTTATCATACAGGACATGAAGTAAAGTGGCAGTCATGGCAGAATTCACTCTCTCCGAGGCAAGGCTCTGAGGTCTGGGTATGTGCAGGACTCCAGCCCTTACTTCCTATAGCCAGAACGTTCACCCTGGGTCTCCCTTCCGGCTGCAAACCCACCTTACCATATGCCCTTCTGAGCCTAATCATGCACTTCTCTGGACAGTCACAAAAAGCCATAGGATGTTTATAACGCATATTCTGTTTCTTTTAACCTTTCTAAAATTATTTTTAAAATTAATCCTATATATATATATGGGCTTCCCTGGTGGCTCAGAGGTTAAAGCATCTGCCTGCAATGCAGGAGACCTGGGTTCAATCCCTGGGTTGGGAAGATCCCCTGGAGAAGGGAATGGCAACCCACTCCAGTATTCTTGCCTGGAGAATCCCATGGATGGAGGAGCCTGGTGGGCTACCATCCACAGGGTCGCAAAGAGTCGGACACGACTGAGCGACTTCACTCATATATATATATATATATATGGCCACATCATATGGTATGCAGGGATTCTATTAATAGTTTCCTGAGCAGGGATCAAACCCATGTTCCCATAGTGAAAGCATGGAGTCTTACCCACTGGATCACCAGGGAAGTCCCCCAGTCTCTTTTAAAGAGAAAAAAACTCCAACACTTGGATATTTGTTAAGAAACTATAAAAAACAAATACAATGAAAAAAACAGGCATTAAAAAGTAATAGATAAAAAGTATTAAAATTTTTAAATGTCTATCATTGAATATAAATGAATATGACACAAAAGTTTTATGAAAAACTTGAATTGTGGTATACAAAAGAAATATTCATAGAAAAATATCTCTGAATGCTAATGCAACGGAAGTTAATAGTAGTTGGGGGAGACTGAGTTTTTAAGAGGTGTCATTTTTATTTTTCAGTTTCTATAATGGGGTAATATTCTTTCTGTAATGAACAACAGTAACAGTTTTTCTTGAAAAGAAAAAACAAAACAATGAATCTAGAATAAGGGCAGATTTCTTATTTTGAATTCCACAATCACCTAAGGGAACTAAACACCAGGTACCCATAAGAGTCATTAATAAATACATTGTGGATCAATCAACACAGCAAGAATTTTCACACCAGCCAGTTCCCATATGGGCACTCTGGCAACAGAGTCCACCTGTTTGATTTGGGGAATGTTCCCTAAAACACTGCAATGCAAGGGGCAAAAATATTTATACATGAGAAAACACACACTAAAAATGGGAAGAAATGGGCTAGTATGGAGGACTGAAATGGTTTGAAATCCCTCAACTAATGACAAACTCAGTCATAAAGAGCCCTACCCCTATATGTTCTTCTTAGGTAGAAGACCTGGGTCCTAAGGGGTAGAGGTCCCAGCTGTTCTCTGAATCTATAAGCTCACAGTGGGCATGTGCTAAAAGTTGATGAGCTTTTACTAAGTCAGTGTAGCACAACAGCAAGAAACACAGAGCTTCTTGGACAGTGGTCCACAGGTCCCTCTTCTCTTTGAACACAATGGAGATTCGCATGGCCCTTGAGAGTTAGAAGAAAGCATAGCCGGAGTAAATTATTCTCCACGATCTATAGAGGCACCCAGCAGCAAAAGATAATGGGAGACGTTCCAAAGTCAGGAAAGCAGCAACTGAGGGCCCAACTGGCACCAGATGCCTTGCTGTGCTCAGAGAGCTAATAGGAAGGATTTGAGACCCTGGATGCAGGCAAAATGTGAGAATGGCAAGAGAGGTCTCAGTCAGCCAGAGCTTCACAATTCAGTTTCAAAACTCTCCTTTTAAGGGACATCTCTGGTGGTCCAGCAGCTAAGACTTCATGTTCCCAGTGCAAGGGATCCAGAGTCCATCCCTGGTCAGGAACTAGACCCCACATGGTGCAACTAAGACCTGGCACAACCAAATAAACAAATATTTGAAAAGAAAGAAAGAGATGGATGGAGGAAGGAAGGAAGGAAAGAAATGAAAGAAACGTATGAATAAAAAAAAAAGCCCTTCTCTTAAAAACCCACTTTTCATAACTTAAACAATTATCCATACTGAGCTTCTAATTAATGACTCTTCCATCCATATTCACAGATAAATTCTCCAATAGTGAATGAAGCAAGTTTTCACAAGATTTCCAGCAATCTAAAAACATGTTATGAGTTGGCACTGATGTTCTGGGGAGCATTTTCAAACCAATGATTGCTCATCACTGATGACTGGGATGAAGCTGGGATCAGCTGGGAAAAAGAAATGATGGTAGAAGGAACTAATTAGAAAAGAAATAAAGCCAAGTGTCTGCCTTAAAAAAAAAATCTCCTTGTATTAAAAAAATATGAATAAATAGGCTTGTCCTACCTACCCTATTGGGATCATTCACTGAACAAATATTTCTGTTTGACAGAGACTGGGATAGAATGGTGGTGAAAAGCAAACACACTCATACTCAACTGGAACTTACACTACTCAGAGACAAGATGTCAATCAATCAAAATAATGGATATGAAAGATAGAGGGTTATAACTTCTCTGAAAGAAAGGAACCAGATCTCTAATTGCAAGGAGAGTTTGCTTCAGGCTTGAGGTCAACCGAAAGAGTCAGATATGACTTAGTGACTAAACAATGACAAAGGCTAAGCAGCAGTTAATTGGACAGAGGCGGGAGGGGAGGAAGAGTGTTTCAAACAGGAAATAGCAAGTGCAAAGCCCCTGTGGCAGAAAGGAACATATTTAAAGAACTTAAAAAGGGGAGCGCAAATTGCCAGGCAGGGCTCTTCAGGAGTCAAACCACAGAAGGAGTTGTAGGCCTTGTTAGACATTGTGTTTATTTCACAACAGCAATATAAAGCCATTGAGGGTTTTAAGGAGTGACAGTGACCTATTTGGATTTGCAATTTGTTAAGATTTCTTCCAAATTCAGGGATGATGGGAAGGCAAGAGAGCAAAAGAAATGTTAGGAGAGTTGTAAATAGGTTGCTGCAGTAGTCCTGGTAAAAGATGGGGGCTGCATTGTCTTAAAAGGCAGCTGAGGAGATGTAAAGAAGTGGATGGAATCGAGACGTTTAGGAGGAAGGTCCACAGGACTGAGTGACAGATTGTATCTGAGGGTTTAGGGGGAGGATGACATCAAGGATGGCTCCTGGGTTCCTGGCCTGTCCCAGTGGATGGATGGCTGTACCACATGCTATGACAGGGAACAGGTTTGGGGTGGAGCCTGGGAGACAGAAGTATCAGTTCAGTCTTTGATGCATTTCATGGAGGAAACTCTGAGATAGCTCGGTGGAGAGACAAGCTGGCAGCTGGATAATCAGGTCTCAGAGAGAGATCCAGGCTAAAGATATAAATGATAGACCTATCATAATATAGACAGTAACTGACAAGACAGAAGCTGCCCAAGGAACGGTTACAGAGTGAAAAGAGATGATGTTTCAGCATTGAGCCATGAGGTACTCAAACTCTTATATTTATTTATTTATTTGGCTGCACCGGGTCTTAGTTGCAGGATGAGGGATCTTTGATCTTCGTTGCAGCAAGTGGGATTTTTAGTTGAGGCCTCTTGAGTTGTATAATTTGAACTCTTAGTTGCAGCCTGTGGGATCTAGTTCCCTGACCAGAGATGGAACCCAGGCCCCCCGTGCTGGGAGCATGCAGTCTTTGCTACTGGACCACCAGGGAAGTCCCTCAAACCCTTTGAGAAGGTTGGGTGACTAAAAGGTGAAAACATCTATGAATGGATTTTAAAACTTAAAACACTATAAAAATTAGTTACTGTAAACTCTGTAAGTTTCCAGTAGTCATGTATGGATATGAGAGCTGGACCATAAAGAAGGCAGAGAACTGAAGAATTGATGCTTTTGAACTGTGGTGCTGGAGAAGACTCTTGAGAGTCCCCTGGACAGCCAGGAGAGCAAACCAGTCAATCTTAAAGGAAATCTGAATACTCATTGGAAGGACTGATGCTGAAGCTGAAGTTCTAATACTTTGGCCACCTGATGCGAAGAGCCAACTCATTGGAAAAACCCCTGATGCTGGGAAAGACTGAGGACAGGAGGAGAAGAGAGTGACAGAGGATGAGATGAATGAGATGAGATGGTTGAATGAGATTATCAATGAGTTTGAGTACTGGGAGATAGTGAAGGACAGGGAAGCCTGGTGTGCTGCAGTCCATGGGGTCTCAAAGAGTCAGACATGACTTGTCGACTGAACAACAATAACAAAACTCTGGAGGAGGCTGGAGACTCTTCCAGGCTAACATTTCTCCAACTAAATTTCTCTGCATTTTATAGGTGTGGAAACTGAAAGAAAGGTTACAGATCAAGCTCAGTGAGGCCAGGAGTTGTACAGACAGGACCAGACTGGAGTAAAATCCATAACAAAGCTTCAAAAAGTCCAGGAGTACAGCCTGTCTGAGTTCTCTGTGAGCCCAAGAGGCTGGGGAAGGCGGCTCAGCCCTACCCATAATCAGCAGGGTATTTCTTTCCAGAACCCACAAATGAGCCCCGTACTCAGGCCTCTGCACTAAGCTGGCTGAGGCTCCCAGGGGCCTGGCTGACACACTGTAGCCTCACATCTGCAGGGCTCTCACTCTCTCTCTCTCTTAAAGGGCCTTTGTCGCTTATTCCCCAGCCCCAAAGGCAGAACAGAAGGACCTTTGCTTCTGTAGCCCTTAGAAGTGGAATGAAGTTTGGGGAGCAGGGAAGTTAGAGAGAGACTTTATTCTGCCCATTTCAGGGAGGACCGGGACCCATGACTCAGTGAGAAGTAAAACACAAACATCACACAACACACTTTTCCTGAAGGCACTCTTCATTTCTTGTTGCCTTGACGCCCAATTTTAAAATAGCAGGAGAGAGAGAGGCGAGCAAGCTTTGCACAAGACAGCTTTTATTTTTCTCCTAGGAAAGCTGTTTTAAACTATATTCATTTGCTGGAATTAAAAGTGATTTCATCCTCAAAACAGTGACCTTAGACTCATTCTATCCAGCTGCATAAATCAAATGCAATTCAGCGCAGGGCCGCTGGGAAAGACATTGAGTGGGAGGCTGACCAGATGACCCTCAATGGTTTCTCCAGCTCCAAGACTCTGTTCCTGAGCCTAAGAACCAGATGTTCTTATAAAGAGTCAGCATCTTTCAAAAACATCTATTTTCTCTGTGCTCATATGTGAATCAATGCCACTCAGAATTCCAATTAACCAAGTTTGGGGTTCAGATGGGTATTTTTTCAGACAGGAGTCTGCTCTCACTTACTGTCTCTCTGGAGCCTTGCTGGGGTCACTTATTTAAATATACAGTGGCCACCCAACCACCAGACATGGGCTAAGACCTATTGACCCTACATTCTTTTCCCACCAGACAGACACAGTTTCTTTCTACTCATCTTCACTGTCAAGTCTTGGGGGGCATCAGCCCCAAATTCATCATCTGGAGAAACAGGGAACTTCCCCCCCAATATTCTAATTTGAAAAATGTAAATCTGAGCTAAGTTTAAAGAATTCTATAATGAATACTGTATGCTTACCACATTGATGCTATCATTAACATTTCATCATTCCTGCTTGACCACAATCCTACCCAGCAATCTATTCATCGATCACTCTATTTTTTTTTAATGTGTTATATAGTAAATTACAGACCTCCAGGATAAATACAGACCTGATCTGGCAACTATTTTAAAAAAAATCCTTATGCCCCCTAACCTCAAACTAGTCCTAAAAAATATCAGACAAGCCCAAATTGAAGAATGTGCTACAAAATAATTATCAGTTATCTACAAAAGTGTCAGGAAATGTAAAATGAAAGAATGTAACACAGTCACATATCAGAGGAAACTAAAGAGACATCACTACTAAACGCAATGTGGAAGTTTAAATCAGATCCTAGACCAGAAAAAAATACAGCAGTAGAAACACTGGTGAAATCTGAATAAATATCTGCACATGAGTTAACAATCAGATCAGATCAGTCGCTCAGTCGTGTCTGACTCTTTGCGACCCCACGAATCACAGCACGCCAGGCCTCCCTGTCCATCACCAACTCCCGGAGTTCACTCAGACTCACGTCCATTGAGTCAGTGATGCCATCCAGCCATCTCATCCTCTGTCGTCCCCTTCTCCTCCTGCCCCCAATCCCTCCCAGCATCAGAGTCTTTTCCAATGAGTCAACTCTTCGCATGAGGTGGCCAAAGTACTGGAGTTTCAGCTTTAGCATCATTCCTTCCAAAGAAATCCCAGGGCTGATCTCTTTCAGAATGGACTGGTTGGATCTCCTTGCAGTCCAAGATTTCCTAGTTCCCATAAGTATACTATGGCCATATGAGTTGACATTAACTTCTACACTATTTTTTCTACTTCTCTACAAGTTGAAATTCATTTTTTAAAAACAATGAAAAGTTTCTGCTTTCAAAAAAAATTCATAGGCCCCATGTCCAGAAATTTTGATTTAGTTAATCTTGGATGGGGATCAGATACCAGTATTCTTTTCTCCAGTCTCCCCAGGTAATTCAAACATGTAGGAAAAGGATTTCTGAGAGCATATATCTGCTTCCCATGAGCCCTGACAGGTGGGGGTGGCAGAGGCCAGCGGGCAGGGGCAGAAGAATGCAACGAGCTTTGCTACCCTCTGCACTGCCTATAGGAGGATGCACGCTACACACACAACCAGCCACAGACAAACACAAAGGGCAGAGGACATGGGGGTGGGTTGGGATGACTTGCTGCAGCTTCTTTAGAACTGAGGCTGCAGTAGGGGAAATTCAGGTCTAAAGACACTGGTCCATGGCCCCTGCCTCCCTTCATCCTCGATAGCGTCCTTCTCCCCCTCACTCTGCCTCCAATGTTCAGTGGAAGTCTGCATGGAGATGGGGTTGTAGGTATTCTCAAAATCTAGCAACAGGGGAGAATGGAGGATTAGCAAAAAACCCTGCCTAGGTTTTTTAGTCTGGATGATCCAGGAGCAGAAGGCTCCAGTGGCAGCAGCCCTTGAAGCAGCAGCATCTCCAGTTGTGTTCTCACAGAGACCCAGAGCATACATAGGAAATGGTTTTGCAACATGACTGTCTCAAAGTAGAACAGTGGGCGCAGATCACGCCTATAGGAATTCAGGAAAAGGAATGACAGACAGTGACTAGGCAAGAATCTTGGTATAACCCGCTGGACATCTAGGCATATAATCAGAAGCAGTTATCAGAAAAGCCTGGATATTACTTTCATGATATAGAACAGACAATAGATAGATGGATGGATAGATAGATACGTTGATTATATGTATTAATAACAACACCGACAAACTTTGTTTTGTTTAAGAAATGCAAAAGCCGTGTTCAGCAGTGCCTTTTAATTAGAATTTAGTACTTTACAATTAGAGAGGACTCAACCTTTTCTCAAATGACCCCACCTAAAAATCTCATTTAATCCTCAAGCCAACTCTGTGAAATCAGTGGGTATTATCATTCCATTTTATAAATGGAGCAAATGAGGCCAAGATAAATTAAAGACTATTGAGCTTAATGAATCCAAAATATAAATGACCTGGTTTCTGGCCACATTTTGTAATCTGAAAGCACTTTACAGAAAAATCAAAAGCAAGGTCAGATAAATAATCTCTCTTAAAACAGACTTTCAATAATGGAAAAGATGAGCTTGAAAGGCCGGCAGGAGAAAGTAAATAAAATGTCCTGATGTCATTTCTGGTTCTGATTTCGGAAGCATCTCCCATGGGTGCAGAAACAGTACTTATTAAATGCAACACAGATAAACCACAACCTGGACAGTCATGTCTCAATCAGTCTCGACCAAGGCAGCTCAGTTTACACAGGTTAAAGCCTTTGCTCAATTTCTGTGCATCTGAGGAGAGTCTAAGATTTATCTCTGAATGGCCCATAAGGATTTACCTCTACTTTGTGATTTTTGTTTGTTGCTTGGTTTAATTTGGTGGTGGAGTGTAGGGCAACTTTTAAAAAGCAAGAGATTTACAGAAATATCTGTATTTCTGGCTTCTTTAAAAACCAGATCATCTGTCAATACTGGGTTCACATTCCCGTCTGGTACCTTCTATCAGAGCTGAGGGGCTGCCGATTCCACTGAACAGGTCCCGAACCCACCTGCCACCCTGCCCCCCAGTCTCTCCAGTCCCAGCTAGCCCCTACAATCTCCCTGATCAGCTTCAGTCTTTTATTTGCCAGATTCCTAAGCTCAAATCAACATAAAAGCAGGTGGTCCAGAAAGGTGGTAATAGACAGCTCTGATGCTACATGAAGGTTACAAGTCAAATCACACTGTGTTCAAACAATGAAGACCCTGGTGGTCTAATGCCTAAGAGTCTTGACCTCCCAATGCAGGGGAGGTCGGGTTCAATGCCTGGTCAGAGAACTAGATCCCTCAGGCTTCAACTAAGAGTTCACATGCAGCAACGAAGACCAAAGAGCCTGAGTGCCACAACTAAGACCTGGCACAGTCAAATAAAAATTAAGTATTAAAAAAACCCACAAATAATGAGGACCCTGGTCAGGCAGTGATCCTGGGGGTCAGGAAGCAGAATGACCCAACCCACTGCTAGTCCCACTGAGTGATGAGGAAAGAAAAGGAACCGGGCAGGGGTGAGGCAATGAGGCAGGAGGCTGGGTCCCCATTTGCTGGGTCCCCATTAAGTATGTGCCTCCTTAAGTCCCAGCCCATTGCAGCCCTGAGCCAAGGGCTGCCCCAGAAAGATCTGTGGGATAGAGACAAGAACAACAATCTCAGAGATTCGGACATTCATTCTACCAATTGCCTGCGAGGGCTGAGAGATAACAAGAGCAACAAATTGAAGCAAAAGATGCTTACAGCATCTCGGATGATATGTGAGAACTTGAAAGTTGTGCTCAGAAACCCAAGAATCACCTTTGGAGTAGTAAATGCTGCTGCTCCGGGAAAAAGAAAATTCACAGTAGTTGTATGTTACGTGCAAAACCTAAGGAATTGGCACTGCCTACCTGGAGTGCCCTACAGGCAGGGAAATTAGGGTCGGTCCCACATGAGCTCAGAAGGTAAAGGAGCTAGCGATGTCTAATGCAGGCAAGGGGGGTGGAGGGGGGAGAGTCACATCTCCACTGTGCACCTGTCATTTCTGTTCTAACCATCCCAGATCTAGCATGTTTTTTTTTTTTTTTTCATTGTCTTTCTGTTTTTAGTCTGATTTCCCTACTTCCATCCCCCAGGGTAAGGACAGGGCAAACTGCTGGGCTGACCAAGCAAAGCACCACAAGGTCAGGCCATCAGGCCAAGGCTTCCCAAAGCACAGACTGCAACCAATTCCACTGGCCTCCAACTTCAGACCAGACCCTTGCATCCCTGTTGTTGAAATATGCTGGGACTTTCAAGGGGACAGGTAGAAAAGGGATTGGTCAGGAATGGGAGGGAATCTAACCCAGATATAGAACCAACCCCCAAGAAATGTTCATGGAGGGAAAGCCAGTGTCTTGGGGTCCTTCTAACCAGACCTAGCATCAGTACTTGCTGTGGTGTTCTGGCTGGGGAGCTTACCCCTCCGAGGTAGGGCAGGAGGACGTTCTAGACCGTAGTTCTTAGACTCAAACGTGCACAGGAATCAGCCGGGAGCTGTGGATCTTCAGATTATCACTTGGAAAGTCTGGAGTAGATTCTGCATCAGGGACAACCTCCCAGGAGATGCTGATATGGCCAGTCCATGGACCAAGTTTCAAGTAGCAAGGCCCCCAGCCAACAGTTCCCAACCTTGGTTTCATTTTGGAATCAACAGGGAAGCTGTTAAAAAAAATCTTGCTGCCCAGGCCTCATGCCCAAACCAAGGAGATCAGAATCACATAGGCTGGGACCCAGGGGTTGATATTTTCTAAGCTCCCAGGTAATCATGATGTGTAGCCAAGACCAAGAACCATTGCTAGAGGCAACGGAGGTGATCACAGTGGGAACCTCATGATTCCAAGGGGTTCATCAGGTCTAAAACACCTTGGGGAGTGAGGCCAACCAAGGAGGTGGCCAGAGGGCCTATAAGAAGAACGTAGACTGATGAGCCACACCTCTAGGTCTGGAGGAACACAACTGGAGAAAGGAAAGGGAAGGGCTGCTGATGCCCAGGGCCAAGCATTATGGACACCAGTAACTAGCACACCTAGATCCCGATTTCCAAAACCAGGGGACCAGGCTTGCTCAATGTAGGTGACAGAACTGTTAGACCTAGAGATCCCCAGTGTCCCAACTGAAAGGGGAAAAACAACAAGAAAGGCAAAATAGGCAAGAAGTTTTCCACTGTCAACCAGTAAAACTCCTCAGTGATCTCTAAGAGCAACTAGCTCCCCTCTTGGCTACTTCTGCTCTTTATTTATATGTTGGTCCAGTTACTCCACAATGCTCCTTCTGGGTCTTCAGGTCCTGAATATTTTGGACAGTCAATACTGCAATTTCCAGTCCGCCTTTAACAATGCACACCATTAATGTGACAACCTCCTGAATGCCACCATCAGCTGGGACCACAGGTTCTGGCATTGAAGCAGGAGAATCAAATAACAGATTCCAAACCCTGAGTTGGGGGTCCTCATACCATCAGGGCTAAACAAAACTCTGGAAACAGTGGCAGAGTTAGGGCACAATCAGAGAAGAAAGGAAAGACCCAGGAGAGCAAAGGACACAGAAGGAGAAAAAGAAGGACAAGAAGGAGATGAGAAGGAAGCTGGGATGGGGAACAGGACCCAGGCCAATGCCACCAGCATCCCTCAGGGACTGTGCCCAGGTCAGGAGTGAGCCAGTCAGATTCTAGGCAGGTCCGTGCTTTTAAAATGTATTTATGTTTACCATGTTTCCAAAATGATTCAAATGGCTTGAAAGAAATATATCATACGAAGTCAAATAAAACTCAAAATGGATGTAGAGGAGAATTCCTACATGTAGAGAAGAAATCCTTCCTGGGAGGACCAGGAAGTAGAGAAGGAAAAAAAAAAATTAAGAGCAATTAGGTTTAGCACTGGCTACAATGAATGAATGTATGGGCTTTCATTTATGATCAGAAAAGACTGCTTCAGCTTTTGTCTACTCTGAGTCAGAATCTTGAGAATACTATGAAATATCTTTATAATAAGCAAGATTTTTTTTTTTTTGCTTATGATGCAAGCTACTCGTTTTTTACGCATGATACAAAAAAAAAAAAAAAAAGGCTTTCTCCCCTCCCCCCCACCAAAAAAAAAACAGACAAAGGGTTTAGGGTACAAATAATGCAGCTTCTGGGAGAAGAGCTCCCCTGTCAGCAGTCAGCATCTAACTGGTGCACAGCAGCAGGAGCAGGCAGGGCTTCTCTGGAATGCTGGGGGAGGCGGGGGCAGCATGGGGCAGGGGTGTGGTGCGGGCCGCGGTCCTCTCCCGTGCACGCGGGATGCTGACAGTGGACACCGGCTGTGCACAGACCTGATTCCTCTCAGCCTTCACTTTAGAAATACAATCTCTAGGACAGTAGGTCTTAACATTTTGGGGTCATGAATTTCTTTTGAAAATGTGAGGAAAAATGTACATCATGTACTATACCTACAATACCCTGGAGAGCTTTCCAGGAGGTTCTCAGACCCACTTGAGTCCATGATCTCAGCTGTAAAGAATTGCCACTCTACAGGTTTTCAACTCTTACAGGTTTCTTCCAGCAGGAAACACACTGCCATGGTCCCCCCTACTTGTCAGTCAGGAGCCTCGTGAAACTCCAGTGGACCCCCAGTGCTGTGGACTGAACTGTGCCATCCCAAAACTCATATGGTGATGCCCCAAACCCCAGTGTGATGGTTTTTGGAAACAGGGCCTTTGAGAGGTAATTAGGGTGAGATGAGGTGATGAGACTCCAATTGGGATGCCCTCCAGAGCACTATTGGGCCCACAGATACAGCACCATGGAGACTGGCTGCACCCCTGAAAGAAGGAATAATCAAACAATGAGAAGCAAGGACAGAAGTAAAATGTCAGGGCTGCCAGGCAGTCCTTGGGAAATGGGAGGACTGAAATTGAAAATTCACAGGGAAAGTTAGTATGGAGCTAGTGGTCTTTCTGACATGTTCTAGTAAATCTGCCTAACACAACACCCACTCTGCACACACCATAAACTCTGTTGACTCAAGGCTGCTCTTCTAAAGGAAACACACCAGGCTACACAGGCCAGTGTTATTAAATGGCTCCAACCTGGCAAAGCTGTTTACCCTCAAATCAGTGTTTTTACACACCATCGCTCTCCACCAAATAACAGACCTTTACGAAGCCCTGCTCAAAGCCAGCTCCTCCAGGCTGTCTTCCTGGCCCGGCTCCTTGGTCTGCCGAGGCTGTTGCCCACCATCAGCACTCATCACACATGTGCCATTGAACTGGGAGCCCTGTTTAGGCTTTGCTCCCCTAGGGCAGAGCTGAGTCTTCCATGGCTTTAGCGAGCGTTCCAGGAGGCCGGATCTCAGGTTCCGCGCTCAGAGGCAGCCCAGTAATTATTGTTGGCTGGCTGCTTTTCCTGAGACGGTATAATCAGAATTTTGGATTCCCATGCACACACTACCCTGCCTCTGCCCCTCTCCTCTCCCATGAAAGGGACTTTGCAGACACTCACATTCTGGGCACAGTTTTCACATCTGGGGATGAGAAGCTCAGCCCAGGGGTGCTCAAAATCCAATTGAGGGGCTGGCACACATGGAGCCAAAGTATTACAGAAGAAAATGAAGCAGCTCCCTTATCTTGGCAAGAAGGGTTGTCCTTGGCCACCCCAAAGGCGCCACCAGACCTAGGATCCTATAAGTCTGGGACAATGTTCTTTTGTGGTACAGCAGACACTGCTGCTTAACCACTCAGTATCCATCCTGCCCTCTGTCCTCACAGTCAGATGCTAATCTTGATCAGGGTAACAAGGTGTTCAGCTAACGCACCTTCCTGGCTTTGCTTCAATGAGAGGTGGCCGGTGAAACCTAACAGGAATTCTGCTAGGGACCTCAGAGCAAGACTTGGCTTTTCTTTTCTCATTTTTATCTTTCGGTGGAGCCACTCGGCACGTGCGGTCGTAGTTCCCTGACCAGGGTCGAACCCTCACCCACTGCACTGGCAGCTCAAAGCCTTAACCACTAGACCACCAGGGAAGTCCAGCCATCCTTGGCTTTTCTAATACAAGTATTACCCTCTTCTACTTTGCCCTCTCACTTTCTCCCTGCCAGGGAGGCTGATGTTATGCCGGAAATAAAGTAATCATTTTGCAGTCATGAGGCAATGTAGAATGAAAAGATGGGACAATCCTAGGCCCCACTGACACTGTTCAACCACTACACCAATCCTAAAAGGCCTAGATCAAGACTTCTTGGGGACTTCCCTGCTGGTCCCGTGCATAAGAATCCCCAATGCAGGGGACATGGATTCCATCCCTGGTCCGGGAAGATTCCACAGGCCTCAGAGCAACTAAGCCCGTGCACCACAATTACTGAAGCCTGAAAGCTCCAGAGCCCACACTCTGCAACAAGAGAAGTCATCGCAGTGAGAAGCCTGCACATCACAACTAGAGAAAGCCCACATGCAGCACCAAATACCCAGTACAGCCATAAACAAACAAATAATAAAAGACTTCTTGGTTCATAAGATAAGTAGGTCCCGCTGACACATTTCAATGACTGTATTTTGAAGCCAAGTGACATATATACTTGCAATCTTGAAACCTTTGTCCCTGGTTTTATTTTTTCTAAATTTGGCTTAGGCAATAGTTTCTCAAAAGGGCAACAGGAAAAAAAAATCTACCTACCAGGATATTTTTCTTTTGGTTGGCAAATCCCAAAGAACAAACTTCTCCATGAAAATCATCTGCATTTCATGAAAAACCAGTGAAGGACTAACCAGTCTCCCAAACTGCCAGCTGTTTTGCAATAAAGCAGCTTTATAGAGAAGAACCATCAGGTAACTTATTCACACTTGTCAGCCTCTACAGCTAAGGGTTTTTCTCTCTGCGGTGTTCACTCCATTACCAGCCATGGGTTTTGTGTGTGTTTGTTAAATAAAAATTATACCTTTCAGAGGGGATGAAGATTCGGACACAGGTTTTCTAACAGCTCCCTCTCAAAGTTTTACTGAAACTGCCCCACCCCAAAATAACAAGGCATTATGGATGTGAGTCTGCTCACATGCCAGAATCTCTATGGACCTTCTGATAGACAGAATGCTAGTTGGTCCACATAAAAGGCAGTCAGACAACTAATAAGGACCTGTGTAGCCTAGGGAACTCTTTACAATACCCTGTAATGACCTATATGGGAGAAGAATCTAAAAAGGAATGATTTCATTTACATGTATAATTGATTCACTTTACTGTATGCCTGAAATTAACACAACATTGTAAATCAACTATACTCCAATAAAAACTTTTTAAAAAGAGGCAGTCAGAGAAAACCAACTTTGAATTCTGCTTCCCAAAAAACCAGAGTCAGAGGAAGTTCCTTCGCTAAACTACTTACACTAAATCCTCTGGAAGGTCAGCTCAGGTCGTGGGTCAGAAGGAGAGCCCGTGGCTTAAACACCTTTTGCTGCAGCTTACCAACAGAACTCGCAGTGGCTTTGCTGGGAGGCCCAGAGGCCAGGCAGTGCTGCAGTGGACAGCCTTACTGCTATCCCACACCATACTTACCGTTCTTTCCCTCTCTCTTCCTATTAAATGAATTCCCAACTTTATCACAATCAGCCCCAGAAATGCTCTTTATATTTTTTTTATTTTTTTATTTTTTTATTTTTTTTTTAAATTTTATTTTATTTTTAAACTTAACATAACTGTATTAGATTTGCCAAATATCAAAATGAATCCGCCACAGGTATACATGTGTTCCCCATCCTGAACCCTATTTTTTTTAAAAAGCAGTGTAAGTAATCTCAGTTACAGATGGCTGTTTCAGGCGAAGGCAGGAATAGCGAATGGACCAGCCCCTGCATGCCCTCCCTCTGGTGACTTGACGACTGTTAACACCTGCTGCCAACCCACCTCCTCAAAACCTACACAGAATTTCAGTTCTGCAGAAGCAGGTGCCTGAAAAATCAAACTGTGAACCCAGTCATGCAAATCAAAACCAGGCTTTGAGCCTAAAAACATTCACATAGGAACTGAAAAAACTTTTAGGGTTTTTTAGGGTTTTAAACTTTTAGGGTTCTTCCCGGTCCCCCACACCTAAAAGTCATCACAATTAGGCCACATTATGGTGAAGGTGGTCAAAAGGTACCAACTTCTAGTTAAAAGGTAAATAAGTCCTGGGGATATAATTTACAGCATGGGGACTCAATATTTAACGATACTGTCTTGGGTATTTGAAAGTTTCTAAGAGGGTAGATCATACAAGTTCTCATAACCAGGAAAAAAAAAATTGTAACTTTGTGAGATGATTTAACCAACTTTATTTTGGTAATCATTTTGCTATATATATATATATATATATATATATATATATATAATGTATATCTGAAATTCCTAAATTATATGTCAATTATATCCCAATAAAACTAGAGAAAATAAACAAAATAACTAGGTCACATTAGACAGGTTTTATTCTATTTACTAATTTTGTTCCCTTTTGATTAGAATTTAGCAAGTGTTTCCTTCCTATGCCTCCCTGAAATTACCAGAAGAGAAAAATGGGATTTCCCTGGTGGCCCAGCAGTGAAGACTCCATGCTTCCAGTTCATGGGGCATAGGTTCAAACCCTGATCAGGAAACTAAGATCCCACATGCTGCATGGTGAAGCCAAAGAAAATTTTTTAATAATTTTTTTTTAATTTAACAAAGAAAAACGGAGGACAGGAACCTATTACCTCCTAAGCAGAGGCCATGTACCAGGCTTGGAGACAGACACTTCGTCTACATCATATCGCTCATCCTCTGTCATGGCCTTGTGAAACAGCCTCAGAAAGATACCCGGGGTAGGCAGTGCCAGATCGTAAGCCCAGAATCATTCATTCATCCACTCAGCAAATAATTCACTGGATCCCTATGATATGTTTGCCAATGTTCTGGTAGCTTCTCAAGAGTGAGTCTATGGAATGCCCTGAGTGGGGGCTGGAGCCCACAGAGCCCCTGGGCTGTGATCAGCCTCATCCATTACTTCAGGGACCCGGGTGGATAACATCATTCTCTCTTGGTGCCAATTTGACAGCACTGGGAAGCACTGAATAAATAATTTGGTTGGTGGTAATGAGGACTGTGAAGTCAGTGCTGACTACAAAATCCTTGTTTTTTCCTACCAACCCTCTGCCCCACTGGTTGAGCAATCAGCAGACAACAGGACATTCAGAATCCACAACAGAAACAGGAAGAGCAGGAATAAGAAAGCTGAAAATTCATCATATTCAATCTGCTCAACCATCCACCTCTCAGCTGGGCCGAGCTTAATTTCAGTTTCCTCCTATAAGTCGAAAGGAAACACTGGGTTCCTTTTTATTTAAAACCCACCTCATGTTCAAAAGGTGTAAACGCAGCTGAAACACCAAATAGTTTTTTTTTTACTTCTCCTTCTCTGCCTTTCTTTCTCATCAAACATGAAAATGTGACAAAAATGCATGTGTACATTAAGACCGCCAGGATCACTGGCTCCTTCAGTTAGAACGTGATGCCCTGGAACCCCAGGGGGTCAAGCTGGTCTCCATCTGGGTTTGGGCTTGACCTCCTTGGCCTCCTCAGCCCACAGTCTTAGGCCTACCAGCTGCTCCCAAATGTAGGTCATGGGCTGCAGGGGAGCCCTGGAAGAAAACTCAAAAACCCAGAGCAGAACCAGAAAAACAACTCCTGGTACTGCCTGAGAAATGAATACCACCTCATGGTGGTATGAAGTTAAAAGTCCTAGCTACAAAGATTGCCTTCAGGTTCTATGGTTACAAAAAAATATAGTATTTCCCCCACTCAATCCTACCCTCCTTTCCAATGTCCAGCTCCTAAGCCACCTGTAAATGGAAGGGGGCAGAGGTTGGGGAGGGAGACACACCATATTTTAAGAGTTTAATTGTAGCCTCACTGACTCAACGGACATGAGTTTGAGGAAACTCCGGGAGATACTGAAGGACAGGGAAGCCTGGCGTGCTGCAGTTCATGGGATCACAAACAGTAAGACATGACTGAGTGACTGAACAACAATAACTGAAATCTATACGTCTGCTCCTAAATTGTCTAAAATAAATTTTTATTCAAAAGAAACAAAAAACAGCCTACACACACTCTCACAAATATAGGTTTGAGGCTCTTTGGACCAACCTGGCTTCTTGTTGGATTACAAAAGGAAGCTTGTCTGTGACTAATTTTAAAAAACAAAGTTAAAATCAAAAGCTGTCACAGGTAACCCTGGCTTATGAATCCACATTCCAAAAGTGTGTAATAGCGGGATGTTGATGCTGGGGTAGGTTGTGCGTGGTGCGCAGAGGTCAGGGAGTATACGGAAACGGTACTTTCTGCTGAATTTTGCTGTGAACCTAAAGTGTGTTACTCATTCAGTCATGTCCAACTCTTTGCGACCCCATGGACTGTAGCCCACCAGGCTCCTCTGTCTATGGGATTCTCCAGGGAAGAATACTGGAGTGGGTTGCCATGCCCCCTCCTCCAGGGGAATCTTCCCAGCCCAGAGATTGAATCTGGGCTCCTGCATTGCAGGTAGACTCTACCATCTGAGCCACTGGGGAAACCCATAAAACTTTTTATTTTTATGATTTACTTATCTATTTATCTTGCTGCAGGGGATCTTAGTTGCAGTACCCAGGCTCTCTAACCGAGGTACATGGGCTTAGTGGCCCCATAGCATGTGGGATCTTAGTTCCTCAACCAGGGACCGAACCTGTGTCCCCTGCAAGGTGATTCTCAACCACTGGACCAGCAGGGAAATCTGTGAACCTAAAACTGTTCTAAAAAAGTTGTCTATTTTTTTTAACTTTGACCCCGTTGCTTCCTCCTTGTACAGTCAGGATGTAGAATTCTTCTCTTTTTATCTCTACCCTCTTCTTTCTTGGGCCAGCTTCAGTCCTGGAGACAGAGTCCTCCTCCCATTCCTGTTCTACACCTCCTGGGGAGGTTTGAGGGCCTTGAAAATGACATCCTGGACACAGGGCAGCAGAGAGTAAAGGCAGCATTGAGCCACAGCATGCAGGGGCCATGGGGAGGACTGAAGGATGTCCCCCACCCAGAGTCCTCCTTGTAGGTCCTGAACCAACAGGCACTGCTTGGAGCTGCACGTCTTCTTTGAAGCGGCATCATTTATTCTAATGTCCCTTTCACTGGAAAACCCTTGGGTTCATACATTTATTACAAAAACCACTTGTCCTCACCTTCCCCCTGTTACTGTGTCATTAAAAATGGGGCCAATTTGGTTTTTTTGTATTTTTCTACCATGTGAATAGTGTTGATGTCTCTGTGATCAAACTCGTCTTTGGCAACTACTGGGTCCATGTGATACTTCGTCATTTGGAAGAGTCAGCAGATATATAGAAAGGAAAATGCTCAAACTTCACAGGTAGTTGATAAATTTCAACTCTCTGAGTCCCTCGTGGCTGCAATGCAGGAGGCCTGGGTTTGATCCCTGGGTGGGGAGGATCCCTTGGAGAAGGGAATGGCAACACATTCTAGCATTCTTGCCTGAGAAATTCCATGGACTGGGGAGACTAGCGGGCTACGGTCCATGGGATTACAAAGAGTTGGATGAAGTGAAATGAAAGTTGCTCAGTCGTGTCCAACTCTTTGTGATCCAATGGACTGTTGTTCTCTAGGCCAGAACACTAGAGTGGGTAGCCTTTCCATTATCCTGGGGATGTTCCAAACCTGGGAATCGAACCCAGGTCTCCTGCAATGCAGGTGGATTCTTTACCAGCTGAACCACCAGGGAAGCCCAAGAGTTGGCCATGACTGAGCAACTAATGTTGCAGTTGTTAACCCTCTTACACAGATATCACAAGTCCAGAAAACCCTCCTTCTACACGCCCCAAAGCCTGAGACCCGTAAATGACAGATGCACAAAGGGACCCCAGCATGAGAAAGGTGTCAGGAATACAGGGATTCAGTCAGAAGAGAATGAAGAGAGGACATTCACAATACTGCACAGGCACCAGGACAGTCTCCAAGGCTAATTTTGAGGATAAAATTTACAAAAACAAAGGGAAAGAAAGAGGCACTGTTGTATAGATTATCCACCACGCATATTTACTCCCAGCGCCCGCCCTTCGGCAGTGTCTGCTCTTGGCTGGCAGCACGGCCTCCACTCCATCAGCACAAAGCCATGGAGCCGCCCACAGGTATAGACCCCCGGGGCCTCAGCGACTCCAGACACAGTTCCACCCTGAGCTGACACCACACAGTGGTCCAGGGCTTGGCAGGCAGCTGAAGAGCACACAGTCCTTCTTTATCTTGACCACTCTGTAGCCACCCTCCCCTCTTTTGGATCCTGCGATGAGATTTTCCTGGATTTTCTCCACTTTTTCTGCTGATTCCTTCTGCGTTCCATCTGCAGATTTCTCTTCTTCTGCTAACCCTCCCCAGGTCCCCAGGGCTGCGTTCTCAGCCCAGCTCTCCTACTCCTCACTCTCCCTGACCTCCCTGGACTACTGGCTTCACTTCTCCCCCATGAGACTCGTAACACCCAAATGTGCATCACCAGACCTTTCTCCAGAACTCCAGAGCCATGTTTCCAAACGCCGTTTAGATATCTCTCCTGAATGTTCCAACACATCAGATCACCATGCCTAAAACTCAACTCATCATCTTCCCCACCAAACTTGTCCTTCCTCCACCAAGAGCAGCACCATCAACTCTGTCTGCTACATCAGAAAACAGGACGTTGGGACTTCCCTGGCAGTTCAGTGGTTGAGACTCTGAGCTTCCACTGCTGGGGACATGAGTTCAATCCCTGGTAGGGGAACTAAGCTCCAGAACGCTGTGCAGCACAACAAACAGAAAGCTAACAGGATGTCTCCCATATCCCATCATGCCCCACTGCCACCAGGTCCCTACATCCAGCTCCTGACCTTCTCTTGCATCCGTATGCTGCTCCCCATGGCGCAAGGCCCCCCTGTGCCCTGTCCTACTTTCAAGGATGACATAACCAGCCAGCAGATCATCTTCCTGCCACCAATTCTCCCCTCCAATCCATCCTTTATAACCACTAGGGTTTCCTTGCAAAGACACATTTCTTCCCCTCTTCTTTTTGTTAAAAGTCTTAAGAGCTTCCTACCCTGCAGCCCACAAAAGAATATCCAAATGGGTTAACAAAGCAGGCCAACTTTGTATGATCTTATCCTTATCTCCCAACACTCCCCACAGAACACCCTACCTGAAATGACAAAAAAACTACTTGGAATTCACAGAATCAGCTATGACATTCTATATAGTCCTACTCTGTACCTACTATTCCTATGGCCCAGAGAAGTCCTATTTATACTTCAGGACCCAATGCAAATATCACCTTTTTCATGAGAGGCTCTCCAACTCTTCATCTCCTTCAGATCTGTTACTCTACCCTGTGTGCTCCAGAAGACTTTGAATACAGCTTTAAAGCATACACCAGATATTTAATGACTTGCGATTTAATAACTTATTTACATATCTTCCTTTTCACTTGGCTTCCTTTTCACCATGAGGCCAAGAATGCATACCCTCCTGCCTAGAACACACCGGTTTAGAAAAGCAGTTCACTAAGTTCCTTTAGGAAGGACCAGCAATGAGAGATGTTTCCCCAGGATGTACAGACAGGAAGCAAAGGGAAGGAAGGAGTTAATGGCTGAACCTTTCAAATGCTATGACTGGTAACCTTGGATTTAAATTTCTGTTTATCACAATTGGCCAGTGAAAAAGCATTTTCATCACGAATCCTTGTTTCCTCCAAGTATTCTAAAAACATAGCCCTATCAGTTTGAATCCTGCAGGCTCTTTCTCAGCCAAAAGGAATTTCCCTTTAAACAAAAACTATTCAGACATTTCCAAGATATGAAATGTTATTTTAAAAAAAAAAAAACAAGATTTTCCACTCAGATGACTAGAAAACTGTTTGTAGGGTTTTTTTCCCCAGACTCCTCTTACTTGCCAAGAAGTCTGAAGAGGGTTTTGTGTGTGTGTGTGTTTCTGATGTTAAAAAAAAAAAAAAAAAATGTTCCTACCTCTGTGCCTCTCTGTTTTCCATTCTTTATTTTGTCTGAATTTTATTGAGGCAAGGTTTTTAAGTCAGAAGACATAAGCTATGAAATGCAAAACTATATCCACCGAGTTACCCAAATGAAAGAAGCAATCAACTGAACTTTGTTGTTGGTGTTTTAAATCACTCATTTTTTTAAAGATCAAGAGTGGGAGCATGATACTCAGCACAGAACAGTGGTGGAGTTAAAAGGAACCTCTGGGACCATAATACAAACACTGCATTTTAGAGCAGCATAAACCAAGGAGGAGGATGTGAAGTAACTTGTACTACAGTGAGTTTTACCAAAGAAAAACTCTCTTCCAAGATACGTCTAAGAAGAAGCAGGCATAGACATTTGAGTAGCTCAGAGTAACCCATCTCAACTCTCTAAAAGCTCTTCAATAATGTCAATAAAATTTAGATAAATAAATGACACAAGAACAGAGCAACTCAAAGGCAGGCAATTCAACACAGGGCAACTGTAACTGGGCTCAACAGCAGCTACACACACCCAAGGGATCAATGGCGCATGATCCAAGAGGTGATGTCTGACTTTCACATGGACCTTCCACTTAGTCCCAGAAAAAAATTAGACATACCACTGTGGAACACCACAAAGGGCTTCCCAAGCTGAAGAATAAGCACAAGCCCACCCCAACCTGCATCTAATGGGTGACACTGACTTGAGAAAACAGCTGGGTCCCAGCGGTGACTTGTGAGCCTCTCATGGGTTTACCCTGCAGTAGAGTTGGGTCAGTAAACATCCCCTAAGATCACAGGGGTGCAGTGATCAGGGGGATCAAAGTGTTCCCAGCTCTTCTCAAAGTACCACATCAGGAAGATTCAAAAGTCATCCAGCCAGAGCTACTCAACAGCTCATGATGGCCCAGAAGAATCTTGGGTCATATTCCAAAGATCTCCCAGGTTCCATCCACTGACAACTAACGGATGTAAAGATCTGAGACCAGCTGTACTGAAGCTGATAGAGGAGCCCAAGAGAGCACAAAAGATCAAGTACCAAATGCTCACATTTAATAGATGGTTAGGCAGCCGGCAAAGGAAGAAACACGAAGCATTCCAGGTGTCACCAAAGCCAAAGCAAAAATGAGTTACGAGATGACCATGTGGTCAGCCAATACTGCCAAACGTCTCCATGAGGCCTTGCAGGTAGGGATGGAGCGAAGAGTAGTGGATCGAGGAAAGAGAAGTTGGAGAACCCTGAGGCAGCAGTCGGAACCAGAACCTACAGGAGGCCGAAGTAAAAAGTGAGGAAGTGGAGGCTGCAGCTATTGTCTGAGAAAACCTGGCAGTAACAAGAGAGAAAAACTGAGCAGAGGAAGGAGGGGCAGTAGCATCTGGCAAACATGTGTTCAAGGCAGAGGCCTGTGTTTACAGCAGAAGGCAGAAACTGAGGAGGAGAGGAAATGAAAATGCGTGAGAGGGAATAATTACAGGTCCCTGAGCATCCTGAATGATGTCAGACTCCTGAGATGGGAACACCTCCTCCCCAGAAAAAAAGACATTTGACTCTGGGGAGAGGGTGAAAAAGTGTGCCCACTATGGGCCTGGCAGATACATGGGAAGAACCTGAGCCCCAAAGAGGAGAGGGAACTTGCCCATGGTCACCAGACATAGTGGCCCTGGATTCCAAATCTGCCTGGCTCAAAGGCCTACCTTTTCCACAACACTGCCTTCAACTCTAGTGGAAACAGGGGCTGTTACACAATCACGCCCCCTCCCATCTTGTTCTCAAAACTAAACAAGAAAAGTTATTGACATCAAACTACCCAACTCACTTTCATATTAAGTTTGCAGACTTGCAGAGGCTTTCACAAGCATCCAGAGTTTTAAAAAAATACATTAACAGAAGAGACAAATGCCACCGAGCTTCTCCAAGACTGCCTCCCTCTATGTAACAGTGCGTTAAACAAGTATTACACATCTCTGAGCATCGTGAACTTGGTGGTGGTTGTTGTTGAGTCACTAAGTCATGTCCAAATCTTTGTGATGTGACCCTATGGACTGCAGCACGCCAGGCTTCCCTGTCCTTCACTCCTCACTACTGACGCGTTTGCTCAAACTCATGTCCCTTGTGTCAATGATGTCATCCAACCATCTCATCTTCTGTCACCCGCTTCTCCTCTTGCCCTCAATCTTTCCCAGCATCAGGGCCTTTTCCAATGGGCTGGCTCTTCCTTCACATTAGGTGGCCAAAGTACTGGAGAGTCAATTTCAGCATCAGTTTGGGAGCAAAGAAAAAACAGTCATGTCCCCTGCCTTCAAGGAACTTGTATTACAGCTAAGCATCTCTCATTTTGGTTCAAGGCCTCAGATTCTCCCCCAGATAGATGGGCCATCACCTCCTAAGTGCCTTGCGAGTAACCCAGACACTTCCATTCAGGGAAAAAATGAGGTCACGTGGTACTTCACTTGGAAGAGCCGTGACAGGCATGTGGCGAGCCACGTGGGAGAATATACTCAAGGCTGACACCAACGATGGATTTCACCATTTCCTTTCAGTCTTGCCTCTGCTGAGGTAGGGAATGTAAACACTACTCCTTCATTCATAAACTCACTCACTAGGGCAATTCAGACACAGTGCAGCCATAGGCCCTCAATCCCATCAAATGCCCATCCAAGGCCTTAGGCCATTTGCCCCAAGACAGTCCACAGAGAGCTCAGAGCTATGCCAGGCTTAGGCAGGCAGTTTAAGCTGCAAACAAGCACACTCTGACCTTATCCCTGTTTGAACAGCCATATGCAACTGGAAAAACAACTTCTTTAGAAAAACACATCCAGCGTTCTGCCTGCAGAGATGAGGTTACGTGGACCTCAAACAGAACAAGTCATTCTTGTCCTGCATGGTGATCGTGATCAAGGCTCGGCTAGTTACTTCCAGCCCTGATATTTGACCATGACACAACGAGTTCAGATAATATAGGTAATTCTACATTTCTTCATTCGTGAGTTGGAACACAGCAATACCCTCTCCATGACAGCCTTTGCACGCATTGCAGTTGCTTAGTTGCTAAGTTGTATCCGACTCTTTCACAACTCAATGGACTATAGCCTACCAGGTTCCTCTGTCCATGAGATTTCCCAGGCAAGCATACAAGAATGGGTTGTCATTTCCTTCTCCAAGGGATCTTCCTGACCCAAGGATCAAACGTGAGTCTCCTGCATTGGCAGGCACATTCTTTACCACTGAGCCACCTGGAAAGCCCAAGCATGCAGAGCAATTTCATATTTAAATGTCTCAAAACTTCTTACATTTGCTAGCCCATCTTTATGAGAAAAACAACCATTGGCTAAAGGAACACACCTTTTCATGAAGGAAAGGTCTAGAAACTCAGACTATTTTAGCAATGATTGTTACACATGGTCATGCTGGTTGAGTCTAAACCAATCAGGTAAATCCCTTTCTAGCCATTGGGATTTAGACATGATGATGTCATCCAATCCTTGATAATAAAGCTTAAAGAGAAATCAGCTGGTGGGCTTCTGAAAAGTTTCTTCCATCCTAAAAACGGACACAGGCAAGGCACTACTTCTCTTCTTCCTCTGGATATTGTCATCTTGAATACTTGAGACCCATATGGGTATGAGTTGCTTTCTGGTCCCCAACAACTTGAAGCTGAAACCCGGAGATGGAATCTAGGTTCACAATGACACTGAGGAGCTCATGAATCAGCCAAACATGTAGCTATAGTTTTAGGCTTCTTGCAACAGAACATAATAATTCACTTATTATGTAGGAAATGGTGGCAGCTCAGCTGGTAAAGTATCCTCCTGCAATACAGGAGACCTGGGTTCGATCCCTGGGTTGAGAAGATCCCCTGGAGAAGGGAAAGCCTACCCACTCCAGTATTGTGGCCTGGAGAATTCTATGGACTGTATAGCCCATGGAGTTGCAAAAAGTCGGATTCGACCGAGCAACTTTCACTTTCACTTTCATTATGTAAGCAATCTGAATCAATTTTCAGTTGCTCACAGCTGCAAGCATTGTCCTTTAATTTGATTATTAATCTAGATGCAAGGCCTGATTACTCCTGCCAGAGCAACTTCACATCAGAGTTCCAGAGAAGATTATCACTCAGGGATCTCTCAAGAAAGACAACAAGTACAAACCTCATCATTGCCCTCTCATCTTCCAGAACCGTGTCCAAACCCACCTTCCCCCAACCCATGTCAACCCCATGAGAACAACTTTGTAGGAAATAATATAATTGAGTCAAAGACTTTTCGTCAATGAAAATTCTTTAAATCATCACTAAATCAGCAACACAATGCAAGGCTGCCTTGGGGAGGGAATTCCCCAAATACTTCTCCCCCCCCCCTCCACCCACTACCTGGCTGTTGACTTGGGTTCTGCATTTAGAGATTCGCCCTTTTAGTCTGAAGTAATTATTTTTAAATATAAATGCCCACTTAGAGGGTCACATGTTAAGTATTATAAATATTAATATTTTTAGTGTTAAGCTTATCAAATCTTTCCTGAGAGCAAAATTAAAGAGAAGGGGCTGAAAGGGGAACACCATTACAGCAAGCACTTGGGGTCCAAGAAGTGAGAGAAACACAAAAGGAGTGAAGGTGAAGAAAGGTGACTTAGGGCCTCTAAGACATAATCTACTGACTTCACAATTCTGTCTCCTATTGGCATTCATTACCTTTATTCAGCTGGTGGAGGTCATGTAACCAGAAGTAATGACTTCTCGCTCATGAGGACCCAGAGTCTCACACAGAATCTGGCCAGGGACCAACAGCTGGAGATGAACATCACAGCAAAAGCTCCCATATCCCACTGGAGCCCTATCAAGTCTCTGGGCCACCAAAAGGAAGGGGAAAGCACCAGCCTCTGAGATCAGCATCTGCCTTCCAGCAGTCACTGTGGCTGTGGAAGCCCGATGGCCTCACATTCTCACCCCAGGCAGGAGGACCCTCCTCTTAACTCACTCCCCACCTACGACCCTGTGGGCTCAGTCTTTCTTTTATTGGATTATAATTGTTTACAATGTTGAATTAAGTTTCTGTTGTACAACAAAGTGAATTAGGTGTATCACAATAGCCAGGTCATAGAAGCAAGGTAGATGGCCATCGACAGATGAGTGAATAAAGAAGATGTGGTACACATATCTGATGGGCTCAGTAATTTAAGAACCAACTGGATATAAAATTTAAGCAGTATAACCACTAAATAATTCTACAAAGAACTGGATTTACACAAATTTAGCATTTAAAATGAGCAGAACTAAAGTAGGAGGTTGGAATTAACAGATACACACTACTATAAATAAATCAGTAGTGTGTATCTACTTATAGCATGGGAAACTATACTCAGTATTTTGTAATAACCTATAAGAAAAAAGAATCTGAAAAAAGAAAAAAAATTATATATGTATATAAATAAATCTCTGTGCTGTATACCTGAAACTAACACAACATTGTAAATTGACTATTTTGTTGTAGTTGTTTAGGCAGTAAGCTGCATCTGACTCTGTGACCCAATGGACCCGAGCCTTCCAGGCTGCTCTGTCCATGGAATTCTCCAGGCAAGAATACTGGAGTGGGTTGCCATGCCCTTCTCCGGGGGATCATCCCAATCCACTGATTGAACTTGCGAGTCTTGCATTGGCAAGCAGATTCTTTACCACTGAGCCACCAGGGAAGCTCAGAAATATCTCAGTAAGATAAAATAAAATACCAAGCAGAACCTCTGTCATTATCTTTGCAAACACTTGGTAGTTCCAACTGTATACCTTTAAAAAAAAAAAAATCATTGTAAACACTGATAAAATCCCTGTTCTTCAGATCGCTAAACTGAGCCATAAGAAGATACCAGGAGCATGAAGTATCATTCACAAATCCACTGCTAATCTTCCAGCCTCAAAGCCCTTCTTCCCCCGAGCACTCCTGCTTCCTCTATTCAGTACCCAAGGCCTCCCCCGACTCTGCTGGTGTTAAGCGAGCATCAGATCCCCATCCCTACAAGGAAATGGAGGCTAAAATCACCTCTAGTCCAGTGGTGCCTTTATTTTGTCATTATTCAATCCCTAAATACTTCCAGGAGGTAAAAATTTGAACAGTACAAAAAGAACAGTGTGAAAACAACTCCCTCTCTCTCCCTCCCTCTCTTGACCTCTAGTCCCTCAAGTCACCTTACTAGAAAATCATTAATTATGTTTCTTAAGCATCCTCCCAGATATTGTTGTTGCTGTTCAGTTGCTAAGTCATGTCCAACTCTTTGCGACCCCATGAACTGCAGCATGCCAGGCTTCCCTGTCCTTCACTATCTCCTGGAGTTTGCTCCAGCTCATGTCCATTGAGTCGGTGATGCGATCCAACCATCTCATCCTCTGTCACCCACTTCTCCTCCTGCCCTCAATCTTTCCCAACATCAGCATCTTTTCCAATGAGTCAGCTCTGCATCAGGCGGTCAAAATATTGGAGCTTCAGCATCAGTCCTTCCAATGAATAGTCAGGGCTGATCTCCTTTAGGATTGACTGGTTTGATCTCCGTGCTGTCCAAGGGACTATATCTCAGATTTAGTCAGTGTATATAATAATATATACAGATAAGATTTATAGACTGTTTTGCTCTTTAAATTGCAAAATCCCACAGTAAATTCCCAGAAGTGTAATCTGCACAGAATCTTAGAGGAAACACAACATCAACATTAGAAATGTCCAATACTCCGGCAGGCTGAGGGGAATTTGACAAGGTGTCTAACAATGATTTGAAAATACACACTCCTCATTTTCATAGCTGCCATCTTTTATGAAATCACCTTTAGCCTGTATCCAAAAGAAGTACTCACTGATTTAAAATTATATCTCATCATCTGTACAGGAACTAATTTGTAAGCTTCAAGAGGAACTGCAAGGCTCTAATAATTCAGGATCTAATGAGCAATTCCAAATTCAATCTATCTATGCACTCCTTTCATTGCGCCTGATGGCTCAGAGAAGGTGCCTGGGAGATGTGACAATCCCAGCCTCCGGCAACTTCTATGTTTTTAAAATCAGGCAGGTGACAGTTTTGCCAAACAGACAGCAGCAGTCATGCATGTAGTAGCTAAATCCCTATTTAGAGCAAAAGGCTGAGCACGATAGGAAGGGCTGGTGGCTGCACTGCCGCCTTGGTTAAGTATTAGCTGCCTTCAGACTCAGCAATTTCTGACTCCCCAAATATCCTTTCCCATCCCCTGACTCAGTTCCTTTTAAGTCTAGATCCTTCATTCATATAACACAGTGGGCAAGAGTTTGGGCGCTAGAGGCAGGCAGACTTGAGTTTAAATGACCTTTACCAGTTCGCTTAAACTCATTAAGCCGCAGCTTTCTAATCCGTAAAACAACTCCTTCATTAGAACATTGAGGTTTTTCTTTTCTTTTTTTTTTTTTTTTGCCACAACGCAGGGCGTGCAGGATCTGAGTTCCCAGTCCAGGGATCAAACCCATGCTCCTGCAGTGGAAGCAGGAATTCTTAACGACTAGACTGACAGGGAAGTTCCATTGAGATATCTCTTTTGTAAAGCACTAAGTACAATGCCTTTCATCAGAACTAGCTACATAATCTATGGGACCTGATACAAAATCTAAATGTGGAGCTCCTTGTTCAAAGATGATTAAGGATTTCAAGATGGCAACAGCATAGCATCAGATTGGGGGCCTGTGGGACTGCACAGGTGGCAGGCCTATGAAGCTACCCTCCCTTTCGGATGATAAATGTTCAATAGATGGTAACTACATTACCTTACCGATTTTCCTCCCTGCAGGCTCTCCACTCCCTATGTGATGCCTAATCTACTCAACTTGGAAAGTTTCAGTGGGCCTTTCCAAAAACAGGCACTTTGCCTGAGGAGTAACCTACATTTACAAGGGAAAAACTGACCCAAATGGGGGGATCTAAAACAGAAAGTGATGTTACCATAAGCTCATGCCAGATGCACTCCCACCTGAGGGCCTTTGCTCTGGTTTTTCAACCTGCTGAGATCCTTCTCTCCTCCTTCAAGCCTCTGTTCAGATCCACTTTGTATGGGAGGCTTATTCTGATCACTCAATTCACTATCCCCCTTACCTTACTCTCTATTCCCCTTACACTCTATCCCCCTTGCCTCACTCTCATTTTACTTTTTCCATAGTACTTTATTGTCCGGCATACTATATCTCTTACTTCTTATGCTTATTGTTTCATTGTTTATCTTTCCTTGAACACACACACACACACAGAGTGTAAGTTTCTCAAGGTCAAGCATTTTGAGGTTTTTTTGTTCACTGATATACCCCAGCTGCTTGAGGGCAAGAGGAGAAGGGGGTGATAGAGGATGAGATGGTCGGATGGCATCACCGATTCAATGGACTCGAGTTTGAGCAAACTCTGGAGATAGTGAAGGATAGGGAAGCCAGGTGTGCTGCAGTCCATGGGGTCGCAAAGACTCCAAGATGACTATCAACTGAACAACAACTGCTTAGAGCAGTGTTTTGCACATAGAAGCTACTCAACAACCATTCACTGCAAGAACAAATAAATCTTTGAGTGAATGCATAATCAGGCCACCCTTTTTCCACTTGGAGGTCAGGCCATTTCACATTATGGACAAATGGCAATAATAACCAGCTCTGCAACTGGATACTCAACAGAGTTCAAGAAACAGATGGGAAAGTTATCTATTTTCAAATCTCTGCCAAACTCCCCTTAGTTTAGAAGGAATATAATCCAGTCGTCTGTGCTACTAAATCTCATCTTTCAACGCTAATTCATATACTCAGTTTGTGGGTCATGACTTGCAACAATGACAAGTGGTATTTTATGAGAGCTGCCCAGAAGAGAGACAAGTCCCTAAGTGGCAGACATAAAAAATAATTGGAAAAAAAAATCAAATTAGAAGAAAAATAATCACCCGTCCCTGCTTCAACACAATGAGAAAAACTAAGCCCTTACTACCAAGAGAAAGGTAAGGTCTTGACTCCTTAAACTGTTCATAAAGATGTGAGAGCCAGCCTGAGCAGTCTGCCTGGAGTTAATGCCACAGTCATAGGTAGCATCTCAAACCCTGAGATCTCAAAAATGCAAGTCCTGAGGCCCTAAGAAGGGAATGTGGACCCTGTGCATAAATTATCCCACCAGCTAAAAGACAACCCAAAGCATTACAGCTGCTGGATGAGACATTTTCACAGTATTCACGAGGACAAAAGAGAAAAGCCGCCCCTCACACATGGTTAAAGTGTGGCCCACGTCAGGAGAAACATCTGGAGATATTATCAGAAGATATTTGAGGGCCAATGTGCTCTCAGTTCTGTCTTGGCAACAGGAAGCACATCTGGGCCCCCAGTCCAAACACAGCCTACATGGTCTCCTCAGGACAGGCTGGTTGAGCACAGCCCAAAAGATCATACCACACATCTGGCTTTTGACCCAGCATGGGCTTCCACTCCCTCTCATCCCGCCCTCCGCCTGTTTTCAACAAGCCATTCTCAGCCACCACAAACGCTTTGGTGGGAATCACAGGGAGGCCCTCCTCCCTTTTCCCAAAATAACGTCAGCCAGAGGCCAAGGCCAGAGAGGTGGAGCCTGCAGGCCATTTTGCAAAAGTTTCAAATATCCTGGCACTGACCCCACTAAAAGAATCATAAAGGGAAAACAGCCAAGCTTCTCATTTTATTAGTGTTTCTCCCTCTCTCTCTCTCAACATAAACTCTGCATTTGTAAAAAGAAAAAAGAAACAAAGAGATCTCACAATAAAGTCACAGTCTCAGTGCTGGCTGTTGTAAACAAAATTTCATGTTGCAAATTTAATACTAAACACTTAGTTGAAATTGAAAACTTTTAAAGAAATGTGTGTGCTCTATGAGAGTTTAAGGCCCAAAAGGGTCGCTGGGGCATAAGGCTGAGCAAGGAACTGGTGAGTTGTCCCACCTTCCCCAAACCCTTTCCGAAATGTGCACTCAGATTTTCCATACCCCTTTGCTGATCTTTCCTCTGAAGAAGGAGGAAGCAGACTTCTTGGCTGCATGGTTAGAAGAGTCAAATAAAGCAGTCTTTCTCCTAAAAGGAAGGCCTTTTTTCAACACACACACACATACACAGAGGTATATTTCTTAAAATACAAATTAAAAAGTAAAGAAGAGAGGGAGAGAATATGACGGCGAAGAAAAGAAACTGCTACTTTGTTTTGTCCAGTTTTTTAAAAGCATCCCACAAAAATCAGTAGCAAACGAAACAGATTATCAAACCATCTACCCCCTCTTCAGCTTTATGGAGCAATAGGAAATGAAATAGCAGATGTGAAAAGCCCTCGGAGAAGAGTATAAGTTGCTAAAGGAATACAAAGGGTCGTTACTGTTATCAAAAATTTAAAAGGGCCAGCGGCTTTCAGCTAGAAAAACCACACCTCTCCCCAGATAGCTCCATTCTGGGCAGGCTCTTCCCCAAATACTCCCTTCCCAGTTCCCGGTCCCGAGCTGTTCCTTTGATGACAATTACCCTTCTCCAGCCGCCCCTTCCCCTGCCCACCGAGTCCTCACCGTGTGGTACATGAGAGCCTCGGTCTCCCCGGGCTCTGACAGCTCGCTCAGCTTGCGGTCCCACTGCAGGACGCTCTGCTCCCCGCTCTCCAGCACCTCCATGGTGGTCCGAGGCGCGCTGGGCCGAGGATGCTGAGCGCAGGAGGGGAGCGGACTGGGCGGCCTCGGTGGGCGAGATCCGCCTCCTCGTGAGGGTATGTGCCTGTGTGTGCCCGTGTGTGCGTGCGTATGCGTGTAGCTTATGCACTTAGGAAGCAAACCGTTAGCTCCTCTGCCTCAGAGAGAACTGCCAAGGGTCCAGCGTCCTCGGAGATCTGAGAATCTCCTAAGGAGACAGATTGTCCAGAGATCAGATCGTAGGCTGAGGAGAATAAACCAGGGTGTGCCTCCAAAATTAAAGCAGGAGATCAATCCTCATCCCAAGAAAAGCCCCTCTCAATAAGCCCACTCTCCGCTACTGCTCCAGACTCAAAACTTTGAGACTCCCCAGGGCTCCTCAGCTCTGCTCCAGGACGCAGCTAAGATTCCGCCTCCGTCCAGGGCGGGGACCAATCGGATGCTCACCTCGCCGCCCTATCCAATCAAAAGTCTTGCTCTCCGCCCAAAGGCAGGGACTGCGGGAAGTCCCCGCCCATGCCTTGGAATGTGGGCAGGCAGCGCCTTTGACGTCACCGGGGAACTACTCTGGCTGAAGTGCCGCTTGCAGCCACGGTCTGCTGCAGCAGACAAATGGAGAGCTTGGATCCAGGAGTGAAGGACTGGGGGAACAACCAATGAGAAAGGAGAGCCTGGGAGGGACAGCCAATCAGATAGCGACAAGAATACATTTTATAAGAGGGAGGGTGCGCTCAGTCTCCTGAGAAAGTCAGAGAAATTAGGGCACGCGTCTGGAAGGTAGCGGTGCTGTGAGCGCGGATTTAAATTGTCTTAAGTATTTTCAAGTAGATTAGCTTATTTGACTCTTTCAGAACATTTTAAAAATAAGTCACACGTTGCACACAAATATAAATATTCTCTAGTGCATGAATTTATGTTAGCATATATCTGGCAAATTGTAATTGCTCATGCTTCTCCCACTTTTTTCTCCCACTTTCTGTTAGGCTCTTCTGTCGTGTTTTTTATGGGCTTTTATTTTATTTTATTTTTTCTTTTATTTACCCAACACACATTATTGCGGAGAGCCAACGGCTTTCTTTTCCAGGTGATAGAAGTCTTAATGGAAGTGACAGGCAGTAAACAAAGAAAGAAACACATGTCAGAAAGTGGTAACTGCTATAAAGAAAAACAAAACCAAAGTAAGCGAATGATATTTTAGATAGTAGTCGGGAAAGTTCTTTCTATGTAGGTGAGGTTTGAGAACAGACCTGAATGAAGTGAAGTTAGGGGAGAAGCTGCTGTTACCGACAGGCAAGGAAACACATGTGGTTGCAGTTTGAGGTGCCAAGCACTGAGTGAGGGGAGGGGGGCCTCAGAGATGGGCGGGGCCCAGACCAACAGGCCTAGTTTGGGAAAGAAAAAGCCTCTTCTAAAATATTTTCCGCCAACATTGTGATTTTTTCCTCCTCCTTTCAGACTCCTCCTTTTAAAGAAACAAAGTGCTTGCATATATAGTTTGCTCATTTTAAATATAAGGGAGTCTTTGCAAATTGTCCCTAAAAGTTCCTTACACTGACACATTCCAGTGTGGAGGTGTGTCACCTTCCTAAGTATTCTTTGATGGATCAGTTCAGTTCAGTCGCTCAGTCGTGTCCGACTCTTTGCAACCCCATGAACCGCAGCACGCCAGGCCTCCCTGTCCATCACCAACTCCCGGAGTTCACTCAGACTCACATCCATCCAGTCAGTGATGCCATCCAGCCATCTCATCCTCTGTCGTCCCCTTCTCCTCCTGCCCCCAATCCCTCCCAGCATCAGAGTCTTTTCCAATGAGTCAACTCCTCACATGAGGTGGCCAAAGTACTGGAGTTTCAGCTTTAGCATCATTCCCTCCAAAGAAATCCCAGGGCTGATCTCCTTCAGAATGGACTGGTTGGATCTCCAAAGGACTCTCAGGAGTCTTCTCCAACACCACAGTTCAAAAGCATCAATTCTTCAGCGCTCAGCCTTCTTCACAGTCCAACTCTCACATCCATACATGACCACAGGAAAAACCATGGCCTTCACTAGATGGACCTTTGTTGGCAAAGTAATGTCTCTGCTTTTGAATATGCTATCTAGGTTGGTCATAACTTTCCTTCCAAGGAGTAAGCGTCTTTTAATTTCATGGCTGCAGTCACCATCTGCAGTGATTTTGGAGCCCAGAAAAATAAAGTGTGACACTGTTTCCACTGTTTCCCCATCTATTTCCCATGAAGTGATGGGACCGGATGCCATGATGTTCGTTTTCTGAATGTTGAGCTTTAAGCCAACTTTTTCACTCTCCACTTTCACTTTCATCAAGAAGCTTTTTAGTTCCTCTTCACTTTCTGCCATAAGGGTGGTGTCATCTCATATCTGAGGTGATTGATATTTCTCCCTGCAATCTTGATTCCAGCTTGTGTTTCTTCCAGTCCAGCGTTTCTCATGATGTACTCTGCATATAAGTTAAATAAACAGGGTGACTATATACACCCTTGATGTACTCCTTTTCCTATTTGGAACCAGTCTGTTGTCCCATGTCCAGTTCTAACTGTTGCTTCCTGACCTGCATACAAATTTCTCAAGAGGCAGATCAGGTGCTCTGGTATTCCCATCTCTTTCAGAATTTTCCACAGTTGATTGTGATCCACACAGTCCAAGTCTTTGGCATAGTCAATAAAGCAGAAATAGATGTTTTTATGGAACTCTCTTGCTTTTTTCATGATCCAGTGGATGTTGGCAATTTGATCTCTGGTTCCTCTAAGGACTTTTTCAAATTTTCTTAGCATAACACTCAACATGAGCAAGCAAGGTAAGAAACAAGTACACCTTCCTTAATGCTGGAATACAAACATTCATCTGTCAAACATTTCTGTTTTAGGCAGAGTCAGTCCCTGGTTTTGCCCATGTGGTTGGCAGCATCTAAGATGGCTCCAATGATCCAGCCTGTCTGTGTTCACACCCGCTTATAACTGCCTCCCCTTGAGTGTGGGTCGGACCTGGGAACTTCCTTCCAACAAAGAGAATATGGCAAAAGTGATGAGATGTCAAAAAACATTCTGGCTCCTGGCTTCCTCATTCTCTCTTCCTCTTTTGTTTGCTTGCTCCGAGCTGCCCTATGGAGAAGCCTACAGAGCAAGGAATTAAGGAAGATGTCCATCTAATAGCCAGCAAGGAACTGAGTCCCTCAATCCAATAACCGCAAGTAACTGGATCCTGCTAATATAACCACTGGAGTGAATATGGAAGCAAATTCTCCCCAAGTTGAGCCATCAGATGACTACAGCCTTGTTGAGAGACCCAGATCTGGAGGACTCAGCTATGCCATGCCCAGATTTTTGACCCACACAAACTAAAGGCAATAAGTTTATATTGTTTTAAGCCACTGAGTTTTTCCTTCATAAAATCAGTAATATAATAGCTGGTGTCCTAAAATGCTTTTGAACCGTGGTGTTGGAGAAGACTCTTGAGAGTCCCTTGGACTGCAAGGAGATCCAACCAGTCCATTCTAAAGGAGATCAGTCCTGGGTGTTCTTTGGAAGGAATGATGCTAAAGCTGAAACTCCAGTACTTTGGCCACCTCATGTGAAGAGTTGACTCATTGGAAAAGACTCTGATGCTGGGAGGGATTGGGGGCAGGAGGATAAGGGGACGACAGACTATGAGATGGCTGGAAGGCATCACTGACTGGATGGACGTGAGTTTGAGTGAACTCTGGGAGTTGGTGATGGACAGGGAGACCTGGCGTGCTGCAATTCATGGAGTTGCAAAGAGTCAGACATGACTGAGTGACTGAACTGAACTGAACTGAAATGCTTGATTAAATTTATCTCTATTGCCATAGTAGTATCACAGTCCCCCAGTGGTGAGTTTTTTCAGCCTCCTTTATTTCATGTACCCTTCTGTTCCTGTATAGAAGACTTCTTATCGGCACATTTTTTCTACTACATCTTGAGTCTAGAGTTTGCCCCTTTCCCTCTCATTCTTAGGACTTAAAAAATTTAGTTGACTCTTTTTCAGCTTCTCTGGCATCCCTTAAAAAGTAGCAGCCCTTGCTCCCCTGTCTGTTGTTGTTGTTGGATTTTGTTATGGTTTTTTTTTTTTGAGTTAATATTGACATGTTACACGATATCAAATTCAGGAGCACAACCTAACGATTCAATATTTGTATCTATTGTGAAAGGATCTCCGCAATGTTTAATTACAGTCACCATGCTGTACTAACTGGAGAAGGCAATGGCACCCCACTCCAGTACTCTTGACTGGAAAAATCCCATGGACAGAGGAGCCTGGTAGGCTGCAGTCCATGGGGTCACGAAGAGTCGGACACAACTGAGCGACTTCACTTTCACTTTTCACTTTCATGCATTGGAGAAGGAAATGGCAACCCACTCCAGTGTTCTTGCCTGGAGAATCCCAGGGACGGGGGAGCCTGGTGGGCTGCCACCTATGGGGTCGCACAGAGTTGGATACGACTGAAGCGACTTAGCAGCAGGACTTACTATTTTATAACTTGAAGTTTGTGCCTTTTGCCCCTTTCACCCATTTCACTACCCACCCCCACTTGAAAGCCCTGCCTCTGGCAATTGCCAATCTATTCTGTCTCCATGAATTTCCTTGTTTCTTTAGATTCTACATATGTGAGGTCATACAGTATTTGTCTGTCTTTATTTGGTTTTCTATAATGGCATGCTTAGATGAGGCTTCCCTGGTGGCTCAGTGGTAAAGAATCCACCTGCAATGTAAGAGAAAGAGGTTCAAACGCTGGTTTGGGAAGATTCCCTAGAGAAGGAAATGGCAACCCACGCTGGTATTCTTGCCTGGGAATCCCATAGACAGAGGAGCCTGGCAGGCTGCAGTCCATGGGATCACAAAGATTTGGACATGACTTAGCGACTAAACAAGAGCAATGCTTAGATTCCTTTATCTTTTGTGATTTTGCTATGTGATTGCCATCAGGCTAACAGCAAACAACTCTAAGTAGATAACAATATAAGCTTGAATTCTTTCTAAATCTCTGTATTTCCCAGCCCCCTCCCCATTTCATTTTTGGTCACAGTTTACATCTTTTCATCTTATGTGTCCATTAAAAATTATTACAGTTACAGTTATTTACTATTTTTGTCTTTTAACCTTTATACTAGCTTTGTAGGTGATTAACCAGTGTGCTTTTACTGTCCTGTTTTCCTGTTAGTACCCTTTTATTTTAGCTTAGAGAAGTTTCTTTCACAATTCTTGTAAGGCCAGTCTAATGTCAGTGAACCCCTTTTGCTTTTGCTTCTTTGGAAATCTCTTTATCTCTCCTTCAGTTCTGAAGGACAGTTTTGCCAAGAAGAGTATTCTTGATTGGAAGTTTTTTCTTTCAACATTTTGAATATTGTGCCACTTCCTTCTGGCCTGCAAAGTTTCTGTTGAAAAATCTACTAATACTTTTATGGGGGTTACCTTGTACATAACAAATTGACTTTCTCTTGCTGCTTTTAAGATTCTTTCCTTGTCTTTAAATTTTGACACTTTGATTTTAATGTTTCTTCATGTGGGTCTCTTGGTATTCATATTATTTGGAACTTTCTGGGCTTCTGGATCTGGATGTCTGTTACTTTTCCAGGTTAGGGAATTTTTCAGCAATTATTTCTTCACATGTGCTTCTGCCCCTTTCTCTCTCTCTCTTTTCCTTCTGGGTCCCCATAGTGTAAATGTTGGTCCACTTGCTGTTGTTCCATAAGTTCCTTAAACTATCTTCACTCTTTTATTTTTCTTTTCTTTTTTCTGCTCTGATTGGATGAGTTCCATTGACCTGTCTTGAGTTCAGTGATCCTTTCTTCCACTTCATCTAGTCTGCTGTTGAAGCCCTTTATTGTATTTTTTCAGTTCAGGTATTCTTAGTTCTGTGATTTCAATATTATGCTTTCTTATATTTTATTTTTGTTGAAATTCTTACTTTAGTTTATCCATTCTTCTCTTAAGCTCAGTGAGACACTTAATGACCATTATTTTGAACTCTATCAGATAAGTCACTTATCTTTGTTTCATTAAGGTCTTATCTTATCCTTGTGTTTGGAACATACTCTTCTTTCTTTCTTTGAGTCTGTACTAGTTTCTATACATTTGCTAGAGCAGCCATCTCTCCCAGTCTTGAAGGAGTGGCCTCCTGTAGGAAGGTTATTGTCCAACTCTGCCTTAACTCTTGGATGTCTCTCAAACCATTGGGATTGTCTAAGCAACATACTTTATTCTTAGTAGTTTACATTGGTTGAAGCTGTGCCAAGCCCTGTCAATATCCCAAAGGAAAGGATCTCAGTCAGCACCTAGATTCAGGCTGATTGGAAGTCAGACTCTCAGGCAGCACTTGTAAAGTATGCAAATTTCACCGAAAGATGGGAGATGGGCATTTCTGTCTGCTCACTGTACACTGATCCTTGGGGAATAGCCAGTTAAGAACTGTTTCTTTGTTTGGTACCATTTCATTGAACGCAAGAACACAAGCCCCACTTTCCACTAGGGCTGGCTATCAAGGAATGTGTTTTCTGGGTAACAACCACAGAAAGTCAGTGAGACAGACATGTACACAGCTCTTTGCTTAGAGACTCAACAGCCTGGGGTGGAGCAGAGGATGAGTGTGAAGGTGGCACTTGTGGCCTCCTTAGTCTCTGTAATCAGTCCCTAGATGTGTTTAATTAGAAACCTACTCCCGGGCCATAGCTATCAAGGTAAACTAAGAGGTAAACTCCTAGAAAGACTGGTGATGCATTGCAGTCTGCTGTCTCCTCACTGTGCCCTAGTGGGGGAGGGCTGTAACTGATTATGAACTTGCTCTCTATTTGACACAGTTCTGTGGGACCCAAGAGTGGAAGACTCACGAACAACCAAACCCTGGTGATCAAGAGTGGCCTCCTGTAGGAAGGTTATTGTCCAACTCTGCCTTAACTCTTGGATGTCTCTCAAACCATTGGGATTGTCTAAGCAGCATACTTTATTCTTAGTAGTTCACAGTGGTTGAAGCTGTGCCAAGCCTTGTCAATATCCCAAAGGGAAGGGATTTCCTCAGTGCAACCACAAAATTTGGGGCACCCATCAGACAGGTTCACAAACTCCTTTCCAGGAGATACTGGCAACTGGAGTGAGGCAGAGGAAAAACTCAAATATGGTGCCTGCTGACCAGTGTCCTTGGAAAGTATTTCATAGCCCCCTAGATGAGTGTTAGATTAGATGCCTGCCCCTCACTCCAAAGATAAGCAAATAGGACTGCTTCATGAGCTGCTTGATTGTTTTCAGGAGCTGCTTTAGTGTTAGGTCCTGGAGGGGAGCCAGGGGAGTTCATGTGAGCCCTTTAATGACTGTTTCTCAGTTCACTATAATTTTGTGGGGCTTGTGGATACAAACCCCACTGGCTTTCAAAGCCAAGATATTTTGAGGGCTCATCTCTCAGATGCTGGTCTTAAAAGCTGGGGTGCCAGATGTGGGGTTCAACCCCTTCACTCCTCAAGGGGAAGCTCGGGTTGTGAGACCCCTACCCCCTTTGCTTATGGGTCACTGCATTGGGTGTGAGTTTATGACAAGATTGTGTCTCAGCCTCTCCTGCCCATTTTGATGTGGGTTTTTTTCTTGTTTGCTCAACATGCAGGAGTCACTCAGCTCCTTTGGGGGTTTCTTTCAGAAAGAAATTGTTCCATGTGTAGCTGTAGATTTTGTGCATATATAAGAGGAGGTGAGTTTAGGATCCTCCTATGTTGTTATTGTCGACTGAAAAAAAATGCTTGTCACCCTGCTTATTTAACTTCTATGCAGAATACATCATGCAAAATGCCAGGCAGGGTGAAGCACAAGCTAGAATCAAGACTGCCAGGAAAGACATCAACAACCTCCAATATGCAGATGATACCACTCTCATGGCAGAAAGTAAGGAGGAACTAAAGAGCTTCTTGATGAGGGTGAAAGAGGAGACTGAACAAGTTGCCTTAAAACTCAACATTCAAAAAACGAAGATCATGGCATCTAGTCCCATCACTTCGCTGCAAATAGAAAGATAAAAAGTGGAAGCAATGACAGAATTTATTTTCTTGGGCTCCAAAATCACTATGGATAGTGACTGCAGTCATGAAGTTAAAAGACACTTGCTCCTTGGAGGGAAAGCTATGACAAACCTAGGCAGCATGTTAAAAAACAGAGGCATCATTTTGCTAACAAAGGTCCATATAGTCAAAGCTAGGTTTTTCCAATAGTCACGTATGGATGTGAGAATTGGACCATAAAGAAAACTGAGTGCCGAAGAATTGATGCTTTTGAACTGTGGTGTTGGAGAAGACTCTTGAGAATCCTTTGGACAGCAAGGAGATCAAACCATCAATCCTAAAGGAAATCAGTCCTGAGTATACATTGGAAGGACTCATGCTGAAGCTGAAGCTCCAATACTTTGGCCACCTGACGTGAAGAGCCATCTCACTGGAAAAGACCCTGATGCTGGGAAAGATTGAAGGTAAAAGGAGAAGGGGGCGACAGAGAATGAGATGGTTAGATAATATCACTGACTCAATGGACATGAATTTGAGCAAATTCCAGAAGATTGTGAAGGACAGGGAAGCCTCACGTGCTGCAGTCCCTAGGGTCCCAAAGAGTTGGACATGATAGTGACTGAACAACAACAACAAAAATGAACAACCTAAAAGTTGAGAATCCTGTTTTATCTGGCAAACTTTCTGAGGACTCACACCTGAGAGGCGACCTCTCAAATAGCTCTGTGGGACTGCTCTGAAGAGGCAAGGGAGGAGCCAGAATACACAAGCGTTTTACAACAAAAACCAGGTTGTCAGAACATCAAAAAATTACTATTAAAGAAAACCAGATATCTCAAATTAATGACTTTAACATGTTTCTATGTAAGGGAAGATGCCAGGGTCTGCGCTCATTGAAATCCTTCCTTTGGTATGCACCTTATCTAATGCCAGTAACGTTTTTTTTCCCCATCCTGAGTTCCCTCAGTGTTCACCATAAAGGGCTGTACTGGCTGATGGCTTGATGGCCACAATATCCTCTGTTTGCTCTTAAAGGCAGGAGCATTCTTAGTCCATGGAGCTTCCCAGGTGGCGCAGGTGGTAAAGAACCCACCTGCCAATGCAGGAGATGTAAGAGACACGGGTTCAATCCCTGGGTGGGGAAGATCCCTTGGAGGAGGGCATGGCAACCCACTCCAGTATTCTTGCCTGGAGAACCCATGGACAGGGGGGCCTAGAGTCCCTAGAGTAGGACACAACTGAGGCAACTTAGCATGCATGCATTCTTAGCCCATATTATCTTGTCCCCATCTATTCTTGACAGATAAATGGTCTCTGAATAGGCCATTTTAGTGGTTTTAAAGTTTCTGAAGAAGCAAGTATCTATTTTGTTCTCTAACGCTCTTGACTTTCTACCATCCTTTAAGAGTTTTCATCCTATTTTAATTTGTTCTATCCCTTAACTCTGGTTTGGAATGGGAGCAAACTTTTACTGCTGCTTGATGTCCCTTCTTTTACTTCTCCCTATTCTAATCATATTCAGTTTAACAAAGACAGTGTCCAGCCTTGAGGATTTCTTTCAGTTATCATTACTTAACTAGAAATGGTGTCTTTCCATTTGACAGTCATTATTATTTCCTGCACATAGCACCCAGAACAGAGATGATGTCTGGGAGAATCTCTCCATAGAAAACCAGGGATTACAGGATTGGCTATGGAGTCCTTTAGCCCCGAGGGATCCTGAAAAAAAATAATGGTATGAGAACCCTGAGCACTGAGATAAAGAATCCCACAAGAGGAGGAGATGAAGGGAGAGGCTGTAAACCTCACACGAGTCAGCCCTGAGGAGACAGTGAGCTGGTAGGGCTGGAGGGTACAAGACCCTTGGCATTAGAAACAATTGCTTGTTGACAGAGAATAGTCCCTGAGAGGGGTGCTGGTGCTGGCATTCTGCCTGAAGCCTAGGAAACCGTGTCTCTTTCCTTCCCCTCCCCAGTCCCACCCTTTCTCTCCCCCACTTCCCCTCTTCCTCTGTCTCTGTCTCTCTCAACTCTGAGAGAGGGGGCTAAGAAAGCCTAGAGAGCAGGCTATCCTTGGAAAATCTAATAAATCTGTAAACCTCGTCCCATCCTGGAAAGATCAGCGATGGCAGAGCCACTGTGAAGAGGAGGACTTGCTAGAGATGGGGGCAGCTGCAGCCACGTGTCACTGGCCCTGCTACACCTTTGTTCCCCTCACATCTGAGCTACACCCTCCCTCTCAATCACTGTCTGAATCCATGCTCATGGCAATTTGCCACTGAGACTGAGCTGGCTAATAAACTACAGCTTCTTTTAAAACGTGAGAGAACGTTTTCTCAGCCAACTGGATAACTGTGTGAAAATAAAATTTTATAAGCCCTGCCTTACAACTTGTGTGGAAATAAACTTCAGATGGACTGAGGACATGAGTGTAAAAGGAAACAGAGCTGTTCCGAGATAAAATACTTTTATAATTTCAGTGTGAGAGCTAGACACAATATAAAAGGTAGAAAACATATAGGAAAAGCTAGATGTGTGTATGTTTGAATATATGTGTGCTTCCCAGGTGGCTGGCTCAGTGCTAAAAAATCCATCTGCCAATACAGGAGACATGGGTTCCATCCCTTATTGGGAAGATCCCCTGGGGAAGGAAATGGCAACCCACTCCAGTATTCTTTCAAGGATAATCCCATGAACAGAGGAGCCTGGTAGGCTACAGTCCATGGGTTTGCAGAGTTGGACACGACTGACTGAGCCACACACACAAGCACTCATGAATATATGTATGAAAAGTGAAAGTGTTAGTCACTAAATCGTGTCTGACTCCATTGACTGTAGCCCTCCAGAACTCTCTGTCCATGGACTTCTCCATGCAAGAATCCTGGAGTGGGTTGCTATTCCCTTCTCCAGGCCTCTTCCTGACCTAGGAATCGAACCAGGGTCTGCTGCATTGCAGGCAGACTCTTTACCATCTGAGCCACCAGGGAAGCTCAAAAATATGTATATGTATATATATAGTTAATATATACATACACACACACATATATATACACACAGAGAATATGTAACTTAAATAAATGTCATTAAGATGTTATACATGCTGTTGTTAACCTGAATCTTATCTAGTGAGGATCTTTAAAATTGCGTCTCCCTGTACTCCCATCCCATCACATGTAACAGTGTTAACAGTCCTGTATGTATCTTTCCACTCTTTACATTGTGCTCATATAGTTCTGTACAAATACACACGCCTACGGAGGAACTTGGTCATTGTTGCATTATGCACACTTCCCTGCATTTTGCTTTTCTTACTTAACAAGAGATCTTGAAAATCCTCCTACTCTTCCAATACAGATCTAATGTATTTTTGTTAATGACTGACAAAAACAGGACTGTTAAAAGATAACTGAAATATATTTAAAATTTTTAAGAGTTTGCTTGAGCAAAAAGCGATTTGAACCTGGCATTAGTGAAGCTGGCAGATAAGAAGGAGTTCCGGGGAGCTGTACAGAACAAAAGACTTTTATAGACAAAAGGGAGCGGGAACAAGGAAGTTACACTCGGCCAAAAAACACATTGGTTATGGTGAGGTTACTTTCCTTTAGGGATGGCAGGGATCATCTATAAGGCAGTTAACCTAATGAATGCTAATCAGGAGATTCCATTTCTGGGTGAGCAGAAACTCTATTTATGTTGTCTCACTTTGGTGAAGCTTAGCATAAGTGACTTCATTTGGGGCCTGTTGTCTTATTTTACAGGATAAAGCACATTTTATTCCCCTAATGATGAGCATTTATTCCATTTCCAGATATTAAATGGGTTAACGTGCCTTTCTCTTTTGAATTTCCTGATAAGTGACCTTCTCCTAGTAATGGAAGATTAGGCTCTGATTATTGCATTTAACAGACGACAGAACACCCAGTTCCCAGAGAGAGGGAATGGGGTGCCAGGTGTGAAGGACAGAAAAGAGCAGGGAAATAAAAGGGCTTGAAGGGGTGGGGAAGAGACAGAGGCCTAAAAGATGACTTTGCTATGCTATATTATTGCCTCATGAGTTGAGCAAGCTCCGGGAGTTGGTGACGGACAGGGAAGCCTGGAGTGCTGCACTCCATGGGGTGGCAAAGAGTCGGACACAACTCAGCGACTGAACTAAACTGATTATTGCCTCAAGCCAGTGTAGGGGCTTTTACCTTGGGATATTCTTTCTGATATGTCACAAGAGAAGGTGGTGGAGGCCAGAGATTGACAGAAGGAGGATGGAAGACACAATCAACCTGAAACTAAACATCTGAACTACAGTTCAATTCAGTTTAATCGTGTCTGACTCTTTGCGACCCCACTGACTGCAGCACACCAGGCTTCCCTGTCCGTCACCAACTTCCGGAGCTTGCTCAAACTCATGTCCATCAAGTTGGTGATGCCATCCAACCATCTCATACTCTGTTGTCCCCTTCTCCTCCTGCCTTCAATCTTTCCCAAAGGACAAGAATTGAAGTTTCAGTCAGAATTTTGTTCACTTCTACAACACTGCCACCATGTGGTTATAGAAGAACATTGCAGCCAGCAAACTGATGGGTTGGGAGAGTTGTTCAGTTGGTAAGTCTGGTCTGACTTGAGATCCCATTGACTGCAGCATGCCAGGCTTCCCTGTCCTTCACTGTTTCCTGAAGTTTGCTCAAACTCATGTCCATTGAGTTTGTCCATTGAGCCATCCCACCATCTAATTCTCTGTAGTCCCTTTCCCCTCCTGCCCTCAATCTTTCTCAGCATTAGGGTCTTTTCCAGGGAGTTGGCTCTTTGCATTAGGTGGCCAAAGTATTGCTTCAGCTTCAGCATCAGTCCTTCCAATGAATATTCAGGGTTGATTTCCTTTTGGATTGACTGGTTTGATTCTCTTTGAAGTTCAAGGGACTCTCAAGAGTCTTCTCCATCAGTTCAGTTCAGTGTAGTTCAGTTGCTCAGTCATGTCTGACTCTTTGTGACCCCATGGACTGCAGCACACCAGGCCTCCATGTCCATCACCAACTCCTGGAGTTTACTCAAACTCATGTCCATTGAGTCGGTGATGCCCTCCAACCATCTCATCCTCTGTTGTCCCCTTCTCCTCCTGCCTTCAATCTTTCCCAGCATCAGGGTCTTCATATGAATCTAAAAAGAAATGATACAAATGAACTTACATATAAAACAGAGACTCACAGACTTAGAAAATGGCTTATGGTTGCCAGGGGGAAGACTTTGGGAAGGTCATGTACATACTGCTCTATTAAAATGGATAACCAACAAAGACCTCCTGTATAGCACATGGATCTCTGCTTGATATTATGTACCAGCCTGCATAGGAGGAGGGGTTGGGGGAGAATGGATACATGTATATGTGTGGCTGAGTCCCTTAGCTGTTCACCTGAAACTACCACAACATTGTTAACTGGCGATACATCAATACAAAGTAAAACATTTAAAGTTTGGGGAAAAATAAACAGAAAAATAAGCAAAATAATTTTTTTTAAGATTAATTTTTTAATATAGTTATCCAATTGCCCTAGTATCATGAGAGCCTCTTTCTTATGTAGAAGCTTGTATTGTGGAAACTCTTGCCTGGAAAATCCCATGGACGGAGGAGTCTGGTGGGCTGCAGTCCATGGGATCACTAAGAGTCCGACACGACTGAGCGACTTCACTTTCACTTTTCACTTTCATGCATTGGAGAAGGAAATGGCACCCCACTCCAGTGTTCTTGCCTGGAGAATCCCAGGGATGGGGGAGCCTGGTGGGCTGCCGTCTATGGGGTCGCACAGAGTCGGACACGACTGAAGCGACTTAGCAGCAGTAGCAGTATTGTGGAAAAAAATACATATGTACTCACAGGAGATTTGCTTTTATTCCAAAGCCTTTCACCATGACACCAAACTATCCCTGTCTCCACTAGAGGGAACCATTTTTTTGTTTGTTTCTAGTTTGTTGTTCCAGTGCTTCTCTTTCAAAAAATTGCCCTCCATTTGCATGTTACAATCAATGAAATACAGGTAATCTGCCCCGAGTAACATACATTTTAGTACTGCTGGCTTTTCAACTTCAGAAAAAGGACATCGTGACTATTTGTTCTTTTCTGAGGCTCTTTTCCCCCCATTCTGTTATATTACTGAGACTCGTGCATGCAGCTCTGTGTAGCTGCTGTCCACTCAGTTTTACTGAGGTGTTCTATTCCATCGTGTAGATATACCGCAAGGCATTTATCCTGTCACTAGCATTTGATTGTTTCCACTGTTTCTCCTATTATGTATACTCTCTTTTAAGAAAAAAAAGACTTATTTATGTATTTAGCTGCGCTGGGTCTTAATTGCTGCACTTGGGATCTTCAATCTTTGTTGAGGCATGCGAGATGTTTAGGTGAGACATGTGAGATGTAGTCCCTTGATCAAGGATCGAACCCGAGCCCCCAGCATTGAGAGCGTGGAATCTGAGCCATTGGACCACAAGGGAAGTCCCCTATTTTGTATGTTCTTGTGAATATTCTTACTTATGTTCCCTAGTACATGTGTGAGACTCCCACCTATCTAAGCAACATGAAATTGCTAAGGAGAACAGTATGCAATGTCCCACTGTAGTAAAAATTGTAGAGAGACTTCTGGTTTCCAGTCCAGCATGTAAGGAGCTTAGAAGTCATCATTCCTAGCCACATGAGAAGAAGCTTAACCCATAACACAGGGAACTCTATTGAACATATTCAGTGTCTTGTAATAACCTATAATGGAAAAGAATCTGAAATATATATATATATACATACATACATATATATATATATTCATACATGTCTGAATCACTTTGCTGTTCACCTGATGCTAACACAACATTGAGCTTTTAAAAAGCACAACCTTTTTTAAAAAGGATTTTAAAAAAAGAAAAGTTTAACAAACTGAAATTCAACAGTACTTCTTAGATCTATCAAAGAACTGAGGTAGCAGGGCAAACTGCTGTCCTTCAAATTGGAGAGAGAGGCAAATACAAACGACCACAAATTATTAAAGTAAAAGTCTTTTACAAGAAACTGTCCTGGGGTAGGAAACCCTGTAACTGTGAATTTCTGGAGGCTCAATGTGGACAAGTTTAAGAATTAAAAACTCAGAGCAGGAGAGGAATCTTTGGTGAATCCCCACATTTTTATGAGTTTTATGTCCAGAGGCACAACCAAATTCTTACAGTGAAGATAAGAGAAAAATTCTCTCATCCTCTGGCAAGGTGAGGGAGAAAGCCGTCTGTTTTTCTTAACAAGGCCTGACCTCAAAAAAAATACTGTTTTATCAGAGCCTAACTGACCTGGGGAAAGGGACTCCAGCCCCCTCTAGCTTTCTTGTCTTACCCAAGGAGGAAAGGAGACTGAGATGTACTTGTGAAGGTCACATCCCAAGGGCACAGGCTCTCTAAAACATGGAGACCTAGTCACAGCACTACAGAAAGCTTCTCTTGGGCTTCCCTGGTGGCTCAGTGGTCAAAAACAAAACAAAACAAAAAAACACCTGCCAGTGCAGGGGACACGAGTTCAATCCCTGGTCTGGGAAGATCCCACCTCCTGTGGGACAACTAAGCTCGCGCATCGCAGCTTCTGAGCCAGCACTCTAGAGCCGGTGAGCAGCAATTACTGGGCCCACACAGCGCAACCACTGAATCCCATGCGCCTAGAGCCTGTGCTCTGCAACAAGAGAGTGGCCAGAGATCACTGCAACTACGAAAGCCTGCACGCAGCAGTGAAGACCCAGCACAGCCAAAAATAAAGAAATTAATAAATAAATCTTTGGGGAAAAAAAGGAAACTTTTGTCTTCCAGTACCTTACCTCCACATCAGTAAGGCTCTTGTGTAATAACAAATTACAGCTTCAAGCCTCAGGCCTTATTTAAGAAGACGTGTCTAGGGAACCCAAAAGACAGTAGGTGAAGCCAAAACAAGGACACTGAGGAAATTTTAGCATTTGGCAACTACAGGGACAATGAATAGCACATACTGCCTAGCCCCCAGCCAGGTAAACCTAAAACCTCACATTAAAGGCCTGTGTACTTCCACACCTTTAGCCCAGCATGCTGTGTCTAGTTTTCAAGAGATCATTTCAAAGCATGCTAAAGACAAAACAACGCATTTTGAAGAGGCAGAGCAAGCATTAGAACCAGGCTCCAACTTGGCAGAGATGTTGTAATGATCAAACCAGGAGTTTAAAACAACTATATTAACATGCTGTAAAGGGAAAAGTGGGAAGGATGGAAAACAGATGGGTAATGAAAGCAGAGAGATGGTGTGAGTCTAACAGAGTCCGTGATGTTGATGCATCCATTATGTGCGGCCGAGCTGCTGCACAGGCTTTGAACTGGCACCAGCCCTTCCTGTGAGTGCATGCCTTAGATAACAGCCTGCAGAATCACAAGCAGATTAAATTCTTGATATGACTTCCCCAACTACCCCGTGCTAAGCACTTTTCCCTGCCTCCCAGCATCTTCCCATTGGGCGCCCATTACATAAGATCGTTGTGAAGCTTACCAAAACCTTGTTCATCTGTGTTTGAATTGACCAATCTGGCCTCAGCCTGGGAACCCCAAAGCTTTCCACCCATAGACCCTAATAAGCACATGTGCCCAGGTCCTGCCCTGCCCTCTTGGCCTGCATCCTGCCTTGACCTCCCCGTGGAGCCCTTTGAGGTGCGTCCTTTAAAAAAAAAAATTTATACAGTCAGCAAAAACAAGACCAGTAGCTGACTGTGGCCCAGATAATGAACTCCTTATTGCCAACTTTAGACCTAAATTGAAGAAAGTAGGGAAAACCACAAGACCATTCAGGTGTGACCTAAATCAAATCCCTTAGGATTATACAGTGGAAGTGACAAATAGATGTAAGGGGTTAGATCTGATAGACAAGAGTACCCGAAGAACTGTGGACAGAGGCTTGTAACATTGTACAGGAGGTGCTGATTAAAACCATCCCCAAGAAAAAGAAAAGCAAAATGGCAAAATGGTTGTCTGAGGAGGCCTTACAAATAGCTGAGAAAAGAGAGTGAATGGCAGAGAACAGGAAAGATATATCGATCTGAATGCAGAGTTCCAAAGAATAGCAAGGAGAGATAAGAAAGCCTTCATAACTGATCAGTGCAAAGAAATAGAGGAAAACAATAGAATGGGAAAGACAAGACATCTCTTCAAGAAAATTAGAGATACCAAGGGAATATTTCATGCAAAGATGGCCTCAATAAAGGACAGAAATGGCATGGACCTAACAGAAGCAGAAGATGTTAAGAAGAGTTGGCAAGAATACGCAGAAGAACTATACCAAAAAGGTCTTAATGACCCAGGTAACCACAATGGTATGATCATTCACCTGAAGCCAGGAACCCTGGAGTGTGAGGTCAGGTGAGCCTTGGGAAACATCACTATGAATAAAGCTTGTGGAGGTGATGGAATTTCAGTTGAGCTATTCCATCCTAAAAGATGATGTTGTGAAAGTGCTATGTTCAGTATGCCAGAAAATTTGGAAAACTCAGCAGTGGCCACAGAACTGGAAAATGTCAGTTTTCATCCCAATCCCAAAGAAAGGCAATGCCACAGAATGTTTAAACTGCCACACAATTGCACTCATCTCACACACGCTAGCAAAGTAACGCTCAAAATTCTCTAAGCCAGGCTTCAACAGTATGTGAACTGAGAACTTCCAGATGTTGAAGCTGGATTTCGAAAAGGCAGAGGAACCAGAGATCAAACTGCCAACATCCATAGGATCATAGATAAAGCAAGAGAATTCAAAAAAAGAATCCACTTCTGCTTCATGAACTATGCTAAAGCTTTTGACGATGTGGATCACAACAAACTGTGGAAAATTCTTCAAGAAATGGGAATATCAGAGGCGCCTTAACTGCCTCCTGAGAAATCTATATGCGGGTCAAGAAGCAACAGTTAGAACCAGACATGGAACAACGGACTGGTTCCAAATTGGGAAAGGAGTATGTCAAGGCTGTATATTGTCACCCTGCTTATTTAACTTGTATGTAGAGTACATCATGCGAAATGCTGGGCTGGATGAAGCACAAGCTGGAATCAAGATCGCCAGGAGAAATATCAATAACCTCAGATATGCAGATGACACCACCCTTATGGCAGAAAGTGAAGAGGAATTAAAGAGCCTCTTGATGAAAGTGAAAGAGGAGAGTGAAAAGGTTGGCTTAAAACTCAACATTCAAAAAAACTAAGATCATGGCATCCGGTCCCATCACTTCATGGCAAATAGATGGGGAAACAATGGAAACAGTGACAGACTTCATTTTCTTGGACTCCAAAATCAATGCATGTGGTGACTGCAGCCATGAAATTAAAAGATTCTTGCTCCTCAGAAGAAAATCTATGACAAATTTAGACAGCATATTAAAAAGCAGAGACATTACTTTGCCAACAAAGGTCCATCTAGTCAAAGCTTTGAGTTTTTTTCTGGTAGTCACATATGGATGTGAGAGTTGGACTATAAAGAAAGCTGAGTGCTGAAGAATTAATGCTTTTGAACTGTGGTGCTGGAGAAGACTCTTGAGTCCCTTGGACTGCAAGGAGATCAAACCAGTAAATCCTAAAGGAAATCAGTCCTGAGTATTCATTGGAAGAACTGATGCTGAAGCTGAAACTCCAATACTTTGGCCACCTGATGTGAAGAACTGACTCATTTGGGAAAACCCTGATGCTGGGAAAGATCGAAGGTGGGAGGAGAAGGGAACGACAGAGGTTGAGATGTTTGGATGGCATCACCAACTCAATGGACATGAATTTGAGCAAACTGCTGGAGATAGTTAAGGACAGGGGAGCCTGGTGTGCTGCAGTCCATGGTGTTGCAAAGATTTGGATGTGACTAAACAACAATTCTTTCAAAATCAAAAGGCACTGACTGCATATAGGCAACCAATTGTAACCATTCAGGAGGCCAAAAATTTTAGGAATAACAATTAGGACATTAATTCTGTGTTATTCTGTTAATATTGCAGCGTATTTTCAAAGTTTATTCCAACTCTGAAGTTCTAGGCTTCATTATTCAAAGGCTAGACCATCTATGTAAACTGAATTCAAATAAATCTTTTTTTCAGCCTCTTTTATATGGTAGAAACTATGCCACTCAATGAGAATACAAAACTTTACCGACCATGTAACTCACCCCTACGAGTTCATTTCTATGAAAGACATAGACATAAGTGAATTATTACAGGTCATGTTCCACAATACATTTCCTTCTTCTACAACATTGCATTATTCAGCAGAGTTTATAAAAAAAAAGTTCACAATTATATTTACTCAGCTACCTGACCCTTGGCCCCAAAATCCTGGAATAGGTTCACATTTACTCCAGATCAATGTCACATTTACTTAATAAACATCATATAAAGCCAAGTGAAAGTCACTCAGTAGTGTCCGACTCTTTGTGACCCCATGGACTCTACAGTCCATGGAATTCTCCAGGCCAGAATGCTGGAGTGGGTAGCCTTTCCCTTCTCCAGAGGATCTTCCCACCAAGGGATCAAACTCAGGTCTCTCTCATTGCAGGCAAATTATTTACCAGCTGAGCCACAAGGGAAGCCCCATATAAAGCCAAAGCAAAGGTAAATGCCCTTTTCAAGAGGCAGGCTCTTCACATCAGGTGGCTAAAGTATTGGAGCTTCAGCAATGGTACTTCCGATGAATATTTAGGGTTGATTTCCTCTAGGATTGACTGGTTTGATTTCCTTGCAGTTCAAGGGCCTCTCAAGAGTCTTCTAAATACATGATAACAATGATATAAAAATCACTAGAGTGGTAAATGGAGTTAAAATTAAACCTCTTAGAAGAGGTTACAACTGATATATTTTAATCAATTTTATTGAAGCATAATTTAAATACAATAAAATGCACCCTTGTTAAGATGCCTGCTTACAGGATGACTGCTACATTGTGGTCTTACTCCAGAGTAGCCCTGAAGATATAGGTGAAAGAAAATCCTCCCAGTGGGTGGAGTGTTGCAAATGTATCTAGTTGCCCACTTTGTGTGAAAGGAGGAATAGTCTCAGGAGGGATGTCTAGCTAGTTGTATAGATGCCTAGAGAATGAGCTGTTATTTCTTAGTACCCAATAGGACAAAGGCAGAAATTGCTCTCTTCTCCGGAGGACTGTGTTGGTTTTATTGGTAATGGATTGACTACACCAGACCCCTTCTACCAAAGAGGGGACAGTGTCCTCATTGAAATTTGACACTTTGGCTGAGACATGCATTCCTTGCTCACAGCACTTCTTCCAGAATAGAAATATTTACAGAATCTTCATATATTGTAATTATTTACCAAACAGCAGTGCCTCTGACCAAAGATCATATTGATTTGGAAAGAAAGTATGTCAATAGATTTATGTTCATACAAGTCATGGTCTTCTGGTTGATGTCTAATCATCAACCAGAAGCATCTAGTTAAATAAAGTTGGAACAGACAACTGAAGACTCAGCCATGGAGCCAGCAAAATAGTCCTTGTCACATAGGTCTTTTGATTTTTTCCTAGTGTTTTGCAAATATGAATAATTTATGCACACACATAATTTTATGTCTTTGCCATTGTATCTGTGGCTATATTCCCAGGACAGTAATTGCTAGATTGATGAGGACATGTGTATGTGATTTTTCTGGACATTGCCAAATTTCCCTCCCTAGAGGTACATAGGGGTGTACCTCTCGTGTACCCTTTTGTATGCCCAAGTGTGCCAGTGCCTGCTTCTCTGAAATATCAGCCTCTCAATAGGGCAGATATTTTCCAGTCTGACATGTGACCAATAATATTTATATAGTTTTAATTTGCATTTCTATTACTGTGAGAGAAGTTGAACTACTTTTAACATGTTTAAGGGCCATTTTCATTTCTTTTCATCTGAATTTTCAATATTTTTAAAACTTTATTTTATAATATATTGGAATAGAGTTGATTAACAACGCTGTGCTAGTTTCAGATGTAGAGCAAAGTGATTCAGTTATACACATATATTATCTGTTCTTTTTCAAATTCTTTTCCAGTTTAGGTTGTTACACAATATTGAGCAGAGTTCCCTGTGCTATACAGTAGGTCCTTGTTGGTTATCTATTTTAAATATCACAGTGTGTACATGTCCATCCCAAACTCCCTAACTATCCCTCTTCCCCACCTCCCTGCCAACCCTGTGAGCATAAGTTCATTCTCTAAGTTGTGAGGCTGCTTCTGTTTTGTAAATAAGTTCATTTATAATTTTCTAAAAAGAATATTCATTGTTTCAAGTCGTTTATTATGTTCTTCATTTTATTTGAGAAACTGTTCCTTAGTTAGGAGCATCAGTCCTAAAGTCCTAAATAGATGACACACACACAGAGTTTTATTATTATTGCCTCTAGATTTTGAACATGGGGAATTTTTCTTATATATTTGGAGAGACTCAAATGCTACATTACCATCATAGTCTTGCTCTTTCTAGAAGTCTCCCATAAAGTCTTGAGTAAAGTGGCTAAAAAAGCCCTTCTAATTTTCAGAGCCCTGTGTTACATGATGAGTGACCACTTGTTGAGTGTATCACTTAAAACAAATTTACCTTTACCACTAAATTTGGGCACCAAATTTAAGGACAGGACTATTCTCCACAAATATCCTGTCAAGCTAATTTTCAAAATGTTGAAAATGTGACCCATACAAGTATAATATGAACTATAATAATATATATTGCATAATATATATTATATATAATATATAAGTATAATATGAAGTATAATATCAAAGATTTCTTTCACCTATTAAGAAGGGAACAAATAAAATGGTACAGTTGGTTCCACAAAGATTTTAAAAACAAAGGTTTAAGTAATCCATCAGGAGAGACATTTTTAAAAATTAAGGAAAAAATTGCTGGTTTAGACACAAAACTGGTTAATGTCCCACAGAGCAATACAACTATAATTTGGGGAGTTATTTTTTCTAACAGAAATCTACAAGTTAACATATAAATTCAATCCTTAGACTTTTTTATCAAGTAGTAAAGAGTCCTAGAGACTTAAATAACACTTGGAGGAAATTTTTAAACAATGCACGCGTGCTAAGTTGCTTCAGTCGTGCCTGACTGCGCGACCCTATGGACTGTAGCCCACCAGGCTCCTCTGTCCTCCAGGCAAGAATACTGGAGTGGGTTTCCATGCCCTCCTCCAGGGGATCTTCCTGACTCATGGAATGAACCCATGTCTCCTGCATCTCCTGCATTGGCAGGTGGGTTCTTTGCCACTAGCACCACCTAGGAAGCCCCTTTTAAACAATATTCCCATATGATTTCCAAGTTTTATGTAACTTTTCTTAATGCCCAGGGAAATTGTCACACTGCATTATCAGAATGCAGCTGCATAAACATTACTGGTATAATCATGTAGAATTACTTTTTGCCCTTGCTGTAAATACCTGGGAATAAACCGGGAAGAGAATTTTGCATAGGGGTAACATTATACATAGACCTCCCTGGTGACTCAGTGGTAAAGACTCCCCCTGGAGAATCCCAGGGACAGGGGAGCCTGGTGGGCTGCCGTCTATGGGGTCGCACAGAGTCAGACACGACTGAAGTGACTTAGCAGCAGCAGCCAATGCAGGAGATGCTGGTTCGATCCCTGGGTTGTGAAGATCCCCTAGAGAAGGAAATGGCAACCCACTCCAGTATTCTTGCCTGGGAAATCCATGGACAGAGGAGCCTGGAGGGCTGTACTCCATGGGGTTGCAAAGAGTCGGACATGAATGAACAACTAATCAACAACAGCAAGCATCATACGCAATGGGTTATATCCTATATAATGCAAAAATATTTTCTGAATCTTTCAAATCTTGTTTATGTTTATATTGTCTACTAAAAAAAAAAAAAACACCCTGATATATTTTTTTGCCAAGTACATTTCCTATATTTCACAGCTCTCTCCTTGTAAGTCCTCTTACATACTTTCTTCTAGTTCATGTAGCAGCAAGTAGGGCTGGGTGGACCTTGGGAATGCCTGAATCAGGGAGTCCAAACACCAGTGGGACATTCTCCATTACTTGTCAGTGCTTTTCTTTGCTTGTCAGTTACATTCTCTCAGATCATCTTCCTCTTTGTGGCAGTGATCCTGATTGCAGCTACTTTTATGTGCCTACATTCTGGACCAATTGTCACTGGCCAGGAAAATGGGAAAAATACTGTGATTAGCAGCCTCTATCATAACCACATGACTAGACTAATTAAAGCAACAAACTTCAAAAAGATGGAGGGAAGATTGCCTCCCAAAGATAGTAAGTGCCCTAGGCAAATAATAGATGCTCACCAAAACCGATCAGTCACATAGTATTGACAAGTTTTTATTCTGGTTTCCTAGGCTTTGATGTGTGCTGTGGCTTCCCATGGGGCTCAGTGGTAAAGAATCTGCCTGCCAATGCAGGCGATGCAGGAGACGTGGGTTTGATCCCTGGGTCAGGAAGATCCCCTGGAGTAGGAAATGGCAAGCCACTTCAGTATTCTTGCCTGGATTATCTCATGGACAGAGGAGACTGGTAGGCTACAGTCCCTGGGGTCGCAAAGAGTCAGACACAACTGAGCATGCACCCATGCACAGCCTTTTATGTAGAGGTAATCTTTACAGGCTTAGCAGTAAATATAGAAAAGCACAAATAGTAAGACAGGATAATAAATATAATTTGTCTATTCATCAAAGAAATTGTTGCACAAGATTAAGGTTATAAACCCAATAAAATAATTGATGACTAACCTGTCATTGAGTTTCCTGAAAAGACCACTGAGTACCACAAAATTTAATTTAAAAAATAGGTAAAAATAATAAGGTTTGCTGGGGTATTCTCCAAATTTTCATTAAGTTACAACAACTGTACAAACTCTTTTGTTTAAAAAACTTAAAAAGTGGAGGGTGGGAGGGAACCTAATAAATCAAAATGAAAAATTGCATTCCCAGGTTAATTATGTATAAATAAAATGTGTTAATATAAGTACATATCGATAATTGCATACTTTTCAGGTTAAAAGAAACATACATATTATTAAATAGAGGTCTGGTAAAGTTGTTGTTCAGTCTCTAAGTCATGTCCAACTCCTTGCGACCCCATGAACTACAACACGTCAGGCTTCCTTGTCCTTCACTGTCTCTCGGAGTTTGCTCAGATTCATGTCCATTGAGTTGGTGATGGTATCTAATGCTATCTCCTCTGCTGCCCCCTTCTCCTTTTATCTTCAGTCTTTCCCAGAATCAGGGTCTTTTCAAATGAGTCAGATCTTCGCATCAGGTGGCCAAAGTATTGGAGCTTCAGCTTCAGCATCAGTCCTTCCAATAAATATTCAGGGTAGATTTCCTTCAGGATTGACTGGTTTGATTTCCTTGCTGTCCAAGGAACTCCCAAGAGTCTCCTCCAGCACCACAGTTCCAAAGCATCAATTCTTCATCTCTCAGCCTCCTTTATGGTCCAACTCTCACATCCATACATGACTACTGGAAAAACCATAGCTTTCACCATATGGAGCTTTGTTGGCAAAGTGATACCTTTGCTTTTTAGTAATTCTGTATTAAAATATTGATTTCCTGGATTTTAGACTTAAATGGCTTGTCGGTTGGAAATAATTATAATATGTTTATGGGATAAATTAAAGGCCCAGAGACAAGTTATTGTCATCATTGATTCTTCTTCACATATCAAACTATCCACAGCTGTAGCATCTGGAACCCAACAATTCCCTCCCACACTTGAGCAAGAAAAATCCCTTGATTGTTATGTTTTGTTTTGGTTTGGTTTTTGGCCATGCACCACAGCTTGTGGGAACTTAATTCCCAGACCAAGGATTGAACCTGGGCTCTCAGCAGTAAAATGGCAGAGTCCTACTCTGGATCACCAGGGAATTCCCAAGAAAAATCCCTTGATTGTTTAACCTGTGTAAGGAAATTACTTGTGCCTCATCTGGACCTTTGAATAGTCCTTTTGGACTAATCCCAGCTGATCTGAATTAGCCAAATGCTTATTTCCAGAACTGCTTGGAGCGTGATAGTAACTCTTGGCAGCACTAAGAGATGTATGACGTATTAGATTGGTGCAAAAGTAATTGTGGTTTTGCAGTGTTCAACTTTGCCATTTGGTATTGGAATACATTCTTAAATAAATACGGCTGTTTTATACATCATTTTAATCTGGGTCTCTCACTTTTTTTTAATGACTTATTACTTGCTATTTATTTTATATTTATTTTAGACTAGGGAAATGATGTTAGACAAAAAGCAGATTCAAGCGATTTTCTTATTTGAGTTCAAAACAGGTCATAAAGCAGCAGAGCAGAGTCAACTGGCAACATCAACAATGCATTTGGCCCAGGAACTGATAATGAGTGTACCGTGCAGTGTTGTTGCAGGAAATTTTGCAAAGGAGATGAGAGCCTTAAAGATGAGAAGTTCAGGGGGTGGGCCATCAGAAGTTCACAAGGACCAGCTGAGAGCAATTATTGAAGCTTATCCTCTTAGAACCACACAAGAGGTTGCCAAAGAACTCATCATTGACCATTCTATGATCATTCAGCATTTGAAGCAAACTGGAAAGGTGAGAGAGCTCGATAAGTGGCTGCCTCATGATCTGACCGAAAATCAAAAAAATCATCATTTTGAAGTGTTATCTTCTCTTATTCTATGCAACAACAATGAACGATTTCTTGATCAGATTGTGATGTGTGATGAAAAGTGGATTTATACAACAATCAGCAGTGACCAGTGCAGTGGTTGGACTGAGAAGAAACTCCAAACCATTTCCCAAAACCAAACGTGCACCCAAAAAAGGTCATGGTCACTGTTTGGTGGTCTGCTGCATGTGTGATCCATTACAGCTTTCTGAATCCTGGAGAAACCATTATGTCTGAGAAGTATGCTAAGCAAGTTGATGAGCTGCACCGAAAATTACAACACCTGCAGCCAGCACTGGTCAACAGAAAAGGGCCCATTTCTTCACAATGCCTGATGACCGCATGCTGCACAACCAATACATCAAAGGTTGAACAAATTGGGCTACAAAGTTTTGCCTCATTCGCCATATTCACCTGACTTCTCACCAACTGACTACCACTTCTTCAAGCATCTCAACAATTTTTTGAAGGGAAAATACTTCCACAACCAACAGGAGGCAAAAAACACTTTCCAAGACTTCATCAAATCCCAAAGCATAGATTTTTTTATGCTACAGGAATAAACAAGATTATTTCTCATTGGCAAAAATGTGTTGATTGTAATGGTTCCCAATTTGATTAATAAAGATGTGTTTGAGCCTAGTTATAATGATTTAAAATTCACGGCCCCAAACCACCATTACCTTTGCACCAACCTAGTAAAGTTTCCAGAGAAGGCAATGGCATCCCACTCCAGTACTCTTACCTGGAAAATCCCATAGATGGAGAAGCCTGGTAGGTTGCAGTCCATGGGGTCGCTGAGTCAGATACGACTGAGCAACTTCACTTTCATGCACTGGAGAAGGAAATGGCAACCCGCTCCAGTGTTCTTGCCTGGAGAATCCCAGGGACGGGGGAGCCTGGTGGGCTTCTGTCTATGGGGTTGCACAGAGTCGGACACGACTGAAGCGACTTAGTAGGAGCAGCAGTAAAGTTTCTGTAACCATGGATTTGAGTAATTTGGGGACAGAGATACCAGCCTATCACCAGGGTTCAGCAATAATAATTGGATTTATAACTTGCACCTAATTTGGGAGTTGCCCATTCAGAGTGATCATGCTGCTTGAATATGCCTGGGCCACCAATCAGCTTAGCTGGAACAGGCTTTGGCACCGAGGTGGCAGCAAGGTGCTTCACACACATGGCAGTGAAGGTTCAAAACCTAAAGACAAAGTATATCCTGGGCAACTCAGTGGTGGAAACATAATAATGAACCTTTTGGTAACCCTAATTTAATTTTTCTCTATTACTAGCTCATACTTACACACAAAAATTAGCAGTTGTCAAGCAAGTTATGCACCCAGATTCAATAAGAAAATTCACCTCAGATAACAGTTACCTGGGCCATCCTGCCAGTTAGCATGATATAAAAGAGCAAATATTGATCCGCTCACTATGCTTTAATCATTATTTGCTTATTTTTAAGATAGACTAAACTTTTCTTCTCGGATGATTAAAGAACTTTGAGGAATTTTGCTTTTTACTCATTATCTTTATCCTTCATCTTTACAAAAATGTGGAGAAAGCCAAGGAATTCTAAAACTGAAAATTGTCAGAACTCTCAGAGACTGGAATTTCAGTCTAATCCTTGTCTTTGCTGATATTACTAATCTTATCATTAAACAGAAACGAGTGGCCTTCCCAAATTAACCACAGAAGGAATCTCTGAATGACGTGAAATGTGAAGATTGAGTCTTCTGGAAAAGATGACAGAGGGAGATTTGCCTTGGCTCCAACAGATAGGTCCTTATCAGGTACTGTTAATAATTAACACGGTAATAAAACTCTAAGGAAGTGATCCTTGGATTCATATTTTTCATTTAAAAAACTTACCCCAGTTTCTCTAAATCATCAGACTTCCATTTCATTGGTAGACCTCAAGCTGAGAGTTCTTTGAAATCTCCCAGAAGTAGATCAGATCAGATCAGTCGCTCAGTCGTGTCCGACTCTTTGCGACCCCATGAATCGCAGCACGCCAGGCCTCCCTGTCTATCACCAACTCCCAGAGTTCACTGAGACTCACGTCCATCGAGTCAGTGATGCCATCCAGCCATCTCATCCTCTGTTGTCCCTTTCTCTTCTTGCCCCCAATCCCTCCCAGCATCAGAGTCTTTTCCAATGAGTCAGCTCTTCGCATGAGGTGGCCAAAGTACTGGAGTTTCAGCTTTAGCATCAGTCCTTCCAATGAACACCTAGGACTGATCTCCTTTAGAATGGACTGGTTGGATCTCCTTGCAGTCCAAAGGAGTCTGAAGAGTCTTCTCCAACACCACAGTTCAAAAGCATCAATTCTTCGGTGCTCAGCCTTCTTCACAGTCCAACTCTCACATCCATACATGACCACAGGAAAAACCATAGCCTTGACTAGACGAACCTTTGTTGGCAAAGTAATGTCTCTGCTTTTGAATATGCTATCTAGGTTGGTCATAACTTTCCTTCCAAGGAGTAAGCGTCTTTTAATTTCATGGCTGCAGTCACCATCTGCAGTGATTTTGGAGCCCAGAAAAATAAAGTGTGACACTGTTTCCACTGTTTCCCCATCTATTTCCCATGAAGTGATGGGACCGGATGCCATGATCTTCATTTTCTGAATGTTGAGCTTTAAGCCAACTTTTTCACTCTCCTCTTTCACTTTCATCAAGAGGCTTTTTAGTTCCTCTTCACTTTCTGCCATAAGGGTGGTGTCATCTGCATATCTGAGGTTATTGATATTTCTCCCTGCAATCTTGATTCCAGCTTGTGTTTCTTCCAGTCCAGCGTTTCTCATGATGTACTCTGCATAGAAGTTAAATAAGCAGGGTGACAATATACAGCCTTGACATACTCCTTTTCCTATTTGGAACCCATCTGTTGGTCCATGTCCAGTTCTAACTGTTGCTTCCTGACCTGCATACAGATTTCTCAAGAGGCAGATCAGGTGGTCTGGTATTCCCATCTCTTTCAGAATTTTCCACAATTTATTGTGATCCACACAGTCAAAGGCTTTGGCATAGTCAATAAAGCAGAAATAGATGTGTTTCTGGAACTCTCTTGCTTTTTCCATGATCCAGCAGATGTTGGCAATTTGATCTCTGTTTCCTCTGCCTTTTCTAAAACCAGCTTGAACATCAGAAAGTTCACGGTTCACATATTGCTGAAGCCTGGCTTGGAGAATTTTGAGCATTACTTTACTAGCGTGTGAGATGAGTGCAATTGTATGGTAGTTTGAGCATTCTTTGGCATTGCCTTTCTTTCCAATTCCAATCCCAGAAGTAGACAATCCCCTCAAATAACAGTTGACTCAAAACCCTGAGCTAAAACTAACGGTTACACACAGTAGACAGTTTCTGCTCAAATCTTTGAAACAAGATTCAATTTCAGGGAACTCATGCCCTTTTTCTTTGAGTCTGATTTTTTTTTTTTTTTTTTTTTTTTACTAATCTTGCCTCATAGCATACATTGTAGTTCCCTGGAAAATGACAAAAGCATCCTACAATTTCATTTTCTTTCTTCTAAACCCCTGTGATCTTCTGGTGCCATTTAAGGAGAGACAAAACATTCTCATGCATTTTTCTCAGACCATAGCCACTTCTGTAAATCTAATTGGTAGATCAATAGCCATTTGAAAAAAAAATTAATCAGGATAGACTTCCTTATGCAGACTTCATCTAACATTTCTCTCATACTAGAGAAATTATGAGAATCCATGTTCATAACATGAATCTCATATAATAAATCCATGTTCATAATATGAATCTCATACTATGAATCCAACCATCAACCTTGTAAAAACTGGACTTCACATCCACATAAACCAATGCTTCCTGTAAGATCATTAAGCCCTGCCCACCAAACCTAGTTTACTGAGAAACAGGAACCACCCTCACTGCAATGGTCAGTTTGCTCTCTTCAGAGTCGCTGTATCCTGCTTGGTAGGAACTGGTTAACTTCCCTCAAAATATGTCTGCCCTTAAGGCCCAGTTAAGATAAGCACTCCTGTTGAGATAAGCAAAATTTTACTGTCCATAGAATCTGTGCCCTCCTTCCCCCAAAGTACAATTCCTTAGTGGATACCACCACTAGTAACCCTAGAGGCCCATTGTTGTTGTCCAATCCCTAAGTCTTGTCCGACTCTTTGTGACCCCACGGATTGTAGCGTGCCTCACTCCTCCGTCCTCCACTATTTCCTGGAACTTGCTCAAATTCATGTCCCTTAATTTAAATGGTTTAAATTCAGAGACAGTCACATATCCCTTGATTTCTTCTTGACTAACCAAGAAAGGGTTTATGCCAGAACAAATATACCATGATGTAAATACATAAATGCTATAACAGACCCAACTAGATTTTTAAGCACATTTTTGAGACTTCAGTTTAGTCATCTAGACCCCTTGATGAATAGTCTATAACAAATTGATTAAAAAAATTTCTGATAATTGCCTGAATCGCAGTTGGTCAGTGCATCCTGTCTAGTCTTAAATGAAACTATATAGCACTTTAATATCAGATGATTCAAAAATTCATTCTACAACAGAAGATCAGGAGGGACCAACGCTTGTCCAACTTAAAGGTAACATTCCCCAAACAATCTAACCAGAAGAATTCTGACAGTGGGAAAGTTCTGAATGTCAAAGATTAACATTCCATGAAAGCCTGGCGTGCTGCCATTCATGGGGTCACAAAGACTCAGACACGACTGAGCAACAGAACAACAACAGCAGCCTGACTTTGTTGGTCTTTGTCCAAAAGTAGGGAATGAAAAAAGAAAAAAACAAAAACCAGCCCTATACCTATCAATTGCGAGCTGGCCTTATTTCTACCGCTAGGCAATACTGCTCTCCAACTAAGTCTAAATGATTTCAGAATATCAAAATCAAACGAGGACTCTTCATGGAATAAGAAGAAACTAAGTTCATCACATGATTGTGCCTGAGAAGAGACGCTAGAGCTGAGTGCTGAAGAATTGATGCTTTCCAATTGTGGTGCTAGAGAAGACTTTTGAGTCCTTTGTACTGCAAGGAGATCAAACCAGTCAATCCTCAAGGGAATCAACCCTGAATATTCATTGGAAGAACGGATACTGAAGCTGAAGTTCCAATCCTTTGGCCACCTGATGCGAAGAACTGACTCATTGGAAAAGAACCTGAGGCTGGGGAAGATTGAGGGAAGGGGGCAAAAGAGGATGAGATGGTTGGATGGCATCAGCAACTCAATGGTCATGAGTTTGAGCAAACTCCTAGAGATAACGAAGGAAGGGAAGCCTGTCATGCTGTAGTCCATGGGGTCACGAAGAGTTGGACATGACTTAGCAACCAAACAATAACAAGTCATTAGGCAATCACAAAATTTACCAAATATCCCACCTTCAGCTAGTGAGCAACTCCTACTTTTTTCCCAGTGGCAACTTTAGCCACATTCTGTTCCTTCTGCTTCCTAGATAAAAACTGTTAAAGTACCCAATCACTATACTGCCTTTATAAAGGTGCACGCACGCTCGCATGCACACACACAACTGCATCCTCAAGCCTGCCCCCACAAATTATGTAGCAGATGCCCAGTTCCTACAATGAGCCCTTTCTAATATATCCTGTGCTTCACCGCAGATTGCAAGTCTTGCCACAGGAAGCTTATGATCCTGACTTCATTTGTCTACAGATATTTTCCTAGTGGTCCTTGACCAATAGCACCACTAAATAATTAGTACATGGGACCATATAAAGCACTGACTGACTTTCGCTGGGCTTCCCTGGTGGCTCAGCTGGTAAAGAATCCGCCTGCAATGCAGGAGACCTGGGTTCAGTCCCTGGGTTGGGACGATCCCTCAGAGAAGGGAACGGCTAGCCACTTCAGAATTCTGGCCTGGAGAATTCCATGGATGGTATAGTCCACAGGGTCGCAAAGAGTCAGACCCAACTGAGCTACTTTCAAAGCACCTGACATATCGTATACACAAGATATTTTTATTACCATTTTTGTTGTAAAAATGATTATTGATATTAGCTATCCAGGAAACAGATAAACTTTTATCTTTGATCTGATCAAATGCGAGGATTTTTCTATAACAGACTACAATGATAATAGTTTCTAGTTCACATTATAAGCATCATATATACATATATATATATATATATATATATATGAAGGTCTGAATTTATTTTCATTTAATTAAGACTTGTTTGAGATAGTCATTTTCCAGGTATATTTAAAATACTTCTTTGTGGCTGATTGATTTTAACTGATGAATTTGATTGAATTAGTCATTCAGTTCAGTTTAGTCCCTCTGTCCTGGCTGACTCTCTGCGACCCAATGAACTGCATCACACCAGGCTTCACTGTCCATCACCAACCCCCAGAGCTTGTTCAAATTCATATCCATTAAGTTGGTGATGCCATCCAAACATATCATCCTCTGTCGTACCCTTATCCTCCTGCCTTCAATATTTCCCAGCATCAGGGTCTTTTCCAATGAGTCAGTTCTTTGCATCAGGTGGCCAAGGGATTGGAGTTTCAGCTTCAGCATCGGTTCTTCCAATGAATACTCATGACTGATTTCATTTAGGATGGACTGGTTAGATTACCTTGCTGTCCAAGGGACTCTCAAGAGCCCTTTCCAACACCACAGTTCAAAAGCATCACTTCTTCAGAACTCGGCTTTCTTTATAGTCCAACTCTCACATCCATATATGACTACTGGAAAAACCATAGCTTTGACTAGACGGACCTTTGTTGGCAAAGTAATGTCTCTGCTTTTTAATATGCTGTCTAGATTGGTCATAACTTTTTTTCCAAGGAGCAAGCATCGTTTAATTTCATGGCTGTAGTCACCATATGCATTGATTTTGGAGCCCAAGAAAATAAAGTCTGTCACTGTTTCCTTTGTTTCCCCATATATTTGCCATGAAGTGATGGGACCAGATACCATGTTTGAGTGTTTGAATGTTGAGTTTTAAGCCAACTTTTTCATTTTCCTCTTTCACTTTCATCAAGAGGCTCTTTAGTTCCTCTTCACTTTCTGCCATAAAGGTGGTGTCATCTGCATATCTGAGGTTATTGATATTTCTTCTGGCAATCTTGATTCCAGCTTGTGCTTCATCCAGCCCAGCATTTCACATGATGTACTCTACATACAAGTTAAATAAGCAGGGTGACAATATACAGCCTTGACATACTCCTTTCCCAATTTGGAACCAGTCTGTTGTTCCAAGTCTATTGTTCCATGTCTGGTTCTAACTGTTGCTTCTTGATTCGCATACAGATTTCTCAGGAGGCAGTTAAGGTGCCTCTGGTACTCCCATCTCTTGAGGAATTTTCCACAGTTTGTTGTGATCCACATAGTCAAAAGCTTTAGCATAGCTCATGAAGCAGAAGTGGATTTTTTGGGGGAATTCTCTTGCTTTATCTATGATCCTATGGATGTTGGCAGTTTGATCTCTGGTTCCTCTGCCTTTTCTAAATCCAGCTTCAACATCTGAAAGTTCTCAGTTCATGTACTCTTGAAGCCTGACTTAGAGAATTTTGAGCATTACTTTGCTAGCGTGTGTGAGATGAGTGCAATTGTGTGGCAGTTTAAACATTCTGTGGCATTGCCTTTCTTTGGGATTGGGATGAAAACTGACATTTTCCAGTCCTGTGGCCACTGCTGAGTTTTCCAAATTAACTGGCATACTGAATGTAGCACTTTCACAACATCATCTTTCAGGATGAAATAGCTCAACTGAAATTCCATCACCTGCACTAGCTTTATTCATAGTGATGTTTCCCAAGGCTCACCTGACCTTGCACTCCAGGACTCCTGGCTTCAGGTGAATGATCACACCATTGTGGTTACCTGGGTCATTAAGACCTCTTTGATATAGTTAGTTCTTCTGTGTATTCTTGCCACCTCTTCTTAACATCTTCTGCTTCTGTTAGGTCCATGCCATTTCTGTCCTTTATTGAGCCCGTCTTTACATGAAATGTTCCCTTGGTATCTCTAATTTTCTTGAAGAGATCTCTAGTCTTTCCCATTCTATTGTTTTCTTCAATTTCTTTGCATTGATCAGTTATGAAGGCTTTCTTATCTCTCCTTGCTATTCTTTGGAACTCTGCATGTAGGAGGGTATATCTTTCTTTTTCTCCTTTGCCTTTCACTTCTCTTCTTTTCTCAGCTCTTTGACTGGTTTAATCTCCTTGCAGTCCAAGGGACTCAAGAGTCTTCTTCAACACCACAGTTCAAAAGCATCAATTCTTCAGCACTCAGCTTTCTTTATAGTCCAACTCTCACATCAATACACAACTACCAGAAAAAACCAAAGCTTTGACTACATGGACCTTTGTTGGCAAAGTAATGTCTCTGCTTTTTAATATGCTGTCTAAATTTGTCATAGATTTTCTTCTGAGGAACAAGAATCTTTTAATTTCATGGCTGCAGTCACCACATGCATTGATTTTGAAGTCCAAGAAAATGAAGTCTGTCACTCTTTCCATTCTTTCCCCATATATTTGCCATGAAGTGATGGGACCAGATGCCATGATCTTAGTTTTTTTGAATGTTGAGTTTTAGGCCAACTTTTTCACTCCCTTCTTTCCCTTTCATCAAGAGGCTCTTTAGTTCCTCTTCACTTTCTGCCATAAGGGTGGTGTCATCTGCATATCTGAGGTTATTGATATTTCTCCTGGCAATCTTGATGCCAGCTTGTGCTTCATCCAGCCCGGCATTTCACATGATGTACTCTACATACAAGTTAAATAAGCAGGGTGACAATATACAGCCTTGACATACTCCTTTCCCAATTTGGAACCAGTCTGTTGTTCCATGTCTGGTTCTAACTGTTGCTTCTTGACTCACATACAGATTTCTCAGGAGGCAGTTAAGGTGCCTCTGGTATTCCCATCTCTTGAGGAATTTTCCTCAGTTTGTTGTGATCCACATAGTCAAAAGCTCTAGCATAGCTCATGAAGCAGAAGTGGATTTTTGGGGGGAATTCTCTTGCTTTATCTATGATCCTATGGATGTTGGCAGTTTGATCTCTGGTTCTTCTGAGTTTTCTAAATCCAGCTTCAACATCTGGAAGTTCTCAGTTCATGTACTCTTGAAGCCTGACTTAGAGAATTTTGAACATTATTTTGCTAGCGTGTGTGAGATGAGTGCAATTGTGTGGCAGTTTAAACATTCTGTGGCATTGCCTTTCTTTGGGATTGGGATGAAAACTGACATTTTCCAGTCCTGTGGCCACTGCTGAGTTTTCCAAATTTTCTGGCATACTGAACATAGCACTTTCACAACATCATCTTTTAGGATGAAATAGCTCAACTGAAATTCCATCACCTGCACTAGCTTTATTCATAGTGATGTTTCCCAAGGCTCACCTGACCTTGCACTCCAGGACTCCTGGCTTCAGGTGAATGATCATACCATTGTGGTTACCTGGGTCATTAAGACCTTTTTGGTATAGTTCTTATGTGTATTCTTGGCACCTCTTAACATCTTCTGCTTCTGTTAGGTCCATGCCATTTCTGTCCTTTATTGAGCCCGTCTTTACATGAAATGTTCCCTTGGTATCTCTAATTTTCTTGAAGAGATCTCTAGTCTTTCCCTTTCTATTGTTTTCTTCAATTTCTTTGCATTGATCAGTTATGAAGGCTTTCTTATCTCTCCTTGCTATTCTTTGGAACTCTGCATGTAGGAGGGTATATCTTTCTTTTTCTCCTTTGCCTTTCACTTCTCTTCTTTTCTCAGCTCTTTGTAAGGCCTCCTCAGACAATCATTTTGCCTTTTTGCATTTCTTTTTCTTGGGGATGGTCTTGATTACTCCCTCCTCTACAATGTGACAGACCTTTGTCCATAGTTCTTCAGGCACTCTTTCTGTCAGATAAGTTAGTCAATAGCACACTGTCTTTAAAAGACCTTCTGAGGCTGACTGGTTTGTCAACAGTACAGTTCCATTAGGGTTACTGGAGGGCATTAGATAAAAGCATGAGCTCTGGAGTCAGACAGACTGACAATTCTTCCTGTTATTCAGTAGTTTTTGACAAGTAAATCGTGTTGACCTCAAGATCCTTCCTATACAAATATCACCAACTGCATTAGTTTCTGTAGGTGGCCATTATAGATTACCACAAACTGAGTAGCTGAAAACAAAAGAAATTTATTCGTTGACAATTCTAGAGTCTAAAAGTCCAAAACTAAGATTTCAGCAGGCCTGTACTCCCTCTGAAGGCTCTAGATAGAAACCCTTTTCTTCTTAATGAAAGTCACTTAGTTGTGTCCAAGTCTTGTGACCCCATGGACTGCAGCCCACCAAACTCCTGTGTCCATGGGATTCTCCAGGCAAGAATACTGGAGTGAGTTGCCATTTCCTTCTCCAGGGGATCTTATCCACCCAAGAATCAAACCCGAGTCTCCTGCATTGCAGGCAGATTCTTACCCGACTGAGCTATGAGGGAGGCTTGCCAACAATCTGTGGTGATCTTTGACTTGTAGATCCATACTCCAATCCCTGCCCCTACCAATACATGACATTCTTTCTCAAGTGTCTGTATCTGTTTTCTTATAACTTCAGTCATTGGATTACAGTTAAGTCTAATCCATTATGCCTTTATCTCTCTCTCTTTTTTTTTGTTTTACTTTTTCAAAAATTATAGTTAACTTACAATGTTGTGTTAGCTTCAGGTATACAGCAAAGTGATTCAGTTTCATATATATATATGGACATATATATTCCATCATAGAATATTATAAGACATTGAATATAGTCCTCTGTGCTATACAGCAAGTACTTGTTTTTTATCTATTTTTACACAGAGTAATGCTGTGTACATTAATCCCCAACTCCTAATTTGTCTCCTCCCGTCCCACTATCCCCTCTGGTAACCAGAAGTTTGTTTTGTATATCTGTAAGTCTATACTCTGTATTGTAAATAAAATCTATTTCTATATTCTGTTTTGTAAATAAGTTATTTTATATCTTTATGACTAAACTAATTATATCAGCAGAAGTTCTATTTCCAAATAAGATCACACACTGAGGGCTTGGGTGAGCATGAGCTTTTGGGGGATTCTGTACAACTCAGGACATACATCACATAAAAGTGTGAAATTAAATAATGAGAAAACCCATGTAAAGGGCATAGTAAATACTCAAAAATAATCCATTATTGTAATCAATAAAATTATTCGTGAATTTATATCAGCAAAGTAATAATTCACAAGTAGTTCTTTTACTGAATGAAAATGAGTTATTTTAAATTAGGTCAGTTTATTTTGAAAGTGTCAATATATAAAGAGTAACTTCAGCCATTTCTCACAAGAAAAGCAATCTAATATGTAAATTCACATCAATTTAGTCAACATGTGCAATCAATTAAAAATTAATTTTAGGAATAAGTGAGGGTTCTCGCTCTAGGTAAAATGAAATACGCATATTCTGACTCTCCCACTGAATACAGCTTTCAAACATGAAATAGTAATGTGAGGAAGTTATTTCAGGTCTCTGAAGAGTAAATAGTAGCAGGTATAAGGCACGACTGAGAGACTGAACTGAAGAAATGAGTTATCAAGCTATGAAAAGACATGGGGCGGGGGGGTGGGGGAGATGTAGAACACTCTTATATGTGTTCAGTTCAGTTCAGTCACTCAGTTGTGTCTGACTCTTTGTGACTCCATGAATCGCAGCATGCCAGGCCTCCCTGTCCATCACCAAGTCCCGGAGTTCACTCAGATTCACGTCCATCAAGTCGGTGATGCCATCCGGCCATCTCATCCTCTGTCATTCCCTTCTCTTCCTGCCCCCAGTCCCTCCCAGCATCAGAGTCTTTTCCAATGAGTCAACTCTTCGCATGAGGTGGCCAAAGTACTGGAGTTTCAGCTTTAGCATCAGTCCTTCCAATGAACACCTAGGACTGATCTCCTTTAGAATGGACTGGTTGGATCTCCTTGCAGTCCAAGGGACTCTCAAGAGTCTTCTCCAACACCACACTTCAAAAGCATCAATTCTTCAGTGTTCAGCTTTCTTCACAGTCTAACTCTCACATCCATACAGGACCACTGGAAAAACCATAGCTTTGACTAGACGGACTTTTGTTGGCCAAGTAATGTCTCTGCTTTTTAATATGCTATCTAGGTTGGTCATAACTTTCCTTCCAAGGAGTAAGCATCTTTTAATTTCATGGCTGCAATCACCATCTGCAGTGATTTTATTTTGGAGCCCCAAAAAATAAAGTCTGACACTGTTTCCCATCTATTTGCCATGAAGTGATGGGACCAGATGCCACGATCTTAGTTTTCTGAATGTTGAGCTTTAAGCCATTACTAAATAAAAGAAGCCAAATCTGAAAATCTGTATGATTCCAACTATATGACATTTTGGAAAAGCAAAAACTTTAGAAACAGTAAAAAGATCAGTGGTGGCCAGGGACTAGGAAGGAGGTTGGGGTGAGTAAGCAAACCACAGGGGATTCCTAAGGCAATGAAACAATTCTGTATGATATTGTAATAATGAGCACATAATATTATATATTTTTCAAAACCCATAGAATGTACAACACCAAGAGTCAACCGTGATGTAAACCATGGACTTCAGTGGATAATGATGTGTCAAAACAGATTCACTGATTGTAACAAATGCACCACTCTGGCGTGGGGGAAGGGTGTTGATAGAAGGAGAAGCATAAAACTCTTGTACTTGCTGCTCGGTTCTGCTGTGAACCTACGACTTCTCTAAAAAAGAAAGTCTACTTAAGAAAAAAAGAACTGAGTGGATGAGTTCAGTGGCAGAATGGAGTAGATGACAGAGGAAAGATAAAGTGAACAGAAGTAATCCAATCTCAAACAGATAAATAAAAAAGATTTTTAAAAAATGAATAGACGAAAATACCACAGTAATGCTGTCCCTTTACAAAAAAAAAAAAAAAAAGCTGATGAGCTGGTAAAAGCTGACGAGCTGGTTAAAGCTGTCAGAATCATTTTTTTTTTTTTTTTTTTGCAGAATTCTGCTGTCTAGTAAAAATTTACAACCAGGGGGAAGCTTGATAAGGAAAGAAGCTGTTGCTTTGCAGTAAGATACAGCTATGGTAAGTCAAATTGCTACCTACCATGCCCTGTACCCCATGTATGGTGCCAGTTGTGAGGACTGTACCCACATTCCTGGTACAGGATGCTAGTGGCCAGACGGAGCAATGCAGAATTTCTCAAAGAATTTTCTAGGAATTTTGGCTGTTGAGTTTCAGCCTGTCTAGTGGCTCCCTGAAGGGCTTGTCTTTATTTTGCTTGATTCAAAGCATTTCTAGTGATAAGGTAGCTAATCAGGAGGCTTTTGCTATGTGCATTTCAAGGCAGAAATATTGGCTGTAGCAGCCATGGGCTAGGGATAATAGTAACAAACAATTAACAATTAATGTCTCATCCACAGGGGAAAATAAAGAAATTAATAGACCCTGTCCATGAGGACACCTAGGCATTTAGACTTACTAGGTATAGACATGGAGAAGGCAATGGCAACCTACTCCAGTACTCTTGCCTGGAAAATCCCATGGACAGAGGAGCCTGGTAGGCTGCAGTCCATGGGGTCACGAAGAGTCGGACACGACTGGGCCACTTCACTTTCACTTTTCATTTCTTGCTTTGGAGAAGGAAATGGCAACCCACTCCAGTATTCTTACCTGGAGAATCCCAGGGACAGGGGAGCCTGGTGGGCTGCTGTCAACGGGGTCGCACAGAGTCGGACACGACTGAAGCGACTTAGCAGCAGCAGCAGCAGCAGCAGGTATAGACATTAAACCAACTCTCTTCAATAGGCTCAAAGAGCTAAAGGGACAAGCAACAAACGAACCGAGAAGCCTAGGAAACAACAGATTGGGAAAAACGGTATTTAGGGGTAAGGGAATTTTTAAAGGCTCCTGTGCATACCAGGGAATCAGATATACATAGTGTCAATACTGCGTACATGCTAAAGATAAAAAAGGCCTGAAAAGACTCCAGGCTTTCATCTCTGACTGGCCTTCAGGCTCTGAGCAAGCTTTGAGTGAAGGTTGAGGCAAAATTGTAAGCAACCTGGCTAAGAACTGAAGGAGTGCTGCAACACAGAACCAATCTGCAAAGACTAAGAGAGTATTTTTTTATCTTTTCTTTTTCTTCCAAACATTGAAAGAAACACTGTTAAAACAACAGGTGACCCCAAAGTTAATGGAACACAGATTTCTTCACATAACAAATAATACAAACTTCACCAAAATTGTCTGGGAAGTCACAAAACAAGCAAACAGCAACAGCCAACAAGTAGCAGCAAAAACAAACCCTTGGGAGGAGGAAAATCTCATTTCCAGAGTTGCCACATGTTAATATTAAAAATCTCCAGGTCTAAATGAACCAAAAGAATTCAAAACATGTGACTAAACACGGAAGCATGGCTCATCTACAGGGGAGAAAAAAGAAATTAATAGACTGTCCATGAGGACACATAGGCATTTAGATTTACTAGACATAGACATTAAATCAACTCTCTTAAATCTGCTCAAACCAAAGGAAATCATGGAGAAAGAACTAGAGGAACCAGGAGAATGTGTCTCACCAAATACAGAATATTAGTAGAAATTATAGAAATGAAAAAAATAGAAATTTTAGAGATTAAAAGTACAGGTAGATAAATTGACATCCAGTTTAAGAAGTCAGAGTGTTAGTCACTGAGTTGTGTTCAACTCTTTGTGATCCCCATGGACTGTAGCCCGCCAGGCTCCTCTGTCCATGGGATTCTCCAGGCAATAATACTGGAGTGGGTTGCCATTCTGTTCTCTAGTGGATCTTCCCGACTGAGGGATCAAACCCAGGTCTCCTGCACTGCAGGCAGATTCTTTACCATCGGAGCCACCAGGGAGAGTCAAATTGTCAAATCCCCAAGACAAAGAGAGAATCTAGAAAGCAGCAAGATAAAGTGACTCATCACATACAGGAAACATTGTGTGCAATAAATAGCCCCTTTTTCTGTGGAAACTGGAAGCCAGAAGGCAGTTGGATGACATATTTACCATTTTTTTTTTTTTTTTTTGCCATACCAGGTGGCATGTGGGATCTGAATTCCCAGACCAGGAATTGAACCTGCAACCTGCAGTGCCAGGGTGAAATATTTAATGGGCTGAAAGAAAAGAATTTCACCAATTATTCTATGTCTAGCAAAACCATCCTTTAAAAAAAGAAATTAGCACATTGCCAGATAAAGACAGAGGGAGCTTATTACTAGTAGACCTGCACTATAAGTCATGCTGAAGGGAGTCCTCCAGGCTACAAGATAAAGGGATACTTGAAGCCATATGAAGAAATAAACAACACAACAGTAAATGTATCTGCATATTAAACAGATAAATATAAAAACCAGTAGAATTGCATGTTCTGTTTATAACTTCTCTTTTTTTCTACATGACTGTAAGATAATTAAAACAATAATTATATATGCCATGTTAATTGATCCCTGATGTATAAAGATGTGAAAATAACAGCATAAAGGGAGGAGATGGAGTTGTAAAGGATCGGAGTTTTTATATACTATTGAGAGTAGCTTGGTACTAATTCAAACTTGATTCTTACAAGTTTTTTTTTTTTTTAAACTTAATTCTTACAATTTAAGATACTAACTGTAACCCCAGGATAACTATTATTATGGACTGAATTGTGTCTCCCCAAAATTCATATGTTGAAGCCTTAACTCCCAATGTGATTGGCATTTGGAGATGGGATCTTTGGAAGGTAATCAGATTAGGTCATGAGGGTGAGGTCTTCTTGATGAGGTTTATATCCTTATAAGAGGAGACCAGAGTGTGCTCCTTCTTCCCTCCTCTCTCTCTGTCTCTCTCTTTTTCCCATCATGTGAAGAAATAACTAGAAGCCGGCCATCTGCAAGCCAGGAAGAGAACTCTCATCAGGAACTCATTGCCAGTATCTTCACCTTGACATTGTGCTTTTCAGTCTCTGTAACTGTGAAAAATAGATGGCTGTTGTTTAAGCCACATAGTCTATGAGGTTTTGTTACAGCACCTCAATCAGACTAAAGGGTATCAAAAATAAATAAATAAAAACAAGCACCTTTTAAAGTATACAGAAAAAGAAACAAGATGGGAATCAGAACAGTAAACTAGAAAAAAATCACAGAACAAGGCAGTAGTGAACTGAAGAATAAAAAGACAATAAGACAGAAAACAAGCAGCAAAATTGCAGAAGTAATTATTTTCTTACCAATAATTACATGAACTGTAAATGGATTGAACCCTCCAGTGAAAGAGAAGAGATTAGTGGACTTCCCTCGTGGTCCAGTAGTTAAGAATCCATCTGCCAATGCAGGGGATATGGGTTCTATCCCTGATCCATGAAGATTCCACGTGCCTCCAGGCAACTGAGCCTGAGAACCCCAACTACTGACGGGCCTGCATCCAAGCCTGTGCTCAACAAGAGAAACTGCTGTGCTGCAACTAAGCAGCTGGAGTAGCTTCAGCTTGCAACAACTGGAGAAAGCCCCAGTACAGCAACAAAGACATAGCACAGCCAAAAATGAAAATAAGTACGTCAATACATTTAAAAAGAGAGAGAGATTGGAAGAATAGGGAGGAGCTAAGATGGCAGAGGAATAGGACGGGGAGACCACTTTCTCCCCCACAAATTCATCAAAAGAACATTTAAATGCCAAGTAAATTCCACAAAACAACTTCTGAAAGCCGGCAGAGGACATCAGGCACCCAGAAAAGCAGCCCATTGTCTTCGAAAGGAGGTAGGAAAAAATATAAAAGACAAAAAAAGAGACAAAAGAGGGAGGGATGGAGCTCCGTCCCGGGAAGGGAGTCTTAAAAAGAAAGAAGTTTCCAAACACCAGGAAACACTCTCACTGCCGAGTCTGTGCCGAGCCTTGGAAGCACAGAGGGCAACATAACAGGGAGGAAAAATAAATAAACAATTAAAACCCACAGATTACGAGCCCAGCGGTAACTCCCCCAGCGGAGAAGCAGCGCAGATGCATGCACCCGCCACTAGCAAGCGGGGGCTGGGCAGGGAGGCGCGGGCTGCATCGCTTAGAGTCAGGATCTGGCCTGAATGCCCCGAGAACAGATTTTTTAAAATGATCTAAATATATGTTGCTAAAAAGAAGCTCATTTTAAATCCAAGGACACAAGTAGACTGAAAATAGAAATAAATTCTATGCAATGCAAAAAATGCCAAAAGAAAACTGAGGTGGCTATACTAATATCAGGCAACATAGACTTGAAGACAATAATTGTTACAGGACAAAGAAAGGCATTATCAATACATACTGACAAAAAGATCAACATGTCAAGATATACTAATTATAAACATATGCCTCTAACAAAAGAACCACAAAATATATGAAGCAACAACTGATGTAATTGAAAGAAGAAATGGTTTTACAGTAACAGTTGGAAACTTCAACACCCCATTCCAAAGAACAGATAAAACAACTAGACAGAAGATCAGTTTAAAAACAGAAGATTTGAATGATGCTATGAACCAACTATGTCTAAAAGACATCTGCTGCTGCTGCTAAGTCGCTTCAGTTGTGTCCGACTCTGTGTGACCCCATAGACAGCAGCCCACCAGGGTCCCCCATCCCTGGGATTCTCCAGGCAAGAACACTGGAGTGGGTTGCCATTTCCTTCTCCAATGCTACAGAAGACCAAAACAGCAGATTACATATTTTTCTCAAGTGCATATGGAATATTCTTCATGATAGTATGTCAGGCAACAAAAACAAATTCAAGTCTCAATAAACTCAAAATGATTGAACTCATAAAAATTAATCCTATTTCTATGTATTAGCAATGTACAGTTGGAAACAGGATTTTAAAATGCCATGTACAATAGCTCTAAAAAATAAGTATTTATACCTATAGTTAGATATAAATCTAACAAACAAATATAGATGTGTGTTCAAAATGGTGATGACCGAAATAAATAGAAAGAAATACTGTCTTCACGGATTCAAAGACTCAGTGTAGTAAAGAATAAGAAATTGATCTACAGATTTAACTCAATTAAAAAAAACTTTAGCAGGACATTTAAAGACAAAGAAAAGCTGATTCTAACATTTATGTAGAAATTAAATAAATCAGAATAGCTAAGGCACTTTTGGAAAAGAATAAGGGTGGAGAAATTACACCATATGATTTTAAGGCCTTTTATAAAGTTAAAAGTATCTAGACAATGTGGTGTCAGTGAAGGAAAAGATACATAAATCAATGAAACAAAGTAGAAAGTCCAAAAGTAGATTTACCCAAATATGACCCTTGATTTTTAACAGTAGTGCAAAAGAAATTCAGTGGAGAGAGCATAATATTTTCAACTAATGGGATTGGAGCAATAGGATTCCCTTTTATAAAACAAAATACTTCCACTTAAATATGCTGAATTATACAAAAATTTACTCAAAATGGATTATTGGTCTAAATGGAGAAGATGAAACTAAAACTTTTAGGGATAAAATAGAATAAAACTTTTGTGATCTAGAATTCAAAGAGTTCTCTTATATGAAATTCAAAATACACTGTAAAAATACTGAATGTTATCAAATTAAAATCTTTTGCTACATGAAAGGCACAGTCAAGAGAATGAAAAGACAAGCTACATACTGAGAAAAAAATATTTGTAAGCCATGTATTCAGTAAAGAACATGTTTCAAGACTTTACCAAGAAATCTTAAAACTCAAGACTACAAGGACAAACAACTTCATTAAAAAATGGGCACTGAACCCACGTTTGAACAGACACTTCACTACGAAGATATGTAGATGGCAAATAAGTATATTAAAAAGTGTTCAACATCATTAACGATGAGATACCATGACACAGCTATCAGAATGGTTAAAGTTTTAAAACACTGACAATCTTAAATGCTATCAAAGATATGGAAAAATAGCAATTCTTATGCATTGCTAATGGGGATGCAAGATGATATAGTTGTTCTGAAAATCAGTTTGGCAGCTTCCTACATAGTTAAACATACCACATGACCCAGCAATCCCACTCCTGAGTATTTTGCCAAGAGAAATGAAAACTAGTGTTCATACAAAAGTCTGTACCACTAAGTCAATCATAGGGGTGGTACAGTGGATAAGAATCGCCTGCCAACGCAGGGGACATGAGTTTGATCCCTGGTCCAGGAAGACTCCACATGCTTCAAAGCGATTAAGCCCATAGGCCACGACTACTGAGCCCTTGTACCTAGAGCCTGTGCTCCGCAACAAGAGAAGCCACCACAATGAGAAGATCTTGCACTACAACAAAGAGTAGCCCCCATTCACTGTAAGTAGAGAAACCCTGCATGCAGCAACGAAGACCCAGCACAACCAAAAATAAAATAAACTATTTTCACAAAAGAAACATATATATAGTCAATATCTCAGCACACAAAGGTGCACCATAAATGTTTGTTGGATTGAATTACAAACAATTATTTAAGACCACTACTCCCCATATTCCACTCTGCCCCAACCTAGTTGAAATTACTGTCTGCTGGCTGATCATGAATCCCGTGGACGGAGGAGCCTGGTGGGCTGCAGTCCATGGGGTCGCTAGGAGTCAGACACGACTGGGTGGCTTCACTTTCACTTTCATGGATTGGAGAAGGAAATGGCAACCCACTCCAGTGTTCTTGCCTGGAGAATCCCAGGGACGGGGGAGCCTGGTGGGCTGCCGTCTCTGGGGTCGCACAGAGTTGGACACGACTGAGAGACTTCACTTTCACTTTTCACTTTCATGCATTGGAGAAGGAAATGGCAACCCACTCCAGTGTTCTTGCCTGGAGAATCCCAGGGACAGGGGAGCCCCGGTGAGCCGCCGCCTATGGAGTTGCACAGAGTTGGACACGACTGAAGCAACTTAGCACCAGCAGCAGTCTCACCTGAAGCTAGCCTTAAGGCTCATAAATTTTTTAAAAAGAATTTGCGATAGGTCTGTTACTTGCTGACAAAAACATCCTGTCAGATGTCAGATTGCTTCCTTTCATCTTTAAAATCAATTATTTGTAGAGATGTAAGCATAAGATCTCAATGGGTTATTATCTACATGCCTTTCATAAGTTCAAAGGACAACCTCAGTTAGGATTTCCAGAACAACCTGAAAAAAAAAAACTAAACAAGTTGAGAAATCTCTTCCCTCCCACTGCTCCTCCCTCCAGCTCTCCTTTCTTTGATTAAATAGGCATTAGCACACCTTCTCAAAAAGACTGCTCTGTGGTGTTCACTATCATCTCTGCACATTTGAAACCTCAGACTCTCCCAGATGCACCTCAGTGCTGTGTATCACCGCATACCTCTAAGCGATGGGAACAGCATTCCTATCATCGGACTTGGTACCTACTCTGAACCTAAATCGGTAAGCTTGTCTCTCCCTCTTTTTTTTTTAAATGAATGCTTTCCTAAAGGATAATCTGTCATTCATTTTGAATGAACTTCACTGCTTTAATTTTTGTAGTAATGAATGGAACCTTGAAGGACAGCTATTTGGCTGAATGAGTACTGAGCCAAAGGTTAAATCGGTTTACAATTTAAAAGTATCTTGACTTAACGAATGGGACCTTTCTGCTTCTTTTACTAAAATTCAGCCTGAATACTGATTATTAGATTGAACCGAAGCACATAAAATTTCTGAGTTTCTGGTTTATGATTTTCTTTAAGTTCATATTTGAGAATTTTTAGTTCCATCTGACAAAACTTTAGTGAAAACCTACCATATATGAAGCACTAGGGGCTTCTCAGGTGGCACAGTGGTAAAGAACCCGCCTGTCAATACAGGAGACATAAGAGAAGCAGGTTTGATCCCTGGATTGGGAAGGTCCCATGGAGAAGGAAATAACTACCTATTTCAGTATTCTTGCCTGGAAAATCCCATGGACAGAGGAGCCTGGCAGGCTACATCCCATGGGATCACAAAGAGTTGGACATGATGAGCAACTGAACAGAACTGAACCAGAATAAAGAGCAGTATGTCTAGAAATGCTACTGAAATTTGAATGATCCTGAGTGAATGAACTCTGTTAAGCTAAGTATAAGTTAAGCAGAGTTGAGGCAGGACATTGTAGACAGAGAGGGAAGCATAGAAGCACAAAGTTAACAATCTAATTATGTCATGCCTCTGCTTAATTTTTCAATGTGCGTGCGTGTGTGTGTGCATGCGCCGTCACTCAGTATGGCTCCCTATCAATTATAGGGTAGAGGACACACTCCTTATTCACACCTTGGACTTTATGGTTCAGTCAAGACCTGTCAGTTCAGCAGCACCTACCACCACTCTTCCACCTCTCCCCACGTGTGAAACACAGCTCCTTGAATAACGTACCTATCTCCATGACCTTGAACATGCTGCTTTCCACCTGGAACATCCTTTCTCCTGAGCTGGTTAATTTTTACTAAACCTGCAAGACTCAGCTGAAGGATTCCTCTCCTTAGAAACCCACCTCCCAGCCACCACAGCTTGCCCCTCCTGTGTGTTCAGGAACCTCTTTGTGCTCAACTCTACTGAAGCAGTTATCACACGACATTGTAACCATTGTTTCTCTGCAATCTTCCCCACAAGGTGTAAAATCCATTAGGAAAGAGACCATTTCTTGTTCAGCTCTATTCTCCCAGTATAGTGTTTGGCATGTGCTGGGTGTTCAGCTAATGCTTGCTAAGTGAATGAATTTGTGAAAGGAGATGCATATATACATATATATATATAGCTTCCCAGGTGGCGCAGTGGTAAAGAATCCGCCTACAGTGTAGGAGACTCGAGTTTGATCTCTGAGTCAGGAAGATCCCTTGGAGAAGGAAATGGCAACCCGCTCCAGTATCCTTGCCTGGAAAACTCCATGGACAGAGGAGCCTGGCAGGCTACAAGTCCAAGAGGTTACAGAGTTGGACACAGCTGAGTACGCATGCACACCTGTGTGTGTGTGTGTGTGTGTGTGTGTGTGTGTGCATCGGAGGCCATGGAGATGTAAAGGCTTACAATAATAATAGCTTAAATTTCCTTAATACCTAACCATATGCCAGGAACTAGTACTTTATAGTACATGCATTTTCTGATTTAATCCTCACAACATTATGAAATACTATTTTATCCTGTTTTACAGATGAGAAAACAGAGGCATTGAGATATAAAATAAAATCCCCCAAACCTAAAGAAGAGAACTGGAATGTGAGCCTATGTAGTTTGGTCCCAGATTGTACCTTCTGAATCTCTATACTATATTGCCAGTTATAACTATCTGTTATGTCAATGAGGCTGCATATTTTTATGACTTTCTATGTGTATTTCTACATATGAAAGTATGTAGGTCTATATATCCAGAAAGTACTTAGAATGAATACATGGATAGATAGATTGTTAAGTAGCTGGGTAGAATGATAGATCTAGGATATGAACCTGATTATTTTTCTCCTCTGTTTAATTATTTCAATGACCCCCTACCAATTATATGACTTCTTACTTGTGCATCTATCATTCTGTCTTTCTACCTATCCCCTGAAACTCAGTGGGGCTCCAAGTGTTGCATTTACCAATAAAAATTATTAAGTGCCTACTATGTGTCTAGTAATGCTACAGGTTAGAGACATTCTAACCTATATGTTATGAATGTTAGAGACATTCGAAAGCAGTCGTGTGTCATCCCAAAAAAGGTTGTAACTCATTTCGGAAGATAAGACATAGTGCATTTAGAGAATATGGCATTAGTGGCATCCTACACTGTGGATGCACCAGCCACATTTGTGATCAGAAATACAGAGCTAATCCAATGCCTCACAAAATTCATAGGTGAAGAACACAACCCACCATGGAAGATTTGGGGGAGGAGGAGACAGGGAGCAGGGTATCTCTTAGCCAGAGCACTCCTTACATTCTGTTCAAAGCCACACTGCTGACAATTCCCTCACCACCGACCCAGGACCGATGAGGCAGACACTAGGGGTACCTGTGCCCAAGTCAGTCGCTGGGAAATCAAAGTATCGTATTAGATTTAATGTCAGACTCTTTGTCTGAGGGCTGCAATCTGACGCCCAGATTCAGTCTTCTCAACCCTTAGTGGGCCTGAGGTTCTTTACACAACCTTTCATCTCTCAAGAGATGGAAGGAGAATGACAGGCTGAAGTAACTGAAATCCTTTACAGTTTGTGTATATATAATCAAGTCAGTCAATATTTGTCCTGGGATCCTGTTCCATTTTGATACAGAAGTTAAAGAGCAGCAGGCATCAGGGAAAGGTCTAGGCTTATCTTGAGGGAAGGCTGGGTGGGCGCAGAGGTGAAAGGCAGAGATAAAGAAGATTTAACAGCAAGCTCTCCTCCAGCGTCCGCCCAGCTGGGACTCCACTGTTGCGCAGGCAGCAGGAACTGTAGCGTGGCAGTCCAGAGGAACGTTACCACGCAGCTGTGTGAGGCCAACCAGCCTTCTTCTGATTTACAAAGACTTTTTTTCTCTCTCTCTTACTATGCCCAACTTTCTTATAAAGATTGTTCATACCTATAGAGTCAGGGAATTTGAGACTGAATGAACATTTAGTAGCACCAAGCTCTCTGTGCACGTCCTCACTGGATGATCACTGTGAAAACTGAAATGTACATATCATCTCTGTACTGTTTCCCTAAGACAGCCTCCCAGAATGGTTTCATACAGGGATGAGATCATCTATAATAGCCTCCCAGTAGATCACTCTTCTTCCTCTCTCTCTCTATGTATCTCCATTGGAGAAAGTCTGATAGGCAAGAGTTTTGAATCCTGTTTTTTTTCCTGCTTTGACAGAAATAAATTTGATTTTTTAATGCATATCAGCCCATGAGTTAATAACCAATATTTTTCAAAAACTTCAAATAAAACTCAAGAATGTTACCAAGTGTGTAAATGACACAAATCTAGGACCAACTGCAAGTATTTTGGAAAATGGGCAATAATTCAGTAAATATTTTTGTGTGCCTAACCATGTACGAGTGGGTCCCCGGTGGCTTAGTGGTGAAGAATCCTCCTGCCAAACAGGAGACACAGGTTTGATCCCTGGGTTGGGAAGATCCCATGGAGAATGAAACAGCAACCCACTCCAGTATTCTTGCCTGGGGAATCCCATGGACAGAGGAGCCTGGTGGGCTACAGTCCATAGGATCACAAAGAGTTGGACACAACTTAGTGAAAGTCCCTCAGTTGTGTCTGACTCTTTGTGACCCCATGGACTATACAGCCCATTGAATTCTCCAGGCCAGAATAGTGGAGTGGGTAGACTTTCCCTTCTCCATGGGATCTTCCCAACCCAGGGATCAAACTCAGGTCTCCCACATTGAAGGGAGATTCTTTACCAGCTGAGCCACAAGGGAAGCCCAAGAATATTGGAGTGGGTAGCCTATCCCTTCTTCAGTGGATCTTCCCAACCCAGGAATTGAACTGGGGTCTCCTGCATTGCAGGTGGATTCTTTACGAACTGACTTAGTGACTAAGTAACAAATGTACGAGGCATTTTTCTAAGTAACACAGGGATGAAAACTATGGGTTAGAAACAGGGATTTAAAATCTGTGGGTGATTTAAGGAAGAAAAAGTAAATACACATAAAAATAAAACATAAGGAAAAGCTGAAGTGCTTTAAGAGAGACAGCACTTATTTGAAGATGAAAGTAACAACAGTTACAGGGTTATAACTGAGGCAGTACCCCTTTCTGGGTGGCTCTGGTTAAGATTTCTGTCACTATACATAATTTTCACACTCTGAAGAGTGAGTCAAAGGCTTTGTACATGGGGCAGAGAGCGGGAAGTCCAAGTCCTTAAGTACCAACCAAGGAGGAGCCTAAAACATCAAGGGGACACTGTGATGGAATTCTGCAGTGAGGAAGAGAGATTGGTGTCAACCCTGAATACATGGGCAAGTGAGAATTTATAACCAAGGAGTAGGGTCTGGGTCTATGAGTACAAAATTACTAAAAGGAAACTTTGGGAATAAGGGACTGCTGCTGCTGCTGCTAAGTCGCTTCAGTCGTATCCAACTCTGTGCGACTGCATAGACGGCAGCCCACCAGGCTCCCCCAGCCCTGGGATCCTCCAGGCAAGAACACTGGAGTGGGTTGCCATTTCCTTCTCCAATGCATGAAAGTGAAAAGTGAAAGTGAAGTCACTTAGTCGTGTCTGACTCTTTGCGACCCCATGGACTGCAGCCTACCAGGCTCCTCCATCCATGGGACTTTCCAGGTGAGAGTACTGGAGTGGGTTGCCATTGCCTTCTCCAGGAGATAAGGAACAATTCTTGCTAAAGCAACTTAACAGGATTCTTGCTGAAAAGAGGGAGTGACTAGACATCTCCTGGGACACAGTTCAGTTGAGTTCAGTTCAGTCACTCAGTTGTGTCCGACTCTTTGGAACCCCATGAACTGCAGTACATCAGGCCTCCCTGTCCATCAACTCCCAGAGTCCACCGAAACCCATGTCCATTGAATCAGTGATGCCATCCAACCATCTCATCCTCTGTCGTCCCCTTCTCCTCCTGCCCTCAATCTTTCCCAGCATCAGGGTCTTTTCAAATGAGTCAGCTCTTTGCATCAGGTGGCCAAAGTATTGGAGCTTCAGCTTCAACATCAGTCCTACCGTAAATGAACATCCAGGACTGATTTCTTTTAGGACGGACTGGTTGAATCTCTTTGCTTTCCAAGGGACTCTCAAGAGTCTTCTCTAACACCACAGTTCAAAAGCATTCATTCGTTAGCACTCAGCTTTCTTTATAGTCCAACTCTCACATCCATACATGACCACTGGAAAAACCATAGCCTTGACTAGATGGACCTTTGCTGACAAAGTAATGTCTCTGCTTTTTAACATGCTGTCTGGATTGGTCATAACTTTCCTTCCAAGGAGTAAGCGTCTTTTAATTTCATGGCTGCAGTCACCATCTGCAGTGATTTTGGAGCCCAGAAAAATAAAGTCAGCTACTGTTTCCAGTGTTTCCCCATCTATTTGCTATGAAGTGATGGGACCGGATGCCATGATCTTAGTTTTCTGAATGTTGAGCTTTAAGCCAACTTTTTCACTCTCCTCTTTCACTTTCATCAAGAGGTTCTTTAGTTTTTCTTCACTTTCTGCCATAAGGGTGGTGTCATCTGCATATCTGAGGTTATTGATATTTCTCCCAGCAATCTTGATTCCAGCTTGTGCTTCCTCCAGCCCAGTGTTTCTGATGATGTACTGTGCATATAAGTTAAATAAGCAGGGTGACAATATACAGCCTTGACGTACTCCTTTTCCTATTTGGAACCAGTCTGTTGTTCCATGTCCAGTTCTAACTGTTGCTTCCTGACCTGCATACAGGTTTCTCAAGAGGCAGGTCAGGTGGTCTGGTATTCCCATCTCTTTCAGAATTTTCCACAGTTTATTGTGATCCACACAGTCGAAGGCTTTGGCATAGTCAATAAAGCAGAAATAGATGTTTTTCTGAAATTTTCTTGCTTTTTCCATGATCCAGCGGATGTTAGCAATTTGATCTCTAGTTCCTCTGCCGTTTCTAAAACCAGCTTGAACATCTGGAAGTTCATGGTTCACGTATTGCTGAAGCCTGGCTTGGAGAATTTTAAGCATTACTTTACTAGTGTGTGAGATGAGTGCAATTGTGTGGTAGTTTGAGCATTCTTTGGCATTGCCTTTCTTTGGGATTGGAATGAAAACTGACCTTTTCCAGTCCTGTGGCCATGGCTGAGTGTTCCAAATTTGCTGGCATATTGAGTGCAGCACTTTCACAGCGTCATCTTTCGGGATTTGAAATAGCTCAACTGGAATTCCATCACCTCCACTAGCTTTGTTCGTAGTGATGCTTCCCAAGGCCCACTTGACTTCACATTCCAGGATGTCTGGTTCTAGGTGAGTGATCACACCATCATGATTATCTGGGTCGTGAAGATCTTTTTTGTACAGTTCTTCTGTGTATTCTTGCCACCTCTTCCTAAATTTTATTTTATTTTTAAACTTTACATAACTGTATTAGTTTTGCCAAATATCAAAATGAATCCACCACAGGTATACATGTGTTCCCCATCCTGAACCCTCCTCCATCCTCCCTCCCCATTCCATCCCTCTGGGTTGTCCCAGTGCACCAGCCCCAAGCATCCAGTATTGTGCATCTAACCTGGACTGGCAACTTGTTTCATACATGATATTTTACACATTTCAATGCCATTCTCCCAAATCTTCCCACCCTCTCCCTCTCCCACAGAGTCCATAAGACTGTTCTATACATCAGTGTCTCTTTTGCTGTCTCGTACACAGGGTTATTGTTACCATCTTTCTAAATTCCATATATATGCGTTAGTATACTGTATTGGTGTTTTTCTTTCTGGCTTACTTCACTCTGTATAATAGGCTCCAGTTTCATCCACCTCATTAGAACTGATTCAAATGTATTCTTTTTAATGGCTGAATAATACTCCATTGTGTATATGTACCACAGCTTTCTTATCCATTCATCTGCTGATGGACATCTAGGTTGCTTCCATGTCCTGGCTATTATAAACAGTGCTGCGATGAACATTGGGGTACACGTGTCTGTTTCCCTTCTGGTTTCCTCAGTGTGTATGCCCAGCAGTGGGATTGCTGGATCATAAGGCAGGTCTATTTCCAGTTTTTTAAGGAATCTCCACACTGTTCTCCATAGTGGCTGTACTAGTTTGCATTCCCACCAACAGTGTAAGAGGGTTCCCTTTTCTCCACACCCTCTCCAGCATTTATTACTTGTAGACTTTTGGATCGCAGCCATTCTGACTGGTGTGAAATGGTACCTCATAGTGGTTTTGATTTGCATTTCTCTGATAATGAGTGATGTTGAGCATCTTTTCATGTGTTTGTTAGCCATCTGTATGTCTTCTTTGGAGAAATGTCTATTTAGTTCTTTGGCCCATTTTTTGATTGGGTCATTTATTTTTCTGGAGTTGAGCTGTAGGAGTTGCTAGTATATTTTTGAGATTAGTTGTTTGTCAGTTGCTTCATTTGCTATTATCTTCTCCCATTCTGAAGGCTGTCTTTTCACCTTGCTAATAGTTTCCTTTGATGTGCAGAAGCTTTTAAGGTTAATTAGGTCCCATTTGTTTATTTTTGCTTTTATTTCCAATATTCTGGGAGGTGGGTCATAGAGGATCCTGCTGTGATGTATGTCAGAGAATGTTTTGCCTATGTTCTCCTCTAGGAGTTTTATAGTTTCTGGTCTTACGTTTAGATCTTTAATCCATTTTGAGTTTATTTTTGTGTATGGTGTTAGAAAGTGTTCTAGTTTCATTCTTTTACAAGTGGTTGACCAGAGTTCCCAGCACCACTTGTTAAAGAGATTGTCTTTAATCCATTGTATATTCTTGCCTCCTTTGTCAAAGATAAGGTGTCCATATGTGCGTGGATTTATCTCTGTTGCCACCTCTTCTTAACATCTTCTGCTTCTGTTAGGTCCCTATCATTTCTGTCCTTTATTGAGCCCATCTTTGCATGGAATGTTCCCTTGGTATCTCTAATTTCTTGAAGAGATCTCTAGTCTTTCCCATTCTATCGTTTTTCTCTATCTCTTTGCATTGATTGCTGAGGAAGGCTTTCTTATCTCTCCTTGCTATTCTTTGGAACTCCGCATTCAAATGGTATATCTTTCCTTTTCTCCTTTGCTTTTTGCTTCTCTTCTTTTCACAGCTTTTTGTAAGGCCTCCTCAGACAGCCTTTTTGCTTTTTTGCATCTTTTCCTTGGGGATGTTGATTCCTGTCTCCTGTACAATGTCATGAACCTCCGTCCATAGTTCATCAGGCACTCTGTCTATCAGATCTAGTCCCTTAAATCTATTTCTCACTTCCACTGTATAATCATAAGGGATTTTATTTAGGTCATACCTGAATGGTCTAGTGGTTTTCTCCACTTTCTTCAATTTAAGCCTGAATTTGGCAGTAAGGAGTTCATGATCTGAGCCACAGTCAGCTCCTGGTCTTGTTTTTGCTGACTGTATAGAGCTTCTTCTACTTTGGCTGCAAAGAATATAATCAATCTGATTTCGGTGTTGACCATCTGGTGATGTCCATGTGTTGTTGGAAGTGGGTGTTTGCTATGACCAGTACGTTCTCTTGGCAAAACTCTATTAGCCTTTGCCCTGCTTCATTCTGTACTCCAAGGCCAAATTTGCCTGCTACTCCAGGTGTTTCTTGCGGCACAGTGGAGTATGAGAAACATGATTTCATATCAAAAGTGAACAGATATGGAGGGTGAGAGGGTGTGCTTAAACTGATGTAGCAGAATTCTTGCTATACTTGGACAGAGCAGAAATAAGTATGAAAGTCCATGTTGGAAAAGAGTTCAAAGGAGCCTGATTAGAGGTTGGTCCATGAAAGAATCCTTGGCAGGGTTGAGACTGTTTTCACAATCTCTGCCTAAAGGGGCCAGGGACGAGGCAGAAACCATAAGTAAATGGTCCTGGAGAGCCAAGTCTGTTTCTCAGCCTTGTTGTGCTTTCCCATTTTGATAATATATATGAGTGCTGCTGCTGCTGCTAAGTCACTTCAGTCGTGTTCGACCCTGTATGACCCCATAGACGGCAGCCCACCAGGCTCCCCCATCCCTGGGATTCTCCAGGCAAAAACACTGGAGTGGGTTACCATTTCCTTCTCCAATGCATGAAAGTGAAAAGTGAAAGTGAAGTCGCTCAGTCGTGTCCGACTCTTCGTGACCCCATGGACTGCAGCCTACCAGGCTCCTCCATCCATGGGATTTTCCATGGATGCAAGAGTACTGGAGTTGGGTGCCATCGTCTTCGCAGTGGTAAAGAATCTGTTTGCCAACGCAGGAGATGCAGGAGGCTTGACTTCAATCCTGGAGTTAGGAAGCTCCCCTGGAGAAGGGCATGGCAACCCACTTCCGTATTCTTGCCTGGAGAATCCCATAGACAAAGGAGCCTATTGGGCTACAGTCCAGGGGGTTGCAAAGATTCGGACACGATTGCGCATGCACACGTATATGTGTGAGTGCAAGAAATGCTTTCTTCTTCTCTACAGTACAAAACCAAAACACACAAAAAACAAACAAAAACACACGCACGTAACACTCAGGAGACCACTGCTGGTACAGATACAGTGAAGTCCCAGGGATTTCATGCACTGTTCTAAATGAACACAGCAATTTCTCCACTACAGCCAGTTGTCATTCATAAACAAAAGTTCAGTGTGGCCTGCTCTTCTCACATATTTCAGAGAATTTTGTAAAGTAATTAACATTTTGTAAGTCATGGCAACTCATTTATATTACTGTAAAACACTGTGTGGGCTAGTATTTTAAGGGTCAAAGAAAGTAATTCAGCTCGGGTTTGTTTTTACTTTTAATAGAGTGAATATCCTGAGTTCCATGCAGTACTTGTGACGCCTTCACACTCACTCCCGTTACAGAAACCCTGGCTCTTAGACATCAAATACCAAGAACTGACTTCTGCATTTTTTGTCATTCCTCGCCAGAGGCAATGAATACTGTGCATCAAACTGCAAAAAAAAAAAAAAAAAAAAAAAAGGCTTGGTGGTTGAGGTAGATGGTAATAAAAAAAAAATACCAGGGAGAAAAACGTAGATTCATATTTCAAAGCCATTAACCTGCCAACGTTAAAATGGATTAAAATGAGCAGAGATGAAATATACAGAGATGAAGTGAGATGGCTTCCATAATAAATCAGGCAAAAAGTAATAAGAACTTGAACTTGGTTGGTGGCTGTGAGGAATATAATTTGGCTGGAGCCTAGAAAAGAAATAAGCTGGCTGAAGGATACAAATCATGGAGTAGATTCTACAAAGCTCCAGCTACCAACTGGGTCCAAACAAAGGAGAATGAATAGTAGCTCCAAGGACAAAAATGGATGTTCCATGACCAGGTTACTACATTCTTTGGATCTAAGGTTTTGAGTTTATCTGAGACTTACCTTTTATTTTTGACCTACTTCCTCATTTTTTTTAACATTTAAAAATCTGAAATATGCAGAGGGGTGAATACTTCTTCATTCTTATTTATTTTTATTGAAGTATAGTTGTTTTACAATGTTGTCAATTTCTGTTGTAAGCAAAGTGATTTGGTTATACATGTATATACATTCTTTTAAGTATTTTTTTTCCATTATGGTTTATCATAGGGTATTTTTAAAATAGGGGAATACTTTTAAAGCCAACATCTGAGTAACCACCACACAGATCCAAAATTAGATATACCCACCCACAGAAGCCCTCTGTGTGCCCTTTCCAGTCCAGAGCCCTCCTTTCCTCAAGAGGTAATTGGTCTTCTAACTCTAATGGCAACTATTTTCTTGCTTTTTTCTAAAGGTCAGTCAACTTTTTTCAGGTAGATTGCCTGGTTCCTCCTCATTTAGTTGTTCTTGTGGGTTGTCATCTTGTTCCTTCACTTGCAACATATTTATTTGTTATCTTGTTTTGTCTAATTTCCTGTGTTTCTGGTCTCCTTTCCATAGGCTGCAGGATCGTAGTTCTTCTTGCTTCTGTCCCACTGCCCACTGGTGCAGCAGGTTGGTCTAGGGGCTTGTGCAGGCTTCCTGGTAGAAGGGCCAGGTGCCTGCCCTCTGGTGGTGGAGCTGGGTCTTGTCCTTCTGATGGGCAGGGCCATGTCAATGGGTGTGTTTTGAGGTGGCTCTGAGCTCAGTACTCAAAAGACGGTACAGCCTGTCTTCTAATGGGTGGAGCTGTGTTCCTACCTTGTTAGTTGTTTGGCTTGAGGCTTTCCAGCCCTGGAGCATGCACGTTGATGGATGGGGCTGTTTTGGTGCTGAAATGTAGACATTTCAGGAGAGCTCACTCCAATCAGTATTCCCTGAGGCTTCTACCAGTGTCCTTGCCCCAACAGTGAGTTATAGTCTACCTTTATCTCCCCAAAAGACCCTCCAAGACCGCTGTGTAGGTCCAGCCCAGGTTCTCATGGGGGTGCTCCTTTGTACTGGGTCCCAGTGCACATGAGACCTTGTGTGTGCCCTCCAAGAGTTGTTATTGTTCAGTTACTGACTGTTTGCGACCCCATGGACTGCAGCATGCCAGGCTTCCCTGTCCTTCACCACATCCCAGAGCTTGCTCAAACTCATGTCCATCCAGTCGGTGATGCCATCCAACCATCTCATCCTCTGTCATCCCCTTCTCCTCCTGCCTTCAATCTTTCCCAGCATCAGGGTCTTTTCAAATGAGTCAAATCTTTGCATCAGGTGGCCAAAGTATTGGAGTTTCAGCCTCAGCATCAGACCTTCCAATTGAATATTCAGGATTGATTTCCTTTAGGATTGACTGGTTTGATCTCCTTGCTGTCCAAGGGACTCTCAAGAGTCTTTTCCAACACCACAGCTCAAAAGCATCAATTCTTTGGCTCTCAGCCTTCCTTATGGGCCAACTTTCACATCCAGACATGACTATTGGAAAAATCATAGCTTTTACTATTTGGACTTAAGTCAATAAAGTAATGTCTCCGATTTTTGATATACTGTCTAGGTTGGTCATAACTTTCCTTCCAAGGAGCAAGCGTCTTTTAATTTCATGGCTGCAGTCACCATCTGCAGTGATTTTGGAGCCCAAGAAAATAAAGTCTGTCACTGTTTCTTGCCCTCCAAGAGTGGAGTTTCTGTTTCCCTAGCCCTGTGGAGCTCTTGCATTCAAGTCTCACTGGCCTTCACAGCTAAAAGCTCTTGGACTTCTTGTTCCTAATACTAAACTCTCTGACTGTCATCGAGGGCTATTTTTATGTGGCAGCATCCCTGTGCAGCCTGCCTGGGTTTAATATTTTTTGGTGCGAGGGTTGTTTTTAGTATAGATACCTGCGTGTGGCTGATGTTGTGGTGACCAGAGCTATACTGGATATTGATCAGGGCCTCCCCTTAGCTCTGTGGTTGTCCCTGCTCTGTCAAGGTGGGGTCTGCTCCCTAGTTGTTGTAGTCGAGGCCCCCCTCCCCAGATCCGTTTCTTGGTTGTATTTCTGATCTGCGGTGTGAGGGAGGCAGAAGTGGAGCACTCCCACTGGGAGGGAAGCCACTGAGTAGTCCTCCTCTGGAGCTGGTCACCCATGGGTGTCCTCTGTTGTGTCACCTTTCACCTGTTGTGCAAGCTCTCAGATTACACACTTGGCACTGCTTTCAGCCCCACCTTAACCATGGGCATGCCAGCAGTTGGCCTTGTGTCTCTCAGATGTTGATTTCACCAGGCCACCAGCACAGATCCACTGAAGTCAGTGCCCAGGTTGCAGCAATCATGGATTTGGCCCTCTGTGGGCACTATGGAGGCAGCTCAGACTCTGGCCTGGCCCCACACCCCTGTTTAAGTGCCCACAAAGTCCACAGCTGCTAAAGCTAGGCCCTTCCTGGACATAAGAGCCCTCGTGTCTGTTTACAAGTCTTGCAGGCACTGAACTTACAAAGCTGGTCTCGGGGGTGTCAATTTGCAGTTGTGAAAAGAGATTTCAGCTTTTCTTCCTTAGTTGCATGGCCCTTGGGGCTCAGCTATAGTTTGGGCACCATCCCCACATGTGGACCACCCAAGGGGTCCACTCCCAAGGCTGTCCTGGTGCACATAAGTCAGCCTTAGTGAGGAGGGGAGTGTGGATGCAGTGGTGGCCAGGGTCACAAGAAGAAAGCCTTTCCTAGTGCCCAGGGAGGCAAGGGCCATGTGTGGGGAGAGAGGCTTCAGTGGTGGTCCCACCTCTTGTGTGTCACTTAACAATGGTGCTTCCCTTCTACAGGGGTCTGTGTTTCCTCCACAAGCATTCTCAGCTGCATTTTCCCCAGTCCCATTCCCTTAGGCTGTCTCCTCATAGCCAAGAGCAGTGCTCTCCCCAGGTCTGCTCACCAAACCCCTTGTTTAGCACCCAGCCCTCATGTGCACTGGCAACACACCTCTCAGGCTGGGGCACGCAGGGTTGTGGCACAGACCATCTGCAGGTCTCAGTCTGTCCTGCGTCAGTCAGTTCAGTCGCTCAGTCATGTCCGACTCTCTGCAACCCCATGGACAGCAGCATGCCAGGCTTCTCTGTCCATCACTAACTCCCGGAGTTTACTCAAACTTATGTCCATCGCGTTGGTGATGCCATCAACCACATCATCCTCTGTTGGCCCCTTCTCTTCCTGCCTTCAATCTTTCCCAGCATCAGGGTCTTTTCAAATGAGTCAGTTCTTTGCATCAGGTGGCCAAAGTATTGGAGTTTCAGCTTCAGCATCAGTCCTTCCAATGAATATTCAGGATTGGTTTCCTTTGGGATGGACTGGTTGGATCTCCTTGCTGTCCAAGGGACTCTCAAGAGTCCTCTTCAATACCACAGTTCAAAAGCATCAATTCTTCAGTGCTCAGCTTTCTTTATAGTCCAACTCTCACATCCATACATGACCACTGGAAAAACCATAGCCTTGCCCAGACGGACCTTTGTTGGTAAAGTAATGTCTGCCACAGATCATTTGTGCTCTCCTCTGATAGCCCCCAAAGCTCCCTTTCCATCCCAACTGATCTCCCCACCAGTGAGGGGGCTTCTTTAGGTGTGGGAACTTCTCCTTTCCTTCAGCTCCCCCCAGGGGTGCAGCATCCTGTCTCCTCTCCTTTTCCTTTTCCCTTCTTTCTTTCATCCTACCTGGTTATGCAGGGATCTTTCTTGTTGCTTTAGATGTCTGAGGTCCTCTGCTAGTGTTCAGCAGGTGCTCTGTGAGGACTGTTCAATTTGTAGATGTATTCTTGATGCACTTGTAGGGAGAGATGAACTCTACGTCCTCCTACTCCTCTGCCATCTTGACTCTCTCTAAAGGTCATACAACAGAAAAAAAAAATTTTTTTAATTGAAATACAGTTGATTTGCAATGTTGCATTAGTTTCAAGTGTAAAGTTTACATCCAGATATACATTCTTTTTCCCATTCTTTTCTCATATAGCTTATATACAAGATATTGAGTATGGTTTCCTGTGCTATACAGTAGGTCTTTTTTGGTTATCTGTTTTATACAGCTACTACTGTATGTTAATCTCAAACTCCTAGTTTATCCCACCTCCCCTTTCCCCTTTGGTAACCATAATTTTGTTTTCTATGTATGTGAGTCTATTTTTATTTTGTAAATAAGTTCATTTTTTTTAGATTTTTTTTTTTTAGATTCTACATATACATGATATTATACGATATTTGTCTTTGCCTGACTTACTTCACTTAGTATGTAATCTCTGGGTCCACCCATGTTGCTGCAAATGGCATTATTTCATTCCTTGTTTATGACTGAGTAATAGTCTATTGTACATATATATTTGCACATATTTATCCATTCCTCTGTTGATGGGCACTTAAGTTGTTTCCATATCTTGGCTATTGTAACAAATGCTGTGATGAACATAGGGGTGCATATATCTTTTCAAATTTTGACAGTTGTTGGATTTCTTATAAATGGAAACATACTGAATGCACTATTTTTTGATTTGCCTCTTTTTCCCAATATTATGCTGTAAGATTCACTGTGTTATTGCTTATCAGCCGTTTTAATTGCTGTATAACATTGATTTAAAAGAATATGTCAGTATCTGCATTCTATTGGTGGGCATTTGTATTGCTCCCAGTTTGGGCTTTCACAGACAATATTGCTAAAAAGAGTCTTACACATATCTTATTGCACAAGTACATGAGTTTCTATAAATGCACTGTATGAGTATCAGTATCTTCAGTTTTAGTAGATGATATCAATACAGACAATTTCCAAAGTAGTTATGTAATTTACATTCCCTCTAAGAATTCATGGGTGAACTTCTTGCTCCACATTGTCACCAATACTTGGTGTCTTTTTAATTTATGCAACTTTAGTAAGAGTAAAATCATCTTTCATTGTGGTTTTAACTTGCATCTTCTTTACCCTACATAAAAATGGCCAATTTTTCATATTTTTTCATATTTTATTAGCCAGTTGTATGTTTTTTGCAAAGTGGCTATGCCTTCTATGCATTATTCTTTATTGGATTTTTCTCTTTTTATTTATATGGTGAATTTTAAAAATATCTGGATATGAGTTCTTTATCAATTATGTCATGTAAAACTACCTCTTTTGAATTGCCTTTTTCAATAGTGTCTTTTGATGATCAGACGTCGATGCAATGCAGGACACCTGGGTTTGATCCCTGGGTCAGGAAGATACCCTGGAGAAGGAAATGACAACCCACTCCAGTACTCTTGCCTGGAAAATTCCATGGACAAATGATCCATGGGATTGCAAAGAGTTGCACACGACTGAGCAACTTCACTTCTGACTTTGATGATCAGAGTTTCTCAATTTTAATACTGTCACATTTATCACTCTTCTAATTTGTTATTAGCACTTTCTTTAGCTTGTTTAAGAAATCCTCCTTTACCCAAGTGTCTTAGTTTGGGTACTCTGGGAAACAGCCTCTGGGAGAAGGAAATTAGCATGCAGGAGGCTTACTGGGGCGTAGTCTCGGGAACCAGACCTGCAAGGGGGTGAGAAAAGCAGGTCTGTGAAGAAGGGAGGGTTGAACTGTGATACAGCAGCTCATCAACCCCACAGAGAGCTCTGGAATGGGAATGGTGCCGAGAGTTGTACTAAGTCAAGAGGACAAGGCTTTTACACACTTGCACCGTCCATAGAGGGAATCAGTATGTATGATTAGCAGCCAGCACTACCGACAGCTGAGGAAATGAGTGTCTCTGTTCTGGGGGCTACCCCATGCCAACCACTAGTCTAACCCTGGTGCCAACTAGACCTACTGGCTTTGTGTGCTAAGTTCTTCCCTGGGAAAAACTCTTCAATAATTATCTGGTTTCTTTCCTGGAAAAAGTTTTAAAGAGGTAGGTTATCAGTTGAATACAACTCCTGCCACTAAGGCTGTCTTAAGAACTTCCCTGGTGGTCCAGTGGTTAAGAATCCACCTGCCAATGCAGGGAACATGGGTTCAATCCCTGGGTCAGGAAGATCCCACATGCCATGGGGCAACTAAGCCCGTGCACCACAAAAGACCCAGCGCACCTAAAAAATAAATAAATATTAAAGCTGTCTTCAAGCTGCAATTGATACTTATTGTCTCCCTCTGAGACTCCCGATTCTAGATTTCTGCACCCTTAGCCTACACCTCTGCTGGTCTGGGTGGCTTATGTGGTATTATGACCCAGATTCTCATCTCTGAACTGTGTGAGTCTCTTGTCAACTTATCCTTCTCAGATCATTTACTCAGGTCATTGTCCATTAACTATTGAAATTGGGAAAGGGTATATCATTGACCTGGGTGCTAAACACTTTCTTCCCTGTCCCACTGGGTAAATATGGAGGAGCTCTACTGCCTTCGATTTTAAAACTCACTCATCCCTGACAGAATGGCAGCGTTTCACCCTGAATGCTAAACTCTAGAAATAAGGAGCCTGGTTTGCCCCTGGAAACTCAGCTTAAAACTCAGGGATGGGAATTACACATTTTCTAAATGGCATAAAAGGGAGTGATGCTAAGTCTGTTGGGTTTTCAGACTCCTGTATTCTACTTGTGGGTCACACAACACTGGATGATGGAAGTTGACCTAGGGTATGTCACACCTCATCCTTACTGGCTTCCCCACTTTCTTAAGTTGATAAAAGGTGCTGCTGTCCATTTCAGAAAACAGATTTCTTATTTTACTAAAAGTGTTCTTATGTATGGAGTCAGTTTTTTTGTATTTTAGATTCTCTGATCTTATCACTTATTTGAGTCTACAAACATGGTATTCTATTTGAGCTTTCTTATTTTTCCCTAAAATTAATTTCCCCCAGAGAATCTGTCTTAATTTACATAGAATTCTCTTATGCTACCTTTAAGACCTACAGAGAAGTATTAATACTTTTCTCACATCCACATTTCCAAATAGTTCCTCCATGTTGATTAGAATTAAGTCCAAAATAGTAATTCACCTCACTGCTGCTTCTGCCATCTAACAAAGTATTTTTAGCAAGTAAAGATCTTTTAGAAAAGGCTCTTTAATGATACCTGAATAATCAAACTTTTCACTACTATAACCTGCTGCGGTGCCATAATCTTTATTAAAAAAAACACCAGCCATATATTACTCAGGCTGAATCAGTACCACACTCCTACCTTAGCCCTTGTTGTTTACCCTTTCTTTATACTAAATGTTTCATTTCTTGGGTTAACCTTTGAAAATACAATCATATAGTGACTTCCCTGGTGGTTCAGTGGCTAGGATTCTGTGCTCCCAATGCAGGGGGCCTGGGTTCAGTACCTGATCAGGGAACTAGGTCCCCCATGCTGCAACTAAGGGTCTGCATGCTGCAACCGAGCATCCTGCAACCAAGCATCACGCAACCGAGCATCCCGCAACCGAGCATCCCACAACCGAGCACCCCCTATGCCACAATGAAGATCTAAGACCACATGTGTTGTGACTAAGACCTAGCACAGCCAAATAAATTTAAAAAAAATTTTTTTTTAGAAAATACAATCATATATTTCAATATGCATTGTTTTGGGCTTTTCCCCTTGTATTAAATTTACTTTAGCTGTATACTTGGTGGCTCAGTGGTAAAGATCTGCCTGCCAATGCAGGAAACTCGGGTTCAATCCCTGGGCTGGGAAGATGCCCTGGAGAAGGGAATGGAAACCTACTCCAGTATTCTTGCCTGGAGAATTCCATGGACAGAGGAGCCTGGAGGGCTACAGTCCATGGGGTCACATAGAGTCAGCCATAACTGAGCGACTAACACTTTTCACTTTCCGTTTTCATACTTAAACTATCAGCTCTAACCCACAGAATCTCAGTGATATGTCTGAGATATATTTACTATCTTATATTGAACTTTATTGCTTTTTGTTAGTACTACGTATACACCCAAGAAAGAAAGCAGTATTTTTACCTTTTCCCCAGTAAATTTCTGATTCTACCCGAACCCTCCTCTTCCCACTGTGCTTTTATTGTCATAGTTGTCATCCATAACACCTCATTTTACAGCTTGGGGGGTTTGGGCTTAATTTCTGTTCAAGCTTTATTGATCATGTTGTTAAGTCACCCAAGATGTGTTTCTAACATTCCTGAAAAGTGTGTCTCCCTTTCCCAACTATTTTACATTTGTGACTATGAATTCTTTTTTTCTAATACCATCTGTGTAGCCAACTGGTTCATTTTTCCTATCCTCTTAACATTAGTAGTAATGACTTTTAACTGAAATAGGGGAAGAAAATAGTTTATGCTCCCAACGCTTTCTGTTTCCAGCCCAGAACTATAAAGTCACTAGATATACAAGAGATTCCTGGTCTCATTCATTCTACAACAAATCACCACTTGTCTGATATGACATTATCAAGCATTTGGTTAGAATACTGAAAATACAGACACAAGCACAAGTAGTTTTCAACATTTGTGAATGAGACGGGAATGATCATCATCTGAATATGAGGTCTACAAATCTACAAATAGCATTAAGCCTCTCCCCTATACAAAACCTAAAATAGGACTTGTAATTTTAATTTGATGAGATTAGTTGTTTGTCTTAAGGAAAGTCTCCATCAAGTCCTTCACTTCTCATTAAGAAAAAATGTAAATGAAGCACACTCTTGTATATTTAAATGTCTTCATAACTAAAGAACAGTAATTTATATGTGATTTGAAAAATGGATAACTTACACCTCAAGTGCTAAGAATTTGTCAGGTTTGGGGGTCCTGAATACCCTCAGTCTTATGCTTCATGCAGTTTTATGAAACGAACAAAGCTCTGGCTGCCAAATTTGATAAAAATGCATCTTGAAAAATGTAACACACCCCTGACAATCTTTTTATCCCAGCTCTACTGAGGTGTAATTGACATATAATAAACCACACATATTTGAAGTGTACAGTTTGATGAGTTTGACACATGTATATATTTGTGAAGCCATCATCATAATTAAGACAGTAAACACATCATCACTGCAAGCTTGTTTGAACTTCCTTGTTTTCCCTCCCTATGATTCATGCCCACAGACCCTACCCACTACCACAGGCAATTCCTGATCTGTGACTGTTACTATAGGTTAGTTTTAATTTTCTAGTATTTTAATAAATAGAATCAGAAAGTATTTATTCTTTTTTTGTCTGACTTCTGGTATAATTATTTTGATATTCATCCATGTTATTGTGTGTAACAATAGTTCATTCCTTCTTATTACTGAGTGGTATTCCAGTCTGTGGATGTATCTCAGTTTTTTTTTAACCCATGCCTTTAACTTATAATTGAGCCTTCTTCAATGAACTTGTGCCCTCCTATAACAGGACTGGGCTTCCCTGGTGGCTCAAATGGTTAATGCAGGAGACCCAGGTTTGATCCCTGGGTTAGGAAGATTTCTTGGAGAAGGAAATGGCAAACTACTCCAGTATTCTTGCCTGGAGAATCCCATGGACAAGAGGAGCCTGGTGGGCTACAGTCCATGGGTTGCAAAGAGTCAGACACAACTTAGCAACTAATACACATTCACAACAGGGCTATCGTGAAATCTCTTATCTTTGGGAACAATTGATCAAGTTACATTTCTGAAGCTGCAAAGCTAAAGGCAGCCCTGGGATGAATGAATCTTCCATTAAGGGTTAGAAGCAATCTGATAGGTCAATTTCTCTGGTTTTCAGACTCCATCTTCCAGTCACAACAGCATAGAATTGGCAATTTGTCATGTTTGCTATAAAACAATGTTTGTGCCAAGTGTCCTGATTCAGTTCAGTTCAGTTCAGTATGTTCAGTCATTCAGAGTTCAGAGTTCAGTCATGTCCAACTCTGTGACCCCATGAACTGCAGCATGCCAGGCCTCCCTGTCCATCACCAACTCCCAGAGTTTACTCAAATTCATGTCTACTGAGTTGGTGATGCCATCCAACCATCTCATCCTCTGTCGTCCCTTTCTCCTGCCTTCGATCTTTCCCAGCATCAGGGTCTTTTCCAATCAGTCAGTTCTTCTCATCAGGTGACCAAAGTTTTGGAGTTTCAGCTTCAGCATCAGTCCTTCCAGTGAATATTCAGGACTGATTTCCTTTAGGATTGACTGGCTGGATCTCCTTGCAGTCCAAGCGACTCTCAAAGAGTTTTCTCCAACACCACAGTTCAGAAGCATCAATTCTTCAGCGCTCAGCTTTCTTTACAGTCCAACTCTCACATCCATCCATGACTACTGGAAAAACCATAGCTTCGACTAGACAGACCTTTGTTGGCAAAGTAATGTCTCTGCTTTTTAATATGCTGTCTAGGTTGGTCATAACTTTTTTCCAAGGAGCAAGATTAAGAACGATTAAACTAAACGAAAGACGTATTTCTCTTCTCCCCCTCCCAATTCCCGATCATTTTAGACTCCTAAGGGGACCTGTGCAACATCAGTGAAGATTGCCATTGACACGGGGTACCGGCACATTGATGGGGCCTACCTCTACCAGAACGAGCATGAAGTGGGGGAGGCCATCAGAGAGAAGATAGCAGAAGGAAAGGTGCGGAGGGAGGATATCTTTTACTGCGGAAAGGTGAGTCTTCCCTTCACCTACACGGTGGGCCTGATGTCACTTTTCCCTGCTGAAGAAACTCACCAAGCCACCAGCTTGTGGGATCTTAGTTTCCCACACCCCCTGCAATGGAAGTACAGAGTCCTAACCACTGGACCATCAGGGGTGTCCCAAAGAGTGAGTTCTGAACTGGCAAATTCCTCAATCTTGCCAAGAATTTAGGGACTAAATAGCCCCTTGAAGTTAGGGCAAAGTTTTTTCTTCACACTTGGGCATCGATTTAACACAATATGGAAGAGCCACACCTACAACGAAAGTAGATTTGAGGAGTAAAGGGACATGAGGAAGTGGTTCATATTACAATAAGCATTTGTCACAACTTTTTTCTTTAAAATAGGTAGTCTTTCTTCTTCTGTATATGCCGGTTTGTCCATAGATCACTAATTTTTTGAGATATAATTCATTTACCATGAGGCTCACCATGTAAAATCAGTGCTTTTTAGTATATTCACAGAGTTGTACAACCATGACCAATACCTTCTCCAGAATATTTTTATCACTCCAAAAAGAAACCCCTCCCATTTATCCCTCTCTGCTAGTCACTGATAAACACTGATCTACTTTATTTCTCTCTAGTTCTCCTATTCTTGACATTTCTTACAAAAGGATTCATGCAATATGTATTCTTTTCTATGTAGCTTCTTTCTCTTATTATGTTTTCTACTTTCATTTATGTTGTAACATTTATCAGAATTTCATTTCTTTTTATAGCCAAATAATATTCCATTGAACGGATATACCACATTTTGTTTACATCTTTTGAGAAATTGAAATCTCCAACTGACAACAGTTAGAAATCACTGTCCATTGAAAAGTAATCAGAAATATAAAGTATCATGATAAGATGAGAGCCAGTGGAAATATAGAATACATATTTACAGGCAGCCTTGAAGGAATGAGACTTAATAACTTTAGAGAACTTGTAATCCAATTCTCCTAAGTTTTCTAAAGAGAACAGAATGGTGCTTCAGACTTCACTCACTGCCCCTTCTCCCAACTCCTTTCCAAGCTCTCTGGGGGCCTGCAGTTCCCCAAGTCACCAGCCACTTACGGGCTATGATTTCAAGGGGCCATGTAGAACCACTGTCTCAAAACACCAGCCTGAAGCTTGTCACTTTATTACAGCTTTGCAGTCTGATTCCTAAAGATTTTGTTATTACAGAGTCTTTCAGGAGAACTCACCAAGAGTTTCTGGGGAAAAATAAACTTGAACTCTTATCCTGAGGCCGTGAGCCAAAGATGGAAATATTTTTGAAGTTACAAATGAAAAACAAAAAAAACTTTCCTTTTTATCTCCCTGGTAAACAGTTAAAGTTGTTGCAATACCTATCACACTGAAAAAGAACTGAATTAAATTGCCCATTTCATAAGGTTGCTGAGTTAACATTTACAAGGCACTTAAAGAGAACCTAGAACTGTTGAATAAAGATAGATTAAAATATATAAAACAGAATTTTCAATTAGATGGGATGTCAATAATATACAAAAAAGACCCACATTAAAAGCAAAAACACATTTTTCACTACTCTTGCATTGTTTTCTCTTTTCTGTGCTTTGAAGGCAAGAAAAAAATTATTGTTCAACATAGGAAAAAAAATTTACCAGTTTTGCTTGCCCTTACTTGTGGCAAAATGTGTACAGAAATTCACGTTTTTTTATCCAAAAAAATATGTGAGCAAATTTGATGCTCCAAGAAAATATCCTCATTTATCCTGATGCTCTGACTACCCCTCAGTACCCTAAGTTTCACAGACCTCAAGGGTACACATGCTCCATTCTCATAACCCAAGGCCGAATTTTTCATTACTTAGCACTTTAGTGACTGAGTAATTTCTTTTTCTTTTTTCTTATATATGTTAAACTGTCTACTTGCCTTTTATTTACCTTTTCGGCTTTATTGAAATATAACTGATGTATGACACTATATAAGTGTAAGTGTATAACACATTGATTTGATACAATTATATACTGCAAAATGGTTATGACCATTGTAAATTAGCTAACACCTCCATCACATTACATAATTACCATTATTTTTTGTGATGAAAACATTGAAGATTTATTCTCTTAGCAACAGTATTGCTAACTACAATCACCATGCAATTCATTAGATCCCCAGAACTCACTCATAACGGAGTTGGCATCCTTTGACCAACATTTTTATTGGTTTTTAATTCATGAATAGCTGTTTAACTGATGATCATTTTGGAGGACAAAGATCTCCAACAAAGGAGTCTCCCATGCCATCATTTTGGTGACATCACCAGATCAGATTGAGTACTTTCTTGTTAGAGATTGGCAGAATTTTCCTGGGGAAATGAGGAAGTGGACCAAATGGGAACAAAGGAGCTATCAAAAGGGATCTAAACCTTTACAATAATTTAAAATTTCACCAGTATCTACACCACCCATCACAGTGTGAAGCATTGGTGAAGTCACGTACACAACCATATTTCATACTCAGATGAGTCATACCTTCTATCAGTGAAATAAAAATAAAGCACCAGGCCAGGGCAGCACCACTAGTTGGATACATGTTCCCTAATCACACAATGAGGAAAAATGAAAGTGCTAAGGGTGGATTCGGCAATTAGCACAGGGCAGAGGAAGACTTTATTGCTGATTAGGTTCTCTGTGGTTCAGGTGGATCTTTAAATCTCTGGTACTATATTTGGATCACATTATACTCTGGGCATCAAGACTTATATCAGTTCAACCTATACTCAGATGACACTGCAGTTTAAACATATCTCTGTGAAATTAAATGAGTGAATACAATGTATATGAGTGTAAAGACAACTGGGGTGGGGAATTCCCTGGCCGTCCTATAGTTAGAACTCCATGCTTCAACTGCAGGGAGCATGGATTCCATTCCTGGTCAGGGAACTGAGATCCTGTGTGCTGTGCAATGCAGTTAAAAAAAAAAAGTTAAAAATATTTTAAAAGGGTGAATTATTATTTTAAAAAATACCATGGATATTAACTATCCACCTTTTTTTCTTTCAGCTGTGGGCTACAAATCTTGACCCAGAGTTGGTCCGCCCAACTCTGGAGAGGACACTCAAGGACCTCCAGCTAGATTATGTGGATCTTTACATCATTGAAATACCCATGGCTTTTAAGGTAGGTTCAGATACCTAAAGGTTATGCTTCACTCTTTGGCAACCATGAGCAAAAAGCTCTGTGCAGGAAGCTCATTCATTACTTAGAACCATAAAATAAAATGATGTTTTGTTACCATAAATGAGAGTACTGACCAGGCCCAACAAATGCCAAGAACAATCCTGTGTATCCATCTCAGGCCTGGATCCCAGGTTTCTTGATTCATAATCCAATGCATGTTCTATCATGTCTTTACAGTAATACTTTGAACTTTCTTTGTTAAACCAACATGTAATCTACTAACTATAGTCCATACTGTAGTTGCCCAGCATCCAGCACACCCTTCTTCGCATTCACACAGTCACAAAAACATCTCTGCACAACATAATGTAAAGTAATAGGTACAACTGAGAACTTACACTCCGTCCTTTGGGTTTTCTTCCTTTGGAGAGAATAGTCAGGTTTTTGAAGCCAGCTCCAAGATCAGGACTTTTGTGTGATATATATTCCTTTAGTTCAAATCACTCCTTCCTTGAACTTTCTCAACCTATGGGCTCACTGTTCATTTAACCATCACCAAAACACCCACTATACACTTCTGAAGATCAGCAACAGCTTTAAAATTTCACTGATGGAAGGAAAGACTGAAAAACAAAGTTGACCACTTATCCATGAGGTATGTGAGGTCCTGCTGGACAGGAAAAACAAGAGCTCTCTGCCATTGCAGTGACCAGAATTTCTTTACACAGCCAACCTGGTTGCCCCTGCCCTGTTCTCTAGAAGCACCTTCCTTATTGACTTTCCTCTGTGGTCACATCCAAGATGTGACCTAGTGGTGGTTGTTTAGCTGCTAAGTTGTGTTCAGCTCTTGTGACTCCATGGACTATAGCCCGCCAGGCTCCTCTGTCCATGGGATTCTCCAGGCAAAAATACTGGAGTGGGTTGCCATTTCCTTCTCCAGAGGATCTTCCCAACCCAGGGATCGAACCTGGGTCTCCTGCATTGCAGGCGGATTCTTTAGTGACTGAGCCACCTCAGCAATTATATATCCCAATAACCTCGTTTCACCAGAGAAAACTTAGACCACAAGTAATGAACTACTTGGTCAGGCTTAAAGTCCATCAGAACTGGGACCAGATCCTGGTCCCTTAATGCCAATCCCAATCTTGTTCCCTTATATTATATTACCCTATCTCTTATCCTCATGAGCTTAATGATCCTAATGTCCTGTGGACTACAGTGATGTTTTGATTTCAGGCTCTTTGGATTTTGACCTCAACCCTTCTCTTCACTCAGCTAACTTTGATTCTTTTTCGAATGGCAGAGTTCTAAGCTGAGTCTTACAGATTTGGAAAGAAGCTATATTTAAAAGTGAGAAAATGAAATTTACTTCTCTGTAGCTGACTAATGACTTGTAAAATCTTTTGGAGAAGGTAAATAGAGAAATTCTATTTCTATTTTTAAATAGGATCAGAGCTCAAGGACACAGAGAAGGTAAAACTTTTAACAGTGATAAATTTCACAATACAGTAACATTACCTCCCAACTGAACCTGTACTTCTTGTAATTGAGAAATCAATCTTTGAAGTCAAAATATCACATGCTTTTTGAATCTCATGATTTTTAAAAAACAAATACCTTTCTTGCTAAAATGTTTTAGCACTTTGTTATTTTTTAATGTCAAGTTAACAAGCAGACACAATTTCAGAACAAAGTACAAAATACAAAGTACAAAAAAGCTTAAGACATTTTAAAAGGACAAAGTTATTGCTAAGCAGGAATGAGAATGAACAGGGTGGGTTTTTAGAAGGTTGAATTATTCTTCTAATAATGCTTTATAGTCAGGAGCAGGAAAGGAGGAAAAAGACAATGGGCTTGTCCAGATGAAGGGATTAGTAAAGTTAGCACAGTGGAAGCTTAAGGAGACATCATAGAAATATCTATGATGGGTTCAGACATGATAAAGAATTAAATTTTGGGAGAGTAAAAACTATTAATATTAACAGAGTTCATGATGGAGGCATAAAGCCATTTCAGATCAAAAGTAAAATTAGGAAATGCTAAAGATAAGAAACATGGAGGGAGAATAGAGTGGAAATAAGCATCATAAGGTCCGTCTAGTCAAGGCTATGGTTTTTCCAGTGGTTATGTATGGATGTGAGAGTTGGACTGTGAAGAAAGCTGAGTGCTGAAGAATTGATGCTTCTGAACTGTGGTATTGGAGAAGACTCTTGTGAGTCCCTTGGACTGCAAGGAGATCCAACCAGTCCATCCTAAAGGAGATCAGTCCTGGGTGTTCATTGGAAGGACTGATGCTAAAGCTGAAACTCCAATACTTTGGCCACCTCATGCGAAGAGTTGACTCGTTGGAAAAGACCCTGATGCTGGGAGGGATTGGGGGCAGGAGGAGAAGGGGATGACCGAGGATGAGATGGCTGAATGGCATCACTGACTCGATGGACATGAGTTTGAGTAAACTCCAGGAGTTGGTGATGGACAGGGAGGCCTGGTGTGCTGTGATTCATGGGGTTGCAAAGATTCAGACATGACTGAGCAACTGAACTGAACTGAAGCATCTTAAGTGTTAAGGAGGTCAAAGGGCTTAGAAATCAGAGATATACAGGGTACTTAATATGAAAGATTACATGGCTTTGATGAGAAAGGAGTCTTTTTCCCACTTTCAGTGTAACAGAAGAAAATTTAGATGAAAATTTTAGATGAAATTTAGATGCCCCCTTTGTTAAAGAGGGCATGGAGAAAGTGTGGTCACCAGGTAAAAGTTTCATTCAGGTAAGATGGCAGAGGGAAAAATTCAGGAATTTTTTTTTTTTAATATAATGGATTTTATCCAATTCCTTGCTCCTTTTTAATAGCAAAAAAAATTCCTATTATCAAGATCTACAAAGACTTTTATGCCACCAACCAAGTCCAATAGACAGTTTGTCCTCATATTTTATTTAACCTCTTTCAATGCAATTGATCACTGCCTCTTTCTTTGTACATTTTCACCTTGTGGCTTTGATGATGTCATCCTCTGATGATTCTTTGGCAGCTCCTTCCTCACTAAACTCCAAATGCTTTGCCCAGTGCTCTTTCTTCAATATTTTTGCCTGACTGAGCCACACTCTTTCTGTAGGTGATTTCACCCAATTGCATGGACTGAATATCATTTAATATGCTGAGGAACTCCCACATTTTACCTGTGCCCACAGTCTCTGAGCCACCGTCTGAGACCTCTCTGTTCTCTTCAAATATCCACTTGAATGTCTAACAGTCATTTCAAACTCAAAATGTCCAAAACAAAACTCTCAATTCATTGTCCAGCCTCAGGAAATGGTTACCACCATCCACTCAAGGAACCTAGAAATCATCTTTTATTTCTCTCTATCCCATTTCCAAACCCATATGAGATGGGTCCCACGTTTACATATAGGAAAAAAAGGAGAAATATGAAAGACAATTTCCACACCATAGTCAATAGATAAACCTACACAGTGTATTAAAAAGCAGAGACATCACTTTGCCAACAAAGGTCCATACACTAAAAGCTATGGTTTTTTCCTGTAGTCATATATGGATGCGGGAGTTGGACCATGAAGAAGGCTGAGAGCTGAACAGTTGATGCTTTTGAACTGTGGTGTTAGAGAATACTCTTGAGTGTCCCTTGGACAGCAAAGAGACAAAACCAGTCAATCCTAAAGAAAATCAACCCTGAATATTCATTAGAAGGACTGATGCTGAAGCTCCCATACTTTGGCCAACTGATGCAAAGAACTGACTCATTGGAAAAGACCCTGATGCTGGGAAGGATTGAGGGCAGGAGGAGAAGGGAATGACAGAGGATGAGATGGTTGGATGGCATCACCGACTCAATGGACATGAGTTTGATCACACTCTGGGAGATGGTGATGGACAGGGAAGCTCAGCATGCTGCAGTATGGGGTTGCAAAGAGTTGGACACTACTTAGCGACTGAACAACAACAGTCAATCTTCATTGAAAAAGTGTCACCAAAAAGCTAGAAAAGGAGGTTCAACAGTTAGTGTGTGAGGTAGAAAAAAAGATGCTGAACTCCTAGAGGCAGCTAAACAGGGAAAGAAAAGAACCACAAGGCGATTAGCCAGACCTGAGAAGTAATGAGCTGTCCATTTCCCTTATACTTAAGGAGCATTCCATTCATCAACTATGTTTGTCTTAGCTGAAGAATTCCTTCTCAGCCTTAGTGATGACATTTGGTTTCTCATAAAAATAAGAAATTTGCTGCCCTCAACTTTGGCAAGGATATACTATCCAAACACTGAGTCTAAATGTCCTAATTTTCAACTTTTACGTTTTTCTAATGAGAAATGTTATCAGAAAGAGAGAACTTCATGACTTAACAACAATAATCTGTCAATAAATAAAGGAATAATAAATGCCAGGGTGAGAGAATAAGATAAACGTATTATATATATTGGACAAGTGAATTTCTGGATAGCTCCACAAAGGGGAGAAGACAAATTTATATGTATATCTAAAATTGGTTTCCCAGGGTCAGGGTATATTGAAATATAGACAACTCAAATTCCATCATTTTAATCCTCAGATATACTTGTTTGTTTGTTTTTTTTTAACAGCCTGGAGATGATTTTTATCCTAAGGATGAAAATGGCAAATGGTTATATCACAAGTCAAATCTATGTGCCACTTGGGAGGTAAGTTAAAATGAGCTTCTTAACCTTAAAAGATTACATTTTTAAATTGTGATCTGGTTATTCCTGTTAGCTTTATAGAGAGTTGCAAACTTTACTCCCAATGAAGAGTAATAGTCAGGTATTTCTAACCATGAGCAAAGATGCATAAAATCTCCATTTCTGGGCACTGAAAAGTGTTTGATTTTGCTTTGATCAAAGAGAAGAATGCCAAAGATAAGAAGGAGAGATAAGTGGGAGGCAAAAGAAAGTAAAGGAAATAAGCTTTGCTATAACAGTAAATAAAAATATATAAATGAGATAAACTCATAATTCTTTTGCTTCTCAAACTGAATTTTTAAAAATTAGTAATATGATGTTTAAAAGAAACAAATGTAAAATAATAAATGAAAAAGTGAAAAATAATTATGGTTCCATTTCTGAGCAATCTGCTGGTTCCTTCCCCAAAATTATAAGAGTGAAAAAGTATGGGGAAATAATGAGAAAACCCTTATGGATTTATGTGTTGGGGGGAGGCAGGTACAGATATTATGAACTGGTTTGTTATGTGGTAACATGGCAGCTTCTACCCAGAGCAAGAGGCAGTGCAGCAACCAGTAAGATAATTTAGGAGAGGAACTACTGGGGTTATTTTTACTCTTATTTCTCTCTTGCTATAGCCTTGGGATAAATAAAAGCAAATATATTGCCAATAGTTCCTCTCTTATATTATCTTACTGGATGCTGGGTTGCATTTTACTCTGGGTAAAAGGGGCCATGTTAGCCTCAGGAGGGGCTTCCCTGGTGACTCAGCAGTAAAGAATCCACCTGCAATGCAGGAGACCCAAGTTTGATCCCTGGGTCAGGAAGATCCCCTGGAGAAGGGAATGGCAACCCACTCCAGTGTTCTTGCCTGGAAAATCCCACGGACAGAGAAGCCTGGAGGGCTCTAGTCCATGGGTCGCCAAAGAGTCAGACATGACTTAGCAACAGTAAAACAACATAGCCTTGTTCACTCCACACATGTAGACACTTAGGATTCATGTTCAGACATCTTCAGGAATCAAGTCAGAGCAGAACTGAAATCTTGCACTTGTGGGAAGCTAGGGAAAACCTAAGTCTCTGCCTGACCTCTGGCAGATGTTTTCCTGCCTCTTCCAATTCAAACTCCAAAGGCTGGAAATTATAATCTAACAATTATCTCATTCAAAGAGTTGAACACGGCTGAGCATGCATGCATGCAATAGACTTCCCCCTCATGTATAATTTCCTCCAAAGGCTGGAAATTATAATCGAATGATTATCTCTTTCTACTAGACTTCCCCACACGTCAGTAACAGCTTAAAGCTCTGAACTGTGGATTGTTTTGAGGGTTGAGGAGGCACTGACTATGTTTTCTGCTGTCTGGGCCTCTCCACCTGAAAAACCATTTACTCAATCCATATGCTACCAATGCACAATTGAAAGCAGATTTACTTCTTTAAAATTTTTTTACTTATTTTTAATTGAAGGATAATTGCTTTACAGTATTACATTGTTTTCTACCATACATCAACATGAATCAGCCATAGGTTTACCCATGTCCCTTCCCACCTGAACATGTCTCCCACCTCCCTTCCCATCCCACCCCTCTAGGTTGTTACCAAGTCCTGGTTTGAGTTCCCTGAGTCATATAGCAAATTCCCATTGGCTGTTTATTTTACATATGGTAATGTATTTTCCATGTTACTCTCTCCATACCTCCTACTGTCTCCTTCTTCCTTCCACCCAAGCAATGTCCATAAGTCTGTTCTCAATGTCTGTGTCTCCATTGCTGCTCTGCAAATAGGTTCATCAGTATCATCTTTCTAGATTCCATAAATGCGTTAGTATATGATAATTATTTTCTCTTTCTGACTTATTTCACTTTGTATAATAGGCTCTAGGTTCATCCACCTCATCAGCACTGACTCAAATGTGTTCCTTTTTTGTGGCTGAGCAATATTCCATTGTATATATGTACCACAGGAAAGCGGAATTTGTAAAAAAACAATATTAAGTATTTAAAGATAAATTTAATACAATCTATGCAAGACATACAGTTAAAATTACAGTATTTTACTGAGAAGATTTTTAAAATCTAAATAAAAGGAGAGCTATATCATGTTCTTTGACAGACTGAATACAGATAAGTTGTTAATTCTCTCCAAATTCATGGATAGATTCAATGCAATCCCAATCAAAATCCCAAAAGAAATTGAAAAGCTGACTCTAAAATGTATAGGGGGGTACTTCCCTGGTGGTCCAGTGACTAAGACCCAGCACCCACTGGATTTAATTATTATCAAATCCAGCACATTGGTAAATTCACTGTTACAATGGGAGATTTCTGATATATTCCTTTAAATTATTGAAAAGACAGGAAAAGCTTGACTTTTCATCTTCTAAATAATGTATGTATGTGAGAGAGACAAGCAAGACCTGTATCCAAAAATAGGAGAAAATACATCTTCCACACACACCAGATACATAAAAATTTCAGGTACTATACCAAAAAGAAAGCCTAAACAGATTTTAAGAAATAAGATCATTATTATTGTGCTGGTATATGTTATGAAGGGCTTCCCTGGTGGCTCAGATGGTAAAGAATCTGCCTGCAGTGCAGGAGACCTGGGTTTGGTCCCTGGGTCAGGAAGATCCCCTGGAGAAGGAATGGCAACCCACTCCAGCATTCTTGCCTAGAGAATTCCAGGAACAGTGGAGCCTGGTGAGCTACAGTCCATGGGGTCACAAAGAGTCAGATACTGAGAAACTATCACTTTCACATTTATACATTATGAAAATACAAGGGGAATATGATAAATATGATAAACAATTCCCTCAAATCATTCATTTACAGAATTCCTATTTCCTCCACTTTTCTTTAGTTCACATAATGCTTATTAACATACCCAGGGACTTTCTTCTTTAAAGAATTCAAAGTAACCCTTATAAATGTTTATTCTTGCTTGTGTTGAGGCTTTTTTTCTTGACCCACTGGCTTTTATCCTACAGGCTTTGGAAGCTTGCAAAGATGCTGGCTTGGTGAAGTCCCTTGGAGTATCCAATTTTAACCGTAGGCAGCTGGAACTCATTCTGAACAAACCAGGGCTTAAGTATAAGCCAGTCAGCAACCAGGTATGGCACTGACAAGGGAAGGGAGGTGAGGGGGGTGTAGGGTTTGGGAAGGTGAGAGAATCCATTACTTAACAGAGGAATCCTGGATTAGGAGTCAGAAAGCCTTGAGGTCACTTTACATACATATCTCATCATTAGGTCCTGGGCAAGTCAATTTATGTCTCTTAAGAAGCAAGATTAGAAACTTCAAGTCCAGGGAAAAGTAACCCAAAATTTTCTGAAGAAAACTATTGAGTGGGAAAAAAACCTACCAGATATTGACATCCACAGTATTTAAAATAATGTAAGATTAGTGCAAATGGCACAGTGGTAAAGAATCCACCTGCCAATGCAAGAGATTTGGGTTTGATCCCTGGGTGAGGAAGATCCCTGGGAGAAGTGATTGGCAACCCACTCCAGTGTTCTTATGCACACATGCAAGATTAACCCAAGGAAAACCTACAAATAAATAGAAAATAAGAGATATTGGGCTTCCCTGGTTGTTCAGTGGTTAACAATCCATCTGCCAATGCAGGATTCATGGGTTTAATCCCTGGTCTGGGAAGATTCCACATGCCTTGGAACAACTAAGCCTATGCCTCCCAACTACTGAATCCCTCGCACCTAGAGCCCCTGCTCTGCAACAAGAGAAGCCGCTGCAATGAGAAGCCTGTGCACTGCAATGAAGAGTAGCTCCCATTCACCCCAAATAGGGAAAGCCTGTGCAGCAGTGGAGACCTAGAACAGTCAAAAATAAAATAAATAAGAAATATCTTAGATACAGCCTCAAATAAAATAAAAGCCTAATGTAAACTAATGACAAAGGAATTTATTTTTCAGTAAATAGTGTGGGGAAAATTGATAGTTGTATAATAACAAATATAGATCTTTATCTCATGTTATACTTCAAAGTGTCCCTTTGAGCAGGAGCTAGAGACAAAGCAAGAAACTATTTGTGAATACTACAAAAGAATTTTAGTTATCTGGAGCTATGGATAGAAAGGGAAGTCATGGGAAAATTATAAAGAATACCAATACATGTAATAGTATAAAAGTGTTAAATCCTAAAAATATTAAAAGCAAAGAGCAAAGAAAATTAGATGATTATATTTTAAAAATATAATAAGGATTCTTCAATATATGCAAATCAATGCGATACACTATATTAAAAAACTAAAAAGATAAAAACTATGATAATCTCAATAGATGCAGAAAAAGCATTTGACAAAATTCAGTACCCATTTATGATTAAAACTCTTCAAAAAAATGGGCACAGAAGAACCTACTTCAACATAGTAAAGGCCATATATGATAAGCCCACAGCAAACATTATTCTCAATAGTGAAAAATTAAGATCAGGAACAAGGCAAAAGTGTCCACTCTCACCACTGTTATTCAACATAGTTTTGGAAGTCCTAGTTACAGCAATCAGAGAAGAAAAAGAAATAAAAGGAATACAGATCAAAAAAGAAGTAAAGCTTTCACTGTTTGCAGATGACATGATACTATACATAGAAAACCCTAAAGATACTATCAGAAAATTACTAAAGCTAATCAATGAATTTAGCAAACTCACAGGATACAAAATCAATACACTGAAATTGCTTGCATTCCCATATACTAACAATGAAAAACCAGAAAGAAAAATTGAGGAAACAATCCCATTCACCATTGCAACAAAAAGAATAAAATCTAGGAATAAACCTAAGGAGACAAAAGAACTGTATACAGAAAACTATAAGACACTGATGAAAGAAATCAAAGATGACATAAACGGGTGGAGAGATAGTCCATGTTCCTGGGTAGGAAGAATCAATATTGTGAAAATAAGTATACTACCAAGTGCAATCTACAGATTCAATGTGATCCCTATCAAATTGCCAATGGCATTTTTCAGAGAACTAGAACAAAAAAATTCACAATTCGTATGGAAACACAAAAGACCCCGAATAGCCAAAGCAGTCTTGAGAAAGAATAATGGAGCTGGAGGAATCAACCTTCCTGATTTCAGATTATACTACAAAGCTACAGTCATCAAGACAGTATGATACAGACACAAAAACAGAAATATAGACCAATGGAACAAGATAGAAAGCCCAGAAATAAACCAACGCACCTATGGGTACCTTATTTTTTTTACAAAGGAGGCAAGAATATACAATGGGGAAACAATATACAAAAACAGCCTCTTCAATAAGTGGTGCTGGGAAAACTGGACAGCTACATGTAAAAGAATGAAATTAGGAACACTTCCCAACACCATACACAAAGATAAACTCAAAATGGATTGAAGACCTAAATGTAAGACCAGAAACTATAAAGCTCTTAGAGGAAAACATAGGCAGAACATTGGAGGACATAAATCAAAGCAAGATCCTCTATGACCCATATCCTAGAGTAATGGAAATAAAAACAAAAGTAAACAAGTGGAATCTGATTAAACTTAAAAGCTTTTGCACAGCAAAGTAAACTATAAGCAAGGTGAAAAGACAACGCACAGAATGGAAGAAAATAATAGCAAATGAAACAACTGACAAAGGATGAATTTTCAAAATATACAAGCAGCTCATACACAACTCAATACCAGAAAAACAAATAACCTAATCAAAAAGTGGGGAAAAGACCTAAACATACATTTCTCCAAAGAAGACATACAGATGGCTAACCAACCCATGAAAAGATGCTCAATATCGATCATTATTAGAGAAATGCAAATCAAAACTACAATGAGCTATCAATTGCCACCAGTCAGAATGGCCATCATCAAGAAGCCTACAAATAATAAATGCTGGAGAGGGTGTGGAGAAAAGGGAATGCTCTTGCAGTATTGGTGGGAATGTAAATTGATATAGCCACTATGGAAGATGGTATGGAGAATCCTTAAAAAATTAGGAATAAAACCACCATATGACCCAACAATCCCACTCCAAGGCATATATCCTGAGGAAACCAAAATTGAAAAAGATATATGTACCCCAGTGTTCATTGCAGCACTGTTTACAATAGCTAGAACATGGAAGCAACCTAGATATCCATCAACAGATGAATGGATAAGGAAGTTGTGGTACATATACACAATGGAATATTACTTAGCCATAAAAAAGAATGCATTTGAGTCAGTTCTAATGAGGTGGATGAACCTAGAGCCTATTATACAGAGTGAAGTAAGTCAAAAAAGAGAAAGATAAATATCATATACTAATGCATATATACAGAAATAGAAAGATGGCACCAAAGAATTTATTTGTAGGGCAGCAATAGAGAAACAGACATAGAGAACAGACTTACAGACACAGGAAGAGGGAAGGAGAAGGTGAGATGTATGGAGAGAGTAACATGGAAACTTACATTACCATATGTAAAATAGATAGCCAATGAGAATTTGCTGTATGATTCAGGAAACTCAAACAGGGGCTCTGTATCAATCTGGAGGGCTGGGAAGAAGATGGGAGAGAGTTTCAACAGGGAGGGGATATATGTATACCTATGCCTGATTCATGTTGAGGTTTGACAGAAAACAACAAAATTCTGTAAAGCAATTGTCCTCCAATTAAAAAAAAACTTTTTTTAAAGTATTCTTGCTGAAAATTAATTGCTTGAGAACTGAAAAAAATATATAATAGTAAGAGGAGGTCATATCCATATGAGTTAAAAACCTAAAAAATATCAATGAAAAAAATCAATGAGAAAAATACTATGGCTCAAAAGAAATGAACAGAAATTCACAGATGACAATTTGCAAGACTGGTAAACATATGAAAAATGTTTAGCTGCACTAGTAATTACAGACATTTAAATTTAAGTGAAATTTTGTATTATGTATCAAATTGACAAAGTTTTTGTTTTATTTTTTAGTATTATGTTCCATATAAGCAAGTGATGGAATACTGGTAAACTGATTCAACTTTACTGAAAAGCAATTTTGCAAGAAGTAACAGGAGCTTTAAAAAATGTTCAGTTTTCAAGTTCTAGGAATCTATCCCTGTTGGGGGAGGGGGGGGAATCAGAACACCCATGTGTCTGTTTATCATGGAAAAAAAAAAAAGAGAACAACATAAATATTAAAAATTCAGGGAATGTTTAAATAAATTTTAAAACATTCATAATATGTAAGCTCTCAACAAAAGATGTTGTTGAATCACTTTTGAGGAAAAGAGACATGGCCATGATACTAAGTGGAAAGACCAGGAGGCAAAATGTATCACAGTATGAAGGTGTTTATATTATTTAAAAAGTACAAATATTGGAAAGAAATATCTTCAAATGCTAACTGTGGCTATCTCTGGCTGTGAATTTTACAAGTAAATTCTGTTCTCCTCTTTATACTTTTCTGTATTTTCAAGTCTTCTGCAGTGAGTGTATATTACTCTTATAATCACAACAAAATACTGTAATCCACTTTATTAAATGGGGAAATGATATCCTCTTCCCTCTGCTTCTTAAAACCTTGAGAAGCTGCACTGAAAAATGTTCTTGACTATGGTAAATATTCACATGTTGGGATGATGGTGGACTTGTTGGTTGAATTCATTGTTTTTAGAAACTCAAAATAGTTTATAACAGAAAAATGAATTATCACCTACATCATGACAGTAACCCACAGCTAAATAGAAGTCTTGCCATATTTAGAAGTACCACTGCCAAACTGATACTTCAGCTAGTGCTGTATCTGAAGCTGTCAGGAACAGAGAGCAAAAAACTTTGCCTCCCTCACTGATCTCAATCCAATCCTTTATTTCTAACCAATCCCCTCTGCAGCATATACTTCCTGCATCCCTAAGAACAATATTTTGTTATAAAAATGTTGAAATGACAAGCAGCTTTTTTCTTACAAATGCACGGAGACAGGTGGTGACTTTTGACCTGAGAATGGAAAAGAATGAAAATTTGACAGTGTGTTTCCTCATGCCAAGCAGGAAATACATTGATCTGTCGGCATGAGACTGTTGATTAACTTCACAAATGTTTCCTGAAAGAGAAGCAAGGTGTGTAGGAAGATCATGCTGCTGCTACTGCTGCTAAGTCGCTTCAGTCGTGTCCGACTCTGTGCGACCCCATAGACGGCAGCCCACCAGGCTTCCCCATCCCTGGGATTCTCCAGTCAAGAACACTGGAGTGGGTTAGGAAGATCATAGCCTGAACCTATTCATGTGTTCTGTGCTGTTTGAATATGTCAAATATTAGCACAGAACATATGAATAGAGCTGGCACAAATCAGAGTGCAGGTCCCCTGGCCCCCAGCACCACCCTGTGCCCTGGTAGAACCGTCTCTTCTCCAGAGATACAAAATGAGCAGCTTTCAACCCAGGAATACAATGTGCATAATGCAGGCCTTGGGCTTCCCAGCTGGTTCAGTGGTAAAGAATCTTCCTATCAATGCAGAGCTATAGGAGACATGAATTTGATCCCTGGGTTGGGAAGATCCCTTGGAGAAGGAATCTTCTCCAAGAAGATTAAGAGAAATGGCAATGCACTCCAGTGTTCTTGCCTGGAAAATTCCATAGACAGAGAAGCCTGATGGGCTATAGTCCATGGGAACAGAGTGGACACATTTCATATACAAGGGATACATATCTGAAGGTCTTGCATAATTCAAAATTAACATATTTCATAACTAACTTTCCCGATGCTGTTATTGTTGAGTGGCTGAGTTGCCTCCAACTCTTTTGAGACCCCACGGACTGTAGCCTGCCAGGCTCCTCTATCCATGGGATTATCCCAGCAAGAATACTGGAATCTGTTGCTATTTCCTGCTCCAGAGAATTTTCCCACCAGTCCAAATCTAACATAAAGTTTGCAAATATTTGTACTTTTCATTGACTTCATGAACAAACTGACACAAAATATAAGCTCACTCTGTACTCATTCTCAGAGCCTGAGCAATCCAAGTTTCCTTAGTACTCCCTGTGGCATTCATCTGGAGTAACATCCCTCTGGGCTCCGCCCCTGGCTTAGACAGTCTGAAAGTCTTCCTAGGGTCAAGCAGTGCTCTCCCAGCCCAATTCAAAGGGAACTGTGGATCTCTCTCAAGGATTTTCATTGCATACACAGCTCCAACACATAACTCTAGGAACAAAGGAAAGAAGGGAGGTAAGGAGGGACAGAGGGAAGGAAAGGAGAAGGGAGGAGTAAGGAAATTTTCCAAATTCTTCCATTTTTCCTGATCTTATTCACTGTGCCTAAGCCACAAATGTCCTGACACAGAAATTAATAAATATTTGTTGAGTGTCTTCCACAATGAAGAGAAAATTCTGTGCAGTTTTTCATGGAAAGACAGAAGAGGTTGGGGTTAATTAATGAAAGGACTTTTGCTATTTTCCTTCGTGGATTCTGTCCAGCTTCTTATCTTTACCTTGCGAGATTCTGATATCTATCTAAAACTACAGAATTACCAAAGACTGTTGTAAATACATATGCTATATGCACATGTGAATATACATATTTAGGCCAAAGACAGGTAACAGGACTCCAACCTGATTAGAAAAGGAGTCTCTGTGGGGGAAATTAAATGTGTTTGGAACAAGCAGGCAGGCATGAAATTAAGGAATTCATACTTAGTCTTTGAGCAATGGAGTGACATGATTTAAAATGTGTTTGGAAACATTAGTGTGCCAATAAGATGAAAAATGGGAAAGATATTAAAGGGGGAGAGTGATGCTGGGAATGGAAGAGGATAAGGGAAAGAAACAGACCACCCTTCATATCCCTGGATGCAAATATGGAGGACCCACTGTAGTATACCATTTCATAGAATGGACTTGAGCATCTGAGGATTTTGGTGTTTACTGGGGGGTGTTCTGGAACCAATCCTACATAGATACCTAGGGTCTACTGTACTATGGACACTATGTGTCACTTTTTAGAATGAAGAAATGTTCCCAAATGGGGTGGGGGTGGGGATGTCTTAGGGAAAAGGAGAGATCAAGATAATGAGGGGGAAAACTCAACATTAGTAAAACCAAGGTCACACAATCTAATCCCATCACTTCCTGACAAATAGAAGGGTAAAAATTTGAAGCAGTTTTCTTGGGCTCCAAAATCACTGTGGACAGTGACTACAGCCATGAAATTAAAAGAAGCTTCCTTCTTGAAGAGAAAGTTATTATAAACTTAGATAGCATATTTAAAAGCAGAGACATCACTACTGATAAAGATCTGTATAGTCAAAGCTATGGTTTTTCCAGTAGTCGTGTATGGATGTGAGAGTTGGACCAAAAAGATGGCAAGTGCCAAAGAATTGGTGCTTTTGAATTGTGGTGCTGGAGAAGACTCTTCAGAGTCCTGACAACAGCAAAGAGATCAAACCAGCCAAGCCTAGAGGAAATCAACCCTGAATAGTCATTGGAAGGACTGATGCTGAAGATGAAGGTCCAATATTTTGGCCACCCAATGGGAAGAGCTGACTCATTGGAAGAGACCCTGATTCTGGGAAAGATTAAGAGCAGGAGGAGAAGAGTGCAACAGGGGATGAGATGGTTAGACAGCATCACCGATTCAATGGACATGAATTTGAGCAAACTCTGGGAGATAGTGAAGGACAGGGAAGCTTAGCATGCTGCAGTCCATGGGGTCTGCACAAAGAGTTGGACACAACTTAGTGACTGAACAACAACAAAGGGGAAAGAGAAAAAATAGGAGAAACTGATAGGGAGTAAAAAAAAAACGTTGTCAAATTAGATAAAGGAAAGAAGACTCACCTCTAAGACCTCTGGTTTACCTTTCTACTTTATCAATAGCATTTTCTTGTGCCTTCTAGAAATGTAACGTCAAGTATTTAATATTCCAGGTAGTGAAAATCAAAATTATATACTTAAAATATTTTAATTAAGCCTTGGTTGATTTTAATTAAAAAGAAAAGAAATCCATAGGTCAAAAGCTACCATAGTGTTTAAGAAGAAACTTAGAGAAGAACTTTTGTTGACACAAGTGTTTTTAGTGCAGGAATGTTGTCAATAAGATACAGGAAATGAAAGTAGGCCTACATTTAGTGCTGTAAAGAACTCTCCACCAAGAAGACAAAATGCATCTCTAAATTTACTTTTTATACACACTCTACTCTTGTGAAAATATTCTTAAATGACAGTGAGGGATAGAGGGCTTTTGCAACATGTCACTTCTATTTAACAAGACTGTAATGTGAACTTGAGACTATGTGTCTGTTATGGAAAATTGTATTTGCTAGAATATTTACTATAAGGAACCAAGTCCATTCACTTATAGCTTTAAAGAATGATAGCTGTAAAAATTGAATTTGCTTCCCAGTTATTTTAGGATTAACCCATAGATAGTGACCTCACTAATCTTGTTTTACTTCACCTCACTCATGTATAAACAATGTAAACTTCTTTTTTGGGAAACATATTTAAGATTTGCCTCACTATCCATACTACTTTGCAATCGATTTTGTTGAATTATTAAAATCTACATAAAATTGCATTCATCCACAAGTCCTTAATTTTGTGCTCTGCTCTCCAACCACATAGGTTGAGTGCCATCCATATTTCACCCAGCCAAAACTCTTGAAATTTTGCCAACAACACGACATTGTCATTGTTGCATACAGCCCTTTGGGAACCTGTAGAAATCCATCCTGGTAAGTTGTTGTGGTCCTTTAATGGACTGGAACCTGGTGGTCCGGAGTCCATGATAAGAAAGGAAAAGAGAGAGAGAAAGAGGCTGATATTCCTTGGTTTATGCAGAAAACCAATAAAGCCCTTTGACACAGGGCTTGCGTCGCTCACGAAGGCACCTGACACCCTCTTGAGCGGGGTGAAGGCACAGTGCGCCTTCTCAAGAGGGTCTTAGAAGCCTGGGCAGGAGAATGAGCACGACGGGTCTCTGCACTCCAAAGGATTAGCCTGAGAGAGAGAGAGAGAGAGAGAAAGAGAGAGAGAAAGCAAGACACGGGGACCAAAGCTCTGATGGAACAAAGGTGTTTTAATCAACATGGTGTGGGCATATATACTGTCTTACAAGGTAGTTCTTTTCAGCAAAGATAAAGATTAAAATTCCAGACTTACAAACATAGGCGATCCATATTAAAGAGAGAGAGAGTTGTAAACAATCACTTCCACTGTATGGTTCATAAGAAGGAAGAGGGTACTTATCACTGTATTGAAAAACTAATGAAGGAAATGCCTGGATTCCTCAGCCCTGGGAGAGGCTTGCCTCTCCTCTTAATTCCTGAATATTCAGGAATTAATAAGGAACAGAGGATTCCTGAGAGATCCAAAACAGCACACAGGAAGCCTCCTGTTAAATGCTTCTTGACAGTAAGTAATGCAGTCTGTCTCCTCAGTAAGTATATTTCCTTTGGAGTATTAGGCTAATGTAAATTGCTTGGCTGAAATGACTATTCATCTGTGTGATCTTAAGGAAGTAACAATCTCTTCAAGTCATTCTTCACATACACAAATTACAGCTAACAAAACCTTCCTCATTGAGGTGTAATAATCACTTAAACTCTACCTATGAAATTTCCTACCAGTACCTTGATTATTACCTGCCAAAGTAATATTCAGCCATATTCTGAAATTTTTGAATTTTTTGAATCTCTGTATTCAGTGGCAATACTTCTACTGTGATCTCTTCCACAGACTTAAGTAGGAAAATTTCCACTCTGATTTTAAGAGTTGTGCCTCTGCTTCTCCTTCAGTCTTCTTGCCTTTCCCTGTGTCCCTACTTCCAACCCCATTCTCTTTATAAGATCCGCCAAAGAAATATTAGTATTATTTACCCTCTCGAAGAGCAGGCTTCCCAGGTGGTGCTAGTAATAAAGAACTGCCTGCCAATGCAGAAGATACATGAGATGTGGATTCAGTCCTTGGGTCAGGAAGATCCCCTGGAGGAGGAAATGGCAACCTACTCCAGTATTCCTGGCTGGGAAATTCCCTGGACAGAGGAGCCTGGTAGGCTACAGTCTAAGGGGCCTCAAAAAGTCAAACATGACTGAGCACTCTGAAAGAGGCAGATCTATGAATCTGCCTGTCTTGATCTTCCCATACTAAGCACTAGTCTTCTGAATACTCTGCATTCAGAGAACTTGGTTACAGGTGACCTGAGTGTTTTGGATAGGTTACCAGGTGAAGGTGTGTGTGTGTCGGGGGGAGGGGGGGGTGTCAGAGGAGGAGGGTGGTTGGTTAACCACTGGTTCTCATTCAGTCCAACTCTTTGTGACCCCATGAACCACAGCACACCAGGCCTCCCTGTCCATCACCAACTCCCGGAGTTTACCCAAATTCACGTCCATTGAGTCGGTGATGCCATCTAACCATCTCATCCTCTGTTGTCCCCTTCTCCTCCTGTCTTCAATCTTACCCAACATCAGGGTCTTTTCAAATGAGTCAGCTCTTCGCATCAGGTGGCCAAAGTATTGGAGTTTCAGCTTCAACATCAGTCCTTCCAATGAACACCCAGGACTGATCTCCTTTAGCATGGACTAGTTGGATCTCCTTGCAGTCCAAGGGACTCTCAAGAGTCTTCTCCAACACTACAGTTCAAAAGGATCAATTCTTCTGTGCTCAGCTTTCTTTATAGTCCAACTCTCACATCCATACATGACTACTGGAAAAACCATATCCTTGACTAGATAGATCTTTGTTGACAAAGTGATGTCTCTGCTTTTTAATATGCTGTTTAGGTTGGTAATAATTTTCCTTCTGAGGAGTAAGCATCTTTTAATTTCATTACACAGCCTAAATATGATACATGTCTTGATTTCTTATTTCATTTTTTTTAAAGGGTGAACGTCTCTTCCCCACCTTTGCTAAAGGATCCATTTCTAAATGCACTGGGGAAAAAGTACAATAAAACAGCAGCTCAAGTTGTTCTGCGTTTCAACATCCAGCGAGGAGTGGTTGTCATTCCTAAAAGCTTTAACCCTGAAAGGATCAAAGAAAACTTTCAAGTAAGAGAATTGCTTCTGGAAGTGTAAAAAGCAGTGTTTTGTATTGTTTTGTTTTTTTAAAGAAAATTTTCTGTTCAGATCAATAAGAAAGCTGCAATGACTTCATATGTTATTTTATACTAACTCCTCAACCCATTCCACCCATGTCTGGATTTAATTTTAGCTGAAATTGTGATAGTTCCTAGTAACTCAGGGATTGCTTTGCTGCTTCTATGCGATCTAGCTCCTTTATTTCTTCTGTTGCCTTACCTATTGATTCTGGACACAACCTTCTCCCTTCTCTGCCAGCACAGCAGGAATAGAAGGTATAAAATTTGAAATTCATAGTAGTCAACTTTCCACCTTCTTAATAGCTCTAGAAAAAATTGGGGACAAATTTGAAAATTATTGAAGATGATCATTTAGACTTCATGAATGCCAGTTCAGACTCTGTTGGGTCTGACTCTTTGCAACACCATGAACCACAGCACGCCAGGCCTCCCTCTCCATCACCAACTCATGGAGTCCACCCAAACCCATGTCCATTGAGTTGGTGTTGCCACCCAACCATCTCATCCTCTGTCGTCCCCTTCTCCTCATGTCCTCAATCTTTCCCAGCATCAGGGTCTTTTCAAAGGAGTCAGCTCTTCCCATCAGGTGGCCAAAGTATTTGAGTTTTAGCTTCAACATCAGTCCTTCCAATGAACACCCAGGACTGACCTCCTTTAGCATGGACTGGTTGGATCTCCTTGCAGTCCAAGGGACTCTCAAGAGTCTTCTCCAAAACCACAGTTCAAAAGCATTCATTCTTTAGCACTCAGCTTTCTTTATAGTCCAACTCTCACATCCATACATGACCACTGGAAAAACCATAGCATTGACTAGATGGACCTTTGTTGACAAAGTGATGTCTCTGCTTTTTAATATGCTGTCTAGGTTGGTCATAACTTTCCTTCCAAGGAAAAGCGTCTTTTAATTTCATGGCTGAAATCACCATCTGCAGTGATTTTGGAGCCCCCCAAAATAAAGTCAGCCACTGTTTCCCCATCTATTTGCCATGACGTGATGGGACCAATGCCATGATCTTAGTTTTCTGAATGTTGAGCTTTAAGCCAACTTTTTCACTCTCCTCTTTCACTTTCATCAAGAGGCCCTTTAGTTCGTCTTCACTTTCTGCCATAAGGGTGGGGTCATCTGCATATCTGAGGTTATTGATATCTGTCCCAACAATTTTGATTCCAGCTTGTGCTTCCTCCAGCCCAGCATTTCTCATGATGTACTATGCATATAAGTTAAATAAGCAGGGTGACAATATACAGCCTTGACATACTCCTTTTCCGATTTGGAACCAGTCTGTTGTTCCATGTCCAGTTCTAACTGTTGCTTCCTGACCTGCATGTAGGTTTCTCAAGAGGCAGGTCAGGTGGTATGGTATTCCCATCTGTTTCAGAATTTTCCACAGTTTATTGTGATCCACACAGTCACAGGCTTTGGCATAGTCAATAAAGCAGAAATAGATGTTTTTCTGGAACTCTCTTGCTTTTTTGATGATCCAGCAGATGTTGGCAATTTGATCTTTGGTTCCTCTGCCTTTTCTAAAACCAGCTTGAACATCTGGAAGTTCATGGTTCATGTATTGCTGAAGCCTGGCTTGGAGAATTTTGAGCATTACTTTACTAGCGTGTGAGATGAGTGCAATCGTGTGGTAGTTTGAGCATTCTTGGCATTGCCTTTCTTTGGGATTGGAATGAAAACTGACCTTTTCCAGTCCTGTGGCTACTGCTGAGTTTTCCAAATTTGCTGGCATATTGAGTGCAGCACTTTCACAGCATCATCTTTCAGGATTTGGAATAGCTCATCTGGAATTCCATCACCTCCACTAGCTTTGTTCATGGTGATGCTTCCTAAGGCCCACTTGACTTCACATTCCAGGATGTCTGGCTCTAGGTGAGTGATCACACCATCATGATTATCTAGGTCAGTAAGATCTTTTTTGTACAGTTCTTCTGTGTAGTCTTGCCACCCCTTCTTAATATCTTCTGCTTCTGTTAGGCCTATACCATTTCTGTCCTTTATTGAGCCCATCTTTGCATGAAATGTTCCCTTGGTATCTCTAATTTTCTTGCAGAGATCTCTAGTCTTTCCCATTCTATTGTTTTCCTCTATTTCTTTGCATTGATCTCTGAGGAAGGCTTTCTTATCTCTCCTTGCTATTCTTTGGAACTCTGCATTCAGATGCGTATATCTTTCCTTTTCTCCTCTGCTTTTCACTTCTCTTCTTTTCACAGCTATTTGTAAGGCCTCCTCAGACAGCCATTTTGCTTTTTTGCATTTCTTTTTCTTGGGGATGGTCTTTATTCCTATCTCCTGTACAATGTCACGAACCTCTGTCCATAGTTCATCAGACACTCTATCAGATCTAGTCCCTTAAATCTATTTCTCACTTCCACTGTATAGTTATAAGGGATTTGATTTAGGTCATACCTGAATGACCTAGTGGTTTTCTGCACTTTCTTCAATATAAGTCTGAATTTGGCAATAAGGAGTTCATGATCTGAGCCACAGTCAGCTCCTGGTCTTGTTTTTGCTGACTGTATAGAGCTTCTTCATCCTTGGCTGCAAAGAATATAATCAATCTGATTTTGGTGTTGACCATATGGTCATGTCCATGTGTAGAGTCTTCTCTTGTGTTGCTGGAAGAGGGTGTTTGCTATGACCAGTGTGTTCTCTTGGCAGAACTCGATTAGCCTTTGCCCTGCTTCATTCTGTACTCCAAGGACAAATTTGCCTGTTACTCCAGGTGTTTCTTGACTTCCTACTTTTGCAGTCCAGTCTCCTATAATGAAAAGGACATCTTTTTTGGGTGTTAGTTCTAGAAGATCTTGCTTCCCTGATGGCTCAGAGGTTAAAGCGTCTGCCTGCAATGCAGGAGACTTGAGTTTGATCCCTGGGTTGGGAAGATCCCCGGAGAAGGAAATGGCAACCCAGTCCAGTATTCTTGCCTGGAGAATCCCATGGACAGAGGAGTCTGGTAGGCTACAGTCCACGGGGTCACAAAGAGTTGGACAGGACTGAACAACTTCACTTTCACTTTCTAGAAGGTCTTGTAGGTCTTCATAGAACCGTTCATCTTCAGCTTCTTCACTGTTACTGGTTGGGGCATAGATTTGGATTATCGTGATATTGAATAGTTTGCCTTGGAGATGAACAGAGTTCATTCTGTCGTTTTTGAGACTGCATCCAAGTACTGCATTTCAGACTCTTTTGTTGACTATGATGGCTATTCCATTTCTTCTAAGAGATTCCTGCCCACAGTAGTTGATATAATGGTCATCTGAGTTAAATTCACCCATTCCAGTCCATCTTAGTTCGCTGATTCCTAGAATGTTGATGTTCACTCTTGCCATGAATGCCAACCTCCTTTATTTCCTCTATAAGTAAGCTGTAACCAGCATTATAAATTATAGATTAGAAAACATGTCACTAGACAATGGAGTAATTAGTTTACCATGCTTCTTCCAAAGAATAACTGCTAGGTATTAATAAATGCAGCTATAGGAAAGTACCATGTAAAGTTAATCATTACCCATCAGTTGATAATTAAAATCTCAAAAGTAAGTTGGTTTTTGTCTTACTCATAAAGATAAAAATGGGACAGTATTTACCCCCTCAGATAGGGAAATAATCAGAATGCTGAAAATATGTGGGAAAACAGGCACTTTCATATAATGCTGTCAGAAATACTAATTGATGTAAGATTTGGAGAAAGATCTTTTCCCAGCTCCATCAAAATTCAAATATATATATATATATATATATCTCCACTGACCTGACAATCTTTTCCTATAGATGCATTTGCATGTTTATGTCCATGTATACAGATGTTTATTACAGCATACTTTATCAGCTAAAAAAAAAAAAACTGGAAACAATTTTCAGTAGGATCTTAAAAAACAAATTATTATTTATTTGTACAATGAAAGATTATATAGCCATTTTTATGTATTTTTCTTTTTTAAAGAACTCTATTGAGGTTAAACTGAAATGCAATGAGCTGAACATAAAGCGTAAAATTGGAAAAGTTTTGACATATGTACACACCATGAAACCACCATAATCAGCAGAATAAAGATCTCTAGTATCTCCAACAGTCTCTTTAGGCCCCTTTAGAATCTATCCCTCCTGGTCCCCAAGCCCAAGCCAAGTACTGATTTGCTTTCTATCCCTAAAGACTAGTTTGCATTTCTTAGAATGTCATATAAATGAATTTACATAGTATGTATGTCTTTATATCCATTTTTAAATAGTGAAGTGAAAATATAAATACCGATGTGGGAAGACATCCATATCAGATAATTATCTTCAGGGCTTTTTTGCTACCACATGAAGGAATGCAATTCAAACTTACCAAAGAAAAAAAAGATACAATTTACTGATTCTCATAACTGGAAAATTCATGGGTAGATCAGACATGACTGGACACAGCTATTCAAATGATTTATAAAAGGACTGAGTTCTCCCCACCCCCTTTCTCCATATGGTGGCACACACAGTCCAGGTTAATCTATTACTCATGTTTAGTAACGACAATCACAGAGAAAGGCTTCTATCTCTATCAATCCCTGCTTGTCCCTTTATGGGTCATTGCTACCCTCATAATAATCAGTGTCCAATGAACAAGATACCTTGATTGGTCCCCTGAGCGCCATCCTTTTTCCTGTGCTAAAGGAGGTGATGTCATGTGACAGATAGCCACTCTCAGTGGGGGAAGGTGTTAAGAAGAAAGGAAGCTTGTAAGGATTTATTTTTTAAGTGATTTCTTCATGACTGTTTTATGTTATAATAAAATTCCTTATACAATCTCATAAACTCTAATACTTGGATAATAAATAATCAAAGGAAAAAATGCTCTGAAAAGACCACTTGGAAATGATCCTTGGGGAAGTGACAAAGTAAATCATACACATCTATATGATGGATGCAATGGCTAGATAGTCAGTCTATATATTTTGACAGAAGAGATCACCAAGACATATTATGGGAATGAGATAAAGCTGCAGAATGATAAAAATATGATACAATTATTGCATTTTGCTCTTGGTGTGCTGAATGTTTGGAAGGAATCTGTAGGAAGGAGACTAGGACTGATGTGGTGGATATCAAGGCACTTTTGGTTTTTTTACTCCATAAATGTCGATGTACTTCTGTAGTCTTTCATTTACAAAGAAGTCTTTCATTTCTTTACATATATTTATGTATTATATAATTAAAATTTACTAATGTAAATTACTAAAATAAAAGCTTTTTAGAAAGATACAAGAGTAATAGAAGATAGACTGTAAACAGATAAACCAAGTGTTAAAAATAAAAATAAGCTAAAACAATTAAAATGTTCATAAAGGACCATCATAAAACCAAGGTATAAAGTGTATAAGCTAAAAAGAAAATAAAACAATGAAAATATTAGAATTAAAAGGTAGATGAAGAGACATTAAAAGTGATGAAAGGATTAACAGAATGAAATAAAGCAAATTAAAAGTTAAAAAATACATAAGCAAATTTAGAGACCAGGGAATATTTTTGTAAAAAAGGTGTATGAAGATCACTGTCCAGAATTAAAAGCTCAGCATCTTATACCAAAGTAGTAAGAATTCCTTACTTCTAGAATTTCAGGAAACATTCTGAATGCATATTGTTTCAGAACACTTGAAATTTATTGCAAGATATCCCCAGCAGGATTGTCTTAAAGACCAAGGGCAGGAAGAATTTCAGCTCCCCGTAGGTGGGGTGGGCTCCCAGCACCTACTTAGTTCCTCTAGGACATTTGCAGAGATGTCCATAAATCTTTGAGGGGCTCTCACTGCTGGCCCCTCTCCCTGATCCCAAGCTCGACTCATCTTCTACTATTCCAAATGTCTGGTTTTTTTTGTTTCTGTTATTTCAGATCTTTGACTTTTCTTTTACTGAAGAAGAAATGAAGGACATTGAAGCCTTAAATAAAAACATCCGCTTTGTGGAAATGCTCATGTGAGTTCTGGGGGATCATGAATCAGTTTCTGCCCAGTGGTGCTGGGTTGTCAAGAGTCAACCAACAGACTCTTAGAAATCAGGACCATGTCCATAGAAGGAACAAGGGTAAAGGCCGGTGGGCAGCATGTATTGGATTAGGAACTTCGTACAAACCTACATTTTTATTTAAAAGAAGACTTCTGGCATTTAGGACATTTCCATTGGTTAGGTTAAGGCATAACAGGCTAAAGACAGTGAGGAGAAATAAGTCACTGTGTTCATATGTTAATACAACAGTGGCATATTCAAACAATATTTTTATTTCTTCCTTAAAAATCAAAGTGGGCACACATTAGAGCAAAGCTGTCAGCAAGAACAATTCTTGGGAAACAGGCATGAGAGTGTAGGAGAAAGAACACCAGTTGGGAGACAAGAAACTTGAGTTTTATACAAATGTTTGCCTATAAGAGTTGGAGTATCTGGCTTACCTATTGCCTGACTTGAAAGAAAGTGAAAGTGAAGTTGCTCAGTCATGGCTGACACTTTGCAACCCCATGGACTGTAGCCCACCAGGCTCCTCCATCTATGGAATTTTCTAGGCAAGAGTACTGGGGTGGGTTGCCATTTCCTTCTCCAGGGGATCTTCCCAACTCAGGGATGGAACCCAGATCTCCTGCATTGCAGGCAGACGCTTTACCATCTGAGCCACCAGGGAAATTACCTGACTTCCCGCAGAAAAACTCCTTTAAAATGTTGCCAAGTTCACCTATCAACAGAAATAACCCTTTAATCTCTGAATATTACAGAGCCTTAGAAATTAAAAAAGAATATAGTTCATGCATATATATATGTATATATTTGTATACACACATACCTTTTTTTCTTAATCATTATTCATTAATATTTCCAATTATTGAAATCATATGGATACTAATCTTCTTTTTACAATCTTCTCTTTAAGTGAATATTTTAAAAATGCTAATTAAGATGTTTCATATGGTTTGGGCACTTATCTTATTGGTCTCACTATTTTTCATGAGTCAGAAACCGCTGACTATGCTGATACTGAATTTCTAAATCAATTTCTGAATTAATAAAACAGCTTTCTAATGTGAATTTTCCAGGGGAAGAAATTAATTGACATCAAAAAGCACCTCCTAGCCTCAAGAACAAAAAAGTAAACACAAACATATAACTAACAAACATTTATAGGTTAATTAACAGGTCTTGAAGATAAACTATTTCTATTGAATATCTAAATTAAAAAGAGATAGTAAGAGACAGCAAATCCACCAATGTGCTGCTATTTTTACAGTTGGTTGGTGACATTAATTGGTTTGATATTTGACATTTTTAATATCTAGTTCTAGCAACACTGCAAAAATAACTCATTGCACCAGGAAATAACTAGAAAAATCAGCAAGGAGAAACAAAGATTGATTAAAAAATATATCATTTAGAAATGCTGGGTCACGGTTCTTCTATTTTTCATCTGGGTGAGCTTTGAGAGCCTTTTTGGTTTTGTTTAATATTTTATTGGCAATTTAAAGCACATAATACTTACAGAGAACTAAATCTTACGTGTTTCAGGACAGGCACACACACTGCAGTCCTTTTATAGACTGTTTCACCATTATTCTTGCCTGAAGAATCCCATGGACAGAGGAGCCTGGCGGGCTACAGTCCAAAGAGATGCAAGGATTTGGACATGACTGAGCACACATGCACACACAGCCTTCCTCTACCCACCCCCTACTCCACACACACACCTACACCAGAGTGCTATCTGGGGCTTCAGTAAAAGGCACTGGCTTGAGAGGAACCATGGGTGGAAGCTGGGCACAAAATATAAATGTAATAAGTAAGAGAAAAGAGGGAGTGGTTGGTGAAATTACCAAAGGATGCTAGTAATACACACAGATGTGCAACATTAGAAGTGAACTTTTTCCCTTTGGGGGAATTGTTTTGGCAGGTGGTGTGACCATCCCGAATACCCATTCCATGATGAATACTGACTTCAGAGAACTCCGCAGCAGATATTTTCCCTTCTACGTGTGCTAGGACTTTGGGTTGGTGGTTGCTCCAGCCATAGAAATGGCTTACTATCCTCAGATCAAGTGATGATAGAGATATTTAACTTGTGTGTAGTGTTAGCGACTTTGATTTAACTATGTGGGGCTGGGGAGAGGTTTAAATCTATTGAAATAACTGTTGGAAATTATCAGCTAATGTTTTATTAAATCAGTGTCTTCTGGGTTTCAGACAGAAAAACATTAGGCTTTAGAAAAGACTTCAGAAGTAACATATGAGGATAATAACTCATGAATTTGGATATTGCTGTCGTAGATAGTCTGAGTTCTTCAGCTGTTAACAGGTCAAGAAGAGGATAGAGAGCTAGACCATGCCAGTGTGCTGGCAGTGGGCTTGATGATTTGAGCCACTGACTGTAATATAGACACAGTCAAGTTAAGATCCACACATGTACGATTAACAAGGAAGTGCTTCACCTTATCTTGAGCAGAGACAGAGGGCTAAGTATAGTAAAATCTTTTAAAAAAAGACAGAGAGCTAATTTAACACCAGAGCAATTAACAAAGCCATACTGATTTGGTTGTTGTCTGTTTCCATCCGGTGTGTTTGTGTAGCTTTTATCCAGCTTGAGAGATGGATAATTGGTGGTTCTCTCTTGCATGCTTTAAAGGACCTGAGCTTCAACAAGCTAGTGATCCATGATATCACTGCCTATCACTCTTGCCCCCATTCATTATGCAACTGCCATTATGTAAAGTGACTTGAGACAACCAATAGTTTAATAAAGTTTTATAAAGTAGTCCACAGACTATTATTTCAAAATAAGACATATAAAAAGAAAGTTTGGGAAACGTATTGAAAGAAGAGACTTTGTAAATTCATTAGACTTAAGACTTTGAAAGTTATTGGGATAACTGAATTTTGAGAAAGTAGCAAGTTCTCTTAAATTAAGCAAGTTCTCTTAAAATTAAAAAGGATAACTTTATTGTATGTAAATTTTTAAGAGAATAAAAAGATTATTAGAATTCCATAGTACAGATGTACCTATTTTCAATCCACCCAGAGGAATCTATTTTATTCATATTAAGTCATTCTCACAGGGCAAAAGAGCTCTTTAAAACTTCAAGACAAACTTATGTTTGTCCAAGACCAATTGCTTATAGGTAATCTTCTATGACCTGAAGACATACATTTCTGAGGAATTATCACTTTAAAAAATTGATCTTTACTTATTGTTTCCACTAATTCTAAAATTAATACTTGCAATGCTGTTCTGTGGGAAATAGCTTGTTCATAAGAAATAATAAAAATGATGATTTATTCTAGGACATGAATATCTATTTTGTTGCTTGAGGTGGGTGGGGAGAATCATCTGAATTCATTTAAATTAAAGACCTTTGACTGAATTCCTACTATACATTTAGCACTGGGAAGATAGGGAAGAAAAGGGAATACTATAAGGAAAGAACAGAAACTCAATTCCTGATCCCTATGGTCAAAATTCTTCAAAATACTTTAGGGGACTGGTGTGGAAGAAGAACCACACCTATCACACCAATTTTAAAAGATAGGCACTGGAAAAGAGCCCCACTATTTGTCTGGGAAAATGTATTGGGTTATCCAAAAATTTCATTAATATTTTTCCATAACATCTAACGGAAAAATCCAAATGAACTTTTTGGACAACCCAATGTTTCTAGATTGAAAGAGGGAATCCCCTCTTAGTCTAAATAGAAATAGAGGAAAAAAGAGTTGGAGACAGAAAAGAGATCAGGAAAGAGTGATGGTCTACATGAGTTTCTGCATGTCACTTCTCCATTCACTTGACTCCTTCCCATCTATTTTGGAATAAACTGTATCCCCCCAGAATTTATATGAAGTCCTAGCCCTCAGTACCTCAGAATGTCACCTTATTTGGAAATAGGATCATTACATATGTGATTAGGTAAGATGAGGTGATACTGGAGTAGGGAAGTCCCTAATCCAATATGACTGGTGTCCCATAAAAAGGGGAAATTTGGAAACAGACAGCACACAGGGATAGCACCATCTACAGATAGAGGCAGGGATCAGGGTGATGTTTTTACAAAGATTTCCAGCAAACCACCAGAAGCTAGGTGAGAGGCTTGGGCCAGATTCTCCCTCAGAGCCCTCAGAAGGAACCAGCTCTGCCAACACCTTGATCTTGAAGGTGAAGTTCTGGCCTCTAGAACTGTGAGACAATAAATTTCTATTAGATGTCTCTGGTTTGTGGCACCTTGTTCAAGCAGCCATAGCAAACAAATACACCATCACTCTATCAAGTTTTCCAACCTCTCAAGCTGACAGCAGCAATAAAAATGGCCTTAGTCAATGCTTAACTGAGCTCGAATATTGATGACCAATGCTTTTTACCTTCTTGGGGACCTTTGCAACCCCAGAGATGTTTGTTAATCCAAATCAATCTCTGTGCTAATCAGAGGTCTCTAATGGAATATGGAGTAAGATAAATCAATAGTTACATAACCTGACTGGAAAAGGAGAGGAGGCCAAGACCATGTCCACTGATCCATAAAAACACATGGATGGGAACAGAAAGGACACTCTGCCCCAGCCTGCTAAAAGTTTTTTGTTTGCCCATGACTAACTGTTCTCCCTGGAGGACCTCCCCCAGGCACTGTCTTCCATAGATAATGATACAGAGGTTAGTGGAAGAACACAGGAGTGGCACATAGGCACCTACCCCATGTGCCTATGGGGTAGGTGCCTATAGGCAGGCTTCAGCACTGTAACGCATTGCACAATTCATGACCACAGTCGTGGAAATTCAAAGGTTGAGCTACATTATATTTCCCAGATTCCAAATTTCCCTGAAACTCCCTTAAAATTTTCAGCTTTCATTGGGTACTTCAATTTCTGACCATTGCAGACTAGTAACTAAATCACGGTACCTTGTAGATCTCTGGTCTTGAACGTGAACCCTTCCTGAATCTGAGCTGTACCCATCATGTTTCTACTTCCAGATACCAAATCCCCAAGTTTGCACATCTCTTGAAGGGGTAAGGGGTCGGAGGAGTAATTGATAATCACAATCTCTTCTGGACATGGGCATTTTAGCTGGTTTGAGAGCTGAGATGCAGAATATGGTAGAAAGGAGTAGACATGGTCTTGACACAAGTACATGAACTTTGTAGAGCCTTCATTAAATCTGGCTATTGGTAAATTTTTCTACAAATACTATGTGGCATCCTTAGGAGCATGAGGGCACCTTTAATCCTGTCTTGGGGGTTGTCAGGAAGAGACAAAATTGCCAAAGGAATTGGAGCTGGGTAATCCTCACTTTAAGTCCTGCTAAGGTTGGTCACATGTTGGTCAGAGAAGAGCAACTAGTGGAAATGACTGAACATATGCTTTTAAACTGTGTTGCTATTTGATATGTACTATCATCTCACACGCTAGTAAAGTAATGCTCAAAATTCTCCAAGCCAGGCTTCAGCAATACATGAACCGTGAACATCCGATGTTCAAGCTGGTTTTAGAAAAGGCAGAGGCGCCAGAGATCAAATTGCCAACATCCGCTGGATCATGAAAAAAGCAAGAGAGTTCCAGAAAAATATCTATTTCTGCTTTATTGACTATGCCAAAGCCTTTGACTGTGTGGATCACAATAAACTGTGGAAAATGCTGAAAGAGATGGGAATACCAGACCACCTGACCTGCCCCTTGAGAAACCTGTATGCAGGTCAGGAAGCAACAGTTAGAACTGGACATGGAACAACAGACTGGTTCTAAATCGGAAAAGGAGTCCATCAAGGCTGTATATTGTCACCCTGCTTATTTAACTTATATGCAGAGTACATCCTGAGAAACACTGGGCTGGAAGAAACACAAGCTGGAATCAAGATTGCCGGGAGAAATATCAATAACCTCAGATATGCAGATGACACCACCCTTATGGCAGAAAGTGAAGAGGAACTAAAAAGCCTCTTGATGAAAGTGAAAGAGGAGAGAGAAAAAGTTGGCTTAAAGCTCAACGTTCAGAAAACTAAGATCATGGCATCTGGTCCCATCACTTCATGAGAAACAGATGGGGAAACAATGGAAACAGTGTCAGACTTTATGTTTTTGGTCTCCAAAATCACTGCAGATGGGGATTGCAGCCATGAAATTAAAAGATGCTTACTCCTTGGAAGGAAAGTTAGGACCAACCTAGATAGTATATTGAAAAGCAGAGATATTACTTTGCCAACAAAGGTCAGTCTAGTCAAGGCTATGGTTTTTCCAGTGGTCATGTATGGATGTGAGAGTTGGACTGTGAACAAAGCTGACCGCCAAAGAATTGATGCTTTTGAATTATGGTGTTGGAGAAGATTCTTGAAAGTCCCTTGGACTGCAAGGAGATCCAACCAGTCCATCCTAAAGGAGATCAGTCCTAGGTGTTCATTGGAAGGACTGATGCTGAAGCTGAAACTCCAATATTTTGGCCACCTCATGTGAAGTGTTGACTCACTGGAAAAGACCCTGATGCTAGGAGGGATTGGGGGCAGGAGAAGAAGGGGACGACAGAGGATGAGATGGCTGGATGGCATCATTGACTCGATGGACATGAGCTTGAGTGAACTCCGGGAGTTGATGATGGACAGGGAGGCCTGGCGTGCTGTGTTTTATGGGTCTCAAAGAGTCGGATATGACTGACTGAACTGAAGTGAACTACACTGATTGAGCATTTTTGTATTGAGATTTATACATAAGACTATTATATAGTTTTATTTGTGTATACTGTTTAGTTTCTTTTTAAATTAATATTTAACTAACTTTTTAAAATTAGTTTCTTTTTAATTTAGTTCAGTTCAGTCACTCAGTCATGTCCGACTCTTTGTAACCCTGTGAACCACAGCATGCCAGGCCTCCCTGTCCATCATCAACTCCCAGAGTCCACCCAAACTCATGTCCATCGAGTCGGTGATGCCATCCAACCATCTCATCCTCTGTTGTCCCCTTCTCCTCCTGCCCTCAATCTTTCCCAGAATCAGGGTCTTTTCAAATAAGTCAACTCTTCGCATCAGGTGGCCAAAGGATTGGAGTTTCAGTTTCAACATCAGTCCTTCCAATGAACACCCAGGACTGATCTCCTTTAGGATGGACTGGTTGGATCTCCTTGCAGTCCAAGGGACTCTCAAGAGTCTTCTCCAACACCATAGTTCAAAAGCATCAATTCTTCAGTGCTCAGCTTTCTTTTTAATTAGTACAATTATCAGATTGTGCTCTTTTCATTGTCAAAAAGAGAGCAAGATTTTCTTTCATGTACCCCACTCTAGAACAAATTAAATTTAAATTGTTTGTTTCTTAAAGTATAGGTAAAATTCACTTGAGAACTGCATCTCTGTCAATAGGGAACCTGTACATTTTCTGTATCATCTCAAATCAATTTTGAAAATTTATCTTCTTCTAAAATTTTTCAATGCCATATATTTGGCAAACGGAGATATATTTGTTCATTTAATCAACAAGTTATTTTGTGTGCCACTCTGGCAGACTCTGTCCTAGGCAGTTCGGATATTTCAATAAACAAAAGTCCCTAAGAGATCTGCATAGCAAGATGGCAGAGTAGAAGGATTTGTGCTCACCTGTTCTTATGAGAACCCTGGAATCATGATTAACTGCTGAACAACCATTGACAAAGAAACACTGGAACCTACCAAAAAAGATACTCTACATCCAAGAACAAAGGGGAAACCATGACCAGATGGTAGGAGGGGCACAACTGTGATAGAATCAGCTGCAGAATACACTTTCTTTCCAAGTGCACACAGAGCATTCTCCAGGCCAGATCACATCTTGGGTCATAAATTAAGCCTTGGTAAATTTAAGAAAACTGAAATCATATCAAGCATCTTTTCTGACCACAATACTATGAGATTAGAAATAAACTATAAGAAACTATTAAAAAAAAAAAACACACACAAACACACGAAGGCTAAACAATATGCTACTAAACAACCAATGGATCACTGAAGAAATCAAAGAGGAAATTAAAAAAAAACACCTAG